>NW_023425358.1:19314134-20701634 GCF_014108415.1 Molossus molossus | reverse complement strand
ATAAATAGCTTCATTTTCTTTCAACATTCAGCATCAGTGAGAAGATACTACAAGGTCAGGTTAGAAGGGGTGGGTAGGCAGGCGGGCGGCTTAAAGACTATGAAATATCATTGTCTTCTAGCCGCCGGGAAGGCCGCTGAGAAGGCTCTGACTGGAAGACCTGGCCCTCCAAGTTGAGCCAGTCTTCTGACTCCAGGGAGACTAAAGGTGAGTGAAGGAGGCCTCTCCCAGAACCTGGGCCCTTCTCAGGATCCCTTTACAGTAGGAGACGCTGGAGCCCCAGGTCTAGTGGCTTGTTGGCAGTCACAGCAGAACCTGGCTCTAGCTTCCTCCTTCTCCCCTCCCCCTCCTCCTGTTGCCCCCATTCATGGTCTGCCAGGGCAGAGCCCAAAACCTCAGGCAGGCTGGCTGTAAGTTAGCTCACCTCATCACTGTGGAAGCTACTACCCTCTGAGCCTTCTCACCCAGAGGAAGGGTAGCAGCCACCCACTATGGATTGTTACTAAATGTTATCTTTTGTTGTCTGTCTGCCAAGGGACAAGCCAGGGCTTCTATTCTTCTGTGATGATCTCGTTTCATTCTCTCAGTAATTCTGAGTGCTAGGCACAATCAGTCCTATCATATAGATGAGGAAACTGAGGCTTGATGTCATATAGGTACCAGTTGCACTCAATACCCCTGTACTCTCTACCATGTCAACAGCACAGTCTGGGTGGAGGGAGCAATCACCCAGACCCCTCCCTGTCCCCACTGGTGCACTTCCTGCCTCTCTAACCAGCCTCTGCCTCTCACACCAGGAAGCCTTCACAGCTTGCTGATGCTGATGACAGAGACTCTGCTCAGGGTGGTGTTGACATCCACCCTGGGCATGGGCTTCTGCATCACTCACTGCCACTGGCTCAGGGACCCAGAGCCTTGCAGCACGTTCAGATGCAGGCCTGGGCAGGGGGCCTGAGGAGCCCCTGCAGCTACCAGAATTTTTCCACAAAGAAATGTTCACCAGTGACTTTAGCACTCGTGATTTTTCTGAGGCGAGGCTGGGGAAACAAGGCCCCCAGAACATGGGCCAGTGTTGGGCCTCCTGTGAGGTGATGCCCTTGGGCATGAGCGGGGTCTGTGCCTGCCTTGTGAGGGCTTGGGTGGGAGCAGAGGGGTGGCAGGCAAGCCTGTGGCCTACTGGGGGAACAATGGGTTCAGGGTGCTTCTCCTCTGTTCCTTTACTGTTTGTCTAGGGGCCCAGCAGCCCCATAGGGCAGAGGTTAAACATTTATCAGCACACTACTGCTCTGGCCTTCCTGCTAACCCAGGATGTCAGTCAGTAGCATCATCT
Source organism: Molossus molossus (assembly GCF_014108415.1). Taxonomy (NCBI): domain Eukaryota; kingdom Metazoa; phylum Chordata; class Mammalia; order Chiroptera; family Molossidae; genus Molossus; species Molossus molossus. Next base: position 20,700,304 of record NW_023425358.1, on the reverse strand, counting down.
TCCTTTCCAGACCCACATTCTAAGGATCAGGGAGGGCAAGTGACCTGGCAGAGGCCTCATAGCCCGTAGGGTCACAGATAAGACTCAGTCCTGGTTTGCTCTCCCCTCTCCCAATGCAGCTGGGTAGGGAGAAGGGAAGGGGCTTGGGCTGCCGTCCCTGCTTGTCTGGAGCCCTTGTTCCAGGTTTTCTCCCACCTGTGGCTGCTACCCGAGCACCAAATGTTTGGGCTCAGGCCCTCGTCTCTCTTCCCTGGCTGCTCCCTCTCACTCCAGCAGCTTCTGTCCCCAGTTCTCTGCCACCACAACTCCTATCTGTCCCTCCAGGCCTGGATGAGGGCAGCAGCCTCTGGCATGCCCCATCCAAGCTTTTTCACCTGGCCAACCACTTAAAATGTTCAGAACTGAGTCCAGGCTCCTTGCGGTGGCTCTCAGAACCCTTCAGGATCTGGACAACCTCACCCTTACCCCCCATCCCCAATTTTTATTTTAGCTATTCTGTCCTTTTTGGTTTCTTGGAACTGGAGGTTCTCTTGACTGGGCTTTCTCATACACTGTTCCCTTCCCTTCAATTGGGACACTCCCTTCCAGCCTTCCCCAACCCCTTACTGCAGGCACACCCACCTTCCTGACTACAGCCCACTCCTTCCTTAGTTTACCCCCTCAAGGTAGCATCTGGGGCAGACTTGGAAGCCTCCTCTGGGGTCCCTCTAGCCCAATACTTCCTGCATCACCTGGGAGGATGCAGCAGACCCCTACTGGGACTGGGGGAGATGTCTTTTTCTACCCCCAGGTTTTTGTCGTAGAGCATGCTGGGAGTTAGGTCCCACGGCGGCCACTTCTACACAATTCTCAGCATCACCACAAGGTGGCAGCACCTCCCAATGTGTCCATGTTCGCTGGTTCAAACTGCCTCTAGGGTTACTGAGAACAGTATCTGTTAGTGAACTGCTCCTAGTATGTGCCAGGTCCTCTGTTAAGTGCTTCCTATGATGTGGCTCATTTACTTCTTGCAACCACATTATGGCAAGGTCCTTGTTTCCTGGAGTTGGAGTCACTGGCCCAAACTCATACAGAATACCCCATATCCTTTGACCTTCCCACCACCTCCCCTCAACTTTCCCCCAGCCTAGTAGTGATTCCCTGACTACTGCTTTCCAGCCTACAGCTCTCTACACAGTTAGGGGGAGAGCTGACTCACAGGCTGTGTGACCATGGACAAATTATCTAACCTCTCTGGTTCTTGGTTTCCTCATGTACAGTTTCCGGAATGACCTCCTAAAGCTGCTGTGAGGATTACAAGGCATTCAGCCAGAGCAGGGCCTCACAGAGGGAGCTCCACAAACATTGGCTATTCTTCTTCTTCTTTTTTTTAATCCTCACCCGAGGATATTTTTTCATTTTTTGTTCAGATAAAGCAGGAGGGAGAGAGAAAAGAGAGAGAGAGAAACATCAACGTGAAAGGTACACATCAAGTGGCTGCCACCTGCACGACCCAACCAGGGCCAGGGACAAACAGCAACCGAGGTACGTGCCCTTAGTGGGAACCAAACCCAGGTCTCTCTGGACCACAGGCCAACGCTCTAACCACTGAACCAAACTGGCCAGGGCAAACATTGGCTATTCTTTTTTTTTTTGTTCAGATAGAGTGGGAGGGAGGGAGGGAGAGAGAGAGAGAGAGAGAGAGAGAGAGAGAGAGAGAGAAACATCAATGTGAAGAGAGAGAGAGAGAGAGAGAGAGAGAGAGAGAGAAACATCAATGTGAAAGGGACACATCGAGTGGCCGCCTCCTATGTGACCCAACCAGAGACAAACTGCAACCAAGGTACGTGCCCTTAGTGGGAACCGAACCCGCGTCTCTCTGGACTGCAGGTCGATGCTCTACTGCTGAGCCAAACCAGCCAGAGCCAAACATTGGCTGTTCTTAATGTGGCAAGATACATCACTTCAAGGGTGAACAACTGAATCATTTCATTGGATGACTAAACCCAGATATAAAGTATGCCAATTATATGGTTCAGGGATTCCACTCCTAATAATTTATTCAGAGGAAATAATTGGATGATTATTAGATGTGCGCCCGAGGGTGATCATCGTGGTCTTATTTGCACAAACTAAAATCTTGGGATCTCTTGTAATGCCTAGTGCATAAAAGAACATTCTTCGGGTCTGATCATTCTGCTGGTGGCTGAATCTCCCCAAGTGTCTCCTCTTGTTCTGGTACCTTCCATGACTCCTGACAGCCCCCAGGATTCAGTCTGAACACCTCAGCCTGGCATTCAGAGCCTCCAGGCCTTGGCAGGCTCAGCTCTCACCACTACACAACCCTGCACCTACATTCTTGTCTCCACTGACACCTCGCCATTCCCTGGGTATGCTCTGCACATCTAGCCTCTGTGCCTGTGCTAAGGCCATGCCATCTGCCAGGAATGCCCTCTCCACACCCATTTCCCTTTGTCCCCAGCCTTCAAGGTCAACTCTAGTGGTATCTGCCCCATGAACCCTTTTCAGCATCCTCTCCCAGACAGAATCATCTTGCTGTATAGCACCCTTCATCATCACGCTCTTCCCTCCCCGTGGACAAGTGTTATGAAATGACACCCACAGGGTACATGAATGGAGCTCTTACTATGTGCCACACACTTTGGTAAGCATTGTGTTGTGTAACCTCCATAAGAGCCTATAATAATGCCACCATTATCATCCTACAGATGAAAAAATTAAGTCCTCTGTGCATAAGCCTTCCATCAGCATTAACTCTTACTATTCTTATTAAATCCTATGTGAGTGAGGAGGACTTTGGAGCCTTTTGTAAAACCAGGAGGCACTGCAGGCAGGTTGGGGGCACAGGTGGGGGAGTGGGGAAGTATGTGGCCTGGGCCTAGTCCAGCCATGCCCTAGACTCACCTGTGGGCTCCAGGTGAGGCTTATTTCTTCCCCATTCTCCTCTGGGCCAATTTAAGGAGGCTTGTTGGGGATGGGCAATATTTCTTTTCATTAGCGCTGCTGCCAGGGGCTTCCATAGGTTGTGTGGTCTTGCTGTTGGGTAAATTCTGGGCAATGGGGTGCTCTCGGAAGTGGGGGTGGTGAGTGGGGGCCCTCCTCCTGCCCTCCCTGCCCCTGAGCTGAGCCTTCCTCTGCCAATCATGCACCTTGTGAGCCCCCTAGAGGATAACTCATACCACCTGGCCTAGGCCACTGCAGAAGCTAGACTTGGGATTTTGGGGGTACTGGGAGAAGGGAACTTCCTTTCTGATGGCCTGTGAGTATCTCTTCCAGCTCCCCTCCGAACTCAGGGGCAGGGGCCCACCCACACCTTGATCCCTGGCCTCCAGGGCAAAACCTGCCATGTAGTAGATGCTCAGCAAACACTCAGCAAAGGTTGCTCTGACAGGTAGTGTGGCAAAGCAGTCTGGAGCCCAAATGGTAAAAAGAATTAGGTGGGGACTAAGCAGAGGTGAGTCTGCCTACACACAGGCCAGATGCTCATTCAGGTAGGGAGAGAGTAGAGGTAATCTCAGCTTTCATTGTAATACTATTTGGTATCATCTGAATCCTGCCATATAACAATTCCAATCTTTAAATATTTCTGGAAGAGCCCTTGCTTGGGAGTTTGAATCTGAGTTCTGCAGCTGATAGCTGCATGTAACCATAGGCAGGTGGTAGCAGGACTCCCCCAGCCTCAGTTTCTACACCTGCAAAATAGGGACAGTCATGCAGTTCACCGAGGGTGTGTGGAACATCCCCCAATGGCAGTTATGGTGATGCTAAGTGCTTTTCAAGCTTATCTGAACAGCTTCCCTTTGGTCCTCCCACTCCCAGTACCTCCCCCACCTTACTATCAAGTACAGTTCTCTGCATAGGGGAATACATCTTTGCATTCTCCTATGAAAGTTAACAGCTACATAGAACCCCGCTGTCTGGCCAAATTGTAACTTAACCAGTGCCCTATGTGTAGAAACTGTGCAAGAGTTCCAATCTGCACTTCTCTAGTTCAAGGCTGCAGTGAAAAAATACTCGTGGGTAAGGGGAAATAAGGAGAAGAATTCTCTCTCCCTGGGGGCCTATGATGGGCTGGGGCTGTGACCACCACAGGCTGACCTGGCTTCTTCCCTGCAGTACCCATTTCGTGGAGGACAAATGAGGCATAACAGTTCAACACAGGTGAGTATATCAAGAGCCATGGGAGCCCAGGAGGAGCCCTCTTACCTGGGGCCAGAAGCCCAGGTTCTTCCTTCCAGGTACGTGTCATCTACTGGATGAGCATCTGGAAATCCTATTTTTACTACACCTCCTCAGACAGATGAGCACCCCCTGTTTTAAGCTGTGGGACACTGGGCAAACTCCTTCCCTTTTTGGGTGTTGGGGCCCCCATTTCAGAAATAAAAGCATTGACTGCCACGATATGGGGCCTTAGCCTTGCGTGGGCAGATGGATGTCTGAATCTGTGATGGGCTCAGGATCTGGGCTGGAGGTGGATAAGGTGGTGAGTTGTGGGGGAGCATGAAGAAATCGTGGCTGGGTGGGGTCAGTTGTGGGCTGGCTGGTGACCTGCAGCTGCCTGCCTCTCTGTCCTGTGGGTACTTTGGTGAGAAAACTTGCTCAGCCCAGTGCCAGGTCCTGCCTTCCCTCTTCCCCTCTTCTCTCCCTCATCCCTCATTTGTAGGGTGGCCAGATAAAATATAGGATGCCCAGTTAAATTTTAATTTCAGATAAACAATGAATAAATTTTAAGTATATCCAAAATACGACTTTCTTCTTCTAAATCTGAAAATACTCCCTTCTTTTCCTCCTCTCCCCACAAGTCGGCAATCTTGTCCTGCTATGGGAATATGAACTAGTGGAGGGAGGAGGCAGGTGTGGGGGTGGCTGCTTTAGCTCAGGCCTATTTCTGCCACCCACTGGCTGAAGGAAACACGGTACCTTTTGGGAGCTGTTTTCCGTCTATACAATAGAAATAAGATACTGCGCCCATAAGAGCAGTTGGGAAGTGCTAGCTGCTGCCCAATGCTTGCTTGATTAGTCTCGGGGACAGGCCTCATACTCTGCTCTTGTGTGGGCTCACCCCAGCAGGCCTGGGCCCTCAGCTCTTTTCAAGGGGCCTCTGGTGGCACCAGCCATGCCCTTAAGTTCCCACCTATCCACATCTGGGATATTCGTGCCTCCTGGAGAGGGTTGTGTCAGAACCTAGGGCTCAAGCCAGTATCGCTGTGTCCCTGACTTACTGCAAGAAAGTCCTGAAGCCTTGGTGTCCCCCCAGTCACACAGAGTGCAGTGGGTGTCAAGGGGCTGTGCTTCCCTGAGGCCATGTGAGGAGGGGCAGTATGCTGGGTTTCAAAGCACAAGCCCTGCCTGCTCTTCTGTGAGTTTCCTTGGACAAGTGACTTAAGCATTATTGTCTCCATTGTTCCAGCTGCCCAATGGGCATAACACCTCCTCTGCCCACAGACTAAGATTGGAGAGGGTGACATCCAGGACACTTCTTAGGGAAGAGCTAGAACAAACAAATCATTCCTTCTCTCTTTCTTTGTAAAGTAGGGCCTTAGGGAAGTGGTATTATGCAGCAATTAAGAGCAATGTCTTTGGAGTAAGGAAAAAACAAACAAACAAACAAACCCTTGGGTTTTGGATCTGGTACTTAACAGCTGTGTGATATTGGATGAGTGACTTCACCTCTCTGAGACTTAGTTCCCTTATCCATAAGGTGGCCACAATGAACAGCCTTGGGGGAGGCATGAGAGTGAAATGAGCTAAACTCATAAAGCACTTGGCACTGTGTGTGGTACATAGAGAGCACTCACCGAATGATAGCTGTGATTTTTTATTATTATCATCAGGCAGCTGCTAGCGTCAGATATGACTTCCTTTGCTTCTGGGAAAGTTCCTATAATTGCTTAAAACATAAGCTATAAGTTCCAAGGAAAAGAAATGAGGGTGGGGGAAGCTCTGCACTCTGAGTCAGATAGAGCCTTCATGTAAGCATCTCCTACCTAGCCAAGGGGGCAGTCACGGGCAGAAATCTGGGGGCTGACTGCCCAAGTCTCCAGGAGAGTCCACCCCCTCCAAGACTCTGTTCTTGTCCAAGGTGCTGAAATCTGCCCTGGTAGGCTCCTTACTATCATGCACATCCATGATCACCTGCTCCCTACCTCCATTCAACTTCTCAAGTTTTACTCCTCATGTATTTCTACTCTATAAGAAGTAGAAGTAAAAAAAAAAAGTTAGATATGTCTCCATCCCAAATTGCTCATAGTTCTTAGGGAACGAATTCAAGCACCTCAGGAGAAGTGAGGGCAAAGAGTAGGAGATTTATTTTCCTATTTCTTGGGTTTCAGTGATATCTATGTCTTGCTTATACCTTGATTCTTCCTCTTCTGCAACAGTGGAATCCTCCAAGGCTGTGCCTCTCATACCTGTCCTGATCTGACCACAGCATAAGAGTCTTCCCCAAAGTAGCCCCTTCTCTACTCATTCATGTCAGAATCAGGAGAACTAATTATCAGTTTCTAATGGGAGGGTAGAATATATATAGAGAAATCAGAGGGTCAGAGATGTCTGAGAAGTGAGGCAGTTGCCTAGACAGGGGTGAGCTCCTTGTCGTATTTCTGCATGCCCTCGTCCGGGAGCAGTACCTCCACTGTGAAGCTGATCTTCTTGGTGTGGACAAAGCTATAGGTGTTGTCAAAGCGCAGGACATCTGGGGGACAGACAAACAGACAAGGAGTTGGACCTGGAAATACATTCCCTGTGTCTCTGCTCTAGGCAGGGGGGAGAACAGGCTGTGTTTCCACTTCCTGTGTTTGCCAAGCTGAGGCAAGTCCCCACCACTACTGTTTCCTTCCCCATGGGAACTGCCACCCCTGAGCAGGGCCTGTAAATAGACACTGACCTCTTCCTGGCATGTGTCCAGCTTTAGTTGCACAAACTGGCAACAAAACAATGGCCACTGAATCCCATTGTCTTCACACCTGAACACTTGCATAATGGGAGTTAAAGGAGGACATCTGGGAAGGTCAGAGGCCTTCCAGCCCCCTTAGATGAAATGGGGTACTAGGCTAGGCCTTCACATGCCCTCTGCCTCCCCACAAGCACCCCCAAGAAGCAGGGGTTGTAATCTCTGCTTCACAGGTGAGCAAAGCAAGGGTCCAGATGGGAAAGACTTTTGCCCAAGGTTACACAGCTACCATGAGGCTGAGGTGAGACCCTGGCCCCACACTCAGCTGTGTAGCTCTGGACAAGCTGATTTACTTCTCAGAGTTCCAGTTTCCTCCTGAGGAGAGCTGCACCTGCCCTATCGCTCCTTACCTGTGTCCTGTGAACATGGACTCTCAACCCCTGCAGGGCCTATGGCTCTGGCTCTTGGTGCACAGTAAGTGCTCATGAGTGTGGACCAAATGAGAGGCTTTGTGAATGAGTGGCACTAACCTAGGCTGTGTGTAACTTGTGCCCCTCTGTTTCCTCTTCTAAACCCTGGGACAGGAGCTGGGTCCCAGCTGGGGCAGACTTACAGACGCCAGCTTCTGAGCAAGTGAGGCTCCCATCCTCAGGCACCATGTGCGCATTGTAGCGCTGGCTGGGCAGCACCTCCGTCATCTCTGCTGCCTTCTGCCGCTCCCCCATCTTGGTCTTCAGGAAAACCCCGAAGCCGATGTCTGCACCATCAGATGAGAACTGCCACCTGTGTGTGGGTGGGGGGAGAGGGATAGGTTACTGTTCAGTGGGATGGGCCCCGAGGGGTTAGTACCCAGCCAGGGATGGGTCAGAGGCCTGTCCCTACCTGAGAACACAGCCTGGAAACAGGATCTCATACTCCACCTGGTGTGAGGAGCCACGGCTGATCTGCACTGAGTGTTCATACTGAGTCTTTACCTGGTCCCTCACGTACATGGACTTGGGGATCTCCCCACCATAGTTGATCTGCAGACATAGGATGAGATGGGTTTGCTCCCCTCTTCCAGCTATTGCATTGTTCATGCTGTTTCATCTGCCTGAGATGTTTTCACCATTTCCTAGAAGTATTTTACTCATTCTGTCATCCCCACACCACCCCTGAGCCTCCAGGCTGAGTCAGGGCCTCCTCTGGGAACTTCCTATTTCAGCTCATCCCTCTGGGCCAAAATTTCATCATTTATTGTTTATCTGCACAGCTGCTGAGAGCCCCATGAGAGCAGGGCTAGGACTGTTTAGCTCAACACCTGGCTCCCTGAGGTCTCTCCATAAACATTTGTGGAATGAATGAGTGTGTGAGAAAGGAACTCGGCTCTACTGACCTCACCTCCCTGTCCCAGGGCTCTTTGTACCTTAGTTAAACATTTGGGATTCCCATCTGGGTCAGTCAGGGTCCCCCCAAACTGGACAGGCAATTCTTCAGGGCTGATGAGTTTCAGCAAACCTTCTTTCCAGTTGTCTGGGGGCAGAGGGGTAAAAGACAGTTGTTGGGCATAAAGGGAACCTGTCAGCCCCACCATTCCCACCAGGAGGACCTGAGCTTAGGGAGAAGCCATACAGAAGCTAGGCTGCCGGGGCCAATTCCCTAGCTTCCCAGGCTTCAGGCAGCAGGAAGTGTCTTCCAGCATCATGTTGCTATGGAAATATGTTTCCCCTTGGCTGAAAGGTCTGTACATTTTTGAGAGTCTCCCAGTAATGAGTAGTGAAGATAAGAGTTTTCTAATTGTCTTAATGAGTCTTTAAAGCCCAATCAGGTCAAGGACCTTGTTGGGGGCCACTCAGTGTATAAATGGCATACCCAAGTCAGATATCTTGGGATAGACAGCCTTAGGTCTTTGGAAGGACCCCCCTCCCACCCCGCTCACTGCTTAATTATCACAATCACATGCCCAGGTTGTGGGCCCAATCCCCAGTAAGGGGCATGAAGGAGGCAGCCAATCAATGTTCTCTCTCATTGATGTTTCTAACTCTCTCTCCCTCTCCCTTCCTCTCTCTCTAAAACAATGAAGAAAAAAACAAAACAAACAAAAAACAAACTATATATATATACTATATATATATAAACTACATATATATACTATTTCTCATCTCTATTTCTTTCTCTTTACCTATCATTTAAAACAATAACAATTCTTTCTACTTATTAAAGTAATACACCTGGCTTGTGAGGCTTAGTGAATTGATCATCGTCCCATGGACTAAGAGGTCCTAGTTCAATTCCTGGTCAGGGCACATGCCTGGGTTGCAGGCTTGATCCCCAGGAGGGGGCATGCAGGAGGCAGCTGATTGATGTTTCTCTCTCACATTGATGTTTCTATCTCTCTTTCCCTTCCTCTGTCTCTAAAAAATAAATTAAAACATATATAAAAAATAAAAGTAATACATCTTATTATAAAAATTTAGAAAATACAGAAAAATGCAAGAGTAAAATTAAAAATGACTTGACTTCTTGTCATCCACAAATCAACATTTCATTGTATTTGCTTCTAGAAATATATTTTGATTTCACAAAAATAAGAGCATACTATTCACACCTCTTTATAATAAACTTTTTAGAAAAGCTTAATGACATTTCCCATGACATCAAATTATTTTTTATGGCTATGCAATAATTCATCAAATGCATACATTATTTATTTATCCAGTCCCTTCTTGTTGGGCATCCCTTCTCTGAATCATGTCTCCTTTTTCTGCTCTTCTTCCTCATCCCAAATTGCCTTCAGAAACACTAAGATGATGAGAGTTGAGAGGAAACTGAAGCCCATAGCCCAGAGATTGACTAGCAACCAACTGAAACCAAAGAGGAAAGTGTGAAAGCCTTAGTCACCAAAGACAGAAAATAAGGCAGAGGTAACTGGATAGACTCTAAAGACCCACCTCACTTTTGAGGAAGAGGAGCCTTTGACTCTAGGTGATATGTGGATCTCTGGATGGAGTGATGGACCAACCTTGCTCCAAATCTCATGCACAGAGCTCAGGAGATGGAACTAGAAGTACTTACTTCCCAACACTATAATTTTTCTGCGAGTGTCTTCACTTAGAAAGGGCTTCATGAGGTTGTAGCCCACAGGGAACAGTTTGGTGGCTGGAGAGATACAAACAAAGATAATGGGAAGAAAATAATTCCATTGAGCTACTCTCTCCATAAAAGTTGTAGCCTAAAATATGGAAGAATCATAAATTATCTCAACACATTTCAATGTCATATACTTGACAAAACATCCAACCAACTGGTCAACCAACCAACATGCAACAACTAACCAACCATTCAATCAATCATCCAGTCTACCAACCAATCATCCAACCTACCAAGTAGTCAAACAACCAATTATAATAAGCAAACCAATAAGCCAATTAAATAATCAGCTAACTGCCCCACCAACTACCCTTTTCAGCCAGTCAACCTTTCAAACAACCAACAGCCAATCATCTAAGAAAGATCTGGCCATGAAACAAACCAGCCAGCCAACTAACCAATCTGCCAACTAGCCACTCATACAACATACCAATAAAAATGTCAATTAGTAACTCAATCAATCAACCAAACTAACAACGGTCCAATCAATCAACTATCCAACCAACCACCAGTCAATCAACTAGCCAGCTAACCAACTGGCTAGTCAACTAGACAACCAACCAACCAATCAACCATCCTTCCATTCACCCACCCAAATGACAATCACTCAAATACCCATTGAGCATTTTGGGTACAACAGAAGGCCTATGAGGGATACAACAGAAGTGGAGAATCAGAGGCCCTAGCTTCAAGGAGTGAACAACCCAGCAAAAAAAAAAAAAAAGATGAATACACGCAAGACAACTGGTGGCCCCAGGAAGCAGCAGAAAAGAAAGGCCAGACTGGGCTGCACCAGTCGCCAGTGTTAGAGGCAGTTTGGGGAGGTAGAGATCAATGAGGCAGGAGAAGTGAACAGAGGAAGAGCTGGGGCTGGAGCTGCTTCCTTTTGCAGTAAGGCCAACCAGAGAAGCTTCGGTTTATGGAGCACTTGCTCTGTTCCAGGCACTCTAAGCGATTTGCATGCAGCCAAGCAATCAACCTGTCTCACTACAACCCAGGGAAGAAGGTACTATTATCACCCCCAGGGTACAGATGAGGGAAAAGAAGCACAGGGAAATAAAGTCACTTGCCACACACCTTTCACAATGAGCATGAACTTCAGGGTCTCTGGATAATTCTCTTCAAGGAGGCAAAAGAACTGTGGAACCAAGAAAGACCCTATCAGAACCCACACCTCATCTTCTCCTACCCCATCGCCTTTGCAATCTCTCTTCTGGAGGGTTCAGAGGGCTGTGGAGGGTTTCCTTTCTTTTCATCACCTCTACTGGCCTGGAGGGGAACGTCTCACCTCAGACTATTGCAACCATACCATAATAATAACTTTATTTTATTTTTTTCCCATTTTTTGATCAGATAAAGTGGGAGGAAGAGAGAAAGAGAAACATTGATGCAAAAGGGACACATCGAGTGGCTGCCACCTGCACAACCAACCAGGGCCGGGGACAAACTGCAACCTAGGTACGTGCCCTTAACGGGAACCGAACCCGGGTCTCTCTGGACCGCAGACAGACGCTCTAACCATTGAGCCAAACCAGCCAGGGCCATAATAATAATTTTAAAGTAAAATTATAGTAATGATAGTATGGTAATAATAATGACTACTGTTTATTTTTATTTATTTTTTCTTTATTGATTTTAGGGAGAGAGGAAAGGAGAGGGAGAAAGAGATAGAAACATCGATGAGAGAGAACACTGATGGGCTGTCTCCTCCATGGTCCCACTGGGGATCGGGCCCACAGCCTGGGCATGTGTCCTGACCGGGAATTGAACTGGTAACCTCTTGGTGCATGGGTCGACGCTCAACCACTGCCACACCAGCCGGGCATGACTACTATTTATTAAATGTTCATTATTTGCAAGCACAGAATATATACTTTATATATCAACTCACTGAAGTATCCCTCTATCCTTCCAAAATGCAGACTATCAGTATCTCCAATAACTTGTTCAAGTCACCGTGCTAGGGATGGTAGGGCTGGGAAGGCTTTGGAGGAAGCTGGCCCCTGTGGTCTCAAAGCAGTGTTGTCCCTGAGGCCTGTTCTGTGGGATCTTCTAGTAAACATCTATGGGTCATGAGTCACATGATGGAGCCCAGGAAGGCTACCACCTTTTACCAAATCTTGGCTGTGAGTGAGCAGTTGGGTCACAGCAAGCCAAGCTGGTCATTAAACCAAGCAGCTGGTGTCCTGGGGCTTTCTCCTCACCTCCTGGTATACTTCCACCAGAGGTTTCCAGAAGTGCTTCAACCCCAGGCCCTCGCAGTCAAATATCATCACAATGGTATTGATCTTCTTCCCCAGCTGCAAGGACAAAAGCAAGGATCAGTTCCAAGGTTCAGGGTTCAGGCTCAGAACTTGGCAATGGTGACCCTAGCACATGACACCTCAGGGTTTCTCCCAGCCTCCTACTCTGTCCTCAGAGGAAAAAGTGAACAAAACAGTGAATACATTTATCTATCCATCCATCCATCAACTGACCCATCTATTCACCTATTCATCCATTCATTCATTCCTGCATTTGTCCAACTGATACTTCTTGTCTTCAAAGAGTTCACAGTCTGGTTGGGGAATCTGACAATCAACCAGGTCACCATGATCCTGAGATGAGTGCTGAGAGGGGACAGCAAGGAGCTGTGGGAACACATGTTAATCCAGACAGGGGCCTCAGAGGTGACATCTAAGTTTGAGACCCAAAGCATATACAGGAGAGAGCCAAGGGAAGTGTGGCAGGCAGGTGTGTATGCTGGGGGTAGGGTTATCCAGACAAAAGGAATAGCAGGGGCAAAGAATCTGCAGAAATAACAATAACTAGCATGGCTGAGAAATATGTTAGGCCCTGTGTGCTAGGCCAGATACTTGCATTATCTCATTTAATCTTTGCAACCATTATTTATTATTATTCCTATTTTCTAGGTGAGAAAACAGGCTCGGAAAGGTGAAGTGACTTTTCAAGGCTGCACAGCTGGGAAGTGGCAGAGCTGGTGTTTGACCCCAGAGCCCTCTGACTGTAATAGTAGAACAGATGCTACTACTTGGGACCATGTCCCCTGGCAGCCTCACCTGCCCCATAGCCCACCCCGCTCAGCCTGGGACTCACCCGCTCTGTCTGCAGGTCACATTCATGCAGGATGCGTTCACAGTCCCTCATCTTGGTCTTGAGCAGGTCCTGCTTGGTGACTGAGAAGAGCAGGCCCTTGGGGTCCAGAGGCCCAATGATGTCATACCACACAGGGCAACCATCACGGTCATAACCACACAAGCCCCCAGGCATGTATTTCTGGATCACCTGGGCATAGAAAGATAGATGGAACTTGGCATTATGCACCTCCCCAGAGACCTCCAGACCAGGCTGACCTGTGTGCCACAAGCCTACATACACAATGAAGGGTGACACTATTGTCCAGGTGAGAAAACTAAGGGCCTGCGGGGGAGGGCCATGCTCACAGCAGGTACACAGCAAAGCCAGGCCTCAGCAGGGCCTGGTCCAAGGCCTCTGGGCTCCTTAGTTCTGCTCCTGATGTCTCCCACATCCCTTTTCATGGAGAGAGGTTAGGGTGAATAATGGAAAACATGGAGCCCTGGCCGGTTTGGCTCAGCAGTTGGAGTGTTGGCCTGCGGACCAGAGAGTCCCAGGTTTGGTTCCCACTAGGGGCACATACAAAAAAAAAAAAAAGGAAAGAAAACATGGATTCTGAAGGTCTACAGATCTGGTTCAAATACAGACACTGCTGCTGCCCTGCTGTGTATCCTTGAGCAAGTGACACCACCTCTCTGAGTGCCATTCCACCTCCTCTTCTATAAATGGTTTGGATAATTCCTCCCTCATGAGATTGTCACAGAAAGTCCCCAAGATCATGTTGGCAAAGCACCATGCCTGGCCTAGAGCTCATACTCCATAAATGAAGCTATAATCATTGCTTTACCAGTATGTCAATGGTGGGACTGTCCTCTCAGAGACTTGGTGAGTGAAATTTCCTTCCCACCCAGACAGGATGCTTTGAGCAAGGCCCCAGGCCTTCAGGGGTGAGGAACATCAGGCCCTCAGGCCATAAAAGGCCCACAAAATCAGTACCAGCTAACATCATATGCCTCACCAAATTAGCCTGACCAAATATAGCAAATTTTTAAGTTGGTAATTTTGTATGGCCTGTGAATGATGTTATAAATATCCAAATGGCCCTTGGTAGAAAAAAGTTTCCCCATCCCTGCCCAGGGGTAAGGGTGCAGGGGCACAGGTTCACTGTGGTGGTGAAGAGCCTGGCTTCAGGGCCAGACAGGCCTGAGCTCAAATTCCAGCCCCACTTCACAGCTGTGGGCCTTTGGGTAAACTGCTTAATGTTTTTGGGCCTCAGTGTCCTTGACTGTAAAATGGGACAATAATACCCACTTCCTAGGGTTGTGATGATTAAATGCGCAGATAAAATCTTAACCCAGACCTGGACCTCATAAGCCCCTAGGGGAGGGCCTAGCAGGTAAATTCAAAATTGTTACAGGAGAGGTACTATAGGCCCAGGGGTTTCCATAGGCTTCTCAGGCTGGCTGCCTTCACTCATGATCCCCAGAGACCCAGAGGTTCAGTGGTATGTTTGTGAAAGATTGGGGTGTGTCAAGGGGTGTTGGCTCACCTCTGGGGGTTGCCAGTCAAGGATGTGGTCAATATCCATGGTCTTCCGGAACTCCATGTACTGAAAGGGAGATGAGTGGTGAGGCTCCCCTGGGCTTCCAGCACCCGAGAAAAGGATGGGGCAGGGGCTTCAGGCAGGCATTGTCCCCCATGAAGCCCCTCCCCCAATTTCCGGTGGGAGATAGGTCTTACCTTGCGGAGCATGGCCTCTGATTTCTGCAGGTCAAAATTCCGAGCTGTGGGAAGATGGAGGAAGGAGTGAGGTGGGAAAAAGACTGCCTGGCAGTTGCCTTTTCAGGTCCCGGGCAGTGGCAGCTATGGAGGGCCCTGGGGCCCTGGGCGGGCCCTTTCTTCCCTGCCCCTTTCCCTTTCCTGGACCTGAACATGTGGAGCAAGGTGATATGGTGGGAGCCTGAGAGCCATGCATCATTCTGGAGCAGTTGGCACCAGGTCCCTCTCACTGCCCCAGCACCTTGAGCTTTCCCATCTCTGCCCTCACCTCGGAGCCAGCGCAGAAGGAAATAGTCATCAGGGTTGGGCAGGGCAGGCAACACGTCCTGAACATTCTCTCGGAACTGGGAAGGGAGATGCTAGTTAGAGGGGTTTCACACTGAGCCTTGGTCCCCAGACTCACTGATTGTTTTCCTCAACCCTCCTTCTCTTCCACATGCTTCTGGCCCACAATGATGGAAGGATGGGCAGGTGGGAGAAAAGAAAGAGACACAGATCATTGGATTGGTGGGTGAATAGATAGGTAGGTGAATGGAAGGAAGGTTGTATGGGTGAATAAATGGATAGAAAGAAGAATGGATGGATGGGTGGGTGGGTGGGTGAATGGGAACAAAGGAAGGAGGAATCAGTGAAGAGTAGATGGAGAAAAGGAGAGATGGGTGGGCTAGTAGAAGGAAGGAGAGTTTAGTGGGTGAATATATGGAAGAAGGAATAATAAGTGGGTGGTTGGGAGTGGGAGGATACATGGAAGAAAGGATAAATGGGTGGGTAAGTGGATTTGAGTATAGATGTACAATAGTCCCCCCCTTACCCACGAGGGATACGTTCCAAGACCCCCAGTGGTGCCTGAAACTACAGATAGTACTGAGCCTTATATGTACTGTTTTGTCCTATATATACATACCTATGATAAAGTTTAATTTATAAATTAGGCACAGTAAGAGATTAACAACAATAACTAATAATAAAATAGAACAATTCTAACAATATACTGTAATAAAAGTTATGTGAATGTGGTCTCTTTCTGTCTGATAACTGAGATGGCTACTAAGTGACTAGCAGGTGGGGAGCATATAGAGCGTGGATATGTTGGGACAAAGAGATGATTCATGTCTCGGGTGGGACAGACAGAAAGGCAGGAGATTTCACCACGCTGCTCAGATGGTGTGAAATTTAAAATTTATGAATGGTTCATTTCTGAAATTTTTCATCTAATATTTTCAGACTGCGGTGGACAGCAGGTAACTGAAACCGTGGAAAGTGATACTGTGGATAAGGGGAGACTACTGTATTCTTCATTCCTTCCATGTGTTAGCCACCAAGACTTCTTCTGCCCTTTAAAAAATGTTTTATACCATCTTCTACAAAAATATGGTTAAGGATGATGTGTCCTCTTCCCCACGTGGGATGACACACCCTGCTCTGTCTGGCTCTTAACAGCCAAGTCAACTCTCGTGGTCCCGGGGAGGGAAGGGAACAGTCAGAGGGCAGACAATCAGCATCGTTCAGCTCCCACCTAAGGGGCCTGGGTGGGGGCAGCTTTCAGATAAAGCTCTCTGGGTCCGGCTCCCGAATGAGGAGTCAGGCTTGATGTGGCTCCCACACTACTGACTGGAAGTGGTGCTGTTCCCTCAACCCCTTCCCTGGAAAGGGCTGATGCCACTGGGCACTGTGAGACCTGATCTTGGTAGAGGTGACAGAAAAGAGACAATGTCAAGGACGTGCTGGGCCAACAGAGTTAAGGCAGGGCTGCAGCCACTGCCCCTTCTCTGCTCCTCAGCACTTTCCCCTGGGGCTCCAGGGAAAGGGGCTCTCACCTTGGCTAGGGTCTCTGCCTGCTTGGGGCTCAGGTCTCCAACTCGGCCGCTCATGGTGCTGGGTGAGGCTGGAGGAGTAGGGGCCACTGCAGGCAGAGGCCAAGCCTGGTCTGTGGCTCTGATCCAGCTGAGCCTTTTGCCTCTGCTCCTAGGTGTGGCTCCGGGCGCCTCCTCCCTGGACAAGTGTTGAATGGCACATTACATAATTGGAATTAAGTGAGATCTGGTGTTTGGCTCTGGGCCAAGTGGGAGGGAATGAGGCTGGCCTCCCGTGGTGTGGGGAGCCAGACTGGGTGCCTATGGAACCTCCACCACTGTTCCCAGGCCTCCAGGGGCCACTGTCCTGGAGAAAGGGGAGATTTCAAGGGGAGTGGGAACCATACACTTTCTCTTCGAGCCTCAGTTTCCCCCCATATCACTAATGAAGAGACTCCACACATAGGGTTCTGCAAAAGTCACCACCCACCCAGCTCTGACAGGTAGGAGTCAGGGACTTGGTCAGTTTAGTAACTAGTTCATTCACTTTGTCTGGGTGGGAAGCTTGTGTACTTTGCAACAAACATTCATATTTAAGAAGAACTGGCTGGGGCAGAAAAAGAGAATTCAAGTGTCCTTGCTGAAGGTTTGTTCTCTCCAAAGGGCCAGTGCTACGTTTCCTGATGTCTCTCCAATGTTACTGTGCAGAGCTGGCCCTGCACCTGCAACGTGGGGAAGGGCTGAGCACCCTCCACCCTGCAGCACTCTCTTCTCTTGGCTGAGGTCTTCTCCAGATCCTGCCTCCCTAAGCCCTAAGGGAGGGGTGGGGCATGCTGATGGCCTTGGGGCAGTGAAGGTGTTTCTTGAGATTTTAAACACCTGATTAGTGAGGGGCATCCTCCATCTATGCGAGGTGATGAGAAAAGCCTAGAAGTTCCCCTGGCCTTTGATTTCTGTCACGCTGCCTGACAGTCTACCATTAAACATGCCCTCAAGGCCTGGCCCTGTTCCCCACTTGCCCATTTGACTTCCCTTTGAAGATGACATCTCGGAGTGTCACTTGCTTCATTTATAGAACGGGGTGGTGGTGGTCAACGCTTGCCCTGTCCTCCTTATGTGATTGGTGGGAAGATCTAAGGAGACATATAGACTGTCAAGGGTCGTGCACGTCTAAGAGATTATTCTCCTCCAGCTGTCAGAAGCTCCGAGATAGCAAAGGCCACATTGTTAATGGCTGCCCATATGGAATGCATCATCAGCTTGAGACCACAGCATATCCATGTGGCCACATCTTCCAGGCCTTGACGGTTTCACATGGGCTGAAACCACCACTGAATTAGCCTCGGGCCTAGTAGCTGGGCTAGCCCAAGCCTCTCTGCCCAGGGGCTCTCCCAGGTCCCCTACCCCTAGGACATCCTGGGTCCCCACCTCTGGGCCATCTCAGGGCCTCTTTAGGCTAGCTGATGTGAGTTAGTGCTGGACATCTTCCTTGCTTTGGGCTCCTGATAGAGTTGGGTCCAGGAAGAGAAGGAGGGGCCATCTTCAGCCATCTCTATCTGTCTGGGGTGCCTGTTTGGGGTGCCAGCTCTGCATGAAACAGTTAGATAACTCCACACCCCAGCCCCTCCCCACTTCACATTCCAGCCTCTGTCTGCAAACCCTCAGCTGCTGTGCACACCCACTTCCTGCCAGGCTGGCAGCATGCAGAGATTAGGTTCCTCCACTCCCTCTCATTAGCCCCTAATCCTGCCCGTTTCTCACCAGTCTCCTTTCTCGCCCTAATCCCTCTAACGTGAGATGTCCCGGTTACTTCTGAGGACATCAGAGGCTGGGCAGGGAGAGCCAGGAGGATGGTTTGGGGGTCCTCCCAGGAGCTGTGGGCCTTCAGAGACACCCTGAAGTATTTTTCCTGACCCAGACCACAAATAGGCACAGAGCACCTACTGTGTGCACGGATCATTATCGTCCAATAGAACTTTCTGTGATAATGGAAATGTCGGGTATCAAGGAGGCCCTATTGGTAGCCACCAGTCATGTGTGAGATATGATTAGTGAGACTGAGGAACTTCAGTTTTAATTGACGTGAATTTGATTAATTTGACTTTAAATCACCCCCTGTAACTTGTGGCTACAATATTGAACAGCAAAGGTCTATTGCATTTACTGAAGGTTTATTACATGCCAGGCCTCACTGTAAGTGCATTACCTCATTTAAACCTCAGAATACCCCATGGGGGTAGGTGCCGTCATTAAGCCCATTTTACAGATAAGCAAACTGAAGTATAAAGAATTTAACTAAGTTATCCAGAGTTAAGCCCATGCAGTGAACTGCTCTGTGGTCGCACTGTTCGACTATCCCAGTCTCAGCTCCAGGAGCTTCCACCCTGCCCAGCGAGAGGACCCAGGCACAGAAGTTACTCCCATGGGATGTAGGTGGCATTTGAGTCAGACCTTGAAGGAAGGGAGAATGTTGATTAGTGAAGATCAGAGTAGAGCCAAGGGCATCCCAAGTGGAGGGATGGCATGGACACAGGCGTGGAGGTGGGGAAGTGAAAAACACGCGAAGGGGGTGTTGGGATATGACAGTAAACAAGAGGGATTAGGTCCCTGCCTGCAGAGAGCTCCCAGTCTCCCATTTGTTGAGCATCTCTTCTGTGCTGAGAGCCTTACATCATTATCAAACCATTTGGAAACAGGTGGAGGTATCCACATTTTACAGTCGAAGAAGTGGAAGGTCTGAGAGAGTAAGAAACTTTTCTGAGCTCACACAGCCAGTAAATGGAGAGCTAGGATCTGAACTCAAGTCTGTCTGACTCTGGAATCATAGCTGAGCCCTGACTTCCGTTGTAGGGCTTAACATTGTGCCTGGCACGTAGTAAGTGTTCAATAAATGGTCTAAATCATCATCGTGTATCCTCTGGGACTGCAGTATTTGTTTCCCTCCCCTAGAACAGAGGCCCTGGCAAAGGAGAACTCCCACCCCCACCAGTACAGAACTCATCTTCTCAAGTAAGTTCCCGGACTGTGTTTAGCTCCTGGTTTGCCAAGCTCTCAGGGGACCATGGTGACAACCACGACATAAGCAAATAACTGCAGGGTGGTAGACAGGGCTGCCCAGCCACACCCTAAAACCTCTCTTTCTAGGCAGTTACTAGGAAATGTGAACAGGCTGCTGCCACTCTGTCCCCAACGGCGGGCACATTCCTATCTGCCTTTCCTTAGATGGGTGGCACCAGAACCAGTTGGGCAAGTACAGAGAGGGCACAGAGGGGTTCGAGAGCCTCGCCAAAGAGGTGAGCATTGCCTGGAAGAGGCAGGCATGTGTGTGGGTGGGATAATGGGGGCTCAGACTACAGTAAGGTGAGGCAGGGGTGGCCAAAAAAGGGGAGATGGAAAGGGAATTGAGGGGCACCTCACCAAAATCCCAGTGGTGCTCTGGGTAGCACCTGTGGAGAGTCCGTGTTCCATATTTTGCCTTTTTCATTTCCTTCATTTAATTAAAAAATACGTAATGTGATATAATTCACATGTCGTAAATTCACCATTTCTAAAATGTACAGCTCAGTGGATTTTAGTATATTCACAAGGTTATGCAACCATTACCACTACCTAATTGCCAAACATTTCCATCACGCCCCCGACCCCAAAAACACTTGTACCTGTTAGCAGTCTTTCCCCATTTCCTGCTTCCCTGATCCAGCCTCTGGGAACTACTAATTTACTTTTCATCTCTAGATTTCCCTATTCTGGATCTCTCATACAGTATGTGGTCTTTGTGCCTGGATTCTTTCACTGAGCGTAAGTTTTCAAGGTTTGTCCATGTTGTAGTAGGATCAGTACTTCATTCCTTTTAATGGCTGAATAATATTCTTTTGTATGGATACACCACATTTTGTTTATCCATTCATCATTTGATAGACATTTGGGTTGTTTCCACTTTTTTGACCATTATAAATAATGCTGTAATGAACATTTTTTGTACAAGTTCTGGTGGAAATATATGTTTTCAATACATTTGTGTATCCTTAAGAGAAGAATTGCTAGATCATATAGTCATTCTATGTTTATCCTTTTGAGAAACAGCCACACTGTTTTCCAAAGTGGCTGCACCATTTTACATCCCCACTAGCGATGGGTGAAGGTTCTAATTTCTTCACACCTTCACCAACATTTATTTTCTGTTTTCTTTTTTTTTAATCCTCACCTGAGGACACTTTTGTATTTTTATCTTGAGATAGAGCGGGAAGGAGAGGGAGGAAGAGAGAGAGAGAAACAATGACATGAGAGAGACACATCGAGTGGTTGCCACCCACACGACCCCAACAGGGGCCGGGAACAAACTGCAACCGAGGTACGTGCCCTTAGCGGGAACCGAACCCGGACCTCTCTGGTTCGTGGGCCAACGTTCTAACCACTGAGCCAAAGTGGCCAGGGCTATTTTCTGTTTTCTTTTTAAAATTATTATGGCCATCCTAGTGGATGTCAAGTGGTATCTCATTGTGGTTTTGAGTTGCATTTCTCTGATGACTGCAGATGTCAAACATCTTTCTCATGTGTTTAATGGCCATATGTATATCTTCTATGGAGAAATGTCTATTCAGATTTTTAAAATGTTTTATCCACTTTTTAATTTATTTTAGAGACAGAAAGAGAAATATTGATGTGAGAAACATCGATTAGTTTTATGTGCCCTGACCAGGAATAGAACCGGCAACCTTTCGGTACCTGGGATGACGCCTAACCAACTGAGTCACATCAACCAGGGCTCTTTATCCATTTTTATTTTATTTTTTTAAATATATTTTTTTGCCCTGGTCCGTTTGGCTCAGCGGTTAGAGCGTCAGCCCATGGACCAGAGAGTGCCGGGTTCGGTTTCCGCTAAGGGCACATACCTCGGTTTCAGTTCGTCCCTGGCCCCGGTTGGGGTCGTGTGGGTGGCAACCAGTCAATGTGTCTCTCTTACGTCAATTCCCCCCTCTCTCCTTCCTGCTCTCTCTGAAGATAAATGCAAAAATGTCCTCAGGTGAGAATTAAAAAATGATTTTATTGATTTTTTAGAAAGAAAGGAAGGGAGAGAGAGATAGAAACAACTACATGAGAGAGAGAGAAACATCGATTGACTGTCTCCTGCATGCCCCCCACTGGGGATCGGGCCCACAACCTGGGCATGTGTCTTGACCAGGAATCCAACCAGCGATCTCTTGGTGCATGGGTTGATGCTCCACCACTGAGCCACACTGGCCAGACTACCCATTTGTAAATATAGGGTTCTTTGTCTTTGTAAACTTTTGACTTGTTGACTTGTAAACTTTTGAAAATATAATCTGGATATTAATCCCTTATCTGATATATAATTTGCAGATATTTTTTCCATTCTGTGAGTTGTCTTTTCACTTTCTTTCATGTGCTTTGATGGACAAAGGTTCTGCTTTTGTTCTACTTATCTACTTCTTTTCTTGCCTGTACTTTTGGCATCATATCTAGGAAAACGTTGCCAAATCCAAAGTCATAAAGATTTACCTCCATGTTTTCTTTTGAGAGTTTTATGGTTTTAGCTCTTATATTTAGTTCTTCTTAGGGAGGCACATAGCTCTGAAGTCAGACACCCTGGTTTCCAATCCTGGCTGAGCAAATGACTGTCTCTGAGCTTTACTTTTCTCCTTTCTAAAACAAGAATGACTGTATTTATTTCACAAAGCTGTTGTCAACAAAAGAAACATCGAAACCTGTAGAGAATTTGTATGAATTTATTTGAGCCAAACTGATGACAATTTCCAGGAAGCAAAATTTCAACAAGTTGAGAGCGTTTTCTGAAGCATGGTAATTTTGCAGCTTATTTTATACATTAGAATCCAAGGAGGAGATGTCAGTAGGGTTATATGAAATCCATTGGTGGTAGATTAAGGATGGGGTAGAGACAGCAAAGTGGGATTGGATAAAATGTAAAATGGAGACACATACTTCTTTCACAGGGTAGTTGTGCAGGGTAAAGATAGTTAACAACTATAGCACATAGAGAGGGTATGTGGGGAACAAGAAAACAAACGAGGGGCTCTGGGTCTCTGCTCTGGTGCAGTGGGTATGCCCTGAGGGGTCTGGAAAATGGGGTTACTTTGACATTCCAAAAATATGTTATTTTATTTTTTAATCCTCACCTGAGGATAGTTTTACATTTATCTTCAGACAGAGTGGGAGGGAGAGAGAGATAGAAATATCAATGTGAGGGAGACACATCGATTGGTTGCCACCCGCACGACCCTAACTAGGGCCGGGGACCAACCGCAACCTTGGCCAGAATCAAATCCAGGACTTTTTGGTCCACAGGCCGACGCTCTGACCACTGAGTGAAACCGGCCAGGGCCAAAAGGATGTTTTTTTTTTAGATGCAGAAAGACAACAGACAGGCTCATTTAAGGTAAAGATCAACCTTTATCAAGGAGGCTGCAGGCCTAGGAGTGACTACCTACTTGCTTGTACTTAGGAATTTTTATGTTCAGCCCCCCTTTTGGTCTCTGAGTTTGTAAATCCTGCCATGCAGGCCTCCCAGAGCTTATCAGGTTTAATATGTGGCTACTTTTTTGTCCACAATGTCATGAAGATTAAACAAGTTAGCATGCATGGGGCAGCAGACCTACAAAGGCGCTCAGTAGATGTATCATTGTTAGCAAGGCTTTATTGCAGCCGTGCAAACAACGGAGTGCAGCCTGAACTGGTGGCTGGGGATGAATAGGACACAGACACAAGGCAGGTGGTGACTCTATTGTGTGATAAGCACTAGCCCTGTTGTTCTGAGAGCTTGGAGAAGGAACCTTAACTCTGCTAGTGGCTGGGTGGGGAAGTGGACTAGGAAAGGCCTCCCAGAAGAGGGCATCCAGGGATCTTGAGGGTGCACAGCACACGACTGGAGAGGGCCCAGCTGGTGTGGCTCAGTGACTGACCGTCGACCCATGTACTGAGAAGTCACTGGTTCGATTCCCAGTCAGGGCACGTGCCCAGGTTGTGGGCCAAATCTCAGTGGGGGGCATGCAGAAGGCGGCCAATTGATGTTCTCTCTTATTGGTGTTTCTCTCTCCCCCCGCCCACCCTAAAATCAATAAAGAAAAAAAAAAAAAAAGATTCGAGAGGCTCTGGGTACTATATGAGCAAACGTAAGGAGGGAGGATGTGAACCCAGGTCGGACCACCTCTTTCTGGCACACCAGATGGCCCCACAAACAGCCTGGGCCTGGTGATCTTGGCCTCTGGAGCCTCAACTCACCTGCAAAGCTGCCCTTCACGAGCCAGATGCTGGCGGGTGTGGGGGCGGCAGCTCTGTTTATGCTTCATGGGAAAGAGGCATGGCTGGTCCGATGGCACCCCTAGAGGCTGAAAATGGAAGTTAGTTGAGGGCCTCTAAGCTTGCCTGGCGTAGTGGCTTCCTCTCAAGTCACCAAGTGTGAAGCTGCCACCCAGCATGTTCATTAAGCTCTTGTTCTGTCTGGCTAGATGGATCCAGGTTCACATCTTACCTCCTTCTCTTTGTGTGATGTGATAAGTTTCTCCCTGCTGTGAGCCTCACTCTCCTCACCTATAAACTGGGGATGATGCTTCCTGCCTCCTCTAGGGCCTGGCACACAGTAGGTGGTCAGTGGAATTGGCTGCTGTCACATCCCACCCAGAGGCAAGGATATCTGAACAGCTTTCTACGACTCTGGGCCCTCCCCCCACCCCAGGAACCCAGCACCTCCCTCTGACCCACTCTGGTCCTCCCTGGAAGGTCCCACTTGCCCTCTCTGTCCCTGGGATGCATGGCAGGGTCACTACTGACAGCAAACCTGAGTGCTGGCTCCACCTCTGCATTGGACACTGAGCCTTTGGCCAAGGCATTTCCCCTCGTGAGCCTCAGTTTCCTGGCCTGAAAAATGGGGCTATGATTCCTGTCTCCTTTGGGGTGCCAGATAAGGGGCTATGCAAACTGTGAAGTTCTGTGCCATGGTGTGCTGTTAAAGGCAGCTGTGACTGTCCCATAGTGGTGTCCCCTCTGGTCTGGGCTCTTATAAGGTGAGCTGGACTGGGGTGGAGATTTGGGGGGCAGGGAATGCTTTCCAACTGCCCTCAAAATACCCATGTATGCTCCTCCTCTTCTCCTTGCCTCCCTTGGATGACTGGGAGGCTTTCCAGTGAGGAGATGGGCCAGGAAGCACAGGCCCGCCTCCATTCCTCTGGGTAGGTGAGCCCAGGTATTTCCACACACCTCATTTTGAGCAAGAGTTTTGATCTGTGGCCTCTTGCCAAGATTTTGCCATTCTTTCCTGACAAACAACAGATTCTGTTTCATAACCTGCATTATAAAATGGTTTTATTAACAACTACATGTACACAGTTGATTACGAATAGCAAACACCAGTCAGCTACTCCCAGTGTCACCTAACAGCCCTCTTGGCTTTCCTCCAGCCTCAACCCCCTGCAGCCTCCCTCATCCCATTCCTCAGTCTGCGGGGCTCTACTACACCTGGCCACCCCCACACATGCTTCAGCTCTCCCTTCAGGGTTCCCTCCTCTGGGCAAAGCACATCTGAACCCCCATCAAGTTTCTATGCTGGATGCTCCCCCAGAACTTGGCTCCTGCCCCTCCAATCATACACGGTGATGACATGCTCACTCGATAATGGACCATCAGAGTCACTTCTGCCTTTTAATACAGGCAACCCTCCTGCCAGTGGAGTCGGTGAGCCCAGTGCCCTGATGTCCCCACAGCCCGCAGTGCCTGGCGCTGCACAGGCGCTCAATGTTAATGAATAAATGGTTGAACAAAGAAACAAACTTTGGGCCAGCCAGCTCCTCTCTGAGCAACTCCCTTTATTTTATTTTTTAAAGTGACAGTGTTAAGAGTCAAAGATGGAATTACTGAAGATGTGCCCCCTGTGCAGCTCCCGAAATGCCCCTGCCCACCTTGCCAGGTGGGAGATTCTGCTCTCGCCTCTGCAGGTGACTGCTGCCCTCGCTGCTTAACACGAGGTGTGTTCTGCCCTCTCTGGGATTCAGAGTCGCTGAAGCCCGCACCTGACCCTCTTGTTATAGTGTATTTGTGTAAATTCTCTATGATCGGAGCTTCAGGAGACCTTGCTACCTGCGAGGAAACCAGATGAGGCTGTGCTGATGGCGGGAAGTCAGTTGTGGGTGGTTAGAAAGGCAAGGGTCAGCGTTCAAGTCCATTCACCCCTTGTTTTTAGTCTGAAGGTCGTGAAGGTGGAAACCAGGCATTGTGAGCCTCTGTCATATTAACAGGTGGGCCCAGCAAAACCTGTCAGTGCGCCCCCCCACAGCTGGCCAAGGGCACAGGGAATTGGCTCTGGGATGCCCAAGGGCCTCAGGGTTCTCCAGATATGGCTGCATCTGGGGGCAGGGGGGCGGCTGCAGAGGGTGGCCACACAGTGCCACAGGGGTGGAGGGAAATCCTGCCATGTCTGGGATGCGGGAGCAGCCCTGGAACACGGGATGTCCTGTGATTTTTGCCTGGCAGCCAGCCCCAGGCCATCTCCTTGATGCTAGCACAGCAGGTTTTTTTTTGCCAAACTACTTAAACACTGTTAGACGAGGAGTGCCTCACAGCACTGGCCCCGGCATTTCCTTTCATTTAGTTAGTTTGCTTTTTATAGCATCAGAGCCCCAGATTGTGCTAAACCACGAATGCTGCTGCTGCCACAGGTGGAGGGCCTGGGGCCCGAAAGACCTCACATACTTCACCTGAAGACCCCCAACTTCCCAAGCCTTATCATTTCCTTGCTAAAAATAGGCCAAGGGAAATCTAGAAAACTTCTAAGAATTGGAGAAAATGAAATCATAGACTCTGAGGGGGGCCGAGGGGGAAGGGGCTGGAACCCGGCTTCCTGGTTGCAAAGCACCTGGACAGTGGTATCTACTGAGGCTTCCAGTCTCCGAGAAGGGTCTTGGCAGCCAGGATGCTAATCTTTGCAGGGAGAATCCCTTTTATAGGGATACTGGACCACTCAGTCCTGGGGACATCACCCGGGTGGACAGTACTCCTTTGCCCTGTGGGACAGCAGTACACAAGGACAAACAAGAAGCTCATGGGCAGAGATCCAGAGCCGAGGGCCAAGCCACCCCAGAGTCAGGTCTTCAGAAATACTGGTGGCCACTGGCCTGGCCCAGCCAGAGGGCAGGGGGCAGGGTAGCACAGCCTGGTACCCAGACCCCTTTCAATGGCTCCATTGCCACCTGGAGTCAACCCACAGAGTCACACCCAGCTTGGTGGCTTCCTCAGTTTATTCCACAGCAAGCTCTGCTCTATTGTGTGCAGCCCACCCAGCAGAGCAGATGGTGGTCCTGACTGTGCACTGTGGGCACCAGGAGAGCCAGCTTTTGAGAAATAAAAGCCATCACTGGCCATCTGCTGGGTTGCATGGTAGGGTCAGGTGTTGGGCAGCCAACTGTCAGCTGTCCCCTTGGGAGGGACACAAAAATGGAGGAAAAGCTAGGCGGTTCTCCAAGAAGTAAGTCAGAGCCTAAGATGAGTGCTATGGGATGGCAGCTCCCCTCTCTTATCCCAGCATGGTCCACCTTACTCCAGCTCTGCTTTGGTTCTGGCCCCCACTCTCAGCCGGAAAGAACCCAAGCTGAATGTCAGCTGGATCACAGCTGGTGAGGAGGGAGAGGGCGTCATTGGGAATCCCCTGGAAACTCAATCTTCACCCACTCAGCTCTGGGTAAGACTGAGCATGGTCTTTTCTCCTGGTGATTATCCCTGCTGGGTCTCACTCCAGAGGTGGTAGAACAACCTTGGAGGGGCCTCGATGCTCTGCCAGAACTGATACCCTGAGCCCTGCCCTGTCCCTCCACCTAGGAGCCTTTAGCTGGCCCAGCCCATCCCTGCTGAGCCTCCCTGCTCTTAGGGCCTGAAGCTGTGCTCCCTGCAAGACCTAGGGCTCAAGCCCCCAAGTCTGGATGCCGGGTGTGAGTGAGTCCTGGGACAGGTGGACCTTATCAGGAGGGTCTCAGGGCAGCTTCTGCAGGCAGGATCCTTCCTCAGTGGATGCTGGTCCATCCTTGAGGTTCTCATTCTCCTTTGAGAACAGGGGATAAGATGCTTGTCTGAGTCCTCAGGTGGCCTACGCACTACATATCACTTTCCTGCTTGGCCATTGTGACAGGTGGGCCCCCGAGGAGCTGAGATGGTGATGTGGGGTGAGTACTCTCTGCGGTCATCTCCAGCACCACCCTGCCTGGGAGGCCAGGGGACAGGGAGTAGGATGCTAAGGGGGCTGGAGAGCACAGGTGCAGAGGCAGCCAGCCTCTTCACTGTGCTGGGGATGGTCTTGTTGCCTCAAGACTCTGAATTTTCTCCTGGGAGGCTTTGTCAGGGAGCAGCACCTCCACAGTGTAGCTGACCTTCTTGGTATGCATCAGGCTGTAGGTGTTGTCGAAACACAGGACGTCTGCAAGGACAGAGAAGTAATCAGGCAACTCAAGCCTGACCTAACTGCATACCTGATGCCCTTGGGAACTGGCCACCCAGGACTATGGGTGGGGCTGGAGGGTCAGCCACTGCCCAGCCCCATTGCTCATGGCCATCTCTTTGGATGATGCCTGTGCTCATTAAAGAATTAATAATAGCCACCAGCATGTATCAGCCTTTTCTAGGTGCAAGGCATTACATCAGTATTCATAGCCCCATGGAAGACCATCATCTGCATTGTGCGAATGAGGAAACTGAGGCTTAGAGAAGTTGATACACCTTTCTGATGATTACAGAGCAAGGAAGGGGAGGGACCGAGATTCCCTTATCCTGATGCTCCAACCCAGAGAGAAGCCCTGCTTTTCCCAGAAAAGAGGACTGAACCCCATAGGCCACTTTTTCATCATGCCTTTCATAGAGGGCATGTCCTTCAATGCCAAAGGCCAGCATGGACTCTGGGACATGATGAGTTATCAGTTTCTGTTTCCACTCTCCTAATTCTTCCTTTGCACAAAGATAAACTAGGTATGTATTAATGAAAGCATTAGCAAAAAATTCTTCTCCTTCTCCAGAGGAAAACAAGCTTGGGTCCCCCTTCTCCCAGCTTTGATCCCGGGAGAGGTGGGAAGCCTGTGGTGTCCCTGGGCAGCACTGTTTTGGATAAAACCGACCAAACTGTAACTGGCCTGGGCATCCTGGGAAGGAAAGATACACACCTGGAAGAACCATCTCTTCAGGATGCCCAGAGTGGGGTAGTCCATGCACCTGGGCAGTTTGGGACCCCCTAAAGCTAATCTCATGCTTTTTATTTACCTGTCCCTTAGCCTGTCCAGACCAGTGTGGAGGCTACTCAGGAGCTGGCCCCAGGCTGTGAATCCCACTCTCTTCAATCTATCCTTGTACCCATACCTATGGCACTCAGATCCAACACCCTGGTGCCCATGAAGTCTAGGAGCTTGCACAGACCTCCGCACCCTCTCTGAAAGCTGCAAATAGGAGGCAAAGAGAGAAGCCAGACTGGCCACACACGTCAGCTCATCTCTTTGCTTGAAGGAAGAAAACAACTCTTATGAACGCTACAGCTCTTACAGATGCCGGCCTCGAGGCAAGTGAGGCTCCCGTCCTCGGGCACCAGGTGGGCATTGTAGCGCTCTCTGGGCAGCACCTCTGTCATCTCCCCTATCCGCTGTCGTTCTCCCTTCTTGGTCTTCAGGAAAACTCCAAAACCGATGTCTGCCCCATCTGATGCAAACTGCCACCTGCAAGGGACAGGGCCCCACTGATGACCACTGGCCCGGGCCCTAGGTTCCTCCCAGCTGTGCCCAGGTGTAAGTGGCCACCATCCCTACCTGAGCACACAGCCCGGGAACAGAATCTCAAACTCCACCTGTAGGGAGGAGCTGCGGCCCACGGTCGCCGTGTGCTCATACTGCACCTTCACCTGGTTGTGCAGGTAGTAGCTCTTGGGCACCTTGCCTCCGTAGTTGATCTGTGGGTGAGGGTGGGTGAGTGGAACCACAACCATCACCCCTTCCTCCCCATCCTCTGGGCACCCCATACCTTGGACAAGCACTTGGGGTTGCCATCAGGGTCAGTCATGGTCCCCCCAAACTCCATGGGCAGCTGGTCGGGGCTGATGAACTTTAGCATCTCCTGCTTCCAGTTGGCTGTGGGAGCAAGAGGAGGGATCTTTGGGGGCTCAGAGAGGCTTGACAGAAGGCAGAGTGGGCCAAGCCTTGGGAGGGGACCTGATGTGTTCTTGGCTTGCTTCCCGGGGTGCCTACTCATGAGAGCACCCGAGAGCTGTATGTGGCCACCCAAGTTGAGATGTAGGGTCCAAAGCCTTGTCTGAGTGTGCAAAGGCCAGTGGAGTCAGGCCAAGATCAATGCCTGGGTAAAGAGGATGAGCCCCACCCGGCCAGTGTGGCTCAGTGGATTGAGCATCCTCCCATGGACTGAGAAGTCCCGGTTCGATTCCCAGTCAGGGCACATGCCTGAGTTTCGAGATTGATCCCCAATGGGGGGTACACAGGAGGCAGCTGATCGATGTAGCTCTCTCACATTGATGTTTCTCTCTCTCTCTCCCTTCCCGTCTCTCTAGAAAAATCAATAAAAACATATTTTTAAAAAAAGAGGATGAGCCAGGGAGAAATGAAGCCTTTAGCACTGACCTCTGATTCCTAGGCAGATGGGAAGGTGGGCACAACCAGGGAGCCACGTCACTCACCTCCCAGAATCACTATTTTCTTTCGAGTCTCCTCACTCATGAACGGCTTGACCAAGTTGAAGGCCACAGGAAATAGCTTAGGGGCTGAAACACATGAAATTACCTTGGGAAACTGAACCAGCGAGGACTTGCATATATAAAGTCACACTCAAGAGCATGAGCCAGACAGGAATTAGACAGATCTAGATTCTGACTCTTCCTGCTGTGTTACCTTCAGCTGGTTACTCAGCCTCTCTGAGTCTTAGTGCTATTAACTGTAACTATAAAATGGAGATTCAACTTAAGTGTATGCATAATACTTGACACAGTGCTTGGCTCTCAATAAGTAGTTGCCTTCCCTGTTCAGCTGTAGGGCTTCAGTAGTGTTGATTCCCCCCTGGTGCATCTTCCTTTTCGCTCTCAAGGTTTTCCCAGGTTGCCTTGGAATCCTCTTGGGTGCAGTTAGGTGGGGCATCTGCCTTAGACCTCATGTCCCACCTGAATCACTTCACACTTACTGGGACCTTTCTGGGGGCAAGGCTCTGTGCTACGCCTTCTCCACAGACTGTCTCATGTAACTTCATAGCTATCTCATGGGGATGGTGCCATTGCATCCCTATTTTACAGAATGGGAAACCTGAGGCTCATGAAGTTCAACAGACTTGTTCAAAGTCATAGAGCTAGCTAGATTTGAAGCCAGATCAGCTAACCCAGAGCACATATGACAACCCCCTCACTATATATATGGCTGTCACAGACAGGGACCATTCCTGCCCCAAGTGTGTCCACCAACCTGTATAGTCCATAGACCATCTGTTACCAGTCCACACTCAGATAAGTAAAGAAAATAACAGCAAAAATGTAGAAACTTATAACTTATTTGACATTGCTTTTGTATATTCCAAAAGTATCAGTCTGTGAAAGACTGAACTAAAAACAAAACAACACACACACACACACACACACACACACACTACCCAACCACCCAGCTGGTGTGGCTCAGCAGTTGAGCATCAACCCATGCACCAAGAAATCGCTAGTTTGATTCCTGGTCAGGGCATATGCCCAGGTTGTGGGCCTGATCCCCAGTGGGGGGCATGCAGGAGGTGGCCAACTGATGTTCTCTCTCATAGATGTTTCTATCTCTCTCTCTCTCTCCCTTCCTCTCTCTCTAAAATCAATAAAGAAACAAACAAACTAAAAAACACACCAACCAATTAATAAAAAACCCATTCTTCACAAAGGATGATTTGAGAAGCCCTGAACTGGGTGGCTTACCCACTGCCCATCCCCCACTTCCTACTCCTCCCCCACTGCCCAATTAATCCTCACCTCGAATAATAATTAAATTCTTCAGTGTCTCAGGATAATTTGCTTCCATGATGGCAAAAAACTGTGAAGTCAAGAAGAGTCTGGTTGAGGCTACACTGAAACATTCCTGCCTGGATTTGGTGGCCTCTGAGGCTGCTGAGACAAGAGTCCCCACCCCCTACTCTTTGGCCCACACCGTCTTCCTATGAGGGTGTACTCTCCTCTTCTGTGATACCTTTGCTCCTCTTTCTCCTTGCAGGAGGTACCCGAGGCCAGCGCCACTGGCTTCTCTGTGGGACTCCTGGGTGGCATTCCCTTCCTCCATGGACTGAAGCTAGTGTGGGCAGTGGCTCCCTATTGGCCTTGAGCCAGCTGCTTACCTTACCTGCTGGGCGACCTCCACTGCTGGCTTCCACAGGTGTTTCAGGCTCAGTCCCTCCATGTCAAACACCATTAACATTGTTTCAATCTTCCTGCCCAGCTGCATGGGATGGAACAGATATAGAGGTCAGACAACAGTTCCAGCTGGGAGATACTGACCTGAGAGACCTGGGCACAGCTCCTACCTTCCTGCCACCCCACCCTTGGCTGCCCACAGTGTTTTCCAAGCAGACGAACTTAGCTAGGGTCTGAGGAGATGCTGCATTTAAGCCCTGGCACAGTGGCCCTTATCACACTATTTGTTCAACACTATTGCCTGGAGTTAGTTAACTGTGGAATTAAAATCCTCATTCCTTATTCATTGGAAATCTCTAGATATAATAGTATATACTACGTTGGCCAGTGTCTGCAGTCCCACAGCTATGTCCAAGCCAGAGCTACACTGTTGGCAGGCTGTGTGGCCTTGGGTGGGTTTTTTTTTTTTTTTATCCTCACCCGAGGACATTTTTCCATTTTTTGCTCAGGTAGAGTGGGAGGGAGAGAGAGGAACAGAGAGAGAGAAACATCGACGTGAAAGGAACACATCAAGTGGCTGCCACCCGCACGACCGAACAGGGCCGGGGACAAACTGCAACCGAGGTACGTGCCCTTAGCGGGAACCGAACCCGGGTCTCTCTGGACCGCAGGCCGACGCGCTAACCGCTGAGCCAAACCGGCCAGGGCCTCGGGTGGGTTTTTAACTACTTTTCTTTCTCTATAAAATGAGAGTAAGTCCAGGTTCTGATGAAGTTGCTGTGAGTACCTAATGAGCCTGGCACATGGCTGGTCCCTGTTAAATATAAACAGATATGGTTAGTAGTATAGTCAGCACCATAATTATTGGCTCCAACTGAGACATCCATGCCTATTGTTTTGACTCTTTAACATCCGCCATCTTGCTTGAGGAGCATACACCTATTCAAACCAGGCACTAAATATAGTGCTTTGCAGTTTCTCATGCTTGCCACAGATCTGTGGAGGTCTTCTGTGTCCAGCACTGTGCCAGCTGCTGGGGACACAGGCCCTGTCCATGTCACCTGAAGTCAGCCATTCGCCAAATCATCCCATAGGGACTTAACAGCTCCCTCTGGGGGTCTTCTTCTTAGGCTCATTAGACACAGACGCAACAGATTCACTCTGAAGGCTACAGGCCAGGAAACAGTCTGGGGCAAGAAGATCTGCAAAGGTGGGTCCTTCTTGGCTTAGAAGTCCCATGTCCCACAGGACTCAGTATTTTTTGAAGCAACTCCACAGTAGCTTCTAGGGACCCACAACAGATGTGTCCAGTTTCCAGGGTCACTGCTCTCAGGGACATCCCAAGCCATGGATCCCCCATCTGGTGATTATAGTTATGCAACTTACCAGGGTTCCTGGGGAGCAGAAGAAGACCATTCACTGCACCCAAGGTCAGCATCTCACTTAAGGTCAGAGGAAAGGGGAAAGGGCTTTGGTGACCCTTGGCTCATGCTAGCACAGAGTGCCATGCGCATGTTAGACGCTTGCAGATGAGTGACTGCAGAAGCTGTTTCACCAGAGTCTGGAGTGCTGAGGGCTGGGGGAGAAGCAGGGGTATCTCCCCTTCATGGTCTTGGTGCCACCTTTTAGACAGACTGGACCTAATATGATACCTTTCCCACACTCTACCCCCCCTAACACTCCCCAGTCCCTGGCCCTGGTCACTCACCTTCTGACTCTGCAGCTCACACTCCTGCAAAAGCAGCTCATGCATCTTAATGCGTTTCCGGATCATCTCCTGCTTGGAGGTTGATAGGAGGAGACCCTTGGGGTCAAGGTTCCCAATGATCTCAAACCACACGGGGCAGCCTTCATAGTCGTAGCCACATATACCGCCTGCGTCATACAGCTGGACCACCTGTGGTGAGGTCCTGACTCAAACCAGCCCACCAGGCCATGTCTCTGCTCCATCAGGTGGCTGGACATGGTGTACGGGGAGTGAGGTGAGGGTGGCCAGATGGCCTGGGGGACGCTGTGTGGAGCTCACCTCTGAAGGCTGCCATGTTAAGATGTTGTCCAGGTCCTGTTGCTTCCGGAATTTCATGTGCTGTGGAGACACAGCAGGACCTGAAGACAGCCCGCTTCAAAGGTCCCTCTGCCCACAGCCACCAAGGTCCTGCCAAAGCATTCCCAGGCTCTACCCACTTTGAACTGGAGATGGGGACACCAGAAGGACTGTGGGGGACCTGGGTCTGATGCAGAAAGGGATCCAAGGAGGAAGGAAGAAGAAACACGACAATGGGACAGGGCAAGTGTCCCCACCCTTTGTCACTGATCCCTGTGGTACAGCGTGCAGGAGGCAGCAAGCTCATGAGAATGGGGCCTCACCTTCCGGAGCATGTCCTCGGATTTCTTCAGGTCAAAGTTCTGGGCTGCAAGAAGAGTCTAGGTAAGAGGAGGCTTGAGGCCGAATCTAGAATAAGCTATTCTCTGAAAACTCATGAGGAAATTGTGGGGTGCCCCCTGACTTTTCCTGACACCCCAAGGATACACTGGGGGTCTGGAAAGTTTGTTAAAATGCAAGGATCTTTAATTCTCTAGAAGACTTTGGAGGGCTCTTAATTTTAGTTTGCAGGCCTTTTTAAACTCCTCATTCTAAAGAATGATCTAGCCGTGGCTGGGTAGCTCAGTTGGTTAGTGTCATCCTGATATGCCAAGGTTTCGGGTTCAATTCCGCAGTTAGGACACATATAAGAAGGAAACAATGAATGCATAAATACAGTAAGTAGAAAAAAAGATCAATATTTCTCTTGCTCTTTCTTCCTTCCTCTCTCTAAAATCAATCAATAAATTTTTAAAAATTTTAATAAATAAAGGCTAATCTAGCCTGTGATATTTGATGAATCCCTGGGAGCAGAAATCCCCTTGGTGTTAGGGGTAGTGAGGAGCATGGACTTTGGAGTCAGGCCGACCTGGGCTTGAAGTTTAGTTTTGTCCTTTTATTTGCTGTGCAACCTTAAGCAAGTCACTTAACTTCTCTGAGCCTTAGGTTTTTACTCTATTAAATGGGAATAATATATTTTTCAGAGTTATTCAAAGGATGACGTGAGACAAAGTGCTTGGCACATGACCTGGTTCATAGTTAATTCTCAATAAATGGTAGATATTGTTGTGGTTACTTATTTTGAAGACATAAATACACTTTTTAAAAACAATCCTCACCCGAGGATATTTTTCTGTTTATCATCATATAGAGTGGGAGGGAGAGAGAGCGAGGAAGGGAGAGAAAGAGAGAGAGAAACATCAATGTGAGAGAGACACATCGACTGGATGCCTCCTGCCCCACCCAACCAGGGATGGGGATGAACAGCAACCAAGGTATGTGCCCTTGAACCCATGACTCATTGGTCTGTGGGCCAACGCTCTAACTACCAAGCCAAACCAGCCAGGGCCATAAATGCACTTTAATTGAAGACATAATGCTTGCTCTATTTTAGAAAGGCCATGACTGTTGCTCTCTGAGACCACTGGTTCACTGAGGAATTCATCCTGTGATGGGCCTTCAATAAGATCCAGGGTCAGAGATTTTCTTTTTTTTTCATCCTCACCTGAAGATATTTTTCCATTTATCTTCAGATAGAGTGGGAGGGAGGGAAAGAGAGGGAGAGAGAGAGAAACATTGATGTGAGAGGGACACATCAACTGGTTGCCTCCTGCACGACTCCGACTAGGGCCGGGGACCAACCCCAAGTGAGGTATGTGCCCTTGACCAGAATTGAACCTGTGACTCATTGGTCCACGGGCTGATGCTCTTCCCACTGAGCCAAATCGGCCAGGGCAGGGTCAGAGATTTTCAAATGGAAGGGGCCTGAGATGCCACCAGGCTTCCTCTGGCCTGATCATGAACCACCTCCAGAAAAAACCACCAAGGCCACCAGCTCTGTCTTGATTTTCAAGTTCAAAATCCATTCCATAGGGTCTGCTGAGTTGAAATAAATTTCTCCCTAAGCCCTGGGGTGGTTTCTGTTATCATAATCATTTTACACTGTTTCAGCAATTCCTAGAAGAAACTCCTCCACCTTTAATTACA
Source organism: Molossus molossus (assembly GCF_014108415.1). Taxonomy (NCBI): domain Eukaryota; kingdom Metazoa; phylum Chordata; class Mammalia; order Chiroptera; family Molossidae; genus Molossus; species Molossus molossus. The sequence continues at coordinate 20,664,200 of NW_023425358.1, read as the reverse complement.
TCCACTGAAGTGTTTGCTGGGCACCTGCTTGGTGTCAGGTTCTCTAAGAGGACAGCAAGCCTTGTCTTCAAGGAACTGGAAATAGACCCAAAGGCAGGTCCTGAAGGCAGTGTTCAGCTATATCTGACTCAAGGCCTGGCCAGGCCTGTCGTCACGACAACTTCCCAGGTGTTAACTCTAACCTCACCTGGACCCTGTGCCCACCCAGCACCAGGCTCTACAACCTCTCATTTAATACAACAGTCACTGGGGAGGTGGCCTCACCCCAAATATGCATATGAAGAAACTGAGGCTCAGTGGGGTTTTTGTGCCATGCCAATTTGAAGGGGAGCTCAGATTCTAGCCCAAAGTGGGCTGATTCCAGAGCCTGTGTTCTTTACCACTGTCCCCCAGTCTCCCACATCCTCTCCTGAGACCTCCGATCTCCCCAGCCTCACCTCGTAGCCAGCGCAAGAGGAAGTAGTCATCAGTTTTGGGCAGGGTGGGCAGCAGGTCCTGGAGATTGTCCCTTAACTGAGGAGGAAATATGATTGTCAGAGGGACTCCCATGATCCCTGGGACCCCCGACCCTATCCCTGACTCTTCCCACCCTCAGTCAGGCAATCAGCCCTGCCCAGGGACCCTGCAGTAGGAGACGAAACAATTAGCAGCAGCTACCTGGATTATTTTGCCACCTGGGAATGGAGCACACCCACCCCTCCAGCCCACCATGGCTGAAAGAGTTATGTCCTCAAACTTTGCAGCAATCTCTGCCCCTCCCCAAGACCTTCACTCTATAAGTCTGAGGTGGAGCCCTGCCATTCCAATTTTTGCAAAGATCCCTGGTGTATTTGGTGCTGACCAACCAGAACATGTTAGGAACAGTATGCATCTTGAGGATTCAGATTTGGAAGCAAGTTACTTAACCTTTGTGAGTCTCAGTTTCCTCATCTGTGAAGTGGGAATAATAATAAACTTGTGCCAATCAAAGGGGTTTGTACAGGTAAAGCACAGCATCTTGCCCGGTTTACAGCAGGTACCACATAAATGCAATAAGGACTGCCCACAGCCCTGGACAGGGGGGTCTTTGTCGGAACAATCCCAGGCAAAGGTCAGCAGAGAAACTGAAAGAGAAGCCAGGGCACCATCCAGACACCGTCAGCTGGGGGAAAGGAGGGTGGCTGACCCCTGGGGGATGCCTTTTCTTACCGGTAGTTTGGGAAAGCCACTGGGAGTTTGGGTTTGGAACTGAGGCTCAAGTGTGAGATAGAGAGGAGACCCCAGTTCCATGGGGATGAAGGGAGCTGAAGACAGGCCTGGAGGCTGGGTGTGCAGGGGAACCTGTGACTGAGTTTGAGATTAGAAACAGATGCCAAAAGAGCCATATGAAGCTGTCTTGATGTCTATCCACAAAACCATCTTTAGCTTTATGAATGATGTGTAAAGTAAGAACGCACTCATGTATTGCTCCCATGACTAAAAATGAATAACCAGCTTAAACATCTCCATTGTTAACACAGCAACAGCATCTGCTATTATAATCCCCAGTTGGAACAGGCACCTGGAATGGAGCTTCTTGCACACTGAACAGCTGTTGTCTCTGGGCTCCCAAGGACGTTTCTTTGGGAGTGGGGCAATACTACCTGAGAAACAATAACTCCGCACCCTTCAACCCCTGCAGATGACCAGATTTGCTCCTTTGAGCCTCACAGATGTGCCCTGAGGCAGGAGGAGCAAAGGTCACATTCCTCCTTTGCAGATGAGGAAACTGAGACTGGGGCGGGGGGGGGGGGGGGGGGGGGGGCGCGCGGGTGTCTTCCCCAGGGACAGATTAAGAAAATTGCAAGGTCAGGAGGAGTTTGCATCTTCCAACCTCAAGGTCACTCCACCCTTGGAACTCATGTCAAGTAAAAGAGAAAGCCACTAAGCAGGTGCTGGGAAGGGTCTGGAGGAACTTGGAGAAAAAACTAACAATGATGCCATGTGGAGAAAGTAGCATCTGGCGGTGGGATCACATGTAGCCTAAACTAGGTTTAGGAAAAAGCTAGAAGGAAATGTCCCTAGCGTTGTTGTCTAGAACTCTGTGACCGCTCACTTCTCTCCTTTTTTCTATTTTTGTCTTTTTCACTAATTAAAAAAAAACCCATCCATTTCTTTTAAATAATGGTAAAAATAAGAATAAACTCTTTTTACATTGTTTAAAGTTTTTTGGTCCACAGGCATCGCCATCATAATTCACCCCCAAAGGCCAGGTGTCCAGTCCCTCCTACAAGCCTGTATCTGGGCTTCTCTGAGGCCATTGCCAGTGGGGGAGGGAGAGGGTTACCCAGGGTACGCTCTTTCTTTCTCTTGAGAACCATTCCTTCATTAGGAACCCTCTGCTTTTGGAATCTCTTCCTTTACCTGAGAATTCACACAGGGAATCCATCATTCACTTGGGCCAATCTCTCCTTCACTAGGAATTCACGAGAGGTCTGCCTCCTTCACCAGAGTCCTTATTCCTCTCTGGAGAACCCTCAGGTCTTCCCGAGGATAGGGGCCTCAACAGGAATCCTTCACAAGTCTGAAGCTGTCCTTTTTCACAGGCCCAAAGTGGGCCAGGACTGTGCCGTATCCCCTTCCCCGACCCGGAGTCACAGTTTCCAGCCCCTGGCCATCTGCCAACTGCATTAATGCTGTGGCACCTGAGACTTGGATATGCTCCCCCTTCCCAGGGCCATGACACTCCCAGGTGTAGCCTAGGAGACTGTCTTGAAATTACCAAAAAGTCTTCTATTACTCTTTAACGAAAACATTGACAGTAGGGGGGAAACCCAGGCCCCTAGAAGTCAGAAAGCCAAAGGGAAGCCAAACAAATGTTGCAATCTGAACAGATCTGTTTGTCCTAGACTGCCCTGAAGCGGGATGGCAACACCCTCCTCTCCTCCCCACCCTCCAATCAGGGAACAAGAGCCAGGGCTCTATGGCCAGCAGCCCGCGGGAATGGAAAGCTGGATTGGGCCCCAGCGTCACCCAGAGAAGGACTCCCGTCCTGTGTTCTGTACACAGCTGCCTGAGCAAACGGGCGCCCGCGGCTGGACAGAGACGCTCTCCAGAGTCCCCTTTCTCCTCGGTGCAGTAGGGGCTCCAGCCCGGTGAGCAGTGTCAGGCTGCTCGGCCCTCCCCAAGTTTCCCGGCCCTGGCTCTTCCCGAAGACTCTCACCCTGGCCAGCGCCTCCTGCTGCTGGGGGCTCAAGTCCCCGACTCGGCCGCTCATGGTGCCTGTGGGTGCCTGGTTTTGCCGCTCAGGTTGCTCGCGGGCTCCTGGTTTTGCCCTGCTGGTCAGATGTTGGTCCCGCCCCTACGGGAGATCCGTGGTCTCGCCCCGCCCTGTCCCGCTGCAGGTTTCTCCTCCCCTCTGGGATTTTTGCCGCCGTCAGTCACCAAGACGCACCCTATCTGGGGCAAGGAGGTGACCCGCCCCCAAAGGGTCCCAGAGCAGACTTCAGTCGGGGCAGCCGGTGCCCTCCACCTCTAGGCCTCCTCATCCCAGGGGCTCCTACAGGTTCCCACGCGGCAGTGAAGGGGGAGGGCATAGAGGACACCTGGGCAGGTTTCAGGAAACACCGAGATCCCCTTTTAGCAAAACGGAGGAGCTTTCTATAAACTTGGTTCAACCTTCTAGGTGGCCCCCAGGCCTTTCTTCCCAAGGGGCCCCGACCCCCTTCCCCTGACTTTGAACACTGGCTTTGCCTGTCAATGTTCACTAGCTGCTAGGAAAGCCCTTATATGCAAAATGGTTCCAGTCTTCAAGCCGGTCTGGAGGGTATAGATAAGATGACCCACCATGGATTTGCCTGGCACTGCACACCCAGTAAGTGTTGGCTGGTAGGAATCTTATTTCATACTCATTACTCCTGAGGCTGTCACCAGAGCAGAGAGCTGCAGGGGTAACAACCACAGTCCAAAGGCGGGAGAGGGGGGTGGCAGTGAACAAATGGAAGCCTGGGGTGGGGTGACGGAGGGTTTGGGAGGCCAAAGGGTGGTAGGCTGCCGACACAGGTGTCCAAGATGGCACCTGAGAGCCAGGTAAAGTTCTCTGGGGAAGGTGAGAAAATTCAAGTTTCATAGATAGAACTTTTCCAGAGAGAGGAGCAGGTGGGAAGCGAAGGTAAAGGAGACGGGAAATCAGGCTACCAAAACCTTTGCCCTTTGCTCTCCCCTGGTGTTAAACTAAGTGTTAGGCTTTCATTGACCCATCTGGTGCCCAAGAGCCACATGTGCAGTTGAGCTTTGGGAACGTGGCTTGTCACTAGTGAAAATGGAGATGCACTGTAAGTATAAAATACACACCAAATTTCGTAGACCTAGTATAAAAATTTTAAATATTTCATAAATTAATGTCTTATAGTGATAACATGTTGAAATGATAATATTTTTGGATATGTTGAGTTAATAAGATATATTGTTGAGTTAATTTTACCTGTTTCTTTTACTTTTTCTAATTTAGAAGTTTATACATTAATACACTTTTTTTTTTTTTTAGGGCAGTTTTAGATACACAGCAAAACTGAGCAGAAAGCATAAAGAATTTGTATATACTCCCCTGTCCCCACTCACACACACACAGCCTGCTCCACTATGGACATCTCTGTCTGAGTGGTACATTCGTTAGAATTGATGAACCTACATCCTTGTCACCCAAAGTCCATAGTTTTCATTAGGTTCACTCCTGGGGTTGTACATTCTATGGGTTTGGATGTATAATGAAATGTATTCACCATTGCAATATCACACAGAATAGTTTCACTACCCTAAAAACTTCTTGTTCTCTGCCTGTTCTTTTTACTTTTTAAAAATGTGGCTACCAGAAAATTTAAAATTATATGTGTGGCTCACATGTGTGGCTTGCATTATATTTCATTTGGACAGTGCTGTCCTCGAGGGATTTTAACAAGAGAGAGAGAAAGATAGAGAGAGAGAAGGGGGAAGGGAGGGAGGGAGGAAGAAAGGAAGGAAGTAATAATAATAAAATTGGTTAGAAGATAGTGAAATAGAGACATTCATAGATTGCTGGCAGGACTGGAAATTGGTTCAGCTTTTCAAGAAAACTACTTGACAATATGCATTAGGATCCTTCAATAGTTTACTACTTTGCCTAATCATCCTAACAAAAAATATTTTCAGTTTAAAGTTGTTTGTGCATTGTTAATAGAAAAATTGGAACTAATTTTTCAGAAAATCATGGTGCTTAATGTGGATGATAAAGAGTTTATCACAACATGGAAAAATACCACAAAATAATTTGGAAGAGATAGAATCACACAATATATACCATATGCTTTTGGAATGTAAAACAAAGTCCACTTATTAAAGGAGGGCCAGACAAGAAAAGAAATTTGTCCTCAACTTTCCCCAGTTTCTGAGGAGTAGGAAGCTATATTTTAAAAATACCACAGGTAACAAGTCACTTCCAAAGAGAAGTCTATTTAACTAGCACTTATAGGTATCTTCTCTGGGCCAGTCCCTGTTCTAAGGGGTTTGTAAATATTAGCTCAGGCAATGGGAGCCACACAGGTAATTTGATTATTTTATTAAATTTTATTTTTCAATTACAGTTTACATTCAATATTATTTTGTATTTGTTTCAGGTGTACAGCATAGTGGTTAGACAATCATACACTTTATAAAGTGTCCCTCCCCTATATTTCCAGTACCCACCTGGCCCCATACATAATTTTTACAACATTTTTTAAATTTTATTTTTACTTTTATTCTTTATTGATTTTAGAGAGAGAGGAAGGGAGAGGGAGAGAGAGATAGAAACATTGATGAGAGAGAACATCATTGGCCACCTCCTGCATGTCCCCCACTGGGGACTGGCCCACAACCTGGGCATATGCCCTGACCGGGAATCGAACGGGTGACCTCCCTGTGCATGGGTTGATGCTCAACCACTAAGCCACACCAGCGGGGCTACAACATTCTTGACTATATTTCCTATAGTCTACTCTATTTACATTCCCATAACTATTTTGCAACTGCTAATTTGTACTTCTTAATCCCTTCCCTTTCACAACCAATCCCCCCACCCCCACCCCTGTCAACTATCAGTCTGTTCTCTGTATCTGTGAGTATGTTTCATTTTTTATTGTTGTTGTTCACACATTTTCACACAGGCAACTTGAAATTCTTTGGCATCTACATAAAAAAAATTTTTTTTATATCCTCACTCAAGGATATTTTCCCATTGATTTTCAAATAGAGTGGGAAGGAGGGAGAGAGGGAGGGAAGGAAAGAGAGAGAGACACATTGATTAGTTGCCTCTTGCACAACCCGCACCAGGGCTGGGGATCAAACCATAAATGAGGTACGTACCCTTGACTGGAATTGAACCTGAGACTCTTTGGTCTGCAGGCCGATGCTCTAACCACTGAAAGAAACCTGCCAGGGCAAAAATTTTAATTATAATAATATACTTTATTTAACATAACTTATCCAAAATATTATCATTTCAACATGTAATCAATATGACTAACAAATGATTAATGATTAATAATGAGATAGCTTGCCTTTTTTTTTGCATCAAGTCTTTGAACTCCAGTGTACATTTAACAGAATAGTGCATTTCAGTTCTCATTAGCCACATTTCAAATGCTCAAATAGCCACATGTGGTGTTAGGGGTTGAACTGTATCCCCCACCAAAAATTCATACGTTGACGTCCTAATCCCCAGTACCTAAGAATGTGACCTTACTTGAAAACAGGGTCATTGCAGATGAAATTAGTGAAGGTGAGGTCATAGTGGAGTAAGGTGAGCCCCTAATCCAATATGACTGGTGCCCTTATGAAAAGGGGACATTTGGACACAGACATGCACACAGGGAGAATGCCATGTGAAGATGAAGGCAAAGATTGGGGTGATGCTTCCACAGCCAAGGAACACCAAAGACTGCCAGCAAACCATCAGAAGCTAGGGGAGAGGCATGAACATATTCTTCCTCACAGCCTTTGGAAGGAACCAATCCTGTTGACACCTGGATCTTGGACTTCTAGCCTCCCGAACTGTCAGAGAATACATTTTATTGTTGAAGCCACTCAGTCTCAGGCTTATTGGACAGTGCAGTGTTAGCTCATTTAATCTTCCAGACATGTTCTCAGGTAAGCACTATTATTATCCTTGTTTCTGGACCAGGAAACTGAAAATAAGGAGCCTCCTGAGGTTTCAGTCAACAAGCAGCAAAGACAGGACTAGGACCCAGGCAGGCTGATGCAGGGCTAGGTGCTCACGATGCCATGTCCTTCTGTCTGCTCAGCTCCATGGTTCCAGGTCACCCTCAAGTCCCTGTCTTTCCAACACAGCTATTGCTGGGCATGGAGGACTTTTGCTCCAACCATCTGGGTGCCAGTGGTTTGGGAAATAGATGACTCCCCTATCCTCCCACCTTCTAAAAGATGCCTCATTCCCTCGATGCCTTATGGCTCGTGGGCTGAAAAGTTGAACTGCAATGATGGTGTTGTCATGGTATGTAACACTAATTCCACACCTCCTGCCTACTTACTGCACTACCTCTCCCTCCCACCTTCCACATGTTCTGAAAATTACCGGCGTCTCTCCATGGCCACAGGTGCCCTGCTTGCGGTTCTAATTCAAGCCTGTAACCTGTCAATTGAAGGAAACTCTGTTGGGTGAATGGCATCACCATTTTTAGGGTGCAATCAGGCTTTGCAGGAGTCCCTGCCTGCTCTGCCCCACATCATGGCAAAATCGGTCCCACCCTGTGGACATCTAGCTGGACAGATGCCACTGGATGCTCCTCCAAATATGTAGGAGTGGGCTTGGGTTACCCTGGGGGTAAGAATAGGGAGGGAGTGCCTGCCTGACACAGATGTCCAGGGCAAGGGTGACCTTATGCCTGGTCTTCCTAGGGTGGAGATTACACTCTAAGGTAACTGTGGGAGGATTTCCTTGGCTCTCTCACCAACTCAGGGCAACCCTAGGGGAAAACGGGGCCTGGTATGGCAACATCCGCCCATACTCTTTGCTCCCACAAGGACCTGAGAGAGAAAGGGATAGGCAAGGGGAGCCTCACCCACTACTCCCAAAGACCTGACACACAAGGGGAGAAGGTGGGTTAAGGTTCTGGGGCCACAACTGGATTTCTTTCCCTACAAAAATCCAGGAGGCCTCTGGCCTTCCCAAGCCATAGAACATCAGGTGGGCAATGTATGGAGCTCTCTCTTTCTCTTTGCTGCTCCCAATCTATTCACAGGGCCTTTGCACATGCTATTCCCTCTGACTTGAACACTCTTCCCTCACTTCTTCCTCCTTTGTATGTGTGAGATAGAAACAAGGGTCAAAAGTTCCTTCCAGATGGGGAAAGCTGTGAGACTGAATTTCAGTTCAGAGCAGCTTGCTGGGTAACTGTATTAACCACATCTTTTATTTTCTATATTCTGATGTTTTGACATCTGGGGCCTTGATGATTCTAGAGGGACTGTCCCTCCCAGGATAGCCAATTCCCAGAGAGGGAGAACAACTCACTCATGAGTGTGCTTTTCAAATACAAACCCACTAATATAGAGCCCACACTCCAACCACCTCCTATATTGAGCTCTCACACCTGGGACCACTATCCCCCTGCCCTATTCACCCCACGACTAGATACCAGACAACCAGGGACAGCCCCCAGGCCCCAGAGCCCACAGAAATTATTTCAACTACCCAATCCTAAGCCTGCTTCCCTTGTCTCACCCATTTCTTCCTGTAGAAATCATAACAAAGGCTTTTGCCACAATTTCTCCCTCTACCTCATGACTGACCCGGGTGCTTCTCCATGGTCCCCATGGTGTGACATGCCCCCTCCTTGGGAGCTCTGAGTAAAAAACCTATCTTGTCAATGGCAATTGTTTCCTGTATCTGTTGGAAATACTTCAAATTTTCTATTAATGCAATATATTTTAGAACAAAAACTCATGATTTGGTATTGGTACATAAAAACAGACCTAGAGTTTTTGCTGAACTTGAGGTCACCAGAAATAGTAATGGGAATAGAGTGTTTGTGTTGCTTTTCTGTGGCTATCGACGCTGCCCCAACAATTCCTACGATGGTGGCCATCGACGCTGCCCCAACAATTCCTACGATGCAGACCTACTGTGACAGATGGGCTGGAACTGGCTGTTGTGGGGTTCCATCTCTGGGGAGTTTGAGGGTCCATCTCTGACCAGGGAAGGCTGTGAACTCACTGTGGACATAGAAATCAAAGAGGAGGGTGTGGGAGCCACAAGCCTCGCCTAGATTTCCCCATCTTCTCTGTGAAGTTTTGTTCCAGAAGCAGCGCCTTCACAGTGTGGATATTGTGTTGGGAATGAACCAGGTTGTAGGTGTCAAATCTTAAGACATCTGCTTTGAGAGACAGACATTGTGACAGTATGCCCTACCTGGGACCTTGCCCTCCATAGTGGCAAATCCCTGTGCAGGTACCCAAACGAGGAAGTCGTTGCCCACAGCCAGCCCCGCTCTGTGCCTGTCTGAGCCAAGGACCCTACCTGGTGGGACCTGTGCACATGTCTAGGCACCCACCCCTACCCCTCAGCTCCAGGTAGAGCTGTTACCTGCCAACCCTTACAGACACCCACTTTGAGGCAGATGAGGATCCCATCCATGGCACCAGGTAGGAATTGTAGCACCTGCTGGGCAGCACCTTTTCAGCTCCCCTACCTGCTGCTCTCCCCCTTCTTGGTCTTCAGGGAAACCCTAAAGCCAATGTCTGCTCCCACTGATTCAGGGGACAGGGCCCCACTGATGACCACCTGCCTGAACTCCAGGCCCCTCCCAGCTGTGCCCAGGTGTGAGTGGCCACTATTCCTACCTAAGCACAAAGTCCCAGAATAGGATCTTCCTCCCTGACCTTTAGGCACCCTGTAACTTGGTCAGGCACTTGGGCTTGCCATCCAGATCAGTCATGAACCCCCCAGATTCCACAGGTAGCAGCTGGTCAGAGCTGATGAACTTTGGCACCTTCAGCTTTCAGTTGCCTGTGGGAACAAGATGGGGACTCTGTGAAGGTTCAGGGAGGCTTGACAGAAGGAGGGGAGTGGGGGAGGGCAAGCTCAGGGCTGTCCTGTGGCATACTGCTTCCCGTCTGGTGTGCTCCTGGTGCCTCCCAGGACGGAAGGCTTGAGGCTCTTGGTCTAGATAGAAACCTCAGCACATGTTCTTGTGTTGACAAGTTCTTGCCTCCAGGCCTGCCCCTCTAGGCCTGGTATTCTTCCCCTCTCTGTCCAGATGTTGGCCCATGGGCCATCTTGGTTGAGACTCGGATCAGTACCTTCTAGAGCCTGAGGTTGAGGACAGGCTGGCTCTGACGTGGGCTTCCCTTTCCCTTGGTAACTGAACTCAGCCTTCCTGTCAGCCCCTGCTCTCAGCTCCTGCAGCTCCAGCACCCTCAGAATTGGGTGCCAAGCTTATGTCATCTATCCCCCTCCCCCAACAAGATGCTCTGAGATAGCAGAGGGTGGTCCACAGGCAAAGGAATAAGGGCATTGTGGGAACAAAGTGGAAGAAAGCAGAGGTGAACACCCATATACTCTAGGATAGGTATGAATTTCTTAAGCATAAAAGCAACAGAGAAATCAATGAAAAAGCCTCCTAAATGTGACAACCTTACAGAGTCAAAAATAACAAATAACAGGAAAACTACAAACTTGGGAAACTGCCACAAATATGACAGAAAAGGTCAATGTGCTTAATATGTAAAGAGCACTCATAAATCAACAAGAAAAATACTTTTCTAGAAAATGGGCACGACATAGTAGGAGATAATTAACAAACAAAAAATTAAAGCATTAGGAATAATTTGAATCTCACCAGTCAGAAAAGAAATCCAATGTAAAACATTAATAAATATCAGTTTTCATTTTAAAGATGACAAGAGTCTTTTAAATTATTAACAGATAATGTTGGCAAGCATGGGGGAAAATGGACACATTCAAACATAGCTGATCTATGTGGAGCACTACCCTGTAAAAGGTATCAGAAATCCTAAAATGTGTATTATCCTTTGGGGAAAAAACCCTCCATTTCTAGGATTTTATCCTATGGAAAAAATTGTGGATATGTACAAAGATTTATCTATAAGGATCTTTGCTACTGACTTTTTCATAATGGTAAATATATTACAACTAACCTACATTTAGAACTTTACTAAAATGGAAAAATGTTTATCACTGACAAATGAATAAAGTAGATTACAAAAGGGTATATATATGATATGAACCCATTTTTATGAAATTTTAATGTATTTTTCTGAAGAGACAGTAAATATTAATAGTAGTTCTCTGGGTGACAGGATTTCCTCCCTCTTCTTTATATATTTCTATATTTTCCAAATTTCCAAACTGTATTGTTGTATAATTTGGAAAACCTGGATCTCCCCATTTTACAGATAAAAGAAACCAAAACCCAAACAGGGCGGTGACTCAGCTAATAACTGGTAAAGTCAATCCTCAAATTCACATCTCCCAACCCACATCTGTCCCACCCATGCTGCCTTTGGGGTCTTACAGACTTCTCCTGGCTCCTCTGGCCTCTGCCCTCTGCAGGTGGGCACATTGGCCTCAATAGTGGTTTCCACAGAGTAGTCGGGTCCTCCATTCCAGTTGGGTTTTGGAGCCCGATACATCAAATTCAGGTCAATCCCAAGCACTGCCTCCTTGAGGGTGAAGTCCTAGCTTCTGCTGCTGCTGGTGGCCATTGACCCTTGTCATTCCTTGGCTTGCAGCTGCATCATACCAATCTCTGCTCTCACTCACATGCATCTGTCTTCACATGGCATTTCCACTTCTTATAAAAATACCATATTTATTTAAGAATATATTGGCTTAGGGCCCACTTTCATGACCTCATCTTGATTACGTGTACACAAACCATATTTCTGCCCAGCTGGTGTGGTTCAGTGTTTGAGCATCAAGCCATGCACCAAGAGGTCACCAGTTCGATTCCTGGTCAGGGCACATGCCCAGGTTGTGGGCCAAGTCCCCAGTGTGGGGCATGGAGGAGGCAGCCAATTGATGTTCTCTCTCGTCGATGTTTCTCTCTCTCCCTCTCCCTTCCTCTCTCTCTAAAATCAATAAAGAAAAAAAACACACAACGTATTTCTAAATAAAGTCAGTTATAGGGAACTGGGGAGGTTATCACCTCAACGTATCTTTTTAGAGGGTACAATTTAACCTATAATAGAGAGGAACAGGTGGTTCCACTGAATTTCTCCAAGGTGGCAGCCATGACTCATGCTCTGGCTTTCATATGTCAGGCCAAGGGATGACTAGTCACCATGGTGCCCCACCTGGACAGAAATATCAGGACAGACAAAGAACAAATTTGACACCATGGTGCCCCCTACTGTTCAGCTGCAGCAAGAGCAGCCTTGTTCCTGGAAGCTATAAGCAGCAGAGACCCATGGAGACCTCATGCTTTTTTTTCGAGAATATTGCCATTTATTTTCATATCTACCTCTTTTATAAATTGATCTTTTAAAAAAATTACTTTAACCCTAACCGGTTTGGCTCAACAGTCAAAGCATTGGCCCAAGAGTCACAGGTTCGATTCTGGTCAAGGGCACATACCTTGGTTGTGGTTTGGTTCCCGGCCTTGGTTTGGGTCCTGTGGGAGGCAAACAATCAGTGTGTCTCTCTCACATCAATGTTTCTCTCTCTTCCCTTCTCCCTCCCTCCCACTCTATCTGAAGATAAATTGGAAAATATCCTTGGGTGAGGATTTAAAAAAAAAGAGAAAGAAAGAACTTACTTTAAAGAATCACAAAATTGGCCACTAAGGGTTGTCACATTCTAAGTCACATATTTCTTTTATTTTCTTAAAATAAGCATATACTACTTTGGAAATCACACACACAAATGATTAAGAATAACTCCAATGCAGACTCATTCCTACCCATCCTGAACCACAACAGTCTGTAGAAATAACAAGCCCAAACCATCAACATTGATAATCAAATGGACATCCAAGGTCAACGGCACTGTTGTTGATCTGACCAGCACACCCTGGAGCTGACCACAGAGTCATGTCTCCAGGACCTCTGAATCCCCTGAGAAAGGCCTATACAGGCTTCTCAGCCAACTCTAGTCCGTCTGGCCCTCTGACCACTCCCTCTAATGGAACGTTTGTTTTCTGTACCCTCTGGGGACTGAAGAGCGCATCCTTAAACACCTGCAGGAAATTAGACTAAAGGCAAGCCTGAATTTAATAAAAAGGCAAATGACAGGGCAGCTCTTTCATTCTGAGATTTGCAGCTAATGACCTATAGTGAATATTATTATAAAGAGACAAGGAACTGGCCCTGGCCAGATGGCTCAGTTGGTTGCAGCATCTCCTGTATACCAAAAGGTTTCAGGTTCAATTCCCAGTCAGGGCACATACCTGAGGTTTCAAGTTCGATTCCTGGTCGGGATGCATACAGGGGGCAACTGATCAATGTATCTCTCACATCAATCTCTCTCTCTCTCTCTCTCTCTCTCTCTCTCTTTCTCTCTTCCCCTCTCTCTAAAAAATCAATAAAAACATATCCTTGGGTGAGGATTAAAAAAAAAAAAGCAACCTGGAAGAGTAAATTCTGTCTGTCCCAGATCACATTCCAAATAGTCAACACAGGAAATAGTATATTTAAGCACAGGTTAATCAGGTATCTATTTAATGCTACCTTTCCAATATCCTGAGATCCACAAATAAGAATGACAGGGCAGAATGACAACCTCACAAGAGACATTGATTAACTCTTCCAGGGCTGAAAGGGCACTATTGCTTAAACAAAGGCTTTCTCCCCACCCCCACCCCCACTGCTCCCACACTTTTCTATTGCTGCCAGACCCAAAGGCCAAATACTCAGTGTTAATCTGGAAAGTGGGACTCTCTTGTACAAAAATGTAAGATAAACCTGGATGGCTGATTATGAAGTTTACAGTGGAGGTTTTCAGATTTTCTAGCAACACACTAGAACACAGATGAAAGAAATTCTTCATCAACCAACATCTATCATTTTGGTTAAGATGAGATCTGAGCAAAGTTCAGCCTTCCCTTTTCATCTTGCTTTTCTCAGGATCAAGTAATGAACTGCACTGAGAGAGGCTAGAGTGGGTGTAGGTAGACACGACATCTTGGGAAGGCTGGCCTCAGCTATCGGTAAAGCCAAACCCCTGCACCTGGTCATAAAGGCAAGTCACCAACAGATCCTGCTAAACGTAAAATCCTGCGCAAGCAGCAGCAGCAATGTGCAGCCTGGGCTGGCTGGCTACACTGGTCGGATGGGGAGGCTTGCGGGGCAACTGGAGCAGAGGCTGGGCTGGGGGGTCCCATCTTGGGCCTCCTTGGGGCTGTCGCATGCAGCACCAGACAGCCGCCCTCCCTCCAGTCTGCACGGCTGCCTGGGCCTGCTGCAGCCACGGCTGCAGCCACCTTAGGCCACAGCAGTGCAGATTCCTAAGCCCCTGGCGGGTCTGGTGGCTGAGGTTGAGCTGGGGCCAGGCCTTGCGGGCTTGCATCCACGTGGAGCATAAGGGGTCCTGCTTGGGCAGCAGCAGCAGCGAGTTTGCCATGGTGGCCCCGAGACCGCAGACTTTTTCGGCCATGGAAGAGCCCTCAGTCCTGAGGCTGAAGTGGCCAGCTGGAGTGACGCTGAAGATCTAGAGGCCGCGAGGACCAGCTTTGGCATCTGATTGACCTGACTTTGCATCCCGCCTCTATGGCTGCCTGGCTGGGTGCCCTTGGGCTGATTGTTCAGCCTCTGTGTTTCAGTCCCCTCCTGAGGAAGCAAAGAGGCTTGTGCATGGAGTTCCCACCGCACAGAGTGATTGCCCAGTACCTGGCAACTACTTATTATAACAATATTATGTTAATAAATGAGTTAATCATTATAATGCTCTTAAATTAAACAGATAGTAAATGCTAATGAAGTAACTTATATTCTTAGCATCTACTACCTGCCAGATTTGTTCTCTTTGGATCCCTAAGGGCCTAGAAGTGCCAGAATTTTTTTAAACAAGCTCAAAGATACAGAGAACAGATTCAAGGTTGTTAGAGGTGGAGGTAGGAGATGGGAGAAATGGGTGGATTGTTATTATTTTTTTAGTTTAAATAAATCTATTTATAAAAATAATATTGCCCAGCTGGTGTGGCTCAGTGGTTGAGCATCAACCCATGCACCAAGAGGTAGCCGGTTCGATTCCCAATCAGAGCACATGCCTGGGGTGTAGGTCCGATTTCCAGTGGGGGGCATGCAGGAGGCAGCC
Source organism: Molossus molossus (assembly GCF_014108415.1). Classification (NCBI taxonomy): domain Eukaryota; kingdom Metazoa; phylum Chordata; class Mammalia; order Chiroptera; family Molossidae; genus Molossus; species Molossus molossus. Next base: position 20,648,938 of record NW_023425358.1, on the reverse strand, counting down.
AACCGATGTTGTCTCTCATCAATGTTTCTATCTCGCTCTCCCTCTCCCTTCCTCTCTCTCTCAAAATCAATAAAGAAAATAATAATAATAACAACAACAATAATAATAATATTGGCATTTCTAGGCCCAAGGAAATATAATAACGGGGTTCCCACAAACCCCAGGATGTTATTGTATTGCACTAAGTCACATCTATCCTTAATTAATAAAAGGGAAAGAAAATTATCTCATGAATTTGGGGTCTCTAACATCTTTTCCTGAGAATAGTCTTAAGCTATTGTTAGTTTTATTTATTTATTCATTTTTGTTTAGTTCTTTCCATATGAATTAAATCAAGGTTTCAAGGGTTTTTATTTCTTGCTGCAAAGAACATTATGAGGGTCCAGGCAGTGGCTCCAGGGGTTGGTGGGGTCAAACTTCTCCCAGACTAACCCACTGTGCTGGGGTTTCCTGGGATGTCAGGCTAAAACTGGGATGGTCCCAGGAAACTGAGACACTTGGTCATCCTAACCTCTTCCCACCCTGCTTGGACCAGAAGCTCACTCTCAGGTGAAAGACTGACTCAAGCCCAGGCTTCTATTAAGAGCTGACTGATTTGACTTTGCATTCTGGCTTTGGCATAATTAGTTGTGTGACCTTGGGTAGGTCACTTAACCTCTCTGAGCTTTGGTCTATAAAGCTGGGATGTTTTAATTATTCCAGTAAAGTATATGAGCACTGTTTTGGAGCCTGGTACAAGCAGGTCTCCAACAGAGTCACACTGAGGTGTTTGCCTTTTACATCTGTTTGCTGGCTCCTGGTTAGAAACTTGAGAGTCCCAGAAAGGAGCCCTGTCTCCTTAGGGAGGCTAAGAGAGGCAGGTGGTTAGAGTAGATCAGTGGTTTTCAACCTGCCTAATGCCACAACCCTTGAATACAGTTCCCTATGTTGCATATGGGCGTATCTGCATGTGGGTGGACCCGCCTGGAGAAAGATAGAGGAGCGGTGTCTCGGTTCCTAAGACCATCGGAAATATGTGTTTTCCGATGGTCTTAGGCGACCCCTGTGAAAGGGTTGTTTGACCCCCAAAGGGGTCACGACCCATAGGTTGAGAACCACTGGAGTAGATGCATCCCCACCCTGGTTCGTCATACCCAATATGCTTTGGTTGCTTGGCCGTCATCTTTCTCTCTGGACACGAGCCCAGGCCTACTTGCTGACTGCCGTATGCTTAGGGCCAGCTCAGGGCTGGGGGCACAGCAGATATTTTATGAATACCAAATAGTCTTTGGATTAATAAACTGAGTCCAGGGTGGAAGGGGGAAACTCAGGGCCTAGGTAGGGTTGGAGCACAAGCAGAGTGTAAGGCAGCCTGGAGTGGTCAGTGGGGGAGAAGGGACAGGCAGAGATGGGGTAAACAGGCTCTGGAGATGGAAGGGGTTCAGGGTCCCAGGGAGATGGTTTAGTTTTTGGTTTGATACATAACCTTGAGTGAGTCCCATCCTATCTCAGGATGTCAGTTCCTATATCTGCGAAATTGGACAGTTGCTGTTCCTGCCTCAAAGGGTTATTGTGAGATTAATGAGATTGTACAAGAAACCTGTAGTCTGGGCCCAGGGCCTGCTGTTCAGTATCCCACTGAATGCTCCCCAACTCCCTATCACATACACACACACACACACACACACACACACACATGTGCACACATATACATGCACATATACTTGGAGTCTATCCCCATGTGGTACACACTCTACCTGATCCAGTCTTATCACTTACTTGCTGTGTGATCTTGGCCAAGTGACTTTCCCTCTTTGAGCTTCCTTCCTCATCTCTAGAATGAGATAATAACAGTCCCCATGTCTCTGAGTTTTGATGAAGATAAATTGAGATAATGCTCATAAAGTACTTAGCCCAGTGCCAGGCACATAACCAGTGATCAGTTGGAGTAAGCAATTGGTATAGTCCCTGGATGACTACACACACACACACACACACACACACACACACACACACACGGTTTTCTGGGTCTTGGTGGGAGTCCTTCAACCCTACAGGAGTTCAGCATGTAACACACCAAATTTTGGTGCATACCAAATCCTTGCCACACCATGGGGCTCTGTCCCATAGACACATTCACACAAGCACCCACCACGTTCTCTTAGGGTTCCCAGTCCCCACCAGTCACCACCACTGAGGCTGATTAACAAAAACACAACATCAAATGCCTTTACTTCTGTGGTCTCCCCTTTAAGGGGAGGCAGGAAGTAGAACAGAAAATGGAATTTAATTTTAAAAAAGGTATAATTAGTCAAATACTGATCTCAAGCCCTCTCTGTATGCTGTGGGCCCAGACCTGGCTGGCTGCATCCCCACAGCAGCCCCACCTTACCCCGAACACTGAGGTGGCACCAGGAGGGGATTGGGGAAGACCAGCAGGTCCCTGCCCAGCCCCTCCTCATCAAGTGGGCAGGCAGGGGGGGCCACTGGGTGGGCAGCATGTCACCACTGCAGAAAGTCTCGAATGAGCTTCCAGAGCTTGGTGATCCACAGGTTGACGCCGAGGTCCATCAGGTACTGGATCTCGGGCGTGAGCATGCGACGACAGAGCTGTGCGTGCCGCTGCCCAATGCTCTTCTTGAGGTTGTAGCCCAGGATTGACTTGGCACCCAGTGGTTGCCAGGGCTGCATGGCCGAGTCCTGGATGGCAGTAGCATCCACAGCATGGCCCCCATCAATGCAGATGCGCCGCATACGCTCATTGGCACGTCGCAGGGCAGCCACCTCGTGGGCCATGCGCTCCCGCCCGAACGCTTCCACCTTGCGCCAGAAGCTGGCATTGAAGTGGCGGTAGAGGCGGGCATCCAGCACATTCCAGGCTGTGGCACGCTGGTACAGTTCACCCGATAGGCGGGGCACAGCCGAGGCACGGCGGGCGTTGAGCTTGAAGTAGAGCACATCCTCCAGCTCCCAGCACAGCAGGTCCTTGAGTAGCACCAGTGACTCGTCGAAGTACTCCTGCAGGAGCACCAGGTGGAAGCGGCGCTCCACCTCCAGGATGTGCTCCTGCACCTGCGGGCTGTTGGGGTCCAGGCCGCTGTCATAGCCCAGGTCGAAGAAGAGCAGGTTGCGGAGGTAGTGGGCGTTGTAGCCATTGGGGTCGTAGTAGCGGTCGGGGTCTTGCAGGAACTCGGTCAGCTTGTCTCGGCTAGAGAGCTTCCAGGTAAAGGGCACCACTGAGCCGAAGTAGTGGAAGGAGGACTCAAAGAGGCGGGCGGGGTCTCGGAGCACGGTGATGAAGGTGGTGTTGGGTGGCACGAGGCCCCGGACCTCTTCATAGTGGAAGCGCATGTGGTTACAGATGATGTTGAAGCAAGCCCCGGGCCGGTAGTCCTGCACCAGGCTGCGGGCGAAGAAGGCTGGGTAGTCGAAGTCGTTGCGGCCATTGGGGAAGGCGAACTTGAGCCTGTGCTTCTGGCCGAAGCGGAACAGGATGTTGAGCAGCGTGCTACTGGCCGTCTTGTGTGTCTTCATGAACACAATGTCACGACGTGGCTGGCACCCTCCAGAAGAGCTGTTGGCAGGGATCACCGTCTCTGGCTCACCAAGGGCTGGAGAGCAGGATGCTGTGCCGTCCGGGGTCCTGCTGGGCACAGAGTGGTGGGGAGAGCCTCAGGGGTTGTTGGGGCCCCCACGTGTCAGAACCTCAGGCCCTGGTGTCTAGCTGGGTTGTTGGGGATAGCAGTGGTGGGGGAGCCAGTGTGGGGACCAGACGGGCCTTCATCCAGGCTGCAATGCCTGGGCCAGTGGTTTGGCCTCTCTGGCCCCACATTCCTCACGTATGAAGTGGGGAATATAACATACTCTATTCGTGGTGTTGGTGTGAGGTCAAAGTGAGACGAGCATGCTGGGTCTTGTGTCATTTGTGGCTACTGCATCCTCATACATTTATCATAAATTGGCATTAGGTTGAACCACATGAAATTCTGTAGGCCAAAAATGGTTAATTATCAGTAATTTCCTCTAGTTCAACTTAATACTACCCAACTAAGGGTATGGTTTGTGCCAGGCCTGGGCTGAGCAGCCCCATGGGGAGGTGCGATAGCCTCAAGGTTAGGAGCCAGGCTTGGAGGCAAATAGATCCCAGTTTGAATCCAGGCCCTATGCCAGCTGAGTGGTCTTGGACAAGTCACTCCTACCTCCCAGCCCCGTTGGAGCCTCAGATGATGATAATCCAAGCCCTGTACACAGATGGTATTATCTGATTCTCATGCTGCGTAAGGCATTCTCTGTTATTATACCCACTTCACAGATGAGGACACTGAGACCCAGGGTTATACAGTGAGTTCTGCCCTTAGTGGAATTTCTTCTCAACATAGTGTGGTGCAGGGTACCCCTTCACCCCTACCTCACCCCTTGGTCACCCAGGAGGGCCACTCACGTAGATGGCAGGCCAGCATGCAGTGGGGGTACTGCATACGAGTACAGCAGCAGCAGGAAGCTGGTGAAGAGTGCTCCCAGCACCAGCCCCTTGGCCATGGACTCCCAGCGCTTCTTCTGAGGCAGCGGCATCTCAGACACCTGTGGGGGGCACAGAGCAGGGCAAGCGTCGGGAGGCTGGCCCCAGGGAGTGCCAACCGCCGCCCCAGCCCTGGCTGGGTTGAAGGGGAGCCTTTGATATTGGGCCCTGCCTTCACCAGCTCTGTGGCCCCCCGCAAGGTCCAGACAGAAAGACAAACACTTGGAGTGACACAGTAACAGGGTTGCAGACAGGAAGGTGGCGAAGTTAACGCAGAGAGAAGTTGGAGAGTGAAGCAGAGAGAAGTTTCTACTGCCTGGTTCAGTATTAATTTTTAAGCTGAGCCCTGGCCAGTTTGGCTCAGTGATTAGAGCATCGGCCTGCGGCCCGGAGAGACCCGGGTTCAGTTCCCGCTAAGAGCATGTACCTCGGTTGCAGTTTGTCCCCGGCCCTGGTTGGGTCGTGTGGGTGGCGACCACTCGATGTGTCTCTTTCACATCGATGTTTCTCTCTCTCTCTCTCTCCCTCCCACTCTATCTGAACAAAATATCAAAAAATGTCCTCGGGTGAGGACTAAAAAAAAAAAATAATTTTTAAGCTGAGTGGTGGGGTGGGTACATGGATGTACATTAGTTTTCTTTTTATATCATTTTCAGCTTCAGAATGAAATTGTTTCCTAAGAAGGAAAAGAAGACTTTGTCCCATTGCCCATCCCCCAGGCCTGGGGCCAGGGCTGACTACAAGGAGAGGCCATGAATCCCTCCTGGCCCCCTCACCTTTCAAAAGCCCAGCCAGTCCCACCCACCTCCTGTGGCACCCTCCCCCCGCTGCCTAGTGATAAGCTGAGTCTCCTCATCTCTTCACTGACTCCTGGATCTGTAGGGGAGGCAGATGGAAAAACTGAGGCTCAGAGTAAGGAAGGGGAGGGCTCAGTTAGTCAGTCAAGCCTCTGCCCACACACCCAGCCTGCAGGGTTGCCAGGTAAATTTGAATTTCAGTTAAAGAACAAAATTGTTTTTAGTATAAGTATGTCCCAAATATTGCATGGGGCATACTTATGCTAAAAGTTATTCAAGCCCTGGCTGGTTTGGTTCAGTGGTTGGAGCGTTGGCCCGTGGACCAAAGAGTCACAGTATTTAGTTTATTATTATTTTTTAAAATCCTCAGCCAAGGATGTTTTCCCATTTATCTGCAGACAGAGTGGGAGAGAGAGAGAGAGACAGAAACATCAATGTGAGAGGGACACATTGATTGGTTGCCTCCTGCACGACCCCAACCAGGGCTGGGGACTGAAGTGAAACTGAGGTACGTGCCCTTGACTGGAATTGAACCCACGACTCTTTGGTCTGAGGACCGAGCTCTAACCTCTGAGCCAAACCAGCCAGGGCAAGAGTCAAAGTTTTGATTTCGGTTAAGGGCACGTAACTCAGTATCCCACCCTGGTTAGGGTTGTGCAAGAGGCAACCAGTCGCTGTGTGGCCTTGGGTGAGAATTAAAAAAAAAAAAATGATTCAATGTTTATCTAAAAATAAAATTTAAATGGGTGTCCTGGTTTGGGGTTTGGTTTTGGAATGGGGTGGAAATTCTATTAGCAAGGGACTGAGGAATAAGCTGTAATGGGTCCAGGAGGGAGCTGGGGTTCAGGGGGCCTTCCCACCTCCCCTTAGCTGCAAGGCCAAGGCACAGAACTTTCCACTCCTGTTCTGGTACATGTGGCACGGGGCCCTAGGTCCCTGAGGACACAAGAGGTCATGCATGCTGCCCTGTAACTACACACATTGGCACGTCACCACTACCCCTGGGGGCAGAGGCCAAATAACCCACCTGGAGGATAACCCCACATACTTCCCCCTTGGAAAAGTTACTCAAGGGACTCACAAACCCCTCCCGGAAAAGGGGCACTCCAGGGCCACCCCACCAGCCACAACAGTCCCTGAGTTCTCTGCTCATCATCCAGAAATTTCTCTGCACAGGAAAGGACATAAAGAAGCGATCTGCAGAGGAAGAAACTACACAAGAGGGAATTTGGCCTCCTTCATGACAATGACAAATCCTTGTTCACTCAGCTGGGCAAGGGGGATAGGGTGGAGAGTGGACAAGAATGTGGGAGAGTTTCTGGAGGGCAGTTCTATCCGAAGAGGAAACTACAAGCTCTCCGAATTCCATACTTTATAAAAACGCTTGGGCAACGTCACACATGGAAAGGTGTTTATGGCAGCGTGGTCAGAAAAACAAAAAAATTAGAAACAACCTTAGTGTCCATCAGCAGGGACCATTACACAAACTATGACCCATTTCCCAATGGAGTAATTTGTACCCATTAAAAAAACAAGGCAGAAGCTAAGTGGACTAGCTCAAAAACACACCATGATCTACTAATGTGAAAAAAGAGTTTCAAAACATCATGCCCACAAATCCACATATATAAGTAAATATACATCTAGGCCGAGAAAGGGCAATATATATATATATATTTTTTTAATCCTCACCCAAGGATATATATATTTTTCCATTTATCTTCAGATAGAGTGGGAGCGAGAGAGAGGGAGAGAAAGGGAGAGAAGGAGAAACATTGACATGAGAGAAGCACATCAACTGGTTGCCTCTCGCACGACCCGGACGAACCGGAAATGAGGTACGTGCCTTTGGCTGGAATCGAACCCTCAACTCAGGTCCTCAGGCCAACAGTCTACCACTGAGCCAAACTGGCCAAGGCTGGAGGGCAGTATTTTATATTTTAACAGTGGTACCCTCTTCTGCAATGGTTGCATTTTAAAAAATCTTCACCCGAGGATATGTTTTTATTGATTTTAGAGAAAGAGAGAAACATCAGTGTAAGAGAGAAACATTGGCCCTGGCTGATTTGGCTCAGCAGTTAGAGCATCAGCCCGTGGACCAAAGAGTCGCGGGTTTGATTCCTGTCAAGGGAACATACCTCGGTTGTAGTTCCATCCCTGGCCCTGGTCGGGGTCATGTGGGAGGCAACCAATCAAAGTGTTGCTCTCTCATCGATGTTTCTCTCTCTACCACTCTGTCTGCAGATAAATGGAAAAAAGTATCCTCGGGTGAGGATTAAAAAAAAGAGAGAAACATCGATCGGTTGCTTCCTGTACATGCTGTAACCAGGGATCGAACCCACAACCTAGGTATGTGCCCTGACTGGGAATAGAACCCAAAATCTTTTGGTATACGGGATGACACTCAAACCAACTGAATCACCCGGCCAGGGGTGCAATGGTTGCTTTAAAAAAATTTTTTTTTCTTTATTGATTTTTAGAGAGAGAGGAAGAGAGAGGGAGAGATAGAAACATCGATGAGAGAGAACATCGATTGGCCGCCTCCTGCATGCCTCCCACTGGGGATCAGGCCCACAACCTGAGCATGTGCTCTGACTGGGAATTGAACTGGCAGCCTCTTGGTGCATGGGTCAACACTCAACCACTGAGCCACACTGGCTGGGCAATGGCTGCATTTTTTTTTTATCCTCACCCAAGGACATTTTTTAAATTTTTTGTTCAGATAGAGTGGGAGAGAGAGAGAGGAAGAGAGAGAGAGAAACATCAACATGAAAGGTACACGTCGAGTGGCTGCCACCTGCACGACCCAACCAGGGCCGGAGACAAACTGCAACCGTGATATGTGCCCTTAGCGGGAACCGAACCAGGGTCTCTCTGGACTGCAGGCCGATGCTCTAACCGCTGAGCCAAACCAGCCAGGCAATGGCTGCATTTTTAAAAGAAGCATGGATGGCGTTTTTAAACAGAAAAAGGCAATAAAACATATTTAATATATTTAAATAATAGATCAGAAAGCTTGTGAGGTGGGGTAAGCTGACTAGGATGGTCCAGTCATGGAGGGGCCTCAGGTTGAGGTGCCGAACTCAGGCTCTGGAAACCCCAGTCCTGTGATTGAAACACAGGAACCCCTTGGAGCCTCAGTTTTCATCTGAAAAATGTGGAGCTGTTAGCTCCCCTCACTGGCTCTTCCTGAGACAGGGCAGGCAACATGACTAACACTTGGTTATTGATCAAAGAGTGTTAGCTGCTCCCCTCCTGAGCCCCAAGGGACCTGCTCTGGGCCTGTCTTTGTTGCCCTCAGGATGTGACCCCCTGAACAAGGAGTGGCTGCTGCGCACCCCCTGCTCCCCTGACCACAAGCACAAACTTAAAACATGTCTCAAGTGCCCCCACAGGCTTCCTGTTCCCTGAGGGCTCAAGGGAAAACAGGGCAGAGCCCTGGGTCAGGCCAGAGCCTCAGACTCAGGCCCAAACCCTGAGTGGGACCTTGGGCCTCAGCTTCTCTGACTTTTAAATGGGGAGAGGCTAGGATTCCTGCCCTCAGAAAATCCACAGGGCCCACCCCTACCCAAGCAGCCCACTCACCAGGGTACTTTCTAGAACTCTGAGAGACTGATGGCAGAAGCTCTGGGTGAAGGCCAGGCAGCAGGGGGCAGACCAGCTTCCCAGAACTGTCAATCAGGCTCTGCCTGGTCCCGCCCAGGATGTTCCCCAACTCCAATCAGTGCTTCATCTATTCATTCATTCATTCTCCCACTTGGGCTGCCTCAGACTGTGCTGGGTCCTAGGTTGTCCCACCTTCTGGTTTCACTTTTCAGCCCCTAGTATGAGCCAGGTGCTTGGGGGCGGGGGGCTTCTCTAGGGCATATTCCACTGACTCCACTGAGCTATCCTGGGAGGCAGACCCCACTGTGACTTTCATTTTGCAGATGAAGAATTGAGGCTCCAAGAGGTGATGTGACTTGCCCAGGGTCACTCAACAAGGCAGGGTTCAGGGCTGAAATTCAAACCCAGGTCTGCCAGCCTCCAATGTACAGCTCCCAGCTTTGTCCATGGCAGTCCTGCCTGGTGTGTTCCAGGCCCAGCCCTAAGCCCTTGGAAAGAAGGGTGTGTTCAGCCAGAAGTTCCATCACAGGAGGCCGAGGTGTGGCTGTGGACCTCTGTCTCAGCAACTCAGCAGGGTCTGGCCTTTGTGGGCTGGGCCAGGGCAGCCAGGGTGAAGGGTGGGGAAGCACAGAGGGTCCTGGTGGCTGGTCCCTCCTATCTCAGCAGCCTGAGGCATCCAAAGCTGGTGGTTCCCTTCCTGTCTGGCCTCTGTGAACTTGGCACATCGCTCACCCTCTCCAAGCTTCAGTCTCCTGTGTCCAATGGACACACAAAAGCAAGATCAGGGTAGACAGCACCCTTAGTGATCACAGGCAGGGTCCCTGGGTAGACTGAGGCCCAGAGATGGGCTGGCTGGCAGCCAGGAGCCTGGCTGGGGCGGGGAAATAGTTTTGGGGCTGTGGGGTTTCAATGAGAGAATGCATGTACACAGGCAGAAATCAATACATATTAATTATTATTCTCACTACTGACCAGGGCCCAGTCCTGCTTTACAGAGCCAGGTGTGTGGGAGAAGGGATCCCCTCTGTGCCCAGCTGCAGGCAAGCCCGATGGTGATTCAGCCCTGAGCTCTCTGAGCCTGGCACCTGGTGAATGTGTGATAAATGAACCCTCATGACTCTCAGGGCAGAATGTGGCCAGGGCTGATAACATATGTGTGAGAGCCACATGTGTCAGTCACACGGTGCCAGCACTTGGGGCCAGGGTCCTGGGTTTGAATCTCAGCTCTGCTGTTTCCTTGCTGTATGACCTAGGCAGGTCTGTGCCCCTCTCTGGGCCTTAATTTCTCCTCTAAAATGATACCAACTCTCCCTTCATCACAGGGTGGTATGCAAATCCTCTGTATCCCACAAGAAAAGTGACCATCCCAGGGGTGGCACAGAGCAGACACTCACTGAGCATGGGCTGCCACCATTGTTACTATCATCAGTATTATTAACCTCCCAGGATCCCAGTCATGGCCCCTTGGAGGACTCTGCCCACTTGCCCAGGATGGAGGATTGCAGGCAACCAACAGCCCCAGGTCTAAGGCCATGAGACACTGAAGACAATCTCAGTGTGGCCTGAGCCTCACAGCCTCCAGTCTGGAAGACAGTGCAGCAGAAAGGCTGAAGCTCAGAGAGGGCAAGGCTATCCTCAAGGTCACACAGCACAGCACAGCAGCAGTAGCAGCAAAAACAGGACTAGAACCTGGGTCTCCTTCCTCTGCCTATGGTAGTGACAGTCCCAGGCACTCAGAGCAAACAATCCCCCTTCTCTAGCCCATCTCATCTATTCCTTCCCTTCTGGGTTACTCCAGCCACACTGTCCTCCATCTGTGCCAATGGCAAGCTCCAGGCCAGGCCCAGTAATCCTCCAGTTTGGCTGGACTAATACCCTCCAGGGAACGAAGGAGAATCAGGACTTATCCCCCACAGCCTGCACACAGGGAAACCAAGCGAGGGTGGTAAACCTCCTGGCCTAGAGCATCACCACCAGATAGCTCTTTTTCCCAGAGTGTACTGCTCCCTGGGGGGACCTTTGTGCGGGGCCAGAGGAAGACACACTTACCTCGGGCCTTGACTGGCTACCCCTTTCCTCTCCCTGCCTGAGCCACATCTGACTCCCAGGCTGCCTCTGCGGTCACTGGGAAACAGGAACGCTCCAATGACACCCAGTAGTATGCTGGCTGGCTCCCTCCCACTCCAGGGGTGTGAATATTCATGAGTTCCCTCCCTGGGGACAGCAGGTGGCATGTCCCTGTACCCTGCAGGTGTACCCTCTGCCCCCTGGGTGGCCTCTGACCTTCCCTGGACCTCAGCAGCTCGGCAACTTCTTCATCCAAGGGCTCAGCAAGGTCCCTGGTGTCCTTGCGCCAAGGACACAAGCAGCCGCAGAGCCCTGCAGAGAGCCTGGTACAGGCTCAGTGGCCACAGGAGGGACAAGGAGGCAACTGGGGTGGGAAGGCTAATTGTTCCTTGAGCCACATCTCATTTAACACTGTCCTGTGCATCAAGCACCACTGTTACCCCACTCCCCAGGTGAAGAGACTAAGATGAACTCACCTGTCCAAGGTCACACAGTCAGCAGAGGACAGACAAACAGAGTCCAAACTCCAGGACTCAAAGATGCTGAGACACGACCAGAAAAAGGTCTGTCTAAAATTTCGAGGAGCCCAGAGAGTGAGCAAATCATCCCAGAAGGCCTCCTTGAAGGCCAGGGCTGGGAAGATGGGTCTGATGAGATTTCACCTCTCTGAGCTCCAAGTCCTTCATCAGAGGTACAGTATAGCATCCTGTACTGTCCTGCCTCCACCCCTATGTGGACAATGGTGGCACGGGTCACTCTGCACTAGCCTTTGAGGGATTTGGGCCAATCAGAGATGCTACTGATCCTTCCCAAGGTCTCAACAGGTAGAGGCAGTTTGGGGGGCCTGGCTCTAGACACAAGGGGCCCTCAGGCTCAGCGCAGATGCTGGAATCTCTCACATCCCATTCTTTTTAAAAAAAATCCTCGTTCAAGGACATGCTCATTGATTTTTAGAGAAAGGAGGGGGAAGAGAAAGAGAAACATCAATCGGCCACCTCCCACATGCACCCTGACTGGGATGGGGGATGGAACCAGCAACCTGGGAATGTGCCCTGAATGGGGATCAACCAGAGACCCTTTGGTGCATGAGAGGACACTCCAACCAACTGAGTTGCACCGGCCAGGACCCCCACACCCCATTCTTAACTGGGTTTAGGTCTGTTCTTTCTCTGTGCTGCCCACAGACAAATGGTGTTCAGAAAAGCCCCCTACATCCTTCCTTCAGCACTGATGCCCACAGCCCCCACCATAGCCCAGGCACAGGGCTCTAGATACCCAAGTGTCAGCGTCAATTAATAATAATCATTATCCCACACTGAGCACATTAATAGGTTGAGCTGCTGCCAGCCCCTCCCAGGGAGCAGCAAGCATCTGACACTTTGTTATGATCACTCTTTCCCCCAAAGCCCCACCCAACCTGGGAGCAACTGCCCCATCCCCAAGCACCCATGAAATACCAGAGCTCACATAGCCACAAGGAAGGCCAAGGGTCCCGATCTGAGGGCTGGATTGGGTCCAGGCATGGGGTAGAGTTATCTTTTTTGGACTTAGTGAGCTTGAAGACATATGTGTGGGGTGAGTCCAGGCAGAGCTGGCATCAAATAGTCAGGATGGTCATTTATGAGCATGGATTGTGGACCAAACAGCGTCAAGTCCCAACTTCCCATGCACCACGCACCACTCACAATCCTCTAGAGAAGTCCATTATCACCCCAACTTTATAGAGGAGGGAGCTGAGGCTCAAGGGGGGAAGTGACAAGCCCAGGGTCACATGGGGTTAATAATCATCCAGTGGGAGTGGAGCTCAAGCTCTTGAACAAGAGGTGAGCTCATGGGTGGAGTTCAGAAGAGCCCAGTGAAGCAAAGCTTTCCAGAGTAGGGAGTATTTATGGCAGAATCTGCACCTCCAGCCCTGCCAGAGAGTTCTCTTCTCAAAGTGACATGTAGCTGGTTTGCACCCCCACCAAAAAAAATTTTTTTTAAATTACAAAAACAATCCATGCTCACTGAAAAAAGATTTTTGGACAATTACAGGAAAATATAAAGAACACAATGAAAAGAGCTCCATCCCCAAGGTCACCACCCTTAATTCTTTAGCATAAGCCCCCTCACATTTCTTTCTGTCTATATAGGAGGGCTCTCTTTGGGGGAACTTATTTTGTTTTTAACTTGCTTTTTAAAAATTTTTTTCACATATCAAGAGATTGTGGACATTGTTTTGTGGCCACAATGAGTTTTAAATTGATCTGTTCCATAGATATTTACTGAACGCCTGCACTGTACCCAGCACTGGGGTTCATGATGCCAGGTGCACAGAGCTCAGGACTGAGAGAGGAGCAATAGCTGCAGGGGCTGTGATAGAGGGCACATAAGAGGGCTTGCAGGAGCACAGACGGAACACCTAAGTCAGCCTCGGAAGTCGGAGGGCCATGGTCAAGGAGGCTTCTTGCGGTAGGAGGCTCTGGTGGTAGAAGCTGCTGTGTTTTCCAATTTCCAAAGGCAATCTATTCCCTTTCCTCCCTGGGTACATGGTTAAACTACATTTCCCATCCTCCCTTGTAGTTTGGTGCCCTCAGGTGACTAAATTCTTGCCAATGGACTGTGAGCATAATGACAGCTGATGAAGTTAAGTGGCAGACCTTCTCAGTGGTCTTTTCCCTGTGCAGGATGAATAGATATGGTATCTAAGGATCTGGAAATGAGAGGGGCTTTAAAATGGGAGGAGCTGTGAAATAGGAGGAGCCTGGGTCTCAGAATCACAGCTCATCAAACACCCAATTAGATTTCATGAAAATGACAACTAAACTGACAGTGTGTTAATCCTTTCAAACTTTGGGCTTGTCTGTTACAGCTGCTGGCATTAATTATGCACCTGTTACCCTAGAATGAGCCAGGCAGGGAGAAAAGCATGTGCAAAGGTCCGGGACAACTGAGAACCTAACGAATGCTTAGCCTGGCTGGAGTGTCCAGTATGTGTGCATGTCAGAGGTTGTAGGGTAGGCAGCGAAGACTAGAGGCACAGCCAGAAAGGGGGCAGGGGCAGGGGCAGGGAGGACATGTAGGGCCTCAGGAAGCACGCTAAGGAATCTGGCCTGGGTCCTGTGAGCAATGTGGGGTCCTGGGAGGGTCTTCAGCAGAGGAGTGAGGAGATGGGATTCCCATTAGGCTACTAGATAGAGACTTAATTGTAGGGGTAGAGAAGGAGTGGGAGAAGCAGGCAGGCCTTGACAATGGCTGTTCTGGCTGTCAAGGTGTGAAATGACCTGGATCAAGAAGGCTGAGAATGGACTGAAACCATAGCACGGGCAGCATAGGATGTGGAGGACGGGAAGGAAGAATCCCTGTTGGGGTCACTGGCTGGGGTGGAGCTAGTTCCTGAGTGGGGGAGACTAAAAAAGGGGCAGATTCAGTATGGGGTTGAGTGGGCAGTGTAAGTTTCAGTTGAGTCTGGATGATGTGTGAGACTGGGAGGGGACGTCCAACCACATCTCATCTTTGCCTTGGAACTAGCAAGAGGGAAAGAAGGTATCCTCTGGGACCCTACTACCTCCCAACCATCACTTCTCACCTGGTGATTCCACCAGCCCCCACACAGTTCCCCATGAGCACCTCTGCTCTGTCCTGTCCTTCCTGTCTGAAGTAGTCTAGGGTTCCTAAAAGGGCTTGCCCATATTCCTCACCTAGTCAAAGCAAATCAAGAAACCCTTCAAGCCTGGCTGGTGTGGCTCAGTGGATTGAGCATCATCCCACGGACTGAGAGATCCCCGTTGGATTCCCGGTCAGGGCACATGCCCGGGATTGTGGGCTTGATCCCCAGTAGGGGGCATGCAGGAGGCAGCCAATGGATGTATCTATCTCTCATTTTGATGTTTCTATCTCTCTCTCCCTTCCCTTCTCTCTAAAAAAATCAATGAAAACTTTTTAAAAAAAGAAACCCTTTAAGAGCCTGCTGCCACACCTGAAATTCTACCATCTTTGCATCATTCTCCCAGTTAATCACCTCTCTCACCTGGGTGGCACACTCAATCCCTTAGACCCCAAAGAGAGGGAGGGACCACAGGGGACACCCTCCTCCCTTGCTGGGTGACACAAGGGCATCAGACTCAAGCTCTCAAGCATCAGACCCATGCTCATTGAACAAGGAAATGTGCGGGAAGCAGGCAGACATTTTTGTCCACAGGGAGCTTCCTTCAGTCAAGGATCTGCCTGAGAGAGAAGCAGGGAATAAAGCTGCCTGAGGTGGCAGCTGGGAACAGGGCTCTGTTGTCTTTGCTCCCAGCAGAGCAGCCTGCTCACCCCTGAGTGTCAGGCAGAGCTGGGAGCTAGGAAGGCAAGGGGGTGGGGGTTTGAGGCAGCCTAGACAGATCCAAGAGGCTCGGACCCCAGAGAGGCACAAAAGTCTTAAGCCAGACTGGGATCCTGAGATGCAGGCTGGGGCAAGACTCCTGTGATTTGTAGCCACCTTTGAACTATGTGGCCTTGGGCAAGTCTCTGAATCTCCCGGAGCCTCAGCTTCCCCTCAGGATGATGGAGATAGTAGCAATGTCTCCTTTGCAGGGCAAGATACAGTGCAGCAGCATAGGGGCTGTTCTGGCCCAGGCCTGCCTACAGCCTTACCCTCTCTGGGCCTCAGTTCACCCCCTTGGTAAAGAAGAGGTTGGATTCTCCCAACTGGACTGTCCTGTGGATTTCCATGGCACCTGTCACCTCAGCAACCCAGGAGATCAGGTGTCAGGACTGTCACCCTCCCTCACTCCCATGGTGTGGGTTACTGCCAACAGGTATGCATCCATCACCTCTCCTGTTCTAGGAAGGTGGGGAGAGGGTCCCCATTGGGAGGGGACTACAGTCTTGCTCTGAGCTGTTACCAAAGTGCTGGCTTGGCACCAAGCTGGTCCCCCTTCCTGGGCACTGGTCCAGGAAACAGGGAAAGTGTTGGATTTCTTAGGGGATCCCTCCTGGATACCAGGATTTGTCTCATTCCCACAAGCCTCTCCTTGGTGGCCTTGCCCTCTCTGTGGTGCAGGACAGGGCCTTCACCAAGCAGAGGGAATCCATCTCTTACCTTGGTCCCCAGCCCCTGCTTTGACAGCCCCCCTTCTGGGGGAGGGCTGGTGGGAAGAGGGGAGATTCCTGCCTCTCCTCCAGAACACAGGCTACTGTGCCCAAGATTAATTATTAATGGACTTCCAGCTCCAGCCCAGCTCCAGCCCCACCCATCCAATGTGCAGTGAGTGGGAAAACCCTGGAAATGGGAACCCTGGGGAAGAAACCAAGGGTAGGGTGAAAACCAACCTGCACCCTCCCTGGCCCCCAGAACTAGAGTGTAGTACTCCCATACCACTCAGGTCTGAGTCAGGTCTGACACGCAATCCTGATTTGGAAGGTTGGGATGGTGGGGCAGGGTGCCAGCTGGTGGTGGGTGCTGGGCCCCCAGGACGTACCTTGTCCCTGTCCTCCTCGGGCTTGGCTTGATGGTTGGGCCCGGGCCGCGCCGCCCGGGCGCTTACTTGGTGGCGGGGCGTACCCGCCGGAGCCCCCTGCTCCGCCGGGCCTGGGCCATGCTCCCGCCCCGCCCCCGACGCCGCCACGCCCCACTGCTCCGGCCAGGTGCAGCCGTCAGCTTCGCCCAGCCCCCCCGGCACTGCGGCCAATGGGCGCCCGGGACCCCGGGCCCCTCCCGACCCCTCAGCGCGCGCCCGGGAGGCACAGAAGCCGCATTCAGCGCGCCTGGGGCAGCATCGCGCCCCCGCTGGCGGCCCAACAAGGCGCATTTGTCTTGGACGCGCCAACGGGGCCATTGTCCCCGCAGCAGGACCCTGATGCTCAGCTGAGCTCCCAGCCCCTGAGGGGATTCGAGGGTGCCTGGGAAACGGGGTGGCGTGGTGGTGGTGAGGGCAGCCCAGCTCTGGGAAAAAGGAGATGGCTAGACTAGTTGCTTAACTTTCATTGGGAGTTCTGGAGCCCTTGATCCCTTGCTCCATAGTTAGTGCAAGCTGGGAATACACTTTTTGGCTTCTGAAATAGAGATAAATGGGGTGGGGTGGTGACGGAATTTCCAAGGGAAGCTCAGGCATGGGATCCATCTCCAGCTGGTTAGCCACTTGGAGATCTCGGCTGATCCCCTCTCCAGGGCACCCATCTGGGCTGAGCACAGTGCCATCAGCATGCAGGTGCCCTTCCATCCAGGATCCACCCTTTTCAGTCCTAGGCTTCCTTCCTTCACCCAGAGGGCCAAGGATAGGGATGAATGCCGGTCTATAGCCAGGAATGCTCAGCTCCAGCTGTAGGCAGTACCAAAGTAGCTGGACACCCAGTGGGGCATGGGCCACGTCATAGCCCCACTGCCCCGGCCATTGCTGGGGGACTCTGGAGTGGGGAAAATTCCACATCAGCATGGCTGCCAGATTTTTCCATATCTGATGGGCATGCTCTCCAACTTTGCCCTGGCACTCCTGGTCCCAGGATGCACATACACCCTGGCAGGTTCGTCATCCCCTAGGGCAGCAGGCTTTGGCTCCAGAGGCCCTGAGCCTGCCTCTGGAAGCACTGCCCCACCACTATGAGCATGCCAGACTAGACTATAGCCTCCCCCCCCACCCCGCACCCACAGCAAAGCCCAGCAGAGACAGGAGCCCTGGGCTCTCTGCTCCCTCAGCCAGAGGCTGCCCAAGCTTTTTCCTCCCCTCTCCTCTCCTGCAGGGTGGGCCTGCAGCCACAGCCCAGAAAACTTCTACAGAGCCTGAGCAGAGTGAGGGGCAGAGAGCCAAGGCTCTCCCTCAGGTGCCTCAATGTGGGAAAGGCACTCAGACCACTGGGGCACCCTGCTGGAGGCTATTCAGAAACACTGTGCCAGACCTGACAGGGGCTGGGATGATTCTGAGCCCAGATTCTGGCCCTAGGTCTTCCATGAGGCACTGGCAGTCCTGGGCAAGGGCTTGTTCCCCTGGGCCTCAGCAAGGCTGGTGGGAAGCTGTAAGGATGGTCCAGTAAGGGTAACAAGTCAGGCTGCTGCAAGGTCCACACTGGAGGTTACTCGACAATTCTGCTCAGGAGCCCACAAGGTAAAGCTCGTTTAAATTCAGGCCCCACAGATACCACCAAGCATTAGGCTCCCACCTTCTGGGCTGACTGAAGCAGGACATAATGACAACCACAGTTGGTTTACTGAGCACTTTGACACCTGACACTACTGAGTCTGCATAACAGTAAAACCTCCATATGAGGAACTAATTCAGGAAAAGGGGTATACATTAAAGCCAAAAGTCCATTATATGATAAAGTAGGTTTTCCAAATGCATATGTTAAAAAAATGATAAATTGCACTGGATGGTTTGCTCAGTGGTTAGAGCATCAGTTCTTGGACAGAAGGGTGGCAGGTTCAACTCCCGATCAAGGGCTTGTTCCTGGGTTGCAGGTTGGATCCCCAGCCCATTAGGGTTGTACGGGAGGCAACCAATCAATGAGTCTCCCTCCCTCCCTCCCTTCCACTCTATCTGAAATGGAAAAATATCCAAATATTCAATGGAAAAATATCCTCAGCTGAGGATGAACAACAAAATTGACATATCAGTTTACCTATTTTTACTTTATGTAGACATGTTTGTGTAAAATTATGTATGAAAAGTTTAATTTCACAGAAAACTTTTATACATGTATTACTGTAATTTTAGATTTATATTGAATAGGTAGGTCTAATACATTCGTGCATTCACGAGTCAGTCACTTCAAGTAAACAAATGCACACAGCTGTGGTGTGGCTTAGTGCAAGTGGGAACAACTGCTGCCGAGCCCTGCCCCGTGTGACTCAGTGGTTAAAGCATCAGCCCCACACGCTGAAGGGTCTCGGGTTCGATTCCCAGTCAAGGACATGTACCTGGGCTGTAGGTTCAATCCCAGACAAGCACTTGCGGGAGGTAACCAATCAAGGTGTCTCTCTCACACTGATGTTTCTCTCTGTCTCTCCTTCCCTTCCCTTCTACTCTCTCTAAAAAAAAAAAAAAAAAAAAACAATGGAAACAATATCCTCAGATGAGGATTAACACCAACAAAAAAAAAAACCTGCTGAAGAAAGTCACCCTGTGCAACAATAGAACCAATTACTGCCCACAATGCACTGTGATCGTGTGCTAATCATTCTACGAACATGTTTACGAATGGTGACTCTTGGATTTAAATATATAGACTATACTTTTAGATATGTAATATTTATGTCATCAAAATTACTACAGTGTTTTTTCCAAAATATGGCCTATTCACTAAAGTTTGTTAAAAATAAGTGAATTAATAACAGGAAAATAACTTGTTAATTTAATTCTAAGCAAATCTTGGTTAAAAGCATTTTAAGCCCTAGCCAGTTTGGCTCAGTGGTTGGAACATTGGCCCTCAGATTGAAGGGTCGCAGGTTCTACCCCTGCACATACTGGGGTTGCAGGTCCTGGCCCCAGTTGGGATTGTACAGAGGCAACCAACTGATGTGTCTCTCTCACATTGATGTTTCTTTCTTTCTCTCCCTCCCTCCCTCCCTCTCTGAAAATCAACAGAAAAATATCCTTGGGTGAGGATTAACAAACAAAACAAAAAAACATTTTACAATTAACAAAAGTTAATGTTCACATGTGACATATGGACCAGAAATTGTGTCCGTTAGATCGAGACCCCCAAAATTGTACTTCCATGCATCCCTGGGAAGCAGGCTCCAGAATTTCTACTAATTTACACATGAGGGATCAGGTTCAGAGAGACCGAAAAGTGTAGGGGCTGGACTATGAACTAAGGGCAGACTGACTTAAGAGCCCAACCCCAGAACCTCTGCACCTACCTTCTGGCACCCTTGGGCCCAAAGGGGTTCTTGGACATCCAGAGAACCCTGAGCAGTGACCAGGCCCTTCTCTGATCTGCGGGCCGACGCTCTTAACTGCTGAGCCAAACTGGTCAGGTCCAGGCCCTTCTCTGTAAATACCCAGGCTTGTCCAGCCTGTAGTACAGGGCACTAGGTGGCCCTTCTCCAACTTCAAGAATGCTCATGAACACACCAATTCAATTGGCTGCAAAATTCCAGCCATTTAATAACAAATGCTTCCCCACCCTCCCATCACACCACCAGGAGAATCATGGGTTTAACCATGTGTGGGGGAGAGGAAAAGCCAGGGTGAACGGGAGCAGCAGGTGAAGGGCTGGTGGGGGGCCCTGTTCCCCATGTCGCTGACTCCTGGGAGATCCAGCTGGGCTGGGCATAGATACCTCTTCTCTGCTAGAGTTCCATTCAAGGGAGGCTGGAGCTACCCATGGGCCCAGCCAGAGAACATGACAGGAGGCCAGGCTGGCAGGGGGAGGGGAGGAATGAAACAGAAGAGACTCTGAGACTCCGGTCTACTACCAAGCCTGGGTCCTCTGGCCTGCCTGTGCCAAGTCCAGCTGTCGGAGCTGGCCTGGCCCATCAAGAGGCTGCTGCCACTCACACTGGCCTTGCCTTCTTGGCCTTCTTCTCAGACCTCACAGCCTCATCGTGGGCTTTCCGCTTCTCTGCCAGTTTGTTGGCCTATGAGGAGAAAGGTGGGAAATCAAGCTGTGATGGGGAGAAGTGAACAGGGAAGGAGACTCTCCCCTTCTACGCAGTAATATCTGTGTTACGTACACAAAAGAAACCTGGGGGCTATTACTACAGCTCACCCCAAGGGCAGGACTGCAAGCCACTTCCACACCACTTCTACACCATCCATTACAGAGTTCTGGTGTGCACAGAACTTGTATTTTTGTTTAAAATATTTCCCCCCCAAAGAGCTGATGTAGCTTTGTTTGTTTGTTTTGTGGTACGTGCCCCTAGCAGGAACCGAACCTGGGACTCTCTGGTCCTCAGGCCAACGCTCAACCTCTGAGCCAAACTGGCCAGGGCTGATGTGGTTTTGTGAACAAGAAACAAAATAGAAGCTTAACCAAAACCTCCCGCAGGCCCCTGTGCTTTAGGCACTTCTGTTAAATGGTCCTTCATAAAAGTAGGCAGAGTTCTCTGGGACAGATCTGTCCCCACTCTCGAGCAAACTCAGAAACTCCAGGTGTAGGAAGTATAAAGCCCTGAAGAGAGCCCAGCTAGCCTCAAAGTTCAACTGTGTGCCCGGCCACATCTGGCAGGTGACAGGAACTCACCTCCCGAATTTTTCGCCGCTTGCCAAACATGATCTTGTTGTAGAGGTATTTCTCCCGTTTTTTCATCATCATAATGGCCAGGCGCTTGGCCTCACTCTCCTCCTCTTGGGCCAGCCGCTGCTTGTCCTCCAGCTTCACAGTGCCCGCCATCACCCTGGGCTTCTGAGAACACAGGGTGGATGCAGGTCCCCATACCCACCCCTGCCAGTCTCCTGGCTCCCGCCCTTCTGGGCCAGGGCTGGCACCAAGATGGACAGTGGGGCTGCTTCCCAGGCCAGGCCACGCCCCGGTCAGCTCCCTGGTACCTTCCCCTCCATCCTCTGCTCCTCCAGAGCTGTCAGTTGAGCCTCTTCCTCCTTTTCTGAACCAGCGTCCACATCTTTTTCCTCTTCGTTTTCTTCTTCTTCATTACCATCGTCACTGTCTTCCTCCTCATCCTCCTCTTCAGATTCATTTAAATTTCCTATAAATAGCCAATGGCTTCTGAATGCCCTGGGAGCCTGCTCTTTCCCTGGCTGGATGAGAAATGGCACCAGGCTCCCCCTTCTCCAGCCCTGGGGACATGACAAAGGCAGTGTAGGGCTGTCTCAACCACACCCCACTCTGGCACCTCTCCTCACAGTCCCAGCTACCTTCAGAGGAAACCCCAAGCCCCCTACTGAGCTCTGCCGTCTCCTATGTAAATCCTGATGACAACTTCCAGACCATTCTGCTCAGTTACTCTGAACGTCAAGAACACCTGATTGTAGAACACAGATGTTCCCTTCTCCTAAACCTTACTCCACAGGTGCATTTGTACCTCTGCTTCCCTATTCTCTGGACCTTGCCACTTTTGTAGCCAAGAAGTGAAACAGCCAGCTAAGGCCCAGGGGACCAAGACCAGCATGGAGGAGGCTGCCCACCCTGCCCCCCCTCACCTGGGTGCTCTCCTCGCTGCAGGGCCAGCAGCTTCATCTTCTCAGGGGGGACATAATCTCCTTCCTTTTCTGACACGAAGGGTGAGAGGTGTGGGGGAAGCTGCACCCCGGGGAAGTAGTCTGCCACAGGGAGGAGGAGCCGGGCATTCACAGAGTCAAACACCCACTGTGGCTGCACGTAGCACCTGGCGCAGAGGGGCAGCAGAGATGGGTCACAGGGGCCACCCGAGGCTCCACTCCATTCACAGAGGCCTTGAGACAGACCTCTGTACTCAGAACCCCGAACAGGCAGAGGGAGATGAGGGCCCTGGGGGCCTACCTGCCAACGACAGGAGTCTGCTGCCCAGGCCGGTCAACAATCTGGTGGGTAATGCAGGAGTCTGTGACGTCATAGGTGGCCCCGATGCACAGAGACTTGTCCCAGGACACGTTCCCCCCAAAACTCCTACAGGTACAAGGGGAGCCCAGCAAAATACTCAGGTATGAGGTGCCTGCCCAGGGACCCACTGGCCAAATTCATCCTCCTAGGCTAGGGCTGCTGAGCACTTTCAAAACACCATTTTGTTGAATCCTCAGAACAGCCTTAAGAACTAGATACTGCCCTGGCCAACTTGGCTTAGTGGTTAGAGCATTGGCCTGCAGACCAAAGGGTCACGGGTTTGATTCCAGGTTAAGGGCATGTACCTGGGTTGTGGATTCAATCCCCGGCCAGGTCTGGATCTTGAAGGAGACAACCAATCCATGTGTATCACACGGATGTTTCTCTCTCTCTGTCTCCCTCCCTTCCTTCCACTCTATCTAAAAAAAATAAAAAATCAATGGAGGAATATCCTCCAGCGAGGATTAACAAACAAACAAAAGTGGATACTGACCCCACCCTGAAGTTACTGGTGGGCATCCAGGGCTGCTCTGTGCAGGGCAAGACCTAGCCCAGAGTGTGGCAGAGCCAGTGCTGTTGACCTGCCTACCTGATGATGAAAGCCAGGGCCTCACGGGGTACCTCACGGTTCAGGAAGAACTTCAGGCCCTCAAAGAGCTTCTTCTGCTTCTCTTGTGCCTCCAGCTCCTTCCTGCGGCCCTCCTCCTGTGCCGCCATCTCCTGAACAGAAAGGCCCAGGCCTCTTGTTTTTAGAGCTGCACACACCCCCAGCTTCCTTCTAGATTCCTCCGTCCCAATGCCCCTGCCCTGCTTGCTCCTCCTGGAAGGCAGCACAGACCTACCCCATCGGCAGGAAACTCGTCCACCTCGGCCTCTTCCTCTGCAGGCACCACCACACGGGCCAGACTGGCACTGAGGGCTGCCAGTTTCTACAGAAAAGAAGCATTACTATGGGGCTGCGGCTTGCAGGTGGGGGGGGAACCTTATCTGGGGGTATGGCCAAGGTGGGGAAGGGGTGGCAGTGACAGCTCTGGGACATCAGTGGGTTTGGGTTGTGAGGAGAGCCCCAAGACCACATATGCAGTCAATGACCAACCCCCGGGCCAGGGACACCCTTCTGGGGGATGCTGGGCCCATGCTCTGGAAGCCTCTCTCACCTCCATAGAGCTCTCAGAGTCCAATGCATAGCTGTCTTCATGGGCCTTCACCTCCGTGTGGGCCTGACCCTCGAGCTGGGAGGCAGAGGAAGGTCAGCGCAAGAGGATGCCCACAGCCCCTGCCTCCACATGGGGAGAGAAGGGCTGTGACCCCTGCATAGACAGGAGGCACTGGACTGGGCCCTACCTTGGGTGGGTAGTGCAGGTTGAGTGACTGGTAGAGGCGGAAGTTGACAAAGCCCAGCAGGGTGGTGTAGAACTCGGTGAAGGTGGCCATGACCCTGTAGTCCACGTCTGTTGGGTGCTGAGAGGCATAGGAGGCACATCAGAAAGACGGGCAAAGTTGACAGTGACAACCCACGAGAGGTGAGGAACTCCAGGATAGCCCTGCCTTAGGACTCTGCCCCACAGAAAGGGGCTGTATGATATGTCCCTACCCAGGAACATTCTGGGTACCAGTAAAGCTCCAGACAGGGGTCCCAAGGGTTAGGGATGTCCTGGAGGCCAGTGCCAGATCCCCAAGCCATGTAGGGCAAGCTAGGAGGAAGCAAAGGGGAGCCTCTATCACGCTATTCCCAGGACTGGCAGGCAATCCCCCAACCCCTGCACCTGTTGCTCAGACTTCTGTCCTTGCAGAGGCTGCCTTCCCTGACAGTCTGATCAGAGCGCATGCCTTCCTCATTATTCACCCCATAATCTTTTCCTGGGAGACAATATTCCTAGAGCCTAGTACCATTGCTGCCCAGCTGGGGACAGTGGATGGACGGAACTCAGTAACTCCAAGCCCTGGCAGGAGCCTTGGGACAGACACTCAGAAATAAGCCTCAGCCAGAAACAAAGACAAGACCTAAGGATACAGGACAGGTTGGAGCAGCCGCTTGACTCAGCCCAGGGAGCACTGGAGAAATAGTGGACAAAAAAGCTGCTTGCCTTAAACAAAGGCACAGAGTCACCCGTATGAGCTGCCCACCCAGCAAGCAGGCAACAGGGAAGGGCTCATCTTGGCCCTTGAAGAAATGATAAAGCAAAACACAGCAAGGATCTGAAAGCCAAATCAAAACACCTCAACTCTTGAGCAGCACTGTCTCCCACAACCAGAGAAGCTAGCCCAGCCCTGCTGACCCCCGAGACTTGGACAGGAGGATGTGACAAGGAATGCCAACTGCTGACCCCTGAGACCTGGACAGGAGGGTGTGACAAGGAATGCCAAAACTGGTAATGATGCCCTTGCCGGTTGCTCAGTGGTTAGAGCATAGACAACCAATTGATGTCTCGCTCTCTCACATCGACACCTCCCTCCCCCCCTCCCCCGTCTCCCTCCCTCCCAGTCTCTCTAAAAATCAACGGAAAAATATCCTTGGGTGAGGATTAAAAAAAAAAAATCAGTGATAATTACATCTCTTTTGTACTGGGCATGCTTGTGACTCTAAGCTGTTTCTCCACCCTGCCAGCAGGCAGGGACCTGGCTACAGGGGCACAGGGGCAAAGAGGTACTCCACCTGTGCCCAGACCAATACCTCTGCTCTTTTGAAAGCAGCTGCAGGGCCCCTGATGGGCCTGGCAAGCATCTGAGCACCAAGTCCTTTTCCTACAGCACAGTGTTGAGTGGAGTTTCACCCCACATGCCTGGGTTCTACTTTGGAGGACCCAGGACTAGCCACTAAGGGTGAGGGAGTAGGTACATCAGGGCCTCACCTACAACCCAGTACCGGTCCTCCATCCTCCTGCTGAAAGGAAGTAGCGGCAGTAAGCTGGCCAGGGAAGAGGAAGGACGGGCAGCCATTCCCTTCCCCCAGGCCAGCTGTGTGGAGGCTGGCCTCCACAGGGCCCTATTCACCACTAGAAGGACACACAAAGCCTAGTCTGAGAATCACGGGGGTGGGACATCAGAGAGAAGGAAGGAGCAGGAGGGCCAGAGAGGAAGGAGGGAAGGCAGGGTGGAGAAGGCAGGAAGGAAAGAGTAGGAGAGGAGGGGCAGAACAGAGAAGAGGAAAGACCCATGGATTCTGGCACACAAGCCTGTCCTAAGGAGTGGGAATAGGGACACAGAGGGCCAAGCTCGACTCTCACCCACAGACTGCAGCCTGCCACCAAAGGTCACTGCTGCTCCATAGTCAAGAGTGGTTCTGGCCCTCAAACCAGCCCAAGATAAAGGAGAGGAGCTCAGACCTTGGCTTTAACCTGGAGCACCCAATAACCTGGCAGTAAACCCACTGTCCAAGCAGGCTGGTGTATGTGCTCTCCACTGAAGGCTCCAGTTCCCAATCAGTGCACAAACGAGGAACTGGGCCAAACGCAGGCCCACAGAACAACAGGTCAGGTACTGAGACTGGCTGAGACCTCATGGGGGGACTAGAGGCTAATGATGCCCCATAAAGAGGCAAAACCAGGATTTCTCTCCATATATCCCTGCCAAAAATTCTAAGAGTAAAAATAGACAAAAATCTCTCCCAGCCCCCTAGCAATTGTGGGAGACAGGAGTAGGGGAAGCTAAGGAGCTAAGCAAAGCAGCTTGGCCAAGGTCTGGCAGCTGCCAGCAATGGAGCAGAATGAGGACCCCAGTGGGTCAGAAAGTAGGGCTGGGCTTGGCCACTGTCCAGACCCCAGCAGCCTCTAACTATTCATTCAGCTACCCCAAACGACACCTTAAAACATTCTTTTTTCAAATCTCACAACAATGCTTAGGAAGTGGAAGTACAACATAAACTGAGGCACAGAGGTGAAGGCACATGTTCAAGGTCAACCAGCTGTGGGGTGCTGGAGCAGTTTGGCTTGAGTTCTTATTATGATGTTGTGTAGCACATTCCCACCTGACCCCACACCCCCAGCCAACACTTAGGAACCCAGCACATGCTGGACTCCACAGGAAAGTAAAACTCCCTCTTTGCTCATGCCCTTATCTGTCTAGGAGCCAGAGGGAGAACAGTCCAGCACAAGCCCCACGGACACACTCACATCATGGGAGAAGGCATAGGGTGTGATCCACACAATGGGCTGTCCGAGCACCTCGGCCTGGTAGTAAATGCCTTTGATGGACAGGAACACCTGAGGGTGAGAGGGGACAGCTTGGTGAAAACCAACGGGAGAGTGAGGGAGAGAGCAGGTGGGGCCTGCCAGGTGGCCCTGAGCTCACCTTGCGCAGGGCCCGGGCGGCAATGACGTAGTGCAGGAACTCCACCGTGAGCCTCCGGCACAGTTGAATGGTCTGCACGTGGCACTTGCCAGTCCGAGGGAAAGTGGAGAAGAGGAAGCACATGGAGAGGGCATCATCCAGGTCCCGAAGAGCGTCTATGAACGTGGGGTACCTGCATGGCCGGAAGGGCAGCATTCATAGGTTTGGTTATAAAACACCCTGGAGGCCCTATTCCCCAAGCCAGGCCTTGCCACTACCATGTCCTGACCAGAAAGTCAAGAAGTGCCCAGGGGCCTGGCAGTACCAGCTTCCCCACCATGGAACCAGAACATGCCCAGTTAGCTCTGAGGATCAGAGGAATCCTGACCAGGTCCCCAAGACACCCACTGCAAACCAAGGACTTGACCTTGACCCACTTCCATACGTTGTGGTCAGAGGGCAGGCCGAGTCAGTGGCTCTCTCTTTCTCCAGGTGGAAACTTCAGAGCAAAGGAAATCTATCTAGAGGGATCCAAGACAGAAAGCAGACAAATGTGATGCTGCCCTGGTGGACCACGGTGGAGGGTCGGGACATGCCTGTCCTCAGCAGCACTTATGGCCACATGTCACCAGAGTGGGTTGTCTTATCTCTCACGACCCAGACCTCTGTCTAGTTTACAGAACCAATCAGAACCAGACAGTAAAAATGCGAAAACTAGGTCTTGGCCAGGAAGAGTCAGAGCAAAAAAGTAGTTCCCTGTGGTAAATCAGAAAGTTGATGAAAACAAGCCTTCCTGGCAGGATCCACTACTGCACGGCTGTCCTGCTGAGGGATAGAGGTGTGGGTCATGGAAAGGACATTGGAGTACCAGTGTTGACACCTGAATTCCAGTCCCAGCTGTGACCCAGGATGGTTCACTATGTTTCACTTAACCCCAGTGGTTTCATTTGGAAAAAGACAATATTGAACCGACTGTTGATTTAAAACTGGGTTCCTACAGCTTCCTGGAAACACCTGGGGACAAATGGACAGACAGGGCTTCCAGTCTCCCTCCCTCAGCCAGAGCAGCTTTCAAAGCCTCTGGCATCCGCACTGCCGCCCAGGGAACTTCCTTTTGCAGAGTGTTCTGTTGCTTCAAAAGGGGACTCTCTGAAAGCCACAGGACCAGACATGGCCAAGACCCTTCCAACCCTAGATGGCATCACTCATTAAAAAAGGAGGGGCCGCCCCGGCCGGTTTGGTTCAGCGGTTAGAGCGTCGGCCTGCGGTCCTGAGAGACCCGGGTTCGGTTCCCGCTAAGGGCATGTACCTCGGTTGCAGTTTGTCCCCGGCCCTGGTCGGTTGTGCGGGTGGCAGCCACTCGATGTGTTCCTTTCACATCGATGTTTCTCTCTCTCTCTCTGTTCCTCTCTCTCCCTCCCACTCTACCTGAACAAAAAATGGAAAAATGTCCTCGGGTGAGGATAAAAAAAAAAAAAAAAAAAAAAAAAAAAAAAATAAAAAAGGAGGGGCCTGCCAGGTCTTCAAACCCTGACCAAGATGGAACAAAGGCCACAGGAACTTCAAGCAAGACAATAGGAAGAGAGGTATCTGGTTTCCTGGTGCAGAGGCTAGAGCATCAATCAGTCCCCTGTGGTACCTCGGAGTTTCCTCATTCTCCACTTCCAGACAAACCCACCAACCCAGGCCCTTTGTACAAAGATCACCAATCATTTCTGAGCCACCTGATTTTCCTTCTTAACCAATGGCTATGGAGATGGGGGAAGGGGTGACACGGAATGGGAACACCACAACCACACTGCCACCTGGTGTGTACATGAATCCAGACACTTGCTTTCTTCTTGTGCTTTTTCATTTGTTCTACACAACAGTTGTGTGTCATAGGCAGGACAGGAGCTATGGTCATCTCTCTGTTAGAGGGGAGGACTTGCTCGGAGCAAGAACTGTTCTTGGGCCACCCAGCTTGTGGGTGGCGAGGCTGGGGTGAGAACACCAGCTGTCGTGCTCCTAGGTCACAGCTCTTCTCGAACTAGCCCTTGGATGGGCTGGCTCAATGAAGCCAAGTCCATCTAGCTTGAAGCTAAGTGTGCTAGGCCATTAACCCCCAAGAGAAGATGGACGTTCATTTAGCCCAAGATTTCTGAATCTTATCATTACTAACATTTTGGGCCAGATTGTTATGTACTGTGGGTACTGTCCTATACAATGTAAGGTGTTTAGCAGCATCCCTGACCTCAACCCATTAAAAACTAGTAGGCCTTCCCATCCAAGTCATTCCTAACCCTGGTTAGAAACTACTGATTTAGACAATGAATGAGTGGTCTACTGTGAAGGCTGGGGAAGGAATGGTTAAGATCAGGTGTCCATCCATATCCTCCAGGTCTAACCATATAGCTGGTGTGCACTCCCCAGAACTCTGATTCTCTCTTATCCCAGGGCCTTTGCACTTGCTGTTGCTTCTGCTTGGACTATGCTTTCCCTGGTTGGTTAGAACTTCTCTCCTCAGAAAGACCTCCTCTGACAAGCCTGTAACAAACAGGTGTCCCCTAGTTTCCTGCACACGGTTGGCACTCATTATGACTTGCAATCATAACAGCAATTTGGCAGTTAGATTTTTGGTCTGCTTCCTCCAATAGGATGCCAGCAGCTTGGGCAGGGTCTTGGTCTTGTTCCCCACTGTATCCCCTACGCTAAGACTGAGCCCCCAACTCACCGTTCCTTGACAATGTGGTCAAGCTTGTAGTTGGGCTTATTGTCCTTCAGACGCTCCACAGTGTTCCACTCACTCTTCCCATAGGCCTTCCGGAGCTTCCGGACAAACACCTAGAAGAGAGGAAGAGACAGCTGATGCTGGGGCCAAAGGTTCCTGGAGACCCCTCATTTGTGGAGGAGGGAAACATGGGGCAGGAGGATTCTCAAGGCCCCTGAAGCTGTGTGACTGTTCCCTTTGCCCAGGATTTGCAAAATAGCCAACTCGACAAACATTAAAACTGACCCCTCCTCCCCACTGATAAGCGGAGTTGGCTAACATTTCAGTAGACAGGTCATGTATATGGCAGCGGTCCCATAAGACTATAATGGAACTAAAAAATTCCTATCACCGCCCTGGCCGGTTTGGCTCAGCGGTTGGAGCGTCGGCCTGCGGTACAGAGAGACCCGGGTTCGGTTCCCGCTAAGGGCACGTACCTCGGTTGCAGTTTGTCCCCGGCCCTGGTTGGTTGTGTGGGTGGCAGCCACTCGATGTGTCCCTTCACATCGATGTTTCTCTCTCTCTCTTCCTCTCTCTCCCTCCCGCTCTATCTGAACAAAAAATGGAAAAATGTCCTCGGGTGAGGATAAAAAAAAAAAAAAAAAAAAAAAAAAAATTCCTATCACCTATTGATGTCCTAGCCACCGTAACATTGTAGCACAATACATTACTTATGTTTGTGGCGATGCTAGTATAAACAAATCTACTGCATTGCCTGTCATATAAAAGTAGAGCAAACCATGTACAGTACATATTACTTGATAATGACAGTAAGTGACTGTTAATGGTTTATGTATTTACTATACTATACTTTTTATTGTTATTTTAGAGTGTATTCTTTCTACTTATGTAACAAAGTTTGCTGTAAAATGGCATGCTGTGTTATGCTGGCAGCAGCCACATACATCTCATGTTTACTATGTCTCCTGATTGCATCATTTTCTCTCAAGCTTGATTTAATTTCATGTTGTTTTGCACAGTTGCTGTTGCAGGTCTATAGCCTAAGAGTGACAGGCTATCCCATATACACTAGATGTGCAGTAGGCTATATCACCTAGATTTGTATAAGTATACACTATGACGTTCACACAATGACGAAATCAGCTAACAATGGGAATATGTCCTGAAAAACACATCGTTAGGTGATCATGACTATAGTTTTTAAACCCAGCAGCAAAACAGGGCCAGCCACCCACCTGGGTGGACTTGGTTGGAAGGGAGGGCCAGCAACTAGCTGTGGCCACCAGGTGACACCCCATCCCTCCCACCAAGGGCCTCAGCCGGGCCCTGCTGTTTGGCAAAGGCTTCAGTAATAGCAGTCTACTTTCCATTATTTGCATTTGGTATAAACGGGTTTCTACTTTTTCTGTGGCATTTAAACATTTAATGGTTTCTATTTGTGGAATAAAATGCTTGATCTCCTAGGAGCAATTCCAGGAAAAGCATGAATAGCAGCAGTGTCTCTGGGAAGAGAACACACCTGAGACCCTGAAATAGCAACATCTTTGCCTCAGAGGTTATAAATTTACTCTTTTTCAAAAGAATCGGGAAAAGTACAATAGGTAAAGCATTAATCATTTGCCAGGTTCTGTGCAAATGATTTCCATGTGTGATCTCAGTCAATCCTCGCGACACTCCTTTCAGACAGAATTATGTCACCCTTTATATTTATGTCACCCTCAGAGAGACTAAACAATCCACCACGGTCACAGTTAGTGGTCACAGAACGTCAATGGGCCCATCCAGACAGACCCTAGAGCCAGGGCCTTACCTTGTATTCCCGGAACTTGTTGACAATGGGTTCATGCAGGAGGAACTTGATGTCTTTGATAAGGTAAAAAGTCCGGGCTGCTGTGGAGCCCTTGTTAACCTTTTTCTTGTGTTTGGGTTCATGAGGATAAATGCCTTTCAGGATGCACAGCCGCCTGGAAGACAAAGGCCAGTCCTTCTGTTAGTAAACATGCTGAGCACTGGCCATACCGGGCCTAGAAACCAGCACTGAAGAGGGAGCATGGGGGCCTGCCCTTGGAGAACTAACATCCTAGTGAGGAGTCCAACAACCACAAGTCCCCCAAAATCACATAATGCAAACTGTCACAAGCACCAGAGAGGAAACAAGCAAGATGCTGACAGGGACCAGGAAAGACCTTGCTGAGAAACCAACACTTCAGCCATATAAAGGTGGGAAGAACATCCTGAGGACAAAGGCTGTAAGGGTAGAAAGTGCTGGGCACACCTGAAGGACTAAAAGTGGGCCGGGTGGCAGTAAATACAAGACTGTGCAGGAGTCGGGATATGACTCTACAAGGAGTTGAGAACCCCTAGCTATAGGGTCAGAGGTCTCTTCTGCCAGAAGGGAGAGGATGGATGACACAGACCCAGACAGAAATCAGCAGTGTGTTGTACCAGTGGGCCCCTTCTGATGACTGTGGGCAGTGTTACCCAGGTCTCCTCCAGCTTCCCCACAGACTACACTTCACAAAACATAGTTTACTAATGCAAGTCCCAGCGAGAAAGAGGAGGAATATCAGAATTCCAGATGGAGTTTGTAGCAGCACAGGGAACACAGGGATGCAGCTGAGTTTTCCTTATGTAATTCACTCCCCAAGTACCCCCAAGGCCACCCTACTCTACTCCTTTTCAACCTCACCTGAAGTCGGGCAGGCTCAGCTGCAGCTTCTTTCGGGCTTTGTTTCGGGTGATGTAGTTGGTGGCAGAGCCTCGTTCATACTAGGGGAGAAAAAACAGTTCTCCATTAGCAATGATTGAAGTGACTGACATCAATCCCTGGGCATGTCTGATGCCAGAGGCAAGTACCACTCTGGATAAGTGGCTTCTGGGATAGGAAATGCTGTAGAGAGGGAGCCCACCCACCTGAATGAGCTCTCCTGCACTGCCCTTGCAGTAGTCAACATAAAGGACACATACATCTGCATGGTGCTGGGGACTATGAGGTTGCTATGGATCAGGTGCTGTGCCAAGCACTTGGTAGTAACTCTAAGTATTGGCCATTATGATTAGCGATTTCCACATATTACTTCGTTTAATTCCCACAATACTGTGAGGTGGGTGCCATTAAACTCCCATTTCACATGGGAGGAGACATCTCAATGAAATAACCTACCCAGGTCACATAGCCTTTTAAGAGCTGGGGCTAGGAGTCAAAGCTCGGTCTGAGTCCAGAACCTGAGTGCCTAATCCACTAAGCCAGTGTTCTCAACTTTTTTCATTATAGTCACCCATCTCCACCAGCAAAAGCCTTTTTAGACCTTTCCCCTCCTTAATTGACCCTCTGAGAGCCCCATAAAATGTTAATATCACAGACAAACTGTAGGTCTGTTTATGTAATGTGTTTCTTTAGAGGGCCACAAACCATTGTACTAT
Organism: Molossus molossus; assembly: GCF_014108415.1. Classification (NCBI taxonomy): domain Eukaryota; kingdom Metazoa; phylum Chordata; class Mammalia; order Chiroptera; family Molossidae; genus Molossus; species Molossus molossus. The sequence continues at coordinate 20,616,126 of NW_023425358.1, read as the reverse complement.
CTAAGACTCCCCCCACCAACCAGATTTTTGTTCCCTTGGGGGTAATATCATTTGGTTGAGAATGCATGCTCTAAGCTACAAAGCCTTTCCCCTTTCCCGTTCATTCATTCAACAGACAATAACAGGACCTCTACTATGTTCCCAGCATTAAGCTAGATGCTATGAGGGTAATCAAAACTAAAAGACTAGTCATCATCTGCTCCCAAGGAGCATATTGTCTTGAACCATCTGGATGTCTATGATGTCATGATGCTGCCTTACACTCACATCTGTCTCTTTGATAAAGAGTAGTATTGCACTGTATCAAGCACCACACAATGCTAACCAAGCATGTCTTTTCTAAACATGATCTTCCTCTGGAGTCAGAGAGCAGGGGCCTCAATGGCTAGGTGCAGCTCTAAAGAGATAAACCTGAGGGGTATGTTTATGAATAACCCCCCAATCATAAAACACATCTTTCACTCATTCTTTCCTTCAGACATTTATTACAGTAATTGTCTATTGGAGATAAGTACCATGTCAAGTCCTAGGGATACAAAGATGAGTTTTAGACGCTCTCAGAAAGGTGAGTCTTCATTAAAAGTGGTTTCCATTGCCCTGGCCAGTTTGGCTCAGCAATTAGAGCGTCGGCCTGCAGACCAAAGAGTCCTGGGTTTGGCTCCCGCTAAGGGCACATATCTTGGCTGCAGTTTGTCCCCGGCCCTGGCTGGGGTCGTGCGGATGGCAACCACTTGATGAGTCTCTCCCCACCCCCCCAACTCTCTCTCCAGCTATCTGAAGATAAATGCAAATATGTCCTTGGGCAAGGATTAAAAAAAAATGGTTTCTATTGCCCAGTTCTCGTGTGTGTGTGTGTGTGTGTGTGTGTGTGTGTGGTGGGGGGTGTCATTTTCGGTTGCTGAGTGCTACTGGCATCTAGTTAGTGGGTTAAGAGGTCAGGGATGCTGCCCTGGCCAGTCTGGCTCAGCAGTTAGAGCATTGGCCCGTGCACCAATGAGTTGTGGGTTCGATTCTGGTCAAGGGCACATAGCTCAGTTGCGGTTCGTCCCGGTCCTGGGTGGGGTTGTGCGGTAGGCAACCAGTCGATGGGTCTCTCTCACATCCATGTTTCTCTCTCTCTCCCTGCCACTCTATCTAAACAAAAATGGAAATACTATCCTCAGGTGAGGATTAAAAAAAAAAAAAAGAGGTCAGGGATGCTGCTAAACATCCCACAGTACACTGGACAGCCCTCCCAACAACAAAGCCTTATCTGGCTCAAAATGGCTGTGAAACCCAGCTTTAAAAACTGTCATAATTTTCCATTTTATATCTTTGTAGTTCTAATCACTAGTACCTACTGGGTGCTCAATAGTGTGTTGGTTTAAACACAAAATGACAACAGAAACTCAAACTGAAGGAAATACTTGAGGCAACTACATCTTCCTTACCCTTATCTCCTCTCCAGTCTTTTCATGACACCAACGCGATTCTACACATAGCAATAAGAACTCCTTGAAAAACTTATCATGTTACTCTCCATTTAGCTAAGTTCTACTGCACTTAGAATAAAGTCCAACCTCCTCACCAGGGCTGACAGGCCTTCCATGATCTGGTCCCTATCCAACCCCAACCTCAGCCGATGCCATTCTTCCCTTGGTTTATTATACCCCAGCAATCATGATGTCCTTCCAATTCCTTGTACACAACAAGCCTTTCCCACCTAAAGGCCCTGGCACTTAGTTTCCCCTGCCAGGCTTGTTCAGTAAGCACTCTTGTGCCCCAGAACCTATCCGAGATCTTCCTGTCTTCAGATTTCAACTTAAATGTTATGACTCAGAGAGACCTTCCAACACAACACTAATTGAAATAACGGTCCGTTTATATTCTCCACCCTTATCTCTCATTTAACAATCTTTGACAGTTTTACTTGGTTATTTTAATGTTCATCTTCCCCACTAGAAAATGAGCTAGGGGAAGGCAGGGACCACATTTGATTGTTTACATCTCCATCCCCAGTATCCAAGGCAGGGCCTGGTTCCAGAGAAAAGAGGATAACAAGTTTTAGAGGTGATTAATTCAACGTAATGGACTTTATGTAACGTTTATCACTCTTTACTCAGTAAACAGCTGTTCTTTGGCTAGCCCTGCTTTTCGGGTGAAACTATGCTTGGTCATCAACTCTCTCTTTTTTTTTTTTTTTTTAATCCTCATCCGAGGACATTTTTCCATTTTTTGTACAGACAGAGTAGGAGGGAGAGAGAGGAAGAGAGAGAGAGGGAAACATCGATGTGAAAGGGACACATCGAGTGGCTGCCACCCGCACGACCAACCAGGGCCGGGGACAAACTGCAACCGAGGTACGTGCCCTTAGCGGGAACCGAACCCGGGTCTTTCCGGACCGCAGGTGGACGCTCTAACCGCTGAGCCAAACAGGCCAGGGCTTGGTCATCAACTCTCTTACAAGACTACTCCAGGTTCTTTCCCGCATTTCACCGGACAAAAGTAGTCCCTTCCTCGCCCATCCTCGGACCCCTTCTCACAACTGTCTCCCGTCGCGTTGATCCCAATCGTTTCTGTACCCACGAGGAGCCAAGGCCGAGGAAAGACGCAGTCCCCAGGCTCCGTCACGCCCGTTTACCACCTCCCAAGGACCCCTGCCACCCCTCCCCGGGTTCTCCCCCGTTCACCTTCTTCTTCTCCAGGCCTCCCATGGCTCCACGATGAAGGAGATACGAGCGCCGCGCGGACTGATAGCGTTACTTCCTCCCGCACGTGCCCTGCCTAAAGCCCCAAGGCCCCCACGCAGCCCATCTGCGCAGGCTGCCCAACAAGATGCCTGAGCGAGTCTAGGAACAAATGGGGCTTTCCTAAAGATTTGAGGGGAAAAAATCACTAATATCACTCTTTTAAACTCTCTCCCACATATGGGTCTATTACAGGCAGTTTTAACGTTTAAACAGGGAGGATATTAAGGCATTTCTATAATTTTCATGATCACCACGCACGGCATCTGAGCCCCGTTGCATGTTGGGATGGAAGGGGGCGGAAAGTTTATAGAGAGCGCAGTGCTCTCTGGGATGCAGAGGGGAGCTGTTTTCTAGGCGCCTGAGAACGAATTATGTCGTCATGGTAACGGTTGCTAGGTGGCCTCGGAATTTGGCACCCCTTGCTGAAAAGTGGCCCCCCGGGCCACTAAATGAGGTCACGCTGTGATTGCTGCAGTCCCCCCCACCCTCCCGCCCGGCGTTTCCTTTAATTTATTCCCTGCTATGAGGATGCGAGGACCTGGGAACTTGGCCTGTTGCTTATAGAGGCCATGGTTCAGGACAAGATCCTCGCCCGCAACTGGCTGCGCAAGCGTAGACCATGTTTTTTTACGCAATAGAACCCTTGCGTAAGAATGACACTTCAAGGCTTAGGATCTATCCGCCAGGCACCAACCCAATTAGATCATCCCACTCTACAATTATATATAAAAAACTGTTGGAATAAAGAACTGCTGCTGATTCTTCCTGATGTCGGCTCCCCGAGCTTTCTTGACCCTGGGTATCTCACCACGGAAACCTCTCCTGCATCCCCCGGTCATTGACACTTGGTGTAGCGGGCAGGATGAGGTGAGTACTCCAACAGCCCCTAGCGAGGGGCAGCCCAGGGTGAATGGGCTGTGGCCCCCAGCATCCCTTTGGTACCCGGTGGCGGGGTACCTAATGGCCTGGATGCCGCCGTAAGATTGAGATGCTGTACGTCCCAGGTATGAAGAGGTGTTGAAAGCTTTGGAAATGATGGAACCAAATATTCTCAGGGTGCTTCGGGAGGCCACTGGTCGCGTTTCCTGGATGTTCCTGGCAGTCTTGAGTCATGCCGGTCGAAACATCCAGGACCTCACAAACCAAGTGCAACAGCTACAGCGGAAGGAGGAGGACTTGGAGCAGCACCTGGCGGTGGCTGAGTTCATGGTCCAGGCTCCGGCCAAGTCAGCTGTGACTTCTCTTCTTGCTTGCAGTCCTGCCGGGTCCATAGAAGCCCAGCCCTTGGTGCAACAGAAAGTAGAGAGAGAGGAACCGTCAGCACCGGGAGTGAGTCGACCTGGCATACCACTTATACAATGTACTCTACCATGGAGTTATGGGACTTAGCAAAGCAGTGTAAGCAGCGGTTGGGAGAGTCTGTCCCAGCTTGGTTGTTGCACTTGTGGGATGACTGTGCAGACAATACTGAATTCAGCCCCGTTGAGATGGGGCAGTTGGCCAGTATCACCACCATTCCCTCACTGCAGCAGCGATTGCAGAGGAACCCCCCGGCTGGTAATCAGACACTAATCAATTGGTTGATGGCGCCTGCCCCAACAGTGTGGGAAAATGCTGGAGATCTCCCCGAGCACATGAGTAAGTGGACCACTTACTTGGATTCAGTACAAGTCATACGGGAGATGGGTATGCTCCAGATGATGTTTGTACCACACTACAGCAGCCTTGATGAAGAGCTATTTACAACCTGCATGGAGGACATGGTGCTAGCGAATGGCCCTTCAGAGACTTGTGGGACTATGGTGGCTTTATTAGCCCCTTACATGGACCGCCCAGTCTATGAAGTAACCACTGCCTTGGCGTGGCTGGGGGATGTGGAAGTACAAAAACAAGGCTGGGCAGCACAGGTATGGAGACTCACGGAAGGCAAGACTAAGCGATCTCGGGCCCTGCCGGATATAAGTGCCGTGGGTAAGGAGACCGCTTCGGACTCGAGAAGGTAAGTGGGCGTCAAATGTGTGATCTACTAGCAGCCAGGCTGGCCAAGGAGAAGATAGATGAGTAGCCACTAGAACTGCTGTTGGCCCTGTGGTGGAAGCTGCGCCCTGAACAACAATACACTTCCCTACCCCCTGTAACTAAGACAGAGAGGTGAAGTTGGCTAACTACCTGCCTGAGTAGGGGGAGGGCCGAAGCACTCTGTTGACAGGGGAATCGGATGATTGGAGGTCATATGTAGAAGTGACTATTTATTGATCCCCCGGCCTGTTCAATGTGTTTTGGCCCTCGTGGACAGGGGGGCAGGTTTTACCCTGATTTGTGGGAATGTGGATTGTTTCCAGGGCCCTAGAGCCATGATAGAGGGATATGGTGGAAGGCAAATCCAAGTACCACGAGTTACCTTTATTGGGTGTTGAGCATTTGCCACCAACCCCCTACTAGGCGTATATCTTGCCAATTGTTGAATATATACTGGGGATAGATGTTCTATGAGACCTCGTGGTCCAAATTACACAGGGCAAATTCTGTCTGCGGGTGCATGTGGTAAAGACAGTTAATAAAGGACACCTATGCCACTCTTCCATGCGACTCCTGCAAGCAACTCGGGTAGTCAATGTGAAACAGTACCGACTACCCAGGGGCCATGAAGAAATTGGGCGAACCAGTCTAAAATTAGAAGAAGCAGGGGTTATCCATCTAATGCAAAGATGCATAGCCCCTATAATTCCCCTGTGTGGCCAGTATGAAAGCCTGACTGCTCATGGAGGATGACTGTGGACTACCAAGAACTGAACAAGGTTACCCTGCCCTTACATGCAGCGGTACCAAATATTACTGAATTGATGGACTGCTTGTCACAAGAATTAGGGCGGTTCCGTTATGTTGTGGATTTGGCTAATGCCTTTTTCTTAATAGACATTGACCCTGAAAGCCAGGAAAAGTTTTCTTTACCTGGGAAGGAAGGCAATGGACATTCCAAGTACTACCTCAAGGCTATTTACATAGTCCAACACTGTCATGGTTTGGTAGCCCAGGACTTAGCATCCTGGAACAAACCTCCACATGTATACCTGTTCCATTATGTTGATGATATAACGACCTCTGATTCTCTTGCAGAGCTAGAAGCTGGAGCATGCTGTCTTCAGGATGCCCCGGTGGGCTGGGGGTGGGCCGAGGACAAAGTCCAAGGGCCTGGATACTCTGTCAAGTTCTTGGGTGTTGTTTGATTGGGTAAGATGAAGGTCATGCCAGAAGCGATTATAGAAAAATACAGACCTATCCCCGACTGGAACCAGTGAAACAATTGCAGACATATTTGGGACTGCTGGGGTTCTGGCAAACTTTTATACCTCATTTAGCCATGCTGATGAAACCCCTCCACTGCGTGGTTCCTAAGGGGGAAGCCTGGGACTGGTGCGCTGAGGTGGAGCGAGCATTTCTGGCTACAAAACAGGCAGGGGCCCAGGCACAGATGTTACAAGTTGTGGATCCGGCTTTGCTGTTCCTCCTGACTGTACAGGTAGATGACTCGGGTTTTGGTTGGGGCCTCTGGCAGAAACAAGGGGCTCGGAAAAGCCCTATTGGGTTTTGGTCCCAGTTATGGAAGGAAGGGGAAAGTCGGTACTCCCTTATCGAAAAGCAATTGGTGGTGGTATGCACAGCCCTGTTGGCCAGTGAAAGTATCACTGGTCCTTGTCCTGTCACAGTGCAAACAACCTACCCGGTGGAGGAGTGGCTGTGGTCGTGGGTTACCCGACCACGCAGAGGAGTGGCCTAAACTCCCTCTTTGACAAAGTGAGGAGCATACTTGGAACAGAGAGCCCGGTTCTCTACCAGCCCTTTAATGCAGGAGTTGCACTCCCTGATAGGACCTATACAATTTACAGCAGAATGGGAGGAGCCCTCTACAGAGGCAGAGGAAAGCCCTAGCCCCTTTGAGGAGGGAAAACCTCCCCTTCTGGCAGTCTTGCTAGAGGTCTTTTGGTTATGTGCTGCACCCTGTACTGCTGTTGTGGGCTCTGTGCACAGGGAAATGCTTTATGGGTCAATTCCCTACACTCCCGCCTCTAGGGGGTGGACTGTGAGGACCTGGGAACTTGGCCTGTTGCTGATCGAGGCCATGGTTCAGGACAGGACCCCGGAACAGGCTGCAAAAACACAGACCATATTTTCTTATGTAACAGAACCCTTACATAAGCACGACACTGCAAGGCTTAAAACCCATGTGTCACACACTGCCCCGCTTAGATCATCCCACTACATGATTATATATAAAAAACTGCTGGAATAAAGAGGCTGCTGCTGATTCCTCCTGACGTGAGAGTTTTCTTTACCCTGGGTATCTCACCGCCGAAACCTCCTCTGCAACCCCCAGTCAATGCTAGAGGATAAAATAAAGCTAAAGCGACCTTTTATCCTACAGAGGTAGAGAAATCTGAGAGGCTGCATTTTCTGAGGCTTAGCGGTAAGTTGAAAAATGGTGAAAGGGCAAGCAGAGTTATAGAACATGTATATTTTACATGTACATTTTAAATATACATTGAACACATTTGAGATTTTAATATGTACAAATGAATTTTGTATTGTGTTCCTCAAAGGATAATTACAAGACTTACACAAATAGTCACATCAAGGTGGTATGGTTTAGAGAATAGATAAAATGGTAAAATTCTTTGCTGTTTTCTTCTTCAGCCCTCCAAACTCCATTTGAAGACTGCCTCAAAATTTTAAATTTGAGGCCCTTGTGAATGTGAGCCGGCCCAAAGTCATGGTCATAGAACTTACCCTTTAGAGGTAGATACAGACATTGGCCAATGCTTGTTTTGAATAATGTGAATTTTATTATCTACTTTAAAGCTAAAATAAAATAAAAACCCAATGATTCCACAGTGAAAAATGAAAACTGGGTAGGGGAAGGGGAGCTAGCAAAGACTTTGAAGGAACTTGCCAGAGTGGTATGAGGAAAACCAGGGGCATGTGGTGTTCACAGCAGAAGACAGAATATTTAAAAAATGAGTTGGTTGCCGTGACCAATTTGGCTCAGCGGTTGAACGTCGGCTTGCGGACCAGAGAGTCCTGGGTTCAGTTCCCGCTAGGGGCACGTACCACTAAATAAATAAATAAATAAATAAATAAATAAATAAATAAATAAATAAATAAATAAATGAGTTGGGGCGCCCTGGCAAATTTGGCTCAACGGTTAGAGTGTTGGCGCATGGACCAATGAGTTGCAGGTTCAATTCTGTTCAAGGGCATGCACCTTGGTTGTGGTTCATCCCCAGCCCTGGTCGGGGTCATGCAGGAGGCAACCAGTCAGTGTGTCCCTCGGGTGAGGATTGAAAAAAAAAATTATATATATGCAAAAGGAGTGGGGCTGATAAAGAGGAAGGAGAAAGAGATCGAGCAAGCCAGAGGTGAGTGTTTGGGGGAATTCAGAGAATGACAGAAGTCCATTATGACTGGAGTATGGTGGGTGTGACTGGACAAGAGGAGAGGAATGGATCTGAGACAGGGCAGTAGTGGCTCTTTCATGAAAGGATTATGGGAGCAAGGCCAGTGTCATAGGCATGTAACCTAGGCTGTCGCCCATGGCTCTGCACTTGATCCAATGCTCCGTTGCTGTCTTGAAATTCTTAACAATTTTTTAACAAGGAGCCCTGCATTTTTATTTCTCACTATCTCTCACGAATCATGTAGCTGATCCTGAACAGGAGGAACTCTGTTTTGCCCACATTGATTTTGAGGAATCAATGGAAGACACTGGTTGGGGTGTCTAGAAAAGCAGTTGTACATTCAGGTCTGGAGCTCAGGATAGAGGTCATGTAGGTACTAGATTTTACAGATAAGGAAACTGAGACCCAGGGAAGTGAAGGGACTCACCCAAGGTCACTCAGCTGCTAAGTATTAGAAGATGGATTTTCATTAAGCCACCCTGCTACAGAGCCTGCTGTTGAAACCACACTTAACTGCCTAATGAGTTGTGGATAGGCGGGGCACGAAACACTTAGTTCCCTCCTCTCTGTCTTTGGAAACTGTTGTGCGACTCCAGGACCATGCAAGGCAGTTTAGTTCCATAAAGGGAAGATGTTTTTAACCACTAGAACTGTACACTCACAGAATGCTTTGTGACATCCCAAGCGTCCATCATCATTGTGGTGAAGAGCTCAGACTCTGCAGGCAGACACACCTGGCTTTAACTCCAAGCTATGGACAAGCCACTTGACCTCTCTTCTTCATTTGTAAAATGGGGTCAACACCAATTACATAGAGTGTTGTCGACTTAAATATTTTAAAATCATTTTTAAAAAAAGATTATAGTGGTAAAGCCACTTTGGTCATTTCTTAAAAGCTAAATGTGGTCTTATTCAATCCAACAATGGCATTTACTCAACAGACATGAATGGTATTTACTCAACAGACATGAATACTAAACATCCATACAAAACCTGCACCTGAATATTTATAGCAGCTTTATACATATTTGCCAAAATTTAGAAGCAATCAGGATGTCCTTCAATAGGTGAATGGATAAACACACTGTGGTATATCCATAAAATAAAATATTATTAAGCAATAAAAAGAAATGAGCCCTGGCTGGTTTGGCTCAGTGGTTGGAGTGTTGGTCTGTGGACCATAGAGTCCTGGGTTCAGTTCTCGCTAGGGGCAGGTACCGAAAAAAGAAAAAAAGAAATGAGTTATCAAGCCATGAAAAGACATGGATAAATCTTAAATGCATATTGCTACGTGAAAGGAACCAGTTTGCAAAAGCTACACATAAGATTTCGGTTTTACGTCAGTCTTGAAAAGGAAAATTGACAGTTAAAAGATCAATGGATGGGTTCAATGGTGGGGGAAAGGAAGGTTGAATAGATGAAGCAGAGGGTTTTTTTAAGGTGGCGATTGACACTATTCTGTATGATACTGTACTGGAGGATATATGACACTGCATTTGTCAAAACCCAGAGAATGTCACAGCACAAAGATTAAATCTTATATACAAATTAACAAAAATAACTTAGGAGATTAGTGGAATACCAGGATGGAATGCAAAATGTGACAAACCAGTCTAATAGTTTTACAAATGTGTGATACAACCTTACTGAAGAGGTTGGGAGGAGAAGGTGATGACACAAGTAACTTGTCAATAATCATTTGGCCATATATGTGAGGGTTTATTCCTGGTCTCTTGATTCTATTTTAGTGGTCTGTATGTGTATCCTTATGCCACACTGTTTTGCTCACAGTCACTTCATAATGAGTTTTGAAATGAGGGGTGTGAATGTTCCAACCTCATTCTTCCTTTTCTGTATTGTTTTGGCTGTTAAGGGCCCCTTGCAATTCAACATGAATTCAAGATAAGCTCTTTCACTTAAAAAAAAATTTTTTTTCTTTATTGGTTTTAGAGAGAGAAGAAGGGAGAGAGACAGAAAGATAGAAACATCGATGGGAGAGAACATTGACTGGCCGCCTCCTGCACGTTCCCCACTGGGGATCAGGCCCACAACCTGGGCATGTGCCCTGACCGGGAATCGAACTAGTGACCTCTTGGTGCATGGGTCGACGCACAACCACTGATCCACACCGACTGGACTAAGCTCTTTAACTTTGGGGAAAAAAAAGCCATTGGAATTTGATAGGGGTTGCATTTAATCCCAAGTTTGCTTTGGGCAGTATTGTTGTCTTAACAATATTAAGTCTTCCAGTCCATAAACATGAGATGTTTTTCCATTCATTTAGGTTTTATTTAACTTCATTCAGCAATGTTTTTCAGTTTTCAGTGTACACATCTTTTACCTCCTTGGTTAAATTTATTCTTAGGTATTTTATTATTTTAGGTACTATTATGAATAAATAAAAAATTTTAATTTCTGCCCTGGCTGGTTTGGCTCAGCGGTTGGAGCATCGGCCTGCAAACTAGACAGTCCCAGGTTCGGTTCCCGCTAGGGGCATGTACCAAAAAAAAAAATTAATTTCCTTTTTATATTGTACACTGTTGAGATTCTATTTTTCCACAGGATCATGGGCAAAAAAAAAAAAAAAAAAAAAAAAATGCTATTAGGATCATGATAGAAAAATAGAGAAAAAGTAGAGTATGCTTTGGAAACCATAAAATGCTAAAAAAATTAAGGTGTTAGTATTCCTGGCATGATAATAATGAGGAATGAAGCCTCTAGAACTGTGTCATCCAAAATGCTGGCCACCAGCCACATGTGACTATTTAAATTTAAAATAAAACCAGATAAAAATTAAATTCTTCAGTCACAGTAGCTACATTTCAAGAAGAGTAAGTGAGATAACCCATAAGAAATACCTGGTACCTAGTAAGTTCTCAGAGACCCTTGAGTGTAGGGTTCTACCCATGTCCAAAAGTCTAAGCTTGTTTATTTTTAGTCAAATATTTTTCTCCTGATTCTGAAAATCTTTTCATTTAAATATAACAGATGTACAGAAAAGTGGACAAATGTGGTGACCATGAAATGCACCTCTCAGGTCTTTTATGGAGAGCTCAGGAGTCACACCTACATTACTGACTTCTACTCTCCCAGCCTCCCAGCCTCCCAGCTCCCTTCCATTTTCCCTCACACGCATTTCCCCAGTAATCTTTGGTGCATCCAATCCTGTCTGGGCATCTGTTTCCTGCAAGACCTAGGTGACACAAATAGTAACAGTGGAAGTCCTTAGATTACTAAATGTGGTAAAATGAGAATCTGGGACTGGCTCACTCGCTGCTTGGCAAGCAAAGAGAGTGCCAGCCTAGCTGATAGATGGGACATAGAGAGTCTGTGGCACAAGGTGACAGCTCAATTGCAAAATATTTCACTGGTGGTAACACAGGAAAGTATCTGAATGTAGGGTAGTGCTGTGGCAGGGACATTAAATGAAGTATTTGAAAGATATGAGAAGGAGTGAACAATGCCTACAAAGACAAGAGAGTGGCTTTGTTGTTGCCAAGTTGTGTGGATGCCCTATGGAGGAATAATGAGAGACCAGGGCTTGTTAACAAGCAATTACTGGCTAATTGTGAAAGCCAGGGGGCCCCTGGGTTGCCTTACAAGGTAGACTTTATCTTCTGCGATGGGAGAGCAACTCAGCCTAGCAGCAGACTAAAGATCTAAGTGTTAGAGCAGCACATCTGATATGCCAAGGTCAGGGCTCAGGGAGGGGAAACCTGGGACTCTGAAATACAGGGTGAAGGCATTTGCATGTTGATTCTGCAGACCACTCTGAACCCTCTAGGATGGCAGAGGTGGCCCATTGTTTTTTAGTAGGAACTTATACTGTGCTGGATAAAGCTGTAAAAACACACCTCCCTACACACACACACACACACACACCGCCCCCACCCCAACCCCCATAGTAGGTATCCTCCTCAGGATCTCTCCTGGGTTTCAGGCCAAAAACTAGGGCTGACATTAGGAGAGGTGGTTACAGGACTGGACTCATTAGTATTCCAGGGAATGACACCCCTTCTCCTTCATTTTCTTTATCACCTGTTGGTCAGGTGATCCAAGAGTGATGATGAACATCTATAACAACAAAACAAAGGTAAGAAAGGAAGAGCAGAATGACGAAGGCATATAAAAAATGATGATTTCCCCTATAAAAATCATGATTCTTTGTTCAGTTCTAAGACCCAAACCAGTTTTTAGATGTAGAACCCACTAAAGAGGTGGCCCAGATAGTACCTTTCAATACCATGACATATATAAATTGTGATGATTTCCCCCAGTCCTTCCCCAAAAGGCCATTTACTCAGGTGCCTAGACACTGGGGAAAGGGAAATACCCAGACATTTGGGAGACTATAGGACAAAGGGTCTGAGGTGACATTGATACTCAGAGACCCAATGATCAGCATGGCCTTGCTGATAGAGTAGGGAGGGGCTTACAGGAACCAGGTAAGAAACGGAGTCCTGGCTCCAGTCTAGCCCACAATGGACCCACCCAATGGTCATAATATAGTCTGAAGAGATCTGGATCAGCCCACAGAATATCACACTGATCTATTACACTGGTCTCGCTGATCAGGCAATACAAGCAAAGAAAGGGCTCTGCAGCAGGTCCTGGCTGCAGAGCAGACAGCACCCCACTTGGACCACCAGATCCAGCCAACCCTATGGTTTTGGAGTCAGTGCTGGGAAAGATGCAGTATGGAGCTTATGGCAAGCCCAAGTGGGAGAATCACAATGCAGGACTCTGAATTTCTAAGGTAAGGCCATGCTATCCACTGCAGAGAATTATATACCTTTTGAGAAATAGTTCCTGGCTTGGCCCTGGACCCTGGTAGAAACACCATCAGTGCAAAAGGCAAATAATGTCTTAGTGTTGTTTTTAAAGTAATTTTGAACGCACAGACACCCTAAAAGGGTCTTGGAGACCCCCAGGTGTCCATAGACCACACTTTGAGAGCCATTCTCTAGTTTATAGGACTAATGATTTTCTTTTTCCTTTTTTTCTCCTCCTCCTTCTCTTTCTCTCTCTTCCTTTTTCTTCCTCCTCCTCCTCCTCCTACCTTAAGAAGTCTTGCCCGGCCAGTGTGGCTCAGTGGTTGAGCATTGACCCATGTACCAAGAGGTCGCCGGTTTGATTCCTGGTCAGGGCACATGCCCAGGTTGTGGGTCTGACCCCCAGTGGGGACCATGCAGGAGGCAGCCAATCGATGTTCTCTCTCACTGATTTTTCTATCTCTCTTTCCCTTCCTCTCTCTCTAAAATCAATAAAGAAAAAAATTTTTTTTAAATGAAGTTTTTTCTAATTTTTGTGCAATCAACATGTTACTTAAGTAGTTTTTAAAATTTAAGATTAATTATGAACATCTTTCTACATTAAATGGACTCTAAAATAAGAATTTTGTATGTTTACATATTTCATTAATAAAATAGATATTCCGTATATAACCACGCAGTCATGTATGTGTTATATCTATTCTAATTATGCCACCTTCATGCATACAATTTTATTTTTATTTTTTGAATTCTTTCTTTGGCCCTTATCCTAGCCCAGTAAGCCTAAAACCCTCAGGAACAAATCTTTAGTCTGACAGCTTAATTGACCCATTTGCAATGTGGGAGACTGCCCAGCAGGGGAATTTTGGGGGGTCTGTCCACACAAAGAGAAAGGTAATTAAAGTTTTAGGGAGAAGGGTGGAGTTAGGTGAAATGTAAACAAGGAATGTTTTGATAGACTCAAGACAGGGCTGCATGAGAAGGGTCAACTTCAGGTCTGGACATGAAAATAGACCCAGAGTCCTGTTCCCTTGAAAACTACAAAGTCAAGATAGGTGTGGAATGTTGTTCAGTCCAGAAACTTCTTATCTGAAACTGCTTTTCTGTCAAAGTGACGTAGCTCCTCCAGGCATGTTTCATTTTTAGTAGTATGATTTCACAAACAGCAAATTTCTGCTGCTTAGAGATTTTCAGAGGTGGGGGAGGAAATTTTAGTAAAAAAGGAATAGTCACTCAGAAACAGTTTACATGACCTTGGTGGAAGTAATGTGTCCTATTAATGTTGCAGCTGACTTCATCCGCACCTGTTCTGATGCATAGACAGGCAGATTTTATTTGCTCATTCCAAGCTAATTTCTACTTTCTCAGCCATAAACCTCTATACAGAAACCATGAACCAAATGATTGTTTTGTCTTGTCTTTTTTGTTTGTTTATTTATTTACTTTCCCTGACTGTGTTACCTAAAACAGCCCAGTCCACCCTCACTCTATTTCTAATGGCTGTGGGAAATTCACCTCCTCCTGACGGTCAGTGAGTTACCACAAGTCCTCAGGAATCAGAGGAGACCCTCCCAAGGAAGATGCTTCTCACCAGAGGCCAGGCATTCAGGAGCCTCTGACTATGGCCACTTCTTTCAGGCTGCCCTCCAGGAAGTGACAGAACCAGCACTGCCACCATTTATCACAGGCAGAGGGTCAGGGGGCCAGAGCAGTCCTGTCAGCTCTATTGCACATACATTGCTAAGGCTCTTCTGGAGTTCCGAACCCAATGATCGGCAGAAGTTGGGCCTCTAGCAGGGCTCCTTCCTTCTCCTGAAGCTTCCTTCAATGGGCCACACCCAAGCCTTTCTACACTGGACATCTACTTTTACATTTATAAAGTTCTTCCCTGAACAGGTGCACATCTCTATATAGTCAAGTGTCACTTAACGACAAGGATACATTCTGAGATATGCTTTGTTAGGTGATTTTGTTGTTGTGGGAACATCACAAAGTGCACTTACACACACCTAGATAGTACAGCCTACTACACGTGGTACAGCCTATTGTTCCTAGGCTACAAACCTGTACAGCATGTTATTGTACTGAATACCATCGGCAATTATAACACAGTGGTACGTATTTGTGTACCTAAACATATCTAATCATAGAAAAGGTACAGTAAAAATATGGTACAAAAGATAAACACCGGAGCACCTGTGCAGGGCACGGACCATGAGTGGAGCTGCAGGACTGGAAGTTGCTCAGGTGAGTCACTGAGTGAGTGGGGAGTGAACGTGAAGGCTGGGACATGGCTGCACATGATGCAGACTTTATAAACACAGTACACTTAGGCTACACTAATAAATTAACCTTAGCTTATTGTAATTATTTACTTTAGAAACTTGAAACTTTTAACATTTTGACTTTTTTTTTAAATAATACCTAGTTTAAAAGCCAAACACACTGTACAGCTATACAAAAGTATTTTCTTCCTTTATATCATTCTATAAACATTAAAAAAAAAATTTTTTTTTTGTTTAACACTAAGATACACACACATTAGCCTAGGCCTCCAGGGGGTCAGGATCATCAGTATTGCTGTCTTCCACCTCCACATCTCATTGGAGCTCTTCAGGAATGATAAACCACCGGGAGCTGTCATGGCCTATAGTAACAATGCTTTGTTCTGAAGGACCTGTCTGAGGCTCTTCTTGAGAAGGTTTCCCTCTTTTCAGAAATATTTCCATGGTGCTTTGTTTGGTTTGTTTCTTTTTTTCACCATAAATTTGCATGTAAGCAGATAATGCACCATAACTTTCCTCCCTATTAATGAAAACCTGTTGGTGTTGGGGTCCATGTTTTCAAACTTTTTAAGGAGCTTATTGTGGTCTGAAAATCTTTTGCTACCCTCCCCCCCCTTTCTTTTAATCCTCATCGAGGATATTTTTCCATTGATTTTGAGATAGAGTGGGAAGGAGAAAGGGAAGGGAGGGAGAGAAAGAAACATCCATGTGAGAGAAACACATCAATTGGTTGCCTCCTGCATGACCCTGACCAGGGCCAGGGATCAAACCACAACCGAGGTACATGCCCTTGACCGGAATCGAACCCTTGACTCTTTGGTCCACAGGCCAATGCTCCAACCATTGAGCCAAATGGGCCAGGGCTCCCCCCCGCCTTTTTTAAAGAGTATTTTATTGATTTTAGAGAGAGAACAAGGGAGAAAGAAACATCGGTCAGTTTCCTCTTGCATGTGCCCCAATCAAGGATTAAACCCATACCTGGGTTTTTTTGCTAAACCCTTTACTGTGACTTTTCTTCGCCTGGAGTTGTAGGGGCGTGGGGATTGTCTTCTTTTTCTCTTCCTGTAGTTTCCTTTTCTCTGCCTCTTCTTTAGCTCTGCATTCCTGTTCCAGTTCAACAACTCTTCATTAGGCAGTTCCTTAGGAGCTCCTCAATGTCATCCTTATCCACACCCAGGGTTGAAGTTGTTTGCCATCTCAACCACGACCTTATTGATTTTTGTAACATTTGTGCTGTGATATTATGATGGCTTCAACATCACTGGGCAATAGGAACTTTTTCTGCTCCATTATAAGTTTATGAGACCACCTTTGCATATGTAGTCCATCATGGATTGAAATGTTGTTATGCAGTATATGACTGTATGTATCTATATCTAAAGCTCGACTTGATAAGTCAGGCAGAAAAATAGGTTATCTTAAAAGAATGAACCTTGGCAATTTGCCATAAAATGATTGCAATAAAAAGCTTATTTGGAAACGATTAAGGTGTTTTAAGGGCTTCATATCTTCCCAAGTTAGGCTGGAAGGGAGCTTAGTTAGAATGCTCTTATCCAACTCTTTCAACTCACACAAGAAAAACTATTTCAAATATAGAGAGGTTAAGTGACCTGGCCAAGGTCACACAGCATGGCCAGAGTTAACTCTTGTACATTGATTCTCCTGTGGGGCTGTGCAGATGAGAAATCCTTTGTTTTCTCTCCTTGCTGAGATTTGTTTGTTTGTTTTTATCCTCACCCGAGGACATTTTTTGATATTTTGTTCAGATAGAGTGGGAGGGAGAGAGAGAGAGAGAAACATCGACATGAAAGGGACACATCAAATAGCTGCCACCCACACAACCCAACCAGGGCCAGGGACAAACCGCAACCAAGGCACATGCCCTTAGCGGGAACCGAACCCGGGTCTCTCAGGACCGCAGGTCGATGCTCTAACCGCTGAGCCAAACTAGCCAGGGCTCCTTGCTGAGATTTTTTTTAGGTTACTTTTCTTTTTTATCCTCACCCGAGGACATTTTTTTTCCATTTTTTTGTTCAGATAGAGTGGGAGGGAGAGAGAGAAAGAGAGAGAGAAACATCGACGTGAAAGGGACACATCGAGTGGTTGCCACCTGCACAACCCAACCAGGGCTGGGGACAAACTGCAACCAAGGTACATGCCCTTAGCGGGAACCAAACCCGGGTCTCTCTGGACCACAGGTCGATGCTCTAACCTCTGAGCCAAACTGGCCAGGGCTATTTTTCTTTTTCCTTTTCTTTTTTTAAATCCTCACCTGAGGATATTTTTCTATTGATTTTTAGATAGAGTGGAAAGGAGGGAGGGAGAGAAACAGAGAGAGAGAAAGAGAGAGAGACACACACATCGATGTGAGAGACACATTCATTGGTTGCCTCCCAAACAACTCCGACCAGGGCCAGGGATCGAACCTGCAACCCAGATACATGCCCTTGGTCGGGAATCGTACCCAAAACCCTTTTGTCCGTGGGCCAATGCTCTAACCGCTGAGCAAAACCAGCCACGGCTAGGTTATTTTTCTAGTCCTGACAAATAACCTTGCTACTCATGGCTTTGTGTCTCAAATGATTAAATTCTGTTTCTTAACTTGTTTTGTTTTGCCTCCAGGGTGCTCCCAGTTTTCCCGTTGGTTAAGGAAACTAGCCTGTCTGGTCCAGGTCCAACCAGCCCCACCCCTCTGGGCGGGCAGATAACAGCTGGCTCCAGCAGGCTCTCTCGCTCATGTGACCACCACGGCTCCCGGTTCTCCTCCCTGTCCCAGGCCTCTGTGGCCACTTCCAGGGGCTCCTTCTGTGAGGGGCAACAGGTAGGCACCCTAGCACTGCCGGTGCACTGCTGGAACAGTTGGGGGATACCAGACAGGCACAGTCAGACAGATTTGGGCAGATCCGATGGCGGGCTCTTCAGGCAGGACAGGACAGAATGTGGCTGGCTTCAAAACGTCTCACACCATCCCTACTTGCCCTCCCCCTCTCCTTGCTCCTACCTCCAGGAAGGCCACTCTGCCCTTCCTTCCTCTGTTCTTTGGCCTTCATTTCCCCTCAGCTACAGACCTTTTCCTCTTTCTGTCTCTGCTGACTTAGCAGCACGCTGCCAGACGCCGCCAAGAGATTAATCAGTGACAGAAAGCTGCGTCTTTCGGAGCAGTGACCAGCTGTGGTCAGGACAACCTCTGCAAGGCCAGCCCTAGGAGTCTGTCCTGCTCACCCACCTGCTGCTGCTATGGGGCACCTTGGGGCCCTCCTCTTCCTGCTGGCGGCCCTGGGGGCTCTCGCTGATATCTGCAGTAAGTAACTGGACCTACCCGTGCCTCTTTCCTCCCGGGTCCTTAGGAGGAAGGATCATCTTGTCCAAGCCCCTCATTATATAGCTGGGGAAACCGAGGTGCCAATGTGTCGGGGAGGAAACACTTATCTGCCTGCCTCTTTGGGCTCCCACAGCAGTTTGGGCTTAGCTGGACCTCAGTGTTTAGCACATTGCATTGAGAGTAATTGTATGTCTGATTCCCCACCGGACACAATGGCCTCCATTAATTCATTCATTTATTCATTCAATGAACATTGATTGAACCTCCCCTGTGACAGGTGTGGTGTTAGGATTTGGGAAAAGCACAAAGAGCAAGACAGATCCAGTCCCTGTCCTCCTAAAAATTCCGTTCTAGTGGAGGGACAGACAAAGGAAGTCAAGAGGCAAATCAGTGCTGTGTTTGTTTGGTGGCTGAGGTGAATGTCAAAGGAAGGCACAAAGGCCACCGATTCAGGGAGAAAGATTGGGGAAGGATTTCCAAGGGGCTGGGGGCAACAGGAGGAAAAGAAACTGGCAAGGAAAGGAGTGGGGGATAGGCAGAGGGAAGTGAGTATGGAGACCCTGGTGGGGAGATGATTCCCAGAGGGGCAGGGAGGCCATGGTGAGACGCTGGCATTATATTCCTTGTGCACCAGGGCCAGAACCCCTGGGGACTCTCAGGACCTGTCTGAGTCTGAGTGCACAGGCTTGGGGCTACCTGGGCGCTGGGGCCAGGCAGGAAACAGAAGCCAGGAAGGGAACCCTTTGAACTCCGGAGCCACCCACCGCTCTTCTTCCCTCTGTATTCTGCCCATAGCATTATGCTCAGCAATGCACTTTCACCACCAGGGTCTTTTGTGATCCTTGGAAAAACCAAGAGGCAGGTTCAGTCATGTCCAGATGACAGATGAAGCAGTCAAGGGTTGAAGGGGCCAGGCACCCAAGGTGCTCCAGCTTTCCAGGAATCTGGCTTTGCCAGGCTCAGTTCTCAGAACTCCAGGACAAGGTCTTGGGCACCAGAGCCTCCAGCTTGTGTTCCACAAGTGAAACCAGACCCCTTAGCTCTTGGCTCTTGGTTCCTGTCTAGACTGTCCCCAGGGGAGACCTGGGACTTGGTCCTCAACCTCAACTAATTGTGAACATTTTAGAAGTCCCCTTCCCATGGAGCCTGGAGAGCCCTGGAGATCCCTGGACTGGGTTTTTGGGTGCAGCTTGCTAGTCTGAGTCACTTAGTCACTCCCAGCCTTACTCCCTCACCTGCAAAATGGGCTAAGAATGCCCCAGCCTTCCTCCTTTGTGTGTGCCAGGATCCCATGCACCTGCTTTACCAGCTTAAAGCTTTGTGAAATTAGTAGGGATGCTGCACTAATGCCTGTACAAGGTGGGCTCCTGGGCTTCAGAATGTCAATGCCAGTATGCAGAGCTGAGCGGCCCAGTGAGCAGGAGCCTCCAGGGGGGAAGGGTGATGGCCCAGGGTCACTTTTATTACCCTGAGTGAATCTGCCTGGCTCCTTCCTTTTAATAAGGCTGTTTATAGCTCTAGCTTCTTTTCTTATCACTTCTAACCCCAGGGCTGACTCACCTACCGGAGGTCAGAGCCCAGGGTGGGGGCAGGGATTCCCTCACCATTTTGAAGAAAAGAGAGAGGGGAAGAGAATGACCAGAGAGACAGGCTGAGTGATATAGAGACTGAGCTAGTCAGAGAGAGAGAGAGAGAGAGAGAGAGAGAGAGAGAGAGAGAGAGATGGAGACAGACATACAGAAAGACCCTAAGAGATAGAAACGGGAAAAAGAGCAATTCCCACTCCCCCCATCCCACTTCCCCTACCTTCCTGCTCTCATAGCAACATGCACCTTTGACTTTGGGGAAAACAGTTGTAAGAAGGTAGGACCCAAACCAGAAGAGATGAGGCTGTGTGAGAGGAGCCCCAAGGCCCAGGAAGCTCTCTGCCTGGCAATTCCTTTGGGAGGGGCAGCCTTGCACAGTATCCTGGGACAGGGCACAGAGGACACAGCTGGAGCCCTGCAGTGACCTGGAGGCAGTAGATGAGGAGAAGTCCAAGGTGACTGCCAAGCCACTTGCTCAGCTCAGGTTCTTTTCCTAAGGAAGGAGGGTGGGCAGAGGTCGACATGGTCTGGGAAGTAGGTCAGCAGCCCCTGGAAAATACCCCTGAGACTTCCACTTCCTGGGTATTTTTGTATTTTAGTTACTTAGTTTTAGGTAAATCTCAAAGCACACAGATAAATGGTTGTAAACGTGATGGCTTTTTAACTATTCACCTCACCATTTCTGGTCCTCTTTGACTAAACAAAGGTGGCAGAAAAGGGCTATTTTGAGATCTGCACAGAGAAGTTCACCAAGCAGCCCCAGGTAGCCAGGGGGCAGTGGGCAGTGTTTTAAAATCAGATGTGTAACATGTTCTGCGTGTGGGTTGAAGTTTTTGTAAATGGGTAGAACGAGAGATCAGCAGTGTCAAAGGGCAGCGGCTTTGCAGATAGGTCCATCCTTGGCTCAGCAGCTTCATGTAAGACATGACTTTGAATGTTTGTTTCCTCATTTGTGCAAAGCAGTGACAGTACTTACATCAAGGGGCTGGCATGAGGACCAAATGAGGTCAGGTGTACCTGGGCCATACCACAGGGCTTGGCCTCCGGTCTTTCTGTCACCCATGATGGGCAAAGTAGTTGCCTGGCAACCAGCTTCCTCTACCCTCAGCCTACCACCCCTCCCTGGTCCACTCCAACCTCTGTTTTGGGATACCTGCTTTCCCCCTATTACCCTGCTGCCTTTAATTAGGCTAGATTTCCCCATACAAGTAGGGTATATTGTAGGTGGAGGTGGAGTGGGGACATTTATTCCTTGAAGAAGGTCCTGATAAGGTAAAATTATTTCCTTGCTGGTGGCCTGCCCCTACGACCTCATTTGGCTTGTTCTCTTTCCTAAGACATACCAGAGGTGGACCACAACCTAGTGCAGAGTCTAGGCCAGCACCTCTTGCCCTGGATGGACCAGCTCTCTGTGGAACATCTGAACCCCAGTATCTATGTGGGCCTGCGCCTCTCCAGCATGGAGGCTGGCACCAAGGAGGTCCTCTACCTACACAGCCTCAAGCTTGATTACCAGCAGAGCCTCCTGAGGTATTGTCACGCTCTCTCTTCTTTTTCCCCATGTCTTGCTCCACATCCTAAGAGACAGGAGACTTGCATTCTGGTTTGGGCCTGTCACTGCTTGGTTGGGAGACCTTAGACAAGTTTCATCTCCCTTGGGCCATTTTCCATCTGTTGAATGGAGTTGGTTTGACTAGACTGGAGATGCCAGTACAGAGTCCTTGTGCTGCTACTGAACCCTCCTGTACCTGAGGCAGACATCACTAATCCAGGACCACACTCTTCCATACTGAGCTCAGAAGCAGCAACTATGCTTCTATTCCATGCCTGGGGCAGAGATCACTGATTCATGACCACACTCTTCCATACTGAACTCAGAAGCAGCACATGACTTTGTGCTCTGTTTCTAGGGTGATTAATGGGAGGTCTATTCTGAGGTCCAGTGTGAGAATTTGAATGAGAGATGAAGGATCAGGAGCACCATGGAGCATTTCCTTCTTGAGAAGGGATGCAGGGCAGGGAGAAGAGAGAAAGGGTGAAGGGTGACCAAAATGATGGGGCAAGCACAGGTCATTTGGATGAAAGAACCCTCAGAGTTTGTCCTTGCATTTAATTTTTCATCTTTATGAAACATGTGTGGCATACACCTCACAACTTACATGGCTGACTATATCTACTTTGGGGAGGTTCTCGCAAATTTTCCAACTGCTAGGATTTTTTCCCACTTTGTAATGTTGGTCTGGGTTGCGGCCCAAGCCAGGCTTACCTGGGTGGCATTTTCTCCTGGAAGTGTTGTTAACTGGCTTTGTCCTATGCTTGCCTCCAGCGATGACAACAGTGACCTCCCAACCAAGCCATCCATGGGCCAGCTGGCTCTCTACATGCTTGCTCTCAAGGCCAACTGCGAGTTTGTTGGAGGTCACAAGGGAGACAGGCTGGTCTCACAGTTGAAACGGTTCCTGGAGGATGAGAAGAGGACCATTGGTGAGGGCACATAGTCTGCCAGGGGTGGGGCGGGCTAATCAGAATTTTTCATTTTCTCCCCAGGCTTCCTTTGTCCTCCATTCTACCTATCTCACTATCCACTTGGAGGCTGGGCCTGTCCCAGTAGTCATCCTTGATCAAGACTATCCTACACTCCACATGCACTCTGTCGGCAAGTTTTGCTGCTCAGCCACCAAGACTGATCTAACTATCCACCTCTGGAACAACAGCCCAGCCTTCTTATTACTTACTCCTCACCTTCTCCTGCTAACATTCCTGCCTCCTGACTTGACCCAGCACACACAGAGCGATCATTTTAAATATAAATCTGATCTTTAGTGCTTCTTAAACCCTGCAGGGGCTGCTCACTACTGGGTTCACAGCCCACAGGCCCCGCCTGTCTGCCATGTTCTGCTCTCTAGGCTCTGCCCATCCACTCTCTGGCTCACCAACTCACCCGTCCCTCCATGGGCTCCAGCCACACTGACCTTCTCTTTTTTTTTTTTTTCTATTTATTTATTTTTTTTTGTTACAGATATTTTACCTTTTTACCCCATTGGCACCCCCCACCCCACCCCCCCTCCACCCTGTCCCCGGCTTAGTTGTCCATGTCCATTGGTCATGCATACATGCAAATAAGTCCTGTGGTTTATCTCTTCCCACCCCCCCCCACCCCCCATCCCCTCTTCTGAGGGATGTCAGTCTGTGCCCCACTTCCATGTGTCTGGGTCTACTGTATTCCTCAGACTGTTATGTTCATTATATTCCGTATATAAGTGAGATCATGTGGTATTTGTCCTTCTCTGCTTGACTTCTTTCACTTAGGATAATACTTTCCAGGTCCCTCCATGTCGTCTCAAAGGATAAGAGATCTTTCTTTCTTACCGCTGCATAGTATTCCATTGTGTATATGTACCACAGCTTTTTTATCCATTCGTCTACTGGTGGACACTTGGGCTGTTTCCAGATCTTAGCTATTGTAAATAGTGCTGCTATGAACATGGGGGTACATATATTCTTCCTGATTGGTGTTTCAGGCTTCCTAGGGTATATTCCCAGCAGTGGGATCACTGGGTCAAATGGAAGTTCAATTTTTAATTTTTTGAGGTAGCACCATATTGTTTTCCATAGCGGCTGCACCAGTCTGCATTCCCACCAGCAGTGTATTAGAGTCCCCTTTTCTCCACACCCTCGCCAACACTTGTTGTTTGATGATTTGTTGATGGCGGCCATTCTGACAGGTGTGAGGTGATACCTCATTGTTGTTTTAATTTGCATCTCTCTGATGATTAGTGATGTTGAGCATTTCTTCATATGTCTCTTGCACACTGGCCTTCTCTTAGCTCCCCAGTCAGGGTCTCAATATATGTTCCCCGCATCTGGAAAGTTTCCCTCCCCTCCAGCTCTCTCCCACCTCACTCCCCAGCATCACTTCCTTGAAGATTCCTGCCCCAACTCCCCAGATACTCAAAGATCTCTGTTATACTGCACCATGGACCTCTATCCATGTTTCAGTTCTAATCGTGCTCTTGTGAGTGTGAATAGTATTATTGTTGGAGGCCCAAGCTGCACTGTGCCTGGCCTGTTGCCCTGTATTCCTACCTCCAAACACAAAGCCTGACATCTAGTGGGGCCTCAGCAAGTATGTGTTGAGGGAATGAAGGATCCCATGACCCAAAGGAGGGTATTGGAAAGTAGAGGCCATAGGGTCCTGTGTGTTGGTGGGACAGAGAGGTAACCCCTCAGGCCTGGTGTGACACCCTCACCCCTTGCTTTTCTCTCTCTTAGGGCACAATCACAAGGGCTACCCGCACTCCAGCTACTACCAGTACAGCCTGAGCATCCTGGCCTTGTGTGTCCACCAGAAGCGGGTCCATGACAGTGTGGTTGGCAAGCTTCTGTATGCTGTAGAACATGACCACCATCTCCTCCAGGGCCACCTCTCTGTGGGTGAGTGGGCAGATGCCGCAAGGCCAGGCTGGCGCTCCTCTAGCTCCAACCCCCAGCCCCAACTGAAGGCTTCTATCCTCTGGCCCCATGCTCCTGTCCTTGGGACCCCTGCCTATTGAGTCCACTAGGAGCAAAATGGCGAGGGCTTGTGTATGGTGCAGTGGCTGTGCCCAGCATTGGAGCTGGACTGGAATCCTGACCCAGCTCCATGGCACATTGTAGGACATCCTGGACAAGTCAGCTGGTCTTTCTGGTTCAGTTTCTCCTGTAAAATAACTTTCGAGCAGCATCTCGATAAAGCATGCCTTATAAGTAAAGAGCTTAGCATGATGCCTGGCATGGAGAAAGTTCTAGATATATAGCTGTGATTTATCATCGTATGAGCTGAGAAGCCTGAGACCTGGATCCTGGATCTGCTTCCTCACTGTGTGATCAGGGGCCTCCAGTGCCCTTTCTTGTCATTATAATTCAGGGCCTGGTCTGAGTGTGTGTGTGTGCCTCGCATAGGGTGGGATGGGATAGAGTAGGTTAGAGGGGTGGTTAGATGCCCAGAGAGAAGAAGGCAGCAGGGCCTCTGCCAGCAGGGACCTTGTTCTATCTCAGGAGCTTGTAGAAAAACCACTGTGGACACAATAAGTCACTTTGGGCATAGGAAAACTTAAAAACCCTCAGGGCCCAGTCAACTTCCTGGACCTATTAAACCAGACCACCTTGGGATGAATCCAGGTATCCAACCATTTAAAACTTGCCTGGTGATTCCAATGTGCAGGCAGGTTTGAGAATGAGTGACTTAGAATAAAGTCCTTTTGGATCTAGCTCCTCCAGTTTCTCCCTAACCTCTAACTACCAAACAGTAGACAGGGACAGGGAGACCAACCATCCCAGTTAGCTCAGGACTAAGGGGTTTCCCAGGACACTGGACTTACAGTGCCCAAACTGGGAAAGTCGTGGTCAAACTGAGCTGAATTGGTCCCCCTAGCTGGTAGAAACTTTCTAAGATGCTGATCTGACCATGTTGACTCTCTTCTTCAAGTCCTTCTGCCCATCCATTGCCCCTCCACCCTGCCTGGTCTGACCCCAATGTTCTGTTCCCTGCAGACACAGAGGCCATGGCGGGCTTGGCCTTCACCTGTCTAGAGCGCTCCAACCTCAACCCCAATCTGAGAAACAGGATCACCCTAGCCATCAGGATAGTGCAAGAGAAGATCCTGAAGGCTCAGACCCCAGAGGGCTACTTTGGGAATGTCTACAGCACCCCTCTGGCACTGCAGGTGAGAAAGAGTCTCTGGGACTGTGGTCCACCCTGGTGGCTCGTGGGAGATTTCTCCCTGCTAGTTGACTCACCTTCTCCTTCTCCTCCACTCTGTCGCCAGTTGTTGATGACCTCCCCTGTGCCTGGAGTGGAGCTAGGCACAGCATGCTTCAATGCAAGGGCTGCTCTGTTGACCAGTCTGCAGGATGGTGCTTTCCAGAATGTTCTCATGATTTCCCAGCTACTGCCTGTCCTAAACCACAAGAGCTATGTGGATCTCATCTCCCCAGACTGCCTGGCACCAAGAGGTAGTCACGCCTTTCACGGAAGCTCGGCTGTTTACAATCTGCAGGGCATTCATTGAAGTCTTCGTAGCCCAATGAGGGGTGGTTATTGTCCTGATTTGCTGAGTCAATAGAAGTTTGCAGGTGTGCATGGGACACACTGGCAGCTAAGATGTGGTTTTTTAGAAGCTCACATTGTGTGGAGGGAGACACCAAATGGAGAGCTCTGGGTGGGCCAGGAATCTCCAGCCCTTTTGCAATACCAAGTACAGAAATGTTTGAGTGAATGAATGAATGAATGAATGAATGGGGAGTGAGCATTTTGGTTAGCTCTTATTCATCGTAATGAGTCCCAATTAGCAGCTTGAATCAGGGCTTCCTCTGGGAGAGGAACTTGAGTTGGGAGTGGGATTTGCCAGTGGAAAAGAGAGGAGGAAGGGCAGAACAGAGAAGAGGCAACAAGAGCAAAGGCACAGAGGTGTAAAGACTGGAATTTGGATGAAGGGTCTTGCTAAAGAGGGGGGTCTGGGAGAATGAGCTGGAGTGGCAAGCAGAAGAATGAAAAGCAGAGGAGATCCTCAGAGAGAACAGGGGAGTGATATGAGCAGATGCATATTCTAGAAAGAGCCCTCTGGGGTGCTATCTAGCAGATAGATATGAGGGGGGATACTGGAGGCAGAGAAACCATTGAGGCGCCTGACCTTGGGTAGTTGGGGATGTGGGGGCAAAGGGACAGGGGTGGCCTGGGATGGCAGCCAGGTTTGAGACAAGCAGGTGGTGGTACTGTTGGCTGAGATGGGACCATATGGAAGGAGGAGGTCCTGATAGGTCACAGTGTCTTAAGGGAAGAAAGGAGGACTAACACCCAGGCTCCTTGCCCTCATACTAGCTGACATTTCTTCTCTCCTTGGTACAGTCATGTTGGAACCAGCTACAGTGCCCCCCTCACCAGGTCAAGTCTCAGAGGACATCTATGTCTTGCTGAAGGTCCCCAGTGTCTGGCCACCATACAGACACACCATCTCTGTCCCTGCTGGGTCCTCCTTGGAAGATGTCCTGAAGAAGGCCCAGGAGCTTGGAGAATTCATGTGAGACCCCCACCTCCCAGCCCTCACCCCATCCTAACCCACGTCCCTGAAATGGGATCATGCCTAAATAAGATGGGAATGTTTCTTGTGTTACCAATAGAGAATCTGGCCCAGAGTAGTTGAGCGCCTTCCATCAGGTCACCCAGACCCCAGACTTCTCTTCTAGAAAGATATGCCTCAGTTTGAGAGGGCCCCAATTTCTGTCTCCAGTTTGATTTCCCAAAGGAAAGCCTCCATCAGCCAGGGAGGGACCATAGATGGAGCCTTGGGGTCATCTGGGCCCAAGAAATTTCAGGCCAGAGAGACAGAGACAGAGAGATAAAGGGAAAAGAGAGATAAAGGAAGAACACAGTGTGCAGAGAGAAGTGTCCTGAGCAGCCATGTGACCCTGCCGCCACACACACACACACACACACACACACACACACACACACACAATGTTAGGGACCACATGGCCCCACAGAGTTAGGGAATGTCTGGGGAAAGGGGCTGCTCCATGGTACCCCCTAAAACAATACTTACCCTTTGCTTAAGTCATCCTGAATGGATTTCTGTTTCTTAAAACTATAAAAACCTTCCTTCTCTAAGACCAAGTATTCTGGAGAGAGAGGAGGGACATGGCCCATGGAGTTTTAAGAGGACCCTTTGGCTGTGGCGTCCAGATAAGTTGGAGAAATGCAAAGCTGGAGGCAAGGGGTTCAGGGTGGTGGTGTGAGTAAGGAGATTCTTAGTTGCAAGGACCAGAACTCTAACTCCAGCGCTCTCTGGTAATGAGGAGCACGGTGTATACAGAGTCAGAGAGAAGCCTGAGCAACCCAGCCACAAGAAGGGGAAGTGCCACTGAACCACAGAAACTTCCAGAACCAGGGATCCAGTGCTTCCACTGTGTGACTCTGTCCCCCATGTTCCAACTTCTCTCTGCACACTGGCTTCTCCCTCTCTCACTGGACATTGGCATTTTATATGTGATGTTGGCAGCTTTTGATTCTCACCCCTACAATATCAGCCCTCAGAGAGGGGCCAGCTGCTGGGTTGATAATGTAATAATAGGTGCTCCTTCCTGCAGGCCATGGTCATGGCCAGTACAGAGGGGATGAAGTCACCTGCATGGGCAGTATCAGTGGAGCTGGAGAGGAGGGGTGGAGGTGAGACCCATGGCAAGGTGACCCAGGAAGGGTTTGGCCAGCACTGGCCCTAAGTTCTTAGTGTGGGTGAGCTCCGCTTCTGCCCTTGGGTGAATGGAAGCAAAAGTCAGTGTTTTGCCCTCTTTGCCTGTCCCTTTGATAGGTATGAAACAGAAGCCTCCTTGTCAGGCCCTTACCTGACCTCTGTGATGGGGAAAAAGGCAGGGGAACGTGAGTTCTGGCAGCTTATCCAAGCCCCTGACATTCCGTTGCAGCAAGGTGAGTTGGTGGCTGGCCACCTCTGGATGTGTCCCTCACCCCAGCCCTGTCCCAGAAGTGAGGCTTCATCCACGCACCCCAGCTTTCCCCAGAACCGTCCTGGGCCCCAGCCTCAGATAATTGTTGTGCTCAAGTTTGCATAGTTTACTTAACTGAATTCTTAAGAATTTTAGTGTGACAACTCTAGGAAAGCAGATAGGTAAAAAAGAAGAAAATTCAAATCACCTGTAATTCACTACCCACAAATAACCCCTGTAAACTTTTGGTGTATTTTCTTCCAGATAGTTTTTAAATATGTAAGTTTGTCATTCATAAAAAATGGAGCCATACTCTATAGCAATGCTATCTGATAGAAATAAAATGTAAGCCCCACACGTACTTCTAAAATTTCTCGTTGGTGAAACTAATATTAATAATATAGTCTTATTTAACCCAGTATATCCAAAATATTCTCATTCCAGGATGAAGTCAATGTAAAATTATTAATGACATATTTTGCTTGCCCTTTTTTTTTTTTTTTTTAATCCTCATCGGAGGACATTTTTCCATTTTTCGTTCAGGTAGAGTGGGAGGGAGAGAGAGGAACAGAGAGAGAGAGAGAAACATCAATGTGAAAGGAACACATCGAGTGGCTGCCACCCGCACAACCGACCAGGGGGGGACAAACTGCAACCGAGGTACGCGCCCTTAGCGGGAACCGAACCCGGGTCTCTCAGGACCGCAGGCCGACGCTCTAACCGCTGAGCCAAACCGGCCAGGGCCCTTTTTTTTTTTAAAACTAAGATTTCACACGCTCAGTAGCCATGTGTGGTTAATGGCTAGCATATCAGATGGTGCAGCTGTATATACTGTGTATAATCTAATTTTTTCCATTCTTAATATATTACAGACATCTTTCTATGTTGGTATGTGTAGATTTTCCTATTTTTTTGTAATGGCCACATAGAATATGTTATCCAGGAGGGTGCTTTGGGCTGCAGCTAACAATAAATGCAGTACAAACTAGCTCCCACAGTTTGACAGCTGCTGGCCCTGTGACTGGAGTCCAGAGGGAGCGAGGATTTCAGGGCTGGTGTAACATGGGCTCCAGCCCACTTCCCTAGGACTCCACCACCCTTTTTTGGTTGGCTTCCTTCTCCAAAGAGGTTATGCTGTGTCTTCCCAGGGCTGTTCCCTTTTAGGATTGAGGAAACTCATCTGACTCCCCAGAAAACTTCTCCTGGTGTCTCAAAGGTGGAATGGGACAAAGGTGCATTCCTGGGCCCATCCCTCTTGCTAGAAGATGGTCCAGGTTCTGTGACCATTATTGGCTGGAGAGAAGAGATCACCACATGACTTGCTTAGACCAGTCAGGCCCACCCCAGTACTGGGTATTGCAACAAGGGGCATGGAGCAGGATGGGTAGACCTCTGGGTTGTCTCTAGTTTTATGTCTTATGCCCCAAACTGTCATGAGCATCCTTGTGCAGCAGCCCAGTCATCAAACAGACCCTTAACAGTCATCCATCCTGCTCCTGCTACCTGAACTTCTACCCAGCACTTACCATGTACCTGCCGTTGGGCCGAGTGCTTTATGGAAGGTGGGAGCTTTCTGAGAGAAAACCCCCCTAAGAAGCATTTTCTTTCCCTTCCTGGCTTCTGCACAGATTGATAAGTAAAACAAAAGGGTGGCAGATGAAGACCCCAGATCTGGCCTCTATTACTAATAAAGGCTGGACTGGAGGATGTAGCCTAGGGGACGAGCCCAGTGGACTCAGCCATGAGGCAGACATGGGCAGTTGTGTCCTCTACCTCCTGCACTCCTGGCCTTCTAGTCTAGCAGGGAGCCCACGCCCATGGGAAGAAGGAGAGCACAGTTATTGATATCCTTATTATCCCCATTTCAGAAATGGGGACACCAGCACTCACAGAGGTTAAATAATTTGCCCAGTGTCACACCCTAGTGAGGGACAGAACTGAAGCTTGAACCCAGGTGTCATGCTGGGCCTGGGTTGTCTCCAGAGAGCAAAGGCTGGTTCCTGGGAGACTTCACTTGTGGTCCTGCTTCTCCCTCCAGGTCACACTGAGCAAGTCCCTCTTCCTGACAGCCCCTCAGGGACTATGAAGACAGTGATCATCAAGTGTTGTCAGGGTCTCTGGTTCTTTTCACCCGGTGTTGTTTATCCAGTATGCTGTCCCTTACCCCTACCCTCTGGGGGATGCCCCACTGCTGTGGGCCTCAGGGATGTCACAACTGAGTTTAGAGTCTCTGCATTGGCTCTAGACAGCCCCCAGTTTCCTACCAGCAAGCCATGAGCAGATCTGACAGACACTTACCTCGGGGTGGAGGTCCAGAAGATGAGATGTGGGAGGGACACTTTGGCCTGTTAACACCCCTGCTCAACCTGTTTCTGCAGGCATTGCTGACTACAGACCCCAGAATGGAGAAACCATCGAGCTGAGGCTGGTTGTCTGGTAGCCACCCAGCTCACCTACCCCAGCTGCCTTGAACAATCTCTGTACCTCTACCCTACATCCAGACGTCCCTGTCACAGTCACATGCCTGACCCTGCTGCCACCTCATGTGCACTTGGAGGAATGTCCCCAGATCACGCAACCACCACCCTGTAGGGCTCCTAAGCCACTGCCTACCTGGGAGTAGGGAGCCAAGCACCTTCCCTGGGATGTCTGTCTGCCTGGGTCTGGCCTAGCCTGGACCTGCAGGCATCCGGTGAAGGCCAGTGTTAGTGTGAATGAAAGCATGAAGCATTTCCGACTCCTTAGCACAGAAGTCCGCTGGCCACTGGCATTGTGAGTACCGCCCACTCTGGGATTGGGGTGCTACAAGGAGACCTGTGGAGCCAGGAGCTGCATCCCTGAGCCCAGCTGTCCAGTCCACTGTCAGAGGCGGCCCCAGAGCTAGCTGTGCTATAGCAGCTGGTGAGGGCCCTGCAGGGCTGGTCAAAGCCTACCTTCGAAATGATTAAAGTGTTGATGATGCACATGCCCTAGCGTCCTGATGCCTCACTCTAGGAAGCAAGTGTAGCCACCGTGAGCAGAAGAAGGGGAGGTACCTCCGGGCAGGGAGCAGAGGAGGGTGGGTGAGTATTCTGGGTCCTGGGGGACACGATGCTGGCAGTGGCGACGTTGATTATTGTTTAGGGAGCATGTACTTGATAGACACTTTCTTGCATAACTCTGAGGTTATTGATATTGTTGTCATCTCTGCTTTACAGATAAGAAAACTGGCATTCAAAGAGAGAAAGTGACTCACCACAGTGTCAAGCATGATTTAGGAGACAGACAGACCTGGCCTCCTTCACTCAAACACTGAAAACTGGGGGCTGCAATGATTGTTATGATTACATGGCAGAGGCCAAATTTCAGAGGCCCAGGACCCTGGAGCCTGGGCTCTCACCCATGGCTTTTCCCCAATGCAGTCAGGACACCACTGCAGTCCTTGGCAGCCAGAGTGTGGGGACCCTGCCTCTCAGTAGGAAGGCCCTGGGCTCTGGGATGCCCTCTGGGAAGTGGGGTTTAAGCCAGGAAGGTGTCCTGCACACCCCACCCTACGGAAGTTAGGAAGAGGGCCTGCCATCGGAGGGCCCTCTGATTGGCAGCATGTCTGCCAGGTTTTACAGTGATAAGCACAGAGTCCTCAAAGCCACAGATTAAACAGGTGCCTCTCCCTAGAACACTACTTTCAAATATAAAGGGTCTGGGCAGGTAGAGGAAGCAGGCGATTTAGAGTCTTTTGTATTGAAACAAACATCAAAGTACTGGAAAGCCCAAATGAAAAAGCGGCCTCGGTCAAGGTGAATTGTCTGTGCCCAGTACCCAGAGCGCTCGTTCACTTGTCCTTTCTTTTGTTTTTTGTCCTCATCCAAGGACATTTTCCATTTTTTTTGTTCAGATAGAGTGGGGGAGAGAGAGAGAGAGAGAGAGAGAGAGAGAGAGAGAGAGAGAGAGAGAGAGAAAGAGAGAGAGAGAGAAACATCAACATGAAAGGGACACATAGAGTGGCTGCCACTTGCACAACCCAACCAGGGCCGGGGACAAACTGCAACTGAGGTACGTGCCCTTAGCGGGAACCGAACCCGGGTCTCTCTGGACCGCAGGCCGACGCTCTAACCACTGAGTCAAACTGGCCAGGGCCACTTGTCCTTTCTTAATCACCACCAGGGTTATTTTCAGAAAGATTCAGGACCTGCCCTGTGACTCCTCCCTTTACAACCCTGTCACAGAAGAGTGGACACTCAGAGAGGTGTGTAGCTTGCCTCAGGTCACACAGTCTGGAAGTAGCAGAGCCCAGATCCTCACCCACTGACCCCAGCCCTCAGCACCTGCTACTGCACCACCCTGCCACCTCTCCACCCCTTGAGACACAAACTGAGAAGACCACAGACCCTCCCATACGGGGAGAATGGCTGTGGCTGCTCTTAGGCCAGGTTAGAGATAGGATAAGGCAGCAAATATCGGGAACACCCCTGCCAGCCCCCCACACTGGGCTTTCAAGAGTCCATGAGCTGGGTATGATCCACCCTCCAGAGAGACTGTCATATTCAGGGCTGTTTGTCCATAAGGAACAGGAAGCTACTGAATCTTGCTCAAATTAAAGAATCTTTGCTAAAAAGACCCAACTTGTGGGCAGCAAAAAGCAGAAGGGAACTGGAAGTTGGGGCTCAGGTCTCTGTCACCTCCACTATCCTTAGGCCTTCTCCACGTCCTCATTCTCAGTCAGCTTCTTCGAGTGTGGTCCCAGCCGTGACTCTGCCCACTCAGTTCAAGTCCCTAGCCCCTCTTAATTTTCTTAATCTGTGTTCCAAAGCCTGGAGGGTTCTGACCAGCACAGCCCACCTATGGATACTGGGTCTAGTCTGGCACAATTGGCTGGGACCCTAAGAATGGATGTGAGTGAGAGAGCAGTCGTGTCTGGTACAGTCTGCTAAATAGAGGCCCTTTCTGGGGACAAAGGACCAGGATTGTGTCTAGCTTGTGTTTCGATCTGGATGACTCCAGAAAGAACACTTCCCCTCTCTCAGCCTGTTTCTTAACTCACAGGTATGGGATGGTGCCTTGGCTTACACAGCATGTTCATTCCTGTGAGCTCATCATAGAACACAGATAGGGAAAGTGAGGCCCCAGTAGTGAAGGAATTTGCCTAGGGACATGCACCAACAAGAGGGGAGGCCTGTCCCACAGCCTCTGTAGTCCAGTTGGGCTCTTTCCCACTCCCGGTGCCTCCCAGAGTCCCTCCCTGCATCACCTGCTTCTACAGCAGCAGCGTAGGCTCCCAAAGGGCAGCACTCAGATATGGGGCATTTGGGAGCCTGTGGACACGGGCAGGTGCTCTGGTATGTTCTGGGCTTTCCGGTGGAGCTCAGAGTGAGAGGAAGCCTCTCGATGCTCTCCATGAAGCTGGGCACCCCGACCCCCATTCTCCCACAAGGGAGAGCACAGGTTAAAAACTGGGGCTCTGGAGCCAGACAGACCTGGTCTAAATCCCTTGTTACAACCCTGGGCACCTTGATTCCTGTCCCCCACTGAGCTCTCTGTGGCACCTAGCTCCGGGAGTAACTGCAGAGTGGATGGGATGGAGCCTTCTGTCCCTGGCAGCCAGTTGTGTTATATCTTTCTGCACTTGGACCTTCTGGACTCCCATCTGGGATCATCTGCTGGGTCATCTGCTTTGGGTTCTGTCCTCAGCCTTCCTCCTGCCCCCACCCTGAAGTGTGCAGCTCTCTCCATCCCACCAAGGCACCCAGGCCTCATTTTGGTTCATCTTCATTCTTCATAGCCCACCCCTCACTAGGCAGGGCAGGTGGGAGCTACTTTGTGACAGTCTTGGAGGAGATGTGGACAGATTTTCACCACTCACCTCTCCTCACAAGTTCAGCTCTGAGAAGATTAGGGTATTTATTGTTTTTAAAAATTATTATTATGCCCTGGCAGATTTGGCTCAGAGAGTAGAGTGTTGGCCCTTGGACCAAAGACTTGCGGGTTTGATTCTGGTCAAGAGCACATACCTCGGTTTTGGTTTGTCTTCAACCCTGGTTGGGGTCATACAGGAGGCAACCAGTCAATGTATCCCTCTCACATCGATGTTTCTCTCTCTCCCTCTCTCTCACTGTATCTGAAGATAAACAGAAAAATATCCTCAGGTGAGGATTAAAAAAATCATTATTACTGTTTTTTTTATTAAAGGAAACTTATTGGAAAATGGACAGAATCCCACAAAGAATATAACCCTTAGGGGGCCCTGATTCCTCCTATTCAGAAAATGTGGTGGGAGGGGCATGCGCCCTTGGCTGGTTCAGTTTTCCTCCTACAGCCCCTCCTGGAGAAACCCTGTCTAAATACCCCCATACGTTTGTCCTTGGCCTGAAAATCCCCTGCCATATAGTTTGGGGTATTCAGTAATGATTTGCCGGCTCCAGCGGGCATCAGAATTACCAGAGACAAATGTAAAAATGCAGATTATTGAACCCATCATAGAACGTCTGATTGAGCACGTCTCCTGTGAGGCTGGAGCTTTAAAATCTAGATCCAAGGATTATTACAGGGACTGACACTTGCAGCCATTCTGAGGTCTGGCCACCAGAGGGCGCCTCGGGCTGGGCTAAGTGGTCGCCTTTTGAGGTCCTGTGCCTCTAGACAGGTTGCTGTCATCAAAGACAGGCTAGGGATCAGCCGTGTCCAGTGGGGAGGAGCTTCCGCAGGAAGTCCCACGTCAGGAAAGATGCTAGCAGCCGGCACTGGGCACCTGGCTACGAGCTCAGAGAGTCTAGGGCCGAGCTTGGAATCTAGATCAACCTGTCTTGCCCTGGGGCATCTCTCATGCAGAGGGAACGCTGAGACCTGGGAAGGGGCAAAGGCTTAGCCGCAGCTGCTCTGCCTCCCAGCCAACCCAAGGTTGGAGGCGGAGGGTGGATCCCAGGAAGTCCAGTTATGAGTCAGCTCTCAGTGCCCCAGAGATGGGACAGTGACTGGCCAGGGAAGGATGCTGGCCAGCGGTACCCAGCTTCCGCAACTGTGGTGGCCTTGGTGATTCAGCTTCCTCTGCCTGCCAAGAGGGGCCCGCCCTGGGCTGGGGGAGGGAGGAGGTGCTGGAACTAGGGAGTGGCAATTGAGAGGCCTTAAAGGGCCCCTTGATCCAACTCTTCTAGATGCTGAGGTTCCACGGGATAACCGTGGCCAGAAATGGGAAAGTCCCTAGAATGGTCCTGGGATGGTGGCCTCTGGGAGGATCGTAGAAGCTGGGTGAAGCTGGGGTGTTTATTGGGCTTCCTCAGAAAGATACACCGGTGTCTCCCTCCTGTTGTGGTCTCTATGGGGGACTCGCCTTGGATATGAGTCGGGAGGGGCCTGATCCACCACTAGTGGTGGGCGCGGAGGCAGTCAGGCTGACCACTTCAGCTTGGCTGGGGTCAGCTGATGGAGTGAATGCAAAGACGATCCAGAAAGGTGGCGAGGGGGGCGGGGCGAGACATCCCTCGTGGCTCCGGAGGCGCGGCTTGGGCAGGGGCGGGGCCAGGGGCTCAGCCCAACTTTCCCAGTGGGGCGCGGGCGGCCGCGGCGGCTAAGGCGGGGCCAAGAGCGCGGGGCCTCGCCCCGCTGGCCGGGCCGGGGCTGGAGCCGGGCGGTAGCTTGCCGCCGGATTCACAGCCGCAGCGGGAGCCGCAGCCAGCCGAAGCTGCCGAGAGCTGGAAGACAGGCCCTGCCGAGTGGAGCCGAGCGAACTCACCGCCTGGCACTGGTCCGAGCGCGGGCCCGGGCACTGTCGGAGGCTGGGAGCCACGACTACTGGGCACCACCGGGCGCAGGAGCCTGGATTGCCCCTGCTAGGCCCTGGCATGGCCTGAAAACGCAGGAGATCCCGGCATCTGGACCGAAGAGGAAAAAGAAAAAGGATTTCATCTAAGCATAGCGTGGGCACTAGGCTGGGAGAAGAGTAGAGACTTCACCTGGCACGGGGCAGAGGTGCCTGGAGCTTACTAGGCCAGGCTTGAGTGCCAGAGAGCCTGGCATCCCAGCAGCCACGACCTGGGCTCTGCCCTACCAGAGTGGGGAACACAGCATAACAGGCCTGGCAGAAGACGCAGTTATCTCACCTGTCTGAACGGAAGGTGGGGATCTGAGAAACCAGGATCTGGCCTGACCCAAAGTGGGGCTCTCTGGTGGCTCAGAGCTGGGCACTGGGGAGCTGGCCTCCTGCCCCAGCCCCACTGGTACGGATGTGCCGTTGTCCCCTGGAACACCATGACAGCAGGATGACCTCTGCCGAGGCAGTGGCAGTGACTGGTGCTCGAGTGGCTGGGTCCCCTCAGTGGCCCCCTGATACACCTCAGGCCCCTGAACGGCCTGGCAGGACCCGGGTGGCCGTGGCAGCGCTGGTGTGGCTGCTGGCGGGAGCCAGCATGTCTAGCCTCAACAAGTGGATTTTCACAGTGCATGGCTTTGGGCGGCCCCTACTGCTCTCAGCGCTGCACATGCTGGCAGCAGCATTGGCATGCCATCGGGGAGCTCAGCACCCCATGCCCAGCGGTACGCGCCGCCAAGTGCTGCTACTCAGCCTTACCTTCGGCACTTCGATGGCCTGCGGCAACGTGGGTCTGAGCGCTGTGCCCCTGGACCTGGCACAGCTGGCCAACACTACCACACCACTGATCACACTGGCCCTGTCGGCACTGCTGCTTGGCCGTCGCCACCACCCGCTACAGTTTGCTGCCATGGGCCCGCTCTGCCTAGGGGCTGCCTGCAGTCTGGCCGGTGAGCTCCGGACACCACCCGCTGGCTGTGGCTTCCTACTGGTGGCCACCTGCCTTCGTGGCCTCAAGTCCGTTCAGCAGAGTGAGTGCTGGGTCACTGTTTGAGGAGGTGGGGATCAGGGTGGGTGTGTGGTCTGGATGGCCCTGTGAGGGATGTGGCTGTTATCCCATTTTACAGACAAAGGAACTGAGCCCATGGCTTTAGAAAAGGCAGAAACCGAGGCTCAGAAACAGCCAACAACTCAGTGAGTTCCAGGCCCCAAATTTAGGCTCTAGAGGCCCAACTAATATTAATAGTAGTTGCCATTGATCTGTGTCCCATGTTTTGTCTCTTTATATCACTGGATCTCCCCATACTGCCCCATAAGGAAATCACTATAATGTCCCCATTTGACTGGCAGAGGGAGTTGCCCTGGGCCATGAGGCCAGTGAGCAGCAGAGGTAAGATTCGAACCTGAGCAGTCAGTCTTCATGCTATCCTAGATGTAGCATAGGCTATGGCCCCAGAGGGAGACTTGACATTGGGGACCAGGGAGTAAGAAAGAGGGCAAAGCCTTGAGCAGGATTTAGAAGGCCAGGGGTTTGGCTAAGTCTGGGAAGGGGTCATGTATACTGGGAGCTGCAGTATAACAGGCCGGGTGCTGGGTGTTGACCTTGAGTCATCATGGCAACCACCACCTTCACTCCCATTTTATAGATGATGGAACTAAGACCCAGAGAGGTTTGTGATTTGCCCAGGATTACTTCATCTCTGATGAAAGGAGACCAGTGTGTGTGTGTGTGTGTGTGTGTGTGTGTGTGTGTCTGAACAGAGTGAGTGGAGGCTCCAGGCCTAGACACCGCTACATTACTCTGTCTGAGGGTGGAGGCCACCTTCCTGCTTGTTCTTCTGAGGGGAGTCTGAGTCACAACCCCACTCTCTCTTCTGCATAAATCCAAGGGAGATGTGGGGGAGGCCAGGGCAGCCACTCGGGGCAGGGAGATCACACCTCTGTTCATACTGGGGGACCATGGGCAGGTCTGGGTCTTGTCTGGGCCTCAGTCTCCTCATCTGTTTGGTAGAGAAGGGTTGGAGTTGATGGAGTCCCAGAGGCCTCTTTCTCCCTTCCAACTCTGGGATCCTGTGATCCAGGCCTGCAAGAAGGAAGCGGGTGCTCCAAGGGCACTGGGCCGGGGTTGGGGCGGCCTGCAGCCATGGAAGGTGGAAGTCATAATTCAACCTTGCCCTGGCATCTTCAGAGGCAGGACCCAGAGGACCTGTCCCCATCCTCCCAGGCCCTGTGGCAGGGCCGAAGCCTTGTTCTATTTTTGCCCTCAGGTTATATGAGAGCTGGTGACTGAGCTCAGGCCTGAGTTCTGGGCATGAGTTGGCAGTGGGAAACCTGACCCCATGGGCACACCCACCACCCTACCTCCCAACCCAGGCAGCGCCATAAGGCTGGGAAGGCTCCAGCCTTGAGGTCCACACCATACCTGCTAAGGTCCAGAGCTCCTCATCCAGAAGGAGTCCCTGCCTGTAGAATGGGCTATGGCCAGGCAGAACCCAGGCACACAGGCACAAAGTGGCAGGTGCCTGATGTCAGGCCACTTCTTGGCTTCTGCCAGCTCCTTCCATCTCTCCTTTGTCAACTGCCTGGCCCCTAAGGTGGGTTGCTTCAGGCTCCCACAGCACCTTCTGCTTCCCCCATCAAGATTCTGAATGCCTCATGTTACAGCCACTTGGTTACCTGTGTGTGTCCCATCAGACAGGAGCTCTGAGAGGCATGGACTGGGTTGGGGCATCTCTATGTCCCCAGTACCTGGCCTGGGACCTGGCACAGGGCAGGTACTCCTTAAGTGGTCGATTTATAATGGCTCTGACAGCAATATTGGCAGGCTGGTTAGGCTATGTGGTTTAGGGTGCTAATTAGGGAGCTTAGGAGGTTGGGGGCCTCACCAATAGAGAGGGAGGTCCAGCAGAGATGGGGAGGAACAGATTGGAGCCAAAGGGGTGACATGGGTTTTGGACAAGAGGAGGTTTCTACTTCCAGAGTTTCCAAGAAGGGCACTAGGGCCGGATTCAGATGAGACTGTAAATGGCTGACACCAGCTCCTTTCATGAGAGCAGACTCCATGGGGGCAGAAGATAATAGTCCAGGAAGAGGATCACTCAGGCAGCCATGGGCAGGACCAGCAGCCTCCCTCCCACCTGGGCCAGTTGCAGGCCCAGGGGGCTACATGGGGAGAGGAGTGAGGCCAACTTCCCACTCACAGAAACTGTTCTCAGCTGTACTCACCTGCATCAGGTGACCTGATCCCTGTCCTCTGAGCTCTCAGGCTGGTGGGGAGACACCCTCAGAAACAGAGATCACAATGGCAGGAGAGAAACTCTAGAGCCAAGGTGGACACAGGTGTGGTCGGGGCAGTTACTTATAGGGAAGACCAGAGAAGGCTACCTAAGGGAAGAGGCGTGCAGTGATGACAATAACAATAATATAATAATAAAACACTTGCTGAGCCCTCAGTGTGTGCCCATGCTGTGCCCAGCTCTTCACATAGCAAAAATAGGAGAAGGCATTCTGGGAGCAGGAAACAGTGTGGTAGGGAACGGGGTAGCCAGCAGGAGCAGAGTGTGGGGAACTGAAACAGCTCCCATGGTGAGCAGTTCCCACTGGGCACCAGGCCCTGTACTCAGCACCTCACATGGCCCTGTAAGGGGAGTGTTGTCATGCTGCCCATTCTACACATGAGGGGACAAGGCTTAGAGAGAGGGTGACTTTGATATCTCACAACTAGTGAAGGAGTAAGGACGGGATAAGCCAATAGCCAGCAGAACAGGGTCTAGAGAACATATCTGTCTCCATGTGGCAGAAGCTTGGGCGTGTTCAGATACTGAAACAAAAATGCCTTTAGAGAAGAAAGAATGAAGGTTGGAGGGGCTGGCAGAGGAGGAGTCGCTGAGGAGTAAGGATGACAAGCTGGCATTTTGGGGGCCCCACGTGAGCCCCCTCTGACAGAGGATTACTGCTCTTTCCCCGGGCTGCAAAGTGAGGCAGAGGGCTGGGTGAGGAGGTTAGGACCTTGCTGCCTGACTGTCTTGCAGATGTGAAGTTCACCTGAAATCCTGAACACCTTCCGGTGTTTGGACCTTTAACATGTAGGCCACAGGCAGCTCGTAAAGGTGCTAAATTTGGAGTGAATGAGCAGGAGGTATTCCAATTATCTGTTCACTTCTAGAAATGCTCAAGCTGGAGGAACTGTTGCCTAGAGAATAAAGCCAAAACATCAGAATGAAATAGAGATTTCTTATTCTAAGCATAGCCTATGAGTAAGTTCCTCTGTGGCTCTTTGGAAAGTGTGTATCAGGAAATGCATAGAGGCTCGGAGAATCCCTGAATCGATTACTCATCTCTCTCCACTAAAACTTGGACAAGTCCCCAAACCATGGTTGCCTTTATGTGAATACTACTTTTCACCTGATCTGTGTCTGACTTTGATGATGGGCACCACTTCCTTTATGAAGTGGCTGGGTGGTAACATATGCGTGCACACACACACACTCACACACACAGGCACATATTCACACATATGCAAGGTGGTAGGATCCCCTTTCTTTGCAAAGCG
Source organism: Molossus molossus (assembly GCF_014108415.1). NCBI lineage: Eukaryota > Metazoa > Chordata > Mammalia > Chiroptera > Molossidae > Molossus > Molossus molossus. The sequence continues at coordinate 20,575,169 of NW_023425358.1, read as the reverse complement.
AAAAGGTTTTCCCTTAGTCCTGGATACATCTCACCAAGCCTCAGTGTTGGTAGCAAAAGATGCTGATTAGTAAACGACAGCCAAGCACAAACAATAACTCTTTTGTAGTTCTCTTGTCATTCCAGTGGTCATAAGTGAATGAAGTAATGAGTGGACCCAACAATTGACTCAAACAATTTATTATTTTAAAATTATTCTATTCATTTATTTATTTTAATATATTTTTATTGATTTCAGAGAGAGAGGAAAGGAGAGGGAGAGAGAGATAGAAATATCGATGAGAGAGAAACATCAACATCGATTGGCTGCTTCCTGCACACCTCCCACTGGGGATGGAGCCCACAACCTGGGCATGTGTCCTGACCAGGAATCGAAACAGCAACCTCTTGGTCCGTGGGTTGATGCTCAACCACTAAGCCACAATGGCTGGACTCTTTTTTTTTTTTTCCTTAATGTAAAAGCCACCTAGCTAGTAAGTGGCAGAGCAGGGAACTTCTTCTGGCCTGTCCCTACAGTAGGGTAGTGGGTGTGATGAGGTCTGAGATCAAGAAAGATGGGTCAGGACCACTTAGTGCAGGGCCTTCAAAGCTGGTTAAGAACTTAAGACAGCCCTGGCTAGTTTGGCTCAGCAGTTAGAGCATCAGCTCTTGGACCAAGGAGTCGCAGGTTTGATCCCGGCCAAGGGCACGTGCCTCCGTTGTGGTTCCTCCCCAACCCTGGTCGGGGTCGTGCGTGAGGCAGCCAGTTGATGTGTCCCTCTCACGTCCATGTTTCTCTCTCTTTCTCCTTTTCTCTCCTTCTCTCCCTCCCACTCTATCTGAAGATAAATGGAAAAATGTCCTTGGGTGGCAAACAAACAGAAAACTTAGGATAGCCCAGCTGGTGTGGCTCAGTGGTTGAGCATCAGCCCATGCACCAAGGGGTTGCCAGTTTGATTCCCAGTCAGGGCACATGCCCAGGTTGTGGGCCCGATCCCCACTGGGGGCATGCAGGAAGCGGCCAACTGATGTTTTCTCTCATTGATGTCTCTGTCTCTCTCCCTCTCCCTTTCTCTGTCTCTAAAATCAATAAAGAAATTAAAAAAAAAAAAAAAAGAACCTAGAATATTGCTCCCCAGGGCCTGGGGAGCCCCTGAACATTTTTTTTTTGGAGACACATTTCATATTTATTGATCATTTGGATGTCACCAGTAGGTTATTGTTTTAGCCTTATGGAAAGCAGTTTGAAGTGGGTAATAACAGGCCTATTTTTATTTTTATTTTATCTTTTTACATTTACTGAGCACTTACCTTATAAAGGACTTTATGTATGTTATCTATTTGAATCTTTATAAAAACCCCTGTGTATTAGGTTGTATTATCACCTAACTTTGCAGGCGAGGAAACCTGGGCCTCCAGAGGTTAAGAGCCAGGTCACAGCTAGTGAGGACTGGACACAGGTCACAACCCAGGCGGTCTGATTCTGGATTTTTTACTATAATGTTACAGAGCAGGAGCCGCTAACTCTGCCCAAGGGGAGGGGGCAGGCTTCCTGGAGGATGGGCCTTGGAGGTCATGCTGGGTTGGTGAAGTGGGGGTTTTCTCCTCACTGGGTGCTGATGGCTGCTGTCCTGGTTGCAGGTGCCCTGCTGCAGGAGGAGAGGCTGGATGCGGTGACCCTGCTGTACGCCACCTCGCTGCCCAGCTTCTGCCTGCTGGCAGGTGCAGCCCTAGTGCTGGAGGCTGGTGTGGCTCTGTCGCCTGCGCCCACTGACTCCCGCCTCTGGGCTTGCATCCTGCTCAGCTGCCTCCTTTCTGTGCTCTACAACCTGGCCAGCTTCTCCCTGCTGGCCCTCACCTCTGCCCTCACCGTCCATGTCCTGGGCAACTTCACTGTCGTGGGAAACCTTGTCCTGTCCCGGCTTCTGTTTGGCAGTCGCCTCAGCACCCTCAGTTACGTGGGCATTGCACTCACCCTTTCAGGAATGTTCCTTTACCACAACTGCGAGTTCGTGGCCTCCTGGGCTGCCCAGTGGGGCTTCTGGCGGAGGAACCAGCCTGGCAAGGGTCTCTGAGACCTGGGAGTGCACATGGGCTATCTGGGACAGCCCCAGCCTGAATCCAACCTTGGCCAGTGGCCTTGGGGAAAATGGAGAGCAGGCAGCCACTGGGTCCATGGGCGGGAGAGGCATCTTTGGGAAAGGCCACCTTGGAGGCTGGAATGGGGCCTCCCAGAGAGACCCACCTGTCCCTGCCTGCTTCTCCTCATCACAGACCCCACTCACCACTGGATGGTGGGTTCGAGGCTGGCACAGTCACTGTGCTTGTCAGAGTAATTATTAATATCAACGACTATGCCGGAAATTGCTGGCCAAACTTTGAGAACCTCACCGTGTTCTGATGATGACAATGACGATTCTTGGCAGTTGCACAATCCTTCCTCCAGGAAGTGGGCGAGGCAGCTAGGGGGCCCAGGGAGGGGCTTCTTGCTGTTGGGCTTTCCTGGGGAGGTGGGATCGTCTGTGCCAACTCCTGGCAGCTGCTGTGGCCTCATCCCTGGGCCCCCCGATTTGGGGTCTTCTGTCCTCAAATAAACTATTTTTGCTTGTACACCTGTGTCATTCCTCCGGGTTACAGCCAAGGAAATATGGGGAGAGTGATGGGCCCAGTGGCCTCTAGCCACCCACAGAAAAATGAGGATATCCTCCCTTACCCACTGTGACCTGTCCAGACCCCAACCTACACCCATTCTGTCAAGTCCCTCCACTGGCCAGGCCACCACCGCCCATCTTCTGAATGTCAGCAATGGCTTCCTCCCTGCTCTGCGCTCGGCCCTCTACTCCAACTTCCATGCCATCCCAGAGAGATCTTTCTAAAACACACACCTTCTGTGGCTCCATACTGCTCTTGGGACAAAGTCAGAACTTCCTGCCCCAGACCACAAGGTCCTCGGGATCTGGCCCCTGAAGGGCTGAGAGGGTGAATCCCACTGTCCCTCTAGGCTCTGCCTCTTACTAATTCTGTCACTTCCCCGAGTCTCAATCTTTGTACCCAGTCCCTGCTGTGAAGCCTCCTCAGGACAACAGATGTTGCTTTCCTCGGACAGTTCTTCCCCACTCCTGCTCTGCCCCGTGCCAAGCTGAGTTAAAGGTCATCCCAGCTCGATGCACTTCTCCAGGCAGGGCCCTGTGTACATTATAGTCTCGGAACTAGTTTATTACCTTTACTCTGCTGGACCGGGCTCTGGGAAGGCTGAGATGACTTCTGCTCACTGCTATCTCCCCAGCACTGGCACAGATGAAGTAGGCAGAAGAGAATATTGGTCAAGAGCAGGGTCAGACCTGGGTTCAAATCCCAGCGTTGGCATGTCCAAGGTGTGTGACCCTGGGCAAGGGCCCTCCCTTCCTGTGCCTCTGTTTGTGAAGTGGGAGTAGCAGTAGAACCTAACCCCGTCTAGCTCCAGGTACAAAAGCTTAGCAACAGTGCCTGGAACCTAATAGGTCCTCAAGAAATATTAGGAGACAGACTCACTACAGACTGTCCAGGTCCTCCCCCAAAGTTTCTTATGCTACCTCCACCCCAGCCTTCCATTCCACATTGAGGGCCCCTCAGGGCATGCTTCTGCTGGATCAGAGCAGGATGAATACCCTAGCTCTTACCACCTTGCCCTGCCTTGGAGGACGCCAGGAAGCTGGGTCTGTGCTGGGCATCCTGCCATTGTGAATTCAGAACAAAGCTGCTGCCTTTTCTCAGCCCCAGCTGCCAGTGGCCCCTCCCACCCTCCCCAGAGGGCCCTTGGGTCGTCATTCCAGGGGCCAGGGCAAACAAGGGCTCTTCTTGCTTCCTACTCTGCTCCCAAATCAGCTTAAGAATGCTAGAAACTCAGTGCACTATTCCCGTTTGATTGCAAATACTTCCTGGAAACCACACAAAACACAATGGAGAGCCATAGAACGTTTTGAGCAGGCAAAAGCCATGATGTTCAATAAACATTTCTTGATAATGGCCTTCAGTTTGGTCTGGGTCTTATATGGAGGAGATTTAGAAGGAGCAGGGAGACCAGGAAAGAGCTATTGCTATGGCCCAGGTGAGAAGATGACAGTGGGGACAGTGTCTTGGGTATAGCACATAGTAGCATCAGTTATATTGATTTGGGATAACAAATATCCCCAAACATTATGGCTTAAAGCAACAAATATAAATTATCCCAGTTTCTGTGGATCAGAAATTTGAGAGTGGCTTAGTGGAATATTTCTGGCTCAGGGTCTGTCATGAGATTACAGTCAAGATGTTAGGGCTGTAATCACACAGAAGCTTGACTGGAGCTGAAAGGTCCACTTTCTAGATGGGTCATTCACATGGCTGTTGGCAGATCTCAGTTCCTTGTTATGTGAGTCTCTCCACAGGGCTCCTTAAGACATAGTGGTTGGCTTGCACCAGGGTGAGTGATTCAAGAGAGCAAGAAGCCACATGTCTTTTTTGACTCAATTTCGAAAGTCACACTCATTTCTCTACTATTGTCATTTATAATTTTTCTAATATCTCATTGGTTACAGATCAACCAACCCTATTCAATGTGGGCCCTCCCACCTTGACTACCTAAGGGCATGAATACCAGGAGGAGGAGATCACTGAGGTCAACTCTGAGGCTGGCAACAACATCAGTGAATGTTGAGTGAGTGAGTGAGGAGGACACAGCCTGGGGTCATGGGGAATTAATCCAGAAGCTTCCTGCTCCAAAGTGGAGTATCTTGTCAGCCACACCTCTGCATCCTCCCTGACACAGTATCATAAAATTCTGACCCACAGCAGGCACTTGGCAAATGCTTGCTCAGTGAAGGATGACGGCTTCTTTCTTGGTTCCCCACTGCAGACAGAAGGCCTGAGCTCCTTGGTCTGTTATTTGAAGCCCTGGATGCTCTGATGTCTCTAAGCCCACTCTTTGTGACCCCTCCAGTTATATGAGGTCACCCCTGCTCCTGTGCCTGATGAAACCTTCCAGTAAGTAGGCCTCCTCCTGCCCCTTGCCTCCTTCTCTAAGCACTGTAGATGCTGGCCCCACATCACCTGATGCCTGAGCTGGGCATTTTTCTTTGTATGTTTTAACGTTATTTAGTGGAGAAACCCTTGCCCATGCATTTTAATACTAGAGTTCAATATTAAACAAGCCAAAGCAGAGTTGCCCTAGATAAACCAGGAACCTCCTCAACCCTGAGGCACCTTTGCCAAACTTCCCAGGAACCTCTTTGGAGAACCACAGGTCTAGTTCAATCCTTACATACGTGAGGAAACTGAAGCTCAAAGAGCAGGAAGAACCAAGAGGACTGTCTGTCTTAGTTCATTCAGGCTGCTATAACAAAATAACCTGGACAGGGTGGCTTATAAATAACAGAAATTTATTTCTCAGAGTTCTAAAGGCTGGAAGTCTGAGATCAGATTGCCAGCGTGGTTGGGTGAGAACCCTCATTGGGGTCACAGACTGTTGTATCCTTACATGGCAGGAGGGGCGAGCTAGCTCTCTAGGGCCTCATTTGTAAGGGCCACTAATCCAATTCATGAGGGCACCACTCTCATGACCTCATCATCTAATCACTTCCTAATACCATCACCTTGGACATTAGGTTTTTAACATGAGTTTTGGAGCTGGGGGGAAGGGGGACGGCACACATTCAGACCATAGCAATGATTTTGTGTAAAGAGGGAGCAGCAAGGCTAGAACTTCATTTCCTAATTTTTGCCATTTCTGTTCCCCACTCCGCTGTAAAGAACAGAGCCAAGGAGTAAAGTGACAGGCTTGTTCAGAGTCTGGCCCAGGTTCACAAGGAGTGTCTGCCACAAGAAGGCAACGGGTGGGTATCCCCTAGCTTAGTCAGCAAACATTTTTTTCTTCAGATAAAAAGCATTAAAATATTTTGCCAAGGGAAAGCTAAGATTATTCATTGCTAGCAGACATCCTCTAAAAGAAGTGTTATGAAAAAAAAAAAAAAAAAAGAAGTGTCATGGAAGTTCTTCAGATGAAAGGAAAATGATACCAAAGGGAATCTTAGAATTTTAAGTATAAAGGAAGAGCAACAGTAATCATAAACATTCTCTTAAATTCTTTACTATGTCTGCCCTGGCCGGTTTGGCTCAGCGGTTAGAGCGTCAACCTGTGGTCCAGAGAGACCAGGGTTCGGTTCCCGCTAAGGGCACGTACCTCGGTTGCAGTTTGTCCCCCGGCCCTGGTTGGTTGTGCAGGTGGCAGTCACTCGATGTGTCCCTTTCACATCAATGTTTCTCTCTCTCTCTCTCTCTCTCTCTTTCTCCCTCTCTCTCCCCCCCACTCTATCTGAACAAAAAAATGGAAAAATGTCCTCCGGTGAGGATTAAAAAATAATAATAATAATAAAAAATTCTTTACTATGTGTAATAATGGTTGAAAGCAAAATTTATAACACTGTCTGATAGGATTTTTCACTATATAAAGATGTACTATATGTCACAAATACTACATAAAACAGGGAGGGGTAAAGAGAGCTATATGTGTTAAGGATTTAACATTCAACTTGAATTAAGATTTCTTTTTGTTAATCCTCACCTGAGGATATTTTTTGCTTTGATTTTTAGAGAAAGCGGAAAGGAAGGAGAGAAAAGGGAGGGGAGGGGAGAGAGAGAGAGAGAGAGAGAGAGAGAGAGAGAAGAGAGAGAGAGAGACATCCATGTGAGAGAGACATGTGCCCCCTACAGGAGCCAGGGATCAAACCTGCAACCCAGTTACCTGCCATTGACCAGGAATTAAACCTGCGACCCTTTGGTGTGTAAGTCAACACTCTAACCACTGGACTACACTCGCCAGGGCTGAATTAAGATTTTAATTGTAAGTACATTCTGAAAAGTTAAGTATGTATATTATAATATCTAGTGCAACCTCTAAAAAAATCTATAGAAAATTTAAGTAAAATTAAATGACATACTTCTAAATAATATATGGGTAAGACTTTTCAAGGGAAATTAGAAAATATTTTGAACTGAACAAAAATAAAACTGCAGCATATCAAAATTTGTGGAACACAGATCTCAATCAATTAAGTTTCCACTTAGTGAAATTAGAAAAAGAACAAAATACACCCAAAGCAATCAGAACTATGGAAATAATAAAGATCAGAAATTAATTAAGTAGAAAAGAACAATAGAGAAAATAAAAAATACAAGGTAATTAGTTCTTTTAAAAGATTTTAAAAATCAATAAGCCTCTAGCCAGACTAACAAAGAAATTAAGGAAGAAGACAAAATATCAGTATAAAGAATGAAAAGTTGACATCACTATAGACCCTGTGGATAATAAAGATAATTAGGGGATACTACAAACAACTCTACATGCATACATTTGACAACTTAGATGAAATGGACCTATTCCTCTAAAATCACAAACTTCCAAAACTCACCTAAAGAGGAAACAGATGCTCTGGCTGGTTTGGCTCAGCAGTTAGAGCATCAGCCCGTGGACCAGAGATGCCTGTGTTGGGTTCCTGCTAAGGGCAAGTACCTCGATTGCAGTTTGTCCCCGGCCCCAGTTGGGGTCGTGTGGGTGGCAACTAGTTGATGTGATCTTACATTGATGTTTCTCTCTCTCCCTTCCTTCCTCTCTCCCTCCTTCTCTATCTGAAGATAAATGCAAAACTGTCCTCGAGTGAGGATAAAAAAATAAAAAAAGAGGAAACATAATTTAAATAGCAGGAATTGAATTCATTGTTAAATCTTTCTGAAAAAAATCTCCAGGCCCAGATGGTTTCACTGGTAAATTTTACCAAATATTCAAAGAAAAAGTAACACCAATTCACACATCTCTTCCAGAAAATAAAAGAGAATGCTTTCCAATCATTCCATAAGCTAATAAAGGGCAACTACAAAAACCTATAGCTAATCTCAAAGTTAATGGTAAAAGACTGAATATGTTCTAAGATCAGAAACATGGCAAGAATGTCTATTCTCACCACTCATATTCATTACCATACTGGAAGTTCTAGCCAGTGTGATTAAAAAAGAAAAAGAAAGAAAGAAATCAAAGGCAGACAGATTGGAAAGGAAGAAACAAAACTATTTCTACTTGCAGAAGGCATGATCGTCTATGGATAGATTGTCAAGAAATCTACAAAAATGCTCTTAGAATAATGAATTTAGCAAGGTTGACATACGAAGATCAATTGTATTTCTATATACTAACAATGAACAATTGGAAACCAAAACTAAAAAATTTTTTTTACAATGATCTCCCTCAAATGAAATATTTAGCTATAAATATATAAGATTTGTATGCTGAAAACTACCTAACACTGATAAAAGACATCCAAGACCTAAATCAATGGGCAGACATACTATGTTCATGGATCAGAAGATTCTACAGAGTAAAGATGTCAGCTCTCCCCCAAACTGGTCAATAGATTTAACATAATTTCAACCAAAATCCCAGTAGGATTTTGTTATTGTTGATACAGACAAGTTTATTTTAAAAATATATTTGAAAAGCAAAGAAATTAGAATAACCAAAAGAGTTTTTTAAAAAAGAAGAAAATTTGAGGACTCACACTATTTGATTTTTTTTTTTTTTTTATTCCTTACCTGAGGACATTTTTGCATTTATCTTCAGATAGAGTGGGAGGGAGAGAGTGAGGAAGAGAGAGAGAAAAACATCAATGTGAAAGAGACACATCAAGTGGTTGCCGCCAACATGACCCAACCCTGGGCTGGGGACAAACCGCAAACGAGGTACGTGCCCTTAGCAGGAACCAAACCAGGGCCTCTCTGGTCCATGGGCCAACGCTCTAACCGCTAAGCCAAACAGGCCAGGGCCACACTATCTGATTTTAAGATCTATGATAAAGCTACAGTAATCAAGACAATATACTTCTGGTAAAGAGGAAAACACATATATCAAACAATAAAGAATCCAACATTTGACCTACACGAAGGTGCAAAGGCAGCTCAATGGAGAAAGGATAGTCTTCAACAAATGAATTTGAAATGATTAGACACTGTATGAAAAAATATGAAACTCAAACCAAACCTCACACCTTATTAAAAAAATCACAGAAATAACTGAAAATGTTAAACTCTCAAACTTTAAAACATTAGAGAAAATCTCTGTGATCTGGAATTAGGCAGAGTTCTTAGACATGTCTGACACCAAAACAACAATCCATAAAGGAAAAATTGGTAAGTAACACTTCATCAAAATTAAAAACTTTGGCTCTGCAAAAGACATGTTTAAGAGAATGAAAAGACGCCCTGGCCGGTTTGGCTCAGCGGTTAGAGCGTCCGCCTGCGGACCGGAGAGACCTGGGTTCGGTTCCCGCTAAGGGCATGTACCTCGGTTGCAGTTTGTCCCCAGCCCTGGTTGGTCGTGCGGGTGGCAGCCACTCGATGTGTCCCTTTCACATCGATGTTTCCCTCTCTCTCTCTTCCTCTCTCTCCCTCCCACTCTGTCTGTACAAAAAATGGAAAAATGTCCTCGGATGAGGATTAAAAAAAAAAAAAAAAAGAGAATGAAAAGACAAGTTAGATTGGAAAAAATATTTACAAATCCATATCTGACAAAGGAGTTGTATCCAGAATATATAACAAATTATCAACATTCAACAGAAAGAAAAAACCCAATTTAAAAATGAGCAAGAGAATTGAATAGATCATTTTTTTGTTTTTGTTTTTTTTTATCCTCACCCGAGGATATTTTTCCATTTTTTGTACAGATAGAGTGGGAGGGAGAGAGAGGAAGGGAGAGAGAGTGAGAAACATCGACGTGAAGGGACACATCGAGTGGCTGCCACCCGCACGACCAACCAGGGCCGGGGACAAACTGCAACCGAAGTACGTGCCCTTAGCGGGAACCAAACCTGGGTCTCTCCGGACCACAGGCCGACACTCTAACCGCTGAGCCAAACTGGCCAGGGCTGAATAGATCATTTTTAACTAGAGGGTATGTGGAGGGCAACTTGGCACACAAAAGGATGCTCATCATCATTAACCATTGAAGAAATACAAATTAAAACCACACACCTATCAGAATCATTAAAATAAAAAATATTGACAGTACCAAATAGTGGTGAGGATACAGAGAAACTGGATCTCTCATAGTGAAATGCAAAAGATACAGACCCTCTGGAAGTTTGGTAGCTTTTTATAAAGTTAAATATAACTTTTACCATATGACTGAGCAAAAATCCCATTCCTAGGTAGATACTCTGAATGAAAATGTAATTTCACATAAAAACCTATACACAAATGTTTATAGCAGTTCTGTTCAAATTTGCCCCAAACTAGAAACCTAAATATTCTTCAACAAGTGAATGTAAAAAGAACAAATCTCAAACACATTACACTGGAAGAAGTCAGTCTCCAGATGTTGTATCCTCTATGAGTCTATGTATGTGACATTTTGGGCCCACATCCTGGGCATGTGCCCTGACCGGGAATTGAACCGGCGACCTCTTGGTGCATGGGTCGACCCTCAACCAGTGAGCCACACCAGCTGAGAATATGTGACATTTTGGAAAAGGCAAATCTATAGGGACAAAGAAGAGATCAGTGTTTGTCTGAGGTTGGCGTGAGGTGAAAGTTTAACTAAAAAAGGCAGCTTAAGGGGGATTTTTTTTGGTAATGGAACTCCTGTGTTCGGGCTTTGGAGGTAATTAGACAAATGTGATAAAACATACAGAACTGTACAAAAAAGTTAATTTAATGGTATGCTAATTTTAATTGTTTTAAAATGAAAACAAAATATATTCAAATAAATTTCTCTTTAAAAATGCTTTAGGCCCTGGCCAGTTTGGCTCAGCGGTTGGAGCGTCGACCTGCGGTCCCGAGAGGCCCGGGTTTGGTTCCCGCTAAGGGCGCGTGCCTCGGTTGCAGTTTGTCCCCGGCCCTGTTTGGTCGTGCGGGTGGCAGCCACTCGATGTGTCCCTTTCACATCGATGTTTCTCTCTCTCTCTCTCTCTCTCTCTCTCTGTGTTCCTGTCTCTCCCTCCCACTCTACCAGAACGAAAAAGGAAAAATGTCCTCGGGTGAGGATTAAAAAAAAAAAAATGCTTTAGAAGCCCGGCCTGTGTGGCTCAGTGGTTGAGCGTCAACCCATGCACCAAGAGGTCACCAGTTCGATTCCCAGTGAGGGCATATGCCCAGATTGTAGGCCAGATCCCCAGTAGGGGGCATGCAGGAGGCGGCCAATCGATGTTCTCTCTTATTGATGTTTCTCTCTCTCTCCCTCTCTCTCTCTAAAAATCAGTAAAGGGGGGAAAAAGTTAAAAAAAAGAAAATGTTTTTTTTAAAAAATGCTTTAGAAGAAATTTTCCAACAGGGTTTCTTCTAGAAAGGCTGTTTGTGAGGGCTCTGCCATACCAGCCCTGGTGTTTGTGGGTCTGTTTATTCAACTATAAAATGAGATCAGTCTAGAACATCGACTTTCCTTCTCCCCCCACCCTAAAATTACACCCCTGGGTACACCCTTTGTGGAAATGAGAGAAAGGGCATTTGGCTGGCACTGGGTTCTTGACCCACAGAGCAGTTGTACTTTTGTCTGTCCCATATATTATTTGCCTGGAAACCTCTGTATCAGAATAGCTGCTCTTGAGCCAGCTTCTCTGGCCTCTGGGGGGTTTGAATAATCCTGGATTTCAGGGCCTACTGGTGGGGCCCACTCATTTGTCCCTTTGGTATATGCCCCCGTGGACCCCAGTTGGTGAACTAGACCAGGGTACTGGCTCTAACGGTCAGTGATCTAAACAAGGACTTTTGAGGGAAGCTAGGAGTATGCCCCTTGCTTTAGGACACCCAGGTCACACACGGATTAAACACAATAACTCTGAAAAGGCTTTAAAGTCTAGGTGTCCTCTGAGGTAGGGTCTGAAAAGATTTAAGCCATTTTTTTCATACAGGATGACTTTTTGGGAGAACACTTGTGAACAGTAAAGGACTATACACAGATGGGGGAAATGCCATTATGAGGATGACTGTGCTGACTTGGACCAGCAGGGCCACAGCATCATTCATGACGAGAACTGCCACACTAAGCACCTACCATGTGCCGGGTATTGTGATAAGGAACTGTTGAATCTTTTTTTTTTTTTTTATCCTCACCCGAGGACATTTTTCCATTTTTTGTTCAGATAGAGTGGGAGAGAGAGAGAGAAACATCGTTGTGAAAGGGACACATTGAGTGGCTGCCACCCACACGACCAACCAGGGCCGGGGACAAACTGCAACCGAGGTACATGCCCTTAGCGGGAACCAAACCCAGGTTTCTCTGGATCATAGGCCGATGCTCTAACTGTTGAGCCAAACCGGCCAGGGCGGAACTGTTGAATCTTTATGTGATAGCCCTGGCCGGTTTGGCTCAGCGGTTAGAGCGTCGGCCTGCGGTCCGGGGAGACCCGGGTTCGGTTCCCGCTAAGGGCATGTGCCTCGGTTGCAGTTTGTCCCCGGCCCTGGTTGGTCGTGCGGGTGGCAGCCACTCGATGTGTCCCTTTCACGTCGATGTTTCTCTCTCTTCCTCTCTCTCCCTCCCACTCTATCTGTGCAAAAAATGGAAAAATGTCCTCTGGTGAGGATGAAAAAAAAAAAAAAGAATCTTTATGTAATAAAAGGTCTGTCAGTGCTTGGACATATGATGAAACAGGTTCAAAGAGGTCCAAGATCACTTGTGGAGGAGGTCAAAGGCTAGGTTCAGGTCTGCAGCTCCAGCCTTCTGAGCCAAGGCCTATCAGAGGAACCTGAGGCCTGATGTCAGGCCTTCTCTCCACAAGTTCCCTAGAGAAAACTAATGCCACCTTTCATCAAAGGCTGGTGGAGGATTGCCAAGGGCACTTTGAGACCTTATCATGTACAACAGCATTAAAAAAAAAGTTTAAAAAAATTTTATATGGTGGAATGCTTTCTTTGAAAATTATCCTATGCATAAATTCAATCCAGAAAACCAGAGTTGGGCCCTTGTGATTGAAAGTGGGAACAGGGTTGGCCCAGAGACCCTAGGGTTCTCAGAGCACTGCTGAAAGTCACTTATCCAGTAGGTTGGCACTTACTGTAAGAAGCCAAGGAGGTGCCATGATGCTTAAGGCTCTGGTTTTGGGTTTGAAAGAACAAGGTGGGATTGTGGCAGACTCATTCCTGGCTTAGTTGCTCTGGGGGAAGGCTACAGGATTCCAATGTTGCTACATGTTTTGGGCTCTGGTCCATTTGACCCAGGCACTACCTGCGTTACTCAGTCTCCCCTCTGACCAACAGCTATCACCTGTTACTCATAGAGTAGGAAACTTATCTTCACCATTTTACACTTAGTGAGTTTAATTTTTTAAAATAAGGATTACAAGATTAAAAGCTACAGCACTCTTCCTTTTTTATTGCTCTGATAAAAGGCATCATTTGGGTTTTTCTGTAGCACAAAAGTAGAATATTCAAGTTCAGATCTTAGTATAGGATCAGTGGCAGATCTGCACCTCTGACCCCGATGTAGGGGCTAGTGACAAGCTCACAGTGGAATCATTAAACGGACTTCCTTCTCATAGATGTCAGGGATCACTCCCATGGGGGAGTTGACCATGTGCACGGTGTTCTTGCCAAATAGCTGGAACTCATAGTGAATGAGCTGCTCCCAAAAGCCGCTGTTGGGCCGGATGATGGGCCGACATGACTTGGTCCATGTGTGGGCATCCAACAGGGACATGGCGTGGTACTTCATGAGGTAGGCGAGGCAGAGGGCAGCCGAGCGACTCACACCAGCCGCACAGTGGAGGAGTGTACGGCCCTGCTTCATCTCGACACTGTGGATGTGGTCAGCTATGGGGTCAAAGAATTCACAGAGACGTGACGTGGGTGTGTCAGCCACAGGCACCTGTACATACTGGATGTCTTCATATAAGGTATTCACCACTTCCACAGAGACATTGATGACTGTGGTGATCTGGTTGCTAGAAAGCATAAGTTTGTTGTTGGCGGCCACACCATTGCTGATATACAGACTACTGGTGATCTGTGAGAGGCCACTGATGGAGGGCTGTCGGAACTGAACCGGGAAGGTACATAGAGGTGCTGTCATCAGGCTGGTGTGTCAGCGGCCAGTGAGACATAAAGTCCTCATCTTTCTCTTAGGCAGTACCCATGAAAAACTGCAAGGAGAGAGAAAATGTTTAGAGGGCAGGAGCCCAGCTGGGCCAACCGCATGGTAGTTCTGGGAATGGATGGATGGCCTACAGCATGATTCCCCAAGGTGGTCCTCTGACTATCACAGTAGAATGACCCAGGGAACTTATTAAAAATGTACTGAGTTGAATCTGGGGTGAGGAACATGAATTTACATTTTCAGCTTCTCAGGAGACCTAATGTGCATTGTAGGACAAAGGACAACCTCCTGAGCCTGGTATTGAAGGCTTCCCTTGAGGGGCCCCACATTTTAAAATGCATTTTTTTTTAAATTGATTTTTTAGAGAGAAAGGAAGAGAAAGAGAGATAGGAACATTGATGTGAGAGAGAAACATGGATCGGCGGCTTCCTGCATGCCCCCCACTGGGGATCGAGGCCGAAACTCAGGCATGTGTCCAGACTGGGCATCGATCCAAGACCTCTCAGTCCATGGGACTATGCTCAATCCACTGAGCCACACTGGCTGGGCAAGGGGCCCTGCATTTTCAGTTGGGCAGGCTGACTTGTGTCCCGCTTCTGAGCCTTGGCCTAACTCTCCACCTAGGCTCACACAACCCTCTTCTTCTTTCTCTTCAATATTCTCTTTTTCCTTCCAGTCCCTCTATGTGGGAGCCACTCACATGGTCTCCCTCTTCTGACTTTATGCTCAAATCATGAGACTCTGAACCAGTGACATGAAACCAGAGCCCACTATGCTGGGAGTTACCGGTAGTGTAAGAGAGAGGAGGGTCTTTGCTTCCCCTGTCTTAGAACCATCTCTTTGAAGAGACAAAATGTGCCCATGTCCTACATCAATAGTCCTACATCATTAACCACGCTCCCGCACCTTGACTCTAAGGACAGCCTGGGAAAGAGAGTCACTGAAAGCTTCCTGGAGGCCAGCATAAGGGACATCATAGCACCTCCCCCACCCTCCCAGTGGCAAGTGCAAAGAGGCACAGAGGCTTCAGGTACAAGCCATACCAGCATGATGCTGTGTATAGCAGGACTGTGGCATGCACCCCAGACTGGGGCAGAACTCCCTGCCTTCTCCTAAGAAATCCCAAGTCCCTTACTCTCCCAGTCTTGAACAAAGCTGTAAAAATAGCACATCTTCATTTGTTTCACTGAAATAAGAGCTTTCAGATTTAAAGCACACTTCTCAAACCAAATGGCAGTCTTCATCTGGCACAAACATATAAGGAGCTGCAGTTCTGTCCCCTTGCTTAATATATTTCAGTGGCTGCCCACTGTCAGGATGAGATGGAGTCCCTTAGCTTAGCTGTCAAGGTCATTTACACCCTGGCTGCTGCCCATCTCTCTAGCCTCCTATTAGCTTTCCCTATGTCCTGAGGGACCTCAGCTGGGTTGAGCCACTTGCAGTTCCATATGGACATCTGGTCCTCTCTGACCTTTGCTGCTCTCAGTCCCTTTCCTTATAAGCTTGTCAGATCCTAAGCTGTTACATTCAGCAGAAGACTGGTAAGCCTGCAGACTTAGCCAAGATTTCCTGAGGGAAATCTCCCAGGATCACACCCTTCCCCTACATTTGATCAAGTCCCTACTCCAGGCTTTCTAAGCCTGATGTGCCCTCCTTCCTAACCCTTCCTGAAGATGTGGCTTTGCCTCAATCTGTGAATTGGGACATCACGTGTCTATCTTCACTCCTATGTGTAACCAGTGCCAAGCACTATGTCTCCACAAGTAGGTGCTTGGTAAATATTTGTTGAATGAGGGACTGTTTCCAATAACCATGGCTCTGCCTTCTGAGAAGTCTTCTGGAAAGGATGAGTTCTCTGGCTATGTTTCTGTAGAACTTAGGGAAGGGGCTGGGTGGAGGTGAGTGTGGTTCCTAGGCTGTTGGAGAGGAAGGACAAAGGCGGCATAGGCATATCCTACCTGCCAATACCCCAGAATCAAATGCATCAGGCTCACCTCAGGAAGGGCAGATGGGGCTGGTTTGTTCTTTTTTTTTTTTTTCCCTCATCCGAGGATATTTGTCTATTTATTTTCAGATAGAGTGGGAGGGACGGAGAGAGAGAGAAACATCAATGTGAGAGGGATACATTGACTGGTTGCCTCCCGCACAACCCCAACCAGGGCTGGGGACGAATCAAGGTATGTGCCCTTGACCAGAATCAAACCCACAACTCATTGGTCTCTGGGCCAACACTAACTGCTGAGCCAAACTAGCCAGGGCAAGGGGCTGGTTTGTTCTGAAGGTCATGTGAAGGCAAGGAAAAAGCCTTCCTCTCCTAACCTAGTTGAAAGCCTCAATGTTCTGGATCCTCCTCATCCAAAAACCCAGAGAGAAGTGAACTGAACTCATTCTCCCACTTAGTTAGTGCCCAGTAGACCACAGAAATAGGGAAGACTGCTGTTCATCACAGTGACAAGAAGTTTCAGAGAAGACCTGCTCTTAAAGGTGAGGGTAGCCCTGGCCCGTTTGGCTCAGCGGTTAAAGCATCGGCTTGCCGTCCAAAGAGACCCTGGTTTGGTTCCCGCTAAGGGCATGTACCTTGGTTGCAGTTTGTCCCCAGCCCTGATTGGGTCATGCAGAAGGCAGCCGCTCGATGTGTCCCTTTCACGTCGATGGATGTGTCCCTTTCACGTCGATGTTTCTCTCTCTCTCTCCCTTCCACTCTATCTGAACAAAAAATGGAAAAATGTCCTCGGGTGAGGATAAAAAAAAAAAAGGTGAGGGTAGTGATAGGAGGAGAGTCATTTTCATTAGGTGTTGGGGATACTGCAATGTGCAAGAGAACAATGGCCCCCTCTCTCACAGAGCTCACAGTCTAGTGGGAGACAGACAATAAACAGGCAATTACAGGTGCAACAGAGTTGGAAAATGGGGATAACAGTGCCTACCTTACAAGGATCATCTGATGATTAAATGAGGTAACCCAGGTAAAGTATTTAACACAGGGCCTGGCTTAGAGTGAGCCCTCTAGAAACAATACTTTTTGTTTTTGTTGGGGAAGTTAACATGCAGGGCATTAAGGAAGTGAAGCCCAAAGAGATTTACTTCCAGGGCTAGGACGTTGCAAGGATCACCTGAAGAAATGACACAAAGATCTGTAGAACGTTTAGAGGGATAGGGAGGGAGGTGGAGAAACAGCAACTCCACTGCCTCTCAGTCTCACTGTTTTATAGCCTACAAAGCTTTTGGCTTCCCTCATCTGGTTCAGTCTTCAAAGCAACATAATAGGCCCATGTCTGGAGTTAATATCTACATTTTTCACACGGGGAAAGTGTGACAGAGGGGGAAAGGACCTCTCTAGGGTCAGAAAGCAAGGTCCGAAAGCCGGTCTTTCCGGTTTCATTCATTATGTGTGGGGCAAGTCGGCAAACACCGCGGGGCGTTTGTTAATCCTGGGTTATAGATTATAGACGAGGAACGAAGTTCACCGGTTGACAGGAGCGAGGCTATCGGCTGACTTCCAGGGCAGAGCCAGATAGTTTCCTAGAAAGTTGCATTATAATGGGATTCTTCATCTGTTGGGTATCAAGACCCAGGTGGTCTTACCTCTCCCGCGAGAGCGAGGGCCCGTTTTTTCATGAAGCAACTGTGCCCGAAGTCTCGTACCAGGGTCTCAGGGAGAGAGAAGACCGATCACGACCCGGGAGCCACGATCCACCGCGGCCCGGCGGTCTGGTCTTGTCGCGGGGAGAAATCCGCCGTACTAAGCCTTCGGAGAAACCCTGGCTTCGTCTCCCCGCCCTGACTCACCCGGTTGCCAGCCCCACGATCACTCGGGGCCACAGCAGCCCTAGTGGAGAAGTAGGGTCCGCTCAACGCGCGCAGCCCACTCCACAGGCCCAGCTCGTCTCCATGGCAACGCGCGGGCTCGCACAACGGCAGCCGCTGAGGAACAATCCAGCCCCGCCCACAGCCTTCCCGGCACCGAGCGCGTCGGGTCCTCCCGGTCCCGCCCCCTTCACTTGTCACCGGGGCAACGAGCCGAGCTCAACTCTTTGTGTCTGCGCAGGGACTCACTCCACGTTCGCGCGCGCTCACGCAGCATGGCCGACATTCCTGTTCCTAATCCCGAGCCGTCCCCAAGTGTAGAGAACGGGGTTACCCAGCAGCATAGGCCCTCGGTCACCTGGAATTTAAGTTCGCCCAAGGTCAATCCGGCCGCCACCAAGAGGATCACCAGTTCTGGCACTTACCCTGCCTCAGCCGTTTTCCGGCGTCATAGGCTCGGCAGCCGCCCCGAAATCAACTTAGGGAGTCAGCCGCAGATCTGCTTCCTGCAGCCGCGGACCTCGCAGCCGATGGTGCTCTTCAGGTGCGGTCCGCGTGCCCAGAGCGTCGTCAGACACCGGGGCCCTTGAAGCCCGAACTCCCTCAGACCCCCGCTCCCTCAGCTGGCCCCGACACCCTGGCTCTGGCCCTCCGAGGGTCCGGCCCTTTCCTAGACCCCGAGAGTCTGGATTCCTCACAGTCCTGGAGGCCAGCTCTTCGAAACGCCAGGGAATCCCCTCAGCCCAGACTCCGGGGAGAAAACCGAAATCCCACCTCCGACGCACAGATCCACCGCATCGTCCCAGCCCTGTAGTCTCCCAGGCTTGACGTCGTGTAGCCCGGGGTCCCCAGCGCCCTTGTGCTGAGACTTGAACTTCCTTAGAGCCTGGCGAGGCGCAGGTCCTCTCAGGCCTGACTCACCTCACCTCAGCTTCTACGTTCCCCAGTGGCCCTGGGAAAACCCCCAGTTCCCTCAGCGCGGCCCCAGTCCCCGTAGACACCAATCTCCCCTCCTACTTGCGTCTCACACCCCTGCCAGCGTTCTCCAAGCTCCCACAGAGGCCCTGCTTTGGAAACGATTTGGTTAAAAATGACCATTTGTTACTTAAAATATTTCCAGTCGCTGTCTTTTTGCTTTTCTTCCCAGGAAGTATTGGTAAATTTGGTGTACCACTGAATGTGGTTTTTTTTTTGTTTTTGTTTTTGTTTTTTAAAACAGCATTTGGGGGACTTTTGTATGTGAGCATCTTGATCCCTCTGTGAGCATCCTTTTTCTTTTCTTTTTTTATCCTCACCCCAAGGACATTTTTTTTTTTCCTTTTTTTCTTCAGATAGAGTGAGAGGGAGGGAGGGAGGGAGGGAGAGAGAGAGAGAGAGAGAGAGAAACATCGCGGTGAAAGAGACACATTGAGTGGCTGCCACCGGCAGGACCAACCTGCAACCAAGGTACTGGGCCCTTAGCAGGAGCCGAACCCGGGTCTCTCTGGACCGCCGGCCGATGCTCTAACGGCTGAGCCAAACAGAGCCTCCTTTTTCATCACCTCATCATCTCATGTCTTTGCTGTCAGAAAAATGTGAATGGGAGATTGGGGCTATTTATTTCTATTAGTTTGTGAATGTAAAAACATTCATAAAACCATGGTTCCAAATTGGCTGAAATGAATTAGAAACAGTTTTTTTTTTCATTCTTCAAAATGTTTCCTTTAAAAAGTGTCTTTTTTGTTCTATGAAAGTAGTATTTCACTTAGAAAAATCAGGCAAGACAGACAAGCAAAATGAATGGCCAGAAACAGTCACTGTTAACATGTTGGTGTACTGTATATTATTCCAGATTCATATATATATGTATGCATAACAACATGCTTACACATTGGGGAGGAGGTGAGATGTCACCAAAAAGTTCACTATTTTGTAGCCTGCTTTTCTCTCACCTAATACACCATGAATGTCTGTTTTATTCATACCTGGAGAGTATTTTATTGTATGAGCTAGCCACAATTTATTCAATTGCTTCCCTGCTGTACATTTAGTTTCCAAGTTTTAGAAAGAAAATAAGAGCAATTATTTTGAAGTGGGCAAAACATTTAAAGATAAGTAATTGCAAAATCACTTCATGGTTTAACCACATTATTAAAAAGTGAAAACTCAGTGCCTGGTATATCCATTTTTAACCAATTCTTCATTTTGACCAAATTGTTATCTCTAGTTTCAGCTGGCTCCATTTCACTCCACCCTACACCATCCTCTACCTCTCACTCTCCAGATTCTCCTCAAACATTTGTCCATCTCATACTTCCCTCACTTTGACTTTTTCCAAACTCTTTCCTATTAAGCAATCTAACCTCTGTCCAAACTCTTTTCTTTTTCCCTGCTTCCTCTGACCCCTCCCCATAAGACCCCTCTTAGATCTAGGCTCTGGAGTAAATGCCCCCACTTCAGATCCCCTCAAATTTAGCCCTTCAAACCCTATCCTACAACTTTTGCTCCTCTTCTGTTTCCCACTTCCCATTTTATCCTGCGTTTTCTCCTTAAGATGGTTACTTCAAGAGACAGTTCTGAGTCCTTGTTGACACTTCTTTTGTGGACTGCTCTTCCTACATCCTTCTCAGCATGGCTTTTTCTCTCAGCATTCAAGAAACTACCCCTTAATGCACATTTTCCACAAGAAGAAACCTAGGCCTCCCCTATTCCTCTGGCAATTATGACAGAACTGCGCCTCTCCAAAAAAACAAAAAACAAAAAACAGGAGGTCTCAGCCACTATCCCAGGACCCTATCATATTAGGCCCTGTTCTAGCCCTGACCCCAGCCATCTCAACCTGAACCACCTTCCTCTGTCCCCTGCAGCTTAATGAATTCCAGTGAAGCAGCTGTGACAAAATTTTTACCCAAGAGCCACTTATCTCGTGTGATTATTCGTGACAACCTCAGTGCACAACGAATCTATGAGCTGGAGGTAAAGTCCTCACAGGCTTTTGAGTTAGAGGGCGCTAGTGGCTTGACCTATGTTCACTTCACTCTCTCTGATAACTTGGGGAAGTTCACAGATCTTAGAGGGGATAGGGAGCCACCAAGATGCTCTAATGCCAGTCCCATTTTATAGAGGAGACTGAAATTGTGGGTTACTGATTTGCCTACGGTGTCACAGATGTTCCTGTGCCAAGGGAGCTTGGGAAAAGGATTTCATGCTTTGGTTCTGTGGCGTTTCTTCCCCCCTGAAAACATATTACCTTTCTATTTGGGTAATCCATCAATGGATTCCTACTATCTCCCATAAAAAGAAGTCGTGGTCCTGGCCAGTGTGGCTCAGTTGGTTGAGTGTTGTTCCATAGGTTCAATTTCCTGTCAGGGCACAGGCCCGGATTGCAGGCTTTCAATCTCCAGTAGGGAATGTGCAAGAGGCAGCAAATCGATGATTCTCTCTCATTGATGTTTCTATCTCTCCCTCTCCCTCTTTCTATAAAATCAATAAAAACATACATATTTTTTTAAAAAGTCATGGGTCTTAGAGCTTGAAGTGGTATTAACACAGTTTGGTCAGTTTTTTTCCTTTAGGGATTATCCCCCATTTTTCATATGAGAATTGAAGCTCTTCTGCTTTTTGCTCATGGACAACTAGGGTTTGACTTATCTAAAAGTCATCAGAAAAGAGGAGGGAAACCACAGTGCCATCACCCCACAGACTCTGATTGATTAATTCATGAAATGTATCTTTAGGGTCTGCTTGGGACAGGTACTGTTTTGGGGAATGGGAAGAAACTAGAATATGGTGGATTCTGAAAATGTACTAATTTCTTCAAGCAGAGCAGGCATCCCAGAATTGAGCTCCTGCCTCATTCTTGACTCTGTTGAGCTTCCCTCCATATTCTAAGGCCAGATCTGGGTGGGTCCATGGGATTCTGACACTGAAAAGAGAAGAAGGCTTAAGAGATGGTGCCAGATCCTCCTAAGGGACACAGAAACCAAAAGAAGAGTAGAAGCCTAGGTGTTTCTCCCTCTGCTAAACTTCCAATGACCTGCTAAAGTAGATACAGGATGGATTTGGAGATGGGCAAGCCAGCTTCGTGTGACTTTGGGAAATCACATTTCCTTCAGTACTCTCTTTTCTCCTTTATACTTTATAAAACAGGACCTATTAGGATTCTCTGAGTTGCAGGTGATACAAACTGAACTTGAACTAGTTCAAGCAAAATAGAGAACCACGAGTTTACATAATCAAGGACAGATAGTGCAGGGTCACCAGTATTTGGGTTGAAAAAAGCCAGGGGCTCCCAAACCATTGGATGTGTCTTCCACTCTCCCTCTTCATCTCTTTTTCTGCTTCTTTCTGCATGTTGGCATCATCATCAGGCTGGCTGTTCCTGGGAGCGTGGCCACAGGAAACTCTGGCTTGTAGCTCTGAAAGGAAATGTAGTACTTCCACTATTGCTCAAGTTAGACAAATCCTGGAAAAAGACTCCAGATGGCCTAGGTTGGACCATGGGCCCATCCCTGCACTAATCACTGTGGCCAGGTGGTATGGGCTTTTCTGACTGGCCCAAGAGGGGCTAAGTTCAATTCCTATAACCAGTGGGTGGAGGATGTTGTAGCTCTGGCAAGCGGGGTGAATGTCTGTCTCTAAGATACTGTAAATGGAAACTCTCCCAAGTTTTATATGTATCAGAGTGCTGTGCCATCCTCCAGCAATCCAGAAATTCTCCTTTTAAAGCTGTCTTGAGCCTTTATGTATTTTAGGTACTCAATATCCAGTATGTATTATTACCCCCATTTAATAGTTCAGAAACCAAGGCTCAGAGAGATGGAGTAACTTCACTAAGGTCACAGAGTGCATCATTGTGAAGTTGCAAACCTGGGTCTGACTGACCACGGTGTGTTGAGGGTCCAGCTTGTAGGAACTCAGTGGGTTTGAAGCCTAAATAGCAGTGTGGCAGTGTTTCCATCTTTCCCCCAAAAGTGCTCACTTTAGGGGGAGAGGCATCTTTGACTAGTCACTGATTTCCCATGACCTCAAGGAGGACAGCTAAGATCCAATGTCTTGAGAATCTTATGAGCACACTCTAAGAACAGTGATGGCGGATAGCTCTTCATCTATGGCCATGGTTCTCAACTGGGGATGGTTTTGCCCCTCAGAGGACATTGGCAATGTCTGAAGACATTTTTGGAAGCACAAGCGAGAGAGGGGTGGGTGTTACTGGCATTTAGTAGGTAGAGTCCAGGGATGCACAGGACAACTCCCCACCACAAAGAATTACCTAGTCCTAAGTGTCAATAGTGTCAAGGTTAAGAGACCCTGATCCATAGTAAAAGTCAAGCTCAAGGTAAAATCACGAGCTTAGAGAGGCTAAAAAACCTGCTGCCATGGGGGTACACTAGAAGATAGTAATACAAAGCAGCCATTTAACTTCTCAATGACTGTATCAGCATCATCTCAGGTAAATGATAAAAATACAAATTCCTGGGCTCCACCCAAACTCTACTAAGCTAGAAAAAAAAAAAAAAAAAAAAATATATATATATATATATATATATATATATATATATATATATTTTTAATCCTCACCCAAGAATATTTTTTCCCCATTGATTTTCAGATAGAGTGGGAGGGAGGGAGGGGGAGAGAAAGAGAAAGAGAGAAACATCAATGTGAGAGAGACACATCGATTGGTTGCCTCCCACATGACCTAATCAGGTCTGGGGATCGAACCGTAACCGAGGTATGTGCCCTTGACCGGAATTGAATCTGTGACTCTTTGGTCCGTGGACCAATGCTCTAACAGCTGAGCTAAACCAGCCAGGGCTATATTTTTATCAAGTAACTGAAAGTTTACTGATGCTCAGCCACTGATTTGAACTATGTCTTTTGGTGTTCGTATTTTCTGCCACCTACCCTCTGTATCCTTTGTCCCCAAGATCCACTCAAGCACTAACTTCCTGCTTCAAATAATTATGGCAATATTGATTGGCCTTATGAAGCTCTCCTTTGCTTACATTGTGTATATTTTGAGACAATGTCAGTGCTTAGAATCCCCAGGAGTGTTTATTAAGGTGTGGACTGTCAGGATTACCTCCCGCCTGGTTCTGTTTTAACATGCCCAACACTTCCCATCCTTCAAAACCCAACCCCTAATATTTATGGCAACTTTCCATGAGACTTTACTTGCTATCTCCCATCTTTGAACAATGTTTTTTTTTCCCTCACCCGAGGATATTTTTCCATTTTTTGTACAGATAGAGTGGGAGGGAGAGAGAGGAAGGGAGAGAGAGAGAGAAACATCGACGTTAAGGGACACATCGAGTGGCTGCCACCCGCACAACCAACCAGGGCCGGGGACAAACTGCAACCGAAGTACGTGCCCTTAGCGGGAACCGAACCCGGGTCTCTCCGGACCGCAGGCCGACGCTCTAACCGCTGAGCCAAACTGGCCAGGGCTGAACTCTGTTTTTTAAAGGGATGTATCACTCTCTGCCTTGCTTAGAAATATTTGGGCAGGTGTCCCATCTTCATGACTATGTTGTAATTTCTGTGAAGACATGTAGCTAATTTTTCTTTCTATCCTCTCCGCAGCTAGCTCACTGAAATAAATAAATGAACAAGTAAGGGAGGGTGTGCCTTCCCAGAGCATATAGTCTTATTGAGGACAGGACAATAATGATGTAATAGAAGAAAGAACTAGAGTTCAATGTGATGTAGAGGATGTCACAATATGTGGGAAGCACTAAATAAGTAATAGGGACAGGGTGATATGAGTTAAAGAATAGGAAGGGGAAGGAACGAGATGTACCCTTTCTCCATGCCCTTCTCTACCTTTTCTGATCAGTCTTCAAACAGAAGTGGTAAGGTCAAAATCAGGGTCCCAGGCTGCACTTACAGAAGGTACCATAGGAGTTATCTAACTCAACACCCACATTTACAAGTAGGGAAACTAGGGCTTCCTGTGAGTCAAATGATTTATGGAATATTTGGTCCAGCTTATACATATTCACCCCTATATCAGCAGCATAGATGCCACTCTTGTTATGAATTAGTTTCTTCATCCTAACCTCATTTGTTTTTCTGTAAGATGAAAGCTTCAGAAAAGACCAAGAAAAAGATGAGTCATTTGTATGATCACCTGAAAAAAAAGTTCATGACGGACCAGCTCAGAAAGCTGGGGCGCTGGAGACGGGAATCCACGAATATCCGGCAGTACCTGGATAGTATCCGGAATGCAAGATTGCTCCATCCTAAAAGGAAAAGCCAGACACCATAGTCCAGGCAGATGATCTACTCCAGGGCCATGACAATGCTAGACTGACAGGAGGAGAAGCCATAGAAGCTAGCCAGCCAACACCATTGCAGAACAACAATAAACTGAGACCAGCAGAGAGTGGAGTACAAAAACCCTAGCAATTCTAATATTCTTTGCCCTGCCCCATTCCCTCTGCTCTGGTGAAGGAGAGCCTGATAGTGACCCTGGCTGCCTGAGTGGAGGAGGCTTAAGTAAGGCAGCTTTCATGTCTGAGCTGAAATACAAGGCCAGGTGCACTGGGTACCTCAGATGGGAACGGCTCAATAATGACTAGCATTCATTCCAATGGTAAGAGGTCAGGGTGGGCACCAGACAGACTTGGATCAAGTGCTGTTTCTCCATCAGCTGTGTGACTGTAAACTCTCTGAACCTCTGTTTTCTTATCTGAAAGAATGGTGGAGTAGCAAGGGAACTTACTTCTAAGAACTGGCACGAGAATGTGGTGTGCCTGCCCCAGGGCCTTTCATTTCCAATGGCTCTCATCACGACAGCTCCACTTGGTTTCAAACCTTGCCAATCCACACTCCCTGGGCTGCCTGCTGTCCCAACTACACCCTATAGCCACCCCCACCCACACTGTGCCTTTACTTGTGCAGGTCCCTTATCTAGAATGCCTCTTCAGCCCTCCAGGGCTTTCAGGAAACTTCATCCTTCAAGGTGTATCTCAATGCTAGTTCCCCTGTAAAGCTTCTTTGATCTCTGCCTCCTGCCTACCCCTTAGTCCACCCTGCCTAAACCACATGGGTTTTCCCTCCCCTCTGAACTTGGAATACCTGTGGTGGCTTCACTCTGCCTTGTGTGGTAGCTGTGTGGGTACTTCTTCCAAACTTCTGATTAGATTGTACAATACAGTCTTTGAGAGCAGGGACCAAAGATCCTCCAAGATCTAATTCAGGCCTCTTCTGTGACACTTCCCACACGTTGTCCCAGGAGAAAAGGCTACTTTCCTGTGCCCACCTCTGTCTGCACCAAGCATGTGGTTGGCCATTTCACGTTTGCTCCCTGTTTCCCTGACCACATTATGATTGTTTTAATGGCAGAGATGCTGACTTGTTCAACTCTGTAACTACAGTGCCTAGTAAACAGGGTAATCAATGTTTTTTGAATAAATTACTATCTTATTTCTTTTTCCATTATAGCTCAGCACAGTCCACAGAGTAAGATCCGGGTACATATTTTTCAAGTTAACCAAGTCCCCTCATTTTACAGATGAGGAAACAGAGGCCCTGAAAGGTGACCTGTCTTGCCCAACATCACACAGCAAATTAGTGGCAGAGAACCAGAAGCAGGTTTCCTGACTGCTGTGGAGTGGTCATTCTGTATCGCCACAGCTGCTAGGTAAGGACCTCAGTTCTCTTGGTGGCTTTTGGAAGTCTTCAATACCTGTCCTCATCCTCATTACACCCTTTCAGCATTGCTGCCTGGCCATTCAGCAGGCTTTCCTTTAAGTTTGATCTCAGCGATCTCCCAGCCCAGGGGCAGGGAGCCAGATGTTCATGATGTTTCTGTTTTCCCTCTTTATGTTTGTTTTTTGAGAATTAGCTTGCTACTTTTCGTGGGAGCCAAAAGGTTCAGTAGAACACTTTTCTAGGTTCTTGTCTGTTTTCTTGGCTGAGCACAACTGATTAGAATAATTGACTTCATATACTTAAATTTTGTTATACAAGCAATTTGACCAATTGCCCAAACAAAACAAAATAAAACAGAACAAAACAAAACAAAAACTTCTATTAGATCAACCGCTGCTAGCATTTTGGTGTATTTCTTATATTTGGTGTATTTATTTCAACAATAGTCTTTTTCTTTGGCACTATTCCTAGAAAGGGGAAGGCTTTGGGGATCCTAGAGTCTTAGGAAGGCCAACAGAGCAGCCCCAGCCTTCTTTTCTCCAAACCATCCCCAGGAACTCTCTATTTCCTAGATCTCCTAGGTCTCTCTCAGCCTTAACGCTGGTCTAGTCACCAGCCACATGCACCCTTCTCCCCTGGGTGGCTGGCCTTAGCTGAGAGTCTTTGCATCTCATGCTGTGGCCCAAAGGACTGGAGACTCCTGATAGTGGAGTGGGTGGGGAGTTGGTATGTCAATCTAATGAGTTGCTTTATAAGCCACTAACTTACCTCTGATTGCATGGACTTAGTCTTTCATTTTTGCATTATAAACCAGAGGATGTTGCATTTAAGTAGGGAACAAGAAGTGATAAAATTCTGGAGAGGCCACTTTGTTACTGGAGGGAAAAAGATTTAAGGGAAGGAAAATCAATGAGGGAAGAATGGAGAGGTGTTGGCTGGGAAGATATTGTTTGAGAAATAGAAACTTGAAGCCTGATATTCTTTAGTTCAGTGGATATACACCCACACCTGGGACTCTTAGTTTAAATGAAATCTCACCTAGAAGCCCATTCAAGTAATCAGAACCATTGGCATATTAATGTTTACTGAACTCTCATATGCCAGGCACAGCTCTTTTCAAACATGATTCATTGAATCTTTCCAACAACAAAGTAGGTAAATAGGTAATTTTATTACCCCTGCTTTATAGATGACAAATTAAGGCTCAGAGAGTAAGAATCCTGCCTAAGGCTGGGCAGCTAATAAGTAACAAAGCCCACTTCAAGCCTGTCTCACTCCAAAGACCTTCTCCTAACAACCATGTGATAAGCTCCCCATCTTTTTTTTATCCTCACCTGAGGACAATTTTGCATTTGTCTTCAGATAGAGTGGAAGGGAGAGAGGGAGGAAGAGAGAGAGAGAAACATCGATGTGAGAGAGACACATCGACTGGTTGCTACCCACACGACCCCAGCCGTGGCCGGGGACAAATTGCAGCTGAGGTACGTGCCCTTAGTGGGAACCAAACCCAAGACTCTCTGGTCTGCAGGCCGATGCTCTAATCACTGAGCCAAACCGGCCAGGGCTAAGCTCCCTATCTTTATCACTCTTGTTGGAAGTGGAGGGCCTGGGACATGGAGCTCTCTGGAACGTGATTTCACAGACGGTGTTGTGGGAACCTCAGCTGTAATATCAGTTACCTGAGGTCGGCTATTTAGCAGAGAGCTGGACTGAAACTCAGATCTTCCTTCTACTAGGTGGCTAAGAAGAACTTGTCACCCATTCTGGGATGAATAGGCTGTTAGGGAGAGTTAGGCTAGACTCTCAGAGATGCGGCTAAGGGAGATGTTCACTCCAGAAGTGGAAGAATGGGACACAGGAGTCTTGACCACTGCCTATTAGCTGTGAAAGATGTTCTGTTTTTCCCTCAGGAATTCTTTGTGGAATAGCCTTCAGGTCTGAAGAACTGTGCTGATGGCAGGGGACAGATGAATGATATTCTCTTTTAAAGGGATCAACTATTTTTGAGAATACCTTTAATTTTTGCTGAAAATACATTTCATTCCCTCCTCCCCATTACCAAATGCATGTCACTACTTTAGAGTTACTTGGAAAAACTTCCCAGTTTAAAAACCTTGCTGGGTACACAGTGAGCCTTGGTCCTTCCCTCTTCATAATTTCTCCATGACCTGGTACCAAAGGAGGGAATTCTATTTACTGGGCTGTTACATGCAAGGTATTTTATATCTTACCTCATTCAGTCCTCACAACAGTTGTCAAGTATCATGCGCATCCTTCAGGTGAGAAAGGCACAGAAAGGCTAAGGAATGTGCTCAGAGTCACTAGGTTTGAACCAGCCACCCCGGTGATCCTCAGCTTTATTGTGAACACCAAACTTAATTTGAGCCATTGTTGGCCATAGGAATGCTCTGTGAGGGTTGCCCATGTCTCAGGTCTCCTGTTTATGTCCCCTGACTTTTTCCTATGCTACTGCTGTTGACTGCAGTGGTCAGTCACATGGCAGGAAAGAAGTGGGCAGGTCCCAGCTCCAGGCTGTCAGGTGGGGCAGTAGCTTTGGAACCCCAGTAGATGGATATGGAGTAGCCTTCTAAGGGGCTAAACAGCTGGAATTATAGAGGCAGCTGGTTAAGGAGCAGGGGAGGCAGGTAGCTGCTCCATTTGCAGCCAAGAGTGACCCCGGAGTTCTTACATACTCACCCCATCCATCTGTCCATCAATCCATCCATCCAGCTATCCACTCACTATCCATATGTCCATGTGGCCCTTCAGCACACAATCAGAACACAAAGGCAGAGGAAGTGATTTTCTTGTTTGTTGTAACACCTCTCTTTTTTCCTGATTGGTGTGGGTGGAAGTGGGATGACCTACCAACTGGGAGTACCTCTGACCTTGGTCAAGTTATGTCTCTACTCTGAGAGTGTGGGGAACTGGAAAAACCTTAGAGCTGCCTTGTGCAGGCCACCTCTCCTATTTCACCAACAGATAACTGAGGTAGGGATTGGGGAATTTACTTGCCGTGGTCAGATAAGGAATTAGTGGTAGATTTGGGACTGCATCCTAGGGTACTGTGACTCTTTCGTAAAGTGGGAATAGGAATCCTAGCTCTCCTCTCCTCCCCCCCCCCCCCCACACACACACCCTTAGGATTGTAGGGAGGATGCCATGAGGTAACTGCTGGGAAAGTGCTTTGAAAAGTGAGGTCATCAGGCAAGAACACCCTAGAGGTGTAACCCAACCCAGGCTGGGCCAGACAGATCCCACAATGACCACAAGGGGTCAGCAGATGCTCTAGTGCTCAGCTAGGATCTGCTGGAAGGCACTTGCCAGTGTGTCCAGGATTTGGGAGGGAAGCCAAGTTATTAAACTCCTGGGGACCCCAATCTCAAACAAGAGGCAGGGGCACATCCTGGCCCAGCCCCCTGTTGAATCAGGAAATGTTACTCTGAATATATACAATTCAGAGCCTTGTCCAGCTGCTGACTTTGGAACTCTGCAAGACAGAGGGAACAGAGAGCACAGACCTTGGACTGGGATCCCCTACCTCCCCCAGTAACTTTCCTCTGGGCTTTAGCGCTCCTTCCTGCAACTGGGGTGGGTGTTGGTGGCTGATCTCTGCATCTCCTTTCAGTTCTTACACCCCAAGATGTGACACAGAGCTTTGCACACATAACACTCCATAAATATCTGCTGAGTGGATGCGAGCAACTCCTGTTCTAAGCAAAGCCAGTAAAATCCAGGCTTATACAAAATGATAATTCAGGGTGAGTTTTGCTTTACTAATGTGTCACTTGACAAAATGATTTCCTGATGGAATTCCTTTAGCCAATCTGCTCATTAGGAACATTTCAAATGTCCTTTTATCAAATCATGGTCATTCAAATACACATCCCTGCTGGGTTGAGTTGGGTCTGTCAGTTGCTGGAAGTATCCCCACCCAGAAGCTTTGTGAGACGGTTTTTCTCAGTTCTCCCCATGGCTCCTACTCACCTTCCACCTCATTTAGCATGTGTTTATTGAGCTCTTCATATGGACCAGGCACTCTTGTAGCTGGAAATCATCTGTGAACAAACCTGACTCAAATCCCCTGCCCTCAAGGAGCTTAATTTGATTGAGCATTCCTTAGGGAAAGACAATGAATCAGATTTAAAACCCTGGCTCCTTTGGGCTCTAAAAGGAGAATCTGTGCTGCATTGGCCTTGTTCAACCCTTTGGCCACTGGAAATGCTACACACAAGCTTTGAGGGCTATGTGTGTCCTCATCCCTGGCTGCTGCAGTGAGCTTTTCTTTGATGTGCATGGACCCTGCAGTCAGATGGCTCTGAGTCCGAATCTCAGCTCTGCCTCTCAGGGTGTCATTTCACCCTCTCACAGCTTTAGCTTCTTCGTTGGAAAGCCAGGAATAATTGTAGTACCTACCTCATAGGCTTGTTCTGAGAACTCTGTGAGCTAATTAATGCTCATCGGGAACTGGCATGAGGCCTGGCACTTCAGGGTGGTAAATGTGAAGTGAGTTGTAGTGGCAATTGTAATTGTTGTGCTGTACTTGGAGTTCGTGTGTGAACCTCAAGAAGTAGCCTGGTTCAGGAGAGTGAGTCCTAGAATAAGGATCTCAGCTCTAAGACCTTGAGCAACATACATCCCATCTCTGGGCCTGGGTGGACTTCTCTGTTCCGTCATATTTCAGTTAATCCCTAGGAGGAGGAAGTTGGACTGAAATACATCCATAGCCCATTAGGGGGCCTCGTATACTCTCCAAGTTAGTGAGTGCCGGCTGGGAACCTGGTTGTGGAGCAATGGTCACTGGGGTCCCAACCAAGTCTTTCTCAGGTAGTTCTAGAAGGCTGAGTGTACAGGCTCTGCAAGGATGGAATGATCATGGGGAAACATTGTTCCTTAGCTTTGTTCAAAGAGCAAACTGGGAGGGTCACATCCTGTGGACTAGCTTTTCAACCTTTCTTTCCATACTTCTTCCCATGAGCCAGATCTCATGAATTCTTTCTCTTCTCCAAAGAGGCCCCTTGGTTTTTTACCTGGGAATCGGTGATCCTACTATTCACCCTGCTAGAGATAGAGCCCTTCCTCATCTCCACCTAAGGAAATTCAGCTCATACCCTATGGGGCCTGGCTCCTAGTCCGCCTTCCTCACAGAGCTCATCCTGAGGTGAACTCCTCCTTCCTGGACTGGACCCACTTCATCCGTCTCGTACCTTGTGCCATCATCATCCACTCACCTGCCTTAGTTCTCTCATAGGTCTCTCTCTCTTTCCCTCCCTCCCTCCCTCCCTCCCTCCCTCTCTCCCTCCCTCCCTCCCTCTCTCCCTTCCTTCCTTCCCTCCCTCCCCCGAGGACATTTTTCCTTTTTGTTGTTGTTGTTCAGATAGAGCGGGAGGGAGAGAGAGGAAGAGAAAGAGAGAGAAACATCAACATGAAAGGGACACATCGGGTGGCTGCCACCCACATGACCTAACCAGGGCCGGGGAGAAACTGCAACTGAGGTACATGCCCTTAGCGGGAACCGAACCTGGGTCTCTCTGGACCACAGGCCGACACTCTAACCGCTGAGCCAAACCAGCTAGGGATCTCATAGGTTCCTTTAAAATATTTAATCAGTTTATCTAAAATTTTGAAATTGTAATACATGCACTATATATAAAATTGAAGTGTATAGGGTATATAATGAAAGGAGAAATCCCTTCTTTCACTTCTCTGAGGCCACTGTGTTAATAGTTTCTACGCATCTTCCAGAAATGTTCGAAGAGCACAGATCCTTAAGATGGTCTTCATAAATTGTACGTATTTTAGGTGTAAATGCTGATTTGTATATTCACTGAGTTTCATAATGTTAAAGGGGTCCATGATCCCTTACATATTATGAGCCATAGACTTTGAGACTTCCTGCTTAGAATGTTTGACCGGCACCCATGTTTGCCTCCTATCTTTCTTGAGACCCCACTGAAATAAAAGTATAGAACATGCAAAAAGTAGTCAACAGCAAGGAGAACTAGAAAGAAGACTTTACTCAACAAATATTCATTAAATTCATACTATACACCAAGTCTTCTAGGCCCTGATGATAGAGCAGTAAAAGAAATCTAACAGAAATTCATGCCATCCTGCAGCTTACATTGTAACAGGAGGAGAGAGAAATAAACCAAATAATTCATTTGGTGTTTAGAAGGTAACAAATGCTGTGGAGAAAAAGAGAACAGTTAAGAGGAATTGTTGGGGTTTTTCAATTTTAAATAAAGATGGATCACTTATGAAAGAACAATTACAAGTGCTTGGAAATATGGAAAAAGGATGAGAGCTCTTGATGAAGGAAACAGGTGGAAGCAGCAGCCGAGAATACACTCTTAGTTAACTAAAGAGGAGGTGGGAGCCAGTTGGCTTGAAAGAACCCAGGGAGACTTTGGGCTCAAAGTCAACAGATTATGGGAAAGGGTAGGAAGGGGAACAGGGCACTAAAATGGGGGGTTTTAATCCTAAAACTGGTTAGTGAGTCTATGGGTCTTATTTGTATGCCCTACACACATTTTACAATATTCTTTTGTATCTACCCAGTATAGAATAAACATAGACTCATATACCACCTATAATTGCTCCAGCCCACTGCCATACCCCTCTCTATACTCAAGTTTGCAAAGTACAGGTAACATTTTTCCCAGGCAGAAAACCGTATGTCTCTTCTCCAAAGTGATTGAACTAAATATCCAGGGTTAGCTAGGGCTTGCAGTGTGGATGTTGGCATCACAGAATAGAGCCCTCCTGATTCTAAGTTAGATTCTGTCCCACACAAAGCTTCCAGACAGGTATTCTCAAAGGGACCAGAGGTAAGACAGACCTAATAGCATAACAGCAGAGGAAACCTACACCAACTCCTTTTACGAGGTGCTTGTTAAGGGATGTATAGCCAGAAAGAAGCTGACCTGGGATTTGAACAGAGGCCTTCCTTCCAAACTTGTGCTCTTAGCTGCATGCTGCCTGCCTTCCTCTTAGCTCATGCATCTCCTTTCCTGGGTAAAAGGAGACAAACCAGCATGAACATTTGTGTCTATGGCCATAAGTTTACAAGAGAATCTGTCTGGATTTTGAATGAAGATGGATGGGAGCTGGAAGGACTGGTTCTTATCCAATTGCTGGCAATGTGACCTTGGGCTCAGGCATATGGGGACAGGGTTCCTGCCATCTCATAAGGCTGACTTCAGGTAGAAGTAATGGTTGGGACCAGCTCTGCAGCACAAGGTTGGTTCGGCTATCTCAGAACCTTCTAGTCCACAAGGGACTTCACTTCTTGTTACTCTAGCTTTTCTTGCTCTTAAGGTCCTCAGGGACAGCCTGACAGGGCTTTTTTTGGGGATGGGGAGCAGGCTTCTGAGCAGAGGTCTGGTGTCTCTGTTCTCTTATTGCACAGGTGGACAGACTTTGGGGCTAGAGAACCTTCTGTTTGAATCTTGAACTCCCATTTGCCTGTGGTGCAACTCTGGGCAGCCCCTTTAGCTCTGTGAGCTTCAATTTCCTCTTGTGCCACAAATTGACCTTACAGGGTTGTTATAAGAGTAGGAGGTAAGGTATGTAAAAGGCCCAATATGTGTAAAACAAAACATTCTATTGTAATGTTCAAACATACACAAAAGCAGAGAAAACAATATAATGTATGCACATGTACTTATCACCCAGCTTCAACACTGTTATCATCTGGCTGTTCTTTTTTCATCTATTCCCCATTCCACCCCTGCTCCTTTTATTTTAAAGTTGGATTATTTTAAATAAAATTTAATATATCAGATAATTTTATCCATAAATACATTAAAATATATTTCTAAAGATAAAGACTTAAAATACATAATCACAATAGCATTATAACACATATAACACAAATTAATAATAACTTTTTAACATTCTCTAAAAATTAATCTGTGTTTAATATTGCCCAATTGTCCTTGAAATGTATTTTTTGCAGTTGGTTTGTTTGAATCAGGATCCAAATTGTATCTGGTTGACATGTCTCTTAAGTCTTTTTAAAGTTGATAACATTTTCCTAGTCTCTTCTTTTTTTCCAGGCCATGTATTTATTGACTAAAACAAGTCATTCGGATAGTGATTTCCCTATTTTATGAATTTGGCTAATTTAGCATGCTCCTCTGTCACCTGTATTTATTTTATACTGATCAAGCTAGAAGCTTGATTAGATTTAAGTTTAGATTTGGTGGTGGTGGGGGGGGGATGGAGAGTAGAAAAAAAATCCTTCACGGATGATGCTGTATGTTTCCTACTTAGTCACACCAGAGGCACATAATGTCCTGCCATTGTGCTTTCGGTGATGTTAAGATTGATCTGTAGATTCAGCTGATATCAACTTGATCCATCCTTTATGAAGATCCCCATCAAACCCATCACTTTATTGATTGATTGGTTTATATTTTTAATCCTCACCTGAGGATATTTTTCCATTTATTTTCTAACAGAGTGGGAGGGAGAGAGAAAGAAACATCTATGTGAAAGAGACACATCAATTGGTTGCCTCCCGCATGACCATGACCCCAACAAGGGCCAGGGACCAAACCACAATCAAGATACATGCCCTGCCCTGGCCGGTTTGGCTCAGCGGTTGGAGCGTCGACCTGTGGACCAGAGAGTCCCGGGTTTGGTTCCCGCTAGGGGCATGTACCAAAAAATAAAATTAAGTTAACAATATTAAAAAAAAAAAAAAAGACTTCCGGTCAAGATGGCGGGTAGGTAAACGCGGTATAGAGTCCTCCCACAACCACATCAAAGTTACAACTAAACTACAGAACAACCATCATTCAAAACCGCCTGAAATCAAGCTGAATGGAAGTCCTACAACTACAGAATTAAAGCAGCAGCCACATCAAGACTGGTAGGAGGGGCAGAGGCAGACAGGCTGGTCCCACACCCAAGTGTGGCAGATAAAAATCAGGAGGATACCTCGGCTGGGAAGGTCCTCCCTGAGGACTGAGGGGTCCCCGTCCCACACCAGGTGCCCCGCTCAGGGTTCCAGTGCCAGGAAGAGAAGTCCCCATAACTTCTGGCTGGAAAAACTGAGGCTCAGGGAAGCTGACGCGGCTAGAGCCCCAGGCAGCTCCTTAAAGGGCCTGTGCGCGCGAACTTATTGGACTCTCTACCTCTAAGCTTGGAGGGGAGGCAGCTCAAGGGGCACCAGAGACATACAGGGAAGAACTGAGCTATTTGGCACTGGAGCGAGGGCTGGAGAGGGGGCTTTCTCAGGGACAAACATGCTATAAGAGGCCTTTGTTCCTTTGGTGAGCCCTTCCCTGGGGCGGCAGACAGTGGCCATATCTGGGACTCCAGCAACCTGGCTCACACTGGTAGCCCCGCCCTGGTGACTCCCTGAGGCCCCGCCCCACCCAACTTTCAAGCCCACCCAAGCTGTTGCCACTTGCTTAACCATAGGATTGGCCTGTCTTGGATCCTGCTTCAGGTTTTTCCTAAATTCTTTCAAACGAGCAGCATCTGGTCTCAGCGAACCCCATACCTCTCATTAAGTAATACACTGAAACAAACACAGGGAGGCAGCCAAAATGAGGAGACAAAGAAACAGGTCCCAAATGAAAGAACAGAACAAAACCCCAATAAAAGAACTAAGCGAAATGGAGATAAGCAACCTAACAGATGCTGAGTTCAAAATACTGCTTATAAGGATGCTCAATGAACTTAGTGAGAACCTCAATGAACTTAGGGAGGGCCTCAAGAGCATAAAAAAGGACCAGTTAGAAATCATGGATGCACAGTTAGAATTGAAGGAAGCATTAACTGAAATAAAGAATAATTTACACAGCTTCAATAATAGAGTATGTAAATCCAAGGAGCAAACCATCGATTTGGAATATAAGAAAGCAAAAAATCCCCAATCAAAACAGCAAAAAGAAAAAAGAATCCAAAAAAATGAGGATAGTGTAAGGAGCCTCTGGGACAACTTCAAGCGTGCCAACATTCACATCTTGGGGGTGCCAGAAGGAGAAGAGCGAGAACAAGAAATCGAAAACCTGTTTGAAACAATAATGGCAGAAAACTTTCCTAACTTGGTGAAGGAAACAGACCTACAAGTCCAGGAAGCACAGAGAGTCCCAAACAAGATGAACCCCAAGAGGCCCACATCAAGATACATCATCATCAAAATGCAAAAGGTTCAAGACAAAGAGAGAATCTTAAAAGCAGCAAGAGAAAGGCAGCTAGTTACCTACAAGGGAGTTCCCATTAGGCTGTCAGCTGATTTCTCAAAAGAAACTTTGCAGGCCAGAAGGGAGTGGCAAGAAATATTCAGAGTGATGAAAAGCAAGAACCTACAACCGAGATGACTCTATCCTGCAAAGCTGTCATTTAGAATCGATGGCCATATAAAGAGTTTCCCAGACAAGAAAAAGTTAAAGGAGTTCATCACCACCAAACCGTTATTATATGAAATGATGAAGGGTCTTTTTTTTTTTTTTTTTTATCCTCACCCGAGGACATTTCTGCATTTTTTGTTCAGACAGAGCGGGAGGGAGAGAGAGGAAGAGAGAGAGAGAGAAACATTGATGTGAAGGGACACATCGAGTGGTTGCCACCCGCACGACCAA
Organism: Molossus molossus; assembly: GCF_014108415.1. Taxonomy (NCBI): domain Eukaryota; kingdom Metazoa; phylum Chordata; class Mammalia; order Chiroptera; family Molossidae; genus Molossus; species Molossus molossus. The sequence continues at coordinate 20,538,063 of NW_023425358.1, read as the reverse complement.
CCAGGGCCGGGGACAAACTGCAACCGAGGTACGTGCCCTTAGTGGGAACCTAACCCGGGTCTTTCTGTACCGCAGGCCGACGCTCTAACCGCTGAGCCAAACCGGCCAGGGCTGAAGGGTCTTTTTGAAGAAAAAGATAAAATATATGAACAAACAAAATGGCAGTGAATACATATCTATCAACAATGAAATCTACAAACAAAATGAACAGGTAGAACAGAAACATTCTCATAGATACAGAGAACATTTTGTTGGTTGTCAGCTGGGAGGGGATTTGGGGGAATGGGTGAAAAGGGTGAAGAGATTAAGAAGTACAAATTCATTGCTAGACTGACAAACCTCAAAGGGAAAGGGGTTGGGGGGGTGGGAAGAAATAAACCAAAGAACTTATATGCATAACCAATGGACACAGACAATGGTGTGGGAAAAGGCGGGAGGGGGGCGGGAGTGGGGAGGAGGGGGGGGTCAATGGGGGAAAAATGTGGAACATCTGTAATACATTTTACATCCAACAATAAAGATTAAAAAAAAGAAAAAGATACATGCCCTTGACTGGAATCTAACCCATGACTCTTTGATCAGCAGGCCCACACTCTAACCACTGAGCCAAACTGGCCAGGTCCAAACCCATCACTTAAGAAGCTATTGATTGTCAGGGTTTTGGGCCGGTGACACAGGCTTATGAAAGAATTCACAACTAAGCCCTGGCCGGTTTGGCTCAGCGGTTGGAGCGTCGGCCTGCGGTACAAAGAGGCCCCGGTTCGGTTCCCGCTAAGGGCGCGTACCTCGGTTGCAGTTTGTCCCCGGCCCTGGTTGGTCGTGTGGGTGGCAACCACTTGATGTGTCCCTTCACATCGATGTTTCTCCCCCTCTCTCTTCCTCTCTCTCCCTCCCGCTCTGAACAAAAAAAAAAAAAAAGAAAGAAAGAATTCACAACTAAGAGATACAGCGAGGAAATTTATTTTACCTTCCAAGGGAGAAAAAGACCAGGTGTCAATAGGTGACACAGGCAGGGAAGAAAGAGTGGCTTGCACATTTTTTTTTTTAATGTTTTTATTGATTTTTTAGAGAGCAAAGAGAGGAGAGAGAGATAGAAACATTGATGTGGATGCCTCCTACCTGCCCCCAACTGGGAATTGAGCCCACAAACCTACAAACTGGGAATGTGTCCTGACCAGGAATTGAACTGGGACCTCTCAGTCTATAGGACTGAGGCTCAATCCACTGAACCACACCAGCCAGGTGTGGCTTGCACTTTTATTTATTAAAAAAAAATTTTTTTAAACTGATTTTAGAGAGAGAGGAAGTGAGAAGGAGAGAGAGAGAGAAACATCGATGAGAGAGAACATCAATTAGTCAGCCACCTCCTGCATGACCCCCACTGGGAATTGGGCCCACAACTTGGGCATGTGTCCTGACTGGGAATCAAACCAGCAACCTCTTGGTACATGGATTGACACTCAACTGCTGAGCCACACTGGCTGGACTTGGCTTGCACTTTCAAAGAGCAAGTAGTTGCTGTAGCTAAGTGACAAGGAAGGGAGGGGGTTAAGTTAGGTAGATGTAGGGAGTTTGTCTTGAAAAGTTTGTTTTCTAGGAGACACTCAGGCAGATGCACTGAGGATGTGTCTTATCAGCATTTTCCCCGCGTTTGTAAAACAAATTTAAAACAAAAGTTATGAAGAGTTCAAAAGGGAGAGGCCTGTCTTAAGGGGAGGGGAGATGAGGAGAAGGAATTTTTGCTAACCAGCCTGAAGCTGTTAAGACATTAGGTGAAGGAGGGTGGAGTGTAACCTTGAATGTAGCCTAATCTTGTCCTGCTGTTTGAACGGAGAAGCTGTTTGAATCAGAGGAGCCAACAATTTCGAGGTTTAATTACCAGGTGCTTCTCATAAATTGTGGAAAAGCCACAAAAAGAAAAGAGAGGCCTATTTTCTGTCTTTATATTGATGATCATTGCCTGGACCCATTATTTCATTAGGGATTGCCAAAAGATGATACTTTCTTCTAATTTTATCATTCCTTTTGAATTTCTTATCTAATTCTTCTATCAAGATTTATCCCTCATAACTCTTTGGTTACTATGAGATACAATTTGTATAAGAAAGGCCAATACAGACTTAATTATTTTCCTTTAGTATCAGCTTTCAGAATAATGAATTGATGCTGGAGTAACCTCCAAAGATAATCAATAACATTTTTTGGTTCTGTCTTTTCTTTTTGTAACTTTAGGAACATGTGGGTTTAACTTATGGATCTTTGTATATTTGATTTCCCAATCATTATTCTTTTTGATGCTCAAGTAATCCAATCTTTGCACAGTGGGAGCCCCTTTTAGTTGGCTTCTGAGTCTTTGACACACAGTTCTTGAATAGCCTATTTACTTTCTGGCATGACAAAATGTCTCAGGCAGGCAATCTTGCCTATTTCCTGCTTCAGCTAATTCTCCAAGGGATAGCATTTGACACTTAGAAGTGAAAAATCTCCCTTGTGCCCAGGAGGTCCACTTTCTGTAGGATAAATGGCATTCATTTCTCATAATGTGGTGTCCACCCAGAACCCTGTTGCATCTCTTGCCCTACTCTTTCAGATATGCTGAGCTCTTCGTCATTTCCCAAGCAAGGTGTTCTATCCTGAGTTGGGACTTCGTACATATTGATTCCTTTGCCTTGAATGCCCTTCCACCCCTGTCCTCCTAACTCAGTGCAAACCATGTCCTTTCTGTGACACCTTCTTCACCCATCCTGGCAGATTACTTAGACCTGTCATCCATTTATAGCAGGAGTCAAAACATATCATTAAGCATTTATTTGTTACTTGGCTTCCCTCCTTGGGAGTTGCAAACACATCTAGCATAAACATAGCAGGCACTGAGTTTTTTCCATTGTTGCGGCTGTTTTCTAAGCTTGTCAGCTTTGGTCTCATCTCTTTCTGCTCTGGCCAATGTTTAATTCATTTTCCAAATGTTTCACAGAGCATCCTTTAATATCTAGAGAATATTTACTATGCCAAATGTGCTTTACATACATGCTTTTATTACTTTCAACCTGTGAGGTAAGGATTATTATTCTCATTTTACAGATGAGCAAGAGGAAGCTCAGTGAGGTGGTTGAAGGTGCCACTGCTAGGGAATGACTGGGCTGAGACTTCCATATCGGATTTGACTCCCAAAGCCCAAGATTTCCCCTTCACGCCACCATCCATCAAAATGTGGTCTGTGATCCACTCACATCAGAAACATCTAGGGTACTCATTAAAATGCATGCTTCTGGCTACCTCAGACCTACAGACTCAGAATCCCAAGGAGAAGGGGATGGAAAACTAAATTTCTAATAAGTTTCCTTAGAGTGATTTTAAACATTTAAAAAATAGTTCAAAGGTTCAAAAGGGTAAGTGAAAAGCAAGCAGCCCACTCCATTCCCCAGTTGCCCTATTCTCCTCTACCCCACACCCAGATATAATCACTTTTTCTTGAGGTGACTCAGCACACTGAAGTTTGAGGACGATCTTTATACTTATGGGATAGACCTGGTGGGTGGGTCTATAATTCCAGTGCTCAAAGCAAAATTGCAGGTAAGACCACCATTCAGAGGCAGGTGACCCCCAGGAAGGGGTCCAGAGTCACCAGCAAAGATGGTAGGGACTTCTGCTTAGGGGAGTGTCTGCATCTCCTGTTTTTAGGACCTCACAGTCTGTTCAGCTCCTGCCATCACTTCAATGAGGCTGGTCTCTGTTAGTGGCACTATGTGTTAACTTCAGTAACCTCAGCTCTTGAGTTCTGGCTAAGAGAAAATTTATTTAGAAAGTCACAGAGGTAGAAGAAGTGAGCCATAGACTCAGGAAAAAAGTTACAGAGACAAAAGGGGCCCTTGGAGCTTAGGGGAAAGAGAGGGAGGGAGCTTGGCCGGTATGGCTCAGTTGGTTGAGCACAGTCCAATGCACCAAGAGGTTGCAGGTTCAATTCCCCATCAGGACACATGCCCAGGTTTTGGGCTCCATCCCCAGGAGGACACATGCAGGAGACAGCTGATTGATGTTTCTCTCTCCCTCTCCCTTCCTCTGTCTAAAATCAATAAAAAAATACTTTTTTTTTCTTGGTACGTGCCCCTAACGGGAACCAAACCCGGGACTCTCTGGTCCGCAGGCCGACCCTCCAACTGCTGAGCCAAACCGGCCAGGCTAGAAACATATTTTTTTAAAAAGAGAGAAGGTGGGGAGAGACAGAGAGATTGCACAAGTTCTGGGGAAAGAAGTGGGTTGGGGAAAGGCACAGGAGTGCTTTTTTTTATCTGAGGTCTCTGGAGGATCTCAATAGAATATTCATCAGCTTTCCCATTGTGTGTCCCCCTCAGGGTCTTGGTCTCCACTGATTGGTCCTTGCCCAGGGAGGAGGTCATTAGTCATTGCAGCTGGTGCTGATGTAACCATGGCATGCTTTGTTTGAATTTGATGCTTTTCTGGGTCTGGCGCTGAAACACAGCTGAGGCCAAGATGTCATCTCCAGGGGTTAATTCTTAAGTGGCCCTTAAGGGCTTGTAGTTTTGCCATTGCTAGGCAGCCAGGGCTCTCTGCCCACCCTCATGACTCTACACCTGGCCTATCCTTCCTGCTCTGCTCATGCTTATCTGTTTACTACACCTGCACAGGCAGTCTTGTCAGGAACAAATACCAAGAATAAACCCTGGATAAGGGGAGGGTAAGACAGGTGGGATGAGGAGAGGGGAGCCTGCCTGTCCAGAGGTCTAGAACTGGAAGGGTCTGGGTAGAAGCCCAATATCCAACCTTTCAACTTGTATTTCTGATTATTTGTGGTAAGATCAACCTTTCCCGTTAGGATAGATTCTTAAAAAACAGTGATGTTTCACCTTTCTAGGATCACAGACTCCTTTGGGAAGCCCATGAAAACTATAGACTCCCTCCCCTCCCCCCAATGCATAGACACGTAAAACTGCAGATTATTGAAGAAGCACCACAGATCGCTAGCCAAGATTGCCCAGGGATATCTAGGAGGTCCAAGTTAAGAATTCGATTTTAGACAAAAAGCTCTTTCTATATTCGTCTATAGAGCCGGAACTATGTCGCCATTTGCAGTGCCCTGGCATAAACCAGAGGCCAGCTAGCCCAGGAGGTGGGAGCTACGGTGGCTTTGGGTCAGCGAGTCTAGTCGCTGTGGGAAGAACCCACAGACAGGTAATGGCTGCCATCGGGGGCAGTGGGCGTCCTCTTCAGCTTTTAGCGTCATCTGGCCAGGCCCCTGTGCTTCGGGAGCATTTATTGGTTCCTGAGCGTGGCACCTGCTCCCCGCCTACCCCTCACCGGGCTCTCCTGGGTTTCGGAAGCGAACTCATCCTGGACAGACTACCGGCGCAGGGACCTGCGCGGGCAGAGGCTGTTCTGGGAGTCAGTGGGCTCCGCATTCCTTGTTACCCCAGAGCCTGGTACGGGTTGGGGCGCAGGCAGGGATGATGGCCTGAAGCGCGCCGTCCCTCCCGGTCGCCCGCCCACCAAGCTCTGGCCCTACAGGTGTTTCCAGGGCATCTTGCAAGTACCAGACCCTAAGCCGGGCGCTGGCGACACCAGAGAGGGACCTGAGTCCAAGTCTCGCCCGCTGAGCGCGAGTAGAACAACAGCCAGTCGGCGCAGGCTGCACGAGGTCGCACCGGACTGCGAAGAGACCTGCGCACGCCATTGCCTCGCGCGGCGCGCTAGTGAAGCCCTGGCCCCTCCCCCTCGCCGCCCACCTCCCGCCTCCCGCCGCCCCCTCCCCCCGGCTCGGCCGCGCTCTGGTCCGCTGGCTCTATGGGGAAAGCGGCCGCTCTGTGCCGAGGCGGCGGCTGCGGCGGCCGCTCCCGCGGGCTCTCGTCGCTGTTCACGGTTGTTCCCTGCTTGTCCTGCCACACGGCGGCACCGAGCATGAGCGCTTCCACGCCCGGCTCCGAACCGGAGCCGAAGCCTCAGCCAGTGCGGGAGCCCGAGTGGAAACCGCTGTCAGAACAGGTGTCAGAGCCAGTTTCGGAGCCGGTGCCAAGATCGCAGCCTGAGTCCCAGAAGACACCTTCGCCAAGGCCAGGGTACAAGCAAGGATCAGAACTGCTGCCGGGATTGGGGACCGGATCAGCGCCCCGGCAAGAGTTTGGCTCAAATATAGGGAAAGAGCACTTCACCAAGTCATCTGAACAGCCACCAGCGCTGAGGCCAGTAGTGGGGAGCGTGCCCTTTTCTAGACCCGAGCCAGGGTCACAGCTGGTGTCAAAGCCCTCACCTCTTCTGCGTCCAGGACAGGTGAGGATATCTTATGGAGTTCCAATATCAGGGACTGGCACTGCCTCCACGGTCCCAGTTTCTCCGCCTCTGGACAGTTTCAAGGGCTGGCTCCTCAAGTGGACCAACTACCTGAAGGGCTACCAGCGCCGATGGTTCGTGCTCAGTAATGGCCTGCTGTCTTACTACAGGTATGAAAGTGCTACCATGCTCTCCAGCAGAAGTAATGCCTTCAGCTAACCTCCCAGGGCTGCGGGCCCTGACCTCTGGCAGGAGAGTCCCCTGTGGACATGACCTCTGGCAGGCCAAGTGGGTTTAGGGGGTGAGCAGGGAGTGAAGTGAGCCATCTGGGGCCTCAGGGCTCTTCTGGTCTTTGTAGTTGTAGGATCTGGGGCAGCTAGCCAGAGTCAGCACCCCAAAGTTCTTGAATCAGGAGCTTTCTGGTTCAGGAGCTAAGATCATTGTATTAGGAATTGAGGGGGACAGTAACTGTGTTTAGTTCTTGGGACCCATTCATGGTTCCTCCCTCAGTTGATCACTCTATTTCCCACCTTTCCCAATGCCTGCTAGTTTCCCAGGCCTTGGGCTAGGCACAGCAGGCTCACAGATGTATGAGACAGCACCTGCCATTCAGGAGCCCATCTTGGCATTCTGTAGAGACTCAGGAAGCATTCAGCTGTGGCCTTTCTTATTCCAGAAGCAGCATGGGATTCAAAATTGTTCAGTGGTGGGATAGCTAACATCGTCTGCTCACGGAAATGGTTGAAAAGAGAAAGGTAGTGAATGAAGGCTTTCTCTCCTTTCTGACTGGCTATTGCCTCGGTGTGTTTCCTGGTGATGGTTGGTTAAAACTTTGAGATCTCAGATCACTCTATATACTATTGGTTCTCAAACCAGAAAGAGCATCAGAGTTCCCTGAAGGGCTTGTTGAAACACAAAGTGCTGCTCCCTACCCCCATGAGTTTTTGATGCAGTGGATCTAGGAGAGGCCTGCGTTTTGGCATTTCTAACAAGTTCCCAGGTGATGCTGCTCCATTGTCATTGCAAACAGGAGGGCCCTGCTTTGCTGTTTGCTCACTTCCCTTGGCCAGGCAGCATCCCTTTAGGTCATCCACTGTAGGACTTATATGGTCTTTCCTAGCCTTTTTGGAACACTGCTTCTAGAGGATGGTTGAGTCTATGGTGCCCCTGAAAATTTGGGAACTCCATTGAACTTAAGTGATGGTTCACACTCCAAAATGGGGATCACTGTCTTTAATTCCTGGCAGAGAAGAAAGCTGACATGTGTTTCTAATGTGCCCTTCTCATGTGGTCTATTGGTGTGCCTCGGCCAGTCGGCTGTACTAATACACATCCCACAGAACGTAGTGTTCTTGGAGTTAGGCAACTGAGCAAAGAGAGATCCTTTTCCAAATGGTGTTTACATCCCACTCACCATACTGTCAAGTGAGTAAACATTTCATCGACATGTGATGATAGGGATCATCAGTGATTTGCTATAAATATCACTGTTTTCTTAAAAGCAAGGGATGTAACACATAGGGCATGTCGGCTATGGACAATACACCCCCTTTTTCATTACATTCATTTATTTCGTCCTCACAATGACATCGTCAGGTGGGCTCCAGGACTGTCCTGTTGTACAAATGAGGGGTTCTAAGGTTTGACAGGGGGACAGTAGACGGTGGAGAGAGATTCTGATTCGGGTCTTTTGCACTCCATACCCTCAGCCTGTCTCAGGTGTGTGTCCTAATGCCCACTCATCCTTGAGTTCAGCATTTCTGAATTATCTGTAAATTACCAGGTACTACTAACCTAGAGGAGTCAAGGTAATGATTACGAGCATAAGGTCCCACAGTAACAGGAAGTTCTAGTGGAAGTAAAACCTGACCTCATGCATTTTTGTTTGATTTTAATTAGAAGAGCAAAGATGTCCCATCTTCTTTTCTTAAAATAACTTGTACAGGCATACTTCATTTTTTTGTGCTTCACTTTATCGCACTTAACAGATGTTGTATTTTATTATATTTATTATTTTGAGAGCGTGTTTATTAAAGCTGGGGACAGTGAAACAATGAGGGGCTTAAGATAGAAGAAGCAATAGAAGAGCCCAGGCTGGGCTGCTTTAGCTCACTGGAATGTCAGAGAAAAAGGGGTCTTGGAGACAGGTTCATGGGGTTAGCCTGAGGGATGTTACATTTTTTAAAAACTGAAGGCAAGATCCTCCATTAGCTAAAAGATTTAGACTCGCTGTATTGTGATATTCCCTTTATTGCGGTGGTGTGAACAAAACCTGCAGTATTTCTGATGTATGCCTGTATTGACAGGTGGCATTTCAATGTAATTTCAAATGTGCTGATTTTCTGTGTAACTAAGAAAAGTCCTCATTGCTTGTTGATAAGGCTGTGGGGACAGATACTGGTTTAGGGGGAGGAGGTTGTGGGAACAGGTTTCTTGTGTGGGTGCTTACACAGTTCAGCTCTGTAGTTTTCATTTTGCAACATTTGTAGATTCTAAGAAGGGCAGAATTGTTGCTTGAATCACCTGGGTGGAATGAATGATTCCTCACATTTGTACAGCCCTGTGCTCATTTTGTCCCATGTGAGGCTGGCCATAAAGATGTCCTCATTCCAGTTTTATAGGAAGGGAAACAGACTGACTGAATAGGCTTCAGTGGCTTACTCAGAGGTACCCAGCTTGCAGGCTGTGCCTAAATGCTATTGGAGATGAGTAAGTCTCTGTGTGCATAAAAGACACTGTGAAGTGGATCCAGAATTGCCATTTTCCTCATGTACTCCAGTTTTGCTTTCTGGAAAACACTCTGATCTACCCCTCCCCGTGCCTCTTAGCACTTTAGATGTCTGACACCACTTTCCTGTTTCTGCTTCTGATCTGAATCCTGGCTTATAGACCAGGCATGGCCATCCTGACTGCTGGAGTCAAGGACTGAGTGCCCTTCAGGCCTGATGCTTATAATTGACAGCAGCAGGGTGGTCTATCCAGGGCCCTGTCTGTGCCCTGCACCACCCATGTGTATTATCTCTTCCCACCCTCCAGTTCTCCAAGTGTGTTGCTGGAATAGAGGCAAATTCAGATGCTTATGAGTGGAAAACAAGGGTGAAAGAGTTTTTATTCATAATCTTTTCTTAGGGTAGAGTGAGGTTTACCTGCTGGAGTAATGTGGCTGAGAGAGAAGGAATCAGAGTCATTTCTCTTACAAGCTTCCCTTTTGGAAAAACCACTCTCTAATGAAAAAAAAAAAAAAAGTTAAGTGAAGCCTGGTGTTTGGATAAATGTGTTTGGTGAAAATGTGGGCACATATTTCTTATGCCCCCTCCCCTACCCCATTCACCAACCTGCACCCCCTCCAGGATAACCACCATTCCAAATCCTAGTTATCATCTCCTTTCTTGCTTTTTATTTAGTTTTATCTCATCTATATGCAATTAAACATTTTTAAAAATTTCAACCACCTTTAACTTTATTTTTAAAAGGGCATTTTACAGCATATAATTTTGGGGGACTTATTAACTGCTTTATAACAGTCCAGAATATGAATGTACCACTTTTTATTTACACATTTTCTTTTTGTTGGGTGACTATGAAATTTCTTAGACTTGTTCAGGAATTTCTCTTGGGTAAAATCACTGGGATGTAGACAATGTGAATGTTTGCCTTACATAATGCCAAATTTTCCAGAGTACTTGTATCACTTTATACTCCTACCTGTAATTAATAAGAGATTTTTGTGGATCTATAGCCTTTGCAAAACTTGATATTGTCAGCATTGACTTTGCCAATCAAATGGATATACAGTGGCATCTCACAGTCTTGACCTGCATTTCAGTTTGCATTATTTTTACCTTAAGAGAAAATCATTGGGGGTTTGGATTAGACTTTCTCCATTAAGTGTGGCTTCTCAGGTACTTCTGCCCTGGATTTTGCTTGAGAAGTTCATTTGATCATTTAAGTTTATTCTAAGGGAGAAAATATATAATGCTAGACCGCTGGGTGTAGTAACATTTATAGTATCAGGAATAAAAATGCTTTTTGTAAACATTGTCACATATAGAAAGAATTTCTGAGAAGTATGGGTAATTGTTAGCAGGTTTTTACTTCTTTCCAACAGTGTGGTAGGAACATAAATATAGGAGTTGAGGTTCTTATTCCATTGTTTGGCATTCTTAATCATATGTCTATTTGGATACCAATAAGGAGAATATGATTTTGTGCTCAGTTTTCTTCTCTCTCTCTCTCTTTCTCTCTCTCTCTCTCTCTCTCTCTCTCTCTCTCTTTCTCTGTTTTTGGTTGTTAGTTCCCATAAAAAAAAAAGTTATCCCCAATTCTTATCTCATAGGGAACATGTAATTACATAAAATTAGGGGGGAAAGCATAAATGATGTGGAATTTTTAAAAGTATTAGTTTCCAAAATGCTCAATGTCACTATTCATCAGAGAGATGCAAATTAAAACAACGATGAGATCACCTCACACCTGCAAAGAGGTCATGAGTGGATCAGCAGCATATTTTGGAGAAGCACGATGCACAATAATGTTCTCAGCAAGGTCTAGTGACAAAAACTGTAATTCTCCCCACAAAACTTGCTCCTCCTCCTAACTTGTCTCTTTCTATGAATAGCTGAAAAACTCTGAGTCATGCTTGCTGCCGCCTCCCTCCCTCATCCCACATCAGATGGAATTGCCACACCCTGCCCATTTCTCTCCTCTGGTCTCCTCTCCACATCGATGCCACATCTGTGGTTCAGATCTGGCCTTCTGTTTAACTGGTTTCCCAGCTTCCAGCTGCCTTGGACAGTGCATCCCCCCTGTGGTACCAGCTCCCCACTGATGGCCCTGGAGTTGCTTCATCTTCTCCAGGATTCTCTTTCAATAGTTCCATGCCCTGTGTTAGCTCCCTGACTTGGATTTCTCTCATTTGAAATACCCACAGTGGCCCCTGACTGATCCAAGGACCACTGGGAGTTTACAGGGAGCAATGTGGGCGTCTCTGCCGAAAGCTTTGTGTCAGAGGGACACGTGGCCAAGTTCAGCGGCATCTTTGGATTCTGCATAGAGCCTAGCATGATGCTTTGTCACTGATAAGCCCTCAGTAGTTTGGTTAGTCTGAATGGATGAGTGGGTGAATGAAAGAGTTGCCTGTGATTCTATGGGATTTCAGAAAGCCAATAGTGCAACTTTGATTTTTCTTAATTTGTTTTCAATCATCAAAATTTGTTTGCTGAAATAAGATGATGATAAATTGGAGATTGCTGGCTTAAGACAGGAGTGCCAGAAAAGTGACAGTTATGAAATGCAGATATCTGGATATTTTATGTTCACAGATTTGAATGTGTTGAAATATCTTATCTTCCTCTATAAAGCAATAATTTATATCTGTGGTCATCATTTGTATTTACATAGGGTTACAAGAGTCTGTGCATGTTGTCTGTCACTTTGTCAAGAGTAGCAGTGCCTGGAGGAATGGGGAGCAAAGGTCAAGCTTTATTATTATTATTATTATTTTTTAATCATCCTCACCTGAGGACATTTTTCTATTGTTTGTTCAGGTAGACTGGGAGGGAGAGAGAGGAACAGAGAGAGAGAAACATCGATGTGAAAGGGACACATCGAGTGGTCGCCACCGGCCCAACCAACCAAGGCCGGGGACAAACTGCAACGGAGGTACATGCCCTTAGCGGGAACTGATCCCGGGTCTCTCCGGACCACAGGCCGATGCTCTAACCGCTGAGCCAAACTGGCCAGGGCCAGCTTTAAAAAGGGTTTTTCACAATTGCATAGCTCTTTTTTTTTTTAAATATATATATATATATATATATATATTTTTTTTTATCCTCAAATGGAGGACATTTTTCTATTTTTTGTTCAGATAGAGTGGGAGGGAGAGAGAGAGAGAGAGAAACATCAGTGTGAAAGGGACACATCGAGTGGTTGCCACCTGCACAACCCAACCAGGGCCGGGGACAAACTGCAACCGAGGTACGTGCCCTTAATGGGAACCGAACCTGGGTCTCTGGACCTCAGGCTGATGCTCCAACCACTGAGCCAAACCGGCCAGGGCTGCATAGCTCTTTAAACTAGTTTCATGTGTGCCTGATGGTTTCCTTGCATGTTAAGTAAGTGACCCTGTGGGAAGCAGGCCATGGATCAGAGGTGAGGCCTCCACCCCGTGTTAGATTCAATCAAGTAAATAGGCCCTCACATCTGTGGGGTTCTCTGCCGTGTCAGAGTGATTTTCTAGTTTGCAGTTTGGTGAGGAGTGAAGGCTCTTCCTTATTTTCCTTTTAAATGGAGGAAGAAGTGGGAGCATCAGGACTCAAACAGTCTTCTGACAGCCTGTGCCAAGGTGTCCACCCACCACACATTGTGGAGACGCCTTGCTGGGGTCCTGTGTCGAGGTCTCTAAGACTAACCCCACATTTCATGACCACTCGGACTCCAGGACTCACTTGTCAAGCTATGCTCACAGCTGTGCTTTATGACAGCAAAGCACAATCAGCAAAGGGAAGGGGGAGCCTGGGATGAAGTCTGGGGGAACCAGAAGCTAGCTTCCAAGGGTCCTTTGCCAGTGCAGTCACACAGGAGATACTAATTCCTCCAGCAACAAGTTGTGACAACACATGTGAAATAATCGTTAGAGATTCAGTGCACAGGATTTTCACTGGGGGCTGGTCACAGAGGCACCCTCTGGCATATTGCCAAAGTTCAGACTCCCAGAGGGAAAGCAGGTGTTCAGCATAGACCACATTTTTGTACTAGCAGTTTAGGTGTTGACAGCTACCCTCACCAGTCAGGGAAGGGGAGTGTTCCCCAAATCCAGATTCTCCCAGACTCCAGCCAAAGGCCAACCTTGGACACAGGCCTTTCAAAGGATGAGCAGTCTCATGCCTGCTGTGTTAATTTTTTCTGCACAGGTGTAACCTCCTTTCTCCTTGCAGATTTTAGTGATGTCACTCAGAATAAGAGCTGACCTTTACTTTGGGTCAAGGAGAGTGAATGCTTACACTTGACTTTGAGTGGCAGAGTGGCTTCTAGTTTCCTTTCAGAGGAAGCACATGCCAGTCTTGCAGGGTGTCTAACACACCACAGGGTCTGCTGCTCTGTGTGCTGAGGGCCTTCTCTGTGGACCATGTAGTTAGCCCTTTATTACTTCAGAGATACTTTTCTGAACTATACCTTCCCCAAGGCTTTCAGTGGCTCGGATTTTGCATGTGACTGGAGTACACTTGCCACACAAATCTCCTTCGTCTGCAAGTACTCTTGTGACTTTGGTGGAATGTATGATGTGAGTTCTCCAGCTGCTAATGACCCTGCACCTTCTTTTTAAAAACTAGTTTGAGAGAGAGAGAAAGAAACGTTGATGTGAGAAAAACATTGATCAGTTGCCTCCTGCATGTATCCTGACCAGGGACCAAACCTACCACCTGGGCATGTGCCCTGATTGGGTATTGAACCGGTGACCCTTTGGTGCATGGGACAACACCCAGCCAACTGAGCCATACCAGCCATGGCCCCTTGCACCTTTCTTAGGCAGGGTCTGTTAGTCCAAGATTGGGGCCTGATCAGCAGTCTGGAACATAGTAACAGTGAGAATACATCAGCTTTGTTGAATCATTTATTGAGGTCCAACGATGTACAAGGCAGTGGGGGAGACAGACAGGCATACCATCATCAAATCACTGTATGGAGGAGGAGGAGGAGGTCTGCATTCATCTTGGCCATTTGGTTAGAGGCCAGCAGGTTCAGGTGAAGTGCTGTGGGGGAGCTCCCAGGGATCTGGATATTCAAGCCTCCTGTTGTCTTTGGGGATGTAATTGGCAAATTGCGTCAATAAAGAAAGACAGGCCTGTGAAAAGGGTATGAGGGCCCTTAAATCAAGATCAGCATCTGCTCATTTCAAGGGGAAAGGGAGGAAGTGGGCCTGTTTCCTCACAACTACAGATAGTGATATGTGGGGAGGAGGAGATGGTAGGAAACACTCCTAAAAAATTGAAATTGGCAGCTTTATATGTGGTGAATCATGCACCAGGTGTCACCACAGAGATGTGGCTTTAATCTTACACACAAAGCAAACTGTCAATGTTTTGGGGTTATGCTGGATGCTATATGCTTTTTTTCTTTTAAGTGAGACTCTTTCTTGAGTCTGTTTTTAAGAGATCTCAGAGTTTTGATTACTTCGCTTCACTCCTTTTGACATCTCATCACATGCTCAGCCACAGCCCCATGCATATAATAGATTTAACAATCTTGACTCACACCATTTGATCTGCATTGCTGGGCCACTGCCTAAACCAAGAAGAGGGCAGATGGCATTACTGAGCTTGCATAGGGAACTGCCAGAGAGTGTTGTCCTTTGAAGGTGCTGTCTTCCTAAAATACAATGTGTGGCTTCCCTGGGTTCACCACTCTCTACCCTTCCCAGTCAGGCCCCCCCTGTCATTTACCCCATCTCTCCCTCTTTCCCTGTCCTTGATCCTTCTTCTGCTTAACTTACCTTATTCCCCTCTGCAAACCACATGACTTTTATTCTCCCCTCCAAATCTCTGCATCTGCCATCCCCTTACCCAGGAGAACCCCTTCTCATTGCTGCAGACATCCAGCAGGGCAGTCTTAATTCCAGGTCATCTCAGTATGGACCTGCCTAGATTCCCCTGCACTGAGCTGGGCTGGGGGAACTATCCTTCCTCTGATACTCTTTTGTGTGTTATGTCATTTGGGTGTGCACCCATTAGCTGGGATGGTTGGGGAGCCTTCCCTCACTCTTGGTTCCCCACCTGTTACCTTCATACAGGAGATCCCCTACCTGGCTCGCCTCTCTTCAGGATTGGTTGAGCATGTGACCAGCAGTGGGAGTGATGGCTCTGGAGGCTTCATAAGAAGCTAGTTTTATTCTTTTGTGATCAGATGCTTGCCAAACACTCAAACAGTTGGCAAGGTGGGCTGCCCATGTGCACTAGGTTTATCAGTTATCTATTGCTGTGTAACTTTGAGGCTTAAAACAACAATGATTTTATTATTGCTCACAGGTTCTGTTGGTTGGGAATTCAGAAAGGGGTTGGCTGGAAAGTTCTGACTGAGGCCTTCTCATGGGGCTACAGTCAGATGGTGGCTGGGAGTAGAATGGCAGGGGCTGGCAAGTAGCAAAAATCTTCCAGAGTAACTAGAGCAGGAAGGGTAAAAGGCTTTCTTGTGAGACCACAGAATAGTTGTATAAAGCTTACCCAGTTGCTTGTGCACTTTCTTCATTTCTCATGTCTGCTTCTCTTATTTTCCTCTCTGTAGCCCAGTCTTCTTTTTCTCTGCTTTTCTCCTTGGGCCATGTGGCTGAAGATGGCTGCTGCCCACGGCCCCCTGGCTCTAGCCTGCACACCCTCACTCTGGTCCACATTCCATTGGTTGTATCAAGGCACATGTCCCTGTCTGATATATTAGTGGGGTGATATCCTAGTGGGGTGATCCTGCAAAATCCTATGGCAAAGGGTGAGGATGGACATGTAATTTTAATTTAGAGAGGGTGTTAAGAATTGAGAAAAATGCTAGTCTTTCCCAGCCTCTAACCTTCCTTCAATGATTACTCTCTTCATCTGTAAGGTGAGAGGGCTGGATTAAGTGATCTCTGGGATTCCTTCTAGCTCTAACTTCATGAGAATTTGATAGGTAACCAATTGGAAGAAGTAGGGGAGAGATTAGATATCATAAACAATCTATACCTGGAATGGGCTTGGCACATCGAAGTTCTCAAGAAATGTCTATTGACTTAATGGCTTGGAGATCAGAGTCCAGGTGTCTGGGGAGCTGGTGGCTGACCTGGTAGAGAAAGAATGGGGGATACTTTTGCTGGGCCCGGATGTTCACTGGCCTTCTTGCCCCTGGGGCCACAGGCCTTTGAAAGCACTTCGGAGTTGCTGTCGCAGCATCCAGGTGCTTGTCTCCCTTTTTTTCTGGCTGTCACTCGTGGATTTGGTCTAGTGACAGTGAGGGCCCTTGGTCCTAAGCCTCAGGGGAGCATAGTAACAGGGCTAAATGGTGTATTCCAGTTTCCTGTCTTGGGAGACTTGCAAGCAGACAGAGTGGGGGCACCACCTCTTGCTGAGTTGTCCACGTTCTGTACCAAGAAAGATAACTAGAATTCTTCAGTTTTAGCAAGTGAAATTATTTTGCTAGACAGGGGCACAGAAATGATTTTTTTCTTCTGAGGCCTGAAATTCTAAGTTTGAATTTATTTTGCTTGTCAGCTTGAGTCTTTGCCTTCTGGAGATGGTATAAAGTATTCTTAACCTCTTAGAAGATTCCTATAGTGCCTCTCTCTCATCTGAGTGCCTTATAGCCTGCTCTTTTACTACAGTCTTCTGGACATTATCTTTGGCTCTGGGCTGCAGTCCTCCTGCTCCCCTTCCCCTTCCTACCCTGGTTTGTATTTGGTGGCACTGTGTCATTTACGTGCATCTTCAGCAGCTTGAGGGCAAGACCAGTAACTCATATTTTATCTGTTTCCTTCCAGAAGACCCAATACACATTAAATCAGTTTTCAGTAACTGTTAGCTGGCCACACATTGCACAGATATGTCTTTAGTGCCTGGAAAGCTGATGAGTGAGGTTCTCCAGGTCCCTGGTTAAGTTGCATGGTGTGGTGGTAGAAGAATCTCAAGGTAGGAAAAGAATTTCAAGTTCATCTAGTCCAAACATCTCTTCGTTCATTGACTTCTTCCTATAGCATCTCTGCCCCAATAGCACCAGACTCTGAACAAACCTCTCCGGTGACAGAAAACAAACCTTTATCTCCCATGACAAGCTGGTATGCCTTAGACAACTCTGAATGTTAGAAAACTCTTCTTCTGTTGAGCTGAGATGGGTTTCCAGACAACATCTGTCCTCACTGGGATATTTCTCTGTCTCACACAGCTGGATTTATCCCTTCTACATGGCCACACTCTTCATCTTCAGAGTGCCTGGCTCAGTGTCCCTGTGTATTATCTATTGCTACATAACAAATCATCTCAAAATTTAGTGGTTTAAAACAGTCATAAACATCTCAGAGTTTCTATGGGTCAAGAATTCATGAGTGGGTGGTTAGTTGGGGTAATTCTGGCTCTGGATGTTTAATGAGGCCTACACTCATCTGAAGGCTTGACTGGGGCTGGAGGCTCCACTTCCAAGGGGCTCCCTCATATGCCTAACAAAGTGATGCTGGTTATTGACAGATGGACCTCTCCAAAGGGCTGGTTAAGTGTCCTCACAACATGGCAGCTGGTTTTTCCCAGGAACAGTGATCCAAGAGAGAGCAAGCAGGAACCATAAATGTCTTTTTTGTTTAAATCTACCCTCATAGTCACACTCTTTCTAATTTCCACAATATTTCTGTTAGTTACACTAGTCAGCCCTGCCCAGTGTGGAAGAAAGACTCCAAAGCTCTGTGACACCCCACCTCTTCACCTGTAAATAGCCTTACTTGACTGTTTGAAACAAACCACGAAGAAATACTGGGTAAACTATTTCATAAATGAAAGGGATTTTTTGAATGTAAGGATTTTGCTAGTAGTGATTGCTTAACTAATGAAAACCTCCTGTTTAACCCCACGTACAGTCAAGAAAAGTGGGGCTGGATTTGCCAGAGGATGAGGAAGGCATATCTAAGGCCTCTTTTGGGGGTAGCCAGACTTTGGGTTAGCTATCCTTCTGGAGTTCAGGAACCTTGTCATGAGGAGACACCCTCTGCTGCCAGGGCCCTACCCTCATTCAGTCCAAATGGTAGAGGGAACACAGAAGGTCACACACTTTTTGGATGCTATGGGGGCCCAAGAGAGCTACCAACCCATGGAGGCCCAGACCTCTGTCTTGTTCATTGATCTGAACCCAGTGCCTAGCCCATCATGTTGACTGAACGAAAGAATGAACATGCCAAGCAGGGATGATGGTTCTTCTAAACACAGGCTTTGTTTTGAGAATCTGCTACTACCCATGGTGTGAGGCCTTCAGTTTTGCAAGCTGCTGTCGTTTTGATAGGAGTTGAGCTGCCATTTCTGCTTCAATTGAAGCTTGGTGGGAGTCACTTTTATGTAGGATTATTTAATCTAATATTAGAAGCAATGCCTATAATACTGGAGGCCATGACGAGAAAAAGTAGAATTCCTTTTTTACCCACCCCCCCCTCCATAATCTGTGCATTTAAATTTGTAATTGGCTTTGGTATGTTAAATTTTGACTCAAGTGTTTCCTTAATTAACCTCTAATTCATGGCATTTCATCTTTTGCTTGGCTTGGTAACTAATTTTTTTTTTTTAGAACTTCCTTTGCTTAGTGTAGTATTTGGGGGCAGGCTATGTTTTAGTGCTGCTGGATTTTTAAGCTAACAGCTCACTTGTAAAAGGAAGAATGTAGGTCGCTGGAACATCCTGTAGATTGTGGCTATAGCTATAAAGATTGTGCAATGATTTAAAAAACAAACCTGTTCAAGTATCCTGACTTGTTCTCTGTAGGAGATTTTGGATTTACAGGCTTATGGCTTCACTCAAAATAGATCCAACCCTGTGCCCTAGGGACCTGCCATCCTTCTTTCTTTTCCCGAGGCACTCAGTGTGCAGCCTCATTCCTGTGCCTGGCTCACTGGGACTCAAGAAGCCCCTTTTTCACCAAAGTCATTCAGCACCGCTATTGGCCATTGCTCTACAGGGGAAGAATTTAAAATACTTTGGATCTTAAACGGATTTTATATTTATTATGGAAATTTTCAAACATGTAAAAGTAGAACTGTTGGTATAATGAACCCCATTACCCAGTGTTAGCAAGGGTTAGTCTGTGGCCTCCCCACCCTCACTTAATTTGAAGCAAATCTCAGACATCTTTAATTTTGATAACTAAGTTAAAAATAATTTTAACAATAATATTTATAAAATATTTTAGTATTCTGTCTTTAGATATGAAGGTTTAAAAAAAACAATCAAAATGGCATTATTATCCCTAAAAATTTAATAGTTTTTTAATGAAATATGCAGTCAATATTAAAATTTTCCCATTGATTTAAAGTTTAAAAATTTTTTTTGAGAAATCAGGATCCAGTAAGGTTCATTCATTGTAGTTGTACCTATTTTCCCTCAGATTTTAAAAATAAACCTTTTGTTTGTTTGAAATTATTTCAAGTTTAGAGGAAAGTTATAAGAATAGTACCAAGAACTCCTATGTATCCTTCCTTCATATCCCTCAACTGTTAATATTACTATATTTCTTTATTCTCTCTCTCTATTTTTTATACATACATTTTTACAATTACTTACGAGTAAGTTTCAGACATGATGTTCATTATCACTTAATGCTTTAGTGTGCATTCCTTAAAACAAACACACCATTCTGCTATACATATCCAGAATGTAAACATTGATATAATGCTACCGTCTAATCCATGGACCCCATTCATATTTTGCCAGTTGTCCCAATAATATCCTTTATAGGTACAAAGTCCAGTCCAAGGTCATAGATTGCATTTGGTCATTGTGTCAGTTTAGTTTCCTTCCTTCATATCCCTCAACTGTTAATATTATCCCATTATCCTTCCTTCATATCCCTCAACTGTTATCCCATTATCCTGATATCCCATTATCCTTCCTTCATATCCCTCAACTGTTAATATTACTATATTTCTTTATTCTCTCTCTCTATTTTTTATACATACATTTTTACAATTACTTACGAGTAAGTTTCAGACATGATGTTCATTATCACTTAATGCTTTAGTGTGCATTCCTTAAAACAAACACACCATTTTGCTATACATATCCAGAATGTAAACATTGATATAATGCTACCGTCTAATCCATGGACCCCATTCATATTTTGCCAGTTGTCCCAATAATATCCTTTATAGGTACAAAGTCCAGTCCAAGGTCATAGATTGCATTTGGTCATTGTGTCAGTTTAGTTTCCTTCCTTCATATCCCTCAACTGTTAATATTATCCCATTATCCTTCCTTCATATCCCTCAACTGTTATCCCATTATCCTGATATCCCATTATCCTTCCTTCATATCCCTCAACTGTTAATATTACTATATTTCTTTATTCTCTCTCTCTATTTTTTATACATACATTTTTACAATTACTTACGAGTAAGTTTCAGACATGATGTTCATTATCACTTAATGCTTTAGTGTGCATTCCTTAAAACAAACACACCATTCTGCTATACATATCCAGAATGTAAACATTGATATAATGCTACCGTCTAATCCATGGACCCCATTCATATTTTGCCAGTTGTCCCAATAATATCCTTTATAGGTACAAAGTCCAGTCCAAGGTCATAGATTGCATTTGGTCATTGTGTCAGTTTAGTTTCAGTCTGGAATAGTTCTTCCGTTTTTCCTTGTCTTTCATGACCTGGACATTTTTTATGAATACAGGCCAGTTACTTTGTAGAATGTGACTCCGTTTGGGGTTGCCTGGTGTTCCTTTATGTTTAGATTCAGTTCCTGTGTTCGTGGCAGGAATATGTTCTTCACAGTGCATCATAACAGGAGGCACCTGACACTGCTTTGTCCTGCTACTAGTGATATAACTTTCACCATTTGGTTAAGATGGTGTTTGCCAGATTTCTCTACTAAGAAGTTAATAAATTTTATAATGATTAATTAATAAGTAATTAGAAAGTATTTTTATGGGGAGACATTTTGAGGCTGTGTTAAACCCTGTTCATTAACAAATCCTCACCCACTTGATTATAGCATCTTTTGATGATATTCTATCATTCCTTTTGCAATTATTGATGGGATAACTTTATGAAGAGAAATTTCCCCTCATTGATCATTTAGTTACCCAGTGGTTTAGTTAATATGGAAATGGCAGGAAAAATGCTCTGTGCTTCCCTTTATTCATCAGTTATCAAATAAATGAGTTGAATTCCTAGCATCCCCCCAAGGTTATGATGATTTATTTTTTAGTATCATGAACTCCTTGATTTGATGTCTTTCACTATATTGCAGTTGTTATTCTTATTCTAATCTTTGAGATAAAATTCACATACCATACAAATCATCCATTTAAAGTACACGTTTTAATGGTTTTTAACTTATTCACGGTATGTACAACTGTCACCAGATTCAGTTTTTGAACATTTTCATCACCTGTGAAAGACACCCCATACCCTTTACCTATCACTCCCCTGCCCTTCCCAGATCTGCTCCCCAGACCTAGATAACCACTCATCTATTTTCTGTCTCTCTATACTTCCCTATTCTGGACTTTTTGTATGGTTAGAATGATACAATATGTGGAATTTTTGACTGTCTTCTTTTAACTTAGCATAATGCTTTTGAGGTTCATCCAGTTGTAGCATGTATCAGTGCTTCATTATTGTTTATGGCTGAATAATATTCTATTGTATGCATATAATCACATTGTATGAATTATGTTTGCTCATTTATCCATTAATGGATATTCATATTGTTTCCACATTTTGGTTATTATGCATAATGCTATTATAAATGTGTGCAAGTTTTTGTATGGACATATGATTTGTTGTTGTTGTTGTTTTATCCTCACCCAAGAACATTTCTGCATTTATCCTCTGCTAGAGCTGGAGGGAGAGAGGGAGAAAGAGAGAGAGAGAGAGAGAGAGAGAGAGAGAGAGAGAAACATTGATGTGAGAGAGATATATCGAGTGGTTGCCACCCACTCGACCCCAACCAGGGCTGGGAACAAACTGTAATCAAGGTACGTGCTCTTAGCTGGAATGGAACCTGGGCCTCTCTGGTCCATGGGATGATGCTCTAACTGCTGAGCCAAACCAGCCAGAGCTACCACTTTTTTTTTTTTTTTTTTAGAGAACTTTCTTTAGCCACTTATTTTTTGGGGGTAGATCTGCTGCCCAAAATGTTTTCCTTCATCTGAGAATGTTTTTAGTTTTCCTTTATTCCTGGTGAACATTGTCACTGGATACTGGATTGACAGTTCTTTTCATTCAGCCCTTGAAAAATTTCTTTGTCATTTTATTTCCAGAAGTTTGACTATGATGTATCTTGGCATGAAAAGACATTTTTTTGTTTGTTTATCCTTTTTGGTTTTGCTCAGCTTCTTGAATCTGTCAGTTTATGGGGTTTTTTTGTTTTTTTTTTTTTTTGTTTTTTTTTTTTTATCCTCACCCGAGGATATTTTTCCATTTTTTGTACAGATAGAGTGGGAGGGAGAGAGATGAAGAGAGAGAGAGAGAGAGAAACATCGACGTGAAGGGACACATCGAGTGGCTGCCACCCGCACGACCAACCAGGGCTGGGGACAAACTGCAACCGGAGTACGTGCCCTTAGCGGGAACCGAACCCGGGTCTCTCTGGACTGCAGGCCAACGCTCTAACCGCTGAGCCAAACTGGCCAGGGCTGGGGTTTTTTTTGTTTGTTTGTTTGTTTGTTTGTTTTTGCCAAATCTGGGGTTTTCAGTCATTATCTCTTCAAATCTGCCTTCCCTTCTTCTCTCTTTCATTCTGAGACTCTGGTGACAAAATGTTAGATCTTTTTTTCTAGTCCTACTGGTCCTTGAGGCTCTGTTCATTTTCGTTTCCAGTCTATTTTTTTTTTTCTGTTGTTCAGATTAGGTAGTTTCTATTGTTCTATCTTCAGGTTAACTGATCCCCCCACTCCCACCCCTTTCTTCTGCTCTTGAGCCATTATTTTTAATTTTGGTTATTATATTTTCCAGTTCTAAATTTTCCATTTGGTTCTTCTTTGTATCTTCTATTTATTTGCTGAGACTTTCTATTTCTTTGATGAGACTCACTATTAAATCTGTGATGGAAACAGTTGGAAAATTTAAGGTGAGAATTTAAAAAAATTCCACAGCCCAGTAGCTACTGGAAAACTTAATGGTGTTCACTGTTTAGCTATTGCTTATTTTGCAAATGGATGGATTTTAATTATAATATTCATTTTCTTGGTATTTTAAATTTGCTTTACCTATGTGGATGTTTAAGAACATGTTGATTATCAAAACCTTGCAGTGAAACATTTTCTTTGGAGAACAGTCGTCTTTATGATCAAATTAAAGGTGGTGAAAGTTGAATTGATTCATTTAACAAATATTTACTGAGCACAAACTATGTGACCAACACTTGCTAGATTCTAGAGATATAGCAGTGCATTAGACAGCTGTGGACCCTGCATCAGAAGGATCAGAATAGGATATGATAAGAATAGTAAGAGAGGAAGCCTGCAGGACTGTGGAAAAATAGCAGGACATGTAAAGAAAGTTTCTTGGAAGAAGTGGCATTTCAAGCATGGGGACAACAGGCTGGATTGGAAGCAGTGGGCAGGGAGGAGTTAGCTTGGAAAGAACTGGTAGTGTTATTCAGGAGTGAGGACTTCGTCCTAAGGAAAGCGGAGAGTAGTTGAGAGGTTTAAAGCAGCGTGTTGACAAGACTCAGTGAAGTTTTAGAAAGAAATGTAGCATAGGAGCGGATTAGTAGGGGCAAGGTGGGATGCAGAAGCTGATGATGAGGCTGTGGGTATTGTCCAGGCTAAAGATGGCTGTGAGCTAGAGCAGGGCCGAGCAAGGCTGCTGCAGCGAAGGGGATGGACTTGAGAGACTGAGGAGGCATGCTGGAGAGGGCTTGGAATTCTGCTCCGTCAAGTCCAGGGGTGAGACTTTTTTATTTTATTTTTTTTATCCTCACCCGAGGACATTTTTTTCCATTTTTTGTTCAGATAGAGTGGGAGGGAGGGAGGAAGGGAGGGAGGGAGGGAGAGAGAGAGAGAGAGAGAGAGAGAGAGAGAAAGAGAGAAAGAGAGAAAGAGAGAAACATTGACGTGAAAGGGACACATTGAGTGGCTGCCACCCACCCGACCCAACCAGGGCCAGGGCCAAACTGCAACCGAGGTACGTGCCTTTAGTGGGAATCGAACCCGAGTCTCTCTGGACCGCAGGCCAACGCTCTAACTGCTGAGCAAAACTGGCCAGGGCCAGGGTTGAGACTTTTGCCAGACTAACCTCACACTTTAAAACTGTAGTAACTTGGAAATATGTTAGCAGTTGTTGCATTGGTAGAACAAGTGGAGTGTTCCTCCATTTTTCTCCTTTGACATAACCTTTTCATTTGAGATAGAAAGTATTTGTCTAATGTTCTGTGACAAGCTTTCCACTTAATCTTCGAAACCACCTTTAACGTTGCTGGGTGGTGCATGGTATTCTGATACTTTGATGGAACCGCAAAAAGTATCTAATTAATTTTCATTGAGGAATGTCGATGGGGTAGGGTGTTGTTACCCTGTCATTCCATCTTCAGCATGTGAGGTCAGCAAAACTGGGGGGCAGCTAGGTCATACTCCTGGGTTTGTTCCACTGCTTGTGTAACACTCATTATTCACTCAGCCAGCCCATCATCTCTGAGCCTTCACCACGTGTCAGTTCTGAGCTGGGCAGAGAACATATATTCTGGCTCACAAGCAGCAAATACAATGACCAAGTAAAGCAAAACATATTTTCTGGATGGATACCCCAGTATTCTCCATGGAAAGAGCCCTGTGCTGGTGGCAAAGAAACCCAGTTCTAGTTCTGGCTTTTTTGTTTATCAGTTCTACGCACTGGGACACACAGTTTCCCCCCGTTTCTTGACTATTAAATGAGGAATTAATTCCCTCCTACAGGTCCCTGCCATATAGAATATGTTTGATAAATATTTGCTAAACAAATCAATGTCTATTTGTTTGCTTTATGGGCCCATGTGAGGATGAAAAAAGTCATGTTTGTGACAGACTGTTATACTAAGTGAAGTATTACCTTGATGTAAGTTGTATTGATAAGTATGCTGTGCTTTATAAGTTACTGTCTTTCTCCATTTGCATGAAAAAAAAATGTAATGACATGAATTTCAGCTGCTGGAGAATGGTTCCCAAGTCTCTTTTTTATTTGTATTTTACAAACTACAATAGAAAAAGTCTTCCTGTAGAATTATAGCAGCATTTATTTAACATTTCTCAAGGGAAACTTTAAGTGGCAAAGAATGAGGCCAGAAGCAAAAGAAAATGGTGTCAGGTCTCATAGTGACAGTCTCATCTCTGGAAGCAAACACTGCACAGTGGATGCTGCTGTTTGACGGGCCACTTCTGATGTTGAGTGTTTTCTGAATGGTGCCATGGAACTAGCTTTGATGACTTTGAGAGTACAAATAAAACCTGGGGACAAATCCATGTAGCCTGGTGGGTAGGAGGAAGGGGGGGGCGGGGGGAGGGCCTGGCTCAGTAGCCTGGTCCCCTTTGAAGCCTTCAGTGAGCTGCCCACATCTCCTAGCCTCAGCTTCTGCATCTGGAACAGGGAGGTAACCTTCCTACTTTATCACATCTTAAATGGTTAATCCATGTGAGACACTTCTAAGGTAAGCTGCCAGGATGTAGTAGTTGGAATGAATAAACTGAGCTTTGTTACTTAGACCCAGAAGGATCCTAACAGCATCCCTGAGGCCTGAGAGGTAGAAGAACTGAAAACTGCTACTGCTCCTGCCTGTGTCTCTTTTTTTGTTTGTTTGTTTTTAATACATGTCCCTAGCGGGAACCGAACCTGGGACTCTCTGGTCCACAGGCTGATGCTCCAACCACTGAGCCAAACCAGCTAGGGCCTGCCTATGTCTCTTGTATGACCATCTTCACTGCCTTCCCTGCCTTTCAACATCCCTTCTATAACTGGTTCTTAGTCAAAAGCAACAGAAACCAGCAAAATATGTAGATGTAGGTGTAGATATAGAGAGATAAATATATCTATATCTATATATTGGAAGGCTCGCCAGGAGCTCACAGGATCCCTGAAAAGGCAGGAGAATGGAGCTCTCAGTAGAGAGGTGAGAACAAGACAGGCTGGGAAGCCAGATCCATGACTAAAGACCATTCTGGAGAAGAGCCTGCCACCCAGGCACTGGATATTGTCACCCAGGAACTGCTACCTCTGCTGCCCCTGAGAACCAGTCATTGCTATTGCTGCTGCTGCTGCTGCTGCTCCCACTGCTAGGAAAGAATTCTCCTTATCCCTGTTCTTTTACTTATTTATTTTTCTTTACTGATTTTTAGAGAGAGAGAAAAGGAGAGGGAGAGGGAGTTAAAAATATCAATGAGAGAGAAGATTGATTGGCTGCCTCCTGCATGCCCCCCACTGGGGATTGGGCCTGCAACCTGGACATGTGTCCTGCCTGGGAATCAAACCAGCAACCTCTTGGTGCATGGGTCGATGCTCAACCACTGAGCCACACTGGCCAGACAATCCCTGTTCTTTAAAATACTGTAAACTTTTAATGAAGTACACTATACATAGGAAAAAGTAGGCAAGTAAGTGCACAACTCAGAGAGTGTTCAAAAAATGGACACACTGAATAACTACCCGCCAAAGAAATAAAACCTGGCAAGTCCCCCAAGAGCCCCTTCCAGTTACTGTTATCCCCAGGGTAACTGCTGTCTTGACTTCTCACCTAGAGCTAGTTTGCCTGGAATCACACAAAACATTCTCTTTGTGTCTGGCTTCTTCTGATCAACATTGTACTTGTGAGCCTCTTCCAGGTTGTTTGTTATATGTAGTTCTGATGCATTTATTCTCATTGCTGTGTAATAGCCCACCATTTGGAAACCACCATTTGTTTAGCCATTCTAGTGTGGACAGACATGTGGATTGGTTTGTTTTTGGCTGTTAGGGAGAGTGCTGCAGGCTATTCATAAGTCTTTTCATAGCCAAGTGTACACATCCCTGGTGGAAAGCTGGTAGGACTGGAATTGCTGGATCTTGAGGCACATCTGTGTTTGTTAATAACTGATAAGGTTGGTCACTTTTACATAGTTCATAAGCCATTTGGATATCCTGTTTTGTGAAGTCCCTATTCAAGTCTTTTTCTCATTTAAAAATTGTTGTTAGCTTCTTTCTTACTGATTTTAGGAGTTCTTTATATTTTATTGATACAAGTTTTTGTTGGATATATTTATTGTGACTATCTCTCCCAGCATGTGGCTTGTGTTTTCTGAGCACACCTTTTTGCATCTCTAGATATAGATTTAAAAACCTCTGTAAATGCATGGGTTTGGCCCATGTGTGCCCTGGTTGCCAGGGATCCTGAGCAGCACACATCAGATGGGTTTGCAGTCACAGGTGTCCAGTCCAAGGTGATGTAGCCTCTGGGAAGGTGCTTCAGCCAGGACTTGGCCACATACAGCAGAAATGGCTCTAGCTAGTGTTAGCAGAAAGGCTGTGCTGTCAGGGCCAGGCAGCTTCCTACCCCCTGATGTCACCAGTGAAGGGGTTCTTGCCCCACCCAAGATAGAAATCAAGAGAGTAGGTGAAACAGATTGGAAAGGAGGTTTACTGGAAACAAGATGGAGGAAAAAGAGGAAGGGAAAGAGTTTGATACATCAGGGGAGCACACACTAACAGAGAGTGTGGCTCCCTGAACTGCTGCTGAGGCTGGCTTATACAACACTGGGTTTCTGCACGCTGGTGCAGAATAGCTTCTCTTGTTCTCTGGGTTCCTGCTGTGGGCTGGCACTGACTGGTACAGGCACAGATGCATTGGTTTTGGAGTACACGAAGAGAAACTTTAGTCTTATCTAGGAGAGGCTCAACGAGTAGCTGAAGTAACTGAAGAACATACCCATGTATCTTAAGAGAGGCTCAGCCTGTCTCACTGGGAGGCTGGAGGAGCAGGAACATGTGCGTCCCCAGACTCAGACTGCCTCGGCTATGATGGATGAACTGCTGACACTACCACAGGGAGCCATGGAATCTGGAAGCTGATGGCTGCAAAAGCTCACTCCTGTGTCACCGTTTCTGCTACTGCAGTGGACCTCTTACCCTCTTTCCCCTCTTAAATTGATGTCACATTTAAATCTCATGTGAATGTGTGTCATCCGCACAATCCGAATCCTTGGAATCTTTGCTGTGGGTCATTTTTGGTTCTCTAGTCTCTGTGGTATAGGAAGAAGGGAAAAGTCCAAGCAGGATGGGCGACTCGGGGCAGAGCTGCTCCAGTAACGAGAGGAACATATGGGTACCACAGTAGCTGAGTGTTGTGGGTGGAAACTGTGTGGAGAGGTGAAGTGCAGCCGCATGATTGGCATGTGGGAATAAACCAGCTCAGCTGCATGTGAGGTTCCAGAAGGTCATTCTTCCACTCATCTGTTGAGTCATCATGTTAATGTTCTAGGGCGATTGTAAGAAAGTACCATTAATTGGGTGGCTTAAAACAGCAGAAATGTATTGTTTCACAGTTCTAGAGCCTAGATGTCCCAAATCAAGGTGTCAGCAGGGCTATGCTGTTTCTGAAGGTTTTAGGGGAGAACCTCTCTGCATCCCTTCCTGGCTTCCCATTTGCCAGTAATACTTGGTGCTCTGATTTGTAGATGCATCACTCCAATCTCTGCCTCTATTGTCACTTGGCCATCTTCTCCCTGTGATCTCTGTGTCTCTCTTCCTCTTCTTCTAAGGACACCAGTCATATTGGATTAGGATCTACCCTAATGACTGACTTCATCTTAAATTGATCATATCATCAAAGACCCTGTTTATATATAAGATCACATTCCCAGGTACTAGGGGTTAGAACTTCAACATATTTTCCTGGGAGACACAGTTTAATTCACAAACCCATTATCATTCCAGGCCATGGCTGGGCCCTCTTTCTTTAGCTGCTCTGGATACCTGGGATTTCCCAGAACCACATGCCCCCCACACCACTGTTGTGGGTTGGCCAGGCCCTCCTAGTCTTTGCTGGGGCAGAGTCTTCTCATTGTTTGAGATTCTGTGCCAGTGTACCTCCTTGATCCCTCTGGGACAGAAATGACATTCTGTCTCCTTAGCTCCTACCACCAGCAGCTTATTCTTTCATTTTGGGTTATGTTTTTTTTTATATCCTCACCCAAGCACATTTGTGCATTTATCCTCAGACAGAACGGGAGGGAGAGGGGGAGGAAGAGAGAGAGAAAAACATTGATGTGAGAGAGACACTTCGACTGGTTTCCACCCACACAACCCTAACCAGGGCCGGGGACAAACCGCAGCTGAGGTATGTGCCCTAGCGGGAACTGAACCCAGGACTCTCTGATCTGCGGGTTGACGCTCTCACCACTGAGCCAAACTGGCCAGGGCTGGGTTTGTTTTTAAAGCCATCCTTTTATTGACAACTGATATGTATGCAACATAGAACATACTGTATGTGTGTAACGTACAGAAAAGTGGTAAATTATAAGGGTACATAGCTCACTGAATTTTCATAGTAAACACACTCTTTATTTTGAATTTATTTTCCTCTGCTTATTAAATAGTAGTTTGCAATTTATAGGCCTGTGTCTTTCACAAGATGAATAGTTCTTCGAGGCCTGAAAATGTGTCTAGTTTTTCTTTATACCTACCTGCTCTCCAGTTTCTAACACAATTTCTTTTTTTATTTTATTTTTATTTATTGATTTTTTTAGAGAGAGGAAGAGAGAGGGAGAGAGAGGGCTAGAAACATCGATGCGAGAGAACATCAATTGGCCACCCCCTGCATGCCCCCACTGGGGATCTGGCCCACAACCTGGGCATGCGCCCTGACCGGAAATCAAACCCGATGACCTCTTGGTGCATGGGTAGAAGCTCATCCACTGAGCCACACCAGCTGGGCCTAACACAAGTTCTTTATATAGTAGCCCACAGGAAGTACTTGCTGAATTAGAATTGAGAAGATTGGAGGGGAATTTACAAAGTGACTCAGAGTTAGCTTGAGCTAGTGTTGAATGAAAGTCAAACATGGGTTAAGTGCTTTGGTCCAGATTAATAGCTGTTGTCTTTTCATGTGTCTGGATTAAAATTTGCTGCCCTGTCAATTATTATTATTGTTATTATTTTTTTGCCCATGGGCATTTTTGTGAAGGTTCTCTAGAAAACATAGCCCAAGGCAAGGATTAAAGGGCTCACTTAAATTGGGAGATGCAATCCCAGGGCTGTGAGACAGAAATGGAAAGTGAAGCAGAAGGAAGATAAAAGTGAGAGGCAATACAGTGCATTAGCTTGCTGGAGGCTGCTTCAGTGAGCTGCAGAGACACATTGTACAGGTGTGAGGAATGAACTTCTCTAGAAGATACAATAAAGAAGAAAACATACCTCTGGGCAGTCTGCAGAGGGAAGAACGGAGGGGGGATTTATCTGCCCCAATCACTTCTGTTTCTTGTTCCTCACTCTGGCATTTTATCCAAGTGCAGATGTGAAGGGACAACTGGGTGAGGATGAGGCATCAACCGAGAGAGGCAGAGGAGGCAATGGAGGGAATCTGAGAAGGTGCACAAGGTTTGCGTCCAGTACTTCACACTTTGCGCTACTCAGGTCCACTCATGCCCTCCCATAGTATCAGCTCTCCTACTGTGATGGGGGGACCTTCATTCTCCTGAGAGGACGAAGACCTCTTTAGCCCTTCTCTGAGATGAGAGGTGCAAGTCCCACTCAGTGACAGAGTCCCCTTCCTGGTGTCCCGCTGGGGTTGCCTGGAGAAGTGAAGCAAGAAGGTTGTGAAACAAGCTCATTCTCTGCTGCTGTGGCTGGTCCTGAACTGACATTCATTATCTTCCTTCTTCACCCTATTCCAGATCCTGTTTGCTGTGCCTTAGCACTTTGGGGGGGTGGTGGTCTGTGAGGTTTGCCCTGAGAGGTCTGAGTTCCCTGTTGCCTTGCCTTTTAACAGCCATTACCAGACATGGAAGTATTAAGAGATGACCCAGGGAATCCCCTGGGCTCTATCCAGATATTTTTCTCTCATCCCCTTATGTGCCACTAACTTAACTGTTCGTGGCAATTAGCATCAGTGATCCTAGCAGTATAGTCATTCCCTTCTAGATCTGTTCATTAGGTGGTAAAGTCAACTTTTTGTTCAGTGGGAAGCCTTATTGTGTCACATTCCTCCCTCACCCCGGAACTAGAACCTCTAACCCAGCTGAGGTCAAGTGTATGGGGTAGGAAGTGAGGGGTTACTATGTGTGACAGTGAGCAGGACCACTCCTGGCCCCATCTGCTGCATTCATACAGGACATGGCAACAAATATCAGTTGTCAGTTCAAAGCATGTATGGCATACTGGAGGACAGAAGCTCAAGCCCATAAGCTATCTCCCTATTCAGTACCTCAGCTGAGCCTTCAATCGGCCATTGCATTGTTCTGTCAGACTGGCTGCTCCTAAGTGATGGCAGGGTTCATGATGAGATCAGTGAATTCCACAGTCAGGAATCATTGGTGTACCTCCTGACTGAAATGGATGACTTGATCTGAGGCTGTGTTGTATGGGACTCCAGGCCAGCAGATAATGATTCAATAACTGTGGACTGTGGTCCTGCTGGAGGCAACCCCATTACCAGGAAACTCATTGTTTCTAATAAGGACAAATTGCTTACCCCACTAAGGTGGGAGGGGTCTGACCTAGTTGGTGGCTGTCTTGTTCTTCCCAAGGAATGGGCCATACTGTGAAGGTTCAATGTTGCTCCCTCCTGCTGGCAGGTTGGGTACTCAGTGGGACAGCAAGACGAACCATGGGGATAGAAAGGCAAAAAGGGAAAGGAAAAGTAAGGGAAGGATGCAAAGTGATGTGCTACTTGAACAGGCCAGCCACCTCTTCACAGCAGACTGCAAGAGTCACAGAGGTCACTCACGTTCTCTAGGCTCATGGACTTCTCCAGAAGGTTTGCAAAGATAAATCATACCTTGGAGAGGTTCACAGAGGGAATAAATGAGGAATATTTATCTCCCTGCTTCCCACCAGTTTCCCACTTCCCACTGGTCATTGTTCAATCTGTGAGGCTGTAAAAACCCAGCATCTTGGTGGCCACTCAGGAAGCCAGATCTCATACTCTGAGTTTCAGCACTTCTTCTAAGTCCAGAAATGGAGGGGTGACTCAAGTCAAATGGTGAATGGAAGAGGTGGTGAGAGGACTCTGAGCTTGTGCCCAGTACAGGTGAGTTAATGACTAGCCGTAGTGCTGTGTTACAGCTTAGTTAGCGCTTAGAAAGTACTGTATTTACTATTACAGGCTTTCAAGTTCTGATGGCTGATGTCACACTCTTGTCTCTGGTAAGGACATTGACCACCAGAACTGCTGAGTATTACTAGATTGAGAGTTGGTGTGATTCGTGTAGAAGGATATTAGTTAGGACATCCTCTATTGTGATTAAGTTTTATGGCAGGTATTCCACATTTTGTTTCTACTAGTTCTAAATACATAACATATCCACCAAATGTAGAGGAATGCCTCAGAACTAGTCTCCTTAAAAAAATGGCAGAAGAGAGGAGAATGGCGGCAGAAGAGAGGAACATGGCGGCTTGAGAGATCCTCCAGATCTCTCCTCATGAAGTTACAAGTGGGACAGTTATAGCTCAACAAAGGATTCCCTGCTTAACACACAAACACATCTAAGAGATCCTTGCATTTAAACATCTGAAGCTCATGGTGGTCAAGACATGGAAACAACTTAAGTCCTTTCATGACTGGATAAAGAAAATGTGGTACATATATACAATGAAATACTACCCAGCCAGAAGAAAAGAAAAAAGATGCCATTTGCAACAACAAGGATGGATTTTGAAAATATCATGTTAAGTGAAGTAAATCAGATGAAAAAAATAAGACCCATATGATTTCATTCATATGTGGGATTAAAATAGAAAGCAACGAGTGAACAAATAAAAGAACTCATAGGCACAGACAACAGTATGGTGCTTACCAGAGGGGAAGGGGGGTGGGGTGGAAGGGACAAGTAAAGAGGGTAAAAGGGGGTCAAATATATCATGACAGAAGTTGACTTGACTTTGGGTGGTGAACACACAATGAAATATACAGATGATATATAATTGTACACTTGAAACGTATATAATCTTATTAACCAATATAATCTCAATACATTTAATAACATTTAAAAATTGACAACTGTGAAGTAAATATAGTACAATTTTAAGATTTTTTTAAATGAAAGAAGATGTATATATGATCTTGTATGCTAGTTATGAGCTCTGATATAACAGGGAGGCCATACTACCTAGCCTGGTTTGTCTTGTGGTAGCAAGGTCACTCAAGTTGCCCAGGGCTCAGTGAAAATAGATGGTTCTGAGTTGTGTACCTTTAAAAGCCCCATAGGGAGAGGAGTCACCACTGCAGCTTACAGTGTGTGGTGAGTGGGACTGAAACTTTTCCACCATCTGAGATTTGGAGTGGCTCTGGAACATAGACCCTCTGAGTGTTACCTTGGTGAGAACTCACAATGGGAGAAACAGAACCTTTTATATGCAACATAGGCAGGTGCATTACTCCTAAAAAAACAAACTGAATTTTAAGAGATGTCCCTGAATTTTAGATCCTTTCAGGACTGAATTGGAAACCATTGAAATAAAAACAACAACAACAACTCAATTAAACAGGACAAAAAAATATCACTTTTGCTACTAGTGGAGAGTGAATTGAATTGGAAACCATTGAAATAAAAAAAAACACAACTCAATTAAACAGGACAAAAATATCACTTTTGCTACTAGTGGAGAGTGAATTGACCACAAAAAATCTAAATGAAAGAAAAAAGAGGAGAGCTAAATTCCAAGACAAGCAAATGCATTGAACCTTGATCATTTTATGGGGTCTTTAAACCCAAATTCACATCTGCCTCTGTATAAGTTCTTCCAAAAAATACAGAAAAGCAAAACTGAAAAATTAAGTTCCTCAAGTCCTTAAATGAAAAGTAATTCTAATTACAGTGAGTTCAAGTTAAATTAAAAAAATTTTTTATTGATTTTTAGAGAGAGAGGAAGGGAGAAGGAGAGCGAGAGAGAGAGAAATATTGATGAGAGAGAGCATCGATTGGCTGCCTCCTGCATGCCCCTACTGGGGATCGGGCCTACAACCTGGGCATGTGCCCTGACCAAGAATCGAACTGGCGACCTCTTGATACATGGATCAACGCTCAACTGGGAAATTAACATTGTTACAATACTATTAACTAAACTTCAAACTCTATTTGTATTTCACAAGTTTTTTCATTAATGTCTTTTTTTTCTATTTTATAATTCAATCCAGAATCTCACATTGCATTTAGTCATTTTTCTATTTCCATAATTTCATCTAATTTTATTATGGAAGTTTTGCCCCTTCTCCATTTATTTATTCCTTCAGTTATTCACTTATATCAGTGTGGACATATGGGTATTTATTTTAGTTAATGGGCAGTAATTCTAATACAGTAGCCACTAGATAACTTCCATCCCAGCCCTGATTTCACATAGTGACCTGGCTTCCATCTTCCACCTTGCACAAAGGACTTTTATGCTCTGTTTTCTGTAGGAACTTCTGGAACTCTTGGTCATCTCTGTTTTTTTCCTGGTATTAGGCTCAGGAGCCTAATTATTTTTTCATTAAAATCTTATGTCCTTAGTGTGGCCTGCAAAGTACTACATTTGGTCTCTGCTTGATTTTCTAGCTTTTTTTTTCTTTCTCACCCATTCTCTTGTTCTCAAAGTTCTAGCCACATGGAAACTTTTTCTAAGTTCTTTGAAAGCTCTAGACTCCTCCTTGCCTTATAGTTTTTGCCCCTGCTTTTCCTTCTGCCTAGATAACTGCCATCCCCCTCTTTTTGAGCTAAGCCATAATGGTTCGTTATGATACCATTTAACACTTGAACAATCTGTAGGCTGAAATGTCCTTAAATCTTAAAACAGTAAGCTTCCAACAGGCATGCCCAGCATTGCCAGTTTTGTAAATTAGGATGATTTTTCTTCAAGTGGAAGAGGTCAGCACCTAAGAACTGGACCTTTCTTTAGGTATAAGCTATGTCATCTCTAAGGAATGTAACCCAAACAGGAGGGAATCGGGAGGATAGGCAGCACCTGTCCAAATACAAGATGAATGTCTTATTGAGTGCCATGTCATTTGACTTTCAGACTGGTAGAAAGATCAAGGAAATGACAGAGGATGACAGCTGAGGAAAATAAATGAGCATTAAAGGGCAGCAGAATTGCCAAATGGGCTTGTGCCACTGGTATGTTACATGCTGACTAGTTGCTCTTTCTTTTCCAACACCTTCTGTGGAAAGAGATTTATGTCTTGGGGGTTCTGAATTTTCTTTGAGTCTCTAAGGGACAGTGAGTTAAGTAGTTAGATCTCAGTTATCAGACACTGGCCACAACTGTAAATGGCCCACACTTTAGTCACCTCTGCTTCCCCTTACTTTGGTGCCATTAGCTTCATAATCTTGAAACCAGAAAAAGGTCATCAGTCCCTTGTTATAAGGTGGCATGTGTTGGCCGAGCCACTGCCTTCATTGTGGAGTTAGAGGAGAATGATGGCATCTTGGCTCCGTGAATCTCGGTTCCCAGGTCACTCCCTGC
Organism: Molossus molossus; assembly: GCF_014108415.1. Classification (NCBI taxonomy): domain Eukaryota; kingdom Metazoa; phylum Chordata; class Mammalia; order Chiroptera; family Molossidae; genus Molossus; species Molossus molossus. Next base: position 20,502,455 of record NW_023425358.1, on the reverse strand, counting down.
TGGCGATGCCTCCAAGTCCACCCCTGGAGTTCTGAGTCTCTAATCTCAGTTTTAGTGGCAGGTTCCTACCCTGCTCCACCTCTGTGGTTCTGAGACTTAGTGGAAAGAGCCTGTAATGGATTTAGAGGTATGTGCTGCCTAGCAGAACCCTGGGAAATCACCACCCCTTCTCCATTTCTTTTTTTTAAATCCTCACCCGAGGATATTTTTCTATTTATCTTCAGATAAAGTGGGAGGGAGAGAGAGAAACTTCGATGTGAGAGGGACACATCTACTGGTTTCCTCCCACATGACTGCAACCAGGGCCGGGGACAAACCGCAACCGAGGTACATACCGTTGGCCAGAATAGAACCCACGACTCATTGGTCTGCGGGCCGACACTCTACCGCTGAGCCAAACTGGCCAGGGCCCTTCTCTATTTCTTGGTGTCTGCAAGGGCTCAGACCACAGCAACCATGCCCTGCACATGGCATCAATGAAGACCTTCTTCTTTTTGTCACTCTGCCCACTGAGTGCCCCTCAACTAAGTCTCTGCCAGTCAGTCCCAATAGGCATCATCTCCCAGCTCCAAGGTTCTGAGATTGAGGATTTGCCCCGAGGCTTTCTTTAGCCTGGAGCAATATATTGAGTTTGGGAGCCTGAACCCATACCTTCTTTTGCATTCTACAGAAATCAGGGTGAAATGGCCCACACCTGCCGTGGCACCATCAACTTGTCCACTGCGCACTTTGACACGGAGGATGCTTGTGGTATCATGCTGACCAGTGGGGCAAGGACCTACCACTTCAAGGCCAGCTCGGAGGTGGAGCGGCAGCAGTGGATCACAGCCCTGGAGCTGGCCAAGGCCAAGGCTGTCCGCATGATGAGCAGCCATTCAGGTAGTGAGTACTGGCACAGTGGGTATACATGCAGTGTGGTGGGTCTGGAGAGAGTGGGAATTGAAAGCACTTTGGGGATGGTGCTGCTCCAGACCAACCCTGGAAGGCTGAGGTGTGCATTCGTCCTTCCCACTTGGCTTCGTGCGTCCTTAGCAGTGAGATGCTTATGTTGTTGGGGTGTCTGGCAGTTCTAAGGATGGAAATGTTTGTGGTGGGTGAGGCTTGTGCCCCTTTCTTTGGGGGAATCCAGTTCGTGGACTTGAGGAGATCCCTCAGATGCTGCAGTGGTCAGCTCCAGAAGCCATGTTCAGGGGTAGGAGTCTAGGATCTGCACCTGTGCCTTAGGCCAGACTTTCTCCCAGGCCCATTATGGATATTGAAAACCATTTGGCCAGATCTGCTGCCTTTGCCAAGATGGGTGGCCTGCTCATATATCCTGAGCAAGACATTTCTTTTTTACTTTAATACATTTTTTTATATGATTCATAAACCAGTGGCTTCAAAAGCATATGCAGTGAATTCTATCCTGGACTCTGTCTCCAGCCACCCACCTCCTCTCCTACCCAGAGGCCAGCAGAGCTACCAGTGTTTTGTGTCTTTAGATATATATTCAAATAGTTACTTATTTAAAAATAAATGCAGCCTGGCCAGTATGGCTCAGTGGTTGAGCATCAACCCATACACCCAAAGGTCGCCAGTTCGATTCCCGGTCAGGGCACATGCCCAGGTTGTGGGCCCGATCCCCAGTGGGGGACGTGCAGGAGGTGGCCAGTCGATGTTCTCTCATCGATGTTTCTCTCTCTCTCTCCCTCTCCCTTCCTCTCTCTCTAAAATCAATAAAGAAAACATTTTTAAAAATAAATAAATAAAAATAAATGCAGTCCCCCACTTTGCTTTTTTTCCATTTAGCAATATATCTTGGAATTTTTCCCTATCAGTACCTAAAAACTTTCTCATTGTTTTTACAACAGTACAGTATTTCATTGTATGGATGTACCATAGTTTATTTAACTTATAGCCTGTTGATGATCATTTAGGTTGTTTCTTTATTTTGCAGTTCTGCAATGAGTGAACTTGCATTTCACTTCATGTGTGTACAAGTAGAAATGAAGTGTACATTCCAGAAAGTGGGTTTGCTGGGTAAATGGAAGTGTGCATTTATAATTCTGAGAGATTGTCAAGCTGCCTTCCACAGGGGTGGTTCCATTAGATGCCTGCAGCAATGTACGAGTTGCCTGCCTCCCCACAGTCTTGCCTGCCCAGAGCAATATAGCAAATGTTGTTGTTTTTTTTGGCGGGGGGGAGGCGGGGACCAAATCCACCCAGATAGAGAGATCCTTCCAAATTTATAAGATAGAGAGATCCTTCCAAAGTTATAAGTGAACTGGTGTATGTTTCCACAGACCTATGCATTTTTTTTAGGGAGGCAGGACTCCATGTGAGAATGAGGCACAGCTCCTGCTCTCCAGGGTTATTTCACAGGCTGGTTGGGGAGACAATGACTTCTGTGGAAGGAGATCTGACATAAATCAGGATGAGGGGCTAGTGACATCGGGCACCATGCCTCATACCCAATCTCCCTGCCTGGTTTCTCCCCAAGCACTGGCTTCTCAATGCACATTGAAGGTTATTGAATATCAGTTTGACCTTATCTTTCAGGCTTGTCTATTTGGAGCATGGGTTCCCCCCACTGCAGTGACTCTTTACCTTGGGGTCGGCACTACTGTGATGCTGAGCTTGGCAAGGTGTCCCCAAGGCACCACTCCATTTCCTGGTGAAGGAGGGCATGGGATAGGTGGTCTCAGGTGGGATGCCTGTGGAAAGCCACTGTGGCAAGTGATGTGACTGGTCTCAGGACAGCCCTGTTGGCTGAGTGTGGGAGTACTGCTGCTCATGGAAGAACTAACTTCCTCTTTCTAGCTTCTCCTAAGTAGAATAAGTAATAAATTGCTCCATTTTCTAGGAAGTTCTGAAAATAATGTATCAGGTAACATTTATTGTATTTGTCATTCTGGAATGATTTTGCTGGGACAGCCAGTGGGAGGGGTTTCTTTGCAGCTGGGTGAAAGTGCTTGTTAACTCACCTGGGCAGTGCTAGGGATTGCTAGCCTGGACTTCCTCTAGGAGAAGTTGAGATCCCTGAGGGAGTAGCCTCAGGCTCACCTTCCTTCATTTCACGCCCCTTAGGCTTATCAGGGGCTAGAGACGCAGTATATGTCCTGTGTTCCCAAGGGGTTAGCCTTCTGGGCAAGAACACAGGACAAACATTCAGGTACAACTCAAGTTACTACAAGCTACGTGGCAGTTAGAAGTGACAGGATTCCTCTCCTTTTGGCTTTTTGAAACATAAATGAACTAATGCATTGAGGGTGAAGCCTTCAGGTAGGTACTTTGAATAGGTACGTGCACGTGCGTGCACACACACACAAACACACACACACACACACAGACTAGGGCCACCTAATTATTTTTTGAAAAACAGTGTTTTTGGTGGCCTTCTCTGTGAGGCAGCACCCTTCTCTTGCAGTTCTCAGGCTGATGTTGGAGAGTTATGGTTTGTAACTTTTTGCTTAGAGTCAGCTTCAAGTACCCCTGAATGAGGGCAGGGTGCCTAGTGTGGTTCTCCTTGTCTGGCTGATGGAGACCAGCTGGGTCAAGGGCACAGATAGTACTCCAGACAGGTCATCCTGAGGCCTGTCTGTCCCTTCCTAGCCTGTAGATCACTTATCACCCAGTAGGAAGCCAACTCTACCTCTATTTACCTCTTAAAACTATCTGCTACTCTCCAACTTCTGTGCCACCCCCTAGTCTTACCTGGATGTCTACAACAGCCTCCTCATTGTCTTCCTCCCTTTAGTCAGTTCTTTAAACAGCAGGCAGAAGGATATGTTAAAAAATAGGAATTTGGCCCTGGTTGGGTGCCGTCCCATACACTGAAAGGTTGCCGGTTGATTTCTGACGCCTGGGTTGTGACTCGATCCCCGCTAGGGGCGTGCGGGAGGCGCTGATTGATGTCTGCTTTCACATCGATGTTTCCCTCTCTCCCTCTTCCTTCTTCTCTCTGAAAATCAATTAAGAAAAATAAATAAGTAAATAAATAAATAAAAATGGAAATTTGGTCATATAACTGCACTGCCTACAACCCTTGGATGCTATAAACTTAACAGACATATACAGAACACCCCACCCAACAACAGCAGGACACACATTCTTCTCAAATGCACATGGAACATTCTCCAAGATAGAGTATACGTTAGGCCCCCAAACAAGTCTCAGTAAATTTTAAAAGATTGAAATGATACAAATTCCACAGTGGAATGAAGCTAGAAATCAAAAGAAGAAACACTGGAAAATTCACAAATGTGCCCTGGACGGTTTGGCTCAGCAGTTAGAGCGTCAGCCCGTGGACCAAAGAGTCTTGGGTTCCATTCTGATCAAGGGCATGTACCTCGGTTGTGGTTCATCCTGGCCCTGGTCGGGGTCATGCAGGAGGCAACCATTAAATGTGTCTCTCTCACATCGATGTTTCTCTCGCTGTCTCCTTCCCTTCCACTCTATCTGAAGATAAATAGAAAAAATATATATCCTTGGGTGAGGATTAAAAAAGAAAAAAAAATCTTTAAAAAGAAAATTCACAAATGTGTAAAAATTAAACAACATACTCTTCTCTTGATTTTTTTTTTTTTTATCCTCACCCTAGGATATTTTTCCATTTTTTGTACAGATAGAGTGGGAGGGAGAGAGAGAGAGAAACATCGACGTGAAGGGACACATCGAGTGGCTGCCACCCACATGACCAACCAGGGCCGGGGACAAACTGCAACCGAAGTACATGCCCTTAGCGGGAACCGAACCCGGGTCTCTCCGGACCGCAGGCTGACGCTTTAACCGCTGAGCCAAACTCGCCAGGGCTAAACAACATACTCTTAAATAGCCAATAAGTCAAAGATGAAATCGCAAGAGAAATTAGGAAATACTTTGAGATGAATGAAAATGAAAACACAACATAACAAAATTTATGGGATACAGCAAAAGCAGTTCTCAGTAGGAAGTTTGTAGCTATACAAAGATACATTTAAAAAAAAGGAAAATCTCACCCTAGCCGGTTTGGCTCAGAGGTTAGAGTATTGGCCTGCAGACCAGAGAGTCCTGGGTTTGATTCTTGCTGGGGGCACGTGCCTCGGTTGCAGTTTGTCCACAGCCCCAGTTGGGGTTGTGTGGGTCATGACCACTCAATGTGTCTCTCTCACATCAATGTTTCTCTCTCTCTCTTCCCACCTCTCTCCCTCTCGCTCTATCTGAAGATAAATGCAAAAATGTCCTTGGGTGAGGATTAAAAAAAAGAAGGAAAATTTTAAATCAGTAACTAAACATTACAAGGAACTAGATAAAGAAGACCAAATTAAACCCAAAGATAGTAGAAGAAAGGTAACTGTAAATTTCAAAGTCGAAATAAACAATATAGAGAATAGAAAAACAGCCCTGACCGGTTTGGCTCAGCGGTTGGAGCGTCGGCCTGTGGTACAGAGAGAATAGAAAAACAGTAAAGAAAATCAATGAAACCAAAGTTGATTCTTTGGAAAGATCAACAAAGTTGGCAAACCTTTAGCTAGACTGACTAAGGAAAAGAGAGAGAAGACTCAGATTACTCAAATCAGAAATGAAAATGAAGATATTACTTCTGACCTTAGAGAAACAAAAAAGGATTATAAAACAATACTATGGACAGTTGTGTGCCAACAAATTAGATAAAATCAATGAAATGGACAAATTCTAGAAAAACAAATTATCAAGACTGACTTAAGAAGAAATAGAAAATCTTAAACCTGTGATAAGTAAAGAGATTGAATCAACAATAAAATATCTCCCAACAAAGAAAGGCCCAGGACCAGATGGCTTCACGGGTGAATTATACCAACCATTTAAATAAGAGTTAACATTAATCCTTCTCAATCTCCTAAAAAAAAAAATGAGGAAACACTTCTAACTTATTCTATGAACTCAGCCCTATACCAAAGCCAACCAAAGACATCACAAAAAAGAAAACTATAGGCCATTATTCCTTATGAATATTGATGGAAAATCCTCAAAAAAACCCCACTAGCAACCCAAATCTAAAAGCATATTTAAAGGAGTAGACACCATGACCAAGTGGGATTTATCCCAGGAATGCAAGGAGTGGATCTACAAAAGAAAACCAATCTATATATTCTATATCTATCTATCCATCCATCCATCCATCTATCTATCTGTCTATTTTATTTATTTATCTTTATTGTTGAAAGTATCCAATCAATATATATTCTGATGAGCAATCAGGACTGGATGGTTTACTATTTAAGTAGCTTATGAAGTGTGAGATTTGACTTTGGAAAGTTTTATCTGGTGTCTATAGCTGCCATCTGGTGGCTGAATCAAGGCCCTCCTGAGGGCAGGCTGGGCCTGGGAGGGCTGGTTTGCATAGGTATTTGCTCACTCATCTGACTTTTTAAAGTCCCCGTGGGGTTATCAGAATTGGCATCTTTAGGGAGAAGAATGCAGTCAGGAGAATGAACTTCCATCTAGGCCGCCCCCTCCCTCTGAGAAGGGCAAGGGACCAAAGCCCAAGGCTGTGCTCACCTTCAAGATTTGCCTCCCATGCCACACATTCATCCAAATCTCGGAATCTTGGTGACTCTGTTGGGATTGCTCCCTACTCATCTCAGTCCTCAGGTCCACCAGAGTCCTTGGCCATAGTGCTTGTCCTAAACCCTGGGCCTTGTTCCTTGGTTGGCATGCCCTTGAATCTTCAGCCTTGACACAGTATTTGGCCCCGTGTATCCCGACCTCACCAGGTCCTGTTGCCTCCCTTAGGGCCCTGACTCAGTAATATGAATGTCAGAGGCTGACCCTTTTTCTGGCCACCCCAGCAGTGGCCCTCCCAGGACCCTCTAGACCAGTGGTTCTCAACCTGTGGGTCGCAACCCCTTTGGGGGTCAAACAATCCTTTCACAGGGGTCGCCTAAGACATAACAGTACCAAAATTACAGTTATGAGATAGCAACGAAAATAATTTTATGGTTGGGGGTCAACACAGCATGAGGAACTGTATTAAAGGATTGCGACATTAGGAAGGTTGAGAATCACTGCTCTAGACCTCTCTGGCTCCTCCTCCTTCAGCATCTGCCTTTTTTTTAAAAAAATTCTTCTTTGCTTGGCCTAACCCTTTGTCTATCCCTCAGTCGCTCCTGGGGAGAGTTTTCTTCTCTTGCCCAGTTGTCCAGCTTCCATCACACCCACATGTCCTCCACCTAACCGTGGGACAGCCAGGAAACCACACAGCCCTGGGCTTGAATTCCAGCTGTGTCACTAGCTGGGTCACTTTGATAAAATCACTTGACCATGTTTCTTCACTCTAAAGTGTGTCTAATGATAAAGACCTCTTAGAGTTGCCAACAGCAGTAAAGTAAATCATGTTGCAAATTGCTCAGCACAATGAGTGTGGTGGCTGCTCAGCTGGCAGCAGTGAGATTGTTGCTTTTTGGTGATGACCCTTCAGCTCTGTGCACTCTGCCGTCAGGCAGGGGTGATGGGGTCCCTGCCAGCTTCATCTCCCATCTCCTAGTGGTTTCTGAAGTCCTTGCCACTCTACATATTCTCACCATGGCCTCCTGCCACTCCAGCAAAGGACCTTGCCCCCTCCTCATTCCATAGAACAAAAAGAAGTCCACAGCCTGGATCACCTCATTTCTCTGCCATCAGTCTTGCCAGTATCTCTGCATCTACTCGTGTGATTCCACTGAAAACATTCTCCTTTTTGAAGCAGTGCCTGACCCTGGGGACTGCTACCTCCTTCTTCCTTGGGGACCTGGTTCTGTTGCTGTCCTCTCTCTTCCATAACTTCAACCTCTCTCCTGGCTTCTTCCCACTGCTCCAACTGACCCACCACCACTGCCTTGAAACTGCCCTCTTCAAGGTCTCAGGTCATCCTCCAGACCTAGCAATTGGCTAAGAAATAAACTTGAGTGTCAACTTGACTCCTGCCCTCCTTCACCTCTCAAGTCCATCTGTCACCAGATCCTGTGAACACCAGCTCTGAATAGTTGCGCATCTGCCTGCCATCCTCCATCTATCTGACTTCCACCCTGGTTTGGCCATCTGCCTTCCCAGATTCTGGACTCCCGAGTCTTCCACTAGAGACTCTCTCCAACAGCCAGTGAGTATTCTAAAATGTAATTAGTCTTGATTCCAGTTCTGGAAGAAAGAAGTAGCTGTGTAGCTATAAAAACCTGAACAGAATGCATGGAGTAGTTATCTAAGTACCCTGAAAGTTAAATAGCAACAGGCAGATTGGCCAAGAAAACCAGAATTTGAAATAACACTAAACAGGTGGTGAGTTTACAATTTTTCACTTTAATTATTTTTCAACCTGGACTCAGGGGAGACCCAGAAGTGAGCAGAGAGAGTGTGCTCCAGGAGAGGCCCTCGAGTTCAGGCTCAAGGAGCAGGAGAGGGTCAGCGGGGAGCCTGTGGGTGGCAGTGAGTGGCAGCGGGGAGCCTATGGGTGCCTAAGGCTCTGAGGGAAACCATCCTGTCTCATAGGGAAAGCTGTGGTCCCAAGAGGATCAGCTAACCCCCATTGCATTTTTCTTTCTTTTCTCACCCCTTGGCCTCAGATATGGTTGGAGTGATGGGAAGTGGGCAACAGATATGTATAAATAAAGCACAAATCTTTAGTTGGATGAATGAAAGAGGGAGCTCTAGGGAACTGTAGAATACCAGGATATCACAGAGAGAGGGGACTTTGGGAAAACTGATCCCATAAAGTTGTTTATGAACTCCTAAGTTCATGTGCAAATTGTATGTGCATAAGTTGGATCCTAAACAGCATGCTAGACTTTGAGAAGGGAACTAAAGCTACACGAACACCCAGGTCCCAGTGGAGACTGGCTGGCACACGAGGGAGAGATTCAAACAGCACAGCAAAGGCTTTGAAAACGGGACTGACAGTGAAAGCATCACCCAGAGAAGGCTGGCGAGGACTTGTGGTTTCAACCAAACTAGGTCTGCATGCTAGAATGAAAACGTCCAATCACCAACATTAGGAATGAAGGAAGCAATTAACAATACAGTCAACAATACAGATCCACAGACAGAAAAGGATAAGGGAATACTACAAAAACTACCCATAGATCAGTGGTTGCCAGGGGTGAGGGGTGAAGGGAGGGTGTGATACAAAATTATAGTATCAGGAAGTGTTTTGGGGGTGAGGGAATGGCCTTATATCCTGATTGTGGAGGTATGTCATGATCTATACATGTGTAAAATTGCATAGAACTGTACGAAAAGGTAAAGTTTACTGCATATTAATTAGAAAATAAAATGCAGTTTTGATATACAGCCCTTCTTTGGCTCTCCCCTGCCCTCCAGACTTGTCCAGCTTCCCCTCCCCTCATTGGCACACCGTCTTGCTGCCAGGCCAGAATACATGCTGAACCTCTTGCCTGCAGACCCTCTTCCCTAGTACCGAGACCCTTTCCATACTCTGCTTCCCCTTAAATTTACTTATTCTTCAAGGAGAGGCCATTCTAGAAACCCTCCCTGAGCCAACCCCCTGCCTAGGCCAGATGTTTGCTTTCTGCAGCCAGGCTCAGCCCCTTGTGCATAGTAGCATAGAAGTTAGCATGAGCAAAGCCTTCCCAGAGCCTCAGATTCCCCATTTGTCAGTCCACGGGAGGCTTTGCTTATATACCTCCCAGCATCTTTGCAATGCAAAGATTTCTATGTTAGTGGGAGCCAGCCTGCCTGGGTTCAAACCATGGCTCTGTCTGTGTGACCTTGGGCAAGTTGCTTGCTGTCTTTTGCCTCATTCCTTTATAAAACAGGCTTAATAATAGAACCACCTCTTAGAGATGCCATGAAGATTAACTAGATAATGCATAAAAAGAACTTAGAACATGGCTTGGCAATTGCTAAAAAAAAAAAGTCAGCTATACTTAATGATAATAGTCACCATGGCAGCTTAAAAATAACACAGGTTCCCAGGTTCCCTTGCCCTGATAAATCTGAATGAATGAGAGCAGCATTGGGGGTCACCTGCATTTAAGGAAAAAAATCTCCCTGGGTATAATCACCAGATTTAGCAAGTAAAAAGACAGGTCACCCAGTTTAATTTGAATTTCAAATACATAACAAATAATGTTTTTGTATCAATGTGTCCCATGCAATAGTTGGGACACACTTTTGCTAGAATTTATTTATTGTGTATCTGAAGTTCAGATGTAAAGATTATACTGCATTTCATCTCCCTGCACTTAACTATATCCTGGGGCGGGGCTCAACAACCAGTCCACTTGAGGGCTCTGCTCCTGACTCCAGGTGGGATCCAAAGTTGAAATTCCGTCAGAAAATAGAGAGTTTCCTTTCAACTGACACAGGGGGGAGCTAGAGGATGGTTCATTCACTCTCTTTGCTCCTGAAAAGATGTCTAAAAAAGTACCAGCAGGTTGCCTGGCTTGCTATATACCTCTCAGTACTTGAGAATCATTTTCAGATCTTCAGGTTAGCCTTTCAGCAGGGTGCTGGGAGTTGTAGACTAGAATACAGTTGGCCACCTTTCTGTCCTGGGTCTTTCTTTGAGGGGGGCTAATCCAGCCCCTCAGAGGTTCCTTCACTCCTGCCCTGCTCCCTGAGGCTGGCCTGCCCTACATTGATGTCATAGCCCTATTCTGATATCACAGCCCAGCACTTGGAATGATCCCAGGCAGTCCGGATTCTACCCTTAGAACAACCAAGGCTCACGTCTGTGCAGGGGTGGGGGGTTGGGGGCCTTGGGTAGCTGGTGGCCCTGGAGGCTGAACCTAAAGAACATCTGGGCAACCTGCCGTCCTATCGCTCCAAAATGAAAATCCTTTAAAAGGTAGGATTCCAAAGGCTTTCCTCCTGTCTCTATTGGTTGTGGTCCCCCAAGGTGGAAATAAATTCCTGGGGAGTGTGGAGTTGTTCTGGCTCTGTAAACAGCCCCTGGAAACCTGCTGCTGCTGCTGCTGCGCCTTGGGATAGAGGTGGCCTGGAGAAATGGTGGTGTCTCCTTGGTCCACTCAACATCCTTCTCTTCCCTTTTGAAGGAATGGCTTCCTGAAATGCGGGGTTTCTTACTTGTTGGGGAGTTGCTCCCTAATGTTTGGGAAATGCCTGTAAGTCCTGAGCCATGGTGAGTTTGTCTGTGGCTGCCTCCTTTGTCTTCACTCCCTAGAGTAGCGGATTCAACTTTTGGGTTGCGATTCCTTTGGGGGTCGAATGACCCTTTCACAGGGGTCGCCTATGACATAACAGTAGCAAATTTACAGTTATGAAGTAGCAACGAAAATAATTTTATGGTTTGGGGTCATCACAACATGAGGAATTGTATTAAAGGGTTGCGGCATTAGGAAAGTTGAGAACCACTGCCCTAGAGGCTGGGCAGGGACATGGATTATATACTCTTCTCAGGACAAAAGGAAAACATAGCCACATGCAAACAGACCCCCTCAATTGCAAGGAGAAGCCCCATCTGCTTAGCTTGTGAGAAGATATAATGAGGTCTCTCGTGAGCTCATTAAGTTAGTAAAATATTGACTGGCACGGATTAAATAACAATAACTTTTCTCTAACACTGGGGGCGTGAAGTCCTCTGGGGTGAGCATGTTAAAATTCTTAGGGGAAGATCATCAAGATTCTGATCTGATGGTCAAATGGCTCCCAGGAACCACCCCCCCCAGCCTTTTTTTTTTAATCCTCACCCGAGGACATTTTTGCACCCATCTTCAGACAGAGTAGGAGGGAGAGAGGGAGGAAGAGAGAAAAAGAAACATTCAGTGGCCGCCACCCACACGACCCAACTGGGGCCAGGGACAAACTGCAACCAAGGTATGTGTGCTTAGCAGGAACCGAACCCAGGACTCTCTGGTCCACAGGCCAGCACTCCAACCACTGAGCCAAACTGGCCAGGGCCAGAAACCCCCATTTTTAATAAGCATTCCATGCAGGGCTCATGCCAGCCCCCCGTGGATCTCATTTGGAGAAATATGGTCTGCTCAGACTTCCTAGATTGTCTGCCGCAACTGGCTTGTTTTCCCCATTTACAAATTCCATGCCTTCCATGGGGGTTGTTTTACTATCACATACCTTTTTTTTTTTTTTTTAGCAAACATTATTTATTTCATTTTATTTTTAGTTTTGTTACAGATGTTTCTCCTATTTTACCCCATTGACACTCTCCTCCCTATCCTCCTCCCCTTGCCCCGTCCCCGGCTTTGTTGTCCATGTCCATTGGTTATGCATACATGCATATAAGTTCTATGGTTTAATCTTCCCACCCCCCACCACTCCCTCTTCTGAGGGTTGTCAGTCTGTACCCTACTTCCGTGTTTCTGGGTCTACCCTATTCCTCAGACTGTTATATTCATTATATTCCATATATAAATGAGATCATGTGGTATTTGTCTTTTTCTGCTTGGCTTGTTTCCAGGTCCCTCCATGTCGTCTCAAAGGATGAGAGATCTTTCTTTCTTACAGCTGCATGGTACTCCATTGTGTATATGTACCACTACTTCTTTATCCATTCGCCTACTGATGGACACTTGGGCTGTTTCCAGATCTTAGCTATTGTAAATAGTGCTGCTATGAACATGGGGGTACATATATTCTTTCTGATTGGTGTTTCAGGCTTCTTAGGGTATATTCCTAGAAGCGGGATTACTGGGTCAAATGGCAGATCAATTTTTAATTTTTTGAGGTAGCACCATATTGTTTTCCATAGTGGCTGCACCAGTCTGCATTCCCACCAGCAGTGCACTAGAGTCCCCTTTTCTCCACACCCTCGCCAACACTTGTTGTTTGATGATTTGTTGATGGTGGCCATTCTGACAGGTGTGAGGTGATACCTCATTGTTGTTTTAATTTGCATCTCTCTGATGATTAGTGATGATGAACATTTCTTCATATGTCTCTTAGCCATTTGTATGTCCTGTTTGGAGAGGTGTCTATTTAGATCCTCTGCCCATTTTTTAATTGGGTTCTTTGCCTTCCTTTTTGTTGAGTTGTATGAGCACTCTATATATTTTGGAAATTAACCCCTTATCTGATGTATCATTGGCAGTGATGTTCTCCCATACAGTGGGTTGCCTTTCCATTTTGATGATTGTTTCTTTTACTGTGCAGAAGCTTTTTAGTTTGATGTAGTCCCATGTGTTCATTTTTTCCTTTGTTTCTGTTGCCTTAGGTGATGTATCAGTGAAAATTCTGCTGCGTATGATGTCTGAAATTTTGTTGCCTACATTTTCTTCTAGAATTTTTATGGATTCACGGGTCACATTTAAGTCTTTCATCCATTTTGAGTTTATTTTTGTGTGTGTTGTAAGTTGATGGTGTAGTTTCATTTTTTTTGCATGTAGCTGTCCAATTTTCCCAACACCATTTATTAAAGAGGCCGTCTTTACTCCACTGTATGCTCTTGACACCGTTGTCAAATATTAATTGAGTATATTGCCTTGGGTCCATTTCTGGGTTCTCTATTCTGTGCCACTGGTCTATATGCCTGTTCTTGTGCCAATACCAGGCTGTTTTGATTACAGGGGCTTTGTAGTATAACCTGATGTCTAGTATTGTGATCCCACCTACTTTGTCCTTTTTTAAAATTGCTGTGGCTATTCGGGATCTTTTTTGGTTCCATATGAACTTTTGAAGTATTTGTTCTAGTTCTGTGAAATATTTTGTTGGTATTTTGATGGGGACTGTATTGAATCTATAGATTGCTTTGGGTAATATGGACATTTTAATGATGTTAATTCTTCCAATTCATGAACAAGGTATGTGCTTCCACTTTTTAATATCTTCCTCTATTTCTTTTTTCAATGTCCTGTAGTTTTCTGCAAATAGGTCCTTTACTTCTTTGGTTAAGTTTATTCCTAGGTATCTTAATTTTTTTGCCATGATGGTAAATGGGATTGTTTTTGCAGTTTCTCTTTCTGTGAGTTCATCATTGTTGTATAAGAATGCTGTCGATTTCTTGACGTTAATTTTGTATCCTGCTACTTTGCCAAATTCATTTATTAAGTCTAGTAGATTTTTGATGGAGTCTTTAGGGTTTTCTATGTGTAATATCATGTCATCTGCGAATAATGACAGTTTCATTTCCTCCTTTCCAATTTGGATCCCTTTTATTTTTTCTTCATGTCTGATTGCTGTGGCTAAGATTTCCAGTACAATGTTAAATAAGAGTGGCAAAAGTGGACATCCTTGTCTTGTTCCTGTTCTTAAGGGAAATGTTTTTAGTTTCTGCCCATTAAGTATGATGTTGGCTGTAGGTCTTTCATATATGGCCTTTATTATGTCGAGATATGATCCCTCTATTCCCACATTGCTGAACGTTTTTTATTAGAAATGGATGCTGGATTTTGTCGAATGCTTTTTCAGCATCTATTGATATGATCATGTGGTTTCTATTCTTCATTTTGTTTACATGGTGTATCACATTTATTGATTTGCGAATATTGTACCAGCCTTGCATCCCTGGGATGAATCCCACTTGGTCATGGTGAATAATGTTTTGATGTATTGCTGGATCCGATTTGCTAGTATTTTGTTCAGGATTTTGGCGTCTATGGTCATCAGGGATATTGGCCTGTAGTTTTCTTTCTTTGTAGTGTCTTCTCTGGTTTTGGAATTAGAATTATGCTGGCCTCATAAAATGAGTTTGGAAGTCTTCCTTCTTCTTGAATTTTTTGAAATAGTTTGAGGAGAATGGGTGTTAGTTCTTTTTTGTTTTGTTTTTTTATCCTCACCCGAGGACATTTTTCCATTTTTTGTTCAGGTAGAGTAGGAGGGGGAGAGATGAACAGAGAGAGAGAAACATCGACGTGAAGGGACACATCGAGTGGCTGCCACCCGCACGACTGACCAGAGCCGGGGACAAACTGCAACCGAGGTACATGCCCTTAGCGGGAACCGAACCCGGGTCTCTCGGGACCGCAGGCCGACGCTCTAACCGCTGAGCCAAACCGGCCAGGGCAGTTCTTTTTTGAATGTTCGGTAAAACTCCCCCATGAAGCCATTTGGGCCTGGGCTTTTGTTTGCTGGGAGAGTCTTGATTATATCTTCAATTTCCTTAGTTGTTATTGGTCTGTTCAAATTTTCTATCTCTTCCCAGTCCAGTTTTGGGAGACTGTGTGTTTCTAGAAATTTGTCCATTTTGCTTAGATTGTCGAATTTGTTGCCATATAATTGTTCATATTAGCTGTTAACGATCTTCTGTATTTCTGTGGTGTCAGTTGTTATTTCTCCTCTTTCATTTCTGATTTTGTGCATTTGGGTTCTCTCTTCTTTGTTTCTTGGTGAATCTAGCTAAGGGTCCATCAATCTTGCTTATCTTTTCGAAAAACCAGCTCTTTGTTTCATTGATCCTTTGAATTGTTTTTTTGGTCTCTACGTCATTTATTTCTGCTCTGATCTTTACTATTTTCTTCCTTCTATTTGCTCTGGGGTTTTCTTATTGTTTGCTTTCTAATTCTTTAAGTTGTGAGGTTAGACAGTCAATTAGAATTTTTCCTTGTTTCTTGAGGTAGGCCTGTAGTGCTATGAACTTACCTCTCAGAACTGCTTTTGCTGCATCCCATAGATTTTGTGTTGTTGTGTGTTCATTTTCATCGGTTTCCAGGAAGTTTTTAATTTCTTCCTTGATTTCCTCAGTAACCTATTCATTGTTTAATAACATGCTATTTAGCCTCCATGTGTTCAAATGTCTTTGCATGTTCTTGTTGCAATTGATTTCTAGTTTCATGCCATTGTGATCTTAGAAGATGCTTGATATGATTTCAATCTTCTTGAACTTGTAGAGATTTCGTTTGTGTCCTATCATGTGATCTATTGAGAATGTCCCATGTGCACTTGAGAAGAATGTGAATTCTGTAGTTTTGGGGTGTAATTCTCTGTAGATATCTATTAAATCCATTTGGTCTAGTGCTTCATTTAGAGTCTCTGGTTCCTTGCTAATTTTTTGTCTAGAGGATCTATCCAGTGCCGTCAATGGGATGTTGAAGTCCCCTGCTATGATTGTATTGCTGTCGATTTCTCCTTGGAAGTGCTCCAGAAGATTTTTAATATATTTTGGTGCTCCTATATTGGGTGCATATATGTTTATCAAGGTTTTATCTTCTTGTTGGATAGATCCTTTCAATATTATGTAGTGGCCTTCTGTCTCTAGTTATGGCCTTCATTTTGAAATCTATTTGATCAGATATGAGTATTGCTACCCCAGCTTTTTTTTGCTTTCCATTTGCTTGGAAAATTTTTTCCATCCCTTCACTTTCAATCTATGTGAGTCTTTTGTTGTGAGGTGGGTCTCTTGTAAACAACATATAGATGAATCATGCTTTCTTATCCAATCAGCTACTCTGTGTCTTTTTATCGGAGCATTCAGTCCATTTACATTTAAGGTGATTATTGATATGTACTTGTTTATTGCCATTTTTGTTTAGTGTGGTTATATTTTTCTTCCTATTTCTTCTACTAATTGCAGCAGTCCTTTTAACATTTCTTGCAGTGCTGGTTTGGTGCTAATGTATTCCCTTAGCCTTTTTTTTTTTTTTTTTTTGTCTGGGAAGCTCTTTATTTGACCTTCTATTTTGAATGACAGCCTTGCTGGGTCGAGTAGTCTTGGATTCAGATCCTTGTTTTTCATGACCTTGATTACTTCATGCCATTCCCTTCTGGCCTGTAGTGTTTCTTGTGAGAAGTCAGCTTAGAGCCTTATGGGGTTTCCTTTGTAGGTAACCTGTTGCTTATCTTGCTGCTTTTAGGATTCTCTCTTTGTCTTTAATTTTTGGCCTTTTAATTACTATGTGTCTTGGTGTGGGCCTGCTTGGGTTCTTCTTCCTTGGGTCTCTCTGTGCTTCTTGAACTTGAATGCCTTCTTCATTCACCAAATTAGGGAAGTTTTCTGTCACTATTTCTTTGAATATATTCTCTAACCCTTGCTCATTTTCTTCTTCTTCAGGGACTCCTATGATGCGAATATTATTACGTTTCCAGTTGTCCCACAGTTCTCTTAAGCTGTCTTCCTGTTTTTCAATCGTTCTTTCCTTTTGGTTTTCTGATTGGTTGATTTTTTTCTGCCCTGTCTTCTAATTCAATGATCTGGTCCTCGGCTTCCTCTACTCTGCTTTTTAGACGTTCCAATGTGTTTTTCATTTCTGATATGTCATTTTTTATCTCTTCTTGGTGGTCTTTAATTTCTAATTGGTTTATTTTCAGCTTCTCTATGTCCTTACTCATGCTGTTGAGCTTCCTCAAGATCATGGCTCTGGATTCTAGCTCTGTTAACTTTCCTAACTGCTCCACATTGATCTTATCTTCGGTGGAGGTCTCTTGTTCTTTCATTTGGCTTCTGTTTCTGTGTTTCACCATTTTGGCTATCACAGTGGGCTTTGGAGCCTGTCAAGTTTTCCCTGTGGGTGTTGGTGTTCTGCTGTTTGTGGCTCCCTCTCCTGGGTTTAGATGAGTGAGGGAGGACCCACATTAAACACTACTGTCAAGTCTTACTTTCCTGGTTAAAGTTGCTAGCCCAGGAAAGGTACTGTTATCCTCTAGCTTTTTGCCTGAAGGTTATCAGTTGAGGTTACTTGAAGAGTTTTGGGTTGTCAGTTGATTGAAAAACTCCCTCAGGTGCTCAGCATAATGGGATTTCCTGAGGGTGGGGCAGATGCTGGTTGTTAATGAGCCTCAATTAGCATTTCAGTGGCCCACAGGGTGGGGTTGGGTCTCTGAGGGAGGGGCTGCTGCCTCTCCCCAGAGCCCTGGGAAGGAGCAAGATGGCCACCGTCCTGCATGGCAGCAACTCAGCAAAAGCTCTGAGTGCCCCCCAAATCCCGAGTGTCCCCACACAGTTCCAGTCCAGTCTGCCCTCCCTCTGCCAGAGCCCAAGGTGAGTGGCTGTGGCTTTTATATCCTCTGTCCCGGGTCTGCGCTGTGGAGCTGCTTGGGAGTTTAACCCAAGGGCACTGCTCCCAGCTAAGGCTGCTACTGTCTGTGGGCTCCCAGCCCCCATCTCGCGCCTTGCAATCCTACCAGGATCGAGTCAGTGTCCCTGGTTATATGGTCCTTGTAAGCTGCTTTTCTGTTGCTTTTTCCTGTCGATTTGTCTGTGTTCTAGTTGTAATTCCAGTTTGGTTCTGGGAGACGGTCTGTGTAGCTTCTGTTCACTCCGCCGCCATTTTGGAATCCATATCACATACCTTTTTAATGTGCTGGATCCAGGGAGACAAAAAGGATGGTGTAGGGTGTTCACCAGGTGTGCTTATCTTCCAGGTGTAGGTACAGCCAATTTTTCTTCCTAAGAAGGATTGTGTCTGTATCGGGAGTACTATGCCCTCTACTGATCACAGACTCCTCATGGTCCTCAACTGAACTGAGAGAGTGGGAATATGTGGGTGTGAATTATTGGTTAATGAAACAGATTGTAGTAAAGGGTGTTGCTGAACAAAGGGACTGACTTCTGGTGGCCCCAGGCTGTATATTTAATGGTACCCAGAAGGGCAACCATTGTTCATGGATGGGTCAGCGGCTCAAGGTGGGTAATCCACTTTGGCTGTGAATTCAGGCTTCCCCAAGAATGCCACACAGCCTTCAGAACAAATAAATGTTATCTAAGCCTAGTTTGGAGGGGAAGTTGGATTCTGGTTTGGAGCCCTTTGTATTAGGCAGTGCTCAGTGTCCAGGTAGGTGTTCAGGCCTGAAGCCTTGTGGTCTCAGAGCTTCCTTCGTGCTTCTGGTCTAGGAGTGAGGCATGACATGTCCTGGCCCTTGGTCCTCAGCCCTCAGGTTGCAGGACAGAAGGGTTGACCTCACCCAAACCCTCCAAAATGTGAATAAGTCAGGCTCTCTTCTTCTCAAACTCTTCTCTTTCCTCACTCATCCCTGGGTCACCACTTGCTTTTAGTCTGCAGTTTCAGCATCACTTTGTACGCAGTTGTTGCTCAGTAAACACGTGTCAGTTGAAAAGGTTAAAAAGGTAAAAGCCTTAGGTAGGACAGTTGGATTCAAGGATACTCCAAAACCGGAGATTGAATTTTAAAAACCGTTTTTTTGTTTTTGTTATATAAAATTTAAGATACAGACAGAAGTGGAACAGAAATGTCTCGGGAACCTGCTCATACCTGTCACCCAGTTATCAACTCAGTCTTGTCTCTGTGACTCCACCTTCTCCCCCCTATCCTCTATCATTTTGAAACCAGTTGCAAACATCATGTCATTCCATGTGTCAGTATTCAGGATATATCTTTAAAAAGATAAAGCTTCCTTTAAAAAATTTAATGTAACCAAAGTACTGTTATCACATCTAAAACTTTAACAACGCATTGGAATGAGGTTTATTTAAAGCAGTTGTTCTCAACCTGTGGGTTGCGACCCCTTTGGAGGTCGAACGACTCGTTCACAGGGGTTACCTAAGATCATCGGAAAACACATATTTCCGATGGTCTTAGGAACCGAGACACGGCTCCTCTATCCGTCTCCAGGTGGGTCCTCCCACATGCAGATACGCCCACATACAGCATAAGGAACTGTATTAAAGGGTCGGGGCATTAGGAAGGTTGAGAACCACTTATTTAAAGGAACCACTACTCTCCCTGGTGTCCTAGAGGATGCAAGGGAACTGGAAAAGGGAATGGAGGGGCTGAGAAAGGGGGCACACATGTGCTTCCAGCAGAGAAGACTAGACTTTATCCAGAGTCTGAAGAAACCAAAGAGAAAGTTAGCATCCCTCAGCCAGGAGAGAATTCTTCCTGGAGAAGCAGGGTTTGGCATGAAGCAGGAGGTCATGGAAGGATGGAGACTTCTCATGGCTTAGCCTTGCCAGGGGGTCCTGCAGGGTCAAGGATGGAACATGAGTTGGCATCAATTCTCAAGTATCCACATTAGCAAAGTCAAGAACCACCAAAGGGAACTTAGCAAAGCAATGGAATTTTGTTCTGTAAGAGGTGTTGACAATTTTGGTTTAGATGTGATTGTGAGACCCATACAGATGGCAGCGGCTTACCCCTGAGGGACCCATATAAATCAGTGCCAGCTGAAAGAGGCTCGGGGTGAATGGGTCACCAGCAAGTTTGAATTTATGTGCAGAATTCAAGGAGATTGATGTTCAGTTGCCACAGAAAGTGAGTTGGATTTTCATAGTAAGGGTGACAGGCAGCATTTGTTCTGACCTTACCTCTTCCCAAAGGACCCTCTGCCTGCCTGGATTGACTCCCTTATTAAAGTAGAAAAATAGGCATTCTGAAATTTTTTTTACTTGGGGGAGCGGGGGTACTTCATAAAAGGATCAACAGGATCAGTAGGTCAGAATCATTTGATAAGAAAAAGTAGACATAAAGGTCAGTCTACATTTGATACATTTTTACCATTAAGGTGGTTTAAGTATCATTTTCCTGCCAGGGCAATTACTTTGATTACTAATTGCTTCCTTGGAAACTAAAGGGCATAATAATGCTTTCCTTTGTAATGATCAGACTAGAAAGGCTTAGGTTTTGTTGCCATTTAGATGTTAACCTGCTTATGGATCTGCAGTAATGAGCTTCAGGCTCTGATGCTGGCCGGGCTGTTGGCTGACTATGTCACAAATTCCAAAGGCAAAGAGTCCTGGGGCCAGGCAAGGGGGGGAGGGACATCTCCCTGGGTGCCTCCCGCATTTCATTCTGCCAGTTAGAGCTTTGATTTGGAGATAAACTTTGAAAGGTCAAGCCTAGGTTTTCCGGGCTATGGGATTTGAAGGCTGACGCTGTTGCACCCCTTCCCCCCCACCAGCAGTTGCTGAGTCTCACTCTCATTGTGGCATGAAAGGTAAAAAGGGTGCAAAATTTGGGATCCTGGCTTTGCCCTGAGTCCCTTTGTAACTTTGGACAAGGCCCTTAATCTCTCTAAGCCTCAGTTTCTATGCCCATTAAAGGAGGAATAAAGTTTATCATGAGATGGTTATGAGGATAAATAAGAAAACAATACTAATAAACTAAAACAAAACAACTCTAGACAAGGAGGGCCCCATGGTGCAGGTGACAAATGCCAGTCGTTACACAACCCACTGTCCCTGGCTCTTCAGGCTGAATCCCTAGTTGACAATAGATCTGTGTTTGATGGTCTCAAATATGGGGATGTCTCCTAACTGGACTGCAAACACCTTTACAGGCATGGATCTGTTTATTAAATTTTAAAAATTATTATTTTGTCATGGTTTTCTATTTAGGGTCAGTTAGTGTCAGGGAACAAAAACC
Organism: Molossus molossus; assembly: GCF_014108415.1. Taxonomy (NCBI): domain Eukaryota; kingdom Metazoa; phylum Chordata; class Mammalia; order Chiroptera; family Molossidae; genus Molossus; species Molossus molossus. The sequence goes on along the minus strand of NW_023425358.1, from coordinate 20,481,297 downwards.
CATTCAAAGTATCTGAAGTATAAGTAAGGGTTATGCTCAGGGTTCGTCCTGGAAGGATGGGACAGTCAGCAGCTGCTCCCTCTGACTCTCCCATTTCTGGTTCTCTCCCAGTGTCCTCTCCATTTCCTGTCCTTCTGCAGACTGGCTTCTAAGTTCCGCAATAACCGTTGTGTCTGTGGGCCTGACCTGACCTGGCTGTGCCCGGCCTCGTGCTGCTGTGTCTGTGCGCAGTTTCACACTTGTTAGGGAGAGGCTTCTATGCAGCTTGGAGCAGATACCCAGCCCTAGTCCCATCAGGTGTGGCCAGAGGTGGGCAGGGTCATGCCTGAGGTGCAACCTGAATATGTCTAATGAGGGAGCATGAAATTCTGCTTCCCTTTTAGGTTCTCCTGAGATCTATCTCTTCTACACTTCCCTGACCACCTCCAGCTTCAGTCCAGTGGTCCCCTGCAGCCCAACCAGGAGCAGGAGTGGGGTTGGGGACCAGGGAACAGAAGGGCAGGCAGCAGCCATATGGGCTTCTGGCTGCCCCTTCTCATGCCTAGCCAAGGCCAGGGAATTGTTGTGAACTCAGACCCAGCTCTGGAGGAAGGCCAGGCCAGCAGGCAGGCGCAACAGCCATGAATTGTGGGAAGGACAAGACAAGTCCCTGGAGGCAGGGGCAGAAGGCACAGAAGCTTCTAGAGGGCCTTTACAGGCAGGCTGGGTTGCCAGGGAGGGCCGGTGAGCACAGGATGAGCTGGGCCCGGTGGAGGTCGGCTCTCGGCAGCATGATGACTGCCCCTGTCCACTTGAGGCACACCTGAGCCCAGGGCCTCGGTGTGAGCTGCTGTGCTCCTCTAGAAGGGTTGCCGCTGGGTGAGGTCAGCACTCACTCTGTCAGCTTAAGTAGCTTCCTTTGTTCTGTGTCTGGTGGTCTTTGGTGATGGATATCTGTTTGAAAAGGGTTTCCACTGCAAACGGTTTTTGAAAACCATTCTTCAGAGCTTTCATCTGAGATTGGGATTGGCTCTCAAACCAAGGCTGAGCCCGAGGATGGCAAGGGCTCAGGCAAGGGGCAGGGTTTGGTCATTTGCATGACCTCCCTGATCCCCAGGCCATAGTCCCCCACTCCACACATGGAAGGAAGCACAGGGGCAACTGCCTGGGCTTTATATACCCTAGCCAGATTTGCCTTTGCCTGGGTTTAGCTGGCAGTGTTCTCCAGGGACCACCACATCCTGGGTCCTTTCCCTGTTCATGGAAAGAACAGAGGTCGTGTTCATGCATGGGCACTCAATGCCTGGATTTAGAAGGAACATTCTGCCCAGCCCTCAGATGTCTGGTATGCACGGTGCCACACACTTGTAAGCCACCTTTGTCCAGGTGAGAGCAGGGAAGAGAGAAGGTGGGAGCCATAAGCCTGGTGAGCCAGGTTGAATGCAGGCTGCCGCTGAGCAGGTTGTGCCCTAGCTGCCAAGACAGGAATTGCAAGGTTCCTGCAACCTTGGGCGCCGCCCTCTGTAGAGAGTAGAAATCACTGTGGGTTCATTTGGGACCAGGATGGAGACTGCTAATCGGGACTCTGGTGGGTGGGTTCTGGTTTTAGATGACTGAGTGGTGGGTTTTCCTCTCCCACCAGCATCCACTTTACATTTTTCTTTGGAAGACAGTTGGAAACACTTGACTGCTCAGAGATGGGGTAACTTCTCAAAGAATGGGATTTCCATTTTAATAAGGCTCTTGAGTCATGGCCCCATGCCTTGCTGGGAAGAAGTACTGCTACACTGAGCCCGTCTTCCCTCATCTCCATTAAGCATCAGAAGCGGTGAGGTCAGACTGGCCTGTGGGATATCTTGTCAGATGAGGCAGCTCTGCATTTGCAGAGAGCCCCTATTTGTAGATGTTTTGTGGGCTCAGCCAGAAGTATCACCATAGAAGTCCTTAGTACAAGCTATCCTGGCAGCAGCTCCGCTGGGTCCAGACGAGCCTGTGACTGGTTGGGCCTGGCTTTCTCCTCAGCTGAGTGCCATCCTCTATTGCCTTTGCCTCTCTGGGCCTCAGGTTCTTGTCTGCAGAAGGGACATGGTAAGATTCCCCAGGCAGTTAGACAGCTGGTATAAGCCCCGTGTGCTGTGGACTGTCACACACATCCACCCACAGGATGGCTATTGTTATGTCATGAGTGTCTCCAGACCCACCCCCCTGACTCCCTAACCCAGATCTTCCCACGTCCAGTGGGTACTCTCCTGGCCCCCGGTGCCTCTCCCTCATAGCACTCACCAGAGTTGTGGTTATTACTCGCTTGTGTACTTATCTGTCTAATGTCTGACCTCCCTGGTAATCCCAGTGCCTAGAGCCTTGCTCATCTTAGAGTAGACATGCAGCAACTATTTGTTGGGTGGATAAAGGAAGGGATGGAGAGAGGGAGAGAGCATGAATGAGTGAGAAGTAGGTGACTGGTGTTTTGGCTAGGCACAAAGGTTACTTTGGTCCATATCCTCGGGGTGTAGAGCCTCCAGAACCTTCAGATAAGTTGTATGTGGATCCTCACAGAACCAAGTTTGAAGAGCAAGTCATTCTGAAGAGCATCACCAGGAGTGTGATTCCAAGCCAGGAGGGATTCCAAGGTGATTCCAGGTAGCTAAGCCAGAGAGATTGCAGTGGGAGCAGTGGTGTCCTTCACAATGGGCAGTCCACTGGTGGTCGCCATATTTAGCTGTCCAGCTGCTGTTCACACAAAATGCAGTGGGTCTGGAGACTCTTGGTTATGAATGATAGTTCAGGTTTCTGAATTTTGCCCCTGTGCAAGATCAACAGTCTTTTTTTTTTTCTTCTTCCAATTTTTAATTTATTGTTGTTACAGATGTTTCTCCTCCCCCCCCTCCCAGACACTTTCCTCCCCTGCACCCCAGCATTGTTTTCTATGTCCATTGGTTATGCATACATGCATATAAATTCTTTGGTTCATCTCATCCATTCCCTCACCCCCCTCCTCTGGGAATTTGTCAGTCTGAACCATACTCCTTTCTGTGTCTCTGGATCTATTTCATTCATCAGCCCACCTTGTTTATTATATTCCACAAATAAGTGAGATCATGTGTTATTTCCCTTAGCATGATACTCTCGAGGTCCCTCCATGTTGTCTCAAAGGATGAGATCTTTCTTTCTTATAGCTGCATAGTATTCCATTATGTATATGTACCACAGCTTTTTTTATCCACTCATCTATTGATGGACACTTGGTCTGTTTCCAGATCTTAGCAATTGTAAATAGTGCTGCTATGAACATAGGGGTACATATATTTTTTTCTGATTGATGTTTCAGGCTGCTTATGTTATATCTTAGAAGTGGGATCACTGGGTCAAATGGCAGATCAATTTTTAATTTTTTGAGGAAACACCATATTATTTTCCATAGTGGCTGCACCAGTCTGCATTCCCACCAGCAGTGTACTAGAGTCCCCTTTTCTCCACACCCTCGCCAGCACTTGTTGTTTGATGATTTGTTGATGGCAGCTATTCTGACAGGTGTGAGGTGATACCTTATAGTTGTTTAATATCAATAGTCTTTATGTCCTGAGTGGAGAGCCAGCCCCAGCCCTATCAGGAGGGTCTTGACCACCAATGAGAAGTGGCTCCTGGGAGAAGGAAGAGTTCCTGTGGGGCTGGGTCCCACCTCAGCTATTCAGATGTGGTATGTGGACAAGCCTATCAGCTTTAGCTTCCTTATCTCTGCAATAGGGACAGTCCCAGTCCTGACCCATCTGACTTCATAGGGTGGCTATGAGTATGTGCTGGAGAAGGAGTTGCTAGGGTTATTGTCATCATTGACAGAGGTGTCCAACAATAGAGTTGGGCCATCCCCAGCCCCTCTGTGGTGCGATGACCTTCATGGAGAGCATTGGCATTGGAGTAAGTGCCAGGTGCCAAGCTAGCCAAGTGGCTTTAGTTAGGAATGTGCCATTACCTAAGACCATTCAGTCAGAATTGTAGAGGTGAAAAGAGTGTTCCTAAACATTCTGCCTTTTAAGAAAAAGTTTTATTTTTTGTAAAAACACTCAAACTTAAAAATACAAAAAAGGGAGAAAATTTTCTAATCTGCTAACCCTGAAAAGATCACTGTAAACTTTTTACTGAACAGCATATCAATCATTTCTTTATGCAGATATACACATTTAGATCTAGGTATATACTTGCATATCAGTGGGGAAATCCCTACATTTGATTTTGTAACTGACTTATTAAACTCAATAATGTGGCATCACATTTTATAACTTTATGGAAATTTTCTGATATATATACACACACACATACACACACACACATGCATACATACATACATACATACACACACATATAGTATCTCATGTTCTTATCACTCACTTTTCAACAATTAACAATTTATGGCCAGTCTTATTTAATCTTAGCTCCATATTCTGTCCCCCCATTATTATTATTTTTTGTGGTAAATATACATAACATAAAACTCACCATTAGTGGCATTTAGCACATTCCTGATGTTGTGTAACCATCCTCTCTATCTAGTTCCAGAACATTTTCATCACCCCCATACTCATTAATCTGATTTTCCCCCTATCATTTTAAAGCACCCCAATCTGCAGACGGTTTTAGTGTATATCTGTAAAAAACAAGGACTCTTAAATTCAAAACTACTATCATACCTGAAATAACAAATTTTTAATATTATCACCTGTTTAAATATCTAATTATAATGTAATTTTTTAATGGTGCATAATAGTCCATCAAATGGCTATAGCATACTTTAATTTAACTTTTAAAAAAATATTTGTAGCCCAGCCAGTCTGGCTCAGTGGTTGAGCATCAACCCATGCACTGAGAGGTCGCTGGTTCGATTTCTAGTCAGGGCACATGCCCAGGCTGTGGGCCCAGTTCCCAGTGGGGGACATGCAGGAGGCGGCCGGCCAATCGATGTCCTCTCTCATTGGTGTTTCTATCTCCCTCTCCCTCTCCCTTCTTCTCTCTCTCTAAAAATCATTAAAGAAAAAAAATTTAAATAATTTTATGTTTTTATTGATTTTTTTGTTTTTGTTTTTTCCTCACACGAGAACATTTTTTTGCATTTATCTTCAGATAGAACGGGAAGGAGAGAGGGATGAAGAAAGAGAGAGAAACATCCATGTGAGAGATACACATCGACTGGTTGCCACCCAGATAAATCCAACCGGGGCCAGGGACAAACTGTAACCAAGGTACGTGCCCTTAGCAGGAACCGAACCCAGGACTCTCTAGGAACTGAACCCAGGACTCTCTGGTCCACAGGCCGACACTCTAACTGCTGAGCCAAACCGGCCAGGGCTATTGATTTTTTTAAAGAAAGAGGAAGGGAGAGAGAGATAGAAACTTCAATGTAAGAGAGAAACATCAATAGACTGCCTCCTGCACACCCCCTGCTGGGGATCGAACCTGCAACATGGGCATGTGCCCTGACCAGGAACTGAACCAACCACTCAGTCCATGGGACTATGCTCAATCCACTAAGCTACACCGGCCAGGCTAAACAATTTTTGTTTTTAAATATTTTATTTATTGATTGATTTTTACAGGCAGGGAAGGAGAGAGAGAAACATTGATTTATTGTTCCAATTATTTATGCATTCATTGGTTGCTGCTTGTGGACGACACTCTAACCAACTGAGCGACCTGACCAGGGCTAATTAAACATTTTTAAACTATTGATGTTGTTTGTAGTGTTTCTCTGTTATCAAAAACGGCAGTGGGACAGCATTTCTTTTTCCACTGGTATGATTATTTCCTAAGGGTAAATTCTTAGAAAAGGGATTACTGGGTCAAGTGCTTCCCATTTTGATACTCTTGCCAAGTTATCCTCCACAGAGGATGTTCCAGTTTATACTCCCCTTTAGCAGAAATGCTTGGCTTGGTTAAGGGAAGTTACTCCCTGGAAATTCTTTGCCATAGCTCATGTAAATATGCCACTACTATTCCAATGTACAGAAATGCTTGTCACACTGGACTCAGGATATCCCAGATGCTATCACAGCTCAAGGCCATCAGTTGATAACTGGTGGGGGAGAAAAATGCAGTAGTGCTCACAGTGACAGCCAGGAGGGCCCTTCAGCTGAGGGAGGGCGTGGAGCTATCTGGGAGAGTGATGGCAGCAGCCTCCGGGAGCAGGTAGATAGAAGGCCCAATTAGTGGAGCCAGGCTGGTTCGCAGACGTGCTCATCAGTCTGGAAGCTGGGGAAGCTGGTGGGAGGAAATTGATACTCTGTCTTTTGGAAGAGAGGGAGGAGAGGGAACTAGTGAGAAAAACTGTCCTGTGCTATTCACTTAAACTTGATTTCCTATGCTACTGAAAACATTATAGTGACATTAAAGGAAATTGAAAAGAAATAAAGACATTGCCATGATCCCAGCCACTGCCATTCCCTCGGGGCCAGACTCGTACCATGCACACCCCCCCACACACCTGAAATCCTGCAACCATCCTGCGTTCTCCTTTCACTCGGCTTTACAGCATCAGCATTCTGGGCTGTTCTGCAACCTTGGTTGTCACTTCTTATGCTTCTCTTCTGTTGAGAGTCAGGTCCCAGTTTTCTTACACTGCCGTTCTTTGCTTGGACATTTGAGCAGCTTCCAGTTATAGCCTGTTATAAATATAACGCCCCTCCCCTTGCCCTGGCTGGTTTGGCTCAATGGTTAGAGCATTGGCCTGCGGACTAGAGAGTCCTGGTTCGGTTCCCACTAAGGGCACGTACCTTGGTTGCAGTTTGTCTTCAGCCCCGGTTGGGGTCGTGTGGGTGGCAACCACTCGATGTGTCTCTCTCACATTGATGTTTCTCTGTCTCCCCCCCTTCCCTTCAGCTTAAAATATGTATATATGTATATATATGTATATATGTGTATATGTGTATATATGTGTGTATGTGTGTATATATATATATAATGCCCCCCTGAACATGTCTGTGTGTGTACCTCCTCTCTCTTCTGATACTTGCCTAGGAAAGTTGTGTTGGGTAGAGGTGTGAATGGTATTATAGCTCTTCCTCCACTGTCCTCCAGCCTAGTTGTTTTCAAGAAGGAGATGAGTGCTCCCCTCTTCTGGAGGGCATAAGATCCTGAAGCGTAAGTCAAGTAGCACAACATGTATATAATCTAGAAATAAGTATTCATATACTGTGGCTCATGATCAGACTTGTTTTTGGATGGAGTACATAATCCCAACTGCATGGATTATGTGGGTTCTTGGAGGACCAGCACCACCATCTTACTCACTCTCTCTGCCCAGCACCTAGCACAGAGTGGCATTCCACAGATGTCTGGCAGATTTCTGGTGGTCCTGGGCAGCAATGCTACCTGGCTTGCTCCTGAATGGATAGACATCAGCATTCTCAGGAAACCAGTGCCTTCCCTCCTTGGCCTCTTTGTGCTTTCTGGGTGCACTTATAGCAGTAGGAGCTGGACACCTAGTAACAGGAACCCACATCCATCCACCCCTCCTGGGAGAGGTACAGAAAGAAAGGAAGCACATACAAAACAAAAAGTAATCCCAGTTTCTTTCCAGATTGAAATAGAAATGGAGCCGAGGGACAAAGGAGGGATTCAGTCTCTTGCTTGAGTGATGGGGACCAAGGTAGGAGGACTGTGGTCCCTTTAGTGGTTGGATATTCTTTTCCCTGAGAGCCCAAGTCCTTGCAGCCTGCCCCAGGCCACCTGCGCAGCTCTGCCCTTTGCTGCTCTTTTCTCCCTCACACTCCCTCCCAGTTCCTCTGTTACAAAAACCCAGCTTATCCCCACTCCTCAGGCTGGCCTTGTGCTCTTCAGTATTCCTTTGCTCATCATTATTGTAGATGTGTATATCGCATGTGCCAGTCGATTGTCAATCAGTGTGAAGCAAAAACCCTTAATCTATTTGTAGTCTGTTAAACCAAATGAAGATGCCTAAATTAAATGATCATTCAGGCTGAGCATTCAGTCCTTAAGGGGCTCACAGCCCCGGGGGAGCAGAAAGGCATGGTTATTAAAAAATTGTGAGTCACCCAGTATTTGTCTGGATCCTGGTACCAGTGCTTCTGCAGTAAAAATACCATAATAATCTGTCTTCTCTCAGAATATGGCAAAGTGATTATCCAGTAGCAGTTCCTGGAGACAAATTCAGCCACCAGTGAGTGGCGTAGTGCCTGAAAATGTCATCTGTGAGTTTTACTCAGCTCCTACTATGCATAACCCGACACTTGTGAGATGGAGATGAATGCCATCGGGTTGTGACTGGCATTTTCCATTTTCCTCTGTAACGTACCCTGACCTCTGAGATGCCCTTAAAGTGCTTTAATTTAATCCCTTTGGCATCTGTGAATCCAACTTCTGTTGATTCATCTTGTTTCAAACCTCAAATTAAATGGGATGTACTAGTTTTAGTTTAATATTAAAAATGTTTCTTTTTGCCTGGGGGGGGGGGCGGAGGGAGAAAGAAACATCTGTAACAAAAATTAATTAATAATAAAAATTTTTTTTTAATGTTTCTTTTGCCCTGGCCTGTTGACTCAGCAGTTCGAGCATCGGCCCACAGACCAATGAGTCGCAGGTTCGATTCCAGTCAAGGGCATGTACCTTGCTTGCAGTTTATCCCCGGCCCTGGTAGGGGTCATGTGGGTGGCAGCTAGTTGATGTGTCTCTCTCACGTCAATGTTTCTCTCTTTCTGTCTCCCTCCACCTCCTTCCCTCCCTCCCTCCCACTCTATCTGAAGATAAATGGAAAAAGATCCTTGGGTGAGGATTAAAAAAATATCTTTTCTTTATCCCACTTAGACACATACATAGTCAAAGTGGTGCTAGACTGAAAAGCAGCAGTCTCACTGCCCCACTGTCCCCTCTTTTATCAGCTATTCCTACATTTAGTTAACTCTATGTTTCCTGCCACACACTGAGTCATTGTCTTTTGGCCCAGGCCCCAACTTGAGTGGTGGGTGTGGAGAGGCCAGGGCAGGAGCCTGGAGGGTGCCCACTCTCCACCTCCCCAGAGACATGCTGACTCTCTGTGTTTCTTTTTTTTTTATCCTCACCCGAGGACATTTTTCGCTATTTTGTTCAGATAGAATGAGAGAGAGAGAGAGAAACATCGACGTGAAAGGGACACATTGAGTGGTTGCCACCCACACGACCCAACCAGGGCCGGGGACAAACTGCAACCGAGGTACGTGCCCTTAGCGGGAACCGAACCCGCAGGCCGAACTCTCTGGACCGCAGGCCGACGCTCTAACTGCTGAGCCAAACCGACCGGGGCTCATTGTGTTTCTTTTTTGTTGTTGTTGTTAATCCTCACCAGAGGATCTTTTTCCACTGATATTTTTATACAGACTGGGAGGGAGGTTGGGGGGGAGAGAGAGAGAGAGAGGGAGAGAGAGAGAGAAACAACAATGTGAGACAGATACATCAATTGGTTGCCTCCCACATGACCCTGACTAGGGCAGGGATCGAACTTGCAACCCAGTTATGTGACCTTGACTGGGAATTGAACCTGTGACCCTTCAGTCCAAGGGTCGATGCTCTAACTGCTGAGCCAAACTGGTCAAGCTCTTTATGTTTCTTTATGTAAAATGCCTTGAAGTGGGTTGAAACATTCTGACCTGGGACTGCTTGGAGGGAAGGAGACCCATTAAAGGATGTACCCCATGTGCTGACCATGGGAGGTGCAGGACACATAGGGAGCATCTTCTCAGTGAGTTGAGTCATCCACTAAGAGGATGGGAGCATTATCCCATTCACAGAGGAGGATCTCGGTGCCTTGCCCAAGATCATAGTTAGAAAAGTGGTGATGCTTTGATCGACACCTGTCTGCTCAACTAGACTGATGGCTCCAAAGAGCCCCGAGTGCAGGGCCTGATACACAGGAGATGCTCAGGAAATGTCCAGTGAATGCATGGTGGTGCCAGAATCCAAGCAAACTTTTGCAGCTTCAAAGCTTTGCCTTCCTGCATCCCCTGGATGAGAACATAGTGAGGGACAGGAACAGATAGGCTTTTGTTTATTATTTGGTAGGGGACATCCAGGAATAGGAGGATTTTCTCAAAAGATGACTCTGGAGATCTTTAGGCCATAGCTTGAAAGAATTAAAACAACTTCCCCAAAACCCAGGTGATTGCCAGCTTTTTTTGGAATAGCAGCCATTTTATTATATTGAACCTCAGGGAAAGGGAAATAAAGCATGTGAGTTGTATTTTTATTAGCCTTGGCACTGGTGCCCATCTGCCTAAAAGCAGTAGGAGAAAATGATCTGCAGTCATAAATTGAATCCTGTCAGATCAACACCTCTGCCCCCTGCAAAGCCAGGTGGGGCAGGGGTTCCCCAGGGAACATGAATGGTGGCCCTGATTGGACCTTGGACCATGCACTGGCCTGGTGTGGGCTAACTGGGGAGTGGGATCTACCCAGTGGGGGAAGATGTTGGCCTGAGTGAGTTAGGAAATAGCTGGGCTTTCAGTAAGAGGTGGAGGATTTGACCACAGGAAGGTCCCAGGCCTTGTCGTTTTGGTAGCTTGCAGTGGCTGTCCCAACTGAAGGAAGTGTGGAGCACAATTTCTTTCTCTCTCTCTCTTTTTTTTTTTTATCCTCACCCGAGGTTATTTTCCCATTGATTTTCAGATAGAGTGGGAGGGAGGGAGGGACATCAATGTGAGAGAGACACATGGATTGGTTGCTTCCCACACGACCCCAACCAGGGCCGGGGAACGAACTACAACTGAGGTACGTGCCCTTGACCAGAATCGAACCTGAGACTCTTTGGTCCATGGGCCACCCCTCTAACCACTGAGCCAAACTGGCCAGGGCAGAGCACAGTTTCTTGATAGACAACAACACTTTTTTGTCTTCAATACATGTCTTTTTTTTAAAAATCCTCACCCAAGGATATGTTTTTATTGATTTTTAGAGCAGGAGGAGAGAGAGAGAGAGAGAGAGAGAAAGAGAAATATCAACCAGTTGCCTCTCATGCCCCAACTGAGGATCAAACCTACAACTAGGTATGTGCCATGACTGGGAATTGAATCTGGAACCCTTTGGTGTATGGGATGACGCTCCAACCAACAGAACTGTCCAGTCAGCGCTTCAATACATGTCTTTTAAAAAGAAAAATCTTTATTGAAGTATAATTGACATGCAATAAACTGCCTATAGTTAAAGTGTACAATTTGATAAGTATTGACATATGTATGCCCCTGTGAAACCATCATCACAATCAAGATAATGGGCCCTGGCCAGTTTGGCTCAGCGGTTAGAGCATCGGCCTGCGGTCTGGAGAGACCCGGGTTCGGTTCCTGCTAAGGGCACGTACTTCGGTTGCAGTTTGTCCCCGGCCCTGGTTGGTCGTGTGGGTGGCAGCCACTCGATGTATCCCTTCACATCGATGTTTCTCACTCTCTCTCCCTTCCTCTCTCTCCCTCCCACTCTATCTGTACAAAAAATGGAAAAATATCCTCGGGTGAGGATAAAAAAAAAATAAAATAAGATAATGGGCATACCCATACCCCAAGGACTCCCAAGTCCCTCTGTAATTCCTCTTCATCCCCTCCCATCTCCCCAGGCAACCACTAACCTGCTTTCTGGCACAAGAGATTAGTTTGCATTTTCTAGAATTGTATAGAAATGGAATTGGATAATATATATTCTTTCTGTTTGGCTTCTTTCACCTAGCATAACTATTTGAAATTCCTTCATGTTGTTGCACGTACACCAGTTTGTTCCTTTTCATTGCCAAGTGATAATCCACTGCTGGGTGCACCCCACTTTATGCATTGCCTGTTGATGGGCATTTGGGTTTTTGCCAGGTTTTGGCTATTACAGACAGTTGTTATTGTTACCAGGCTGTTTCTGCATAGGGGGCTGTCCCTGCCTTGGCACGGTTCGGGACCTTTCACATGTTAGGCAACCTCCAGATTTTTGACTTGTGCAAAAAATATGTCAAGACACTAGTCCAGGTGAAAGTGAGAGTAAGTTTATTAAAGCTTGGTACTTAGAAGTGAAGGAAGGGCCCCTGGAGACAGGCTCAAGGAAGGGGTACACCTGGAATGAGCTACTGCTGCCCATTGTTCCCCTGGGTGCAGGTCTTGAGGGGACCCTTAGAGTTTAGGATAGAAGAAGCAAAGGGCATGCCTGAGGGAAGTGGGGGCATGGGCATGCTCAAAGAAGAGCACAAGCTGGTGTTCTTTGTCCTGAGGGTTTTACCTATTTTCTGTAGGCAGGAATTTTAGAGGAGGTACCAGGGGAAGATCTCAACAGAATATTCATTAGATTTCCGGGTGTGTTGTTTAATATGCTGCTGTATCAAAATAATCAGATAGTGGGGTCAGGAGTTATTCTCTGGTTAGTTTCACCTCTGTCTTGGATTAGTCTGACTCTAACTGGGTTTTTTGTTATCTATCTCTCTGACTAAGGTGAAGTAAACCATCTGCTCTTAGGCATCTTCTGTTAGGGAAGATAGGGTCTTGTGATTTATTAGCTGGCTGTTAATTGCTCAGCTGTTCTAGTCGTTTGTTCCGCCATTTGTAACATGTGCAGGGAGGCTTGTTCTGAGAGCATATTCCTCATTCCATTTGCCAGAGAATTTTCCTAGTTTCTTCCTAACCTGCCTCACTATGAAAGTCAGTTTCCAAGCCTTTGTGTGGACATAATGCTTTCTGTTCTCTTGAGTATATACCTAGGACTAGAATGGCTGGTTCATAGAGTAGATTTATGTCTAACTTTTAAAGAAACTTCCCAACTAGCTTGCAAAGTGGCTAGTTTTATGTGGCTACCCGCAGCGGGAGAGTCAGGGCTGGGGGACACCCAGTCATCCATCTCAGGGCAACCCAGGGAAGTGCTCACCACAGGCTTTCCTCATGAAAAAATATGCATTTTGTCTTTTAAAAATTATGGTATGTTTTTTCAGGTATTACAGTGTTTTTTTTTTTTTAATATGTTCTGTTAATTGCAAGGATCCTGTGTATTCACTGGTACCATGAGGGAATCAGTGAAGTCCTCTCACTGCAGAAACAGGATCTGCCTGTTTTCATTCCCCTGAGGCATGAAACACCACATCTCAGATGCAGGCAGACTTGTTTGGAGAGCATATTTCTGTCTAAAGGTAAAGGAGTAACTATAATACTGTTGTTCCTCAAATCTGACTGATCATGGAAAATATTTGCCTAGGGGAATGTTTGCATAAGAGTGCTATTTTAGGGGCGGAAATAGAAAAACCACAATACCTTTACACAAAATGTGCCTCTTCCTACCTGGAGTTCCTCACCATTTTCTCTGGGCCCCAGAAGCTTCCCAGGGCGGTGCCAGACAAGTGATGGAGAGGAGAACTTGAATCTCAGAAATGTCCACCATCATCACTTGGTACTGTGTTGATTAAAAGTTGTTTTCAGTTGGTATTGTGTTAATTGAAAGCTGTTTTCAGCATGTGAGTATTTGCAGCATGAGTGTTTCATCCCCTGACAAGACTTCAAATGCAGGGACAGCGTTTTCAGAGTTCACGCAAGGCATCTGTGGTTCAGTCCTGAGTGGGTAGTCTCAGAGCCAAGTGTGTGGTTGCCTGTTAAAATGTGGTAGGTGAAAATCCTTGGTTTTCATTTTTAAAACCTGAATGGCATCTCTAGAAATAGATTTATGTATTTATGGGAATTCACTTGCTGATAAAGGTGCCATGCAAATCACTTGGGAAAGAAGGGACCATTAACAATTGTGCTTTAAATTATATTCTTCTGGAGTTTGTTTCTGCACAAAGTGTGAGGTAGGCATCTAATTTTATGTTTCCCAAAAGTATATATAATTTTCCCAACAGAAGTTTTTTCTGTTTTGAACACTCTGCGCTCCATTGATCTCTTGATCAATTCCTCTACCTGTATCCCACAGTTTAATCACTATAGCTTTATGGTATAGTTTGACAGCTGGTAGGATAAATCCTACCTCAGTGTTCTGTAACTTTAAAAATGTATTGGGATTTTTTTCTCTCTCTGTAAATTTTAGAATTAGCTTAAGTTTTATTTAAAATACTCCCCTGGGATTTTGTTTGGGGTTGCATTTTAATTGTAGATTAAGTTTTTCTCTCTAACCATTGTAATGTATGCACCGTGTTTTGTTAACTTTGGATAATTTTAATCACAGGTCTGGAGCAGCCAGTGCCATGTACATATTAATGCTAATATTTCTGGGTTAGAAAACTTGGTTTTTAACTACATTTTATAGGAGTTAGAATATTTTAAGTCAGTATAAAATAATTATTTACTGCACAGTATTTATTGTCTGTCTGTGCCAGACAGTGCTAGGAGGTGAGGATTCAGTGGAAAACAAAACCAGCCCCAGCTGCCAAGGACCTCACTGCCTGTTGTGGGGAGGCAGACAAATCAACAGAAAATCACAGTGAAGTTTGTCTGATGCTTCACCCTAGCAAAGTAAGCACAAAGAAAGGCACCTAGCGCAGTTTGGAGGGTCAGGGAAGGCTGCCTGGAGGAGGCAATGCATAAACTAAGACCTGAAGGGCGAGAAGGAATTAGTCTAGTGAAGGTGAGTGGAGTCTAAGTGAGGTCTGGAGATGAGGAAGAAATTATGGCTGTTCAGAGAGCTGAAGACAATTCAAAGGTAGCAGGAGCAGGGAGGAGTAGGGTGGGGTGGGAACATCCCAAGATGAGGCTGGAGAGAACAGGGGCGAGATCGTAGACCATGAAAGGCTTTCTAGCCCTGACCTGGTGGCTCAGTTGGTTGGAGCATCATATTGTACACCAAAAGTGTGTGGGTTTGATTCCTGATCAGGGCACATACTTCGGTTGTGGGTTTGATCCCCAGTCAAGGTGCATATGAGAAGCAACTGATTGATGTTTCTTTTTCACATCAATAGATATTTCTCTCTCTCTCTCTGAAATCAATAAAAATATATCCTTGGGTGGGGATTTAAAAAAAAAAGAAAGAAAGGTGCTGGCCAGTTTGACTCAGTAGTTAGAGCGTCGGCCCAAGGACCAATGAGACCTGGGTTTGATTCCAGACAAGAGCATGTACCTTGGTTGCGGCTTGTCCCAGCCCTGGTCGGGGTCGCTCAGGAGGCAACCAGTCGATGTGTCTGTCTCGCATCAGTGTTCCTCTTTCTCTGTCTCTCTCTCCCTCCCTCCTAATCTGTCTAAAGATAAATGGAAAAATATCCTTGGGTGAGGATTAAAAAGAAACAAAAGCCTTCATAGCCCAATTCTCCACTGGATCCCAAGGGCTACCAGTTGCCTCCTGGCATTCTCAGATTTGTTTCTCTGGTTGCACGGTGGAGAATGTGTCAGAGAAGGGCAGGGTGGTGACTGAGGGGCCAGTGAGTCCAGGTGACAGGTGGCGCTGGCAGGGGGTGGTCTCAGTGGAGAAGGAGAGAAACAGTATGATTTGAGGGAGCTTCAGGGGGCAGAGCCAAGCTCTGTATCCAGTTTGTTCCTCATGGTGTCTGCAATACCATAACCCAGCCAAACTGCGGTCTCAGCTGTGTCACTTTCCAACCACATGCCCTGGGACAAACCCAACCCCACCTTTCCCATTCTTGGTTCCTTTAATTGAAGAATCCAGCTGTTGTGAGGATGTGTAAAGGGTCAGCACCTATGGCATCAATACAAGTAGCAGCGATAATGGTGGTGGGTGGGGACAGTTTGATCAGCTACGAAGTGTCCCCTACTGCTGAGTGAGAAAGGAGAGAGGGGGGTAATTCCATTTCTTTTTGTTTACTGTTTCTCCAGTGCCATGTTAATTCCTCTGAACTTGCTACCAAGGCACTGGGTCCAGTTCCCGTGGAAGATTTTCCTCCAAGGATAACCCTCAGTAAAGAAACCCTAGCCCTTTGCAGAGAGGAGAGTTGGTGGTGGATGGTGTGCGCAGAGCCAGGCCCTGGCCTCTTAGCTGAGTTACTCCCCTTTCACTCCGGACCCTCAATCAATGTGTGCCCTGGGGTGACTGACAAACCAGCCAAGGCCTTTGGTATGATGTAATCGGACAGATTCAAAGAGGAGCATGAAATGATTTGCTGTGGCTCAGACTTGCAGAACTCCTGCAATTTACACTTCTTTTTTCATGTAAAATTAGATTAGCACTGTAGCTCCTGTGTAATGAGTCTTTAATGCCAGGGACCATGTTAATTAATAAGTTGTAAATGTTGACTTTTGATTTAGGCCTTCTGTGAGTGTGAATAATTAATTTTTAATAGCTTTGGATAAATCTGTATGTGATATCATGAAAGGACAAAAAGAAAAAGAAATGGCTGGGCAGTGCCCACTTATGGGCGTGCCTGAACTATCTGTTGGCCATCTCAGTGATTGTGCCACAAAGGAAAAGATGGACATGAAATGTTTGCTTCTGGTGTTGAAAGGTGGAAGTGTCCACTTTTGATTGTTGCACCCTCCTGGAAATAAGTGCACCATTTTAAAGCTTGAATGAAGGCTCTCGGAGGATTTACTGTGCTATCTCTGAGATGCATGCTAGAGGTTGCAGAGAGAAGTTCTAGAAGGAAGTCTAACCCTGACCAGAGGGAGAGGGCCCAAGTCTGGCAGTCAGGGAGGGGCCATGTCCTCTGCTCATTCAGAAGCCAGGATTTCAGGGCAGTGAAGTCAGCCTCCTCTTAAAAACTGGGTCTGGCCCACCTTTCCAGATTGCATACCTTCCACCATTTCCAGGAGCCAGTGGCTAACACAAGTCAGTGAAGTTTTCTCTCCATTGACCCCACCAGTGCAGCTCAGATACTTTCAGAGAGAAAAATCAATTTACAGAGCACATTAAAATCAGAAAAACCTAAAAAGGCTCCAGGACTACCCAGTGCCCCTCTGTGGGGTTCACCACATACAACATGCATTTGCTTAGGCTCCTGAGTCTGCTGGAGGACCCTAAGGGGAGAGAAATGGTTTGATTGGAGATAGTTTGGGTTCAGCCTTTCCAGAAGGCAGCAGCAATGGCCAGAAAGTGGACAGACTTCAATTCTAGTCCCAAGAGCACAAGGGAGGGTGAGATTTTCTCTAAGAACAGGGTCTGTCCTTGAGATTCTTTCTCTCTAACAGCTTTGCCTCCTCCTCCTCCTCCAGTGGAAACTTTCCATTTTAGAGTGCAGCTCAATTTTATTTTGTGCCATTATTTGGGGATAAGAGGAATGTGACTCTCAGTGAGAGCACATGTTGTTTTTTGTGTACCTCTTTATACACGTGACAATGGCTGTCATCAGAAAGAAGCAAGGTGGCAGGGAGGGGGAGTGACTCTGTCTCCAAGCTACAAGGTGACTGGACTGCAGAAGGAGGGCATGGGCCCCTGGGGTTGTCAGACGAAAGAAGTTTTGTTGCAGTGGCCCATCCTATATGGGATCCTTGGAGGCAGTGATTGGCTGGATGACACATGGGGCTTAGTCTCTGTGTCCTTTCAAGTTTACTCTTGGCCGACAGGCATTCCTAGGTTCAGGAAAGACTTTGGATATGTAGCCGCATGAAAATACAATGGCACTACTGTTGACCTCCTTTCTAGGGAAGGAGGGAGGAAGGCAGAGGGAGAAAGAGAGAGAGACAGACAGACCGAGAAAGGAGAGAGAGAGAGGAAGGGCAGATTTGACAACTTGAAACTGCATTACCTACTTAGTTTTGGCTGCTTGTCTCATTTCCACAGACATCTGATCTATGACTGGAAAGAGGACAAAGTCAGAGGCTCAGTGTTAGTCTTGGGAATTCCAGGAGATCTCAGTTTGGGTGCTGGATTTGGAGTGGGTGTGTGTGTGTTCCAAACATTTTCTACTGCTGTTTGCTCTCATAGTCTGTGTGCCCATAGCTTTCAGGCAGTATTTCAGCAAGACTCTAAGCAAAATGTAAAAACACAACCCCAAATGTTTGTTTGTTTGTTTGTTTGTGATATAACTTGCTGAGAATCCACTGGCAAATGTGATTAAGGGTCATTTCAAGGCTGATAAGCTCTTGGACCAAACATTTAAAATCAGTTAGATGTTTATTTTATTATCTCTATGCTTGCCTCATTGTATCACATGGCTATCCTGAAGCCAAGGGGAATGGGATCTGTTTAGTTAGTTTTAAGTTCCATTGCTTGAAAGGACTTTGACAGTCAAGGCCAAGGTGATTCCTGTTTCAAATACTGCCCTTTTCCAGGTTACAAGAGTTTATATCTGTTGTTCTAAATATGATCAGTCTTGTTTCTCTACCATATCTGTGCCACAGTCATGAAATTCATTGTCAATCTCAATTCTACTTTACAAATAGAGAAAAACAAATTGTGGAATGGCAGAGTGCCTTAGCCAGTACAGAGCAGTGACACTGAGAGGGTCACAGTCATCTCCCAGGGCTGGGTCCAGGCCAGTAGAGATTTCAGGAGTGTTTGCAGTAAATAGTTTGATTAAGAACCCAGCTGGCCTCCTACCCTGTCCCCAGATCAATAGGTAAATAGATAAATATCACTAAAATATAGCAATAGATTCAGAGGGCTTATGATTAAAAAATCCTTAAGTGTTTGCCCTGGCCGGTTTGGCTTAGTGGTTGGAGCATTGGCCTGCGGACCAGAGAGTCCCAGGTTCGGTCCCCGCTAGGGGCACGTACCCCCCCCCCCCCCAAATCCTTAAGTGTTTATCATAACAGCAAAAAACTATTCAGGAATCATATACATAATCTTCATTCACTGTAGTTTGCATGATAAGAAATAGTTTATGAATGCAAATATTTTTTTCATCGACCATCTGCAGCATTGTTTACTGAAGAAACTGAGATTATAAACCTTCCTGCAAATGCTTCATGCAGATATCTACTTGCAAGCCCATGAGCAAAAGTTTGCATTTATATTTCTTAATGAATAGTCCCTTTTGGAAGTTTAATTAGTCATTGTGTCTATGCATGAATCATTCATAATCTGGGTTTGCCACCAGCACATGACAGTTAAAGTTAGATGAATAGAAACTATTTTCAAGCAAAATGTGAAGTGCTCTTTGCCAATTATCATTGGTTGACAACATGTTTTATAGTGATAAAAGCTGATTGGCAGCTATTTGGGGTTGTATTCTTGTCTGCTGGGGTGAAAACAAAGAATGTGAAAAGCACAAGCTTCAGGTATTTTCTATATCGGCATTTTGAAAGCCCAGAGTCTCTAACGCTCCCCAGCCCACCTGACATCAGAGAGGTGCTCTGAGCTCAAGGCAGGAACATTAATAATCCCTGTGTGCCTGGCAATTTCATATTACGTGTAATCCTCCACAGTCACTGAGCTGAGTAACAGAGTCTGGCTTTGAACCCAGATCTATCTGACTTCAGGTTCTCTGCTCCATTCTGTCTACTACATTGTCTGAAAACTGAAGATAAGAGTGACTAAGGTTGCATTTCAGCCAGAAGGTTGATTTAAATGTGATTTAGTTGTACATCAGTGTTCATAATATTATTCACAATAGCCAAAAGGTGGAAACAACCCAAGTGTCCAACACCAGATGAACAGATAAGCAAAATGTGGTATATCCACACAATGGAATATTATTCAGCCTTAAAAAAAGAAAATTCTGACTAACACATGTCACAACTTAGCTGTTCCTTTGCTTTCATTTTCTTATTATGTATTAATCAATAATTAATGATTTGATTCTCTTCTCTATTTATTCTTATTTGTACCTTCTTTGATTCTTTTCATAAGAGATTATAATATGAATTTTTGATATATTAGAGTTTACTTTAAATTAGTATTTTTACCACTTCACAATTTAAAAACCTCCCAAGTTAAATTCCATTTATCCCCTCTCTCACTCTTCATATTATTATTGTTACTTATTTTGCTCATATATGTTATAAATTCCAAAAAGCATTATAATTGTTGTTTTACATAATATATATATTTAACTACATTAAAAAAAAAAAAGTTCCAAGTATCTTTTATGGCTTTTTTTCATTTTTTTTGCTTCCACCTGGGACTATTTTCCTTCAGTCTAAAGAACCCCTTTACTATTTTTTTGTGATACATGTCTGTTTACAGGGAATTCTTTACTTTTTGTTTTTTTATTTTGCCTGAAAAATATATTTTCCTTAATTTTTGAAAGATCTTTTCATTGGGTATAGAATTCTGAATTAGCAGTCCCTCCCTTCCTCCCTTCCTTCCTTTTTTTCTTCCCTCCTTCCCTCTCTCTATCATTCTTTCCTTCCTCCCTCTATTTTTTTTTTAAGCTTTAAAGATATTATTGTCTTCTTTTTTCTTATTTCTTATTGCTCCTTTAAAATAATATATATATTTTTTCCCTCCAGTTTTTTTTTAAGGTTTTCTTTTTCTTTGTATTTGATTTTTAGGACTGACCATTATGTGCCTAGATAAGGTTTGTTTTCTATTTCTTCTTTGGGGGGTTCACTGAGCTTCTTGAATCTGTGGACTAATATCTTCCACCAGATTTGAGAAAATTCATGGCCATTATTTCTTTTATGCCTGTTCCTAACCTATTCTCGCTTTCTCCTCTTTCTTCTCCTCTTGTGGGATTCAAATTACATGTATGTTAGACTTTTAACTATCTCCCACCTGTTATTTATTTATTTATTTATTTATTTATTTATTTATTTATTTTTTATCCTCACCTGAGGACACTTTTCCATCTTTTGTTCAGACAGAGTGGGAGGTAGAGAGAGAGAGAGAAACATCAATGTGAAAGGGACACATTGAGTGGTTGCCACCTGCACAACCCAACCAGGGCTGGGGACAACTGCAACTGAGGTACATGCCCCTAGCAGGAACCAAACCCGGGTCTCTCTGGACCGCAGGACGACACTCTAACTGCTGAGCCAAACCGGCCAGGGCTCTTCCACCTGTCTTTTATACTCTGTTCTATCTTTGCCATCTTTTTTCTCTCTCAGTATCTTCAGTTAACCATGTCTTGAGTTTATTAATAAAGCCTTTTGCTTTATTTGTTCTTTTGTAAATGAATTCTTTATTTCAGATATTGTATTTTTAAATCCTAGAATGTTCATTTGCTTATTTTTATAGATTTACAATTCTGTTGAAATGTTCAATCTATATATTCATTTTGTCATTTTTTAAAAAATGTATTAATCATAGTTATTTTGAAGTTAGCCTCTCGCCAGTCAAGCTGCTAGGGCATGCTACATATGCCAAGTGGTTCTTCTCACTGGCTCTTGACATTTCACCCATCTGTGTTTTTGAAAGTTTACATTGCTCTTCTTTAATATTTTCTTTGGCTTCTCTAACTGCCCATGGCTTTCAGTCAGAGAGAACATTAAGTCTTAGAGAAGCTCCCAGGGGCTTTGAGGACACAAGATCCCACATTTATATAGATGTGGCTGCTTGGTGACTGCTGAGGGAAATGCTGGTGTCCTGGGCTGGATCTGCCTGACTGAGGGCCCCTTGGCCAGCCAAGTCTACAAAGATAATATTAAGGGTTGCATTTACCTATTTTTCCTTCTTGTATATCATGAGTTTTTAAACTTTATAAACACATATACCAGGAAAATAACTGATATTAAGCTCAACTAACCACCTAATGTATTTTTTACTTCTTTTGAATGGTTTGTTAAAACACACACACACACACACACACTTTAGATAAGAATATATATATATTTGGGGGTTAAATTTTTTTAACCTTTTTTTCCTTTATTGATTTTAGAGAGAGAGGGAGGGAAAGGGAGAGAGAGATAGAAATATTGATGAGAGAGAACATCGATTGGCCGCCTCCTGCATGCCCCCCACCAGGGATTTGGCCCACAATCTGGGCATGTGCCCTGATCGGGAACTGAACCAGTGACCTCTTGGTGCATGGGTCGACACTCAACTACTGAGCCGCACTGGTCGGGCAGGTTAAAATTTTTTTATTGTAAAATATATACAACATAAAATTTGTTGTCTTAACCATTTATAAGTGGACAGTTCAGTGGTATTAAGTACATTCATATTGTTGTGCAACCATCACCATCATTCATTGTATCTTGCAAAACGGAAACACTGTACTCATTAAACAATAACTCTCTGTGGCCCCCCTCCCTTCAGCCCCTGAAATTCACCATTCTAATCTTGTCTTTATGAATTTGACCATTCTGGGTATCTCATATAAGTAGAATAATATAGTATTAATCTTTCTGTGACTGGCTTATCTCACTTAGCATAATGTCTTCAAGGTTCATCTATGTTGTAGCATGTATCACAATTTCCTTTCTTTTTAATTAAATAATATGCCATTGTATGTATATACTATATTTTAACTTATCCATTAATCTGTCAGTGAATACTTGGGTTGCTTCCACTTTTGGTGATTGTGAATAATGCTGTTATGAACATGGGTATACAAATATCTATTCAAGACCCTGCTTTCAATTCTTTTGTGTGTATACCTAGAAGTGGAACTGCTTGACTGTAATAATTCTACATTTAATTTTTTTGAGGAGTTGCCCCATACTGTTTTCCATAGCAGCTGCACTACTTTATATTTCCACCAACAGTGCACATCCCCAAAAACACTTGTCATTTTCTGTTATTTTTAAAGAGTTGCCATCCTCTGTGAAGGTCCTCCCCGAGGAGTGAGGGCTCCCCCTCCCACACCAGGCACCCAGCTTAGGGTTCTAGTGCCAGGAAGAGAAGTCCTCATCACTTCTGGATGTAAAAACCAGCGGGAACTAAGGCTGAAGGAGGCCGAGGCTTCTGGAGCCCCAGGCAGTCCCTCTTAAAGGGCCTGCACACGGATTTATTCAGACTTGCTCCCTCTGAGCTCCAGGTGGAGGGGAGGCAGCTTGAAAGGCACTGGAGATGTGCGGGAAAGAACTGAGTTGTTTGGCCTCAGGACGAGGGCTGGAGAGGCAGCTTTCTCTCAGACAGATGTGCTGGTGGAAGCCTTTTTCCTTTGATGAACCCTTCCTCCATGGGGCTGGCAGATGGCTACCATATCTGGGACCCCAGCAACCTGACTCACACTGTTTGCCTTGTCTTGGTGATTCCCTGAGCCCCTGCCCCACCCAACTTTCAGGCCCACCCAAGCTGTTTCCAATGGCTTTACCATAGGATTGGCCTGTCTTGGATCCTGCTTCAGATTTTCCTAAAATCTCTCAAACAAGAAGCATCTGGTCTCAGTGAGCCCCATACCTCTCGTTAAGTGGCCCCAGGTCTGGCACTACAAGCAGCCATCAGCAGATCATTTTGTGGCTTATGCCAGGTGGCACCAGATAGAATACAAGCAGTGGCTGACCTTGCCCCAGAGAGCACACCCAATGGACAGCTTCAGACCATGTCGAAACACCACCACCCAACCACCTCCACAAGTGACACGTTCAATGAGTGGACTCAGTGAGTACCAGAACCTTGCTGAAGTAAGTCTTGCTGTGTGTGTTGGGCCCCTACAAAGCTGATCCTCCGGGGTATTTGGGAACCAGTGGTCAGTGGGCACAGCCAGTCCTTGCAGCTGATCAGCCTAAGTGGGTCCCTCCCATGGACATGCCAACAGCAATCAAGACTCAATTACAACAGAAGGGTGTATAGTCCACTAGGGGTACACCTCAAGGGTCCAGCTGGGATGATCAGGGAGGCTATGCCACTAGATCCTATGGGACACCTATGGGACATCTACAACAATAGACCACCCTACGAAGCCTAGGAGATATAGCAACTCTATCTAATACATAGAAACAAACCCAGGGAAGCAGCCAAAATGAGGAGACAAAAAATATGTCCCATGCGAAAGGACAGAATAAAATTTCAGGAAAAGAACTAAACAAAATGGAGATAAGCAAGCAATCAGCTACAAAGTTCAAAACACTGGTCATAAGGATGCTCAAGTTACTTAATGAGAACTTCAAGGAACTTAGTGAGACCTTCAAGGAACTTAAGGAGACCTCCAAGGAACTTGGTGAGAACATCAACAACATAAAAAAGGACCAGTCAGAAACGAAGGAGGCACTCACTGAAATAAAGAATAATTTACAGAGAATCAATAGTAGAGTAGGTAAAGCCAAGAAACAAATCATCAATTTGGAATATAAGGAAGCAAAAAACACCCAATCAGATCAGCAAAAAGAAAAAAGAATCCAAAAAAATGAGGCTAGTGTAAGGAGCCTCTGGTACAACTTCAAGTGTGCCAATGTTTGCATCATGGGGGTGCCAGAATGAGAAGAGAACAAGAAATTGAAAACCTGTTTGAAAAAATAATGACAGAAAAACATCCCTAACTTGATGAAGGAAACAGACATACAAGTCCAAGAAGCACAGAGAGTTCAAAACAAGATGAACCCAAAGAGGTCCACACCAAGACACATCATCATCAAAATACCAAAGTTTAAAGACAAAAAATCTTAAAAGCAGCAAGAGAAAAGCAGTTTGTTCCCTACAAAGGAGTTCTCATAAGACTGTCAGCTGATTTCTCAAAAGAAACTTTTTGCAGGCCAGAAAGGAGTGACGAGATATTCAAGGTGATGAAAAGCAACAACTTACAACCAAGATTACTCTATCCTGCAAAGCTATCATTTAGAGTCAATGGACATATAAAGTGTTCCCAGACAAGAAAAAGCTAAAGGAGTTCATCACCACCAAACCAGTATTATATGAAATGTTGAAGGGTCTTCTTGAAGAAAAACAAAAATATGAATAATAAAATGGCAATACATATCTAACAACAACCAAATCTACAAACAAAATGAGCAAACAGATCAGAAACAGACTCATAGATACAGAGAACTTTTTGTTGCTTGCCAGATGGGAGGGGGCTTGGGGGATGGGTGGAAAAGATGAAGGAATTAAGAAGTACAAATCAGTTGTTAGACTGATGAACCTCAAAGGGAAGTGGGGAGCCGGAGGGCAGGATGAGATAAACCAAAGAACTTCTATGCATATATGCATAACCAATGGACACAGACAATGGACACAATGTGGGGAAGGTAGGAGGGGGCCAGATTGGGGAGGAGGGGGTCAATGGGGAAAAAAGAGGGGACATCTGTAGAACATTCAACAATAAAGATAAGTTTAAAAAAAAGAGTTGCCATTCTAATGGCTGTGAGGTGATATCTCATTGTGGTTTTGACTTGCATTTCTCTAATGATTGGAGATGTTGAGCATCTTTTCATGTGTTTTATTGCCTATTTGTATATCTTCTTTGGAGAAATGTCAGTTAAATTCCTTCACCCATTTCTAGGTCAGATTGGGGTTCTTTGTTGTTGTTGAGTTTTTAATATACTCTAATTATTAATCTCTTATCAGATACATGATTTGCAAATATTTTCTCCCAGTGTACAGATTGCCTTTTCACTCACAGTATCCTTTCATGCACAAAAGTTTTTCATTTTCATGAAGTCCAATTTGTTTGTTTTTTCTTTTGTTGCCTGTGCCTTTGGTGTTGTATATATTTAATCCTCACCCAAGGATATTTTTCCATTGATTTTTAGAGAGAGTCAAAGGGAGGGAAGGTGGGGGGGGGGGAGAGAAACATTGATGTGAGGAAGACACATCGATTGGTTGCCTCCCACATGACCCTGACTAGGGTCAGGGATCCAACCTGCAACATGCCCTTGACCAGAATCAAACCCACGGATGACCTTTTTTAGTCAACAGGTGGATGCTCGAACCAGCCAAACCAGCCAGGGCTGAGTTAACTTTTGTACATGGTTTTAGGTAGGGTCCGACTTCATTTTCTTTTGCATACAGAAATTCAGTTTTCTCAACACCATTTGCTGAAAAGAATGTCCTTTCCCCCATTGAATGGTCTTTGCACCTTGTCAAAATACCTTTGACTATACATGAGAGGATTTATTTCTGAAAAGCTATTGGGTGTTTTTTTCATTTTGTTTTGTTTTTTCTTTATTGATTTTAAAGAGAGAGGAAGTGAAAGGGAGAGATAGAAACCTCGATGAGAGAGAACATAGACTGGCTGCCTCCTGCATGCCCCCCACTGGGGCTCGGGCCCACAACCTGGGCATGTGTCCTGGCCAGGAATCGAACCAGTGACCTCTTGGTGCATGGGTCGATGCTCAACCACTGAGCCACACCAGCCCGACAAGCTATTGGGTTTTTAAAGCTGAAAGAGACTGCAAGAATTAGTTAGTACAGTACCTTCTTATTACAGATAAGGAAACTGAGGCCCAGTGTGGGAAGGCAGCTTGTCTTGGATTTTACAACTATTAATGTGTGACAGAGCTAGGAGTCCATCCCTGGTCTGACTTTACATTTGATGCTCTTTAAAAGCTGCTTGCTAGTTTGCTTTGTTTCTAGAGTAGAGTTATGCCAATGACTACTTTGATGGAGGTGGCCAATGTATTTTCTGTTAGGCAGAAAATTGTGGTTTACTCATCCCCTCACCACTGCTGTGGAGCTGTCACTGGCAGCAGCTGTGTTTTTGAGGAATTACTATGGTGAGAACAGGTCACTCAGCCTATTCAGTGGGTTCTGATTTGCCTTGTCATTTGGTTTGCAGTTATTTGAAGGATTCTGGGTTTTTTATCCTCACCTGAGGACATTTTTTGATATTTTGTTCAGATAGAGTGGGAGGGAGAGAGAGAGAGAGATAAACATCTATGTGAAAGGGACACATCGAGTGGTTGCCACCCACACGACCCAACCAGGGCTGGGGACAAACTGCAACCGAGATTCGTGCCCTTAGCAGGAACTGAACCTGGATCTCTCGGTACTGCAGGCCAATGCTCTAACCACTGAGCAAAACCAGCCAGGGCAATTTGAAGGATTCTGAACACGGCTATGTAATAACATACTGCAGAATGCCTTCTCAGTCTTGTGTTTATTGCCCACTGGTAAGGAACTTGTTCGTGGATTGTCTGGCAGCCCAGAGCCTCTTTTTCCCCTGGTCAGCTTGGCAGGGTGGCTTGAGGGTGAGAAGGGAGGGATGGAGGGAGGGAGAGAGAATATGAGTTAGATAAAAATCTCAAAGCAGATTTAAAACTGTGCAATTCTTGGTAGTACTTGTGCTGAATTTACTCATTAAAAACCTATTATTTGCCTCTTGTCCTGGCTGGTGTGCCTCAGTTGGTTGGAACATTGTCCTATATCCCAAAAGGTTCGATTCCTGGTCAGGGCACATACCTAGGTTGTAGGTTTGATCCCCGGTCAAGGCATGTACAGAAGGCAACCAATTGATGTCCTCTCTCACATCAATATTTTCTTTCTCTCTCCCCCTCTCTCCCTCTTCTTTCCCCTGTCTCTAAAATCAATAAGCATATCCTAGGGTGAGGATTAAAATAAGAACTATTGTGTGCTTTTCAGTAGTACTAAGAACACTTTGCTAGGAACTGACAGGCCCCCACAAAAACAGAACACAAGGACTCTAGTAGACTTTCTGGAGAGGAAGGTTGCCTAGGCATGGAGTAGGTAGATAACAGTGTAGATGGTTAGATTGATTTTCTGGTGCAAGGTACTAGCAGGGAGTGTTTCGGCAGCTCCAGTGAATGGACAGGGAACCTGGTTTTCAGGTGAGGGATAGTGGAGCAGGGGCTAAGAGTTGACAGGGACAGTCTTGGTCATGAGGCAGAGACCTGAGATATGGCAGGAGGCAGAACTATCACTAGGGGAGCCTGGGACATGGGGTAGAGAGGGTTAAGCTTGGAAGTTGAACTTTACTTGGTTAGAAGCCCAGGGTGGTGACATTTTAGGTTCATAACAGGAGCAGCAACAGGCTGTACCAGGTGTCTTAGGAAGAGCCATGTGGCCATCCAGATCCTCAGTAGAGTCAGAAGGAAAGAGTTGGCTACGGAAGTGCTTATGGAACCTGGGGCCGGCTGGTTGTAAGGGAGGGGGAGGGGGCATGCTTGTGTTTCCAGGGCATAATGGGGGGGGGGGGGAGGGCGGAAGTCTCTTCCTGCCTTTGTGGGTGAGAATCAGTGGAATGTGTTCTAGTTTTCAGGTTTTTCCAGAAACTAGAAAATAACTGAACCGAAATTTAAAATCTTGCTGTATGCCTTGGATTATTTCTGTTAGTTCCAAATTCTGAATCTTATGGGGATCTCCAGTATAAATGTGAGCATATCATGTCAGTAGAAATTCTGACAATTCAAAACAAAGCTAGTGAGGGTGTGTGTGTGTGTGTGTGTGTGTGTGTTTCTAGAAATGGTCTTCACTATTCTCCTGGAAAGTGAGGATGCAGACAGCTGGTGATTGCTGAATGTGCCATAAGTTAAACAATTGAAAGAATTAAATAAAAGGAATCCTTTGTCACCAAATCCTCAAAAAATTCCATTCCAAATGGGGAAATGCGCGCACACACACACACAGATTTGAGACCCTCCTTATAAGTGTCAGCATGTCTATTTGGCAAATGTTGGGTGTTTGGAGGGTGGTTGGACACCCTATTCTCCCACCTGATGCCGGGGATCATTGCAGTAGGAAGCCCACATACCTGGTGCTCCTGCTCCTTACTTTTCTTGTCTTTGGATTTTGATGGTATGCTACTTAAAAAACATTTTTGGAAGTAATTTTCAAAGGAGAAAAAAAGATGTTAAGTTAAAAGACTGTGGAGGTAGTGGTTTTGTTTATTATTATTTTTATTTTTACCACATGCAGATCGTGCTTCTTCTTCCTTGATGTGAAAACTGAAGGAGCCCCTGCCCCCCTCCTGCCATGTTTCCTGAATGGCGAATACCCACTCCTGTTCTCACTGTGCCCTTTGTATAGCAGCCATGATCCATGGGTATTTGAGCAGAGTCCCTTATGCCTGCTTGGGCAGCAGTTACTAACTTCAAATTGAGCTCATTCCATTTGGTCTTCCCCATTTATTTATTTATTTATTTATTTATTTATTTATTTATGTATTTATGTATTTATGTATTTATGTATTTATGTATTTATGTATTTATTTATTTAATCCTCACCCAAGGACATTTTTTTGTTCAGATAGAGTGGGGGGGGGTAGAGAGGAAGAGAGAGAGAGAGAGAAACATTGACGTAAAAGGGACACATCGAGTGGCTGCCACCCGCACGACCAACCAGGGCCAGGGACAAACTGCAACCGAGGTACATGCCCTTAGCGGGAACCAAACCCGGGTCTCTCGGGACCGCAGGCCAACGCTCTAACCACTGAGAAAAACTGGCCAGGGCTGGTCTTCCCCCTTTAAAATGGGGACTCAACTAAATGGTAAACATGAAGATGTCTTTGCTTTGGATTAATAAGGCATAAAAGTTGTGATTGCTTTAAAAAGAATTAGGCAGGAGTTGCTAGTTCAGTCCAATGAACAGAAGGGTCTCCTCATCTTGGGCTCCAGAAAGGCCTGAGGGAAGCCGTGAAGTAGGCAGGGCCTGGGGTGACTGTCCAGTCTGTGGATTCTCTTCTGGAACCAGATGGTGCCCCACCTTACCCCCTTGGTCCCACTGAGGGCATAGGTGAGGGTAGCCCAGGTCCCATTTCTGTGGCAGAGGCAAAGTGAGAGCCAGAACTCCATCTCAGTCTGGGACTGTCTTGGTTGGAAGTGAGGCTCAGTGGGAGGGATTTGAACAGAAATGAGAAATGTGAAAGTGGTTCTGCATGATGTCACCAGACTCCAGCAGTCCCGTCTGTTGGTTTATTGACACTCTGGCACCAAGGATGTGGGAGAGGGAATTGAATTCCAGGTGGGAATGGAACTTCAGTGGCCCTCCCTCCCCTAGTTCCTAAGACACTCCAATTGGTTAACTCCTGGCAACTACAGTGGAGAAATGAGGGCTTGGGCCAAGCGCTACCTAAGGGCCACTCCCCCACTGGGCCCAGGCGAAGGGCCAACCCTCTTTGGCCTCAATTGGGTCGTGATAGCGCCCTTAGTTCTGGGTCAGATTTCGGGCCATGCTCATGCATTTTAAGAGGCTGAGCTGTGAGGTGCGCCCGCGTCCCTCCACAGAGAGCTTGCCTTTGTCTAGCCCGCAGGTTGGAAGGAGAACACTATCCCTGCTCAGGACACGGGGCTGAAGGAGGCGCGTCAGGTCCTCCAGGGACTGGCGGGTGGCCTCTCTTGGCACCCTGTGCTCTTGGAGCGCGTCCCAGGGGGACAGAGACAGCCTCCTTGGGTAGGTGGGAAGGAGGCTGAAGGAATAAGGAACCGGAGCGCGGCGCCCATGCCGCTCTCAGGCTGACTGACCAGCACTAGCGGGACGCACGGCTCTGGGCTTGGCTGCGCTCCGAGAGCGCGGGCTGGCCGCTGGCCGCGGTGCTGAAGGGGCGGCATTGGCGGGGAGGCGGGCCCGGGGCCGCGGGGCAGCACACACCCAATCTGTGGACCGCCCTCCTTCTCCCGGGCTTGGCACGGCTGTGACAGCCGGCACTGCGCCGAGATGGACTGAGAGCGCGGCGGCGGGAAGGCGGCGGCGGCGGCGGTGGCAGCAGCAGCTGCGAGAGTCCCCGCAGCAGCCTCGGGGCCGGACCCACTTTCACACCCGGGAGCCCCTCCCTGGGGTGAGTTGGGGCAGGCAGAATAGGGTTGGGGCTGGGGGTCCTGGGACATGGGATCTCTTGGGCTTTTCCGTCTCCATTGTAAATTTCTTTCAACCCTCATCTTGAGCATTCTATAGGACTGAGGTCTCAGATCTCTGCCTTGGTACTACCCTAGTCCTGGGATAGGGAGCAGACCCCTCTGCCCTCACAAGCCAGGGGACAAAGGGTTTAATCAAAAGTCTAAGGACAGTCACAAGGCATATCCTCCTCCCCACCTTAAGTGCAGCCTGCTGCAGGGCCTGAGGAAAAGGCTCTTTGCCTAGACCGGTGTTACAGGGAAAATACCTCCCCTTCTCTGTATAGGGGGCTGGCCCCAGGCAGCCCAGCCACTGGAATTCAGCCCAGACAGAGACCAGCCATCTTTTAGCAGGGAAGGCAGGCTTGAGCCTTCACTGAGGCTGCAAGCCAGAGGGAAAGCCCTTTCCCTGGCTTCCTCCGGTCTCCTTAGGCACCGCACCTAAGCTGCCATGACCAGGGCTTCAGGGGTGAGGGTCATTTCAGTGCATCTGGCTGTTGTGAGTGAGCTGGACTCAGGCAGAGGAGCTCTGGAGTGGACACTGGGCAGGCACTCCCTGCTAGTCTGTGTGTGTGTGTGTGTGTGTGTGTGTGTGTGTGTGTTTTCCCAGCACGCAAAGGGGATTTAAAACTCCGGTAGTGCCTGTCACAGGAAAAGCCCTTCTCCAGCCAGCTTGTGCCTCTGAGTAAGCAGTTTGGGGTCACACCGGGCAACTATCAGCTAGAGGAACCTTGGGCTTCCTCGGTCCCTAAAGCTGCCCCCCTCCTGCCTTGAGCCATCTGCTGAAGGGGGAGATGTGTTTAAACTTGATGGGTCACCTCTGCCTTCGATCCCACCAGCATTCGGTTCCCATCTCCATCACCTGGCAAGGTCAGACAGACAGATCTCTTAACTCCTAGAACCTGATGGGCAGGCTGGTGGGGGGCGTTCCTACCTTGACAAAAGACTTTTGATGTGTTCGGAGGTGAGGAGGTGAGGAGGTGGAAGGAAGGGGGGTGGAGGTGGAGGGATCATCCTCCAGAGCCCTGGAGAGGTCTAGTTGTGCTAGATTTCAAGCCGGTGAGGTACCTGTTCTAACCTAATGGATGTAAATGAAGCTTCTGAATATTTACAGGCTCATGCTGGAGGACTGGGTCTGTGTTTTGTTCCATCTGTCTAGCCTAAGCTGTGTGCATCAGATATGACTCTGATGGGCATCTTCCTTAGATCATTGGTTGTCTGATGGTACCGATGAAAAGAGAGAGATGGAAAAGACATGTAAGATGATGTGCTGGTTTTAGGGTCACTGTGAGCTGCAGTGGTGCTGCAGTGCTAATGGAAATGCATGCCAAGAATGCTAGCATTACTCGCATACAGCGAATCAGTCGGTACCCAGGTAGCATTTGTCTCTGGCCAGTATTCTGTAGAAATGAAAGGTCATAAGGGAAGAGTATAATAACTGCACAGCTGACATATACTCGATTTATGTTATTCTTGATCACTTTATTTGTGGCCAAGAAAAGCATTTTTGTTTCTGGTAGATAAGTTTTTACCCATCATAAAAACTTTGTATTTAGGCTAGATAAATAAATAAATCTCTTTAGAGAGTAGTAGCTGGAAGGATGTCTGACTCATAATCATACTTTGACATCCTTGCTGACTTGTTTCATAAAAAGCATGAAGTCCAAAATGTATAATGGAAGGCTAGCTAAGCATCAGGCCATTGCTTTTGTTCTGGGAAAAGTGTACTTGAGCTTTGTATGTGGTTTGTTGTGAAAATATATTAATAGCCCAAAAGTTTTCTGTAACTAGATCTAGTTGGGATATATATGTGTATGCATATGTATATGTACATGTGTATATATACACACACATGCATACGTATACATACATATACATACACACACACATATACACACACACACACACATATATATGCATGTTCTACAGCTGTAATACAATCAGGCTACTTATTTTTATTTATAGTCTGAGCAACTTAAAACCTCCTTAATAATTAAGGTGGGCTCAAGTTCTCCTGGGTAACTGAGGAAGGTAACATTTGAGGTTGACTGGGTGATACACAGCCCTAGATTCAGCTCACAGTCTCTATTCAGAAATCCTGCACTTGGTTGTATCACATGCAAACCTGCATCTTTACACAATTATAAAATATGCATGAAAAATATGAATAACACCTTTCTGACTGGATTTCTCAAAGCCAAGATATAGTGATGAATAGTTAGCCAAAGAACACATTTCATTTTGATTAAAGCAATTGGTCTTGGGTTCCTAGTAGAATGGTGTTAGGGATGGTGGCAACAGCTGTGTTGTGTAGAGGTGTGAAAAGAACATCAGCTTTGTAGATTGAAAGACCTGGGTTCAAATTCCCATTTTACCTCTTGGTAGTATGCCATGATTTTATCTCTCTGAGCCTCAGTTTTATCATTTGTAACATAGAGAAAGTAATAGCTGCCTGGTATGTAAACTAAGCACAGGATTGTAGTTGCCCATTGTTATTCTTAATATCTCTTGCCACAGTCTACCACCAGTGGTGATTAGAGGAATATGAGCATGTTAAGACAAAATCCTCACACATTGATCTTTATTCTCAAACCATGAGGGCCATGAAAGGACTCAGTGGTTTGCTTTGGGGTAGCCTAGTTCTGCTGGTGGTGGTGTTGCCGAGGTAGGGACTGTCTTGGGTTTGCTGTCATCCAGGGTCTTTAGCTGGCCAGCAGTGGAGCTTGGCAAAAGGATCAGGAGACTGTTTACTTCAGGAGGAATGGAGCCTAAATGCCAAAGGCCATGAGTGGTCTCTGTTCAGAGAAACCCCTTCCAGGAAAGGGGAGGTTTTGTTGCAGGGAGAGACTGCCAGTGTCCTTCCTAAGGCTCTCTCTCTCTGACACTGGGTTTTCCTCAAACAATGTGTGTCTTCTTCTGTCCCACATGCTGGTGGTAATAGTAGGTAACACTGGGTGAGTGCTTATTTCAGACTTCCTGGGGTAACCTCATCCTCGTAGCAACTCTGTGGGATAAGAACCATTACTGTCCCTATGACACAAATGAGGAAACTGAGGCTCAGAGAGGTTAGATCACATGTGTCCAAGGTCTGACTTTGGCACCTGCCTCTCCAGCACGAGGAGAAGGCCTCACAGATGAGCTGATGGCACAGAAAGCAACACACCGTGGGTCACCCTGATCTCCAGGCTCACAATCCAGTGCTCCATCCTCACAATGAAATGGCAGCACCCCCCCCTTCCAGGCCAACCAGATCACTGCATCCTCACCCAGGGATGGAGCTTGTGATCTGGCAACAGGGACAGCAGCCACAGCTGTAAGCAGAGCTGGAAGGTGGAAGGGTCCCTGGAAATTAATGAGGCTGACCTCTCAGGATATGAAGAGACTGAAGCCTAGAGAATGAATGACTCATCCATGGTGGATGGGGGTGGAGGAGGGTCTTTATTCTCTCCCCCCGGGCAAGAGCCCCTCCTAATGGACTGCTCCAGCTGTGCCTCTCTGGGAAGCCTGAGGTGTTGCTGGTGGCTCTGTCAGAAAGGGCTTTCTAAATCCAGGGACCTCTGTGGATCCCAGAGATGATCCCGAGGTGTGCAGCTCCCTCTGCCCCTGGCTCCCCTGCCCAGGAAGCAGTTGCATCAGGCCTCTGCTGGCACCAGGTTGCATTTGCAGGCTGCATTGATTTCCATTTCCCCAGGTGGTGAGGTAATTTAAAGGTTATTCAGTTGAGTTTCTAGTTCCCTTGGCTTGAGACCTTTCTCTAAAAGTGCCTGCTGCTAACAGCCTGGGAACAAGGCATTGATATAGAAAGACGTGCTTGTTGCCCATAAACTTGAATTATTTACATAGCGTGTAGATCTCTCTTATAGCTGCTTTGCATAGATGCCCGGCCTCAATGGTTACTTAATGAGTGTACCAGTGATCTTGCTTTTGTAATTGAAAGTCATTTCATGAGGCTAACCGGATCGCTGCTTCTGCAGGCATGCTGCTCCCTGGGCTGCCATTTTAGTACTAGCCCCCATCCTATTCTGTCTCCTGCTTGGAGCCCTAGCTCTGCAAGCCTCAGCCCCTTCCTCTGCTACCCCCTGAGGCCATGTCCTATGTTTTCTTTCCACATTTTCTCTGGATTCTGTCCTTTCCCCCAGGCCTTGCTGCCACAGCCCTGATTCAGTTACTCATTATTGCTGACTTTTTCCAATATCCTTTGACCTAGCTGTTTCCCAGCATCCGGTGGGCTCCTTTTAGACTTGCCCCTGGATGCCCCAGGCAGATTCATCTTTCAGGAACACTGATTCTGCACTTGTCACTGCTCTTCTTGACAAACCTGCCCTGGCCCCCTGCTGCCTCCAGCATGTAGGCAGCTGTCTCAGCCCTGACTGGAAAGCCTTTCTGCAGACTGGCCCAGCTCCCTGAACTGCAAAGCACAGAGCCAGGGCCTCTCCTGCAACACTCCTCTCCCTTGCAGTGTTCCTCCTTCTGCCTAGATATGACCTTTCCCTTTCCCAGCTTCTTCAGGCCCAGCTGCAGAGCTGCCTCCTCCAAGCTGCCTCTCTCCTCTGACTTTCCCTCCTGCTTGGACCCAGGGCACACTGACTCAGTCATTCATTCACAGGGATCACTTGAACCTTGCTGTAGGTCAGGTTCAGTGCTGGGTATCAGTAATGCCAAAGTGAGTGTTATAGGTTGTATTGTATTCCCCCAAAAACATATGTTGAAGTCCTAACCCCAGTACCTTGAATGTGACATTATTTGGAAAGAGGGGCTTTGCAGGTGTAATTAAGATGAGGTCATGAGGGTGGTCCCTAATCCAATATGATTGGTGTCCTTATAAGAAGAGGGAAGTTTGGACTCAGATACACACTGAAAGGAAAGTTCATGTGAAGACACATAGGGGAAGACCACATGAAGGTAGAGGCAGAGTTGAGAGTTATGCTGCCATAAACCAAAGAATGCCTGAGGTCACCAGAAGCTGGAATAGGCAAGGAAGGATCCTTCCCTACAGCCTTTGTGGGGAGCACGGCCCTACTAACACCTTGATTGTGGACTTCTAGCCTCCAGAATTGTGAGAGTGAATTTCTGTTGTTTGAAGCCACCCAATTTGTGGCAGCCCTAGAAAACTAATGCAGTGAGTACGATGCAGTCCGAGCCCTGAGAGTGCTAACCCTTTTCAGGAAGACAGACAAGAGCCTTCTGAGTCAGTGTAATGAGTGTAATAACAGGAGATAACAAAGTGGGATGAGAACTCTGAGGAAGGACCCTCCTCCAATTAGCCTTCCATCTCCTCTCTGGGGTGGCAGTTGTCAAGTAAGGCCCCCTTAGCGGAGGTCCATGACCCAGTGTCCAGAGATGACAGGAGCTAGCCATGGGAAAGAATGGTAGGTATCCCAGGCCTGGTGAACAAAGGCGTAGGCAGGAGGAGCAACAGGTGGAGCCAAGGAGTAAGGAGTGAGTTGTTGCTGAAGTCCATGCTTAGCTCTCAGGGGCTGTGGTTTGCCAAGGAGTTTGAACTTAATGCTGTGGGTATCAGCGAACCATAGAAAGGAAGTGACAGGGAGAAGATGATATTTTCAGTGAATTGTCCCATGTTGGCATGAAAAATGGACCTGAAGGGGTCAAAGTAGAAGCTGAGACCTTGGAAGTGAGCCAGGGGTGGGTTGCCCTCAGTGGAAAAGAGGGTATGGACTTACAAACTATTTTGAATTGTTTGTTTATTTTTTAATCCTTACTCAAGTTTTATTGATTTTAGAGAGAGGAAAGGAAGGGTGGAGGGGGGAGAAAGAGAGAAAATTGAAGAGAGAAACATTGATCAGTTGCCTCCCATATGCACCCTGACCGGGGATCGAACCCACAACCTAGGTATGTGTCCTGACTGGAAATCAAACCCACAACCTTTTGATGTATGGGATGACACTTCAACCAACTGAGCCACCCGGCCAGGGCTATTTTAAATTCAATGGCATCAGAACATAGGGACTCTGCATGCAGGGGCCCAAGGAGAGGAAGAAACTACTTAGGTCTCCAGCCTGTGGTGCCTGGGGGCTAAAAGAAGTTTGTCTAGAGAAGTTGTCATGAGGAAGGAGAGGAAAGATGCTGGGCCCATTTAGGGACAGGCTGAGTGTGGGGGACACCAGGTGGCTGTGGAGGTCTGGAGCTTGGAGCAGGAGACTATACTGATGGCACAGATGAGTAACACAAAGAGGGAGGTAGGACCTGGGGCCATGGGCATGGAGACCATCACTTTGGCCCCAGCATGGAGTGGGAAGGATATGGGATTGAGAACTGACTCCTGCCTGGGAGCGGGGGCAGAGAAGTTTTGAGGACAATGGGTATGTGGCAAAAGCATCAGGAAGCAGGGAGTTTCAAAGAGGTGCAGTTGGTATGACTCAGGCCCACCACAGTAAAGGCCCTAAGGAGGGCATCAGACAGGGCCGTGGCACTCAGGAATGGCTCTTCTGAGCAGCAGAGCATCTAGCTTATTGCCTTCTCTGTGTCTTCTATCTACACTTGCCTATGACATCCTCTCCTTTTCTGACACCTCTCCTGCATCTCTCTGGACCATGCAGCCCAGAGCAGGCCTGGTGAGGTGAGCACAGGATGCCTGGATACCCATACAGTGGCCTTTCATGAGCCTCATCCCTGAGCCACAGCCCTTACTCTCAAGATCACTGGTGTCTGTGCCTATAAGCATCTGCCTGGTGGCTGAGGGTGGTGTGAAGTCTGCAGCCTGGCCTGGTGACAGGTACCTGAGACTCCTGCCCCCATACATGGTTGCAGCTGTATCCATTCTTTGCAGGGCCCGTCACCATGGACGGCTCTGCTCCTCCGCCTCATGGGGATTATGCCACGGGTGCGCCAAATGATCCAGCCCCTCTCTGATTGCTGCCTGCCAGGTTGGTCTGTGTGCACTGATGTGGTGGCTTCTCTGATGTGACTTCTGGACCCTCCTGCCCCCAAACTCACCCATTATGCACCTCCCTTCAAGCCTGACCTTCCACCATTAGAGAGTCTTTCGTAGGGTCACATAGGTTTCAACATAAGCAGGAGTTGATTCTGACACGTTCTTTCCAATTGTAATTTGTTGCGAGATTACTTTAGTTAAAAAGCACAAGATTTAAAATATTTAAATTATTCTAAAATATGGAACATAAAATTTAGTCGTTTTTCATCACCTCCTTCTCAAGAGATATACACCATTTGTTAAGACTGGTGCTTTTCCAGATCTTTCCCCATATATTTACAAAGCCATGTACACACACACACACCCATACACATAACTTACATATATATATGTCAAATTATGCATATTGATAAAAAGCTTGCTTTTTCCTGTACCAATATATTTGGAGATCTTTACATGTCAATACAAATAGATCACTCTCGTTTTAAAAATAACTCCATAGAATTCTGTAGTGCATCATAATTAATTGAATCGTTTCCCTCTTGATGGACAGTTAGATTCTTTACATTTTATTGTTATTCCAGAGAGTGCTCTAATGAACCTTCTTGTACATGCCTCTTGGTGCATGTGTGTAAGTTTCCCCATAGCATAGATCGCTAGGCGTGGAATTTGCTAGGTTATAAGGGCATGCCCATGAAAAATATCAATAGACATTATCAAATTGTCAGCTAAAAAGAAAGCATAAAGTTATGTCTCCTAACAGTGTGGATTGTCACCAGAGGCTACCCCATCATTCTTTTTACTCTGTTACTCTGATGGGTGAATTAAAAGGCATTTCCTTTTTCTGTTTTCCATTTCTCTTATTGCCAGTGAGACAGTATACTTTTATCTGTTTGTTGATGAGCAGTTTTGTGACTCATGTATTCATATCCATTGCCATTTGACTGTTTAGATATCTGCATTTTTTTTACTGAGTTGTAGGAGCTCATTCTAAGTTCTGGTTATTTTTCCTTTGTCAGTTATATATTTTGCAAGTATTTTTCCTTTGTTGCTTATCTTTTAACTCTATTTATGGTGGCTGTGGTGCTGTGGAATTTCTAAACGTTTATGTTGTAAGATCCATCAATCAGGGGCTTATTTTTTAGTAGTGGTGGGAAATGGAGTTTGGAGGTTTAAAATATTGCATTCTTGACCCTTCTCTGGACTGTACTTGACTTTGAGCAAAACCCCTTCACTTCACTGAATTTCAGTTTTGCCAACTATATCAGTCCATCCTGTCTAGTCTCACCCCCAGCTGCTGCAGGGATCATGGGAGAAGCTTTGACAAAGCCTAGCCATTCTGAACTTCTCAATTAAATGAGTGTATTGATGGACATTGAGGTCCACTCTTCCAGCACAGGTCTTTTCTGGGGCAGTGGTTTTCAGGGTATCAGTGCCCAGTCCCAGATGTGGTTCTCTCTGCCCAGGTGTTTTTTGAATACCTGCCTGTGCTGGAGATGTCATCTCATGACTCTGCAAAGGGAAGTATATAAGTTGCTTGAGCTGCCATACAAAATACCAGAGACTAAGTGGCTTTAACAACCAAAATGTTTTTTCTCCCACCTCATAGTTAGGGAGGCCAGAAGTTCAAGATCAAGTTATCAGCAGGTTTGGTTTCTTCTGAGGCCTCTCTTCATGGCTTCTCATTGATAGCTGCCTTCTCATTGTCTCCTCACATGGTCATCCCTTGCTCTACATCCTAATCTCTTCTTCTTCTTCTTTTTTTTGGGGGTGGGGGGGGTTAATCCTCACCCAAAGATATTTTTCCATTGATTTTTAGATAGAGTGGAAGCGAGGAGGAGGGGAGGGAGAGAGAGGGAGAGAGGGAGAGAGATGGAGAGAGAGGGAGAGAGAGACATTGATGTGAGAGACACACATTAATTGGTTGCCTCCTACAGACCCCGACCAGGGCCAGGGATTGAACCTGCAACCCAGGTACGTGCCCTTGATCTGGAATCGAACCCACGACCCTTCAACCTGTGGGCTGATGCGATGCTTGTTGAGCCAAACCAGCCAGGGCCTAATCTCTTCTTATAGGACATCAGTCATATTTGATTAGGGCCTACCTGTATGACCTCATTTTATCTTAATCACCTCTTTAAAGGCCCTATTTCTAAATACATTCACATTCTGAGGTACTGCAGGTTTGGACTTCAACATATGAATTTTGGGGGCACAGTCCAGCCCATAACAGGGAGATAGCACTGTATCTGGATAAGAATCAGGGAAGTGTGAGGCTCAAAGAAACTCCTGCAGTTGCTTCAAGTCACCCAGTGAGTGGATTGCAGATCTAAACTCAGGCCCATGTATTTGACCCATAAGCCCAGGCAGCTTGATGTTAAGACTGTTTTGGTTCCACTGCCCTGACTTCCTGCTCGTTGATCACCTGTCTGTGTCCCCGCCATCCTGTGGCCCCATAACTTACACTCCTTGAACAGGGTACCTACTCCCAGCTGACTCTTCTGCACCTCCTTTCTTCCCCTGGGAAAGGGCTTCAAGTAATTATTCAATTGACTAAATGCTGCTTGTTGAACTGTTATTTTTGTGGGAGAGATTGCACAGTACGATAAAAAATATTTGGAATACAGGAAATTCCCCAGTAATCGCACATCTTCACAAACTGTTTTTGATTTTCGTACCTTCCCTTCCCCGCTCTGCACATACACTTGTATGTCACATCTTTGGCATAGTATTAAACATGGCACTTCATGCTCTGCCTTTTTTTTTTAAATTTTCACTCGAAAATATTTTTCCATTTATCTTCAGATAGAGTGGGAGGGAAGAGAGAGAGAGAGAGAGAGAGAGAGAGAGAGAGAGAGAGAGAGAAAGGAAAGAAAGGGAAGAAAGGAAGAAAGAGAGGAAAGGAAGACCGATGTGAGAGAGACATATCCATTGGCTGCCTCCCACAAGACCCCGACCAGGGCTGGAACAAACAGCAACCAGTATAAAACCTGAGACTCTTTGGTCTGTGGGCTGATGCTCTAACCACTGAGCAAACCAGCCAGGGCCATGTTCTGCCTTTTTCACCTCACATTCTAGCTAACAGTTTCCTCTCTTTGTAATGATCATCTTAATGGCTATATAAGAGTTCACTAGGTTGATATACTCTTGTGTTTTGATGCATCCTCCAATTGTTGAGCATTTGAGTTTCTCATTTGTTCTATTATAGAATGATGCAATGAATGTCTCTGTGCAGAAAGCTTTTAGCTTCTCTTATATTATGAGGAAAAATTCCCAGGAGTCAGGTTACTGACTTAAGGGTAGCAGCAGCCTCAAGGTATCTTGATGAGCTATTAACATCTCTTTATGGAATTAACATACTAATATTCCATGTTACCAACAAGGAGCAACCATGCCAGCAGCCTCACTGTACTGTCCCTGGCATCAAGTGGTAATATGTTTTTGACCATTTTAATATACTTAAAAGGGGACCTACCTCAAGGCTGCTTCAATTTGTACTTCTTTAATAACCAGCAAAGGAGAAACAGTCTGCAATAGATTTGCGCTTTCAATTCTTTTTGTTGTCACTTTCTTTTTTTTTAATCCTTGCCCGAGGACTTTTTTTTTTTTTTGGCTTTTATCTTCTGATAGAGTGAGAGGGGAGGGAGAGAGGAAGAGAAACATCAATGTGAGAGAGACACATCGAATGGTTGCCACCCACACGACCCCAACCAGGGCCAGGGCCAAACTACAACTGAGGTACGTGCCCCTAGCGGAAATCAAACCCGGGTCTCTCCAATTCGCAGGCTGACACTCTAACCGCTGAGCCAAACCATCCAGGGCAATGTTGTTACTTTCTTTAAAAATAAAGAATACTTGAAGTCTAGACAAATGCATAGTAATACCTTGGGGATCCCAGCTCTTTGAATGTCTTGAGGAATTTGTTGGTGAAAGTAATATTTAGACTTCAACAAGCAAAAGACCTTTTGGTCAATAACAGACATGGGCCATCAGATGGATCCAGCTGGGCCTGCCACTTCTGGGAGCAGACAGGGCTGAGAAGAGGCCAGAGTGCTCAGAGCTGCCTAGTAGGACCTGATACCAGTTTTTGTAGGGTACTCCAGGAGACCTGGTTCTTCAGCAGGCCACCCCTGCCAAACACATGTGCAGTAATGCAGTGCAGCCCCTGGCTTACTCCAGGGCAAAGCCTGCCAGCCTCAGCTCCCAGAGAAGTGGCCTCCACGTCTCCAACTGCCCCTAGCAACAGAGGGCACATATGGGCAGAGTCAGGCCTAGGCATCATCCCTAG
Source organism: Molossus molossus (assembly GCF_014108415.1). Classification (NCBI taxonomy): domain Eukaryota; kingdom Metazoa; phylum Chordata; class Mammalia; order Chiroptera; family Molossidae; genus Molossus; species Molossus molossus. Next base: position 20,439,728 of record NW_023425358.1, on the reverse strand, counting down.
AGAAATCTGTCTCATTTTTGCTTTTTTTAAAACTCACTTGAATGGTGCCCTCTCCCCTATTCCATTCTTCTGATCTAAAATAATGATAAATTGCCCCCCCCCAGAAGTTTATTTTAATTGCCTAGCAACAGTTGTCATAAATTACTCTCAAATTAATTCTTTGGCTTTGGTGCAGAATCATTTATTAATGGTGATGGCAAGCAGCATCTATGCATGGCTATTCTTAGAATACTACTGTTTTAAAGGGCTTCATTCTTAAGATATCCCCACAAGGAACTTGTATGCTAGACACACCACCCTTGGAGAACTTGATTCATTAGACAACACAGAGGTCATTGCCTCTCTCCTGGGGCCCTAAGCCCCTTATTAGTGATGAGTCTTTTTAATTCCCACAATGGTGGAGGGCTGTGGCCAACTCAGGTCAGGAAGCCACCACCAGATTTTGGCCCTGCAGGACTCTCCAGCCTGTGCTCACTTCTGTGTGGTCCAGTCAAGGGCAGTGGTGCAGAGCAGAAGGGGCTGTGTGGTGTTGTGCACAAGAAGGGTCAGGAGTGGGACAGTGATAGAAGGCTTGGCAAGGCAAGAAAATGATGTGGGTGTGTAGGCTGGGCCAAATAAGGCTTCTAATGAGTAAGTTGCTTTCATCCACTGACTCATTAATCAGTTGATTGATTTGTTTGCTCATTCATTCAGTGCGCACCTACCATGTGCTAGGCCACACTGGAGACTGAGAATAGTGAGAAAAGACCACAGTCTCTGCCATCAGAGAGTTCATAGACTGGCATGGGAGATAGGCAAGTAATTAGGAACCTACAGCAGGGCATGCTAGGTCCTGGAAAAGAGAAGCCTAGGGCATTCTGGGATCCCAGACTAAAGGAGATTCGCCTGTGAACCTATTATTTTACCATTCCTGTGGTTGTATAGTTTTCACATAATTATACCATATTGCATGATTTGCCCTTTTACTCTCCATATTTGTTTTCAAGTGGTTTCTTATTTCTGTAGAGCCATCACATGCATAAGTTTAAATGGCTCTGTGATATTCATGAAGATGATGAACTAAACATTTGCCTACAATTAGACTCTTAGGTTGCTTCTAGGTTTTTGCAACAAATGACATTGGACCCAGAACCTTGTGCTCTTTTCCCATTGTGCACGTGGGCTGGAGGGTATGGACATGCTTGTGGTTCTCTAGTGCACTCCTGTGTGTCCTCTCCACCCCAGCCCACTTGGCCATGCACTAGTTTCTGGTACTGGAATGGGCAACAGATACCCCCCCTGCCCTCCCCCCCCAAGGATATGTATATGTGAATTTCAGTTGAGAGTGTGTGTGCCATATTATTGAGCAAAGGAGGAAGGGAGATATTGGAAACTGAACCTGATGAACAGTGTTCTGGTAGCAAGTGGAAGTGTGCAGGCTGGTGTGTAGGGAGGCTGTCGCAGCAGCAGCATCCAGGTGGGTTCTGACCAAGGAAGTGGTTGCTGTAGACATGAGAGGAAACCAAGGACTTTGAGGTGACCAAATAAGTGGGGTCAGATATAGCTTAGGAGGGTTTCAGCTGCCTTCAGGGTTGCCAGTGCAGGGTATTAGGGGTGAGTGGACCTCAGGAAAGTTGCAGAGTTGGTACACTTGGTTTTAGAAGGTTGTGTTTAGTGTTGGGGGCTGTTTTCCTGGAGCTGTTCAAAAGATGCTTATCCATGCCCTGGCCAATTTGGCTCAGCGGTTAGAGTGTCAGCCCGAGTACCAAAGAGTCATGGGTTTGATTCCAGTCAAGGGCAGTACCTTGGTTGCAGTTTTTCCCCAACCCTGGTCAGGGTCGTGTGGGAGGCAGCCAATCAATGTGTCTCTCACATAGAGGTATCCCCCTCCACACACACACACACACACACACACACACACACACACACACACACACTGTGTCTGAAGATATTTGAAAAAATATCCTCGGGTGAGGATTAAAAACAAACAAACAAAAGATGCCTTCCATGCATGCATGCAGATAGCAAGGAGAAGAGGGGATGGGGTTCGGTCCCACCTGCACGTGGACGGGAGGGCAACTTGTATAGAGCCCAGGGCAGCCAGCAGAATGGTCGCTTTCTTGCTGCTGGGAAACTAAGACTTTCCAGCTAGTGTATCTTCTTCTTTAAGGAAAAATTGGCACCCTCTGGGTGCCTGCTAAGGGAGGTTGTAGGATATTTCACATGAGTAGAATTTAATCATTGTTTGAAGTGATTTATAGTATAAAGTAATTACATAGAAATTATTACATAGAAAGGAGAAATTGTGTGTGTTTGCCTTAGTAAGACTGCATGATCTTCTTTTATATCTTTCTTTACTGTTTTAGTTTCCTCCTGGCTGTGTGTTGTTTCCTATCTTCTCCATTACACAGCTGTCAGGCAGCCATGGCTCTAGGTGAGGGTGGGGAGACAAAGGAAACAGTGTCAGTGACCCTAGCGTTGACTTACCATGAGAACAACATAAGGCACTCAGCTCCTCTTCCCTCCCCTTTCTCAGCTCTGAGACAGAAGGTAAGATTCTCCGTTTGAAAGATTCTTCCAGTTCCCAGATTCCATGATACTTAGTGTCTCATTAAACATACTGGGTTGGATTTATTCTTGCCCATATAAGTCCTGTAAAAATCGTCTGTACGTGTATGAGCACTTCCCAAAGCAGTGAGGACACTGCTCCAGTCTCACCTCATTTTTCCTCATGAGGTCCCGGGCAGCCCAGGGAGCAGTTTTCTGCTTAGGGGACCCCACAGACCATGGTGCAGAGTGTGGTCTCCAGGGTCAGCCAGAACAGGCTGTTTCCAAGCATTTTCATCCTGGGTAAGTCACTTTACCTCTGAGCCTTAGTTTCTTCATCTGTAAAAGAGGGTGTTGGTGGAACCTACCAAACAAAGCGATTCTGTGGAGATTAAATGAGGAAATGCAGGTAAAGCTCTCCGCCCACCGCTTGGCACTAGATCAGCATTCCACCATTGGTAGACATTTGCATCATTATTATGGTCATTTTTTTTTTTCATCCTCACCTGAGGACACTTCTGCATTTTTATTTTCAGATAGAGCAGGAGGGAGAGAGGGAGGAAGAGAGAGAGAGAAACATCGATGTGAGAGAGAGACATTGACTGGTTGCCACCTGCACAATCCCAACCGGGGCCGGGAACAAACCGCAACTGAAGTATGTGCCCTTAGTGGGAACCAAACCCAGGACCCTCTGGTCCACGGGCCAACGCTCTAACCACTGAGCCAAACTGGCAAGGGCATGGTCATCATTTTGTAGCCAAAAAACCAAGGCCCAGAGTGGCTAAAAGCCTTATATCCCCTGGAACAGTGAAGCTAACACAATTGCTAAGGATTATTTTCTGTAAGTGGAAGGAATACTTACTTGTTTCAAAGGCCTGGAAGGGAAGTATTGACCCAGCACCATCTTGTCTGAGTCTATTACATGTTATAACAGGAGCTCATTGTATATATGAAAACCTTTAAATTGGTGAAAATTGATTGATTTGGTTTCAGTAAATTACAGTTGATAAATTCCATTGACAGGGCCTTCTGTGAGGTGGCGGTGGCGATGGCAGTGGCTTTGCTGGGGTTGAAGCAATGGCTAAAATCCAATCCCAGGGCTCAGAGTCTGTAGTCCAGTGTGGTCAGAGCAGAGGGAGGAAGGGAGGGCCTGGTTGTAGGGACTGGGAGACCGCAGAGGGAAAGAGTGACAGAGTCTGACATATAATGAAACACAGTCTTTCTGGCTGTTGTACTGAGCATAGACTGGGTGGTGGGGGCAGAGTGGAAGTAGGAGACCTGACGGGAGGCTCTGGAACAGTCCACAGACATGATGATGGTGAGTTAAGCCTAGGTAGTCGTAGGAGTTGGAGGGCAAGGGGGAGAAGGGAAGGGGGGATCCTGGCTCTATTCTAAGGGTAGAGCTGTCAGGATGTGCTTTCCAACTTGGAAATGGTTCTAAGGGACAAAAAGGTCAAACGTGACTCCAAGGTTTCTGTCTGGAACAAGTAGGAGGATGGCACTGCCACTAGCTGAGGTGGAGAGGACTGGTAAAGGTGAAGACATCTTGGGAACTCAGATTTGGAGAACTGGGTTTTTGATGCCTATCAGACATACCATGGAAAAGTCCTGTAAGTAGCTGAACAAGAGAGTTGTGTTCAGAGAGGTCTGGGAGGAGACAGACGTTTGTCCCCGGATCCGCGCAGCCCTGTGGTAGCCAAGGGAGCCGGGTTCCCTGGAGCCCCGCCTGTTGCCTTCCTCCGGGACAGGGGACAGGTAGCTGCAGGTGGCTGGACACAGGTGCACCAGCCACCGCAGCAGAATCAGAGGTGACCTCGATTTCCTGGAATCATCGTCAGGGCCCTAGCCATCTCTATTTCCCACGTGCTCCTCGGCTCTCAAGGGCAACTTTCCCTTTGAAATAAAGCAACGCCAAGCCTGCTGCTGCAGAGGGGAGGCACCTTCTCTCGGATTTTCCAATTAGAATGTGACGTTTAAACCAGGAGCCCTCCCGGCTCCCCTGGTGCCCTGGGGTTCCCTCTGGTGGGCAGAGGCTGCTCTCGTGGGAGGAGAAGGGGGCGGCCGCGGTGCAGATCCCGTTCCCCTCGGCACCCACGGCGCGGACGGGGTTAACGGGCTCGTGCACCGGGTGGCGGGCGGGCAGCAGTGGTGCATTGTGGTAACGCAGCGCTGGGACCCGCGAGCGCCTGCCGCCTCCGCCGGGCGGCCCACCGAGCTGTGCGTGCGTCTGTGTGAGTCCCCGGGGCCCAGAGCCATGTAGCGCCGGGCTACTAGGAGGCCGCCCCGCGGCGGGGATGAAGGGACGCGGCTGCTGGGAGACGGCCTCCGTACGTTCCTTCTGCAGCTCCGGCTGCCTGAATAAATTTAAAAAGGGTTAGTGTTGCCCGGCTTCCACCCGGAGGCCCAGCTCCTCGCACGCACACACTCCCTGCACGGCGCTGACTGCATGATCAATCCACGCGAGCCTCTGATGTCACTCCCTCGCGGCGTGGGGAGAGCGGGGAGCCTCGGGGAACCCCTGTCCCGGTACCCCACCGGCGTGTGCTCCAGATTCGCTTTGCGTGGGGCATTTTGGAGAGGGGGCTGCAGCTAAAGAAGTGGTCTGATTAACCTATGTAAAAAGGAACCAAAATACAATCCAGAGCTTTCTGAAAAGAAGGGGGAAGCCGCGGTCTGTGTTTAGTCCACCCACCTAACCATCCTTCCTGAGTCTGTTTGGGGGCCACATGTTCTGGAGCATGGGCAGAATTGCTGCCTTGCCCACAATGGCTTTGTCCTGGGGCTACCTGAAGTGTCAGCTGTGCTCAGAGCAAGGCCCAATCCTCCCCTTTGCCCTTTGAGCAAGCTGCGACAGATCAGAAGAGTCACTGTTAAGTGTCGCCTGGGTGTGTTTTGAGCAATGGCAAGCCCTGAGGATGCTGCCCCCAGGGATGGTGGTCCTGAAAGACAGTCCCAGGGTGTCCAATTGCCTGAGAGCCCCCTTGTTAGCATTTGAGGGGTGGAGATTCAGCTGTTTAAGATTAAAGCAAATTTATTAAGCTCTGGCTTGAAATTTTGGTGGTTTGAAACCTTCTTTACTGGAGATTTTGCATGAGTGAAACCTGCTGTGTTTACCTTAATGAGTTTTTCTATTATAATTTGGAAGTCTGGGGGGAAAAAATTAGGATTCTTTGCCCCTGCAGACCTAATAGACATAGAGGCAGTTAATTTCACTTACCACTAATTTATTAGAAACAGCTCCTTTTAGAAATTAACACCCTGTGATCTGTAATAAACCTTGTAATTAACTGCCTGCTGACTGGTCACACTAATGGCTTCATAAGGCCCTGGCTCAGTAGGCATCTTTAAAGTTTCAGACTCCAAGCCTTAGCCCAGGAGTCAGGTTTAACCATTTTGGGAGAATTAACCAAATTCTCCTGAAAAATCCATCCGAAGTCTTAGGGTGTTTGTAATTATAAGCATTGGAAATGTATTTCATGGGAAGCTGATACTATGGCTCTGTCTTAAGACTCCTTGGTGTGGCACAGTTGATTGAGCGTTGTCCTGTGCATGGAGGGGTCCACAGGTTCAATGCCTGGTCAGGGCACATGCCCAGGTTGCAGGCTGGATCCCTAGTAGGGGACTTGTGGGAGGCAGTTGATTGATGTTTTTCTCTCTCCTCTCCCTCTAAAATCAATTAAACAAACAAACAAACAAAAACAATATCCTTCAAAGAAACTTGCAAACAGATTTTGTCGGAAGTATGCTTGATCTTAATTTCCAGTTTTCATTTTGGATATAGTGTCACTTCTAATGCAGTTGTATTCTTTATGCAGAGATTAAATGATGTTCTTGTTTAAATGAATTTACTCTGAGGGTTAAATTTGGAGTTAGAAAAAAAGTATGTATCATCAGATAGGTGTTAAATTATTTTTCTTCAGTTGGCTTTCCTGATGATTTTCTTGATTGTCATTCTCTAGAAGATTTGCTGATAACAAGAAGCATCAGGCTTGGTATCTACTTGTTTTCTGCCTGGTTGGGGGAGGGATGCTCACCTTTGTCAGGTGTGACTAAAGCAGGTGCACCTCAAGATGGTACCATGGTAACCAATTTGATTGCCAGACCCTCCTGGCCAGGCATTCCTTCCTACCTCTCCTATCGCTGTGCAACTCTGCACAGTCGGTCTGGGGATGAGGGAATAGGGCATGCGATGTATTGGGCATGGTACTTAGAACAGGGTCTGGAGCAGAGCTAGCTGTGCTGGCAGGAGGAGGCCCAGGAGCCAGTGCAGTGATCAGTAGTAGCAAGGACTCCGCCTTCGTGTCAGAGGCCCCAAGGGCAAATTACAGTGTCTCCCTTGGGTGCCCTGTGTGAAGATAGGCCTAGGAGTTTTCAGGAGAAACTGGAAATCTCTCAGTTTTTAAATGTTGGCCAAAATACATTTTTTAAACACTCAGGCAGGACATGCCTATGAACATTGCCAGCTAAAGAGAGAGGACTGAGAGAGGCAGAGATGGGGGCTGTGGGAGACCTGACTAGCTGTCAGCTTTGGAAGGTGCGAGCCTCCTGGCCCCGTACACTGTGGTGTGGCAGGAATGGGGGTCCTGCCACAGCATGCAAATAGAGTGGCCTCCTTTTTTCAGACACATTGAAAGGTATTGAAATGAGAGGTCACTCCAGACAAATTTCCCCTCAGAACAGTGAGACTGTATCACACTCCTGAGCCTTTTTCTGTGCAGATTGGAAGGGACCTGGGCTTGGAGCCTGCCCTGGGCGCCTGGGGACTAAGGTCCAGCCAGTGACCATTTCAGTGGCAGGACAGCATCAGGGCTTACGGAGTTTATCACATGGGCTCTTACTCTGGGGGTTCTTCAGCATAGCTGGGACATTCGGGAACCTGGCTTCTTGTCCTTACAGCTGTGTGGCTGTGTGGCCATGAGCAAATCTCTGCCCCTCTGTGGGCCTCAGTTGCCCCCACCCCGTAAATGAAGGGGGAAGTGGGTTGAGGACTGGCCTCCACCCTGCTCTCAGACTTGGACACATGGAAAGGAGCTCTGGGGACAGTTCTGTTGGTAGGATGCTGCTCCTCAGCAGGCATGTTCAGATTGTTCCTCCACCATGCCTGACCTTAGCTAGTTCCCTAGCCTTTTTGAGCTCAATTTTCTCATCTGTGTTAAGCCTCCTTACCTGGCTGGGAGGTTGAAATGAGGTAATATGTGTGTCTATACATACTAATTAATCAGTCTGTCTACCTACCTACCTATCTCTGTATGTGTCTCTCTCTATGCTTCAAATAGGGCCAGGTGCCACAAATGGGGAAATGCCCGTTGAGGGTCTCTTGTAAGCTCTGAATTCAGCCCTTGACCACTCACTCCTTTGCGTTGTGTGTGTGTGTGTGTGTATGTACATGTACATGCATGTGCGCACAGATGAGTATAGGACCTCTGCATCTTTTCTGGTCAGAATGTAAGGCTCTGAAGCTGAAGAAAATAGGGGCCCTCTCACCCTGGCCTTTCCAGAGGTCAAGGCCAGGTGGTCTTGAGCAACCCTGCTAAGTTCACCACTCCTTCGTGCCACCAGCCAGCCTCCATCTTCTGATGGGCAGTACTTTTTGTTATGTAGATTGCTGAAATGAGCCTGGCAGAGAGACAGGAGGGGGTTAGGGATGTGGGTGCCACACACTTGAATGTTCTGAGGGCCTGTTGTTTTTAGGGTTTTGTTTTTGTTTGTGTGTTTTTTTCATCCTTGAGGCTTATGACAGGCACCATTCTCAGAGAAGAAGCCTCATGGAACATCAGTAAGACTTGCCATAGGCTGTAGGGTCCTTCAAAAAGTTATAGGTAGGATCCTTTTGGGGATGGCCTGCCACGGTATCTGCTATTGCATTTCCTGCTGTTGGCGTCTGCTGGGGTCCTTGGGAGGAAGGACTACAGCCTAAAGTGAGAGACTGGCTCTCTGCTCAAATCACCTCCCATGCTTGTGCAGAATAGCCTCGTAGTGCCCAGGGGATTACCATCTGCCACCTCACTGGGCCTGGCATCACAGTGCAGCCTCACTCTGCTCTGCCCACTTGGCCAAAAGTCCTTGCCTATCCCTCACATTTTAATCAAATTCATCATTGCAGGCCCAGTGTCCTTTTCAGTTCCTCCTGAAGCTTTTCCTACCTAAGGCCGGCGGTGACCCCTTTCCTCAGACGTCTCCTGAGCTCCCTTCTGCAGCGGCCCTGGTTATTGAATGCAAGTTCTCTCCTCTGAGGCTGTATGCTCCCACAGGTGGAGGCTGGGTTTCACCTGTGCCTGTGATGTGCCTCCGCCCCACCCAGCACTCAGCTCTTTTGCATAATTGCTATTTCATAACCAACCTACCAGCATAGAAATGAACAGAGGGCCATCTGAGGCCAACAGCAAGTACATGCTCGGCTGGTGTTTTTCCCCTTCCAGCTGCGATCCTTAGGCTCCTGTTTTCTCCTGATTCATGGGGACTCTCCCGACTCAGGATTGGAGCAATGGGTGGAGTCTGTCCTGCCTCCTGTCTCTGGTACAACTATAGTGAATAGCTCCCCTGGAACAGAGATGGGGGAGGTAGAGGCTCTTAGGTAAACCTGGGCATCATGAAGCGCTTCCTGGAGGAGGTGACACCCAACTGGGTGTTAGAGGATGAGGATGAGAAGACAGGTAGAGGATGGGGACAGACAGGTGCTCAGTTAGGTTTGAGTGAGGTGTCAGGGCCTCATGACAGGTGAGAGGTGGTAGTGGGCCACAGTTGTGGGCTGGATCATGAAGAACAGGTGGGCAGGAAGGAACTTGAGCTCTGCCAGCTCTGGAGGTGGTGTGTGGCTTATGGTAAGGAGGCTTCAGAGTAGCACCTACCTTGTTGATGTCCTTCCTGCCCCTAGGGAGGAGAAGGACATCTGGCCCCAGGAGAGTTCACTGTTACTTGGTGTGATACATGGAAGTAGAACATTCTCTTACAGACATGTCACCTGGTGGAGCCTCTGTCTGCTTGCCTGTAGGATTCTATAGGTAAAAGTTTTACCTGGTGAATGAACCTGACAGCAGTAATGTATAAAAGACTTCTACTGCACTGGCCGGTTTGGCTCAGCAGTGGAGTGTCGGCCTGTGGACCAATGAGTCACAGGTTTCAATTCCAGTCAAGGGCACATACCTCGGTTGCGGTTCATCCCCTGCCTTGGTCAGGGTCGTGTGGGAAGTTGCCAGTCGATGTGTCTCTTTCACATTGATGTTTCTCTCTCTCCCTCCTTCCCTCTCTCCCTTCCTCCCCCTCTATCTGAGATAAATGGAGAAATATCCTCAGGTGAGGATTAGAAAAAAAAAAATTAAAAGCCCCCTGCCTCTTCCTGGCACATGGTAACTGCACATTAATATTATTATTTTTTTGTGGATCTCTCCCACTATACTTATGTGCACACATATTATTTCACAAGGAGATTATCTGTCAGGGAGCAGTGTTTTACTGCTATAATTTTCACACAGGTTGAGAAGGACAGTTTCACTGAGCCAACTTGCCAGGCAACTGTGGCATCTTGTGCATGGTACAAGTATAGATATCAAAGCCAAATGAGACCTGGGGGTGATGTGGGAGAGGCCCCTTCAGCATTCCCATCTGGTGGAGTGAGGTGCCTTGGAGCATGAAATAAAAGGAGAAATGGGAAGCCCTTGGTACACATAAGGGGGCTGTATTAGTGGTAGTCAATAAACTGATTATTAGCCATGTCATTCTACAGATGGGGAAATTGAGGCTAAAGGAAAAGAGAAGTGACTTTCCTAAGATCACACAGGCAGAAGAAGTAGGACCAGAGCCTGTGCGCTCTGCCGGCACTGACCATATGATGATAATAGAATTGAGGGGCAAGGGGAGGGAAGGCCAGCAGGGGAGGCTATAGACTGAAAATATGCTGGCCTCCCAAGGAGCCTGGCCTGAGTGGAGGCCACAGTGGGCACAGTGGGTGGGCTGGTGGTGGCGGGGGGTGGGGGGCTTAGTTTCTGGGGAAGAACCTGAGTTTTGTTGAGTGTGGTGATTTGGGGGGATTTCTTGTTGAAAGAAGCTAAATACCAGTGGAAAGTTTCAATTATTTTTATGCTTTTGAGTCATAGTGAAGAGCAGTAAGTGGTAAGAGAAGACAGAAGAATTAGTGTCATCTGTTTAGCAGAAAATCTGGCTAGTCATTCAATCTGTGCTAAGAACTGTCCCAGCAGCTGTGTAGGCCTCATAGCATCAACAGATGGGTGACAGGAACCCAGAGGGGCTAGAGCCTGGCCAGCATCCTTCTGATCTCCACACACCAGTTAACAGATGATGGGGCATGACTCTGGCTGGCCAAACTCAGGGCCAAGGAGTTGCTGGTCACACCTTGGAGTGAAAATTTGAGAATGCACATACAACCTGCGGTGCGCAGGAGTCCATGCGCTCTGAGGAGATGTGCTCCCAGGGGCACAGAGGTGTGCGTGGCATACAGCACAGAGATCCCTCGGTGGACAAGTACCCAAAGGGGTGGGTTGGGTGGGCTACATGCAAGGGTGTCCTAGTTGAAGGAGCAGCATGTTGGAGGCACCGAGGACCATGCACATGCACACGTACGGGTGTCACTTTTGTTAGGGGCAGGCCAACAGGTAGGGAGAGTGGAGAGCTAAAGGCAGGAGAAGGGAAGAGGGGAGGAGGGGAGGGAGAGGTGGGCAGAACAGGCCTCCCCCAAGGCTTTGGATTAGCTGTGCTGTAGCTCACCTCAGCAAGCAGGCTTCATGTCTGCGCCAACTCTGAGCCTCTGAGTGGTGAGTGGAACACTGTGCTGGATTGTGAGGGTCCAGAGAGGAAAGAAGGTCATGATCAGGAGTGACCTTTGCCTCAGGGACAACAGAGAATAACTAGTCGTGCATTCTCAGCCGTTACCTTGAGCAACAGTGTGCCAGTGAGGAGCATACCAGTGAGGAGGGCATTAGTGTGGGTGATGATGAGGCTGTGACAGGCGCTGGGCTGCCCTGGCCAGGGATCTGTAGGGATCCCTGTTCATTTGTTCACAGGCTGGTGTGCAGGGCTTAATGGGCCCAGTTGGTGCCCATCTTTAGAAAAGGGCATTCCTCCTCAAGACCTTTTACTTCCACCTATCCTGAAACTGTTGTAATATACTGACTTTGTCAGGGCAATGTTCTTTTCTTTCATTTGCTGGGCACATGTTGTGTGTTAAAAAAAAACAAAAAAACTAGAGTGTCTCTTGTGAGAGGTGCCCCCTAGGGTTGTGGAGTGTGAAACCTGCTCAACCAATGCTACAGCCCTATTAATAGAAACATTTATCTGGAGGGTGTTTGGTGGGTCTTAAGGATTATCAGTGACCTCTGTCGCCTCTAGGCAAAGTGAGAGAGAGTTGCTCATGTGCCAAGCTAAGAGAAGTGACCCTGCAGGGGGCCTAGCACAGACCAAAGTGGGAGCAGGACATGGAGAGGCCCTAGGAAGCCTATGGGGAGGCCTCAGGGTGGTCAGCAGGATGGGGAGAGGAGTCTCTGAGCCACTGTGGAGAAAGGGGCAGCCTGAGTTTAGCAGTATGGAGTCAGGCTTGAGCCCTAGGCCCCTCCTGCCCAGGACTGACAGACAGATTTGCTCTAGGTTCATCTTCCTCTGACCCCACCAAAGAATGTCATACATCACGCAGCACTGCCCTCTGCGGACATGAGTCATTCCCCTGGCACCTCGTTTTCCTGTAAAGTGCCAGTCAGTTCAGACTGGCAGCAGCATCTGATCAAATAGATGAGCAATACGAATAAAGATGAAGTTATGGGCTTGAAGCTGCCAGAGATAAGTTTCCTTTTATGTACTGCTTCCCTCTGACGTGTGTGTTGAATAATGATGCCTGACGCACATCTTCAGAAATAGTAGCTGTTCAGGCTGGGTGGTGTGGTGAGGTGGAATGAGGCCACAAATTCAGGGAACAAAACCCCACCTGGCAGTCCTCTGTGGCCTGGCATGCCCAGCGTCCTTCTGGCTGTAGGTGGGCGCTGGTTAGAGGACAGATGTTTTTCCTTAGAGGCTAGAACTGAGAACCGGCCAAGCCCCCAGGAAAGTTTTATATCAGAAGCAGAACAGTTTGTATGAGGTGGGGTTCCCTGGAGCATGACTGTGAGATTATTAATCATTTGGCAGCTGCTCATCTCCCTGATGAAATTCCCACCCCAAACCCACTCCTCATCTACCCCCAACTCAAGCCTGTGTGTGTGTGCGCGCACACACACACACACACACATACAAATATGCACACACTTGGTTCTTGGCCAAACTCTGAGGTTCTTCTGGGCCAATATTCTGCCCCCCATACATTCATTATTTTTAAAGGTTATTTACCATTAAGGCAACAATTCTAGATGTTCAAGATCATAGCTCCATTACCCCTTGTTTCACTGTTTTTAGGCCTCTGTTTTCGTCAGTATTTTTCCTTTATGTGAGCATCCTTCGTACATCATTGGGGTACAAAAACTTGCCATTTTCACATGACTGTACATCTTAAGCACTTTCCCACATTATCGCAGGCTTACTATGTATCCATTGAACAGCTGTGGAATGCCTTTTCCTTCTGTTAGTCATTTTGGTTCTTCATAGATTGTCAGAACCAAACTGCTTGCTGCCTAAGCATCTTTGGCATGTAAAATTTTTCTTTGGTGTTTCTTTCTGGGACAGATTCTCAAGAGTGTGATCACTGAGTCAAAGGATATGACTTCTTCCCTGTGGTACCTATTGCCCTTTGGCCAAAGTGTTCTGGTCTATGATTCTCTGGGGGCTGGGTGTGGACACCTCCCCTGCATTAGAATTCTAATATCCTGAGAGTGTTTTTTGAGCAGGCATAAAGTTGTGCCTTGTTAGTGTTTTAACTTGTATTTGACTAATTAAAAAGGACAAATTTTCCCCACAAGTTCAGTTATTATCTGTTACCCTTCCATCACCCATCAGCTGCATCTTCTCCTGTCCTTGTGGAAACCCAAAGAGAAGCATTATCAATGTTGGCTTTTGTTGGATATGGGCGGAACCCAAGCCTACTAGAACTTCTTGGAACCCCAGCACTGCTCCACTTTGCTTGCTGAGTGCAGTTCAGATAAGTGGTCCCTGGAACTGTCATTCCCTAGCAGGATCCGCAAGGTTCCTGGTTAAAAAATTATTAAGGGTTTCAAGACAGAGGCAGATGAGTATTAAACCAAGTGTGGGGCCCTTCTGACTTCAGCCCCATGTGACTGCATGGGTCACATGCCTGTGATGGACACACACACACACACACACACACACACACACACACACACCCGCCCTAGTCATCTGGTTGGAAGTGGACAGTTGGGAAGTGGCTGCCTGACTGGGCTCAGTCCACTTTTTAGCTTTCCCAAAGGCCACTCAGATCCAGGCATGGGCTGGCTTCGGATGTGGGGCGGCCTGAATCCCATGCTCCTGCTGCCCTTCACCTGTGTTGTCTGTGCACCCTGCCTGGTTTTCTCAACCCTGGAGTTCGTTTTTTCCTCCATGGCCATTTCTGTGCCCATGTTCCCCTCACCTTGACCCCTAGCGGCTCTTTCTGGCAGAGAGTTGGCCCTTCTGCTCCTCTTTGCTTACTTGGGCCAGAGAGAACAGGAAGCATCTCACTGCCCTGAATATTTCACTTTTGCCTCACCCACTTTTCTCTTCCCTTCCCCTCCCCAAACCTTCTCCTTGCCAGCCCAGGGCTAGGAGGAGCTTTTGCTTGTATTGTGAGGAGTTGGTAACTCAAGCAGCTACAGACAACCGCTGACGTCATCAGAAAGGGCTGTTTGCACTTGCTGTTAATTGGAAATGCCAGGCTGTCTCCCTCATCACTGTCCCCTATTCCCTCCCAAACAGCAGAGGTTCCTCGGGAGTGTTAACTTTTCAGGGGGCTCTGGAACATGGTGCCATTCTGAATGAACTAGGTGGGTTTCCATAGAAGGCATGGAGATGACCCTGGTGCAGGTTTTGGGTGGTGGCTTTCTGCAGGGGACCTGGGGCTGACTGCCCAGCCGGCTGCAGCAGCAGTGGGAGCCGCATTCTAGGAGTTTCTCCCCATGAATTGCTTGGAGTTTGGAGTTTTTTTTTTAATGGCCCTTGGCTTGATTTAGCTCTTACTCTCATGGGAAATGTGGCCTTACACTTGTGGTTTATTCCATATTTTTCAAAGTTTGAATCAAGAAGGTGTCAGTGTGAGAGTTTGCACATTGACCTGACAAGGGAAATCATGCAACCATACCATAGAATGCCAGGCTGTTACAGTCACACAGGGGGACACAGCTAGGTCCACTGCTGAGTTAGAGATCCAAGCATTCAATGCCCACTCATTGCCATTTGGCTGTTGAAATAATTTGACATTTTTCCTAGATTACAAAGATAATTCATGCTCATTGTAGGAAATTTAGTAAAGAAAAAGCATTTAGAAGAAAATTAAAAGGACCTATAATTCTATTGCTGCTTTGCATTGAATAATAGCTACTGTGCATTGAGAAACTGTGTCATGTGCCTATGTATATGATTGATCTATCAATCCCTTTGATCTCTTTCACCCTGAGCCCTACATGATTTGCGGTCCCCCCACCTTATTTTTTTTTAAATCCTCACTTGAGGATATTTTTCCATTTTTGTTCAGATAGAGTCGGGGCGGGGGGGGGGGAGAGGGGGGAGGAGAAACATTGACGTGAGAGGGACACATCTGGTTGTCTCCTGCATGACCCCAACCAGGGCCAGGAATGAACTGCAACCTATGTATGTGCCCTTGACCGGAATCAAACCCACTACTCCTTGGTCTGCAGGCCAACGCTCTAACCTTGGAGACAAACCAGCCAGGGCCCCCACCTCATTTTTCAGCTGTGGGAGCTGAGACTCAGACAGACTGACTTTGTGGGTCATAACCTTAGTAAGTAGACCCAAACCCAGCCACTAGTCTCCATATGTATGCAATGCATTTAATAGCATTTTGAAATGAGTTGAGAGTTGAAAATGTTATCCCATTATTTAATGGGCATATCTTTGATTCCTAGTAGGGTTGAATTTTTTCCATCTATTCATTAGCCTCTTGCAGGTCTGTGACTTCTTTGTCATTTTCTGTTTTTGTCTAGTGTTGCATCCGAACCACATTGATGTGATTATTGTAGTTGGAAAGTGTGCTTTCTGTGGTAGGGCAAGTCTTCACTGATCAGTGCCCCCCCAACACTTTATTATGAAAAATTGTAACTTAGAGAGGAGTTGAAGGAACTGTACAATTAATACCTATATTCCTATTACCTAGTTCTACTATTAACCTATTATTATATTTACTTCATCACCTGTCTATCCATTCTTCTGTCTATCCTGCTATCCATCCATCAGTTCATCTTGGTTTTTTAAATACTTTTCACAGTAATTGCAGACATCAGTACACTTTACTTCTTCTGAACACTTCAACATGTATATCATTAGAGTTTAATATTTGTTTACTTTTTTAGGTAAAAGTTTCATATCATGGATTGTACTAATCTTATGTGGACCATCATCTGAGTTCTGGTAATTGTGTACACCTGTGTAACCCAGACCCTGTCAAGATATAGGACAGGTCTGCCACCCCAGGGTTTTTTAGGCCCTTTCTCAGCCAGTCCCCACCCCACCCCCAGACTTTACTGTTTTTCTGATTTATTTCACCATGGATTAATTTTGCCTGTCCTAGAACTCGATATAAATGGAATTATGCAATATATATTCTCTAACATTAGTCTTTTTTCAAGCAGCATAATGTTTTAGAGGTTCATGCATATTATTGTATGCTTCATAAGTTTGTTCTTTTTATTGCTTAAGTATTTCACTGTATGAATATATCATATTTCATCCATTCTCCTGTTGATGGCCATCTGGGCTGTTTCCAGTGTGGAAGCTATTAGAAATAAAGTTGCTCTGGGCATTGTACTGCAAGTCTTTTTGCTGACATTTGCTTTCATTTCTCTTGGGTTAAATACCAAAGAATGGAAATGCTGGGTTAAAGGATAGGTCTTATGTTTTCTTTTGTAAGAAATTTAAACAGTTTCCCCGAATAGTTGTATCATTTTACACTCCCACCAACACTGCAGGAGAGTTCAGGCTGCTCCATATCCTCATCAACACTTGCTGTTGTCAGTCTTTTTTTGTATTTTTGTCATTCTGAAGGAAGAATAATGGTGTCTCATTGTGACTTACCACTCTACTTTTTAAATGCCAACGCTATCCTGGTATTTTTTAAGCCCTCTGGTGCTTTTTCCTAATACTCTTTAGTATTATTTTATAAAGCTAAGAAAGTGGTATTTGATTGTAATTTTGTTCACCCCTAATGTAAGAAGATCCATTTGAATTTGATATGTATGAAATATTGGTAAATTTTTAGAAAGGATGAATACTTGACTGAACTGGAGAAATATCACTGGATGGTACTGAATGCAGAAAAGCACGCAGCATGAGTGCACCATCCTCATCATGAAAGGACACATGCTAGAGAGAGATTATGTACATTTAAAAAATATTACCTAGAGAGCATAAAAATACAGCAAACTCTCTATTTTGTGGCCCTTGATTTAACAGACTTCGAATTTGATGGACAGAATGTCCTCTTAGAATGTCATAAATAAACTAAATTAACACCTTGTTCATTTTAAAATGCTTTTAACCAAGATTTGCTTATAATTAAATTAATGGGATTTTTTGTTATTAACTCACTATTATTTTAAACAAATTTTAGTGAATAGTCTATATGCTGGAAAAAACACTGTAGTAATTTTACCGACATAAATAAATATTACATATCTACAACTATAGTCTACGTATTTAAATCTGAGTCACCGCTGGTAAACAATGTTCAGGGAATGATTAGCATGTGATCACACGGCATCTCACATGGTAATTGGTTCTGTTGTCTCCTGGTGTGACTTTCTGCAGCAGTTTTGTTTTTGTTTTTTGGTTTTTTTTTTAATTCTCACCCGAGGACATTTTTGCATTTATCCTCAGAGCGAGAGGGATAAAAGGAGGAAGAAAGAAAAACATCGATGTGAAAGAGACACATCGACTGGTTGCCACCCACACAACCCCAACCAGGGCCGGGGACAAACTGCAACGGAAGTACGTGCCCTTAGCGGGAACAGAACCCAGAACTCTCAGATCCACAGGCTGATGCTCTAACCACTGAGCCAAAGCGGCTAGGGCTCTGCAGCAGTTTTAACTCTTGCTGGCGGATGTTCCCATGTGCACTAAGCTACACCCCAGCCCTGTGCATTTGTTTACTTGAGGTGACTGGTGAATGTACCCATTTATTAGACCTATTCAGTATAAATTTAAAATTACAGTAATACATATAGAAAACTTTTATGTGAAATTAAACTTTTCATACACACTTAATTTTAATTACATGAATGTGTCTACATAAGTAAAAACAGGTAGCCAGGCCAGTGTGGCTAACTGGTTGAGTGTTGATCCATGTACCAAGAGATCACGGGTTCAATTCCCGGTCAGGGCACATGCCCAGGTTGTGGGCCCAATCCCCAGTGGAGGGCATGCAGGAGGCAGCCAATTGTTCTCTCTCATCAATGTTTCTCTCTCTCTCTCTCTCTCCCTCTCTCTCTCAAAGCAATAAAGAAAAAAAAAAAAGAGGTAAATTTACTAATTTGTCAATTTTTATTTATTTATTTATTTATTTTTTTAATCCTCATCGAAGGACACCTTTTCATTTTTTGTTCAGATAGAGTCGGAGGGAGGGAGAGAGAGAGAAACATCGACCCACCCGTACGACCAACCAGGGCCGGGGACAAAATGCAACCGAGGTACATGCCCTTAGCGGGAACCGAACCTGGGTCTCTCAGGACCGCAGGCTGACGCACTAACCGCTGAGCCAAACCGGCCAGGGCTAATTTGTCAATTTTTAACATAAGCATTCGGAAAACCTACTTTATTATATAGCAGACGTTTGCGGACACCCACTCACCAGAATTTGTCTGTTATATCTAGGTTTTACAGTACTAAACATCTGCATACACACCTCTGAACTCAAGAATTAGCTAGAATGTTACCAGTTACTTGCATAAAAATATGTTAATCCTGTACCTTATCTCCTATACCTTCCTTCCTCTCCCCCTATGACTCACTATCCTTAAATTTGGTGTTTATCATGTGGTTGCTTTTTTAAAAATATAGTTTTATCACTGTCATTTTGTTTGGAGGGTATATTGTTTAGTTTTTTCTTTTAGCTCAAATAAAAATTAAACTACACCCTGGCCAGTTTAGCTCAGCGGTTAGAGCTTTGGTCAAGGGCACATGCCTTGATTGTGGTTCATCCCTGGCCCTGGTTAGAGTCATGCAGGAGGCTGCCAGTGGATGTGTCTTTGATGTTTCTCTCTCTCCCCCCTCCTCCCTCTCCCTCTCCCCCCCTCCCCTTCCCTCCCACTCTGTCTGAAGATAAATAGAAAAAGATCCTCAGGTGAAGATTAAAAAAAAAAAATTAAACCATGTGCATTTTTTAGGACTTGATTTTTTCTTTCAACATTGTGTTTCTAAGATTTATCTATGCTGTTGGTGTAGCTGTTATTCATTCATTTCCACTGCTTCCAATATTTTGTGTGACTATATCACAATTCATTTACCCTTCTCTGTTGGTGGACATTAGATATGTTTCTGATGCTAGCAGTAATGAACTTTGCTGCTATGAACATTATTGTACACATTTCCAGGCACACATGTACAGAAGTTTGCCAAGGTTACTGATTTATCCTGCCATTGGCAGTGGGTGAGTTCCCTTTGATTATCATTAATCTCCAACACTGGGTATTGTAACATATGTTCTTGCAAGTCTAATAGCCCTAAAATGATATTTCTGTATAATCTTAATTTTCATTTTTCTGATATCAAACTATTATGAGCACTGGACAGAAAGATAAAATACACTCAACTTTCTCCTACAGTAGAAATCTCCTATCTTGGATTCTTTTCAGTTATAAGTCATCTAGAGATGCTTTATAATTATAAATGTTGATTTTCTAACAGTTTAATAGCCTGTCATCTAATGACAAAGAAATCTAGCTTTTTCTGTAAAGTGTGCTCTAAATTGTAATAAAACAATGTTAGATCACTAAAAGAAAAAGAAAGCTTTTAGTTTAATTTTTTTCCATTGTTATTATTTTTTATTTAGTCTGTAGTCTCTGACTTTTAATTAGAATATTGAGACCATTTTAAGTTAATGTAATTATTGATATGGTTGGGTTAAAATATACCATTTTGCTATTTGTTTGGTCTAATCTATTTTTGGTGTGTGTGTTTTCTCATTTCCTGCCATCTGTGGTATTATTTTTAGTATTTAAATGTTCTTTCCTTTATTGGCTCATAACTATACATCTTTCTTAGTGGTTATTCTGGGGTTTATATTACACATCTTTAGCTCATCACAGTCTTTCTTCAAGTTATGTACCATCTCAGCTACAATGTAAGAACCACAGCGATGTACTTGCACCACTTCCCACCCTTCCTGCTAGGTCCTGTTTTACTTTTGAAGATGATATAAACCCTAAACTACACTATTTTATTGCTCTACATAGTCAGTTATCTTTAAATGAAATTTTAAAATGAAAAAAACCGCATCTTTTATATATACTGACATACTTATCTTTTCTAGCACTCTATTCTTTTGTCTGGCTGAGTTTCCATTTGGTATCATTTTCTTTCAGCTTGAAGGACTTCTTTTAACATTTCTTATTAAAGGTCAGGTAGACACAATTTCCTCAGGTTTTATTTGCCTAAAGGTATCTTTATTTTACCTTTGCATTTAAATTTTTTATTATACTTATGAGGTAATCAATAAATCTAAAAGTAAAAGTTGGTGTCTATCAAAGGACAGTATATTTTTAAAAATCTGATACGGTTATTAAACAATACTATGAACAGTTATTTTTAGACCAGAGCCATGTATATTTCTAGATTTAATAAGCCATATTCACAATTTAACAAGTTGTATTGAATTCAAAAGAACAAAAGCCACAATTCCCACCAGTGGAAAATAAGATAACTCTATTTCATAGCTATTTTAGTCAGTAATGATCTCTTCTATTCCTCCCCAGGATGTTCCAATATAAACAAACTTACCCTTTAACTAGAAAAGACAGAGCATCAGTTATGAACAAAATGGAAGATTACCACATCAAGGTCATACCATATAGTCAAGTACCAAGGAAGTTAAATATGTTCAACAGAAACTTAGCAAGAGTAATTTCTCATCTCATTAACCAGTGTACCCAGTTCTTTAAATTATACTTGATCCTATACACAAGCAAATCTCTGATAGTCCATCCTGTTCCCTGGAAGCAACACTGGTGCCAGCAGATCCTGTCTGACCTGTGGTAGTTCCACACTGACATCGAGGCCAGTGTTATCTGCCATTTCTTGAAGTAGCATATCCACTTGGTTTGGTGGCAGTGTTAGGGTTGTAGTGCTACTCATTGCGTCTTCCATTTGTTCGAACGTCCAGTGTTTCAAATTGGTGTCCACATTTGTCCATCAGGGCAGAAATCTTTTCAAGGTTCATATTCCTCAATGTAGCATCCACAGACTTAACTACACCTGCCATGGACTTGCCCATTGTTACTACAGTTTGAACTGTGGTGGCCACAGCATCAACCCTAGCACTCATTCTCAAGAAATGAATTGCTTTCTGGCGGATTGCATTTTCAGCATGTATTCTTGCAATTTCTATATTGCCTTTCCGAATGGCCTTTTTAATCTTGGCCTTTTCAGCCTTTATTCTTCATCACATTTCCTGGCATTCCTGTTAAGCTCTTTTGCAGCAAACTTCAAGTTAAATGGGTGTTTCTCGGGAGGCGTCAACCTGGGGCAGTGGCAAGGGTCTGATGTGAGGGTGCTCAGAGTTCCGTCTTAGTCCCGACCTGCGGCTGGCCTGCACCTAGGTTTGTGGTCCCACTTCCTGTTTCTGCACAGGGCCAGCTCTATTTCAGCTTTATTTTGAAGGGCATTTTTTATGAAAGAGATAATTCTAGGTTGTTGTTTTTTTCATCACTGTAAAGAAGCTGTTCTTTTATCTTCTGGATTATATGCCCACTGCCCCCATAGCCTTTCTCAGGGCCCCAGTAGCCTAAGTCCAGAGTCAGAGCTGCTCACAAGATGACTGTAGACAGGCACCTCACCTCACATAACCTGGGCATCCCTGAAATGTAAGGGGAGAAGAAATGGAATCATAGCACAAGGGTGTGATGACCCTCAGGAGGGCATGTGGGCAGAGTGCTCAATGAACTATAAAGTGACTTTCTCTTGTAAGGGGGCTATGGCTGTTGCTGTTGCTGTTGCCCGGGTCTCTGCCTCAGAATCACCTGCTCCAGAAAAGGGGCCTTCTGTGGGACACAGCCACTCCAAGGCCCTGAGGCCCTCAGGTCCTAAATGGCCTTTGATATTCCTCAGCACAGCCCCCCACTACATGCTTCATCAGTCCCTCCCCTAACAGCATGGATGGACCTGGTACCAAGACACCAGAAAGTTCTCAGCCACAGGGTGACCTATTTAAAGGGAATCCCTCCAAGCTTCTGTAATGGGTCTTGGGTGGAAACTTGGCCCAAAGATGTTGGATCGCTGCTGACTGTCTGGTTGTAATTCAAGCCCACCTGACTGTGGGGTTTTGGATTTTGCCGGATCATGTTCTGATGCCCTCATAGGTTGCATGGCGTGTACATCTTTGGGTGTGTCCAGGTTTCTTCCTCAGCCCCGTGTCATATGTGAGCAGTGTCTGTACATGAAGTGTTTCCGCAGTTGAGGGGAGGGTCCCAGCCTGGCTCTGAGGACCTGGTGTTGCTGCTCAGGCTGTGAGGAGCCTCCCTGTGGGTGCAGGGAGCAGCTTCTGAGTAGTAGAGGGGTCCCCACAACTTGAGCAGAAGCCCACTGGCACAGCCTGAGGTGAGCTAGTGGTCCTCTTCCCTCCATCTCGGCCCTCTCCTCTCTCCCCTGGCCTCACAGTGGCTCTCATCTCCACCATGTCCCTCATCCCCCACCCCCAACCACCACCACCACCAAGGTTCCCTAAGGCAGTATTTCGTGGCCAGGCACAAGCTCCTAGTTACCAGGACTTGACAGTTTGGAACAGCCCCCTTCAGTTTTTAGGAACAATCACCTTTAATTTCTTTCTTTTTTTAGAGAGAGAGAGACAGACAGGCAGATATCAATTTCTTGTTTCTCTTATTTATGCATTCATTGATTGATTTTTATATGTACCCTGACCCGGGATTAAACCCACAACCTTGGCATATGGGGACGATGCTCTAACCAACCCGTCCAGGGCTCACCTTCAGTTTCTTGACAAATACTATCACATGTTGGAATTTCTAATTTCCATTTCTTTTAGAAAAATTTTTTAAAAACACAATTTACTAATTTACAGTAAGAAATGTAATTGCCAAGAACCTGAGACTAAAGCTTGCTGGCCCAGTAGAAAGCAGTTCTCTGAAGGAGGCTGGGCAAGCAGATGGTCAGTGCTGGGGCTGTAGGGAGGCCGGGCCATGGACTTTTCTCCCAGCCTTTTAAAGAAAGGTCCAGCTCAGTTCCTCCTCATCTGTCTGCCCAAGCTCCTCTTACACAGCTTCCTTCCCAAACATGGACTTTTCTGAGGCCTCATTATTTTCAGATTGATTTTCCTTCTCAACAGCAACTTCAGATATCTTTTCCTCAAGCTTTGGAAGCATCTGTCTTTAGAGGTGTTTGCACTGGTCCTGCTGATAGGTTCCTCCAAGCTGTGGGCAGTGACTGCAGGTCAGCAGGTGCGGATATGGAGATGATGGTGGACCTGGGCGGGGGTGCAGTCTTCCTAGGAGCTGTTTCCACGCTGACTGACAGAGGAAGAAACAGTGCAGAGGGGAGAGGGTGCTGGTGAATGACTCCCTTGAGTCTTCCCCGCTGCAGACTGTCTGCAGCCCCCTTTCCTTCTCCCGACTCTGGCCCTGAGCACCTCGGGTCCTGATTCTCAAGTGTCAGATCTGGGTTCTGTTTGCCCGGCTGGTGCAGTTACTCAGTCAGCTTTCTGCTTCATCACACCATGTCCTGTGGATTCTGGCCTCTGGCCTGGCTCCCAGGGCTTCTTCATAAATGACCAGTTCTGCTGAATTGTCAAATCAGGGTGCAGGGGGGTGGGTTGCACACGTGGTCGCAGGGTCATTTCCTTTTTCTCCCCTTCTCACAGTGCTTCTTGCTGAGGAGCCCCCGGGCTCAGAGGCCCTGGGTTGAGTGCATGCCTGCGTTCACCACAGCTGGTTGCCTTCTCTGTAGAGGAGTGTGGGTCTGCCTGCTAGAGGCCTTGCCTTTCACAGCAGCAAACACCAAGGCCCAGAGAAGAGAGGGGTCTGTTCAAAGTCATACAGCCTGTTGGTGGCCAAACCAACATCTAAGCTGAGGACCTGCCCACCCAGCAGTTTCTATGGCCCAGGCACATAGAAACCAGAAAATAAAGGACAGAAATGCCCTCCTTGGCCTCACTGACCCTCAGCATTAGCCTCTGCCAATTGATTCTGGGTCAGGGCTCTAAGCCCCCAGCAGCTTGGGGTGCTTTGCCTCCTGAGGATGATGGGTCACGAGGGAGGACTGTCTACTGCCCTCAGTGTCTTCCAGATGGAATGTTCAGGAGCATGTGCCAAGCTCTCAGCTTCATGGGCAGTGACCCAGAGCTAGGAAAGGAATAAAAGAGGCTTTGGAAGAGCCAAAACAGCCTCCACAAAGAATCCTCATCCCTGCACCTTGCTCATGCCTCACTCTGAGCCTGTTCACTTTGAACACATTATGCCAAGTTTACCTTACTGGTGTTGCCATTAGAGACAGGCCTTCCCTAGGTGGCACTTCAGTGGCTGGCTGTGCTAGCCTGGCTGCTCACTCGGTCTTGCAGGCCTGGAGCGACAGGGTTCAGGGACTGACTCCAGGGACCCTGACCGGCAGGGAACAGGTCATCAGTCATGTTAGCCTGGCTCCTGGTGTGCCTGGATCATGGGCCACCTGCCTTTCAAGGGACAGGAGTTCCCAGCTGCCCTCCTGGCTCCAGAAAGGTCTCCTGTGTGGGTGTTCTGGTCTCCCGGCGGTTATAGATTTGCAACAATGGAGGCAGTCCCCACTCTGGGCAGCAGATTCAAGTGGGCAGGGAAGAGTTGCCACTGGCATCAGACATAGTGGCGAGGTTATCTTGAGGAGGGTGGCTGCTTATTGTTTCTTTGCTACTTGTGGCTTTTCTCCACAGAGCTTTTTGATTTTCTACCTTCAGCGTGCATTTTTATTTTTTATCACACGTTGCCAACAGCACATTATTTTTTTCTTTTCAACATCCTGTCCTGCTGCTTCCTTGGCTCTTTTTGCCCAGATGCCAAAGAGCCGGGCATTGGCATGGGCCATGTGAAGACTGGCAAGAGCCTTGAAGTTCTCCTCCTCCTCTGTAATAACCCTGGCTTTCTCCTTGTAGACATTCCATATGGGCATGACATCCTGTCAGCTGGGTGGCCAACTTGAGTTCTTCAGCAGAACTGTCTCCCTCCTTAGGGGCCGAAGGCTTCCTGGGGAAGAGTCTGAGCTTGAAGCGGTACTCCTTCAGCCGCTCAGTGGACTTGTTCCGCCTTCTCGGATCCACGGAGATCCCAATGGTCCCAGCCACCTTTTTGTAGATGCCGACCACCCTTAACTCCTCCAAACTGAAGCCCCTGCTGGCTCGCACTTTGGTGTGGTTCCTCACTGTGGGGCATCTCACTATGGGTCAGATGGGTCCGGATGCAGGACGCAGGGCGATGTGGGGGTTTTAACTTGTCAGGCCTTGCGTCTGCGGATCTTCCGCGCCAGCTGGTTAAACCATGTGGCAATGCGCCACTGTCAGTCCTTGTAGAAGTGGTGCTTTAGGATCATGCCATTTTGGCTGGGTGCCATAGATGCTGCCCATGGGCCTTCTCCCTAGGAGAATGGCCACTGGAAAAGCGTGGATCATTTTTATAGCCAGGCAATAATAGCTGATGTTTATGACCTCACTGTAGTCCAGACACTATGTTAAGCACTTTACAGGTATAATAACCCATTTTACAGATTAAGAACTGAAGGTTGATGTTTAATAACATCAAGGTCACAGGGGTGATAAATAGCAAAGTGGGACTTCCCAGTCTGCTTGACTCATGAAAGAGGAGAGCATCTCTAACTTGGTTAGTTCAATGAAAGGGGCTGCCCCTTGTTTCTCTAAGACACGAAGTTGCCTGTCTGCCTTACGTGGAGCAGAGTATGAGATTCCACCTCAGCAGGGACTGGGGTCTCTTCCCACAGAGCCCTGCCCAGGACTGGGCTCCCACCCACCTCACTGCAGATGGAAAAGGTGGGAGAGCACCCAGAGAGGTCTACAGGGTGAAAGAGATTCCTTGCAGGGACTGTGCGGCCAAGGTGAGGAAGAGGCAAGGCAGGTCATAGAGAGATCGCCAGTTGGATTCCTTTATTAGCTCAAGAGTGTGTGTGTGGGGGTGGGGCACAAGGAAAATCCTGAACCCAGAGTCTTCTCCTAACCCCAAAGAACCTTAATCCTCCTCACTGCTCACACCTGCACACTGCTCTTCAGTTCGCAAAACACTCTGCTATCCCTTTCTCTCCTGCCATCCGGATATTCATTCAACAGGTTTCTATTTAACACCTCCTGCGTGCCCAGCTCTGGGATGTGGGGGTCAACCAGGCAGACATAGCCCTTGCCCCCTCTGGGCCCCATGGCTCTTTGGTGGTGGGAACCTTTCCCCACCCCCGGCCCCGGACTCAGCTCACTCTCTGTCATTGACACTAAGAGGCAGATGCACGTGGAAAGTTCGTTAGTGTGATTACATGGGCATCAGATTTCCAAGGATAAGCAGCCATGCTGTCTTCAGGCCAGGAAAATGTAAATTAGTAGTTTCTCATGACCTGCTCAACAGTGCTGATGCTCTCTGGGGCAGATCCATGGGTTCTCATGTACAGGTTGCGTGAATTTAGTCCCATGCTGTGGCCTTGAGACAGATGTCTGTGCTGAGTAGGATGAACCACTCACACAGGTGGGGCTCCTTGTACACTAAAGGATCCTCTCACTGGTCAGAGATGGCTGGCCTCACACAGACAGCCAAGCGATGGGTCCCAGTGCCTGGTTACTTGATGGGAGAAGTGTGGGGAGGGGTCTGTGGTTTCTGAGGAGCTGTGCTCGGAGCTGGGCTAAGGGCAGTGCCTTCCTAAGTGCCAACAAAGGCAGAAAGAAGCCCTCCTGCTGTGTTCCCACCTTGACCCCAACAGTCAGTACCATGGGCCAAAGGGTATGGGACAGCTGCTAAGAAGGGACCAAGTCACAGAGACTGGGAAAAGCCTATGGGCTAGTGGATGAGAAAGCAAGACACAAACTGTGTTTGTGTTATATGGACAGAGGCTGGTCTTTAACACAGAAACAAGGAAATTATTTAGTGTCCTGGACTGTGGGGATAAGGAGAGAATTTTTTTCCTTTCCTTTGGTTACCCAGCAGGCAGCACAGGGACTACAGAGAAGGAACTGTGGGTCTTTTTTTTTTTAATCCTCACCTGAGGACATTTTTCCATTTATCTTCAGATAGAGCGGGAGGGAGGAGGAGAGAAAGAGACAGACAGAGAGCCCTGGCCGGTTTGGCTCAGCGGTTAGAGCGTCGACCTATGGTCTGGAGAGACCCGGGTTCGGTTCCGGCTAAGGGCACGTACCTCGGTTGCAGTTTGTCCCCGGCCCTGGTTGGTCATGGTGGTTTCTCTCCTCCTCCCCCTCTCCCTCCCACTCTATCTGAACAAAATATCGAAAAATGTCCTCGGGTGAGGATAAAAAAAAAAAAAAAAAGAGAGAGAGATCGACATGATAGAGCCACATCAACCGGTTGCCTCCTGCACAACCCTGACCAGGGCCAGGGACAAACCACAACCAAGGTACATTCCCTTGACTGAAATCAAACCTGAGACTCATTGGTCCACGAGCCAATGCTCTAACCACTGAGCCAAACTGGCCAGGGCGGGAGCCACTGGTCTTGATGTCAGTAGGTCAGAGGAAGGGGAGCGTCAGTGCTCCAGCTCCCAGCCCCTCCCCTGCCCACTAAATGAGGGCTCAGGTGAAAGCAACAGTACCCCCCTCACCCAACCACAAGGGAGTGGAGTGCAGTATCACAGCCTGCGTCCCGCTGGCATGAGGTTTGCCCCTCCTGCACCTGCCTTGGGTTGGCTAGGGAGCAGCCCTCCTCTGCACCTTGGTACCTTAGGGTGAGACTTAAACCTGGACAGGGTGAGTGAGCTGAGACCCTCGGGAGGGTCAGCTCCCTGTACCCTCATTCACTCAAGGAGACCCCATGGAAACCCCAGTTAAGGTGGAAGCTATAGGTGGGCTGGGCACTCTGCCAGCTGGAGGGCAGTAGGTTATCTTCAGCATCACAGCAGATGTCATAATTGGAGCATGCGCCTCTATTTTTATGCTCTGTCTGTGCCAGGGTTTGTTTCCCTGGAGGGAGGTGGGCCCTGCTCCCAGAACCATTAGTCATCCTGAGGATGCTGTGTGGCTGCGGGGTCAGAGCCTTCTGTCGAGGAAGGAGGCACTCAGTTCTGTGGGCCTTGTAACATCCTAATGTCACTCATACACTTATTGTTCATCCTTTATGTCACTTACGGCTTTGACCCTGTGCCCTGCCCCACCCCCACCCCAAGAGGAGAGGAGGTGTGTTCCTTTGTCCTTGGAAATGTTCACCCAGCCTCCCACTGCTTGCTGGCCTCTCTAGCTTGCCAAGGGTCCTGGAGAGTTTTTTTCCCCTGGGAAGATCAGAGATTCAGCCGCCACAGGCATAGGCCTACAGATTCATGTTTGTGGGATGAGGTTTTTGCCCCAGTAGCTCTGGAAGCCAAACCGGTTTTTAGGTCCGGCTGGTGTACCCATACCTGAGGCTTCACTTGTCCTTGTTGATAGCTGTCCCCAGTGAGGTGCAACCCCTGCACCGCTCTCCTGGGGAAGTTGCTAGAGAGCCCAATGTGGTCACACGGGTTTCTGATGCCCTCGACATGCCTGTGCTGGTCTCCAGGGAGAGAGGAGGGGAGATGGGCCACAGAGGGGCCATGAAGATCAAGATAACACTGGTATCCTGGCTTGCGTTTTCTGCCAGGGTTTCACAATTTATTATTTATTGTTATCTGATTTTCCACCAGATTAGGTCCTGACATGCCTTCCAGTGTCCTCAAGGCCCAACTTCTCAGCATTAATTCAACTACCTCCTTGCGCGGAGGGGTGTCAACGTGTTTTCCAAAGTTTTCTGTTTGTTCATCACTGATTCCTGTTTTTGCATAGCCCCCTGCAGGACTAGCAGCCCACAGGGCCTTCTCTGGGGAAGGCAGGCCTGCTTTCCTTCTGGGTTCCCCAGGCAGGAAGGGTTGGCAGGGCCTCCGTGAGCCACTGCTCTTCCCAAGGCCCTCCATGGCTTCCTGTCCTGCCTGACCTCGCCCCCATGCTGTGTGCTCCTGCACCAAGGCCTCTGACCTGGCTCAGTGCCCTGGCCAGGCACTCCTGCTCTGCCTCGCCCAGGAGTGGCACCCTCCTCCTGTGCCACACCACCACATCACCCTCCTGCAGTGTGCATCAGTAAGGCAACCACCTCCTCCCAAAGGCCTATTGGGGCCCCACCCCAGCTTGAAGTCATCTGTCCAACACCCCCACCCCGGGGGCTCCTGTCTGAGCCCCTTCCTTGTCAATGGTCTTCCCTGTCTTCGGCTCCCTGTTCTCTCTGGAGCTCCTGGAAAACCTCTCAGTCTTCCTCTCCCCGTTGCCTGAGTGAGGCAGAGCCCTCCTGCTGTAAGCTCTTGATCTCCAGGGCCATGGGGTGGCAGGTGCCACCAGACTCTCTGGAAAGGCCACGCCATTAATCCCAGCTCTGCCACTGAGGAGCCTTGGGGTCTCCAGCACCATGCTTAGCTCCCATGCCGCCCTTTCCTCTTCTGGGCATGCTTCTCACAGCATTCCATGTCACACGTGGGAATGTCACCTCATTTGGATGCACAGAGCAGGCGGTCATCGAGCAGCCCAGCTGTTCGCTGTCAGGCCCACTGAAGTTATCTGACACCTGTGGACTTGCCTCAAAGCCTCTTTCTGTCTCTTCTCAGCACTCGGCTGATTGCATTCTGTGATCAAATTTGGGCAGCTCAACAAACCTCCTGAAATCTAAATAGGAATCGCCAAACCTGCTGTAATTGAATGTTTGAGGTGCTAACATTGCAGATTGGAAATGGCAACTTTTTGCCAAGAGTGCAGCGCCCCCGCGGTTCTCACTTGAAACAGACACCCGCTGTGTTTATGTCTCCTCAGAGCTCCTGCAGTCCCTGTCTCTGTGCACTGCCAGGCTGCAAAAAGGATGCACTCTCCGCTCGGTGTCCTTAGTGCTCAGGAGGGGAGATGAAAGCCTGTACCCCATGGTGGGGTCTGGAAGCCCCAGGGAGGTGTGGCCACTCTGGGACTAAGACTACCAGCTAGAAAGCTGCTAGTCTCAGGAATTAGGCCTTGTCCCCTCCTGTTCTGCATACTCAGACTCAGCAGAGAGGGAAGGGAGCAGTGCCTGTCCCCATTAATGGTGATGCTTGCCTGAGGGAGCACCAGTGGGTCAAGGTTAGTCCTGCTGGTGACATAAGTGCCCATCAGCCATCATAAGTGCCAGACAGTTGGGTCTCAGGCCCCTGGTACAGTGGTTCACCTGCCTTGTGTTTGAGGGTCCTTCATGACCCTCCCTTCCCATGTCCTCTCTTCTGTGGAGCAGCAGGAAGGCCAGGACAGGGCCAGTGGGGCCAGCCTGGGGAGAGTAGGCCAGACATCAGACAGTGTGTGTCCCTTACTCCCCCCAAATCCAGTGGCACTCAGCTGCCTTCAGGCCTCCATCTGCCTTGCACCACCCACCCTACAGATGGCTGTTTGGGGCCCCTCGTGTGGCTGCCTCCTCTCCCTACCCCCAGAGAGTAGGGCAAGACTTCTTTCTTTGTCTCCCCCCAGGGGCCCTGTCTTCTGGTACCCTACTTGTTGCTGGGTCTGCAGAGACGAGCAAGCTATATGACCTTTGTCCTCCAAGAAGTCACCTGGTTCTTTTTACATTTGTGGATGTTATTCCAGATGGCTGGAGGGCAGTCAAGAGGTCCAGCTCTCAGGAGCCCAAGAGAGGGAGGGCTCAGAGCAGCTATGGGCCTTAGGCGAGCAGCCATCTGCCAGACAGAGGAGAAGCAGGAAATCCAGGGATGTTGTAGAAGTGGAAAAGTACTGGGGCCTGGGGTCTCCACCAGTGTCACAGGATGGGCTGAAGAGCCAAGGAGAAGAAAGGAGATGAGACGCTGGCAGACTCTGTGCCAGGCCTTGCTGGGCACAGGACATGGGGTCCCTGCCTTCTTGGCACCCAGGTGTGGATGAGCCATCTAAATGTCCCTCCCTGCTCAGGACCCCACTGGGGCTCCTGTGCTCATCCCTCCACCCCTTTAGGCCTGTCCCCTTTCCCTGCAGTCCTATCTCTCTGTCAGGACCCATCTCAACACCCCCTCCCTCCAAAACTTGTACAGCCCAGCACTGGGTGTGGGTGCAGAAGGAAGAGTGAGCAGTGGGTTTCCCCATGGCCTTGACCTTGTCTGTCCTGAACCCCCATCAGCAAGGGCTGTTCTCACTCATCTCCAGCCATGGTGTGTGAGGGGAGGGGACCCTCCAGTAATCCTGTGTCTTCACCTCAAGGAGGTTGTGGGTAAGTGAAGGCAAAGCCAGGTTCCCCAGAGAAAAAAACAAGAGACAGTGCAAAATAGGGTGGCTGCAGGGCCTGTGACCCCCACACTGTGTCATCATCCTGCCCCCGTCCAAAGCCAGTCTGTGTAGCCTTTTGGGTTCTGGGTTTCAAAAAGCTGCCCCCTAACAGGACTTCCCATCCAGAAACTTCATCCGTTTTCCTCCAAAGATGTAAAAAAGCTCCACTTGTAAAAATAGCTCACCTGGCTCCACTGAGCTGGCTGTTTCCATGGCAACCCACCTCCCCAGGAGTCTCCCCAATAGAAGAGGGTCCCAGCCCTGGCACGGGTGCCCAGTGGGCTCTTTAGGCAGAGCTGGCTATTAAAGGGTTCAAGGAGAGCCCTGAGTGGGGAGCAGGGATGGGGGAACAGCAAAAACACAGGGGCTCCCTCTTGTTCCAAGTCGTTCATGATTTGAAGTAAATTCAAGACTGATTATGTACAAAAGTGAGCTATGCTGATGATGGAAGCAACAGATATCAGCAGACTGATGCCAATAAGTCCCAGCTGTGCACTGGAGGTGCGCTGGGTGCTTAATGTCCTTTTCCAAAGGAGGTATTACTGTCCCCAGTGTATGGACGAGTGCCCTTAACCAAAGCCACATGGGTCAAAGCAGGACTGCCTGGCCCAGAACGACCTCTTCCCTGACCAGTCAGGAGGCGTGTGTGCCAGGCTTTGAGGGGAAGACAGAGGACTTATGACTGCTGCCTTGTAACACGTTGGTAACCTGAGTTTTATGGGTTTAGTCTTTTTTAATGAAAAGAAATACTCATTCTTGCAGATAGCTGGTGAAAGTCGATGGGTATTTTAGGAATTGTTGCTTTTCTAGAAATTGTTGTGTCTGAGAATAGCCTGGAGCATTTATTCCATGGTCATTTGTTCCATGTGGTCTCAGCATCCCCAGAGTCGCCTGCACCTTATCTCGAGCTCGGCACCTGACTTGGAGGCCGGATCAATCATTCTGTCCATGTGCCACAGTCTGTAGCTGCTATCTGCTTTTGCCGCGTTAGCCAGAGAGGCTCTGGGGCACCACTGGCAGAGGAATGTCAGGCCCGAGTTCCCAGCCCTTACTGAGAAGTGATTTTCGGTAGAAAGTGCAGGCCCCCTGCAGCCCTGAGTTGTCTCTGGGGAAGGTGAAGAGCAGAGTCAGCTTCTGCAGCCTCCATGACTGGTGTCCTTATTCGGAAGCTGCAGCCTTAGAGATGGCAGAGCAACCTGCTGGGCTCCTGCTTAGTCGCCTTTCTATAGAGGTTTGAGCTGAATGTTAGAAGCATTCTGGGATCAGGAGCAAACAGGCACACAAAGCAAGCTTGGGGAAGCATGTGAGAATTCTTATAAGAGGGAGGCAGGCAGGTCAGAGTCAGAGAGATTGGAAGATGCTACTCTGCTGGCTTTGAGAACAGAGGAAGGGGCCACATGCCAAGGAATGCAGGCAGCCTCTACAAGCTGGAAGGAACACAGTCCTGCCAACAACTTGATTTTAGGACTTTTGATTTCCACAACTGCCCGATAATGTGGGTTGTTTTAAGCCACAGTTTCCCATGGCTGCCATAACAAGTTACCACAAACCAGTGGCTCTGAGAAAGATGGCCCTGGCAGCCCTGCTGGGAGGCAGAGCAGGGAAATGGCTGGTCCTTCCAAAGGAGGGGCCAGGCAATGCAGGAGCATGAGAACACATAAGTCCCCTGCCTCCTGCCCCTCCGATCCCCAGTCCTTCCTCCATCACAGTTCCCTGGGGTCAGTGTCCTCTGTGGGCTGTGTCCCTGGAGGCTGGCAGTGTAGCAATGTGGGCTCCCACCCTGACTTTCTTCTTCTCTGGTTGCCCAGTGGTCTCAGCCCAGGCACCCCCTGCTCTGAGGTGCAGCCCTCCTGCTGAGATGAGGGCACAGGTGGTGAGGTCTGCAGGCCCCTCCAGTACAAACATTCTGACTCTCTCTCCCCTTATCCTGCTGAGGCTGACAGTTTTGGGAACAGTGGGGGTTGAGATGATGTAGGCCAGGAGGGAGAGAGCCAGATGAGATGCTCCCATAAGTCCTGTGAAAAAGAGAAATCACTACGCAGGTTGAGAGTTGGGGCTTGCTCCCTGATGGGAAGTCACTGCACAGTCTCATGAAAGCCAGGGTGTGTCAGATACACAGAGAGCCCCTCAGTGTGGCCTGTCCTCGGGGCGAAATGGGTGGCATGACTGGAGGGAGGGGCCCCAGCTCTACCACTCACTCACAATAGGGTCCATTCTGCTTCGAACCTGTTTTCTCACCTGTAAAGTGAGGATGCTAAGGGTACAGGATTAAATTATTTATTTGTCCAGTGCTTTTAAAAGTGCCTGCACCTTGTGGAAGCAGCTGCTGCCGCTCTCAGTGTGATTATCGTTGCTATGCTGCCACCCTGTTCATGCTTCATCACTGACCAGTGGGAAGCTGCCTCCTCCAGCGCTTGGTCCTGGGCTGCCGAGGCTTACGCAGCATTTCCAGAGTGCACCAGCTGGGTGCAGGGCCAGCCAGGGCCGAAATGAGTGAGGTGGAGCAAGTGACTGCAAGGGACGCAGCGAAGACGGGTGGTGAGGGGTCACCGCAGGGCCAGTTGGGCAGCATGTGTCCTGGAGAGGCGGGATGGACAGGCTATGGGTGCAGGGGTTGAGATTTGACATAAAGGATGGGTGGAAAAATCCTCACCAGGCAGAGGTCAGATGCTGGGCATACTTTGAGTTTCTCTAACTGGCTCCTCACTCACACTAACTGCCAGCAAAGGTGGCTGGCCTCCCATTTGCTCCTGCCTCCCCTACCCCTGGCCCCGTGGTGGGAGGACACACTCTGCCCCTGGGGACCTGAGTGCCCCACAGCTCCCAGGCAGCAAGCTCCCATGTCAGCAGCCGGTGCACAGCATGTGATTAGAAGCCAGCAGCCCACCACATGGGGAGGAGGCTCTGACAGCAGGAACATGGAGTTGCGACCCTGCTTACTCGCCTCTCAGGAAAACGGGCTGGGCATCGGGATCATCCACCCAGGGACCCAGGCTCTGAGCCTTCAGAAGATGTGTTTGTAAGCATTTGGGAAGAGGCCTGTCCAAGGTCAGAGTAGGAGCTCAACAGGGGCAGTTACAGTTGCCACTGCCACTGCCGCTGCCCAGCATCTGACGTTGGCCAAGCCCCTCCCCTCCTTCTGGGCCCGTTTTACCATCGGAGAATGGTTAAAGGAGTGGGCCTGGATGAAGTGGGCATGACCTAAGT
This sequence comes from Molossus molossus, assembly GCF_014108415.1. Classification (NCBI taxonomy): domain Eukaryota; kingdom Metazoa; phylum Chordata; class Mammalia; order Chiroptera; family Molossidae; genus Molossus; species Molossus molossus. Next base: position 20,405,218 of record NW_023425358.1, on the reverse strand, counting down.
TGCCCATGCTCTGGAGTTGGTCCGTCTGCCCTTTCGGGTGTGGCCTGGTCATTGTATGAGAGGTGTCACCTGACAGCCCAGGAGGCAGCCAAGAATGCTCTTGCCACCTTGTATCAGCTGACAGTGACTGAAGAAAGTGGGAGCAGCAAGTGGAGCAGAAGACGCTGGGGGCTGGCGGCCACGCTGTACTGGAGGCCCAGACACTGCTTTGTCATTACCATGATGGGAGCACCCATGTCCTGTTGGGCCACCAGAGTCTGCGTCCCTGCAAGCTCCACCAGTTGTTTTGGGCAGTCAGAGCAGCAACTAAAGGAAGAGAAGCCCAGAAAAGTAGGAACTCCAAGGCCAGGAAGCCTCAACTTTCAACTTGTGGGGAGGAGTGGGAGTGACCCAGAGGACGTGCCCTGGGGCAGCGTCCACCTTTCTCATCTGGGACTCCTGGAGATCACTAAGGAGGGCTGTGGCTGCTCCCTGCTTCCCAGAGTCCACCTGAGGACTTGAGGCAGGATGGGGAGAGGCAGCTCCCCCCCGCTAAGGCTCAGGGACAGGGAGACTGTCATCTCCACTTCCAAATGAAGAGGGAGGATCCAGGAAGCCTGTTGAGGACTGTGGAGAGTGGTGGCCTGGGCTTCACACCAGTGTGGGCCTCCAGGGCCAGTGCCCTTCTGTCCTACCCTATGCCCATGCCATGGGGAACTGGGGGGCCAGGAGAGGACAAGGAACATTTTCTGATATTCTCCACAGCAGCCCTGAGGGACAGGCAGGGTCACTGGTGGGATACCACAGTCCTAAGCCCAGGGCTGTCTCACAGCCCCAGCACCTCATCATCTCGGCTGCTTTCCCAGCCCCACTCCTGGCTTCCCTCCTGGGCTTATGCAGAGATGCCAGGCTCCGGCCTGCACTGGTCCTGGTTAGTGAAACATTTCACCCTCCCAGTGCTCAGGTAGACTTCCTGCCTCCGTTGTTTCTTTAAAGGACCAGCATTTTCTAGAGAGGCCATGAGTTCAGCCAGCATGTGAAAACCAGGTGTATCTCTGCCTGCATTAGAGCTTGTTTCCCAGGCCAGATGCACAGAGACCAGGTGTGGCTGCTGGTGCTGCTGAGAATCCCCTTCCTGTGGACCACCTGGCACCTGGGTCTGTGCTCTTGCTGTGCCTGTACGGACTGGAAGCTCAGAGAAGGAAGACAGCCACACGAGGCAGCAGAGCTCTGGGAACCAGGCATTCAAGCCGGTTCTCTCTGACTGCCTCACTTTTATACCACCAGTACCCCGCGCGCCCCCCCCCCCCCCCCCCCCCCCGCAGCAGCCTAGCAGCCCCCTCCTGACAGCTGCTCAGTGTGCTAAATCCTGGCCTTTACCTGGCCTTTACCTGGGCTTATAGTGGCTCCTTAGAGCCGGGAGTGTGGCTTTGCCTCCTCCCACCACCACCAGATTTCAGTTGCTGCTATTCTTGTGTTAACATAGTTGCAAAATTTCTGTAGGATTTTTACCTCTGGGAATAGTTCAGCTATGTTGCTGCAATGTGGATTGTTCTTTGTTCCTCTCAGATGCCCACTGTTGCTGAATTTTATTCCCAGTGGGAAGTGAGAACAGAGCGTATATTTGGGGTGAGAAAAGCTTTGGAACCCCCAAGGCCATAAACTTGAGAACTGCAGGCCTTAACAGCTTTGTGCATGCAAGTGTTTTCCTTCTGTGCACTCAATCTCCTGCCACTAGAGGCCACCAGAGGGGAAAATAGGCAATGGAAGCTGAGGAGCTATTTCCATGGCTCTTGATGGGAATCTGCCAGTTTGTCCTTCAGAAAGCATAAGCTAATACCATCCGTTCTTTTTTCCAGTTTGAGGAAGGTCACATTAAGTAGTTTTATTTGCATCTCTAATACTGAGTTTCACCAACCTTTCATTGTGGGTTTGCTCCTTGCAAAGACCGCTGACCCCACACTGAGACAGGGCGGACTCAGCATGGCCAGGGCTCACCATTCTGGAAACAGAGTCCCCTTCATTATTTAGCTTTGCTTCTTCCCAGGCTTGAGGGGGTGTTTACACTGCCGTGCTCAGTACATGTCTGAACTGCCTGAGACACTATGGGAACATGGGAGTCTGGCGCACATGTCAGCTTATGAGCGACACCCACCTCCCTCCTTCCTAAGGACTGGCAGGGTGTAGGGACTGTGCGGGAGTGAGGCCGTCGCTGGTTGTTCATGGCCTTGGAGCTGGTGGGTACTGCCATCAATATGTCTGGGCTGAGTTTAAGGGTCCTGTCCTCACCAGCCCCTGGCCTCCTGTGACCACCCCAGCTCTAGCTCTGCCAGGCCTCTGGCCTCTCTACCCCTGGCATCTGCCCATCATGCCACTTGCCACCAGTCTCATCCATCTCATGAGCCTCTCCTCAAATGCCCACACATTCCCTTTTACCAAGGGGTGAAGGCCAAGTCTCCTTGCCTATGCCAAAGGCCCTTCACCGTCTCCACTTTCCAGCTAGCTCCTCTGTGCTCCACCCCTACTTCTCATATCCTGATCCCACCATCCTGTATGTGACCTGCCACCCCCATGCATGCCACTGAGAACTGACGGGCCTGGATAGGCCTCCTGTGATGTGCCCAAGATCATTCATTCATTCAATTACCCACTCACTTCGTCTCTTGCCCCACCTCCGCTACCCTCCTTTGCCCCCTCATTCTCCTGATCTCACTGTCTATCTGGGAGAGCTCTCACTGCCCACCCCCAGAGAACAGACTGTGCTGGTCCGTATTGCTGACCTGAGTGTCTTCCCATCCCAAACCCCAATGACATCGCCAGTGAATTGGGAGCAGGACAAGCACATCCCCATGTCCCTGGCAGCTGGACTTGAACCCCCCTGAGAGCTGCTTACTAAGGTATGCTGCTTAATAACAAATTAAACAGAAATGTGGTCGTCCCCACCCCTTGCCCGCCACACAGGAGGATGCTCAGAGTTAGACCTCTTATTGGTTCTTACTGGAGCACAGGGGATCACATTCAGGCTGACCCACAGCCAGCATGCCCTGCAAGGCCCTCCCAGTGTAGGGCAGCAGCCGTTTTGACTGGTCGGTGGCTGGCCATTCTTGTTGGTAGACATACTGAACCTGGAAAGGGCATAGGAAGGTTGCACTGTAACTAAGAACCCAAACTCTGAAGCCAGACAGATCTGGATGTTCCAGAATTGCCTCTCCTCATGTCCCTGGGCAATCTCATTGTGCCTTTCTGCCCCCAGACCTACCTCACTGGGATATCAATGTGCATCAGCAGAGGCAGTGCCCTCGCTCGGGACCTGGCACCCAGAAAGGAAAGATACACATGAGCTGTTGGAGCCTTTCTAAGGCGATCCAGAGAGAGGAAAGGTCTGTGCAGACCAACCTGGATTCAGATCCAGTTCTGCCCCTAAACCAGTGGCTCGTCTTCTAGGGACCTGCTCTTTCTTACTGCAGACTGGAGAGAAAAGTCAAGGTCTGACAACCACCATGAGGCTCAGTGTTCATATTAATAAAGCCAGTGGCCCAGGCCCTGGCCCAGCACGTGGTCTCCAGACACTGGGTCATTGCGGGGCTATGGGTCAGGCGAGAGGTTCTGCCTCTAGCCTGGATGCTGTCCCAAGGCTCCTTATGGTCAGCAGGGACAGGGTATGCAATGCATGCTGCCCCTCCACCCCTCCTCAGTTGGGCCCCACATCACTGGCTGGCCTGGCACAGCCACCAGCTCAGCATGCTCAGAGCAGCAACTCAACCATGGCCACCCCCATACATCCTGCCCACCGTGGGAAGAAATCTGCCCTCTCGCAGTGTGCATCTTTTTTTTTAAATGTATCTTGGGTTACAGATTTCCCTTCACTGAGAGAGAGAGAGAGAGAGAGAGAGAGAGAGAGAGAGAGAGAGAGAGAATTTTCTTGCTGATTATTTCAGAAACAAGGCATTTCAGAAATCCCTCAGCAGTTACAGGTTCTGGTGCCCACAGCCTCAGCAGTTACAGGTTCTGGTGCCCACAGCCCGTGTTAGCCTCTTGGTCATCCCATGCTCAGCATTAAAGCAGCAGCAGGGCTCAGACCAGCTGCCCATTGAACCCCCAGAGGCCTGTGACTGCTTGGCTGGCAGTGGGCCAGGATCTGAGGACCCCAGACTCCTAGGAAGGGGCACACTGAGGGCACCTGGGAAATTGTGCACAAGGTGAGAGGAGGTAGGAGGGGGAGGAGAGTGAGCATCTACCTGGCCAGCTCATGGAGGCCCAGCAGCCTGCTGTGCGGAGAGTGGTTCTGGAAGTAGCAGACTAGCTGGGTGGCCCAGGACATAACTTCACTTCTTTGAGCCTCAGTTATCTTGTCTATTCCCTGGGGATAGTACAGCCCCTACATTGGCCAGGCCATTGAGAGGCCACAGCCAGTGTCTACAAATAGAAAGCATTCGATACATGAGAGCGGCCTTATTTCTGCAGGAGAGATGAGTGATGACCTTCAAGAAGACTGGGCTGGGCAGAAGCAGGGATAGGGAGTCATGACTTTGGCCTGGGGGTCTTCAGGCAGGCTTTGAAGGCATGGTGGTATCGGATGGGTAGGTTTGAGACCTGTAAAGAGATGAGGGAGGTGTCCCCTGCAGCTTGGAACTTGGACCCTAAGAGCTGCTTACTAAAGTGTTCTGCTTAATAACAAGTTCAATAGAGGTGAGGTGGGGAGGTTCCAAGCAGAGGGGACACAGTGGGAGAAGCCCCAAGCACAAGCACGCGCGTGCAGGGAGCAGGGGTAGTGTGGGGGAAGGCAGAGATCAGAGAGCCAGGTGAGGTTGGTAGGAAAGTGTAGGTGTTTGGACTAGGCCTGTAATGTGGGGAAAGCAGCTGGGCTTTTCCCAGGGTCTCTGGCCCTGGGTTGAGATTTGCTCCCACACAACACAGCCCACCCTTGCCTGCATGTCACAGCTTAGAGGGGCTGGGGCCTTGCCCACGGGCAGGTGCCTATAGCCTCACACCCTCCGAAGCATAACCCAGCCCCTGTCATTCAAGCTGGTTCCCCTTTACATCCCTTCCTACCGGAGGGCCTGTGCCCACTCAGGGAAGGCTGGTGGACATCACTCCCTAGCTGGGAGCAGGAACTGGCACCGTCTAGGACCCTCTCCTATTTGAGTGGTGCTACCTACTCCTCCCTCCTGAGCCAGGCTGGCCTCTCGTGCCGTCAGTAATAACCACCGCAACTGTGTTTCTCTCCACAGATGACTCTGGGGACGACGACGATGAGACTGCCTCCCCAGCTGACAAGAGTGAACTCCACGGCACCATCAAGAACCTCTCCTTAAAGTTAGATGACCTCAGTACGTGCAATGACCTCATCGCCAAGCACGGCGCCGCGCTCCAGCGCTCCCTAAATGAGCTGGACGGCCTCAGGATCCCCTACGAGAGCAGCGAGAAGCTGAAGGCTGTGAACGAGCGGGCCACCCTCTTCCGCATCACCTCGAATGCTATGATCAATGTAAGTGGCCACCCGCACTGCTGCCCCAGCACGGGCTCCCCAAAAGGGAAGTGCCTCCCTGTCACTAACACCTGAGTGGGTGGCTGGGGTGCTTGACAAACCAAGGCTTCATTTCAGGTGGTTTTAGGTTGTTTCCCAAAGCTGGCTCCCTCCAGTGCTCTTGATCCTCTGTGTTATCTCATCCACATAGCCATCACTGGGCGAGGACATTCTTTTCAGTTGTCTGGTGGAAACCGGAGTTGGGTGTGGAATCTGGTTGAGGCTGCAGGTGGTTCGGGCCTGGCTGAGGAAGGCCAGGGCTCCCAGCTGAGCAGCGGTCTGTGCCCACACAGCAGGGACACAGCTGCCATGATGGCCCATAACAGTGGCTGTTGCTTTTTCCCAGATATAAGGCAAAGGCAGCAGGACTGGAACCATGGGGGCATGCATGTGTAGTGGGGGTGGCGTTGGGGGTTTCATTAGCCAACAGAGCTTTAAATTGAGGCTGCTATGGGTCAGGTCAGGCAGACAGTTGCCAAACAGAGTAGCTGCCGTCTGTAAACTGAGAGGCAAGTCACAGGACTCACCTGTGACACAGGGTTCTCAAGCCACACTGCTGTGACAGGGAGCTGCAAGGGTCTCTCCATGGTGGCAGAGAATATAATGCTTAACCATGCTTCCAGACCCTTCCTCTTTCTGCCGGGTGAGCGGTCCCCACAGATGTGTGTGCTGCTTCTCTAGACACAGGTCTGACTGCAACAGCCTCCTCCCAAGGGCAGTCCAGGCCCATCCTGGCCGGGCCTGACGTGCTGGGAGCAAGGGGGTCGGAAAGGGGAGGTGTGGAGGAATGGAGGCCACACAGAGGCGGCAGCCCAGGTCCACAGAACATGGTTCAGGCAGGCCATCAGTCTGGCCAGAGACTGGGCAGTACTGGTGCCCAGGTGAGGATCCAGCCTCCAAAGCAAGGGGGTGAGAGTAGAGCAGGGTCAGGAGTTGGGACCAGGAAACCTGAGGGCGGAAGGCAGATGGAGATTGGAGCCCGCCTCAGGCCATGATCCCCAGGTGAAACCCTGGGCAACCAAGACTTGCCCCAAGCCTGCTTCACTGGACCTTTGGGCAGCATGAGATGGGGCTAGTGGAGCACCCCCACATCTCCCATCCACCCTTCTCCTGCCACAGACTGGCTGGGGTCTGGAGCGGCCTGGGATACAGGAGGAAGCCCAGGGAATCCCTACCCTGGGGCCTGTAACTAAGGCGATGATAAGGAAGTACACCCTTTTCCCAGATTGCAGGAAACACAGCTCACCTGTGGGTCCTTGAGCTCAGCAGGTGTGAGGACCTTGGTTCACAGCGCTCAGGGCTGTGGGTGCTGCATGCAGAGAGGCTGCTGGGCTGTGGGGCTGCCCTGTGTGCTGGCCCTGTCGTCAGTCTGCGTTTTCCTATGCCCACCCTCTCAGCCCACTGGCCTCCTTACAGCCTGACTCTGGGGGCCCGAGTCCCTGCATTCTGTGCACATATATTAAGCATTTAATGACATGATGTGTGCATGTTTCCCATCCACCCCTGAAGCCACCACCCGCAATTTCCCTGGCACTGCCTCCCCACCCGCCAAGGCGGAAGCCTCTAGGTATTGAGTAAGCAGTTTTGGTTTTTCCCAGATAATGAGCTTCTCGGCCGGCGTCTCTAGCAAAGTGTTTTATGAGACATCAGAGGCTCGTGTGTTTGTGAAGCCGTAGAAACAGCTCGCCATCTGAGGCACGATGGATTGTTTGATGGGAAGCACAGCCCCTGGGGCTGACACAACGCCTGTTCGCTGTTCTGGCACCGGGAGAGTCAGAGCGGAGCAAGGAGAGCTGTGCTCTGAGCTGGGCTCTGCCCACCTGCTGGCGGGAAACTGGTGTGAGGGCCTCTGCCCGTCCACCTCCACTGGGAAACCGGGTGCTCAGAAGTGAGGGGCTGGCCCTGACAGGCCATGCTGGTAGCCCAGGTGAGTGCAGAGGCCTCCCTTCTCTTGGGTACTCTGCCTGACAGCTGCTCCTCACCTGGAAGGATCTAGGTCAGTTCTGGGAGGGCAGTTTGCACAGCTGTCAGACACTGAATGTCCAAACCCCCACTGTGTCAGAGGGGCCACCTCAGCAAAGCTTTCCCACTCCTAGCCAGGCCTTGACCTCCACCTCTGATACAGGACAGAGTTGGACCAGGGACCTATAACTAAGGCAACAATATGGCTTCCACTTCTCCACCCCAGGCCCAGGGGAAGACCATTCACACCCAGGTCCACTTTGCCCTCCCTCCAACCTCATTAGGATCAGTAGATATTGTTAATGCCAGAGTAGAAACTGAGGCTCATAGAAGTCACTTGAGCTGCCCAGTCATCCAGTCAGTAAGTGGCCAAGCTCGGATGCAAGCCCAGGTCTGTGGCCTGCTGTGGGAATGATGGTCCCGATGCTCTCAGAGTTGGTAAGGGTGAACCCCCACCCCGGGCTGCAGAGGCCCCTCCCACTTTGAGGCCAGCACACAGAGGGGGTGGGCTCGAATCTGCCTCTGGTGAACCCCCGATCTCAGGGACCTGAGTCCCTGGTATGCCTTTTGCCTTTGGGCTATAGCCCCACCAGGGCCCTTTCTGGAAAATGGGGGTGCAGGATGGGTGGCAGCCACCCCCAGCTGTCCCCAGAAGGCACTAATCAGCATCCTCTGACTCCTCCAGGTCTCACTGTAAGAGGAGGGAGCCATTTTTCCTCACTGTTAGATCTGCAGCAACTCACCCAGCCCACTGCCCTGACCCTGCCTGACCCATGTGGGTTCTCCCTCCCATAGGGAAGCTTCCAGCAGCCCCCTGCCTGAGTTTGGAGACTGTCTATCTGCACAGCTGCTCTGGGCCCCCTTCTGTGAATGGTGAATGACTGTGGGTTCTCCACCTCATGGTCTCTGGGTCATGCGAGAACAGAAGAGGAGAAGCTGCTGGCCAACCAGAGCCTGCAGGCTCACATCCTTCAGAGGGCTCCGGGCAAGCAGCACCTTTCCCACATGGGAGAGACGAGCTGCTTCATCTTCACTTCCCCGGGACGGCCAAGAACCTGGGGCTGTTCAGCCTCCAGAGAAAACTAGAGGGACAATATTTCTAGCCTCCATCAAATTTAGGGAAGGCTTGTCTATATCATAAACCTTTAGATCCCTAGCTCCCAGCAGAGCAGGGTTCATGACCAGGCCGGTTCCTGGCCAATGATCCCATGCGGTGGTCTCACCTGGAGTAGAGGATGACGTCCTCTGTGGGTGTTTGAGGGAACAAGATGTACCCAGAAGGGCTCTGGATTAGGCATATTGAACCACTAGTGACACAGTGTTTTACCTCCTCATGCCTTTGCCTAGCTGTACCTTCGAGGACTCCCTTTCCCCACCCTCCCAATACCTGGTAGATCCTTTTTTATCCTTGCAGAGGGCAGAAGTAGTAGCCGTATTGCTGGGCCTGGATGAGTAAGAAGGGAGAACCCAGGCAGGAAAGGAAAATATTAACCGTGGCTACTTCCCGGCCATCACTGTGCACAGAGGGTGCTGAGCTCCTCACACAGTTCCCTGAAAGTGGCGCTCTGGGACAGGGACCCACACTGTGTACTTCATCTCTAAAGCCCACCCTCCCTGTTACCCTTCCTAGGCAAAGCGCTCTGGCTGGGTGGCAGCCTCATCACCCTGCTGCCTTGGAAAGGAGAGCAGATGCATTTCCTTCCCTCTTCAGCTGCCAGGGAGAAATGGAGCCTGGGATTCACACAACTCCTGAGCGCCCCCTGTGGGCCCAGCAACCCCGCCCCAGCCTTATCTCCCATTCATTCCCCACTGGCCACCTGTCCTGGTATTGTGCCAGCCTGGATCTGAAGAGACCAGTCTCTCAGCCCACCTGTCACACCTCAGATGGACATTATCTTTTCTGGGAAGCACCGCCCACACACACACACAACAAATTCACAGCTACTCCCAGAGGATGGGAGAGGTAGGAAACCCTTCCCTGTCACCCTCACCTCATGTCCCCACCCCTGCCTCTGCTGACCATCACCCTGTCTGTGGGTCCTGCATCTCATGGACTTTTCTACTGCAGCATCTTGGCAGGTCCTCCCTGCAAAGACAGGACGCCGTCTGCCTTGCAATCCCAGTAGCCTAGAGCTCCCATGCCTGGCACCATGCCCAGCATACGGGAGCCTCAGCGAACAAGTGAGAGAGAGCGTGAGCGGGTTGTGGAAGAATGCAGGAATGAATGAATGAATCACTTAGTGTCTGGCAAATATCCCTAGTGGGTGATTTTGTGAGTCTGATCGAAGGCAGCCCAGCGATTCCCTGGTTAAATTACTGTTTGGGTAACTGTGAATTAGCCTGTCACTTAGGAGGAAGCTCATAGCAGTAGAAATGACTTGGGTTTGTAGACTGAGCCTGAACCACAAGACACCCGTGCACATACACTCCGCCAGCCTGGGTGTGGGGACAGGGAGCCAGGGTGCTCCTGATGTGGTAGCACTGGCTCAGTCACTGGTTTAAGGTGAAGAGTGAATTGATACATGTTAACATCTCATGCTTTGGGTATTTGTTTTTATAAAGCGAACAAAGTAAATCCAAGTTTTATTCTCTTTCCTATAACTTCATCTTTGTGGTGTAGCAGAGTCCCTGGTTCGAAGGACAGGCCTTTAGGACAGTGGTGGTGTGACAACAGCGGCCCCGCCCACTGTCTTCCCATCACTTTGCTTTTCACAGCAGCCATATGAAGTCAGTGTCATCACAGCTTCCTTGGCATCATCATTTGTGTTATTTAGGTGCCACCCTGAGGCTCAGAGCAGTCATTTTGCCCAAGGGTCATGAGTGCAGCTGCTGCACAAGCACTTGAGGTCACAGCCATTGGACCCTGGGTTGTCCCCAGTCCTGGCCACGGAGTCTCTGCAAAAGGGCCAGGGCTACATCACCTGTCACCAGGCCCAGCACACTGGGCTTGCCCTTGGGTTGCCCTTGAGTTCTAGCCTCATGGCCCCTGCTCTGGACAGAAGAACCCTTAGTACTGCATGGTCATTCTGGGGTAAGCCTGCCCTGGGCAATGTGACCGTGCCCAGGGAGCCGAGCACAGCCGGGGAAGTGCTATTCTGTAACTTTCACTTCCGCTTCCCTGCCCCCCTGAGCCCTCGGGACCTCCTCAAGCCACCCACCCACATCTCCTCCTCTCAGCCCTGGCCGGGGAGAAGTGGCCGCGGTCCCATTTGGAAGGTACTGAGGGCTGTGTGGCATGGGGTGGTGGTCATCTCCTTCTGCGGTGTGGGCCCCTCGCTGGTCTGGCAGCCTGTGGGCTTCTTTCCCCTGCTGCTCCTCCGGACCCCAGAGGTGGGGCTGAACAAGGCAGACGCCTCCTGACACGGCCCTACAGCTCAGCTGGGACAGGCTCCTTGGAGTTGGTGACTCACGCAGGGCTCCAGACTCGGCCCCCCCAACCACATGACCCCCGTGGCCCTTGATGTCGTGAGTTCAGGTCAGTCCAGCTCACCCCCACCCAGCACTTTACGACAGGGAGCATGTGGCTTCTGGACACTGAGGCATGAGGGGCCAGGTCCTGCTCTAGGCCCTGGGCGTACAGTGAGCAAAGTCCAGGCATGCGAACCAGGGAGATGGGGCCTGTCAGGTTAAAAGACCTTTGGAAGAAACAGAATAGGCTGGTGGGTTGGAGCAAGAGGTCATGGACACTGACTGGCTGGAGGGGAGGGGAGGGATGGGGGACCTGGAGAGAGGTGGGCAGAAGAGCCTGAACCAGGCAGGCTGGGTGACTGTGGGAGGGAAGCCTGGGGAGACAGGAGACCTCACGTGTGGTCATTGGGAGCATTTCGCCTTCCACTCTGAATGAGGCTCATGCAGCCAAGGAGAATGGCTCAAACTGCATTTTAGCAGGAGGCTACCACTGCTTGGAAAATGGGCGATTGTGAGGCAGGGGCAGGTAGTTGGAGCCCCTTTTGGAGGCCCCTGTTGTCACCTAAGGGTGAGTGGCGGCTTGGTCTGAAGGAGGAGGTGGAGGAGCGGTGGCTGCTGCTGTGGCTGCGGGAGGGGCCAGCAGGGTTGCTGTGGGGCTGAGAGAACAGGGTCACCAGGAAGGACTGCGAGGTATGACCCCGCCCCGGCCCTCACATGCCGGACATGGGCTCACTGGTCGGTCCTAGGAACAGGTTTCATGCAGCCAACTGGTGATCAGAGCCGATGATCTGAGGGTGAGCCCTCAGGGGACCAGGCAGTTGAGGTGCCCAGTGCAGGCAGGGACGTAGGAAGCCTGTGCAGGAACTGTTCCCAGCACAGCCTGACTGGGAGGGAGGGAGTTGGCTCCGACTCCAGCTGAAGAGATTTGCACAGAGAAGTGCAGCAGGGTGGGTGGGGCAGAGGCATGGCGAGATAGGGACAGGTTGGGGGCAAGTGCCATAGGTTTGCAGATGCAGAGGCAGTAATTCAGAGCCACGGCCTCAGCTTTGGGACATCATAGAAATAAAGACCCAGATCAGAAAGAGCTGTTTACTGATGGAAACACTCTGAGGCTTCTGAGCCCCATTTGGAAATCATGTGGGGGTCTATGTGCCCTTTCTCCCCTTCTCCCCTCCCCCCTCCCCCAAGTGGAGCAGTGATGAGGGCCCAGAGCTGCCAGCCTTGTTCTTCCAGAGTTGTGGCTGGTTCCTGTCCAGCTGACCAGTGTTCTGCTGCTGGCAACTTGCTCATTTGGGTCCTGGGGAGAGGAATAAAAATAGATTCCAGGACTGTCTAAAATGAGTTGGCAAACTGGTGGCCAGATGGTGCTGGTTCCCGTGTGCAGGAGTAAGCTATTCTGAACGTGGAAAGGGCTATTTTAAAGTTTGAATCAAAGTGAAAAGCTGCCTCCCGATGCCACGAGTGAGTCACATCAAGAGAAGCTGTGACTGCCCCTTGGTGTTGGAAGGGCTGGCTGGCCTGCCGGGCAGTTGTGCTGAGTGCCACGTGAGGAATGAGCACGGGTAGATGCCCGGCCCAGCCCTCAGAGCTGCTTGGCCTTGAGGGGTCAGGAGGGCTGAGAGAGTGGGGTCATACAGCAGGCCATGCTCCTAGTGGCTCAGGCCCACACCTTGCAGTCCTTCCTGGATATACAGTATGGTGGCTTGGCTGATCCTGACCCAGAGGAACCTCCCATCTGAGCCTAGCACTCCACTCCCATCACAGCTTCAGGATCCCACTCTTGTCTTGGAGGCCTGAGATGGCCACGCTTCTAGTGTGCAGCCTTCGAGCCAGGCAGCCCTGGCCTGACTCAGCACACTGCCCCTTCCTCCCTTCAGGAGGCGAGTACTGAGGCTAGCCCGCTGTTCCTTGGTGGGAGGGGGACGAGAGATGCCGTTGACCCCAGTGTGTCCCCTGGTGAGAGTTTCTGGCCATGCAGAGGGGCTCAGAGAGACCATGACTCTGATCGATTTCCTCCAATTCTTTACCTGTAGGACCACAAGCCAGCGAGGGGCAGGTCCACAGTAATGCCGGCCATGTGAGGATCAATGTGGTGGGGTGGATGGTGGGTGGGCAACCTCAGTCCTAGCAACCCAGAGAGCAAAGGGTCCAGCCACCCACCCACCTGGGATCCCCAAAGCCTGACAGTTGCCGCAGAACAGATACATGGCAGTCAGACACCTGGCAGGTCCTGACTGGCTGCAGATGGAAACACAGCCCTTTCTCCCACCCTCCCTGCATCCAGGGTAACCAGAACTTGCTGTGTGCTGATGGCTGGAGACCGAGCCCGTCACCAACTGGCCCTGTCAGCCCAGGACACCCTGTCAGTGCAGCCTGGAACCTCTGGGCATTTGGCCCATCTTCCACCTCCTCTGTGAGTCCCAGGGCTACCCACCCCAGTGTCCAGCCACTCTCTAGCACCTTTGTCATGCCCCTGGCTAGGAGAGCAGTGACGTGCAGCAGAGTGACTGATGGTTTCCAAGCAGCCCCTGAAATGCAGGCCCCAGCGGGGCCCTGATCTGCAGACCCTCCTGAGAGCTTGAGGCTTCCCTGGACCACACACAGGATGGCAGGGGACGCAGGCCGGCTGACCCTATTCCTGCTCACCTACCCACGTTTCGTAAATGGTGAGGTCATTGTCAGGATTAGGATTAGGGACAGCAAAGGAGATTAGTTTGTCCTCTTTCCTCCTGGGCACAGCTGGGCAAGGTTTCCTGCCCAGGAAGCTGTGTGTGACCGGTAGCAACTTCCCTTGAAGCTCACCCAGCTCGGCCCACCCAGCTGGGTGGGCAGCTCTCAGCCCCTTTCACCAGGCCCGGCTTCTGGGAAGGGGAGTCCCTGGTGGGCAGGCAGGGCCTGCTGGCCCCCAGCCTGCTGCTGACAGGACCTGCCCAGTGTGAGGGTCGCCTTTCTGTCCTGGGCTTTTTAGTTCTCAACCTCTGCCTTCCCCACAGAGGTAGACCCACACGGCTTGTAGGCCCCCACACCCTTCCTCTCAGGGACTCTCGCAATATCCATGAGGGTGGGAGGAAGGGGCAGGGCTGGGAGCCTGGAACCCTGTTCCCATCCTGAGGACAGTCACCCTGACTGGTCATAGAATCAGGGACTCCATAGGAGTCCTGGGGTTCAGCACTCTGTTCATCCCATGAGGGGTCCGGATGGTGGGCTCCTTATTCAGCTTGCTCCCTGCCTCTTGCATGATTTAGGAGCATGTGTAGTGTGAGTAGGGGGCTTCCAGGTGCCCCAGGCCCTGCGGCTGCCCAGGGCTAGGCAGGAGCTCTCTGAGAGTTACAGCAGAGTCTCAGGAAATGTGACTGGCTGTGGGTTCAGAGCCTATATCCACCTGATCCTCCCTAGGAGCCCCTCCCCCCAGTCCCTGTGCTGGGCCCCAGACCTAATCCAGCTTAGTGAGCAAATAGGAGTGTACAGCTCAACTCAGCATTCCCAGGCCGGAGGTGGGGCCAGCCCAGCTCCTGCCTCTACCTCCTGTGCAGCCAGGATGGGGCTGGGAGAAGGGTGGCAGCACCAGAGGAAACCCTGGGCACTGGGGATGGACACCAGGTAGGTGCACTGGGGTGGAGGGGACAGTCAGGCTTCCCATAGTCCCCAGGGTGATGGGGCAGCTCATCTGCTGTAGATGACCAGCCCCCTCCCCGCCCCCGTGGCAGTGACAAAGACCCTGGTCCAGCCACATGAGCCCCTATATATATTGTGGTCCAGCAGCCTCAGCCCCACTCCCTCTTCAACTGTGACTCTGTCTGATCTTCTTGTACCCAGTCCAGCCAGACGTGCCCAGAAGGAGGCCACAGTTGTCCTAGGGATTTCACTTCTTGTCCCCTTCTCTACACCAGCCTGTCCTACAGTGGCAGCAAGGTGGTCACACACGACCAGGTTATCAACCAGCAGTCCTGGCTTTGTGGGTGATGTCCTCAGCAGCAGGGACCGGTGCTTGGAGGCAGGCATGGCTGGGTCCTGTTGCTTAAACAGGGTTATTCCCTGACATCCTTGCTAGTGAGCCACTCTGGGAGCACCTCTCCAGTCCAGGCAGGCCATGGGATCCCACACCTCCTGTGCCCTCCAGGGGCAGCCAGCTAGCCATAAAGATCCCAGCTTTACAAAATAAACAGTGGTCCTGCCTAAGTCCCTTGGCCTCTCTGAGCCCCCATTCCCTCCTCTGTCACCCTATGAAAACGGCTACTTGTGAGAATGCCTCACTAAGCCCTGACCCCCAGTAGGTGCATCAGAATAAGAAGGGGTGTTTGGGATTGAGCCAGAGAAGGGGAAGAAGACTGTATGCCAGGTGGGCCACACTTGAGGGTGTGAGGAGGGATGGGACCTTAGGAGATGTGGCCAGAGAGGAGGGCTGAGGGCCAGGTCTATGAGAGACTGTCAGCTGTCCTGGGAAATACAGCAAACCTGCACTTTCCTTTGGAAGAGAAAGTGGTCACTTCTGAAGTATTTAGAGCTCATGAACATCGAGGGTGGGAGGTAGAGAGCCTACAGCTGCATCTGTAAAAGACTGCAGCTACATTTTAACACTTAGAAAAAATAACATTTAGAATTGCCCAGACCTTGAGCCCCTTGTTTTATCTAACAACACTGCAATCATCTTTCCCACCTTGCTCTTGCTGCTAGGAAGCCCAGAGGTCATATAGCACCCTCTGAGTTTATGGGAATTATTTATTGTGACCTTTGACTACTATTTTCTACTGCTATTTGTGGCTCTTTTACAAGTCGTGTTTTAAATGACATGAGTTACGTGAAAGCAAAGCACCTGTCTGTCAAAACCACTGAGAAGCAGTGCACGTTTTGGGGGGGGGGGGGTGATGGTGGCAGATGGGATGGAGCAGTGCTAAGGAAGGGCAAGGGCAGTGGCAGCAGACCTTGTGCAGCTGCCAGTCTGGGGACCTGCAGGGCACCCATAGACTGTAAGAACTGAAAAACCATAAAGCACCTATCATGTGTCTCACCTGTATTAAGGCTGTGTGTGTGACACAGGCTGGCCTCTGCAACCTCACCACAAGGCAGGGAGGCAAGGGGGCCATGCCTTGTGTGGATGGGACCTGGCTATGTGGGGGGGCATGGCTCTGGGGACAGACAGACTCAGGATCCCGTCCACTTGCCCCTTGTTGGCCTGGGAAGGCCCTTCTCCCTGGGCCTCAGTCTCTGGGGAAACAGAAGGACGTGGCAAGGGGCTTTCCTGAAGTGGCGTGCCTGGTGCCCAGTGCCCACCCAGGGACATGAGGGTGCTCCTCCTCCACCAGTGCCAGACTGGTCAAGTTTCTGACATGCACAGTGCACCTGGCCTGGCAGGCTGCCTGGGCCAGCAATAGAGCCAACCAGTGCCCCCAGAGTTAGGACTCCTTCCTTAGTCAGCAAATAGGTGGCAGGAACCGAGACTAACTTGACTGGGCCCTGGGGCCAAGCTTAGGGCCATGGGAAAGAATGGCAACACGGAACAGGTGTCTAATGAAAGTAGCTTGGGGTGAGCCAAGCTCTGGGTTTGGGCCCTGGGTTCTGGGGTCTGGGTCGGCTGCCTCCTGCTGTATGACTTCAGAGCCTCAGTTATCACTGTCTGTGGGATGGGGTCAGGGATCCTGCCTACCCATCTCCCAGGGCTCCTGTAAGGGTCTGGAACGTTTCTGCCCAGAGTGATTTTCTGCCCGCTTCCCCACTACCACCTTCTATACCTGCTGGTGCAGACCCAGCAAAGAGGTGCCTTCTAGTTGGCCACTGGGGCAGGTGGTCACTGTCTGCTGTCAGGGGCCCTGCCCTGAGGCCTGCAGTGGTGAGGAAGGGATGGGGACTCAAGGTGAGGTGGAGCCCACTGTAGGACCCAGGGTGATAAAGGCCAGGAAGTAGTCAAGTCAGGCCTGGAGCCAGGTCTCCCTGGGCTCACCCAGGCCTACCTTGGGAGTCCCTAAACTGCACAGTAGTCAGTGAGCAGGTGAGCCTTGTAGTTGCATAACTTGCAAGCTCAGTATAGCCCCAGACTTGTGATGCCCTGGATGCAGGCTTTTCTGTCCCCAGAGCTTGTTAAGTGCATAAGGAGATTTCTTTCCTTGCTTGAGAAGGTCTCCCCACCCCCAACCAGTACCAGGACACCTGTCAGTATAAATCCCTGCCCCTTCTGGAGAAGCGGGTCATGGTGGCTTAGGGGTGGCCACACAGGGACCAGCACCTTGACCTTTTAGGGAGGGTGGGGAGGCCCTCCTCCCCAGGGTCTTGCAGGGGTGCTGCTGGGAACTGAGCCTCCGTTTCCTTACCTGTCAAATGGGGGTGATCCCACGCCTCTTACCTAGTGGATTTTGCTGGGTGAGCTGAGACGGGACCCACGAGCACGGGGCCTGTCAGACATTACTGTTCTGTCTCAGGACATAGCTCAAAGGGATGGAGTGTCTTGTGCAGGAACCTAGGTCTTCCCACTCCTGAGACTGTGCCCCTTTCCACAGTATTTTGCTGGTTTCCTTGGGCCTCCATTTCCTCATCTTTAGAATGGGGGGAGAGCAAGGAGCCCTTGCCCTGCCCACTTTGCATGGGTGCTGGGGGGTGAGCTGAGATGATGGGAGGGAAGCTGCCCAGAGGAGGGCTTGTTAAAGGAGTGATGCGCTCCGGCCAGCTGAGCAGGCAGCCCTCTCGAGTCCCAACACGGAGCCCTGAGAAGCCTGCCCCTAGGGTGGGCGCTGGTCCATCCTGGGACACCACCCTGCAGGAGGGCGCTCCCTCACCCAGTAGACGTGCTGGCCTAGCGGCTAAGTTTTGGGGATGCCGTGGAATGAAGAGAAACGGGCACAGTCACTAGAGGAGCTAACTAGCAGACATGAGATTGCAGTGTCTGTGGCGGTGACACTGAGTGGGGTCAGGAGCCTTCCCTCTGGGGACGTGAGAGTCTGAGGAGCAGTGGGAGGCAGCAGGCAGGCGAAGGCATGGTGGTGGCCCCAGGAGTGTCTGTGGAGTCTCTGTGTTACCGCCCTGCTTCCTCCCAACAGCCCTTCAGGGCAGTGCTGCATTTGTCCCTGAGTCACAGAGGAGGGGCCCGGGCCTCTCTCCCTCCAGAAACGCATGTGTGTAACCCTCAGGGTCAGGCAGTGTGTGATGTGTGGGGAGGGAGTGCTGGGGAGTGAGAACCAGGACCACTGGTACAGTGGGTGGAGGGAACGTGTCCCTTCTTACCCAGTTAGGAGTTCAGAAAGGGCAGATCCTGGCTTGGTCCTTGATGCCCTTCAGGGACAGCTGAGGCCTGGGTCCTCTCCACTGTAATGACTGGCAGATTGACCAACCCCTGCTTCATAAGAGTGTGGTGGAAACACCTGTGGACCTGGGAAGCGGGAAAGAATCCAGTTGTCCTAGTAGGCTACAAGTTTGAAGAAGGAACCTTAAAAGCAGAGTTGTGTGATACGGACTAGGTAACAGAGTGGAAAGTTCCAGTCCTAGTTCCTGTGCCTGACAAGACCCCATTAATGTGTGAGCTGGGTAGTCTAGCAGAATGTGGCGGCTTTCCTTCCTTCTGTGCCAAAGCCAGGTATTGGCCTGAGCTGCCAGGGGTTCCTTGGGTCCCAGTGGGGACAGCGGTCATGGCAGACCTCAGGTCCAGCACACAGGATGCGCAACCGAGAGCTTGGGCCCCAGGGGTGATGAAAAGCCAGCATCCCCAGCTGCTGCAGACAAGGCAGTCTTGGCCAGCAACACCTGGGTCTGTTGCTCTCAAATGGCATCCTGACTGTGGGATGCGACCAGAGCAGTCCCTAACCTGGCTCTGAGAAAGCCAGGGTCCCCGTGTGCCCATGAAAGCCAAAGGGGGCAGCAGAGGTGTTTCTGACCACCCAAGGAAGGGAAGGAGAGACAGCACCCCAGGTCTTTCTCACTGACCTGCAGGGGGTGGGGCAGAAAGGCTCTGTGCTCAGGTCCCTGCTCCCTCCCCAGGCCTGCAGGGACTTTTTGCAACTAGCAGAGACACACAGCCGGAAATGGCAGCGTGCACTGCAGTATGAGCAAGAGCAGCGCATCCACCTGGAGGAGACCATCGAGCAGCTGGCCAAGCAGCACAACAGCCTCGAGCGGGCCTTCCGCAGCGCCCCTGGCAGGGCCGACCTCAGCACCAGCTTCAGCCAGGGTAAGAGGGCCAGGGCCGCGGGCCTCTGCCCATCTGACTCGCACCCTGTCCACTCCGCCCTCAGCCTCCCCCTCGGCCCCGAGTACTCCTCCCTATTCCCGGGCCCACACTGGGGCTTGCCTTCGCCAACTCTGGCCAGCCTCTCCATGGCTTGGTATTTCCCATGCCTGACACTGTCTGGCAAGATTCCCCTTGTCTAGGTTCTTCTCAAAAGACAAGTTCTGTGAGCCCAACTGTCCCCTCTGTGGCAGGGCTGCCAGGTGGCCACCTCAAGCTAGGAGTCAATGGGTACCCTGGGAAGGGCAGAACAGGCAGCTAGGCCACAGACAGACTGACCAGCATGTGGAAAGAGCAGGGGGAGGCTTCTGGAAGGAAGGAGCTTCTGAGCCAGAGCACCGACAGGAAAGCCCGTTCTGGAAATAGAGTGAGGGCAGCCATGGCCAGGTTAATCAAGACCAGGTGACCGAAGTCTCGAGGGGCTAGGGGCAACAGGGGGGAGGGGGCTTTAGGCTCTGGACTTCCTCACGTGGGTGAGAGGAGCCCCTGTGATGTTGCAAACTGAGGCAGCAGCCCTGCGTGTGTCCCTAGGAAACCTCTTGACTCCCAAAGGTGAGGACAGTGAGGAAGATGAGGATACCGAGTACTTCGATGCAATGGAAGACTCCACATCCTTCATCACTGTGATCACCGAGGCCAAGGAGGACAGGTGGGCTCTCCAGTAGGCTGGCTTCCCTGGAAGGACCCTCTCCCAGGTCAGCCGTTCCTGCCCTGTTCTTCCGTGCTCCATCTGTCCCTCTACGTACCTCGGGTTTTTTCTTAAGTCTTCTTCCAAATGACATTTTTGTTTAGATTGGTTCTATTGTTCCTTACATCAAAAATGCCCATGCGGAGTTTGTATCAGGGTTTTATTTTAAATGTGCATGGAGAACAGGGCACTGGCTGGATCCAGTTCCAGCCTGGGGAGGGGCTGGGGCTCCCTGTCTCACCTCAGAGCTGCAGAGGGTCCCAGCCTCTCTCTCCATCACATCACGTTCCAGAACAGATGAGAGATACAGGAGGTCTCTTTTATTTTGTAGTGCCAAGCATTTGTTTCATTTTTCATAAAAGCCTGTTCATTTGGGATGTTTCTAAATGCACCTTAGAACACACACAGGACTTGGACTATCACTGAAAGGCTCATTGTGGGGCACTCTGAGGACCTCAGGAAATGCCTGGGGGTGGAGGGGACCCTGCTGGAGCACATGTGCAGAGGGAAGGCATTACAACCCCGAGGCTGGGCTGTGGCCAGAGGGCAGTACACCAGGACTGGAATGCATATTTAATATAATTGGGAGTTCTGTCCTCGTTAGGATCTTCATTCTCATCAAATTGCTCAGGGTCCTAACAACAGGGTTGTTGAGAATGGCAGGGGTTGGGGGACACATAGGTGGCAATGAGTTCCACAGGCATCTGGGGCACCTGCTGGAAGGAGCTGAGTCCTGGGGACAGAGACATAACTGATCACAGCCTGTGCTGCCCTCTGCCACCTTTACCCATGGAGTTGTTCGCTGCCCGCCACACCCCCGGCCCTCCTTGGGTCCCTACAGCCCAGGCCAGAGGAGGAGGCTGGTGAGAAGCCTGGCCACGCCTCTGTCCCCTCCTTAGACATGTGCTTCACCATCTCCCTGTTGTGGTTTCTTCCAGGGAAAGGGCTATTTGGATCCCTCCTACTCCTCAGGGGGTTTCCAATCCCATCAGCAGTGTATTTCCAGTTCATAATCATTTTCCAATTTCCAGTATTTTAAAATTGCTTATATTGCTCTCAAGATGGGCATGGCTTGCCATTCTGAACTTCCTCCCACTTTATCACCCAGCAGTGGCCTGCTCAGGTCCCCTACCCACCCCTCCTGTACCTGGAGCCTCCAGGGCCTCCGCTCAGATTCCTTCATGCCCCTTCCAGCAGCCTTCCACACCTTGGCCACAGCCCCAGGCCTCTCTGCTTCTCCCCAACCAGCAAGCAGGTGACTCTCCTGCTCAGCACCTCTTTGGCTGCCACAGCTCTTGACAGAGTCACCGTCCTCCCTCATGCTGTAGCTACAATGGGCAGTGGCAGGTCCTCTGCCTGTGTATCCCCTCATCTGCAGCCCCCACCCATTTCCCCCAGTGACCTGGGTGAATCCTTCACATCCCCTGAGGCCCTGACAGGTGCTACTCCCCTACCCCAGCTGGCCTAGATCACCCTTCTTTGGGACTCCCTCGGGCCATCAGCCAGTGCCCCTGCTGCTCCAGCCGACCATCTACCCACAGGTATTCATGGGCACAGGGATATATCTGATCCATGTCGCACCCTTCCGAAACCCATCTAGCATGGGAGTCAGACCGACAGACAGTGAGAACACAGTGGGGTGTATCTGTGACAGAGGGGCCCACAGGGCTCCAAGAGCCTCTTCCAGAGGAGGTACCCCCTACCCCTGGCCTCAGGAAGCTGTGTGCACCTAAGGTGAGGACTTTGCTGAGCATTCACTTCCACAAAGCATCAGTGAGTGGGAGCCCCTCCAAACTGCAGCCCCGCGTGCCCTGAATTGAGAAGTGCCCCATTGGAGAGGAAGCCTTGGAGTTCACTGCAGGGTCTATATAGAAGGTGGCCAGGTCCTAGGGAGGCCCTGGGATTTGTAAATAACCTGCCTCCCCCTTTTTGTTTCCTGCAGAAAAGCTGAGTGTGGGACTGCTGACCCTGTGGACTGGACCTCGGCAGACAATGTGAGTGATGGGGAGACCCTGAGAGTGGCTGAAGCGGGAGGCTGGCACTTTGAGCTCAGGGCCCCTAGGGTAGGCCCAGTGCCCTGGCTGCCTTTGGGTCCCACCAGCAGCTGGTCCTCATGCTTCCCCGGGTCAGAGGTGAGGACAAGGCCCAGAGGGCTGAAGCTCTGGCCCCTGATGTGCACACTGTTTCTCTGGCAGGTGCTGGACGGCGCCTCACTTGTGCCCAAGGCCCCCCCCAAAGTCAAGAGGCGTGTCCGCATCCCCAACAAACCCAACTACAGCCTTAATCTCTGGAGCATCATGAAGAACTGCATTGGCCGGGAGCTCTCCAAGATCCCCATGCCGGTAGGGCGTCAGGCGGGTGGGACTGTTTTCTTGTGTGTGGACAAGAAGTAATGGCCTGTGTGAAGCCCAAGCAGCCCTGGGAGTCATTTTGTCAATGACACCTGAGGAGTGTGGAATATATTACTGAGTCATGTTCAGGGAGGGGCTTTGCAGTGATCAGAGACTTGGGGACCCCCAGAACATCACTGCACCTGATGGGGCCTCATGATGTCCTGGCTGTCCTGACCTTGTCAACGGGAATGGCAGGATTGGGCTGTGTGTATAGACAGGTGGGCCCTCCTCCATGCCAGGAGCTGTGCCTGGTGCCCCCCAGCAAGGTCACACCCAAGGGCAGGGCTGGCACCCCCTTGCTGCCAGGCCAGACTTAGTTTCACTGTGACCCCAGACAAGTCCCTTCACATCTCCAGCTTCTGTGTCCATATCTGCAAAATGAGGAGAATGACAGCACCCACTTCTGAGTTTCAGGGAAGACCCTGCCCAATGGCTAGCCCAGCACCACAGGGACCAGGTGACTCTGCCCTACTGAGGCTGAGATGGGAGCCCCTCCACAGGGGTCTCAACAGAATATTTGCATAATAGCTCAGAATATGAGAAAGACCAGACTCACTTTGTCTGTAATTCACTAATTCCTATGACTCAGTGTTGAACAAGTCAGAAGCCTTGGCCTTCCTGATAGGAGACAGACAGCAAATGTAACGCAGTTATGCAAGACAGCAGGTCAGGAAGTGATGAGGGCTGTGAAGAAACTGAGGCAGGAGGGGCTGGGGAGGTGAGCAGGTGGGACTGTGGTGTTAGGTTATCAGAGGAACCTCCCTGAAGGTGCTGTCTGAGTAGCAGTGTCTGAGAAAAGCAAGGATGCTGTGGTGACCCTGGCCCGCCCTGCAGGTCAACTTCAACGAGCCCCTGTCCATGCTCCAGCGGCTGACGGAGGACCTGGAGTACCACCACCTGCTGGACAAGGCGGTGCACTGCACCAACTCAGTGGAGCAGATGTGCCTGGTGGCTGCCTTCTCTGTGTCCTCCTACTCCACCACGGTGCACCGCATCGCCAAGCCTTTCAACCCCATGCTGGGGGAGACCTTCGAGCTGGACCGCTTTGATGAAATGGGCCTGCGCTCCCTCTGCGAGCAGGTGAGGCCTGCTCACACTCCGGCCGAACTGCTCCTGCCAGGCCTGGGGATAGGAATCAGACAGATGGGATGCAGCAGCCTCTGACCCTGACATACCCATGCCCAAGGAGCCATCAAGCTGAGGTCCAGTCAGCAGCTAGGCTTCCTGCGGCAGGGGCAGGCCCAGGGGCATGCTGTCCCAGCAGGTCACCTGGACATGGTGAGGACATTCTCCTGCCCAGGTACCTTGTGAGGAGCAGTGGTCAGGGGACATTTGCCTGGCACTGTGGGGGAGTCCAGGTGGGTTGGCCTGTGAGGTCACCACTGGGCTGGAGCCTCAGCAGTGGACCTCAAGTTGATCCATGGTGTCTTTGTGTGAAGAGGGGAGATTCTTTCGGTGCCCCAATGAGAGGACTTAGACAAGTGTGCAGAAAAGTGCCCAGGATAAAGCTTCCAGGACAGGCTGCTGCTGAACATGTCCTATGTGCTGGGCATGGCTCTGGGTCCTGGGACTGAGCTCAGAAAGCAGGTGGTTCACAATCTGGTGGCAAGTTTAAAAAGCAGGCTCTGCTACTGTGTTGACCTATAGGAGGTGGCTGTGATGGCCAGACCAGGGGAGGTCAAAGCCTGGGCATGTTTAGCAGGTGGAGCCTAGGGATCTGCTAATGCTCTGGATATGGGGAGAGAGAAGGAGATAGGGGAAGGTGGCAAGGATGATCCCAGGTTCTTGGCCTGAACTACTGAGTGAATGCATTACTTTGTTCAACAGTTGATCAAGTGCCCATGATGTGCCAGATGCTATTCAGGCATTGACGGTACAACCAGCTGGGAAGTGACTGTTCTCATGAGGCAGGGGTGGGGGATAGGTACTGTGTATGTTGGATGGTTCTGGCTCTTTTTGCAAGGAGCTGGTCAAGGAGTAGTTTGACAGAGAGTGAGGGAGGACAGAGAGGATGCTAGGCAGGCTTTGGCAGCTGGAAGAGGCATGTATGACACCCTGACTTGTTTTATTGGGGTCCCCCTGGCTGCCGTGGTGAGAGTGGAGCACAGGATGTAAGGGTGCAGCGGGGAGGCCTCTGCACCATCCACCATGGCCAAGGGACATACCGGTAGGAAGGGGAGGATTCTGGATGCAATATGAAGAAAGAGTGGCCAGGATTTGCTTAGGATTAAATTAGGAACATGAGAAAGAGGGGCCAGGGATGGCTCCAAAGCATTTGGTGTGAGCAACTGGAAGGACCAAATTGCCTACCCAAGAAGGAAGCGATGACACAGCCCCAGGGCCACTCACCCATCACACAGGAGTGGGTGGTGGGTTTGGCCTGTGCTTCTGACATATAGGAAGGAAGTAGAGGTGCCACTTTCAGAGATAAGAGATGCAGGCGGGGGCATCTGGAGCTCTGATCAATCTGGGAAGCCATCAGAGTGGAGGTGTCCAGTGGGCAGTTGGAGGGCACAGCTGGAGTTCTGGAGCAAGGCTGGGGCCTGACTGCTGCCATGAGATGGAATGAGGTACCTGGGGAACGGCTGAGCCCTAGGACCCTGCCACCAAAAGAGCCACATAAATAAGGAAGGACTGACAGGGAAGGTTGGTGGAGGGAGTCCTGGCAAGGAGACAATGATCGGGGGTGCCCAGTGTTGTGAGAGGAAGGGGTGGAGGTGCTGGGGCCCTGGTATGGGTGGGCAGAGCTTGCTGCACCAACCCGGCCCAGAACAGGTCACCCACCTGGACTCCCACCCTGGAGTCAGGCCTCAATTCTGCCCCTCAGTTCAAATGGCTGCCTCAGTCTGGGCTTCTTCAGTGTAACACAGTACAGTAGATATGCCCCTTTGCAGGGGAGGAAAGTTAACTAGAAGGTGGGCACAGAAACCCTCAGTAGATAAGAACGCCTCAGCATAGCCTATCACAGGTACCATGCCATCCTTGAGGCACAGGTCCTGTCATCACCCTCATTTCAAGCCACAGGAGTCAAGCGTTGGGACAGGCCCAGGACAGCTGTCCAGGCTGCACCTGCTGCCATGGCACTGTTCTTTCTGGGGGCCTTCCATGGGTTAGTAGCCCTTAGAGGAGTAGCCGGCCTGCTGTCAGGACCACAGAACTGTTCTTACTGGGATAGGGCAGGCCTGGGCCCATGTGCAGCAGACGCTTATGTTTTGTGGGTCTGGTCTCAGGTGAGCCACCACCCTCCATCAGCCGCACACCACGTGTTCTCCAAGAATGGCTGGAGCCTCTGGCAGGAGATCACCATCTCCAGCAAGTTCCGAGGGAAATACCTCTCCATCATGCCGCTAGGTGAGCTGGGAGCTGTGCTCTCCCAGGGCAGAAAGACTGGATAAGGGGGAAGAGCTTTCCCAAACCCAGAAGCCAGCTTGGGGCCTCCAGGGTGACATTAGTTTCCCTGCAGGTATGTTCCCTGCCCTGCCCTCTGGCTTCCTGGATGCCTCCCTGGCCTGGGTGTCCTTTCCCCAGCCTGCATGAATACTGCTTCCAGTTCTCAGGCCCCTGGGACTGTGGGCGAGCAGGTGGACCAGGACATCTGACCCTATATCTTGCTTCCAGGTGCCATCCACTTAGAATTCCAGGCCAGTGGGAATCACTATGTGTGGAGGAAAAGCACCTCGACTGTACATAACATCATTGTGGGCAAACTCTGGATTGACCAGGTCAGGAGGATATCATAAGGGAGGGGGTGTGAGTGGCGGGGGGAATAGGCCACGGACCACTACCCTCTATTACCAGACGGGGGACATTGAGATTGTGAACCATAAGACCAAGGACCGGTGCCAGCTGAAGTTCTTGCCCTACAGCTACTTCTCCAAAGAGGTGGCCCGGAAGGTAAGCAAGACCACCTCTCTGAGCCTTGGAGGGCCAACCCAGAGAAGGCCTGTGCCTATGCTGGTCCTGCCAATGTCCACAGGTGACAGGCGTGGTGAGTGATGGCCAGGGAAAGGCCCATTATGTGCTGTCAGGCACATGGGATGAACAGATGGAGTGCGCCAAGATCGTGCAAAGCAGCCCTAGCAGCCCCAGCTTGGACGGGAAGCAGAAGACAGTATACCAGACGCTGCCGGCCAAGCTGCTGTGGAAGAAGTACCCGCTGCCGTGAGTGGAGCTGCAAGGGGCTTCTGAGGGCAGCGGGGCAGTGGACAGCAGGGGACCCTAACCAGCCAGACGGAAAGAAAGTGGCATAGGGGTCAGTCCACATGTGGGTGGACAGCAGTGTTGTGTGGTTGACATCTCAGAATGGGAGCCAGACACCCAAATGTAAATTAGTGAATTGTCCTATGCAGAGATGTCAAACAATTCATGGGACAGAGTCCCCATAGTCCAAGAAACAAAAAAACTACAAAGTGGCACAAAAGACTCCAAAGATAGCAAAACAGAAATTCTACAAAGGAAAAAAAAAATAACTGAAATTGAGAACTCAATAGGAAGGTTTAATGGAATCCATCAACTGAATATACATCAGAAAAAGTAATCAAAAGCCAGGTAAAGATACAAAACCTGGAAAAAGAGAAGCTAAGAGGAGAAGGCTGACCACCCAGTGACCCAGAATGAGTCCCTGGAGCAGCCCCGAGAGTCCAGGAGAGTGCCAGGGCAGCCCTGCAGACGTCCAGTTTCAGAGCTGGTCTGGAAGGGAAGAGACAACAGCAGAGAATTTTTTTACACATAAATCTATACAGTGACACTTGAAACTACATAAAAAAAAAATACTATGCAGCCAGATTTTAAAAAGGCATTACCTCCCAAGGAACAGCACACTGACAGCTGTCACCTCATCAGCAATAACAGGAGCTTGAAGACAGTCAGATGAGGTCCTTCATGTGTGTAAAGACTCACTGCCAGAATTATACACCCATCGAGAACATCTTTACAGAGTGAAGTTGAAATAGACATTTTCCAACAAATAAAAACTTATTTTGCCACCTTTTGTGTTAAAGGATGTATCTCTGGCAGAAGGAAACTGATACCAGATGGAAGATCTAAGATGTATGAGTGAAGAACATAAACTTATGTGAACCTAAGTAAGCAGTGAATAAACACAATAATGTGGGGTTTAAAATCTAAACATACAATGTAACTGCAGTCATGTAAGTCAAAGAGAGATAAATGGAAGGAAACTTTTTCTATTTATTACTTTTTTTAAATCCTCACCCGAGGATATTTTTCCATTGATTTTCAGATAGAGTGGAAGGGAGGAAGAGAGACACATTGACCTATTTCCTCCCGCACAACCCCAACCAGGGCTGGGGATTAAATTGCAGCCTAGGCCTGGCCAGTTTGACTCAGCGGTTAGAGCATCGGCCTGCGGTCCAGAGAGACCCGGGTTTGGTTCCCACTAAGGGCACGTACCTCGGTTGCAGTTTGTCCCCGGCCCTGGTTGGGTCGTGCGGGTGGCAGCAACTCGATGTGTCCCTTTCACGTCGATGTTTCTCTCTCCCTTCCTCTCTCTCCCTCCCACTCTATCTGAACAAAAAATGGAAAAATGTCCTCCAGTGAGGATTAAAAACAAAACAAAACAAAAAAACCTTTCATTATGCCCTGGCCGGTTTGGCTCAGCGGTTAGAGTGTCGGCCTGCGGTCTAGAGAGACCCAGGTTCGGTTCCCGCTAAGGGCATGTACCTGGATTGCAGTTTGTCCCCGGTCCTGGTTGGATCGTACTGGTGGCAGCCACTCGATGTGTCCCTTTCACATCGATGTTTCTCTCTCTTTCTCTTCCTCCACTCTATCTAAACAAAAAATAAAAAAATGTCCTCAGGTGAGGATAAAAAAAAAAATTGCAGCCTAGGTACATGCCCTTGACCGGAATCAAACCCCTCGACTCCTGGTCTGTGGGCCAACACTCTAAATGCTAAGCCAAACTGGCCAGGGGCAGAAGAAAACTTCTCCAAGATCCTCATACTATCCAACAGGAGGGTCAAGATGTATGTTCACTTCTGACAGTATGAAGTATGCATATTATAATTCATAGAGTAACCACTAAAATAATATGTGTCATTGTAATCCCAGTAGAAAAGGAAAGAAATAAAGAAATGAAAGACCCCAGGTTGAAAGAGCCTTTAGAGTTCCAGAGACAAGAGATAAAGAAAAACTTTCTGCTAGACTGCACTATAATGAAAATTAAGAACACCAAGGAAAAAATTCTGATAGTTTCCAGAGAGAGGTTTTCTAAGGGTTTCAGTCAAGGATGAAGAATCAAATTGACATCAACTTTTTCAACAGCCCATGTTGGAGTAATATTTTCAAAGTAATGAAGATGAAATTTTCTATCCAACCAAGCTAGATTCAAATATGAGGTCATGTGCCCTGACCAGTTTGGCTCAGCAATTAGAGCATCAGCCTGTGGTCCACAGAGACCCGGGTTAGGTTTCCACTAAGGGCATGTACCACAGTTGCAGTTTGGCCCCGGCCCTGGTTGAGTTGTGTAGGTGGCAGCCACTCATTGTGTCCCTTTCACGTCGATGTTTCTCTCTCTCTCCCTCCTACTCTATCTGAAAAAATGTCCTCGGGTGAGGATTGAAAAAACAAATATGAGGGCATGATAAAAATATGGCCTCAGGCCCTGGCCAGTTTGGCTCAGCGGTTAGAGCGTCGGCTCGCAGACCACAGTGTCCTGGGTTCGGTTCCCCCTAAGGGCACGTACCTCGGTTGCAATCTGTCCTCGGCTCCGCCCTGGTTGGGGTCGTCGGTAGCAACCACTCTATGTGTCTCTCTCACATCGATGTTTCTCTCTCTTGCTTCCTCCCTCTCTCCTTCCCATTCTATCTGAAGATGAATGCAAAATAAATAAATGTCCTCAGGGAACAGCCTCAGCAGGTTTGAAACCCAAAAAACCCACAATGAACAAGGTACTGGACAAAGTACTTTAAAGAGGGGAGAAAAATCCAGAAGTTGCTGCAATATACACCAAAGAAAAAGAGGAAGTACTGTATTTCAATAATCAGAATTGAAAGTGTAGATTATTTCCCCAGACCCCATCACATTGACATTGAAAAGAACACCAGGGATGTGAAGGAATGCTAAGTTCTTTTTTTTTTCTTACCTGAGGATAATTTTCCATTTATTTTCAGACAGAGTGGGAGGGAGGGAGAGAGAAAAATCAACTGGTTGCCTCCCGCACAACCCCAACCAGGGCCGGGGACCAAACTGCAACCAAGGTATGTGCCCTTGACTGGAATTGAACCCACAACTCTTTGGACCATGGGCAGACACTCAAACAGCTGAGCCAAACCAGCCAGGGCAGGAATGCTGAGTTCTTATTAGTAAGAAATGATATAAGATTTTTTAATAGTAAGAAGAGATTAAAAAGTAGTAAAACAAATAAAAAACAGTAAATTAACACAATAGAAACATATCCAAAAAAGGACTTTTTAAAAATCCAGATACATGCACCTTCTAAGAGATAACCTTTGTACATCATGTTTTGGATGACAGTAAAAGATAAATATATCATGAAAATACTAACCAAAACAAAGCTATTAATAATTGTATTAATATCAGGTAAAGCAGACTTTAGGACAAATGTATTATTACGGATGGAAGAGTTGTTACATGTTAAAAGGTTGAGTTATTAAAAAATATATAATAATTTCAAACATTATACATGTAATGAAATAGCCTCAACAATATACAAAGCACATACTGGTAGTAAAGGGGGAGATTGAGAGATTTTAATACACCCCTCTCACATGTTGATGGGGAAAATAACCAACCGGCAAAAATTATGGAGATCGAAATAACACAGGATATGCACAAACTTACAGTTACAACAAAGAACATACTTTTTACTCAAGTATTCATGGAATGAATTGAAAATAAATCATGTGTACTAAGCCCTAAGAAAGCTTCAACAAATTTATAGAGCGTAGCATACAGACCACAATCTATGATAAGACAATTTAAAAGTTATGAACTAGATGACAAAAAGTCCCCACATATTTTGAAAGAATTTTAAGTTGCTAAATAAATCATGAGTAAGGTAATAAATTAGAATGGAAAATTTTAAATACCTAGAACGAGAATGAGAAGATAACAAAACTGGCTGGATGTAACAAAGGCAATGCTTTGAAGGAAATGTATTGCCTTATATACCTATTTAAGCTCATTAATTTTGAGGGGTTTTTTTTTCCTTTTGAGTTTCCATTCTAAAAATTAGAGGAAGTTGAAACCCAAGGAAAGAAGAAAATATACTTTAAAAAAAGAACAGAGATTAATAAAATATAAAAAAGTAAAATAAAGAAGTTTCAAATGCCAGAAGTTGATTCTTTGAGGGGAAAAAGCTAACAAAGTACTAGAAGACTGATCAAGAGAAAATATAGAACTAAATATTATTAATGAAAATATATTTCATACGACATGTAAAGTATAAAGAAGTAATTAAAATTCAGATGAGGACAAGCTTTTAAAAATTAACTTATAAGAACTGAGTCTAGAAGAAATAAAAATGAATAGTCCTATAATAATTTAAGAAACTGAAGCAGTTTAAAAATTCCCACAAGGAAAACACAAACCCTAGATGATTTTATAGGTAAATGCTACCAAATTTTCAAGAAATATATTATTCTCAATTTTATATAAAATCTTCCAGACCACAGAAAAAGAAGAAATGTTCTCTTATACTGTAAGTCCAGGGCAACCCCAATACCAAACCAGGCTGAGAGAGTAGTAGGAAAATAAAAGTTTGACACTATTTCACTCAGGAATATATAAGCAAAATTCCAAAATGAGACATCAGAAAATCCTACAGTGTATAAAAAAGATAACATTCTTCGATTATGTTGTTTATTCTGGTATGCAAGGATGCTTTTATATTGGAAAAATCCATAAATTAATTCATCACAATAATCGATCTCCAAGGACTCAGAAAAAAGTAATACTCAAAAATTACTTGCATTTCTACACGCTAAAAACTCAAAAATACAATTTAAGAGAAAACACCAATTATCCTATTGGAGACCATCCAGGACCTTCTAATAAAATGTATACCATACCCCCTTGCCCTGGCAGAGCTGAGGTCCAGTGAGGAGATAACCCAAGGCTGACTGCACAGGAGTGCTGGGACCTGTAGGCAGTGAGGGCCAGCAGGGCATATCTGGGGGCAGTGTTGTGGGCATGGGTTACGGCATGGGGACACAGAACTCTGAGACAGGAGTGCCTGGTATGCAAGAAACGGAGAGGCCACTGAGTCAGAAATTTATTTAAAAATTTAAAAATGTATACTATATTCAAGACCTCTATATAGAAAATTCTAAAACTTGACTGAGATAGGAAAGAAGAGCTAAATAGACGAGAAAGATACCATGTTCATGGGTAGGAAGACTTAGTATAATAAAGATCTCATAATCCAAAGAGTCAGTAGAGCAAATAAAAACCTCAATAGTGATTGTCATGGAGCTTGATATTATGATTTCTAAATTTATAATGAAGACTAAAGGGCCAGGACATTCATAAAGAAGAATGGAGAAAAGAGGACTTGCCCTACTACATATCAGGACTAAATTGAAGCTATAGTGAAATTGAATAATGAGCCTAGAAACACACCCAGAGATGTTTTTATCTTTGGTATATAATGTGTGGCATATCAGATCATGTGAAAAGATGGCACTGTTCACTAAAAGATGGGGGGAAAATGTTTATCCACATGGAAAAAGATTAACTGAATCTTTCCCTTACATTATAATAAAAATTGACCCCAGATAAAGGTCTTACAGTTAAATAATGTTAAACTCCAAGTAGAAAATATAGATGAATACCTTTTAGACCATAAGGAAATATATCTTAAGACACACAAAAAAACCACTGATGCATTCAACTATATTAAAATAAATTTTACTCATTAAAAGACAATTTGAACATTTTTAAAAATTGATTTAGAGAGAGGAAGGAATAGAGAGAAATATCAATGTGAAAGAGAAACATCAACTGGCCACCTCCCACATGTGTCCTGCCCAGGAATCGAACTCGCCACCCTTTGGTGTATGGGATGACGTTCCAACCAACTGAGCCACACCAGCCAGAGCTAAAAGACAATTTTCAATAGTGAAAAGAATACATAAATTTAGAGAAGGTAATCACAATACAGTAAGAATTAGTTTCAAGATACGTAAGTATTTTACTACAATTAAAAGTAATAACTTAAAAATATATATAAAGAACTCCTAATCAATCAATAAAAACAATCCAGGAGAAAAGTGCAAGAATCATGAATAAAAATGTCAAGAAAAAGAAAAAACATGTAAGGTCAGTCATATGAAAATGATCAACATTGTTGATAATCAGGGATATGCAAGTCAAAACCACACTGAGATACCATTTTTTTACCTTCATTTAATTTTTAAAAAATGAAACTTCTGACATTATCAAATGTTGAAGATGATGTAGATCGACAGTATCTCTTAGACATCACTGATGGGAGTGTGAATTGGTAAACCACATTGGAAAGTAGGTTGGTCTTACCTCCTAACGACATCACAGACTCTATAGCCCAGCAATTCCACTTCTAGATATGTACTCAAGAGAAACTCCTGCAAATGTATAATGAGAAACCTGCATAAGATAACTCCACAGCAACAACTTGGAAACAACCTAAATTTACTAGATAAATAACTGCTGTATTCACAGGAGAGACTATTATACAGTAGTTGAAAAAAGCAAGAGTGCAATATAAATTTAAACAATATAAAACTGAAAAAAGCAAGTTCCTGAAGGTTAAATACATATTTTTTATAAAATTAAAAATAAGAATGTAAAATATATGTGTATAAAAAACTTCTGTAGCTATATTAATATTGAAAAACTAACTTTAAAACAAAAAAGACTAGAGATGAGGAACACAATGATAAAGATTCAATTCACCATGAAGATGAGTTTTACATTTGAATGTACTGTGTACCTAACAGTATAGCCTAAAAATATATACACACACACTTAAGACTATTAAAAGGAGAGCAAGGGACTGAAGAACCCAGGAAGCTTGCTGATGGCTACTTGAAAGGGGATGGATTAGTGAGTTTTCCGTGTGGTTAGGTGTAGGTTTTGTCAGGATTATACCTTTTGTTTAGGGTGGCGAGGTTGCTTTAATACATACAGGCCATGCAAGGACCAATAAAGAGAGGGTGTCATGTACCAAGGACTATAACTAATCCACAACTGTGCACCTGAGGTCCAAAAAAGGAGAACAACAACAACAAAAAGATAGATTTAAATTCGACACATCGGTAATTACATTCATGCTCCCCCATTATAGGTGTAAGACTTCAGACAGATTTTAAAAATCCAACCATATGTGGCTTACAAGAGATAAGTCTTAAAAAAATAAAGGTAGGAGCATCATCCTGTACCCTAAAAGGTTGCAGTTTTGATTCCTGGTCAGGGCACATAACATAGGTTGCGGGTTCAATCCCCCCAGTCAAGGCACATATGGGAGGCAACTAATCAATGTTTCTCCCTCATTCTAAAAACAAAAAAATAAAGGGTGGAAAAAGATATGCCCATAGAAATACCAAACAAAAACTTCTATAACTCTATTAATATTGAAAAACCGACTTTAAAACAAAAAAGACTAGAGATGAGGAACACAGTGATAACGATTCAATTCACCATGAAGATGAGTTTTACATTTGAATGTACTATGTACCTAACAGTATAGCCTAAAAATATATACAGCAGCCCTGGCCAGTTTGGCTCAGTGGTTAGAGCGCTGGCCTACAGACCAAAGAGTTGTGGGTTCGATTCTGGTCCAGGGCACATACCTCAGTTGTGGTTCGTCCCCGGCCCTGGTCGGGTCGTGCGGGAGGCAGCTAGTCTATGTGTCCCTCTCACGTGGATGTGTATCTCTATCTGAAGATAAATGGAAAAATATCCTCGGATGAGGATTTAAAAATAAGTAAAAGTCAAGTCAGGAGGATAAGTGCAAACAACAGAACCCACTGGATATTTGTATAACACTGCACTGAACAACTCTATAAAATACATTATCTTCAATTACATATGGAGCATTTTCAAAAATTGACCATGTAATGGACCTTAAAGAAAATTTCAAAGAACTGAAATTATACCAGGTATCCTCTATGACTCCAAGGCAATTGTGCAAGAAATGACTAGAAAAATCCCCGTAAGTTGATAAATTTAAGAAGCATACTTCCAACTAATCCATAGGTGAAAGAAGATATAATGGAAATTACAAAATATTTACAACTGGATGATTGAAAGTAATAGGTATCAAAAATGGTGACATTCAGCTAACGCAGTACTTGGGAGTGAAATATACCCTTAAAATACACATGCTAGTAAATGAAGAAAAGCTGAGATGAACTGAGCATCCATCTCAAGAAGTTAGAAAAAGAACAGCAAAATAAACTCCAGCAAAGCAGAAGGAAGACTATAAAAGCAAAATAAAACAGAGAAATCTAAAACAGGACCAACAAAGTTTCACCTTCCACCAATGAAGTGGACAAACCTCTGACCTGACAGTTGAGAGCTGAGAGAAGGCACATGTAACCAGCATAGATACAAACAGGGACACTGCTGTGTCACAGACATAACAGCAATAATAATGAGGATATTATGAAACAACTTTAATAAATTTGAAAAAGTGGACAAAATGGGAAAATTCCCAGAGAAGTATAATGTAGCAAAATAGATGTAGTGGACTGTGGTACAGAAAGCAAGTGAATGGAGCAGCTGGGTTTTGCCAGCTCATCAGGGTGTACACGCTGAAGTGGAGGTCAGGCTGGGGCAGGAGGTCCTGGGCACCCAGGGTGGGCAGAGGGGTGGGGCTGGGGGGGTATGCTCATGTTCTGGCCTCCTCACAGGGAGAACGCAGAGAACATGTACTACTTCTCAGAGCTGGCCCTGACCCTGAATGAGCATGAGGAGGGTGTGGCGCCCACTGACAGCCGCCTGCGGCCTGACCAGAGGCTGATGGAGAAGGGGCACTGGGACGAAGCCAACACAGAGAAGCAGCGGCTGGAGGAGAAACAGCGCCTGTCGAGGCGCCGGAGGCTGGAGGCCTGCTCACGGGGCTGCAATGTGGAGGATGGTGAGGCCAGGAGAGGCGGAGGGAGTGCCCCAGGGAACGGGGCAGGAGGGGGCCTGGGTGCCGGGCAGTGGGTTCCCAATGGGCAAGGGAGGAGGCCACCTGCCCACCGGCCTACTGTGCCTGCTCAACAGAAAAGGAGGCCGACGTGTACACACCGCTGTGGTTCGAGAAGAGGCTGGACCCGCTGACCAGGGAGATGGCCTTCGTGTACAAGGGTGGCTACTGGGAGACCAAGGAGAAGCAGGATTGGCATATGTGCCCCAACATCTTCTGAACACCACCCTCTCCTGCAAATACAGGCCCCGCACAGCCTGCTCCACCTTTGAATGCACTCAGTTTAGTCCTTAACAGCCCTCCCACCCCACCTTTTTCCTTTCCTTTTTCCACACTTTTTTGGGTTCCCACCTTGGAAGGAGGAAATGCTGACCCAGTTCTCTCCAGCACCGGGTCACCTGTGCCCCTTCATTATGGACTTGGGCCCCAGCTCCCAGTTACCACAACTCAGGCAGGCTAGCCCTGGCTCTGGACTGCCCTGTCACCAGCCCCACCCAGGGAGGAAGTGACCCCTCCTAGGGAGCCACTTTTGACTTTTTTAGAAAAAACAATCTCTTCTTTCCAGCAAAGATGTTTAGTAAATATTTTTAGTACAGCACTTAGTAGACAACTTTCTAAGTGTGCTTTCTTGCCACAAAAGTGTCCTGGCAAGAGCCCCTTCTTTTTAAGACATCAGAAAGCCAGACAGACCCTTCGAGTCCAGAGTGTTTTGTAGTTCATCATAGCAAGACTGCCCCCCAGGAGCCCAGGACCCCACAGAGAAGGGACTGGGAGGGGCCGCTGGGCCCTGGGAGAGCACAAGCTAGAGCCACCATGGGGGAGGGGCACTGGAGGGAGCACTGAAGGCCACATGTAGATTTGAGGGCAACCTAGCCTTGGCCATGCAGGGGCTGCTCCCCAGTCCCAAAGAGGCCAGGAAGAGCTGGGGGCAGGGCCTGCAGGTGCTCCCACCCCAAAACCAGGCCCTGATCATATCAGCAATAAGAACAAACCCTCAGTTCAGCCTGGGTGGTGCCCTGGGTACCAGAGACCTAGCATCTGGCCTTGGCTTTAGGCACCTCTAGGGTACCCAATCTAAGCACCCTGAACTCTTTATTTGCCTGATTTATTTATATAATATATAAATATATATAAAATAGCTATTTTGCTTACATTTCTATGGTATGTGGAAATGAAAAAATTATGAAGACAGGGTACTCCTGTCTGAGTTTGGCCCTCCTGTCAGCTGTGTCCTGCCCACTCCTTGGACCCCTTTCTGCCAACAGTGGAGGGACTGGGCCACTGTCTCAACCCCCTGGTACCTCCCACTCAAACCCTTCCCACTTCAGCTTGGTCCTGAATATTCATCAGAGTTTTTCTTTCTACTCCAGGACTGGTTTTGTTTTTATAAGGAAAAAATAATGAAAACACCAACTTGTGACATGCCTTAGGGTGCCCACTCAGGAGAGTCAGGGTGGCAGGCTGCCCACCAGGCCTGCAGCAGAGCTGTGCAATGTATTTCTTCTCAACACTGTGGTGAGCACCTTCTGACTCGTAATAAAAACTTTGGATTTGGAGTTTTCCATGGCCCTGTGACTGGGTGGAGCAGGGCTGATCATGAGAACAGGTAACAGCCTACAAGATGGTGGGGGGAAAACATGGGGCTTTATTCTGCCTGCTCTGAGCAGGCAGCAGGAGGTTGGTCTGGACAAGGAGAGGTGGGATAGAAGACCCAGTGAAATATGGTGGTCTGGGCCAGAAAGGGCTTTCTTAGAAAAACATGTAAGGGCTGAGTCAGCATCTAGGAATGGGGTCACAGCTTTACATGGGACTGTCTGGGGCCAAGCCTCTACAAGGAAGGCCCGCCCTGGTGAATTATAGACTGTTGACCTAGCAGCTTCTGCTACCCAGGTTGCCAAGCAACCTGGATCACTAGCTACCAGGGCTAGGCAGCAGGTCTGGCCCAGTGGTCCTCTTCCCACTGCCACCGCTTCCAGGTGAGAGGATGGGGTGGAGCAGGGCACCACAGGGACTTCTCAGCCAAGTTCTAACCAGCTGTCCTGACACCCAGGAGCTATGTGATCCAAGGCTGACCTCACACAACTTCCCCCTTCCTAGGTTCTTGCTTTCTCATTTGGGTGGAGGCAGGTAACAGAGTCCAGCAGAGGGGCTGGAGGGGCAAGCTCTCACTGGATAGAAGGGCAGGGGTGGTGATGGTGAGGCAACCCTAGGATGGACCTGACCAGGGGCAGTGGAGGGGGGTTCTGCCAGGGGAGGGGATGGGCTGCATGGGCAAAGCCCGAAGGTGACAAAGACCAGTCCACTGAGGCAAAGTGAGGAATCAGAAAGCCTGGATTAGAGCTCTAAACAGAAAGTGACACCAACCTGATGTTCTAGACACCACTCTGACCAGCATGACAAAAGATCAGCCTATACTCAGTGGTCTATTTATCAGCCATCACTGAATAGAAAATGTAATAGGATTCTGCAACATAGAATATAAGAAGCCTTAGAATACATCCAACAAAAAGATGCAAAAGGTCTTCATAGATAAACTTTAAAACTTGACTGAATGATAGAGAAGACACGTGAACAGGGAAAATGCCATCTTCATGGATAGGCAAACTCAATTATGTCAGTTCTTCCCAAATCTACAAATTCAACATGGTCCAAGTCAAAATTTTTAAAAAACCTGACAAGTTGATTGTGAAATTTACATGGGAGAGTAACTACACAAGAAATAGCTAAGGTAATTCTCAAAAAGAAGAATAGGGTGGGGTGGGTGGGGGTGGACAACGTGGACTTGACCTGCACATACCCAAACTTGCTAGAAAACTACCAACGGCTCCCTTTTTCCTCCACTGTGCTCTGGCACATCTTGCATACCATGTATTCTATTTGTTGACTGTCTGCCTCCCCTACCCGCAGTGGACTGTGAACTTCCTAAGAACAGGAATCTTGTCTGTGTTAACACATTGTAGCATCCCCAGTGCCTGGCACATAGGTGATCCTTAAACAGGTATTGAATTAATTAATTTCAGGCCAGGAAACCCAGCTAGAGCAAAGGTGCAAGGGGACACCTTAGGGCAGCTGGGGAATGTGGCTGTGGCCTCAAATTGTGAGGAGGGCCTCAGAGACAGCTGGGAAGAGCTGAACCTAGGGAATCAGAAAACTCCCGCTTCCTCCAAACTCTCAAGTCCAAATCATTGCTCCTGACAGACTGTCAGGGAGGAGGCCTAAGGCTCCCTCATCTCCAGGGCGGGTGGGGCTCAGCATGAAGAGGGTAGAGAGGAGAGGACACTAAAGAGAAAAATTTCGAAGAGTGATATTGAGCCTGGCCAGTGTGGCTCAGTGGTCCCATGCACCAAGAGGTTGCCAGTTTGATTCTCAGTCAGGGCACATGCCCAGGTTATGGGCTCGATCCCCAGTAGGGAGCATGCAGGAGCCAGCCAATCAATGTTCTCTCTCACCGATGTTTCTCTCTCTCTCTCTCCTTTCCTCTCTCTCTAAAAATCAATAAAGAAAAAAATAAAGATATATATATATGAATGATTTATTTAAAAAGAAAGAAAAAAAAAGAGCGATACTGAGAACAGGGCCAGAGACAATATTATTCTTTTTATCAAGCTAGCCAGCGTAACTTGACAGAACCTGATAAAGACAGCATTAAATATGTAGTTAAATCTCACTTAAGAATAGAATTTTCGCCCTGGCCTCTATGGCTCAGTGGTAAGAGTGTCACCCATGGACCAAAGAGTCCTGGTTTCAATTCCAGCCAAGGGCACATACCTCAGTTGCAGTTCGTCCCCAGCCCCGGTTGGGGTTGTGTGGGTGGCAACCAATCGATGTGTCTCTCTCACATTGATGTTTCTCTCTCTCGCTCTCTCTTCCTCCCTCTCTCCCTCAAGCTCTATCTGAAGATTAATGTAAAAATATCCTCGGTAAGATTTTTAAAAAAGAATAGAATTTTCATATATCCAAATATGACAGTAGCAAATAGAATCCAGCCACAATCAAATTGGTAAACCTATGCCCAAGTTGGGTTTACCACAGCAATCCAAGAATGAGTCAATGTCAGGAAGTTTTTCATTGTCAATTATATCAACCAGTTCAAGGAAGACTTCTCTTTCTGGCAATATGGTAGACTAGATGCCTGGATAATCCTTCTTTATGGAAAACTAGCTAGACATGCTGGATAAAATTTAAAACACCTTAAATGCATCTATGAGCTGGAAAGAATATAACAACTATTAAGGCCAGAAATTACATGACTGTAGAAACCTGGCAAGATAAAAAGCTCTTAAGTCTGCTTCTCTTTCATAGCCATTTACTGAGCCCAGTGAGCCTAGCAGCAAATTTCATTGCCTCAAATGACCATCCCAATGTAGGGCATTCAGAGGGAGATGTCCCCCAGAAAGCTGGTCCCCCAAAAAGCTATACTTTCAAAAATACAAGGAAAATTGCTTGTTTTAATAAATGGTAACCATAAGCAGAGCAAAAAAAAAACAAAACAAAACACAAATCCCCTAAGAATTATTAATCAGGATAGGCCCTTACTTGGTTTTGTAGTCAAAATACATACTACCTGATGATCCAATAAAACTTCTAGATTATGCTCCCAAATTGGTAATGTCACCAGTCACATGAGAGAAGCAAAGAAATCCTCTGGAGAATCACCTCTTCATTCCAGGCTTCATGGCACCCCAGATGTGAAGTTGCAAGAAAAACAAGCAGTTCACAGTATACTATCTCTAAACACACAAACACAACACACAAGTTGGCCAAGGAACAGGCAGGGGCTAACCAAAATAACAGCAGAAAAAGACATACAACTCCTCCATATAATGAAATTATCAGACAGATTATAAAATAAGCATGTTAAAAATGAGTACAGGATTTTTTTAAATGCTAAAGAACATCCAGAAATTGGGGGGGGGGGGGGGTCAGTGAAACTAATTTTATAACAGATTACACAACTAAAGAGAATTAGTGATGTGGAAGTGAGATATGAATAAAGCATCCAGAATGCAACACAGACACAAAAGATAAAAATACGAAAGAGAAGTTAGAGACATAGAGGATCAAGTGAGAAGTTCCCATGTTTGTCTAATCAAAATGGAGCAGGAGCAATCTTTGAAGAGTTAATGGCTAAAAATGTATGAGAACTATGAGAAACACCAATATACAGAGTCAGTCCCAACAAATCCTTATCAGGGTAAATAAGAAGACATCCACAGCTAAATACAAAAGCAGCCAGATTAGAGAGGGAAAAAACAAGACTACCTTCAAAGAGCATCAAACTGAAAGTTGACCTCCAAAGAAGACAATGATATAATATCTCCAAAGTAGAGGAGAAAATGTTAGCATTCCCAGTGAAAATATCTTTCAGGAGCCAAAGGAAAAAGTCATGAACTAAAACTTGGGAAAGCAATATAAATAGCGTCTTGTGCAGTTAGACTTTGATGAGTTACATGGTGTCTCCCAAAAATGTATATGTATACACATTTTAACAACTGATAACTCAATTCTCACTCCTTTTCAGGTTTAACTGATTTGAAATAATGGATGAAGCCAGACTAAGCTTTGAACAAAGAAAATTTATCCACTAGACATTTTTTTTTTTTGAATCCTCACCGGAGGACATTTTTCTTTTTTTTTGTTCAGATAGAGCGGGAGGGAGGAAGCGAGAGAAACATCGACATGAAAGGGACACATCAAGTGGTTGACACCTGCACGACTCAACCAGGGTCGAGGACAAACTGCAACTGAGGTACGTGCCCTTAGTGGAAATCGAATCCAGGTCTCTCTGGACTGCAGGCCGATGCTCTAACCGCTGAGCCAGACTGTCCAGGGCTCCACTAGACTTTTTATGAGGATACGTAAAAGATAACGTTTACAGTACAAAACCAGCAACAGTCTAAGAATTGAGGTAAGCTACTGAAAGAGAATGCGCACAAATATTGAATGAAATGATTCTTGATGTTTGCTATTCCATTGCTTCAAGTTATCAGCAGTGCCTGGACCAGCGTGGTCATCAATGTGAAAACAAGTATTGACCAAAAAATTTACTCATTTCTGTAGATTCTTTGAAATTTTGAAAATGAACTGTATATTAATAAATGCTGACTTTATAATCATTCAAATAGTGTATACATTTTGGGGGGACACCCTAAATTATGTAAAACATCTTTGAGTAATCACTAAAGGAATAGGAATACTAAATTTCCAAAACAGGAAAAACATTGTATGTGGGGGAGAAAATTTCTATCTAAAAGAAGGCAGGAAAAGAGTGCAAAAAGGAATGCAGATAATGTAGAATAAAAATTGCAAAATAAGAGGACAGAAATAAGTAAATAATCAATGCATCAATAATTACACAAAACAAGTTACATGCTTCAGGTACAAACAGTATCTGGAATAAAAATTATATGCTATTTACAGTAATACACCTAAAACATAAATATAGGCATATCTTGGAGATACTGTAGGTTCAGTTCTAGACCACATCAATAAAGTATATCACAATAAAGTGAATCACACAGCCCTGGCCAGTTGGGCTCAGCGGTTAGAGCGTAGGACCTTGGATCAACAGGTCACAGATTCGATTCCCAGTTAAGGGCACATACCTGGGTTGCAGGTTTGATCCTTGGCCCTAGTCAGGGTTATGCAGGAAGCAGCCAATTGATGTGTCTCTCTCACATCAATGTCTATGTCTGTCTCTCTCTGCCCCCTCCCTCGCTCCGTTCCACTCTATCAAAAAATCAATGGAAAAATATTCTCGGGTGAGTTTTAACAAAAATAAATAAATCGCAATTTTTTTGGTTCTCGGTGCCTATAAAAG
The DNA here is from genome assembly GCF_014108415.1 of Molossus molossus. NCBI lineage: Eukaryota > Metazoa > Chordata > Mammalia > Chiroptera > Molossidae > Molossus > Molossus molossus. Next base: position 20,363,079 of record NW_023425358.1, on the reverse strand, counting down.
TTATGTTTATAGTGCAGTCTGTTAAGTGCATTACATCTAAAAAATGTACATACCTTAATTTTAAAAATATTCTCTTGCTAAAAAATGCTAAGCACCATCTGAACCTTTAGCTAGTCATAATCTTTTTGCTGGTGGAGGGTTTTGCCTTGATGTTGATGAAAATGCAATAATGCTATGCATAATAAAATTACGTATGCCTATGTACAGATAAGACGTTAGTACTAGATGCCAAATCCTAGAAAGAAAAAAAAGCCACTTTAGAATGATAAAAGGTAAAAAGTTCTAAAACTCTTATGGCACCCAATAACATCTCAAAATAATGTGAAATGGACAGTCACAAGGAGAAATAGATAAATCCACAATCATAATGGAAGATTTTAACATATCCCAGTAATGAGAGCTCTGAGAGACAAAAATATCAGCAAGGTTTCAAATAACACAATTAACAAACTTGATGTTATGGAAATAGTGCAGTATACATAAGTGCAGAATATGTTTTTAAAACACAGATGGAACATTTATGAATATTAAGCACATATTTGGGCTGGTCATAAAGCTCAGCAAATTTCAAAGTACCGGTATACAGACCACATTCTCAGACTCCAATGAAGACATTTTAAAATCAATAAAAAAAAAGATAATTAGGAAAAAAAGTTTTTGAATATTAAAAAATACAGTTTTAAATTACTCATGGACCAAAGAAGAAAATAAATCAGGAAATACAGTTAAAATTAAAATACTATATAGCAAAACTTGTAGAATATAGGTAAAGGAGTACTTAGAGGGGAATTTATAGTATTAAAAACTCACATTATAAAAGAAGAAAGGCTAAAAAAACAATGAGCTATATATCCAACTTTAGTAAGAAAATGATCATGATAAATGCAAAGGAAGGACAAGAAAGGAAATAAAGATAAAAAATTAATAAAAGAACAAACATAATAGAGAAGACCAATAAAGCTAAAGTTAATTCTTATAAAGATTAAAATAGACAAACATCATTGATCAGAAAGACAAAGGGAGGAAGAGAAGGAAGGAGGGAGGAAATGAATGAACCAAAATACAATATTTGGAATTAAAAGAGGAAATACGGATGCTACAAACATTTTAAAATGAGGATATTATGAACAACTTTGTGACAATCTATTTGAAAACCGACATAAAAATCCTAGAAAAATATAACTTAAAATGACTCAAAAAAGGAAAAATCTGAATTATAACCATTTTCTAAAAATTTAAATCAGGAATCTTCCCTCACACATATGTACACAAAACTCCACTAATTACCAAGAAATAATCAATCTTACGGAAACTATCACAAGACTAGAGAAAAAGAGGGACTTCTCCTTAACTCATTTCTTTTTTTAACTTTTTTTCTTTATTGATTTGAGAGAGAGAGAGGAAGGGAGAGGGAGAGACAGACAGAAACATCGATGAGAGAGAATATCAATGGGCTGCCTCCTGTATGCTTCACACTGGAGACTCAGCCCACAACCTGGGCATGTGCCCTGACTGGGAATCCAACCAGTGACCTCTTGGTGCACAGGCTGACGCCCAACCACCGAGCCACACCAACTCGGCATTAACTCATTTCTTGAGGCTAGTATAACCTGGTCACCAAAACCTAACAAGGACAGTATGAGGAAGGAAAATGACAACTAGTGCCACTCAAATTATGGTGTAATTCAAAATAAAATCTTAACAAATCTAGCAATATAGAAAAATTGTAACCTGGACTCCAGAAATACAGTATCAGAAATGCAATACTCTAAGAAAAACTCAGCAATGTAATTCACCACATTAACAAATAAAAGGATGTATAAAACAAGATAAAATTCAACATACACATGGTACTTAAAAGGAAAAATGCTTAAAATAGGAACAGAAGGAATCTTCCTTAATCTAATGAATATCAACCCCAAAAAAGCTTTCTCTGTAAGATAGGGAACATTCAATATTGTACTGACAGTCCGAGCCAATGCACTAAGGCAAAAAATATATATATATGAGGCATGAAAATTGGCAAGATTATCATTGCTTACAGATGATTTATCATAGAAAATCTAAAATAATCTAAAAATAAATCAGAATGATTGATATATAAAAATCAATTACATTTTTATATACTAGAAACTAAATGTCAGAAAATAAAGTTTTAGAAATATTTACGATAACATCAAAAGTACCTAGGATATATCTAACAAAGAACCTATAAAAACTCTAAAGGGAAAATTATAGCCTGGCTGGTGTGGTTCAGTGGTTAAGTGTTGACCCATGCACCAAGAGGTCGCCAGTTCGATTCCCAGTCAGGGCACATGCCCAGATTGTGGGTCGGATCCCCATTGGAGGGCATGCAGGAGGCAGCCCATCGATGTTCTCTCTCATTGATGTTTCTCTCTCTCTCTCTCCCTCTCCCTTCCTCTCTCTCTAAAAATCAATAAAGAAAAAAAAAGGTAAAATTATAATACTCTCTTGAAAGACACTAAAGAAAAGTTCTAAATTAATGGAGAGTGATACCATCTTCATGGTTTAGAAGACCTATAAAGGTATCAATTCTTTTCAAACTGATGACAGATACAATCAATTCAAATAAAACCCCTGCAGGTTTTCTCATGAAGCTTGATCAAATGATTCTCAAATGTATATGGCAATGCAAAGGAAAAGAATAGTAAGACACACTTTTTTTTCTTAATGTATTGATTTGAGAGAGAGAAACATCAATTTGTTGTTCCACTTATTTATGCATTCATTGGTTGATTTTTGTATGTTCCCTGACTAGGGGTTGAACCCACAAACTTGGCATATGGGGACAATGCTCTGACCAACTGAGCTACCTGGCCAGGGCTAGTTAAGACACTCTTGAAGCAGAAAAAGTGGTAGGACTGGCTCTACTAGATATCAAAATTTATTGTAAAGCTATAATAATTGAATCAGTGTGGTATTGGCATAGAGAAAGAGACAACACACAAATGTAAATGAAAAAATTCCAGAAACAGATTCACACATATACAGGCATCTGATATAAAAGAGGTAGTAGCACTGTGAGAGAAAGATAAGATTTCATTTAGGTGTGTGGGGGCAAAAGAAAAGAAGGGAAGAAGAAAGGTATGGAGCTCTACCTAACACCACACACAAAAGTCAATTTCAGGTGGATTAAAGATCTCTATATGAAAGACAAAACTATAAAGACTCTAGAAAATAATAAAAAATAATATCTTTATGGTATCAGGGTGTGTCAGGATAGTATGAAGCTAGGGAAATTCCTTGACAAATGGAATAAGGGAAACTGAACAAAAATAATTAAACAAGGCCAAACAAATTTAAACAACTTAAAACCAGCTAATGAATCACAAGGTTTTAGCTTCCCTAACCAAGGACACTTCAGAGCAAATGTTTTACACATTCTGGATCATTCCGGGGCAGACCAGCCTGGTCCCAGTTCCTCTTGAGTAACATTCTTTAAAAATAAAACGAGAAAATAATCTCTGACCCCTCTATATACACATTTTAATGAATCAACACGCTGAAGAACATACCTGGAAAGCTAATGAATATTCTGTTAAAAAACTCCAGAGACCTTCCCCAGGATTTCCAAAAGCCAAAGAAAGATAAAAAGCTTCAAGACAGCCCTGGCCGGTTTGGCTCAGCAGTTAGAGCATCGGCCCTCGGACCAGAGAGACTCAGGTTCAGTTCCTACCAAGGGCACGTACCTTAGTTGCAGTTTGCCCCCAGCCCAAGATGGGGTTGTGTGGGTGGCGGCCAGTCAAAGTGTCTGTCTCACATTGATGTTTCTCTCTCTCTCCCTCCCACTCTATCTGAAGATAAATGCAAAAATGTCCTCAAGGATATAAAAAAAAAAGCTTTAAGACAAAGGATACATGGCACACACTCATTAGAGCACGCCCACACCTTGTGTCTCTGCTCTCTCCCTTAAACTCAAAGTGACTCCATGAGACTTGCAACTAGAAAGCATTGGTCAGTGGCAGCTCATCCTGGGCTTACCCCTTGAACCTATTTCCAAGGCCTCCTTTTTCTCCAACTTTTCAGTGAGTTTACTTTTGTCACTGTGACTTTAATTTCTCAGAGAGCCAAAGCAGCCCACCTAGGCTCTCTCCTGCTGCTGCCTCTATCCTAAGCCCTTTCTTCATTTCACTGTCCCCAGCTAAAATAAACATACTCTCAAAATCACCTGGACTCATACTGTGAAATCTTTCCTGCATGAAGTCAAGAACCCACACACTACCTGCCTGCCCAAGGCAGACCCACTCCAGGCCCAGTCCCCATCAGATAACAAGAGTAGGAAAGCATTTTCTTTCTTTCTTTCTTTTTTTCTTTTCCGGGAAATGGAAACATTTTGTGTTTAAACATTATTCTCCCACTATTGAAAACATGGACCATCCCCATTTCCCTCCACACCCCCACCAAACCTCTCATCCTCTATGGCTTTGTTGAGTTCAATTTCACATATAAATTTCACTGTTATTGGAACCAATTTGGAGTTCTTGAACTAGATAATTTGAAAAATATTTTTATTGGTTGTTAGAGAAAGGGGAAGGGAGAGGAAAAAGAGAAATATCAACGGGAAAGAGGAACACCTATCAGCTACCTCCTGTACACCCCCACTGGGGATTGAGCCCACAACCTGGGCAGGTGCCCTGTCCAGGAATTGAACCAGCAACCTTTTGGTGCAAGGGACAATGCCCAACCAACTGAACCACACCTGTCAGTGCTAACTAGTTTTACAATAGAATCAAAAGGGACAATGCACCTTTCATTTAAACAAAGTCTTTCCAGACTAAAAATAAATTTATTTATATAAATTAGAGGAATGGAGGGAAGTAGGGAGAGAGACAGGAGAAAGAGAAACATTGATTTGTTGTTTCACATATTTATGCATCCATTGGTTGCTTCTTGTATGTGCACTGACTAGGGATCAAACCCACAACAGGGGCCAGGGCCCATATATATATATATATTCAGTCTCCCCACCCTTTCCCATCCTCCCACCCTTTTCCTTCCCCCATATTGTCACTATGGAGATTGTGTCCACGGAAACAGCCATTCCAACTTCTTGGGTCTTTCTGTACTGTCACAGTTTGAGTGTCACGTGCTGGTGGGCAGATGGGACCAGGCCAGGCACGGCGTGTCTGCACAGTAGGACCATTTCCATCCCATCATGAGTGTTGAGTGTGGTCTACCTTCTCATCTCCACAGTCCCACCTTGAGAATGGGGCACCTCTCTGAGACGTTCTTCTCATGTAGCAAACAATCTGCATCAATGGCACACGGCTATTGGTAGTGGAAGGAGCAGCCTCTGTTGCAGCAGCCCAAGGTGACATCTACCTCCTGACAGCGGAAACATTTCATCTCTCTGGCTACTTCCAGTGCTTTCTGCAGGCTGCAGAGCCTGCCACTGACCGGGTAGATTCCACTGGCCCAGAAAATACAACCCTCATGGACCCAAAATTCATTGCTGTCAAGAGGTAGGTTGGGGATTTGTAACTCCAGCTCAGAGACACCTTCTAAAGTGGTGGGCACAGAGGATTTTGAGTCCAAAACAGTCTTTTCACTGCTGCCCTCCACAGTTCTTTTTTATAGAGGAGCCCCTGGGCCAGGGACTGAGGGCTTCCATCTGTCTTCAGAGTCATGTTGCCGCTTAAACCTGGGGTGGGCGGCCAGGCTCCTCTGCCCCTTCTGCTGCTCCTGCTCCTCCTCCTCCTCCTCAGTGCATGTCTTGGAGCCGCTGGAAGCACATTTAGGCCATCCCTTAACTTTGCATTTCTGTGGCCTTCTTATGAGGTGGGTTCTTCAGAAGAGTGGCTGCATAATCTTGGGGATAAAAGGGTCCAAAGAGGTCACCATGTTCTGACAACTGGCCCACTTGCCGCACAAACAGCAAACGAGGTGTCCCATAACAGAAGACACTGTCACCACAGGTCCCAGCAGCATGAAAGACGAGGCTGGGAGGTGCCTTGCACTCAGTGCTGCTGGATGGCAGGTCAGAGACCTCTGTTCCTTCTGACCCCTCACCAATTTGGTCTGTTCTTCTTCAGTACTGATGATTGTACAAACGGCTCCAAGTTCACACTTATTTACTACATGGATATAAGGGAAAAAAGACTTGATCTTGGCATCATTTTTCTTTTTTTAATCCTCACCGGAGGATGTTTTTCTATTTATCTTCAGATAGAGTGGAAGGGAGGGAGAGGGAGAGAGGGAGAAATAACACGAGAGACACACATTGACTGGTTGCCTCCTGCACGACCCCGACCAGGGCTGGGGACCGAACCACAACCAAGGTATATGCCCTAACCGGAATCAAACCCACAACTCTTTGGTCTGCGGGTCGACACTCTACCACTGAGCCAAAGCAGCCAGGGCTTGGCATCACTTTTATCCAGTGGCTAGGCAGCATACTTTAGTTTGATCTCAGGTTCTTGGGTTTCTATGATGGGAACTGCCTGTTTGGTTTTCCACTTCCAGGGAAGAATTTATTAAATGTTACAAGAAATGCAAACAGTAAGAGAGAAAAGATTGATTTAATTCACTTATATGAAAATTAAGAACTTCTACTCACCAAAGACTTTAAAAAGAGTAAAAATAAACAGCTCTCTCAACAAGATGGGCACATCAGAAGGACTGGTGAGTGTTCCTCCACCCACTCTAGCCCCGGCTCAGCCACAGACCCAGCCCCAACCTCAACACCAGTGCTGGTTCCAACTCCAACTATAGCGCCAGCCTCTTCCCCAGATCCAGCCACAGCAGCAGCTATAATCCCAGCTCCAAGCCAGCCCCAGCCTCCGAGCCCCCAGCGCAGATCTTAGCACAGTTGCTGGTTGGTCCTGCTCTACCAGGCCCCTTCCCCAGCAACCGTGTGGTCCGGCTGCACCTGGTCATTTTGGCCTCCATCGTGGGCAGCTATAAGTGACACAACAAGGGTGCTGCCTGAGTTATTGGAACTCTGCTGGGAACCGTTGACAAGCACCCAGTGGAAGTCACCAATTATTTTTTGGTGCCGCACAATGAGTCAGAAGATGAGGTGGCTGTTGACATGGAATTTGCTAAGAATGCATATGAACTACACAAGAAAGTCTCTCCAAATGAGCTCATCCTGGGCTGGTACACCACAGGCCATGCCATCGCAGAGCACTCTGTGCTGATCCATGAGTTCTGCAGCCAGGAAGCCCCCAACCCCATTCACCTTACTGTGGATACGAGCCTCCAAAATGGCCACATGAGTGAGCATCAAGGCTTATGTCAGCACTTTAATGGGCGTCCCTGGGAGGACCAAAGGGGTGATGTTCATACCTCTGACAGTAAAAATATGCGTATCATGACAATGGACCCATGGAGTTGACCTGATCATGAAAACCTGTTTTATCTCAACCAGGTGACTGGACTTTCAAGTGACTTGCAGCAGGTAGCAGGGTCATCAGCTCACATCCAGGAGGTCCTCAGCACAGTGTTGCAGTATGCAGAAGATGCACTGTCTGGAAAGTGTCAGCTGACAATACTGTGGGCCACTTCTTGATGAGTCTGGTTAACCAACTACCCGAGATAGTTCCCGAGACTTTGAGACCGTGCTCAACAGCAACATCAGTGACCTGCAGATGGTGACCTACCTGGCCAATCTCACAGTCATAGATTGTCCTCAATGGGAAACTTGTAAACCTGTGAATAGGCCCGAGCAACGCTCCTTCCACTCTGGCCCCAGCTCCTGGACTCAGAATGGAGTGAAGTAGAAATGGATTCCTGTGGTTTGAGTCACAATGGGGGAGTCAACTGCTTGTGACTCTAAATAAACATGGCCTACCTTTTGCAAATGGAAAAAAAGTATGCCAAAAACTGAAAAAAAAAATTGCATCATATAACTTATAAAGAACTGGTATCCAAAACATACAAAAATACAAAAGAATAGAAAAATGGGCAAAAGTCTTAAACAAACATTTTATCAAACAATAAATCTAAGTGGTCCATACACGTGAAGAAGTGCTCAGCCACATTAGAATTCAGAGAAATACAAATTAAACCACAATGAAATACTACTACACACCCATCAGACTGACAAAAAACATTCAGGTCCAGCAATATCAAGTATAGGGCAAGGAAGTAGAGAAATGAAGCACTTAGTGCCAATGGGCATGTAAACTGATACAACTGCTTCTGAAAACAATTTAGCATTACCTAGTATAGTTGAAATGGGCATGATCTATCACTCAACAATTCTACTCCCAGGATTATAGCCTATGGAGAAAGTCCTGCAGGTGTGCAACTGAAGACATAAACAAGAATATCCACAGATGTACTGTAATAGCAAAAAACTGGAACCAACCCAAATACCAGTCACAGAGGCTTGGATAAAAAATTGCAGTATGTTCAATTGTAGGTGTAATTCACTTTTTTTCATTACTGTATAGTCTTCAGCAGTGATAGACTGCCATACAATAGTGAAGATGAGTATATTATAGCTATATCCAACAACTTGGATGAATTTATGGAGCACAATATTGAAAAGAAAAAGAAAACTGCAGAATAGTAAACAAGATGTGATGTCTAAAAGTTTTTAAACAGGCAAAATAAAACAATTTAGGAATACAAATTAAGTATACAAAGTATAAAAAGAGCAAAGAGCCTGGCTGGAGTGTCTCAGTTGGTTGACCATTATCCTGTGCACTGAAAGATTGATGGTTTGATTTCTGGTCAGGGCACATACCTGGGTTTCGGGTTCAATCCCAGGTCAGGGTATGTACAGAGGGCAGCCAATCGATGATTCATTCTCTCTCTCTCTCTCTCTCTCTCTCTCTCTCTCTCTCTCTCTCTCCCCTCCTCCTCCTCCTCCTCCTCCTCCTCCTCCTCCTCCCTCAGCATGTTCTCAGGTAAGGATTTTAAAAAAAAATAGCAAAGAGAAGATGAATACAGAATTCTGGATGATGAGAGCAGGGGAAAAAGAGGAGAAGATGAGGATTTATAAAGGAGTAATAAAGCTTTTTCTTAAAACAGTATACTGCATATTCTTCTTACCTTATAAATATTTTATAAATACAGTATCCTTTTGTAGCTACTCAATGTCTAATAAAAATAATCGTTAAAAGAGCAGCTTAAAGGAGAAAATCCCCACGTGGTTGTATTGATAGATGTTGAAAACCCATTTGACAATGTAAAAATTAATAAAGGAAAACCTCATTCCAAATGGAGTTGGGGATTCACGAAGGGAGGGCTCTCAAACACATACCACTTGTCATGGCTTATTCTACATACCCCAGCACAAAGTAAGTTACTTTATAAATCCCCACAGAAAGAAGATTTTCTCCTTGCCCAGCAACAATTCACCCTATTAGAAGCCACCACAACCCTGAATTCTCCCTCTCCTCCAATGAACTTTTATCAAAACTGCTCCTCCCAGTTTCCTCCCTTTATAAAAGTATGCTTTTCTCCTTTGTCTTTGGACTTGCCTATGGTTCTCCATAGTTTGCTTGTCCCAAATTGCAATTCCTGTTATTCCCAAATTAACTCATTTGCTGATAGATATCTTTATTGTTTAATTTTTAAGGTTGACAACAGTCTCCAGGGGGCACAACAACATTTCATTCTGTGTCACTGATGCCCCCTGGCAGCAGACTTGGGCAGGACTGGCAGCCAAGGGTCCAATCCAGAAGTCCCATGTTTAAAAAAAAATCCTAACCACTCCAATCAGACAAGAAGAAGAAATAAAGAAATAAAAGGCATCCAAATTAGAAAGGACGAAGTAGCCCTGGCCGGTTTGACTCAGCGGTTAGAGCGTTTACCTGCTGTCCAGAGAGACCCGGGTTCGGTTCCCACTAAGGGCATGTACCTTGGTTGCAGTTTGTCCCCGGCCCTGGTTGGTCGTGAGGGTGGCAGCCACTCGATGTGTCCCTTTCACGTTGATGTTTCTCTCTCTCTCTCCCTCCCACTCTATCTGAACAAAAAGTGGAAAAATGTCCTCGGGTAAGGATAAAAAAAAAGAAGAAAGGACGAAGTAAAACTGTCATTATTTGCAGATGACATGATTCTGTATATAGAAAGCCCTAAAGAGTCTGCCAAAAAGCTTCTAGAACTGAAAAATGAATTTAATAAAGTAGCAAAAGACAAAATTAATATTTAGAAATTGGTTGCATTTTTATACACCAATAATGAACTATTGGGAAAAGAAATTAAGAAAACACTCCAACCAGGCCACTTTTGCTCAGTGGTTAGAGCGTCGGCCCACGGACCAGAGTCCTGGGTTCATTCCCACTAAGGGCACATACCTAGGTTGCAGTTCATCCCTGGCCCCAGCTGGGGTCGTGCGGGTGGCAACTAGTCAATGTGTCTCTCTCTATCTTTTCCATTTTTTGTTTAATGTCCTTGTGAGAGAATTAAAACAAAAACGGCTAGGGCTATGCTTTCATTTATTTATATCTTTTTCAGTTTTTTTTTTCTTCTATGTCTTACAATTTTCTGAGTACAGGTCTTTTACCTCCTTGGTTCAATTTATTCCTAGGTATATTACTTATATATTTTTTGATGCAATTGTAAATAGGATTGTTTTCTTTTCTTTTTTAATCCTCACCCGAGGACATTTTTGTATTTATTTTCAGATAGAGCAGGAGGGAAAGAGGAAGAAAGAGAGAAAAACATCGATGTGGCACCAAATAGAGAGCCCAGAAATAAATTCATGCCTATTTGGTCAATCAATCTATGACAAAGGAGACAAGAATATACAATGAGGTAAAGATAGTCTATTCAATAAATGGTGCTGGGAAAACTGGACAGAGACTTGCAAAAAAATAAAAAAAAACCAAAAAAACTAGACCACCTTCTTATACCATATACAAGAGTAAACTCAAGACGGATTAGAGACTTAAATGTAAACCTGAACCCACAAAACTCCTAGACGAAAACATAGGCAGCAAACTCTCTAACAAAGCTCCTAGTAATATTTTTGTTGATATCTCTTTGGGTAAGGAAACCAAGAAAAAATAAACAAATGGAACTACATCAAACTAAAATGTTTTTGCACAGCAACAGAAACCATCAACAAAATGAGAAGACAACATATTGAATGGGAGAATATACTGCCAATGAAACACCCTATAAAGGCTTAATATCTAAAATTGATAAAGAACTCATACATCTTACTACCAAAAAAATAATAATAATCCAATTTTTAAATGGGCAGAGGACCTAAAATGTTCTCCACAGAAAACATACAGATGACCAATAGACCTATGAAAAGATTCTCAACATCATTTATTGTAATAACTCCACTCTGACCCTCAGTTACTGCATGAACACACACACCCTGGCAGTTTCTTTTTTGTAAACATAAGGGCCTTGAGAAACCCAAGAAAACTATAAAGATAAGGGGTTAATGACGGCCTTGAGAAACTCAGAGGAACCATGAGAAAAAGATTAATGATTGCCCTATCCTCTAACAACTGCTCTCAACCCCTTCTCTCAGTTCCCCCCCTTAACAGTGCCAAAAGCAGCACCAAGAATGTAGTTGTTTTTTGTTTTTCTCTGTAGTTTGTATCTATATAAGCGGGCAACAAAGAAGGCTTGGTGCTGTCAATTTGGAGAGAGCCCCACTTCAGCCTGCCTGTGTAATAAAGTGCTCCTTTACAATTCGGCTGTGTGTCTCTGGTTATCTTGCTGACACCTTACAACATTATCATCAGAGAAATGCACACTAAAACCACAATGAGATATCACTCACATCTGTCAGAATGGCTATCATCAATAAATCCACAAACAACAAATGTTGCTGAGAATGTGGAGAAAAGAGAATCCTTGTACACTGTTGGTAGGATTGCAAATTGGTGCAGCCACTATGGGAAACAGTATGGAAGTTCCTCAAAAAATTAAAAATAGAATTGTCTCATGAGCTAGAAATTCTACTTCTAAGTATTTATCTGAAGAAATCCTAAACACAAATTTGAATAGATATATGCATCCCTATGTTCACTGAATCAATAGATTGGATAAAGAAGATATGGTGCATATATACAATGGAATATTACTTGGCCGTAAAAAATTAAATCTTACCATTTGAGACATGGATAGACTTAGAGGGTATTATGCTAAGCGAAACAAGTCAGTCAGAGAAAAACAAATACCATATTTCACCTATATGTGGAATCTAAAGAATAAAATAAAACAGACTCACAGATATAGTGAACAAACTAATGGTTGCTAGATGGGAGGGGGTTTAGCTGGGTGAAAAAGGTGAAAGAATCAAGAAACATAAATTGGTAGCTACAAAACAGTCACAGGGATGTAAAGTACAACATAGGGAATACAGTCAATAATATTATAATAACTATGTATGGTGTCAGGTGAGCAATAGACTTATGGGGGGATCACTTCATAAATTATATAAACATCTAACCATTATGCTGTACACATGAAGTTAATATAAAATAACACTGAATGTCAACTGTAATTTTAAAAATAAAAATAAAATTTAAAAACAGAAGGAAACTACTTCCACACTTTAAAGGCCATTTGCCAAAACCAACAGCTGATAGCCTGCTCAGCTGTTAACGGGTGATTTCCATCTACATCACATGTGGATTTCAATCCACATCAGAAACAAGACAAGGATAATTAGTTAATATTGTTTCAGAGTTCTAGCTAGTCGTCCCTCGTTTATCGCGATCAATCAGTTTCAGACTCTAGAGGTTGCACCTGGCATTGAAGGATTCCTAGAGTGCTCAAATACATAGGCCTACAGTTCATACGTACAGTAATTTTAATTTTAATTATAATACAGGGGTGTATAATTGACTCAGACAACCGAGTGCACGCTGTATCACTTTCACTGTCTCGATCAACTTTTTAATGAATATATTTGAAAAAAGCACGATAGAGTGAAGCCGCAAAAGTCGAAGCATAAAGTGTCAAGGGACGACTGTAAAGGAAACTAGCAATTAAACTGGTATATTGGCAAATCAGCAGGTTGTATCCATAAAACAGGTTTATTTTTAAAACTACCAGAGTTCATAAGATATAAAATAAATTATATTAAATTATTAGCTTTTCTCTACATTAATAATCAGAAATAGAGATGGAAAAAATATCCCATTCACAACAACACCATAAAATAGTTAGGAATGAATTTAACAAGTTATAGAATTCATCTAAAGAAATTATAAAATCTGCCCTGGCCGGTTTGGCTCAGCGGTTAGAGCATCGGCCTGCGGTCCTGAGAGACCCGGGTTCGGTTCCCGCTAAGGGCGCGTACCTCGGTTGCAGTTTGTCCCCGGCCCTGGTCGGTTGTGCGGGTGGCAGCCACTCGATGTGTTCCTTTCGCATCGATGTTTCTCTCTCTCTCTTCCTCTCTCTCCCTCCCACTCTACCTGAACAAAAAATGGAAAAATGTCCTCGGGTGAGGATTAAAAAAAAAAAAGAAAGAAATTATAAAATCTTATTTGAGGACCTAAAAGAAGTCCAACAAATGAAAACCATTTTTTACCATCTAGGGAGCTTAGGGATCATAAAAATTTCAACTCTCCCAAAACTTACATCTAAATTTAATGCAATCATTTAAATCCCAATAGAATTTTTGGTTTGGGCAAGAATGGGAGATAACTGAATAAAGTAATTTTAAATTTCATGAGAAAGAATAAATTCTAAGAATAGCCTGGTGAGGTATTTAAAAAAGAAAAATAGTGAGGGAGATTGACCCATCTAAATGCTGATGATGCCCAATATTCTAGTTTCAGCTAGGGGTCGCACCTCTCACACTGGAATCACCTGTCCAACTAATAACAGATGTCTCCATTGGCATGTCTAAGGGGCATGTTAAACCCAACAGGTCCAAAATCAAATACAGTGGGATATAAATAATGACCAACGTAGTTCATCTAATAAATGAGGCTGGCGTAAGTGAACTTCCATCTGGGAAAACAAAAAACAAAGCTTGACTCCTGTCTTACCCACTTATACTAAATATATTCCACAGGGAGTGGAGGTTGACACAAAAATCTAAAAACATTTCAACAAAATCTCAGAGAATGTTTCAGGGTGGCAGGACTTTCTAAAGCATGATAGGAAAACCCCAAAACCTAAAAATGTTTACCTTTCAAGAAACACCATACACCAAGCCAAGTACAAACCAGTAGAAAAGGAGCCAAAGTTGTGAAACCAGGAAGCCCTACGTGCAGAGAAAGACCAACAGGCTACAAGCAAGCGGGACCTACAAGGAAAATTACTTGGAGATGGCTCTTTTAAAATGTAAAGCATGCAGCTTCCTTTCCAGGTCTTCTATCCTGCAGATATGAGAGCACCACACCATAAAAATATCTATACAACAAAAGTATTTCCTGTAATGACCCAAAAAAAGTTGGAAAACAACCCAGGGAAATGGTTTCATCTGAGCTCGGGCTTAATAGGCAGAGGAAAAATCCCCCACTCTTCTGTCTAGCGTGTGTAAGCTGGCCATCCGGTCCACAAGGCCTTGCACTCACCCTGGGTTGTGAGGAGCAACACCCCCACGGCAGCCGCTGCCCCCAGACTGGCTGGCCCAAGGCCGGTCTCGCACACCGAGGTTGGTCACATTGCTCTCCACCCGCACACAGGCTTGGGCATGGACGCTAAGTGCCACCTAGCACCCACCAGTCAGGGAGCTCGTGATACTTCCAAGGCACATGCGCAGAACGCAGCTGCACGTGTTGGGCAGGCACACTGCACAGGTGCCATTGTGTGCCCGCCTCACCGGTCTGGAGAAGGGATGTAGGAGGCCGCCTGGAAGAAGGCCAGGGGCCCAACAGGACTTAACGTTAAATACCCCCAGCCTCTGGAGAGAGATGGCCAGGTGAAAAGTTGAAACCAGCCCTCAGGCTCATGTTGTGTAATGATAGTTGATTTAGCATGAAGAACTCAAAACTCTCTTCCGAGAAATATGGCTCTCCTCACACTGCAGCCCCTGAAGCTCGCTAATAACAAATTGGTTTAAGTGGTGGGACACAGGGAAGCGGAGTGAGTCCAGAGCTTCAACAGAGGAAAATAGTTGTGGGGAAGGAAGGACAAATTCTAAGTGGTGGGTTAGAGCTGGCAACAGCTTCTCAAGAAACCTGCAGTTCAGGCAGGAAGTGGTCCCAGAGAATCCCATAGAAGCATCTCAGCAGAGTGGGTAAAAAAGGAGAAGGGATGTGTCCTTCAGATCCTTCCCCTCTCAGTGATCCAAGTTTGCCCCAATGGTATGAAATCCCTATCTTTGGCTAGCAGCAGCTGAGCATGCCAGCACCCCAGAAGCACCACAGGCAACTTTCAGAGCAGGCCAAATGGTTAAAAGGCCAGGAGGATGGCTGTAGGGTTTAGGAAGCAGTTGAAGACCTACAGGTAGCAGATGGAGACCAGTGACTCTTGGATACAAAGGCTGGGGGTAGGGCAGCAAGGGGCTTTGAGCCACCATTCTAGCTTCGATCACACCAATTCCAGATGATTGGCAGTCCTTTGAGCCTCTGGATAAATTTCAGGTGGAGAAATGACCCTGTGGCTAAATAAGCTGGGAAACCTGTACTATCACCTGACTCATATTTAGAAAACGAATAGGGAGCTAGGGTGGGCAGTGATTTGTCTGAAGCCTTGGGAGTTCAAAGGTTCTGCAGGACCCACCAGGAGCCCTAGTTGGGCCTGGCACATTCCAAGTTACCAGATAAAAATATCCAGACTGAAAAACAGGCCTGGCAACATTTGGGCTCATTGTTAAATGGGATGTGCCTTGCCAGGCCCTTCATCTGTTCACTCTATCTTTCTTACTGTGGAGACAGTGCTCCTAGCAGTTCTGAGAATGGACAGAGGCCAGTCTGAGGCTTCAGATGCCCCAGTGGAAAAAGTATGTTCCTTTGGAGAGCTGGCTCCCGTGGCCAAGCTAGCTGTTCATCTGCTCACAGAATCAAGAGCAATATGGCCTTTTGGTTCCAAAGGAAGCCTCAAAGGTTCCATTTCCAACAAAGGCAGAACCCTTCAGTGGAATCCTGAGGATGTTTCGGGTACCTTGGTCACCGCCAATACAGCCTGGCCCAGCTGCAGAACAACCTTCAAACACAAGTAGCTAGTAGAGGCACCGCCAACTTAGATCAAGCCTTGTGTTCTCCGTAAATGGCAGTAAGTTTGAGCTTCAACAGTCTTCACTTATACGTTCTAGAGCTGTGAACTCTTGGCCAACTCTGTTTGAACCACAGGTCTGAGTCATGTAAAACTTGGGAAACTGACCCAACAAGAGGAGCCAAAAAGCAGTTATTTAGATGGTAATGAAGAACAAACTAGAGAGTTTTTATCAGCCTATTAACCCATGCCTTTCTTTGATAAATAAAAATGTCAAATCCTTGTCCTGATCTGGTAGTAAAGCACAGTACTAGTCCTGAAGTGGGGTTTTTAATCCTAAATCTGTGGGGCACTTAGGGGTAGAGGGGGCTCATGTAAGGTGATCATTTTTCTGAGGTCACAAAGGAAACTTTGTTTCCATCTGATTTTTTTTTTTTTTTTTAGAGAGAAAGGGAAACTTCAATGTCAGAAAACATCAATCAGTTGCCTCCCAAATGTGCCCCAACCAAAGATCGAATCCTCAGCCTAGGTATGTGCCCTGACAGGGAATCAAACCTGCAACCTTTTGGTGTAACAGGACAATGCTCTAACCCACTAAGCAACACTGACCAGGACTTCATCTGATTTTCTGTAAATTATTTTGTAGAGTCCCTAACCCAAGATTCAGAACTACAACCCTGTATAAGAGAAACACCAATGAAGACACTCCATTTCACTTAAACCAGTTCAAACCAACTCAAAATCCATCACTTTTCACCTTTCAGATTAGTATAGACTGCATGCTGGCAAGTGTGTTGGGGAAATACACTCAGTGTAGGAGTTGAAATTGCAAGTTTTTTCTGGAATGTATCTTAGAATTTTTAATAGATCTACCATCTGACAGCCAGTTCTCTTTAAAATTTACCCTATAGACAGATGAGTTAATGAATATATACCCTCCCACAGTATTTTTCATAAATGTTAAAAACTGAAATGTTTATAAATAGAGGACTTAAATGACAGTACATCCAAATCACTGGAATGCTATGTGGTTGTTCAGAATAACATAGACCCAGATGGGCTATTCTGAAACAAGTTCCAAAATACACTAAGTGGGAAACAGAAACAGAGCAGAATGTGTGTACATTTGTATGCTCAGGATGGATACGGTCTCCAGGGAGAAAATTGCAAATCAGAGTGGAAGGCAAACTTGTCTTTCATTGTCCAGCCTTTTTTTTTTTTTTCCTTAAATCCTCACCTGAGGATCTTTTTCCATTGACTTTCAGATAGAGCAGGATGGAGGGAGGGAGAGAAACATCAATGTGAGAAAGACACACTGATTGGGTGCCTCCCGCATGACCCCAACCAGGGCCAGGGATCAAATCACAACCGAGGTATGTGCCCTTGACTGGAATCGACCCCGCAACTCTTTGGTCTGTAGGCTGACACTCTAACAGCTGAGCCAAACCAGCCAGGGTTCTCCAGCCTTTTGTATTGTACTGTTTGAATTTTTACCATGTGCATGTTACTTAAAAAAAAAAGTCTAAAGAACAGTCCCTGTCCCTCCCACACTTAAAAATAAGGTTGTTGCATTTATTCACCTATTTGCTGCCTTGAACTAAATAAGGACCTTCCTACCAGCCAGACCAACTCCCTCTTCCCAAGCAGGTCAACTGCATTTTATCTTCCCACAATAATGGCAGGAACTCTCCTGGGAAACAGGTTGTGATGAGCACAGTGGGCACACCCAGAAATTGAAGGTAAAATGTTAAAGAAATTCAGTATTTCTGTTTCTGTGGGTGTTGATGGTGAAGACAGAAAATGAAGATGGTAGAGATGAGGAAGAATTTAAAGACAGTTTAAAGCCATCATGGTGGAAAGGATGAAGAGGAGGAAGGTGCTGGATTTTACTAAGATAAGAAAACAGACTGAGTTCAGGAGTCTCACCAATAAAAGTTTATAGTATTGTATTTTGATTACAAGTGTGTAGATAAAAAACTTGAGTATTATCCTCTGGTAAAAATGCAGAACCAACTTCATCTTAGATTAAAACAGTGGATTTGGAGACAAAATAGACCATATGCTGCCTGGGATGAAGAGAGTGAGCTGAACTGGGGAGGAATCACCAGCTCAAGAAACCCCAAAACACTTAGAGAATCTTCCAAAGAAGCCAGGGTCTCTCCCTCAGTATTTTCCCAAACATCCCTCTCCCAGGGATGTGGTTTGGGGAAGCCCCAAATTCACATGCCATAGGTGCCTCTGGCCATGTGCACAAGTGGATCAGGACTCCTGATTCCAGTGTGGCCTGCTTCCCTCACCAGTGCTTCCCAGTCTTATGCAGACCTCACCGGGCGGCATGTGGGCCACTGCTGATATGGGGTGGAGGAAGATGACGGCTTGAATCACAGACCAGTGGTACAAGTCCTTCAGAGAATCCTAAATCCCCAAATAAGAGAGGGGAAGTGAAACCAGAAGTTTTCCAATAGCTATTGAAAAGAACTCAGCAACTCTTGCCTTTTTATTTGACCCTGAGAAATTGCTTGAGGGACACAGCTGAATGAGGCTGTGACTAGACAGGAGGGAAGTCCTGGTATGCCTCTGGAGAACCTGGGGCCCACCTCCCACACCTGTGGGCGAGTGGGGCTCAGAGACCTGTCTGCCCCATAGCAGGGACCCTGACTGGGCATGGTGGAGCCACACAGAGAGAAAGCAGAAACAGGACCTCTAGACCCTGCCACACCATTGACGGAGGCCACCACCAAATCAGAACCAGGGCTTCTTTCATATACAAGGTCCTTTCCTAAAAGAAATCCTTTGGAGTTTAAACATTTGGTTTGCTACCCAGGTCAGCGGTCTCACCAGTGTCAGATCTGTCTTCTCTTCAACCTCAAAATACTGAGATCAGCCTGGCCAGTGTGGCTCAGTGGTTTAACGTTGACCCATGAACCAAGAGGTCACTCACTGGTTCAATTCCAGGTCAGGGCACATGCCCAGGTTGAGGGCTTGATCCCCAGTAGGGGAAGTGCCAAGAGGCAGCCAAATGATGTTTCTCTCTCACCGATGTTTTATCTTTCTCTCCCTCTCCCTTCCTTTCTAAAAATCAATAAAAATATTTTTTTTTTTAAAAAGATATTGAGGCGGGAAACCTCACTGTCAATGGTTAACTAAGGAAATCACTCCAGCAGTGAGAATTTGGGTGATGGATGGTGAGGTTGAATGACAGGATCTTTCTTCTCCAAGCTGTTCAAACAAAGCCACAGCCAAGATGACAGTTGCTCAGGCCAACACATCCCTGACCTGAGACAGAAGCCACTCAGTGTCAAGCCACCTCTTGACCCATGGCCCCCTTAAGGGTTCCCTGAATCAGAACCCCTAGGGGAACATTACTCTGGGGGTCTCTTTCCCTCCCCTCCCCCTCAGATCCCAACACTGTTCATCTTCTAGGAGAGAAACCAGCCCTGCCCCTAGAGCCTCTCCAACTTCTGGATGGTGCTGGACTTGCCACATCTTGAGGAGCCAGGTACCAAGAGAAGTGGCTCAAGCTGGATATTCTGGTTCTCCATCTTTTGCCCCAGAGTCACGAAAAAAAAAGTATAGTCTCACAGCAGGCACAGCATCTTGTTTCTTTTAAAAAATAAATATTTATAAACTTAGGGAGGAAGATTCAAAGAATCAAGAGTATTTTTCCCTCCGAAAGCACAAATGTCCCATGTGAATCAAATCAACGTTAAGTCCACCAACACCCCCCCCACACACACACCCAGGAACTCTGCCTTGAGGAAGGAGCAGGGGAGCTGATCTCTGGCTCCAAGCCCCTTAGTCCCCCTTGGTGATCAGGTCCTCGATGTAGGCATCCAGCTCGTCATCTGTATTGATGTCAATATCCTGAAACAGAGTGGGGCAGGGTCAGCTGGGGGACATAAGGTGGTGGGGGCCTGCCTCACCTCCCTTCTTGCACCCTGTGGGGCCTGAGGAGTCCCTCCTCTCCCTCCACCCCTCTAGCTGTTAGCCCTGTCCTCTCCTGATCAAACCCCCACCCCAATCCTCTGTGTACAGATGACGCCCAGATTTTTTACCTCTGTCCTGACTCTACCCCAAGTTCCAGGTTGCCTTAGATGTGTTGCAGGCTTCAAAGACTCAATACATCCAAAACAGCACAACTAGACCCCTTCACCCCATGCTGTTCCCATCTCAGTACAGGCCACTACCTTCCCTCTGCCCATGGGCTCAAGATAAACCACAAGAATCACCCTTGTTTCTTTCCCTTTCCCTCAGATATTACAGATTTGCCCACTTCCCTCCCTCCTCACTGTCATCATCCAGGGTTAAGGACACCAGAATCTCTCGCCCAGACAACTGTGGGAACCTCACTGGAGTCCTGAGTTCTAACCTCTGCCCCCTCCAGGCCCTCCTACAACCAACCAGAGTAAGTCTTAGATTGTAAACTGGATGCCACACCCCTCCAATGACTTCCCACCTCATACAGGCTCCACCACTTCTCCTACAGCTCACTACTCTCTGCCTTAGGTCTAGGGTGCTGCTTTTCTCTCTGCCAAAAGCACTCACACTCACTGCTGCATGATAGGTTCCACCCTCAGCTCAAATACCTCCTTTGAGAGACCACCCCTGACCATCCTAGTAAAGTGGCCTCCCCTTTTCCAGTCTCTCCTTCTATTTACTTCATGGCACTTCCCACCATCAATAATTCTATCTCCTCCACTAGAGTGTCAGCTGTGAGAGCAGGGACCTTATCTTGCCTGTCTGGTTCACCCAGTATCCTCAGGACAGGCACAGAGCAGGCCCTCGGTGTTTACTGCCTGGATGAAGGACTGAGACCCTACAGGGCACTCCCCACTTTCGGGCCACCCAATCCCATCTGGGCGTCATCTGGAAAAGTGAAAATTTCTATTTTATGGCTTGGAGGATTATCAAACCAGGTTGTACATCAAAATCTCCAAACAAGGGCAAAAGTCTGATACCGTGGGTCTGGCTGGGATGAGGCCCAGGCAGCCGCACCACCTCCAGCCCTCCTGGTCAGGATGCTGTGCAGCCAGGGTTGTAACCACAGATTCCTGTGAGTGGGGAGAAGGGAGCAAAAGGTGCCCAAGCCCCCTCCCTTAGAGACCAGGTGGTCCAGCTGCAATAGAGGGTTGCCTGGCTCACCTCCTGCACCTTTTGTAGGAGTGCCACGATGTTGGTCCTCAGCTTCTGCAGCTTCTCCTCTGTCTCACGGAGCTTTCTCTCGGATGTGCGTAGGCTCTCCTCAGAGGCCTTGGCCCGTGAGTCGGCGCGACTCTGGTAGGAATGGCACAGATTCTGGAGCCCCACTTCATACTGTCTGAAGTACTCTTTCTGTCAGAAGAAAAGCCAGAGAGTGGGTGCATGAGCTCACAGGGGTCTCCAGGGCCCTTCTAAATGAGCACTGATTTCCCCAACTAGCTCAGCACAAGGATTCTGAATCTGAATGTCAAACACAAGGGACAAGTAGTCTCTAGCTCTGGAGCAGAAAGACCTTGATGCCCATCTTGAAGAGTTGCCATGAGAACGGGAACACACATGTGAAACACTCAGCAAAGTGCTTTGGCTGATAGCAAGCATCAACCCATGCACCAAGAGTTTGCCGATTTGATTCCCGGTCAGGACACATGCCCAGATTGTGGGCCTGATGCCCAGTGGGGGACATGCAGGAGGTGGCCGATCAATGCTCTTGCTCATCGATGTTTCTATCTCTCTCTGTCCCTCTCACTTCCTCTCTCTCTAAAATCAATAAAGGAAAAAAACTTTTTTAATAAAGTGTGGAGTAGTAATCTTAACTGTAGTTTCGGTAGATATGAAGCTTTTCAAGCTTTTAAAGGGTAGCAGAGCACTTCTTCTAAATGAAATGTTACATGGAATCTCAGTGTAAAAAATTACTTAGGCAGTATCTCTCTTTAGGTTTTTTTTCTTTTTTAACTTTTTTTTTTATCCTCACCCAAGAACATTTTTTGTTCAGGTAGAGTGGGAGGGAGAGAGAGGAACAGAAAGAGAGAGAGAAACATCGATGTGAAAGGAACACATCGAGTGGTTGCCACCCGCACAACCGACCAGGGCCGGGGACCAACTGCAACCGAGGGTACGCGCCCTTAGCGGGAACCGAACCCGGGCCTCTCAGGACCACAGGCCGAAGCTCCACCCGCTGAACCAAACCGGCCAGGGCGTTTTTATTTCTTTTCTAAGTTCAAATTTATCATGATGTACTTATAAATCATCAATGAGAAAAGTCATTTTAATGAACACAAAGTCACAACCAGCAGGTCCTGCCTGACCAATACAGTCCTCCCAACTCTAGCATTTCTTTCTATGAAGATGTATGAACTACCCAGCATCATTCGGTGGCTACTGACTGCTGCTTTTTGTTTGTTTTTTAATCCTCACCTGAAGATATGTTTTCTTATTGATTTTAGAAGCGAGAGGAAGGGAGAGGGAGGAAGAGAGAGAGAGAAACATTAATGTTAAGAAAAAAACATTGATCAACTGCCTCCCACACACACCCCAACCAGGGATCAAACCCGCAACATGAGTTATGTGTCCTGACCAGAATTCAAACCTATGACTGACCCTTCGGTGCACGGGACAACACTCTAACCAACTGAGCCACAATGACCAGGGCCTGACTGCAGTTTTTTAAAAGTGTTACTGACACCCTGGCTGGTTTGGTTCAGCGGTTAGAGTGTCGGCCCACGGACCAGAGAGTCCCAGGTTTGGTTCCTGCTTGGGGCACGTACCTCAGTTGTAGTTTGTCCCCAGCCTGGCTGGGGTCATGTGGGTGGCAACCACTCGATGTCTCTCTCTCTCACATCGATGTTTCTCTCTCTCTCGTTCTCCCTTACTCCCTCCAGCTCTATCTGTAGATGCAAAAAATATCCTCGGATGAGGATAAAAAAAATAAAATAAAAAATAAATAAAAAGTGTTACTGATAATTATTTACTGTCATTCACCTTATAATCTAGAATATTATCCTATTAAACCAAGATGGCAAAAGAAACTCCAAGTTCTACACAAAAATTTAATTACCTTGGCAGCACAAATAAATGTCCAAACCTGCTCTAGCTTAAACCTGCTCCAAAGTACTAAAATTCAGTATACAATGTCTTGAGTCTGACTGGGATTTGTATTAGTTTTTTTATTATTATTAAGTTTTTATTGATTTAGAGAGAGGAAGAGAGAGAAACATCGATGTGAGAGAGAAACACTGATAGGCTGCTTCCTGCATGCCCCTTACTGGGGATCGAGCCTGCAACCTGGACATGTGACCTGACCGGGAATTGAGCCGGGACCTCTCATTCCATGGGTCAATGTTCAATACACTGAGCCACACAGGCCGGGGCTTATGTTCATTTTTTTTTTAACTTTTATTTTAAAGTAATTATAGATTCACAAACAGTTATTATGTTTTTATATATACACACACATATATATCGGTGTGTGTGTGTGTGTGTTGTGTATTTGAATCTAGTATTTGCAGAACTCTTGTGGGTTTTATGGAACTCCTAGTCCAGCATGGTGGGAAAAAGGATGATCATTTAGACTGAACACCAGACTTTACTGTGTCCCTGACATTAAAAAAAATAGTTTGAGTTATTTTAGGCATTAATAATCAGGATATAAAGTTGATGCACTGGTGACATACCCCCTTTTACAAGAATAAACTAATAGACTATTTTAGGCTCAGACACTCCTACTGACTACGTTTCGGTTTGAGCAATGGAGCCCACTGCACCCAGGCTTTGCTATGAGTTTAGCAACAACTTTAAGGCAAAGCAACAAAGCTGACTGACAAGAAGATGCCAGGCCAAACCCAGCCAGCCTATCACCTGTTTGTTCCTGGGATCTGCAGGGCAACAGTTAAGACATGGAGCTTTCCGTGAGGCTTTCATAAGTGTTACATCTTCTAGCTTCCTCAGTGTACCATACCCTCTCATCTCACAGGGAAGCAAGATGGCACCATGAGAAGAGTAAGACCCTTGTCGTGAGGATTGCCTGGGTTCAAATCTGGGCCCTATCACAATAGACTCTTCACCTCTCGAAGGCTTAGTCTCTTCAACTCCTAGCCTCATTTCCTTTTTAAAAAGAGGCCCTGGCAGGTTTGGTTCAGCGGTTAGAGCGTCGGCCTGCAGTCCAGAGAGACCCAGATTTGGTTCCCACTAAGGGCACGAACCTCGGTTGCGGTTTGTTCCTGGCCCTCGTTGGGTCATGTGGGTGGCAACCACTCAATGTGTCCCTTTCACGTCGATGTTTCTCTCTCCCTCCCTCCCTCCCTCCCACTCTATCTGAACAAAAAATGGAAAAAATATCCTCGGTGAGGATAAAAATAAATAAATAAAATAAAAAGAGTAATGAAAGACAAAACCTCATATTTTTCTCTCTGGAAAAGCTTATCAAGAACAGCTGGCACATGAGGGCCAAACAATACACTCATCTTGCAATTTCAATTCCAGTTCTCTTCTCCAGAAAAACCACCCTAGAAAACATCTATTCCTACCATGAAGATATCCCACTTGATATGGATGACTCCCAGATCCCCATCTCCAGCCCTGACCTTCCCGCCCCCAAATGCTAGTACCCAATCTCCACATGCCCAATGGACATCACCAGAAATTTAGTGCCTGTACTTCCAGCCCAACACAGTTAAATCTCAGGTAATCATCTTTCTCTGATTAAAGTCCTGCTTTCTCTCCCAGTTAATAGCTTTGTCATAAACCTCTAATTCCCTCAGACTTGAGACACAAGGAAGCATGTGGCCTCTGTCTCCTCCACTCTCATTTGCCCAGTCAATAGCCAGTCTGTCAATGACATCTGACATGGCCCTTTCACCTGCTCCTCTACTCCCACCACTCTTGCTTCCATTCTCATTCCCTCACCTCTGATCTTTTACAGCTGAACTGGCCTCCTTACCCCTGCATCTCCCATCCACCCCTCCTACCCAAACATGCTGCTACCAGAGTTAACCTCTTAGGGGAAGGGCTAGCAGACTATAGCCCATGGGATACACCAGCTTGTTACCCGTTTTTGTAAATAAAGCTTCATTAAAACACAGCCACATCCTTTCCTTTACATTTTGTCTATGGTGGCTTTCAGGCTATAATAGTAGAGTTGAGTAGTTTCCAGAGACTGTGTAGCCTACAAAGGTGAAAATATTTACTAACTGGCCCTCTATAGAAAAAGTTTGTTGGTCCCTGCTCTAGATGTGGTTTAGACTAACAATTTCATCAGTTCAAACATTCTGCTGGCTCTCTTTTTTCATACAGGGTGTAAGCCACCATTCTTAAGACTCAACATTCAAGATGTATCATATCCTGGCTCTCAGGCCCCCTTCTTTCCTAAATACTCACACCCCCCCCACCCCTTACATATACCTGCTGCCTTGACCTCCCCCAAATGCCCTTTCATCCCTCTCAGCCTTTATTCACAAAAGTTCTCCTACCACTCTCTCCCCGTCCCCCAGGCTGCCCATTTCCACAGCCCTTATTACAGTCCACCTCACACCCAGATAACTGGTAAAAATTCAGTCTCCACTGATTCTTCAGCCCCTTGGAAGCAGGACTCTTTTGCTGCTGCCTATCAGTACAGGGCCTCTTGGGAAGTGCCACATCAGCATTTGCTGAGTTAAATAAGACTCAGTGCTTATTTCTATACATCACAAGCTTCTCTACACATCCCTCTGAGAGTTGAGTTTTAGGCACTTTGAGCCTAAGTTCTTTTTTTTTTTTTTTTTCCTTACCTGAGGACACTTTTCCATTTTTTGTTCAGATACAGTGGGAGGGAGGGAGGGAGAGAGAAACATCAACATGAAAGGGACACACCGAGTGGTTGCCACCCGCACAACCAACCAGGACCAGGGACAAACCGCAACCGAGGTACATGCCCTTAGCGGGAACCAAACCCGGGTCTCTCTGGACCGCAGGCCGACGCTCTAACTGCTGAGCCAAACTGGCCAGGGCGAGCCTAAGTTCTTCACTGTTGCCTGGGACAGGTTTACTCCCTCTGCCTGGGTAGAGGAAAAAAAGACATATTCATCATAAAATGTCAAACCAGGCCTACTGTCCCTAAGTGAGAACTCAAGCCCAGGGTCTCATGACACCAGAGTCATGTCCAGCTAAACCACTACTTTTTCCACAGTGTAAAGTTTCCTCTTCCATTCTCAATAATAAGAAAGGGAAGCTAGCCCAGGCCAGTGTGGCTCAGGGGTTAGAGCGTCAGCATGCGGTCCAGAGAGACCCGGGTTCGGTTCCCGCTAAGGGCACGTGCCTCGGTTGTAGTTTGTCCCCGGCCCTGGTTGGGTCATGCGGGAGGCAGCCACTCGATGTGTCCCTCTCACATTGATGTTTCTCTCTCTCTCTCTCCCTCTCACTCTATCTGAACAAAAAATGGAAAAATATCCTCGGGTGAGGATTAAAAAAAAAAAGGGAACCTGGCTGGGAGACATACAGCTGAGAGCTGGCAATCCCAACAAGCACCAAGGGGGGCATGCAGAGTGCAAAATCAAAGGTCAGGTCAGACTTACCAGAGGAAAGGATATCAGCTCATCTGAATTCATAGCACTCAGCTCCTTCTTGGAGATGGGGAAGCTTGGAGGCAGGAAGTACCGTAAACAATTCCTAAACAAGAAAGAAGGTAGGGACAAGAAATCAGAATGTCATGGAGAGGTAAGAAGCCGCTGCTGGCCCCAGAGCAGGATGACAAACACACCGGAGAATCTGGACGAGCAGGTCGATGGTCTCATGGTTGGAGCTCGGGGCGGTGGTGTCAGGCTCAATGCGGACGCAGTCAGAAGTGGAGGGGTCTGTCACAGCCACAGCCTGCTGGGCCACAGCCTGCTGGACCACCATGGATTCCTCCTCCTCGCCACCTTCCTGCTGTGTGTCAGGGCTCTGATACTCTGGGGAAGGGGGCTTCATCAGCCGCACATCTTCACTGTCTTTTTCCACCCTAGGGAGGACACAGTGTTTCTGTCATGTGTATCCCGATCTCCCAGAACGGGATACAGCTTCCCCCTGCCCTGGCCAATTCTTTTAACCTAGCCTCTTGGAAAAGGTATTACCAGCGGTCTCTTGGTGTTGTGTCTGTGGGCACGTAGTCAAACTTCACCTTCCACCGCACCACATGCTTGCCCACCTCCACAGCTGTGACACGGCCTGTGTACCACTCCCTGTTCACACGCACCTCCACGTGCAGCCCTTTATCTGAGAATGGGGATGGGGTAGAAGTCAGAAAACTAGACCAGATTCACCCACTCAGTCAGGGACAACTCGAGAAAGGTCGTCCCAGGGCTTGCAGGAACAAGAACCCCAAGGTGCTTGCCCCCACTATGCCAGGAATATGGAACCCAACAACGCTGCTGTCCCCATCTGTCATAGGAGTTTCAAAGAACAGCAGGATGAGTGACTGCCAGGGGTGAATGCCAAGAAATTAGTGCTAAAAATACAAATAAGGGTGTGCTGTCTGCAGAATTCTTCTTGGAATTATACTTGGAACCACTGTAGCACTGGAACCCAGAGCCAAGAAAGCTTTTGGAACCCAAGACTCCAAAAGCTTTCGGGATAAGGTGCTACTGACTGAAATGCCACTTTCCACTTTCCCACAGATTGTCAGATACCTCACTGAACTCACCTTTCTGAGCCTTCTTGAGGTCAGCTGAGTCTTCTTCCTCAGCACTGTCTGACAGCTAAAAGAAGAACAGTCTGTTAGACGCATTCCCCAGTGCCCCTGAAGAGCAGACTTTTTAAAATCCTCACCCAAGGATATTTTTTCCATTGTTCTTTAAATAGAGTGGAAGAGAGGGAAAGAGAGAGAGAGAGAGAAACACTGATGTGAGAAAGACAAATCGATTGGTTGCCTCCTGCATGACCCCCACCTGGGCTGGGGATCAAACCCACAACCCTGGTACGTGCCTTCGACCAGGAATTGAACCTGAGACCTTTTGGTCTGCAGGATGATGCTCTCACCACTGAGCAACACTGGCGAAGGCTGAAGAGCAGACTTCTGCATGACTAGCTGCCCAGGGTCATCAACTGTCACCTTCAGGCTGATTTAAATGCTTTGTTGACAGCCACTCCTTAAATCACTATCTTAGGTATCTATGCTTCTGTCACCTTTATAAACAAGATAGCAGGCAAGGGACAGAATGTCATGGACACAGGAAGCAAGGGTTTCAAAGCCTCCCTGATCTGCGTCAATATGATCTCAGACTTATGACTAGAGCCAGAAGCCAATCTCACTCAGGATCCTACCTTGCACCATGTTTCCAGTCATCTTTGTGAACTGGGCTTCTGAAAGGCTCATGTCACAGAGTACAAACAGGGCTGGTGCAGACTGCAGGTATGGGGTGGAAACCCGGGGAAGGAGGCTCTGAGAACTTCACCTTGACCACCTACCTCATTCAAGTCCTTCTTTTCCTCTTTCACAGCAATTTTGCCCCTCTTGGGCCTCTCCTTCCTCCTCTCAGCTTCTTCCTCAACTTCTTCCTCATCAGAGACTTCAAGAGCCCGTTTCCGACCAGGAGTGACCTAGAGAAAAAAAAGGTGCAGAAAGATTCCATCTGGTCTAAAGGAGCTTCAGACAGAAGCTTATATGCTTCTCAGTCCAGAGCAAGGCTAAGCACACCATGACATTACTCAGTATACAGCAACTCCTGACCCCGGTGCTCAAGAAGACTTTTGCTCAAAGCTGTCTCAGGGGAAGTCTTTTAATTCACTCCATACTTGGCCTGCCTGGCCAGCCAGCTGTGACCTCCCTAAGACACACCAACCACTGCTGCAGCTCAGCAAGATTATCTGTCCCCAGACCACAACCTATGCCCACAGCATGAGAAGCCAGTGGAGGCAATTCAAGTTTGTGGCAGACCAAAACTTGGGGTTAGCAGTGAAAGGCTCTCTCGATAAAGAACCAAATTGCTGTGTCCCGGATGGAGTCCCTTCAATCTATTAAGACTCCTCCTCCTCATGGGCAGAAATGATCTTCACCCAGGCTCCCCAACATAGCTTTGACACTGCTCCACTCCACTCCTACACCACGAAGGGTGGCTGGGGGCTAGATGAGGAAAAGCATCTCACCAGGGGAAGTTTACTAGGTGGCTCTGGCTTCTTGACTACTGGAATCTTGATGACTCTGGGAGTGGGGACCTCCCGAGGGCTCTTGGAGTTGGGCAGTAGAGATGGTGACAGTGGCTGCACCAGAGAGGTGGGCCGAGGTGCAGTCTTGACTGCAGTGTTAGCAGGTTTCCGGGGTGCCTCGGGTGGCTGGAGAAGCCTGGATGTACAGGCCTCCTCCCGGGCTGCCAGGGTAGGAGGCTTTGGGGCGGTGATGACAGGGGCCTTTCTGAGCTGGCTGGTAGGCCTGGGAGCTTGCAGAGAAGGGGGTCTGCTCGGGGCATTCTTGATCACAGCAGGTAAAGGAGGTGACCGAGGACGCTGAGGTCTACGTGCAGGTTCCTAAAAGAGGCCCAGAGTGAGTGAAAACATTTATCCTAGCACAGGACATCCGAGGAAAAGTCCCTCTCCTGCCCCCGGGCTTTACCTCAGTGGAAGGTCTAGTGGTTACTTCCAATGGCAATTTCTTCAGATCAGCTTGGGAGCGGATGGGTGTGGTTTTCTGCAGGACAAACATAATGATGAGCTTGTTTACCTATCTTGTAACATTCAGGCAAACTCTTTTTGGATCCCCAATGTAGGACAGTGGGCAAATAAAAAAGCAAACGTGGGTCACAGTCCTACTAATATGAGCCTTCCATTCTCACTGGGAAGACAAAAAATAGAGACATTAAACCATCAAAAAATTGCAGGATTCTATATAATTAATCCAGCAACTGAAAGACTGGACTAAATTCCCATAAAAGCAGCCCAAAAAAGGTGGGAAAGACCTGATGAATGAAGTCAAGAAAGGACAGGTGGGATTCAGCAAACAGGGAGGCATGCATGAGATGCTTGAGTTAGTGAGAGCATCTGCACAGACACAGAAGCCAGAGAGCAAAGAGCTTTTGTAATACATACAATAAAGGGCTGACACACAAATATATCTAAAAAGCCTCGACAAATCGCCCGGCTGGTGTGGCTCAGTGGATTGAGCATCATCCCATGGACTGAGAAGTCCCAGTTCAATTTTCAGTCACAGCATATGGCCTGGGTTGCAAGGCTTGATCCCCAGTAGGGGGCATGCAGGAGGCAGCCAATAGATGTTTCTCTCCTCTCTCCATTCCTCTTAAAAAAAAAAAAAATCAATAAAAACATATTTAAAAAAATTATCCTGGCCATTGTGGCTCAGTGGATTGAGCTTCGTCCCATCGACTCAAGAGATCTCAGTTCGATTCCCGGTCAGGGCACATGCCCAGATGCAGGCTCAATTCCCAGTAAGGGGTGTTGCAGGAGGCAGCTGATCGATGTTTCTATCTTTCTCTCTCCCTTCCTCTCTTTCTAAAAACCATCAATAAAACATTTTTTAAAAATAATTATTAAAAAAAAAATACCCTGACTAACCAAAGAAAAAAAACCCTAGAAATATGAGATATTAAGCAATTCTAAAAAAAAACATAACAGACACATGGAAAACTTGTCCAGTTTTAAAAATACAAAAGAAATTCAAATTACAAAATGTATACCTCTGCCAATCAAATCTGAAAAAACATTAAAAAATAAATGCACTGCTGATAGAAACACAAAAATTAATAGCTCTCCTGGAGGGTAATTTGGAAATAGTTTTTAAAAGCCATAGAATTTGCTCTGGCCAGTGTGGGTCAGCAGTTAGAGCGTCATCCCGCAGACCAAATATCGAGGGTTCAATTCCCAGTCAAGAGCATGTACCTGGGTTACAGGTTCGATCCCTGGCCCCAGTTGGGACACGTGCAGAAGGCAAACGATCAATGTCTCTCTCTCTCTCACATCAATGTTTCTTTCTCTCTCCTTCCCCTGTCTCACATTCCCTTCCGCTCTCTCTAAAAGCAATTGAGAAAATATCCTTGGGTGAGGATAAACAAAAAATAACAAACAAAAAAAGCCATAGAATTTAATTATGCACTAAAAATATCTCTAAAATAGTATAAGTGTATACATATGTCATGATGTCCATATTTCTATGTGGCTCAGTGGATTGAGCATTGGTCATTTCACAGACTGAGAAGTCCTGGTTCGATTCCCGGTCAGGGGGCATGCAGGAGGTAGCCAACAGATGTTTCTAACTCTCCCTTCCTTTCTAAAACCTCAAAAAAAAGTTTAAAAATTATATATATATTTCTTGAGTTTTAAAACATTCATAAATGAATTGGACCACTCTGTAATATATAAACAAAAGTCTTTTTTTTGTTTGCTTGTTTAATCCTCACCCGAGGATATTTTTCCATTGATTTTTAGATACAGTGGGAGGGAGGGAGGGAGGGAAACACTGATGTGAAAGAGACACATCAATTGATTGCCTCCTGCACGATCTTAAGGCCAGGGATCGAAACTGCAATGGAGGTATGTGCCCTTGACTGGGACTCAAACCTGCAACTCTTTGTCTGCGGACCAATGCTCCAATCGCTGAGCCAAACCAGCCAGGAATAGTCCAGTCTTTTTTAAAAAAGAATAATCAGGCCCTGGCCGGTTTGGCTCAGCGGTTAGAGCGTCGGCCTGCGGTCTGGAGAGACCCGGGTTCGGTTCCCGCTAAGGGCATGTACTTTGGTTGCAGTTTGTCCCCGGCCCTGGTTGGTCGTGCGGGTGGCAGCCACTCGATGTGTCCCTTCACGTCGATGTTTCTGTCTCTCTCTCCCTTCCTCTCTCTCCCTCCCACTCTATCTGTACAAAAAAATGGAAAAATATCCTCGGGTGAGGGTAACAAAAAAAAATAATAATAATAATAATCAGGATGCACTTGAGAACCAGTGTGCCTGGAGATTGGGGTTGAAAAGCTTTAGCAGTACTCATGGGTGAGTGGAGACTGAAACTGAGCTGAGGGAATGAGGAAGCCTCTGAGAGTTCCTGTCCCATGTGGACAGACACTACACAGCCTGGCTCTGCCCACTGCCCAAGACCATGTACCTGCAGGGCCTCCAGCTTCTCCTGCTGTTGGCGAATTTTCTCTGTCAGCTGCTTCTGCTTCTCTTCCTGTGTCTTCAGGTCCTTTTTGAATGTGCCCAGGGGAACCTTCTGCTTCTGCTCAGAAGCCTCACACCTATATAGAGAGGGTGCTAAGGGGGCTGTGGGAAAACAAGGTAGGGCAGAGTCCTTCCTCCTCGGCCAACCTATGCTGTCTTTCATCAGGGCAGCCACCTCAGAATTCCCAAGTGCAGAGAATTAATACTCACTGCAGGAGACATATATGTTCTTATTTCTGGACACTTATTACATGCAGCAAGACAGATGTAAAGATGTGAGCAATGACCTCAAGAAGTATAGCAAGTTATTTACCCAAAGAATAGAAAAAATATGGTGGGAGGATGAAGATACCACAATCTCGTTAGAGAAAAGTGCTCACCAGTCCTGTTCAGGATCAGGGTTCATGGAGCAAACCCAGGTGTCAGGATACTCTTTTTCCACAGAATTCAGCTGGAAGGGGAGGGTCCGCCACTTCAGACACAAATCTGTGACACAGAAATCACCTCCCCAAAGTCAGCCATGCCTACCAACAATATCTATATAGTTAGGCTCCTCCCAGGCAGGCCCAAGGCAAATATGACCCTGACTTTCCATTATAAAATCTTCACTCTGGCTCCAACTGTGCCTTTCTTATAGAACAGTATTTCTTCTCAGGAATAGTAATACCAGCAAAAATGGAAACTTTATATCATGGACTCTCAAGGCCCCCAGCCCCTCTCCCTCCTCCAGTAGGATCCTGGCTCAATCATCCATCACACTATTAAAAATGTGGTAACAAACCAAGTGAAACCTGGCAGGTTAGATGACCTTCTGCCTCAGTCAGGAGGAACAGGTGGAACCCAGCACAACCCTAAGACTGAACTCCCAGCGCCATCACCAAATAGACTCATATCCCTAGTGCAACTGTAAGTCCATGAATATCAGTCCAGTCAGAAGGTCAGCATAGGGATGGAGGGTCATGGACTATGGTGGGAAAACGTCAGGAAAGGGTTACGACCACCGACTCACCACATTGGATGGTGGTTGGGATTTCCATAGCTCTCCGGCGTTTGTAACGCAGATCACTGGATGGGGGCTGGTTCCAATTGGCAGAGAGGTAGCCAAATTCATCCCAGAACTTGATGATTCCCCGTTGGGCTGGAAGGCAAACACCCACAAATCTCATTAGAAGGCAGCCTCTCCCTGTTCCTAATTTCACTCCCTCAGGAAGAGAGTACCCTAAGGCTAGAGGTAAAAAGAAACGGCATTACCAATGGCAATGTCCTTCCAGTATTGTGCCAGGTGTTCCCCCATCGCCCGCAGGAGATGCCGGTACTCCTTGGCATCAGCAAAGTCCTGCTTGTTGTGTGTAGGCTCCAGGACCAGGTAGGGTACATCAACAACTCCAACAACCCCACCACATGCCCTACAGGGAGAAAGAAGACACAACTCTGTCACCCCACTGGCCAAAATCCTCCTACCATCTGCCTTGGGCTGGGAAGCTCTCCAGGGGCAGTACTCACATGCCCCCTTCCAGCTGTGGGCCCACTTTCTCATACATCTTGATCAGGCGGCTACAGTTATAGATGAACATGCCATCCAGATCCCGGTGTTCAATGTTGACCCCAAAAACAAAATTCAGTTCCTTAGGTTCTTTAAGTGCTCTGAGAATACAGAAGATAAACTCTAGTAGAACAACCCAAATACCATCACATTTAAGATGTGTTAAGCTTAAACTTGAGACATGTTTAGCTTTCATTCAATGTATAACCTGTTAGACTTGATAGAAATGACTGTGCAATGACTCTAAGCGTCCCTAATTAAAAGCACACAATTTGGGCCTTTGGTAACAAAACAAGATTGTATTTAGGTATGAATGGGATACTGTGAAGCTGCTGCAAACCTGTAGTTACATGGTGAAGAAACACAAGGTTTTCTGCATACCTACTCCACTAATGTGACAGTAATTAATTTTGAAAAGGCAAAAATTCACAATGACGTATATGTGATAGAAGAGACCATGATGTGATAAATATCAACAAATCATGGAAGCTGAAAAGCAGATGGATAAGCAGTAGACTGACTCAGATGGAAGAAATATGAAACCTATGCCTGTGACAAAGGGGCCAAGAAACAAGCCAGGAATTCAAGGCCCAGAGCCCAGAGAGGCTCCAGGCCTAGAGGTGGGAGTAATGAGCCAGGACAAATGCCCATTCAAGATGAAAAAGTCCAAAACTCAATCTATAGCATTATTCCACAGTTTTAACTAGGGATAAAAAAAAAATTAAGAGTAGCCTGGCCAGTGTGGTTCAGTGGTTGAGCGTCAACCCATGCACCAAGACGTCTCCGATTCAATTCCCAGTCAGGGCACATGCCCAGGTTGTGGGCTCAATCCCCAGTGGGGGGCGTGCAGGAGGCGGCCAATCAATGTTCTCTCTCATCAATGTTTCTATCTCTCTCTCTCCCCCTAAAAACCAATAAAGAAAAAAAATATTAAGACTAGATATCACCAGATGATAAAAGTATATGTAAGTTTAAAATATTTTTAATGTTCTGTATTTTACAAGTTTTATAAAACTAGCATTTTCTATATTCTTTAAATGAAAA
Source organism: Molossus molossus (assembly GCF_014108415.1). Lineage (NCBI taxonomy): Eukaryota > Metazoa > Chordata > Mammalia > Chiroptera > Molossidae > Molossus > Molossus molossus. Next base: position 20,328,360 of record NW_023425358.1, on the reverse strand, counting down.
GAAAAAAGGAAAGGAAGAAAAGAAATGGGGAAAAGAGGTAAAAAAAGGAGAGAGGGAGAGAGAAGGGAGAAGAAAGAGAGAGACAGACAAATAGGTGCCAGTAAGAAAGGTTTGGTGTTCAATTCAAGGTGTTGGCACCACCATGTCTTTTCCTATCTCAAGAAAGAACTGAGCTAGGAAAAAACTGTTCTCCTGCAGTGGACATCTGACCAGCATTTGGGATTACAACATTAATGGCTCTCTCAAAACAATCTTTGTGACAGAATGACAACTTGCGGGGGGGCATTTCTCAAGCTCTTTGTCAACACTTAGTACAAAAGCTCCATAATTTTAAAAGATCAAAGGCCAACCCTGGCACGCACCGCTGCTTGGCATCCTTGATCCGCTTCTTGACATCGGCCTCTCTACGCAGGGTAATGGCTGTGTTCTGGACCTGCCTCAACATCACCTGGAAACAAATGTTAGCACTAAGTGAGGTGCTCTGGGCCAAACAAATGTCAGCATCCTGAGGAGGTGCTCTGGGCCACAGCAAGGAATATTATAACACATCTATAAATTCTTACTTTAAATCACATGGATGCAAAACCATACCTGAAGATTTACTTCTTTTCTACAGAAAATGGGGACAAACTCAAAAACTGTGTTTCACATCACAGGCTTATTGACATAGAGGAAACACCCCCAAGTGAAACAATAGTCTACAGAGGTGTGTGTCAGAATGGGAGGGTCAGAGAACTGCTCTGACCCTTACCACTGTGTGACTGGGGCAAGTGATGCTTTTCACTTCAATTTCTCTTTCTATTGGGATGATGAAATGATTAGCCAAGATTTTTCTATACAGTGTGTTCAATAGTGATTATGGAAACAACATCCCATTTTCAGCATCAGGGCAAGGGGTTCTTGTCTACTTTGGGGCTGAACCAGGCCAGCTCTGGGATTCTACAGCCAGAAATGCTAGAGAACAGTCTGCACAGGTCTGGAGCCTTACCCTGGAGTCCCGTGTGAGGTCTCCACCTATGCGTAGTTCCAACGCCCGAGCTTTGCTCTCCGCCTCCCGAGCCTTATCTTCAGCTGAAACCCAGAAGAAACCACAATAAGGAATTCAAAGGTTCAAAATTCTTAGTAATTCCTCTTGGATCCCACAGTGCAGTCCCTACTGGATGGGGGACGTGTGTGTGTGTGTGTGTGTGTGTGTGTGTGTACACACCCTGTCAAGGAACAGGTGAGTGGTGAACAACCAGCCTGCTTGAACTGCAGTCAGTTCAAAAAAGAGAATCAAGGGCCCACGGAAATTGGCACTATTTATACCTGAAATATGCTTTTCAAACTTTCTAAATGAATCAAAACAGATCAAAAACTGCCAAAAGCAACCTGCGTTAAACCCTTAACAGGAGCTATAAGTTATCAAAGTCCTCAACCAATCACTCTCCATTAAGCAGCCAAGAAGCCCTGTTATCATGGTAGACCTGGAGATTTTTGCCCTGGAGTCATAAAAAACAATTTCACAAATATTTGGGACAAAGAACAGTTTGGGATTCTTCACTCTGAGCAGGCCCAGCAGTTGACATTGTTTTAGGTAAGTCCCTACAAATGGCTGAAGAAGAGAAAGAGTCTGGGGAGAAAAACTGCTAAGAGGATAGGCCAGCCAGGGGAGGGGTGCAGCAGGAACTGCCCCAGAGTATTGGATGGAGCTTTTTCCTAGATCTTGCTTTGGCCACAAGTGGTGTTCCCCACCTAATTCCTCCTGCACAGGGGGGATATTACCAATCCGTGCTACGTGCTCAGCTTTCTTCACCTCCTGCTCTGCCCGGGTCTTGAAACGGCTTGATGTGTACTTGTACATCCTGAATAGGGGAAAAGGCAGCCTAAGGGCCCAAGCAGTAGGGGGCAGGGTGGCAACCCAAGCAGCTCAGGAAGCACCCTGACTTCCTGCCTCCTCTTCCTGGCTTATCACGGTTAGTCAAAGCCAAGTTTATTTCAGCAAAAAGACTCAATTCCTTGCTCTACTTGTCTCTTGCCTCCTAATGCAGTTTGATCAGCAACCTCCCTACTCACCAGGTGTCATTAATCCCACAGCATGAACAAACCTCAGTAATTAGCCAGGGCCTTTGCTTTTCCTGTGCAGTGTCTAAGGGCCCCTTGGCTCTGAAGCTGAGGTTCCAAAAGCTCACTGTGCCAGGCAGGGTACCCTCCACAGAGGGCACTCATACTCAGTGAACTTCACCAGCCAATCTCCACAGACCACTGGCCACCTCTGTCCCTCCCTTAGGACCCACCATAAATCACAGGCAGCTTAAAGGCCCTAACACAGTCACTGTCAAAACCTCTCATCTAGTATCACTCCAACAATGCCCTAAAGAAGCATGGTCAGGCCCTGTCCTCAGTCCAAGGGAAATAGCAGGCCAGGGTGGGAAGGTCCCTACCTGGGCTTATACAGGCAGCAGGAGAGCCTCTTGGTCTGCACCTTGTGCCCGTGGATGAAGATCCTCATTCGGGGATCAATATAGAGCACAGCAGCATAGGCACGAAATGAGCGCCTCTCTGGCTTCCTGGAGGTGGCAGGAACAAAGGAGTGCTGTCATCTGCCCTACAACCAGCCTCACCAAGGGTACACTAAGACAGCCTCCCTGCAGGCCCTCCACCTTGAATCTCAGCTTCTCTTGCCACCCTGAAAGTGTACTCTCTCGGTGCTGGCACCACATCCTGATCCCCCTCACGTCCCCAGCACAGGCACCCTATAGACACCTGACCCAGCCCCACCATGGACCTGACTATTCTTCTCCCCTCTCTAGGGCCTCAGTTTCTTCTTCTGTCAAATCAAGGAGTTGGAGCAAGGGATCATTAATCTTTTCTTTTGGCTTAGCTAAGGATCTACTGTCCTATTCATTCCTCTGCCTTGTGGTAAGAAGATGTGGAGTTCTCAGCTTCATGAACTCTAATACTGGGAAATCCAGGGACTGAACTCTCCCCTCTCTCCCTAAAATCACTTCCTGAGCTTTTCCCAACTGAGAATGGATACCAGTTCCAGGGCTTCCCTCCCTTCCCACTCACACTTACGTGCCCTCTGGGGAAGTCTCTGCCATCTGGATATCTCTTGGGTTTGAGATTATGTCTAACTCTGGCTCTCCATTATCCATGAGTTTGAGATTGAAGATGATCACCAGTGTTCCTAGGGAACAGAAATCCTTTCTTTCTGCCAGGCACCCCCTGCCCATTCCCATTCCATTCGTGGCTCTGGAACTACAGATTCCAGGTGATGCGGGCTCAAAGCCTACTTACCACTGTCCCCAGGAATCTTCATGAACTGAGTCATCACTTCCTCCTCATTGCGGAAGGGAGAATACTTGTAGATGAGTTCTGTCTCGATGGAGAACTTTTCCAAGTTGTCTGTGACAGGGTCCCGGGTCCGAGCATTCCAGGTGGGCAATGGGACTATCACCTTTGGAATAAGTACAGACGGACACTTCTCCTAAAATGTGTGTTCATCTTATCACTCCCCATACGACCCCAGACAAGTGGCCCAAGCTCCACAGTTTCACACCAGAGGCTCTGTGGCTTCTTCCCCTTCCCAAGACTCAGCCTCACATCACTAGGTCCTCTGGGGTACACTGGGTTATGCCCTGCAAAGGTGTCTCCCTGCTTGGGATATCTCTGGCAATTTTCCTAGTTTGGTAATAATTCTAGTTTTTCCACTAAGAGTACATTTGAAATTATCTAGTGAAACTGAAAATACACATAAACATAACTTACAACTCAGCAATTCCACTCCCAGGTATATATCCAAGGAGAAACTTTTATACATATGTACCAGCACACATTTAAGAACAGCAAAATAGCCACTACAAAGTGGATTAATTAAACTGTAGCATATTTATACAATAGAATACTGTGCAGTGATGGAAATAAACTAACAGCTACTAGCATCAACGTGGATGAATCTCACAATGTTACAAGACAGAAGCAAAATTAAAAACAAAACAAAACATGAGTCCATTTACACAGAATTCATAAATACACCAAACTATTCAAAAATGCATACATAGGTGACAAAATTATAAAGAAAAACAAGGAAATAATCGTCACAATGTCACCTGAAGGCAGTCTTTCAGAGGTGCAATAAGCAATCTGACTGGTGGGAAGTATACTGGGGACTTCTAGCATCAGCCTATGACGGTGGCTACACATTGGTGCTTGCTTTTTAATTATTCTCTAAACTGTACATTCATTTTAATACACTCTTCTTTATGCATAGAATTTAATCTTATGTCTAAATAATGTTTTATAAAATCCTACCCTTGTCAATTATGCCTCAATAAAGATGGAGAGGGAGGCAGTGGAAATCCAACTCTTTCTTTAAAAACCCTACTTCAAATGCCACTTCCCCAGAGGATTCAATGATGTACTCCACCCTCCCCCATCACCACCCAGCCCTGTATGCAGACAGCTTCTCATGAAGCCCTGCAGATGGCTGACTGCTGGGATTCCCTCGGAAGTTCAAATCAGATGGCCTACCATGAGGAAAAAAGAACTCTGTATTTTAACAAGTGCCAGAATGATAAACTGTTAAAGAGTTCTGAGACATTTTGCTGGTTTCTAAGAAGCTTCATGCCTATAGTATCCAACCCTAGGACTGGTTTGGACACATTCCTACCCAGCCAAAAATGTTTATTTTGAAATCTTGGCTGAGTTCATACTACAGTAATAACCCAAAATAGTGACCTTCTAGCACCAAGTAGGGAAAAATTTCAGCCTAGCCTTTTCACCAGGGAATGGAGTTCCATGTGTTGTGAACTTGTACCTCACTCTGCACCTCCCATTCTTCACAGCAGTCCCAGGTGACAATGGCATTATTTAAACTGTGGGCTTTCATTCATTTCTATTGGCACCCACCCCTGCCATCAAAACACTTCTTTAGTTTCAGTGTAACCACTGTCCTGGTTTTCCTCCTACCATTCTGGCCACTCCTGTCTCCTCTGGCGCTTTTCTCCTCTCCCTAGCCTTTAAATATATTTTTATTGATTTTTTTAGAGAGAGAGGAAGGAAGAAGGAGAAAGACAGAAACACTGATGTGACAGAGAACTATCAATTAGCTGCTTCCTACATGTTCCCTACTGGGGATCGAGCCCACAACCCGGGCATGTACCCTGACTGGGAATTGAACCCGTGACCTCTTGGTGCATGGGTTGATGCTCAACCATTACACCACACTGGCCAGGCTCCCCAGCTTTTAAATGTCGGCATGCTTGAGATCCCAGGTCCTCCTCTCACTCCACAAGCTCCTTTAGTTCAGCTCATCTGCTACCAAGGCTTTCCTCAAGCTCCAGACCCTGAATTAACTTTGAGTGCCCAGGATAAAACACTCTTCCTCTCTAAGCTACCCCTCTCTTTCATTCTTCCCCTGCTCCAGACAGCCCACCATACCCAACTGTCACACCAGAACCTGAGTCATCCATGACCCCTCGTTCCCCTTTCCTCTCTCCACTGATTAAACACCAAACCTAGGGTCCTACATGGTAAAGAGATGAAGACTCCTCCTACTTCTCTCATCTCCCTGCTGTGAGTCCCTTCATATTATACACAGCCAAGGCATTTCACTTGGTCCACTCCAACACCCTAATCTTTCCACTCCAATACCTACCCAATAACTAAACAGATCTTTAAAAAAAAAAAAAACCTGATACTGCAACACCCTTGTTTAAATTCCCTTTAACAGTTGTTTTTAATAAAGTCCCACCCATATACTTACCAAGGCCCTGAGGTCAAGCCTGACCTGGCCCTCCCTGCTTTTTAGAGGCCGCCACCTTTCTTCAGGTGGCCCCTCTACAAAGTCCCTTCCCTTCCAGCCCTCAGGGCCTTAAACAGACAATTTTTATTGACATGAACACCCTCCTCCCACCACCCTCATTCCATAAGAAAACATTCCTGAAAACCCCATCCTACCTTTTCCCAGGAGCCTACTCTTTCCAGCAGCAGTACTTCCCTGATTTCAGGTATGCTGACTGAATTGACACTCACCCAAAAGGCAAACTTAACTCACTTGCTTGCCAAGTAAAGATGGTAAAAAAGATTACCTTTTATTCCCAACATGAACTAATTTGCGATGTTTTAGGTTCACATCTAAACAGGGCTAATATAAATTTAATCATAGCTAACCAACAGAAATAAATTAGATTGAAACTTTGGTTTTAATTCATCTATCTGCTGATGTGACAGCCATGGATTTCTCTCTACAGACCCCCTCAACCCCTTCTCTCAAGCTCTGGCCTCCCTTTCTCACATATGAAAGGAGAACAGAGTCTCCAGTCTGAGGCTGGCAGACCAAGGCCTTCCCTAATCGTATCCCCTGCCACTCCCACCCCCACCTATACACACACTCAATGAGGGGACAAAGGCCTCACCAGACCAACTCTGCAGTTATCTGAAATCAGAATATTGTAGATTCCAGCATACCAATAATCAGCTAGGGCTGAGGGTCTGTTGCCATTTAGCAAAGAACATACACTATACACTGATCTTTTTCATATGCTAACCAGCTTTACTACCTACCCAGGCAGGTAGTGGGTATCTGACTTGTAGCTTCCAACATAGATAGTTAGAGCAACACATTTCCTCAAAAGGAAAATGCGCTCATAGAACATTCCACAAAATCACCATCATATAAAATCACCATCATATATATATATATATATTTTTTTTTAATCCTCACCCGAGGACATTTTTCCATTTTTTGTACAGATAGAGTGGGAGGGAGAGAGAGGAAGAGAGAGAGAGCGAAACATCGATGCGAAAGGGACACATCGAGTGGCTGCCACCCGCACGACCAACCAGGGCCGGGGACAAACTGCAACCGAGGTACATGCCCTTAGCGGGAACCGAACCCAGGTCTCTCTGGACCGCAGGCGGATGCTCTAACCGCTGAGCCAAACCGGCCAGGGCTAAAATCACTATCATATAAAAAGACAGTGCGACCCTGGCTGGTTTGGCTGAGCAGTTACTCTCAACCTTCCTAATGCCACAACCCTTTAATACAGTTCCTCATGTTGTGGTGACCCTCAACCATAAAATTATTTTCGTCGCTACTTCATAACTGTAATTTTGCTACTGTTATGTCATAGGCAACCCCTGTGAAAGGGTCATTCGACCCCCAAACGGGTCATGACCCACAGGTTGAGAACCGTTGAGTTAGAGTGTCAGCCTGAGGACTGGAGTCACAGGTTTGATTCCCAGTCAAGGACATGTACCTGGGTTGCAGATTCATCCTGGGCCATGTGGGAGGCAACCAACTGGTATGTCTCTCTCACATTGATGTCTCCCCCGCTTCTACTCTCTATAAAAATTAATGGAAAAGGCAGTGCTGTTCCTATTATTATTGCCAGCTGTGGTTTCTATCCATAGTCATGGAAGCCTCAAATACTCCCCTTGATAAAACAACTTTCCACAGTGACACCCTGCCAGACTGAATTCAAGTTGCAGATCTAGGAGAGCTGCATATCCAAATCTTGGTTCCTGCCACTTGATAGCCTAAAGCTTTGAGATTTTACTTCCTCTCACATTAAAATATCTGCCTCGACCCCTCAACCAATTCATCCAACCAGATAACACAATCAACAGGGGCATGGCTGCAATCTTACAACTTCAATGAGACCAGTACTGCAAGTGACATATGAAAACAGCCTGGGAAGACCCAGGAAACATAGGATGGAGACTTCAAACACAATGACAGAACCTACTTCATCAATGCCTTCCTCCTCATGAAAGGTACGAGACAGGAAGAGGCAGGTCATGGTGTCTTCCTTCTTGGTGAAGAGGATAAAATCCTTCCCAATGCGCATTGAACCTCTGAAAGGGAAGTAGAAATGGGTTATTCTCCCAGGGATTCAAAAACTCATTTGAAAAAGGAGCAAATCTACCCTAATGACTGAACTGCCTTTAGAGGGCTCTCCTAAAGGCCTCCCTAAGGTCTCAGGACCCTAAGCTGAGTTTACAGCCCTCATCCCCTCTCCTCCCACCTGACACTCCTCCCTCTACTCTTCCGTTATAACCTTCTCAACCACACTTACCCGCAACACAGGGCTCACTCACCACCCTCCTAGGGCACATTCACTGCTAATCATCAGCCCCAGTTTAGTCTCACCCCAGGCTGTTGCTACAATGCAACCCTGCTGCCCATGCTCCAGGTTTATCCCAGCCACACAAGGGTTTCTATAACCTCTGACTGTACCACTATCAGATTTCACTCTAGTAACTGATACCTTTAACACATCATCTTCCATGTTAACCACAACCAATTCCCATCCTGTCCTTCCTTCATTGACACAAACTCCCTTCCAATTCACTCATCAAATGACAGTACCAAGGGAACAGTTCATTACCTATTTTTACAAATCCTTAAAAACAAACAAAAAAGCAATAAGGCTCAGCCAAACATAGGGGCTAACGGTATAAAATATAATTCTTTTTTTTTTTACCCTCACCTGAGGACATTTTTCCATTTTTTGTACAGATAGAGTGGGAGGGAGGGAGAAGAAGAGAGAGAGAGAGAGAGAAAAACATCGACATGAAAGGGACACATCGAGTGGCTGCCACCCGCACGACCAACCAGGGCTGGGGACAAACTGCAACCGAGGTACATGCCCTTAGCGGAAACCGAACCTGGGTCTCTCCGGACCGCAGGCCGACGCTCTAACCGCTGAGCCAAACCGGCCAGGGCTAAAATATAATTCTTGATCACAGTTTTCGAGGGGCCTATAATTGGCTCAGGTCCTATAAGTATAGCTATCTTCTGTCTCAGAACTATTCTGCCACCTCAAACTCATTATGACACAGGCAGGTCCCTGCTTCTGAATGCAAGTGGTTCCTGGGAAATGTGCCTTGAGGCTGACTTCCACAAGGCAAAGTCTGAATGGAATCAACTGCTTGCTTCCTGTCTAGCCACATTAAACCATCTAAGGAATAGGGCAGAACAGGCCTTTCCATGCAATATGGAACAGTTGCCTGGCAGAAGCAGAAGCACCAGTGGAGAACTGCCCACTGAACAATAAAGTTGTTAGCTCCTTCTTCTGAGAAGCTTATAGGGCTTCATAGCTATTATCTCATTAGTCCTCATAATACCCTAGGGAGGTGATGGCAATAAGAAGGCTTATTACTCTCATATATGTACAAATACAAACCAGACTGATATGCCAAACACACAAATGAATGCCATGTCTCATTTTCCCAAATGCTCAGGAAAACTCCTAGGACGCTATCCAGAGACACCCTGGGGGCTGCCAAGTTCTGTTTCTCCTCTTTCAGTTCCCAAGGTTCTGGCAATACTCCTTCCCCTGACAAGTTCACAGTCCTCCTTCTCTCCTAAAGCTTCTGGGTGGCAAAATGAGACACATTATCATGCTTTCTGTCAAAACTTATTCTTTCCCTAATTTAGCAAAAACTCCCAATTTGTGCCTCTTTCTCCCCATTGTCTTTTAATCTGACCTTGGAGACTGAATAGCAACAACCCCAAAATGACACCTTTCTGTGGCTTCCCTGATTCTCAGCTCTATTTTCTCCACAAATCACTTCCTCCTAAAACTTTTTCAGCATCTGAATTACGTAGTTTCAAAATGAATTCACTCTGAACACTAGATGGCTCCATCTCAATGGGTCCTTTACAAACGTGTTGTACTAAAAATATGCTAATGACAACACCCTCAACTTCTGTGCTTTCCTTCCTGGTCTTCTAAGTGCTTTCAGAGTCCTATTTCATTTGTCCTAAAATTTGCTCTGTAAGGGGGAATGTCAGAGACTAGAATCTTTTTTTCTAGATTAGGAAATAGATATTCAGAGAGATAAAATAGTCTACCTGAAGCCAGAGAACTAATAAGACAGGATGAAGAAACTTGGCCTAAACGCGAGGGGAAGTCAGAGTTTATTACCATCACACTGACTCTAGGAAACATCAGTTATTGAGAATTTAGATCACCCACACCAGAATCACCTAGGAACCTATGAAAAACACAGATTCCGCCCTGGCCAGTTTTGCTCAGTAGTTAGAGCATCGGCCCACAGACCAGAGAGGCCCAGGTTCAGTTCCCACTAAGGGCATGTACCTTGGTTGCAATTTGTCCCCAACCCCATTGGGGTCATGTGGGTGGCAACCACTTGATGTGCCTCTCTCATGTTGATGTTTCTCTCTTTCTCTTCCTCCCTCATCCCTCCCTCAAGATAAATGCAAAAAATGTCCTCAGGTGATTAAAAAAAAAAAAAATTTGAAAAACAAACAAATAAACAAAAAAAACACCCCACAGATTCCTAGGCCCTACCCCAGACCCACTGATTCAGGTCAGATATAGAAAGATAAAAAAAAGAGAAATTTTAAAAGAAGCTAGAACCTGGCTAGGGCTTTCATAGCAATGACAGCATTTAATCTTTAATCTACTCATTAGTCCTCATAATACCCTAGGGAGGTGTTATAAATCCCAACTTATAAAGGAAGAAGCTCAGGCTCAAAGAAGTAATTAAGTGGCTGAGGTAAAATCTGAACATTAGTTTGTCTGACTTAAGACGGGCATACTTTGCAGTTAGAAAGACCTGGTTTGTATCTCTGCTCTACACTTAGGCATTTTTACACTCTTGGGCAAAACATTTCACCCCTATAAACCTCAATTTGCTCATCTGAAAATGAGAATAATAGTACCAACACCTCATAGGACCATAGTGAGGATTAAACAAGATCATTCAAGTTTTTGCAGTGCCTGGCACATGATAAGTGACTATTATTACCATTTGGTCCCAGCCCTGAGACAAATCGAAAAGTCCAGGTACCAGGTCCCTTAGGTTTTTGGAAGCTCTTTCTTTCTTCCCCACAAACCCAAAGCACATGAGGAACAATTAATGCTATTGACTGACCAAACCACTACACTCTCCCAAACAAAACAACACGTTTCCACAGCAAGACTGGAAATGTGACTCAGAATTCCATTTGTACAAACTCCAAATCCACTAAATCTTATTCCATCTAAAGGTATGTACAGCTGGAAGTGAGCATTTCAAAAATAGAAACCATTCTCTTGGGGCTTCATTCTAAACCAGAACAACACATTCCAAACACCAAACAAGTGGGAACCAAGGGCCAAGAAAGAAGTCCCAAGGGATTTGAAGACATTAGGTAGATCCCTCCTATAAGACCTAGCAGGGCATGTGAGTAGAAACCATGTCCTCCAAGAGGGAGAGTCTGGGTCTCTCCGACTCACCCTGGATTCCCAATGCCTAACACAAAGCATAACATGTGGCAGGTACTCAGAGAACACTGTTGCGCCATGAAGCAATCTCCTCACTATCTCAGATACATCCCAACCCCACAAAACTACCCCTCAATACCTCAACTAAAGGGTAAAATAAGAATTTTCAACAGGAAGAGAAGTACAGTACCAGAGCACAATGCCAAAAGAAACCTACAACTTTTCCCACCCCCAACTGGTTTTGGACATCCATTTATTTTTCCCCAGACAGAGTGGGGGGCAGGGGAGAAAAAGGGAGTCAGGGGGAGAGAGAGAGAGAAACATCAATGTGAGAGAGACACATCTATCGGTTGCCTCCTGCACAACCCTGACCAGGTGACCAGGGCTGGGGACCGAACTGCAACCACGGTACGTGTCCTTGACCGAAATTGAACCCTCAACTCTTTCCTCCACAGGCCAATCCTCTAAGTGTGAACCAAACCAGCCAGGGCTGGACATCCACATTTTTTTTTTTAATCTATAAAGTACACTGGACTGAATAACAGTAAGTCTCCAAACCACTCCTTTCTGACTTTCCTTCTGTTAAAGAGTTACAGTAATGGAGACAAGAGGAAAGTTTTCATGGGACAGAAGCAGTAGAGCATCGCTTGATTCTGTTTGAGTCCGGTGACAGGCTTCCAGGATACTTACGATTTTAACCCATTCCCATACTGCCCAATCTGGGTGGACTCAGGCGTTCGTTTGGCTGACTTCCCAAACTGAATCACACTGGCAGCATCACCTGAGGTGGCAGGCATAAGAGAAAGTGAAAAGTCTGCTGTATTTCTTTCCCAGGCTACTCAAAAATCAAAGTTCTGAGCCTGGCTAACCCCAAGCAGGGTTGTGTATCTATTGAAAGCCTCTGCCCAAGGAAATTCACAACCATGAAGCAAATGGATGCAACACCTGACTAGCCTGTCAGTTTGACCTTGTTTTGTTACCCAAACATGGTAATAAGGCTTGGGAAGGGTGGGGGGTCCTGTAGTCTCAGCTCCAGGATGTTGTGCAAGATGATAAATATAATGTCAAGAGACAGGTAATCTGACTGACTTCAGGTTGCCATTCAGATGCTATCTCCCATGCTAGGACAAGACCTGGCAGATCCATTAGTGGAATTAAGCTTGAGATGTTGCAATAGAGTCCTCTCTCTCCAGTGGAGCTTCAAGTCACAAAAGTGAGGCATCAAAAAAATAAGTTAACACATAAGTACTTTAAAAAAATGTTTACATCCTCCCAAAGAGAAGCAATCATCTCATCACTTACTTGGATCCATTCCTGCTCCATCATCCAAGAAGCAAAGCATAAATCCTCCTCGAAGATCCTCTCGCCTTTCTGTGAAAGAAGAGGCTGCCATTACTGAGTGGTTACTCTCCAGAGAGCAGCAACATGGATATGATCAGAATGGGGATCAATGTGAGGGTTAGTCCAAAAAGGTCTGGTCAAACCCAGCATCTCCTTGTAACAGACCTAGCTAGTTAAGTTAAACATCAGGTCCTTGGGGCTGGAAACTCCCAAAGCTTCTCCAATTCTTTTTAGTTCATAACAATGCTTGAGAAATTCTATAGGGAGGACAAGGAATATCTGGCCCAGCATCCAACCACACCCAGGACCACTAAATAGATATGTATTTTACACATACCTCAATTATCCTTCTGCCTGTCTCCACCTGAATTATTTCCATCTCTACCTTCTGCTGTGAACTTCAAGCCACTAAAGTACTCCCACTAGTACATGCTATACCTTATCAACACTGCTCAAATCCAACACTGCTCAAATCTAACACAGTATCTCCTTTGTGGGTTAAGTTCAGACAAAATGATCAAGCCAGATATGCTGTGGGTATAGTGGTGACAGTTGCTACCTAGAATATGTTTTACTAAGTCTCTATGTGACTATCCCCAAGTTAACTGCAGTTTCTGGGCTATCTGTATTTACCATCACATCTCATTTGCTGTGGGTCCTTGAAATGGCTTCCCTACCTCAGGAGTGAGATGGTGCAGGGTACAGTGAAAGTGACTGGTTCCCAGCTAGATAGGCTTGACTACAAAGAGGAACAGTCCTTTGAGGGTAAATTACAGAGCAGCCATGGTAGAGATTGTTGGCCAAAAGGAAGAGAATGCAATAGACTGTGACTGCCATTCCAAGGAGTGAAAGACACTCTCTCTTCTTTCATCAGCTGTATTTTCCAGTGGCAAGAGTTACTCAGACTAGTCTTGGTCATGTCACAGACACTAGAGAAGAGATTCCCAAATAGGGAAAGAGCCCATACTAGGGTTTCCAAGGTACCTTTTGACCCAATGATGAAGACTAGGTGGGCAAAGGAGGAATAGCACAGACCTTGGAATCAGGAGAGCATTTCTATTAAAAGGAAGGTATTGTAAAGTACTATACAAATAAGCCCAGCACTGCTTTAAAACCTAGTTCCTAACTGAAGACTTTTTTGTCTCCCCCAAGCTGCAGTTCACCAACTTTACACAACTAGCTAAGCTAAGGAATCTGTTTAAAATGCTCTGTGTCCTCCCTTCAGGCTAAAGATTCAAATGAGTCATGACCGCCTTCTGTTAAATGGATAGTTAATACAACTTAAAATGCTATTTCAGAAGTACTATCAACCACAGATTTTCGAGTATCACTCAGTGTTCAGGAAGTGTTCACTTTGCTGAAACATTAATAACAAGTGCTTCTTGAAAGTTCAAGAGCAAGGACCTTCTTGGGAGTACTATTGGTAGGTAAGAAAATTTCTCCTTATGGCAGTGCCTCATAACAGAGTTTAGAGAATCCAAATGAGATCTAGCAAGCAGGAGCACGTGCAAGTAACCGCAAAAAGGCTTCAAAGTTTATTCTAGAAGGAGCAAAGTGTCATATGAAGACTCAAACTGGGTCAGGCACAGATTATGGTAAAAACATTTTAAATCTAGCCAAGGGCCATTTGTTGTATACCTCAGCCATAAACTGTACATAAAGACTGGTTTGAGACCTAGAAATTGGTTCGAGCCAAATGCATCTGAAAGATCACTGGTGGCATTTCTTGACTGCTACGTAGAAAGTTACTTTTAGGTCCTTACATTTCTTATAACAGGACTTGTAGGCTGTTTTAACACACAATGATTACTTAATAGTGGGTCTGAGATCCCTTTCTTTTTTAATCCTCACCGGAGGACATTTTTCCATTTTTTTGTTCAGATAGAGTGGGAGGGATAAAGAGAGAGAAAGAGAGAGAGAGAGAGAGAGGGCATGAGAAAGATCGACGCGAAAGGGACACATCGAGTGGTTGCCACCCGTATGACCCATCCAGGGCCAGGGACAAACTGCAACCGAGGTACGCACCCTTAGCAGGAACGGAACCCAAGTCTCTCTGGACCGCAGGTCAATGCTCTAACCACTGAGCAAAACCAGCCAGGGCTGAGATCCCTTTCTTGCTCAAGGACTTCATTTCAAAGATTTTTCATTGGTTCATGAGGGTAAGAAACCCACCTGTGGAGGATCCTCCTGGGCACATAGTGACTGACAGCCTATAAGCAGCTAGTACTGTCCAGAACCATGGTGATGTGCAACACTATTTCAGGGCCAAGAGAGACTGGCCAACACAGCAGTAACTTCCTCAACTTTGTAAACAGGCAGTGTGGCATCTTTACCTAGCTACAAAAAGCCAATCACTGGTTTTTTGACAAATATTTACTGAGCACTTCCTTTGTGCCCCACTCTGTGACAAAGATAGTTATCAGTGAACAATGCAGATGTGATCACTGCCTTCATGGAACTTACAGTTCAATGGACTCTATTCTCTCTAGATGATCAGGTAAGCAGGAGGGTTTAAGCAGGAGACTAAGAAAAGTATGTATAGCTAGAGCAAAATGTAGTGTGCATAAGAATTACCTGAAGAACTTGTTAAAATAAAGTTTCTGGGCTCCATCCTAGAGAGTCTGATTGTGTGGGTCTGAGTGGTACCTGAGAATTTGTATTTCTAACATGCTCCCAGGTGATCCATCGGTGAGCCATTTTGTGAAGCACTGAGCTCTAACAAGAACTACAAGATTTCCTGGTCAAAAATATCTCCCCAGACATTCCACCAGTTAGAGATACATTCCTAAAACCTGATATTTACTTTAATCAGTCAACTAACTGAGTGATATCTGAAGCCTCCACGGAAAAGATTTTGATGAAAAGGGGAGAAGGGGATTCTGAACAAAAGAGAGTTGTATGTTCCCCCTCTTATCATAAAGAGAAGCCAAACTGCCTTTTTTGAGTTGTGCTTCAGATCTTGGTAGCAGCTTTGTAGGATTATCAGAGACAGTTTAGAAGGCTACACAGCTAAGCTTCCTCCAGCATGGTCAACACTAGCTTCTCCAAATTAACCTGATATCCCTCCACCAACTCCACTGGGGAGAAGACAGAAAAAAACAAAAAACAGAAGGGATGTGAAATGGAGCTACAAGTCCAAAGTCAGAGATGATAGGATACTGCTGTCCTTAGCAGAAGTTGTAATGAAATAACTTCCAAGTTCTTCAATGTACTTCGCAAACTGAACATTATTTATTTCAGTTATACTTGCTCTAATTTTCCATTTATTAATCATTGACTTGATATCACAGAATGGATCTTTCTGTATTTTAAGATCCTTATTCTGATTCCTTTCTCACCCTTTTTAGGTTTAAATACAATCTTCTAAAATGTGACTTTGTGGTGAATTCAAACTACATCTGATGTTTGAGGACATTTTCAAGTTCAGTATCAATCTAGTTTCAAAATGAGAGATAGGAAAACACTGTCCCCCAAGTACTAACAAAAACTTTATACTATAGGTACACCTTGGAGATACTGCAGGTTCAGTACCAGACCACCACAATAAAGCAAATAATAATCTTCTTGCTGGTGGAGGATCTTGACTTCAACTTGTTTCAAGGGGGAGGGGGCAACATCTGTGAGGCACAATAAAGTGGGGCGCAATAAAGCAAGATTCGCCTGTATTTGCTATTATTAATTATTTTATTTGTAAAATGAAGTTGTTTTTATTCCTCCTGTTGAAGGTTAGTTAATATGGCACTGAAGGAGAAAAGTGTGAAGTTAAGGACACCTCAGCCAAGACTCCCAGTCTTAAGAGTAAATCGTGTCTTTTTCCAAAAAGGTATAGTGCTTACTTAGAGCTTCTATCACACCATTTAATTCTTAACTGCCTTATTGTTCTCTAATCATCTGTAGAGTGCTAATGTCCAATTAGTGACTAAATTCTCTAATGAGAATTTAGCAAAGCCCCCATCTCATTCACTTTGGACTCCTAAAGCAAAACAAGAGTAGTACTGAGCACAGAAAAAATGCACTGTGCCTTTTTGTTGTTGTTAATCCTCACCTGAGGATACTTTTCCATTGATTTTTATTTTTTATTTTATTTTTATTTTTTTATCCTCACCCGAGGACATTTTTCCATTTTTTTGTTCAGGTAGAGTGGGAGGGAGAGAGAGGAACAGAGAGAGAGAGAGAAACATCGATGTGAAAGGAACACATCGAGTGGCTGCCACCCGCACGACCAACCAGGGCCGGGGACAAACTGCAACCGAGGCACATGCCCTTAGCGGGAACCGAACCCGGGTCTCTCAGGACCGCAGGTCGACGCTCTAACCGCTGAGCCAAACCGGCCAGGGCTCCATTGATTTTTACACAGAGTGGAGAGGAGGAAGGGAGAAAGAAACATCATGTGAGAGAGAGACATTGACTGGTTGCCTGGGCCAAGGTTTGAATCTGCAACCCAGTTATGTGCCCTTGACTGGGAATCAAACCCGTGACCCTTCAGTCCAAGAGCCAATGCTCTAATCGCTGATCCAAACTGGCCAGGGCCACAGGGCCATTTTTCATTTTAGTTGAAATCCAAGTGCTCTCTGTTGCATTCTGAGTGTCGAGGACAAAATTTCCTTGCCGAAATTCACCCACCAAATGTGGGAGAAGTGAGCAGAAATTATCTTGTTTTAAAAGCTTCTTCCAAATAGGCTTGGCTATGTTGATTTGTCCCTCTGATATCACTTGGAGTAGAGGCTCATTCTCTGCTTTGCCATTGTACAATGATTAAAATAGCCACCATTTCTTTCAGAGGCAGCTGTAATTCATCCTCACTAAAACACACTAAAATATAAGATACACACTGGCACCTCCATGTGGACTGAGGGTTTAGTAACCATCTTCTAACAGTCTTCTGTTATACTCCTTTTTCCTGTTAGTTTCTTCTAAAAATAAAAGGAGCCTTATTTTCACCACTTTGGCAGCGCCTTTTAAACAGAAGGCTTTTGGAATTTAAGCAGTATGGCTGACTTTTAGCTGTTCTGAATATTTTCTTTGCTGCAAAGTATGTCATGCATGAGAAATTCGTATCTGGGGAGATTCTTCATAATTATATGACACTGGAGGTTTAAGAATTACTTCTTAGTTGTGTGCTTGTTCCCATTTATCAAAGGGGTCTATGAAGAGGGGTCTTTTGATAACTGTATATTCCCACAAAAAAGCACTCAAGTCTTCTCAGAAGCTAAGTCAATGTTATTCAAAATATTACCTCAAACCTTTCAGAAGACTTCAGAAAAGTTTGTCAGAAAAACAGATCATGCTATCCAAATTTGATTTAAATACTGTCTTCCTCTATTCTGCTTCCAGACTTTTAGCATTCAAATGACCCTAAAGAAATGCTAATACAAACCCTGAACAGACAGAAAGCAAACTTTTTTTTTTAAAGGGGGGTGGGGGCAATGCTAATGACTAAGAATTTTTTCCCCTCTAGGAAAAAAAGAGGCTCTTACTGCCAAACACAGTCAATTAAATAAACAAAACAGTACATGCTTCAGTATCTTTAAATTCCAAGCAAAGTAGCTCTCATTCCTACCTGACACCTTTGCTTGAGAACATCTCCTCTGGAAACCTCAGTGCCAGCCCGATTACCTAGCTGTTTTACGCAACTGACATAAAAGTTGGAACTGGTCCACACCACCGTTGAAGGAGAAACTGGCCTTCAACAAAGCTCTCGTTGGCTGCAGGTACTACAAACCTGGTCACCTGCCAACTCCAACCAGTAAAATCACAGGTAGTTGGCATTACACTCCCAACTACCCTATTCCATCATCTCATAAATCCTGGTGGCTATTTTAACAGATCTATAGATCTGGTTACCCTGTGTTAGTTACTATACACCAATATTCTTGGTTTCTATTTTATGCCTAACCAGGCTGCTCTGTTTCTACCTAAGACCTACAGTAATTGTGCCATATGCTCAGGCTCCAGAAACCAGTTATTTCCCACTCATTTCTTCTTAGGTGTAGCAATAAAAGCATTAAGGAACTGAACATTAGAAGAAAAGACCGATGTCTGTCTTACCTGCATAAATATCTATTCTGGTGGCATCAGCATCTCTGCAAAATTAAAAGAAAAAAATCAAGATCCAAGTGAGAATCTGAAATACCAACTATCAAAATGCATAGTATTATGAAATGGATACTATCTTGAGTCTATTTTCGGGAATTCATAGTCATTCTACATACTTTAAAGCTATAGTTTTTACACTTGGTAACAGTATTTTCCTTATATGTCTGTGAAACACTTCTTAGGCTCCAAATTATTTAAAATAGTGACATGACAAATAGGGCCTGGATATATATTTTTAAATATAAATTTCATAGTGAAAACATCTAGACAATAAGTAAAAACATTCCCCTTTAGATTCTAAGAACTGACTTAAATCTGTGTTTCTCTCATAGATTAAAATCATAAAAAATGTTCCAATATGCCCTGGCCGGTATGGCTCGATGTATCCCTCTCACATCAATGTTTCTCTCTCCCTTTCTCCCCCGCCCCCCCATCTGAAAATAAATAGAAAAGCATCCCAGGTGAGGATTAAAAAACAAAACAAAAAAAAAACGTTCCAATAACTTGTCCATTTTTCCTTCTCACCAAGATATTGAGAAAAAAGGAAAACAATAACCTGCCACAAAGCCTATTAAAAAATCAAGTCTCGCCCTCGGCCAGTTTAGCAGCGGTTAGAACGTCAGCCGGTGGACCAGAGAGTCCCAGGTTCAGTTACCACTAAGGGCACATACTTTGGTTGCAGTTTGACCCCGGCCCCGGTTGGGGTCGTGTGGGTGGCAACCACTCGATGTGTCTCTCTCACATTGATGTTTCTCTCTCTCTCTCTCTTCCACCCTCTCTCCCTCCCACTCTATCTGAAGATAAAATGCAAAAATGTCCTTGGGTGAGGATTAAAAAAAAAAAAAAAAAAATCAAGTCTTGTGGTATACACACTAGTCAGCAGACTGATTCACAAACCCATAATCTTCTTATCCTCCCTAATCTTAAAAAGAAGTTGAGGTACCCCATTATACTCTAGCCATCAGTCAAAACCCAAGTTCGATCATCAATGAAGGCTTCCATAAAGGTCTGACAGTAATCTAGCCCAATTTGGCAACTGCAAGTGAGAAAAATAAGGCACAGTTTCATTGGTTTTAAATACAAAAAATTAACTCAAATCCACATAGCTCTACGTGTACCTATTCCCAAAGACATAAAAAAATTTTCAAATATGAGAAACTGGCAAAATGTTTACATAAGCAAGAACACATACTCCCAGGAATCTCCAGTTAACCCTTTGATATATAAAAATGCAGTCTGCCACAACACACTATGGTCTCACTAAGCTAACAAGTAGTAAATTCATAGTTCCATTAAGCTACATTTTTAAACAGAACATAAAAATTATAAGTCAACCAGGATTGAAAACAAAATGGGAGTTTTTTGGTTAAATGACTTGTTAACTAGCACACTTCTATGAATAGCCCAATGAAAAATAACAATAAAAGCAATAATAGCATAGGTTTATAGTATGGACATAGGCAGATATAGAAAATTATCACAGCAAGGCCCGGTTGGTGTGGCTCAGTGGTTGAGCATCAACCCATGCACCAAGAGGTCGCTGGTTCAATTCTCAGTTAGGGCACATGCCCAGGCTGTGGGCCAAATCCCCAGTGGGGGGCATGTAGGAGGCAACCAACTGATGTTCTCTTTCATCGATGTTTCTCTCTCTCTCCCTCTTTCTTCCTCTCTCTCTAAAATCAATAAAAGAAAAAAAATTTTTAAAACATCAGCAAGCTGCCCTGGCCGGTTTGGCTCAGCAGTTAGAGCGTCAGCCTGCGGTCCTGAGAGACCCGGGTTTGGTTCCCGCTAAGGGCATGTACCTCAGTTGCAGTTTGTCCCTGGCCCTGGTTGGTTGTGAGGGTGGCAGCCACTCGATGTGTTCCTTTCACATCGATGTTTCTCTCTCTCTCTCTCTGTTCCTCTCTCTCCCTCCCACTGTACCTGAACAAAAAATGGAAAAATGTCCTCGGGTGAGGATAAAAAAAAAAATAATAATAAAACTCATCAAAAAAATAAAATAAAATAAAACATCAGCAAGCTCATTAACTGGGGACCTGTTTTAAAGTACTTCTGTCAACTCTTACCCTCTTCTTCCTTTGTCAGTCATCAATACCTAGTCAGTAAACAATGTCTGAATTTTATATTGCATTCAGAAACAACACTGACTTCATAATATAAAGAGAATGTTGATTTGTATTTTTATTTTCTTTGAACCAACTTAAACTTTTTAGTCTTGCACAATAACATGTATAGGCTTCCATCACTAAGAACTCAGTATAACACAGTGATAAAGAATGATTTCTTCCTAACACAGCTGCTAACAACTGAAGATGCTTTGATCAACTGGAGCCATCTAACAATATACACTTTGAGAAGACACAGAACTCTGGTATAATTTTAAAGACATTAGATGATGTACTCTCTTGGTAGCACAAATTAAATCAAAGCTTATCTGTCTCATTAATTTGATTCCTAAATTTCCATCTTAATTCCATGTTTCACTACAATTATCTTGCTCTAATACACAAGGGAAAGTAGCTTTGGAGGTTATAAATTCATTATTTTTATGCTGTAACACAGAGTAATGAATGAAATAAACTGGAAGTATCAATTAATGTGCTATTAAAAATAACTCTTTTGGGTAACAGGCCTCTTAGTAGTCAGTTGTAGTTGTAATAGAATTGTCTTCCACCCTGGCCAGTTTGGCTCAGCGGTTAGAGTGTCAACCTGTGGACCAAACGGTCGTAGGTTCGATTCCCAGTCAATGGCACATACCTGGATTGCAGGTTCAATCCCCAGCCCCAGTTGGGATTGTGTGGGAAGCAACCAATCAATGTGTCTCTTTCACATAAATGTCTCTCTCTCTCTCCCCATCCCTCCCTTCCACTCTATCTAAAACTCAATGGAAAAATATCCTCTGGTGAGGATTAACAACAACAAAAACAGAATTGCCTTCCTCCCATGTCTTCAGATAGCAAAGGTCACAACAACCCAAAAAGTTTTCAAGCACACCATATGCCCAAAGACTACTTACCTTGCATTATCAACCAGTTCAGCAAGAGCACCAAACAAGAATTCATGAGTAGTTCTGAAATGATAAATTCATTCAGCAAAAGAATTATGGAATTGAACTATGTCTCCTAATAAAAAGTTAAGGTTATAAAATATTAAGTTTGTAGGGAAAAAATCTAAAATCACCATTTGCATTGTCAGTTTACACTACTGAAATTTAAACTTCATCATTATCTGACTAACCCCCCATCTATCAAGTCCTGATACATACACAAAAATGTTTATTCTTACCATGTTGAGAAACCCACTCAAGCGTTAAAATATTCCTATGTATACTACTGCTAAAAGCAGTGTTTTTAACTACTTATATTCTGCCTAAAAAAATGCCTGTAATTTATTTTTCATTGCCTTAACTAGCTGTTTCTGCATATCTGTAAACACGCTCAATGGACACCTTATTAACATTTTGCTTTACCAATACCTGTGTATGATCTACTTGTGAAAGGGAAAAATCCATTAGCTGTTTTGCGATTTAAAAGCAAAAATATTCCATTTGAAAGTGAGGGAGAAAGGGAAAAAAATCTTCTTCTTGATTTTCTCTTATTCTGGTTGAAAACAGAATTCCCTACACATTAAGGGAACACAAGAACCTCTTGAACAATTCCTCCTAGGACAACAGCATGGTGTGGTCTTGTTCAAGTTAAAGTTAACCCCTTCAAGGAGAGAAACTAATGGTCATTTCCTTAAAGGCTGCTCAAGTTTGGGTAAGTACATGATTCCCATGTTATTCAGAACTCAGTAAAGATGTCTATGCATAAAACAATTATTCCTCCATTTACACTCTCTTTAACTTTCCATAATGGTCCTCATTAGATATAAAAGTAGGATGTGTCCACCCAGAACTACCTAGAAATCTTGACTTTTTTTTGTTTGTTTTTTGTGTTCTGTTTTTGGTACGTGCCCCTAGTGGGAACCAAACCCAGGACACTCTGGTCCGCAGGCCAGTGCTCCAACAGCTAAGCCAAACCAGCCAGGGCGAAACCTTGACTTTTTTTTTTTTTTTAATCTATCCTCACCCGAGGACATTTTTCCATATTTTGGTCAGATAGAGTGGGAGGGAGAAAGAGAGAGAGAGAAACATTGACGTGAAAGGGACACAATGAGTGGTTGCCACCCACACAACCCAACCAGGGCCGGGGACAAACTGCAACCGAGGTATGTGCCCTTAACGGGAACCGAACCCAGGTCTCTCTGGACCACAGGCCGACACTCCAACCGCTGAGCCAAACCAGCCAGGGAGAAACCTTGACTTTTGATTAAGGAAAATATAAAATTATTAACACATAATGTATTACCATAAAGTTTTCAAAAATATCCAAATTATGCCCTGGCCAGTTTGAATCAGCGGGTGGAGCGTCAACCCTCGGACCAGAGAGTCAAGGGATCAATTCCAGTCAAGGGCACATATTTCAGTTTTGGTTTGGTCCCCTGCCCTGGTTAGGGTCATGTGGGAGGCGGTCAATTGATGTGTCTCTCTCACAGCAATGTCCCTCCCCCCCATCTGAACATAAATGGAGAAATACCTTCTGGTAAGGATAAAAAAATATAATATGTAATAATAATAACCACCAACACCACCAAATTATTCCATCTGATTTTTTTATATACCAAATTCTAGCCAATAGATACAAGAAAATTTTCTAAAAATTTAGAATGAAATATACTATTATTAAATAATCAGCATATAGGATCTCTGATGACTTACTATATTGTTTAAAACAAATTATAAAATGTTTGTTTATAAAATAAATACCTAAAACTGAACTGTTAGAAACACTGATTTTTTTTCCTCCTCAGCTAAATATTCAATTTTTACAAACGTAAATTCTGAATTAAAACCACCAGTCCTGGGAATTTTAGGAAGAACTTTTCCCCATGAGATCAATGAATATATGTTGCTAATCCAAAGGTGACACCAATAAATAACTTTTTTCAACAAAAAGTAGAAAATTTTTCTCCAATTCAACTAGAAAATAGAGCTCAAATTGTTCTAAAATCCAATTCTTAATTATTTTACATGGGGAAAAAAACAATTTCTAAGAGAAAAACTGGCATAAAATATCCATATCTTTAATTATTAAAATATGTAAGTCTTTAAGATCATATTAAATTCTTCAAATTATCAACTGGAATACAAAAAAAATATTCTGTAGATCACTCCACTAAAACAAAAAAGAAATAAATAAGCTAGAAAATTAAAGTTATTTGTTGAAGGTAACAAGTTAAAAATAAATCTAACATTTGCTCTCAAGCTTCTAGTCAGTCATTTTCCTGACTTAGAAACTTACAAAGTGAATTAGTTTTCTGTACTCTAAGTTAAAGAATGAAGTATCTGACTTTTGGTAGTGATAATGGTAAATATGAGTCATCTGGAAAACTAAATCTGATACCTTTTGCCATCAGGGCAAAAAAAAAAAAGAAAGAAAGAAAGAAACAGCAACTGCTTTGCAGCAATACATATTTCTGATCCCTTCACATGAAAATGAGAGACATTTGGCCCTGGTCAGTTTGGCTAAGCAATTAGAGCATGGGCCTTCGGACCAAAGGGTCTCAGGTTCGATTCTGAGTCAAGGCTGGGGTTGTGTAGGAGGCAACCAATCTATGTGTCTCTCTCACATGGATGTTTCTGTTTCTCTCTCTCTTCTCTCTCTCTCTCTCTTTCTCTCTCTCTCTCTCTCTCTCTCTCCCTCTCTCTCTCTCTCTCTCCCCCCTCCCTTCCACTCCATCGAAGATTTAATAGAAAAATATCTTCAAGTGAGGATTAACAAAAAAAGAAAAGAAAATGAGAGAGATTTAGAATTCAATAGTAAGATCTCAAAAGGGCAAACACAAATTATCTCTGGCTAAGTTTTCACTACTTTCTATACAGTGTTTAGAAATGTGCCTTGTACATTTATAATTTTTTAAAAAAACATTCCAAATGGTCTTCCTTGTTCCATACCATATGAATGCTGTTTCACACATATTTCAGATAAGTCAACATGTATCTTTAAAATGTAACTAAGGGAGACTTTTGTGACGTGTACCAATACATCATAAAAGGGGCCTTTTGTGACAACTGTTGGTAAGTTCAGAGACAACACCCAGAATTTTCTCCAAACCTATTGATTAATGATGGATCCTACTAACAAATACTAAAGCCAGAGTTCAAAATATCTCTTAAAATGTAAGAACCAAACACATACCAACTGCACAAGTTTTCCCTTTCTTTTCAAAGATTCAAAGAGATGCACTCATTTTTAGTTAGTATCTGAGACAGAGATATTAGAATAACTATCAAAAGAAATTCTTTTCCTCACAGACCTAACAATTCTTTACATGTGATCCAAGAAAGATCAACCATCTGGAAAAGAAAAGATTTTTAACAAATTCTCACTTTCAACTGATCAAGGCTTTTATACCATTTGTGCTGCGAAGGAAACTGTTTTGCAGCTCAGCATTTCCAGTCACAAATTCAGATAAATCTACTCTTTATATAAGGATATGGTCTCCTTCTTCATATTCAGCCTGAATTTAAATCACATAAGTACTTGAATATGTTGATAATAGTTAATTGCCCTAATTGATAGAAAATAAAGCTGAGACATTCTAGAGCAACCATTTTACATTCATATTGCTCTAACATATTTAGAGTAAGAACCTACATTTCACAGAATAATCAGGTTCCTCTATATTCACTATCAACAGGTTCCTCTACATTCACTTCAAATATAG
Organism: Molossus molossus; assembly: GCF_014108415.1. Classification (NCBI taxonomy): domain Eukaryota; kingdom Metazoa; phylum Chordata; class Mammalia; order Chiroptera; family Molossidae; genus Molossus; species Molossus molossus. The sequence continues at coordinate 20,302,936 of NW_023425358.1, read as the reverse complement.
ATAAAACAACCCAAAAATATCATATGGCCAAGATAAGAAGTTATTAAATATGCCAACAGGAACAGACATAGAAAGCAGGCATCTTATACTTTAGCATTCTGCTCTATCAGACCACTTAGCAGTACTGCAAGTACATATGATATGCATCTTATGCCCTGTCCGGTTTGGTGCAGTGATTAGAGCATCGGCCCGCAGACCAGAGTCCTGGGTTCAGTTCCAACATACCTCAGTTGCAGTTTCTCCCAGGCCCTGATTGGGGTCGTGTGGGTGGCAACCAGTTGAGGTGTCTCTCTCACGTTGATGTTTCTCTCTCTCTCTTCCTCTCTTTCTCTCCTGCTCTATCTGAAGATAAGTGCAAAAGAAAAAATGTCCTCGGGTAAGGATAAAAAAAAAAAAAAAAAAGATATGCATCTTATGCTAAAAGACCATCACTACTGCCACTACACCTAGATTCCTCATGAACTTTTTACTATCAGTCGCAAAACCTGCCACCAAAATGCAATAACAGCATAAAACTCCTTTATTTAAAAACCCTATTTTTTTATCATCTCATACTAGCAACATTCAGTATTAAAAGAAATTAGCCCAAGACTTTCATATTATCCTAAGAATTTCCCATGCCTATTTTAAACCTTCATGCTAATGTAACCAAGAGAATAACCATCAATAGTTACCACTAACCACACACACAAAAAATCAAGACAGATGTTTACTGTCTTTAATAGATGCTCTAGGATCTACTAAGAACTTATCTGCCTAACAGCAAATTGCTACCATACTTACCAACTTTGGGGTTATATAAGCTAGTATTATAAACAGAATAATAACCACTATCTCTTCAATGTTTACCATATACCATGTAAGAACTAATTACTTTATAAACATTATTTTACTTAATACTCAGAAACATCGTCAAATTAGCCCCATTTTACAGATGATGAAACTGAGACTCAGAGAAGTTGACCTCTGCCCAAGGACACAGCTCAGAAGCAATCAAATCTAAGCTTGGCAGGTTCCCAAGCTCATAATCTTTCCACTGCATCACACTGATTTCCACCCTTCTAGTCTGGGCTCTAATTCCAAGTCTATATTAAATAGGAGGTAAGGAAAGGGCCATTTCTTTCATAATTCATAATATGGCTCTATTGTAGATATCAGACACCCTGAAAAAAATCCTGTTTTTAACATTATGACAGAACAAAGGAGACAGTACTGTAAAACAAATTTCACCTTCTTAACACAGGAGATACAGCTCCTGTATCAAGAGTACCAAGTCACATCTTAAGAAAATTCAAGGCCCTGGCCAGGTAGCTCAGTTAGTTGGAGCATTGTCCCAGTATGCCAAGGTTGCTGGTTCCATCTCCAGTAAGGGCACATACAAGAAACAATCAATAAATGCATAAATAAGTGGAACAACAAATCACTGTTTCTCTAAAATAATCAATAAAAAATGTTTTTTTTAAATTTTGTTTCCTCTAGAAGTGAATGTTCTGTCAGGTCACCACATTAAAGAAATCTCTTGAAATTAGTTACAAACCAGAAACTTATCTCGTCCTAGGGTTCATATTTTTATTTGGTACAACTGGACATATTCAAAAGTAGACAAACTCAGTGGTGTAAGCTAGACATTCCAGAACTTCTAAAATGATACATCCAACCCTCAAATGTCCATGCAAGCAGGTGGTTCCAGTTCAACACTGGTAAATCAAATTCACAGAAAAATTCTCCAAATCGCTTTAAACAAGTGATTTAACTGAGGTTCAGTTCTTTGTTTTGGCTCTGTCTGCCTATTAATAAGCTAAAAAATAGCAAAACAAATAAGCAGAAATATCCCAGAATCCTCAAATTAGAGGCGCCACTGAAATAAAATTCAAGACTTTATTTATTTTTTAATCCTTACCCGAGGACATTTTTCCATTTTTTGTTCAGAAAGAGTGGTAGGGGGGAGAGGGAGAGGGAGAGGGAGAGGGAGAAGGAGGGAGAGAGAGAGAGAGAGAGAGAAACATCAATGTGGAAGGGACACATCGAGTGGCTGCCACCTGCACGACCAACCAGGGCCAGGGACAAACTGCAACGGAGGTATGTGCTCTTAGCGGGAACCGAACCTGGGTCTCTCTGTACCGCAGGCTGACGCTCTAACCGCTGAACCAAAACGGCCAGGGCTGAAATTCAAGACTTTAAAAGTGAGAAGTAAACCCTTTCCTGTATAGACAAGGAAAAATGCCCCTAAAGGTAAAACTGACAAAAGTCAGTACTGCCCAGTGGTTAAAAGCACTAACCACTGTAGCCAGATAAATCTTATTGCCTTAAATCTGCCACTAAGCAGTTGTATAACCTTTGGCATGTAACTTATCTCTTTGAGCCTCAGTTTCCTCAAACGCAAAATAAAAATAATCCCAACAGTGTTGCTATAGATTACTTTCAACCACGTTTAAAACAGTAAGTGGCATGAAGCAATTAATTATTATGACTATTATTTTATTATTAAATAAAGTCTTTAGAGAAGCTGAAACAAGAACCCAGTTTCTAAAGTCTCATTCATGTTCTTCCAAAATTATCAAACAGTCTACCATTCCAAATTTGGCCCCTCATTCCAAAGCACAATCATCTGTGAATATCTAGTGGCCTCCAATTGCTAATTCTTAATGTGACAGTTTAAACACAAAAAAATAGCAAAGGTTTTGCCAATGGCTATGTTATAAACCTTACAGTCAGCAACCTTACCTAACTGGATTTCAGATTCACCATCCATAGCATAAGAACTTCTAGAGTACCTACTCTAAAACTCTAGTTCAATAAACTTCCTAAACAAAATAAAATAAAACCAGGTTCTTACAGTTTGGCACTCACTTCACTTAGAAAAATTTCATTTCCTTGATAGAAAAAATAGCAAACAAAAAATTACAGACATGATCACAAAGACGACTCTGGAAATCCAGGGTTTTAGTTTTGTTTCTAAATCCTTTCCCATAATAGGATAAAAATCATTGTACTATTATTGGATAACTGAAGTCTATATTCTCAACTCTGAAGGTGATTGTTCAGATATCTGGGCCATAATCATTTAGTTGCTCATCATCTCTTCACATACTAAAATGTTCGAATACTTACCTTCATCTCAAAAGTGACAACTGAACATATTAAAACACTAAGTAGTTATGACCCCAATGGATTACTTCCAAAAGAGTGAGCATAAGGATTAACCTGAAACATTACAGACCAATGTAGAGTCATGGTAATCTCTTCATGATCTCAAGAACCACCAACACTATGTGTTCTGAGATTTGCACCCATTTGGGGGAATAGCTATTTGAATCATAGGTTTAAACAAGTTGCCATTTCCTACTTAGCATATGAAAACTGTCAGATGTGGGGATGAATTTCCCAGGAATATAAAGCCAACTGTTTGCTGAAAAAAAGAATAAATAATTTCTTCTTACAAGTTGTCATTTAAATGTCTTCATTCTATTTTTTTCTCCTTGTCAGAAAAAAAAATTGTTATAACCCAACTGTTTTGGTTGTTGTCACTAAACAGAGTATACTAGAATAGTCCAACTTTTGGTGATCCAAAGAACTGTACTTGTTGGATTCCTATCAAACACTTGAGAAACAACTCGATATAGTGGCCTCAAATAACTAGCTTGCATTTTATCAAATAAATTTTGATCCAATAAATGGTCATATTCTTCTGGATTATCAAGAAATATTGCACTGATCTCAGTTCTTCCATTGAGCTCAAGGCTCATCCAGCGATACATCCCCAAGAGTGAAAAAGCAAAATTTTCTGGGAAAAGAATTTCCATGCTATCAAGAAATGAGTTATCGATGACTATAGAGGCACCTACAGGGTACTTACGAATTTGTGTGTAGATATTCAAAGGTTAGCTGAGCTCGATTCAAACTGCTGTAATTTGTGAAAGCCATGAGTGCAGTGAGGTCCAGTCCTTTACCCACTAACTGGGAAATACAACCTTACGATGGAATAGATTTTCCAGGATTCTTTCCAGAAAGGTTTGGTAAATCTGTCTCCTTACAGTTAAACAAGGTTACTTGACTACCTATCCAAAATATATTCAGAGATACTATTACAATTGATTTTTCCTTTGTGTTTGTTTTTTTTTTTATCTTCTCAGACTGAATATTTTGAATAGAACTGTGTCATAAATCTGTAGTCTTAGGAGCTTTAATGTTAAATTGCAATAATTCAATGAGTCGAAATGTGGATGATCTTGAAGTAGATGGTATTGGAGTTGGCGATTTTATTATTGCTCCATGTTCATTTTCTTCGACCCCTTTTTTGTTCTAGGAAATTTACCAATCCGGAAACTTATCAACTTCTGTTATAAGACTGGACAATCACCCATGTCTTCGCCACCAATGATCCCAGGATCCTTAAATAGACTCCAGATTGGCGGCCATGATGTCGAGTATATATGGCGATAGTTCGGCTTCACCAATTCTCCACTGAAAGGTCTCTCAACCGCAGATGGCGGATTCCAGTTTTCAGAGCCCCGCCCCAATCTCCTCAGGGTAGTGTGTCAAATTACCTCACAAAGACCCACTAAAACGCCTCAGAATTAACCTGCCCAAGTCATCTCAGGCGGGCGACGCCCCTCCCCCCACTCTCCTCAGACAGCGGCCTCGGCCTCTCTGGCCCTTCCAGGGCCTCTCCTCAAGGAGAGGAGTTAGGCCCAGCTTTCAGAGCCCGGATCGAGGGCAATGGCGAGCGTACACCCGACAGGGCGTTGCCCAGCGCTCGCGGCTGCCTTTGTCCCTCCCCACGGAATTGGAACCCAACAACCGCAGCGCGCTCTTGGACCATGTGCTGCCGCCGCCTCCGCCGCTGCTGCCGCCGCCGCCGCCGCCGCGACACGAGCCGCCCGTGCGCCGCGCTGAATAAGGTGACAGGACTCAGCACCACGAAATTCGGCTTTTAAGGTTGCTTCGCAGCCGCTTCCCCGGCCACCACAGCCACCGCTTTGTCTCCGCCTGTACACACGAACCGGGATCCCTCGCGCACTCACCGACGCCCCAAACCCCCGAGGCCTAGGTGGCGCATTCAGCCAATCATATAGCCGCAGTTCCTCCCGCCCCCCGCCCTAAAACGACGCCCCTTGATTGGTGTCCAGTGTGTTTCCACGTGACCGGATATTGTTAGCCGGGCCCGCCCCTGTCACGTGAGAGCGCGCGCCTCTCTTCCTGCTTTCCTGACCCTCTCCGCCATTTAAAGAAACAGTACCGGGGGCGGGCCGAGCGACGCAGCCGGGACGGTAGCTGCGGTGTGGACCGGAGGAGCCATCTTGTCTTGTCGCCGGGGAGTCAGGCCCCTAACTCGAAGAAGCCCTGGCGCGCCCTCCCCCACTCCCCGGTCTGGTAGGGCGAAGGAGCGGGCGCGCGGTCGATCGAGCGATCGGTTGGCGGCTCTTTCTCCTGCTCTGGCATCCAGCTCTTGGGGCGCAGGCCCGGCCGCCGCGGCGCGCGCCCGGTGGCCGTTGGCGCTCGCGCCGCGTCTTTCTTCTCGTACGCAGAACTCGGGCGGCGGCCTATGCGTTTGCGATTCGACGAGGAGTTGTCCGGGTGGTCGGCGGTGGCGGGCAGCTGCTCCGCCCCGCTCCCGGGGAGGCGGCGGCGGGATTTGGCGCGGCCGGGGAAGCGGGGGTGGCTGGGGCCGGCCTGGAGGCCTGGCGCCACCCTTCGGGGCCTGCAAGGACCCAGTTGGAGGGACAGGAAGGTGCTGGGGGATGGTTGGTGGTGGGCTTTCTACTTTGCCTTTTCCTCCTTATGCCGCCTTAGTGAGAGGCGGGAGTTCTGGCGGCAGCTCCGGGGTAGGAGACAAGCTCCGGAGTCGGAAGAGCTGGGTTTGCTTCCGGGCCTAGCCACTAGCTGGCCGAGTGACCTTAGGCAAGTCACTCTGTAATCTGTCTGCGCCTCAGTTTCCTCTTCTGTCTAACGATGTTTGTGGGATTAAAGCGCTTTGTAAACTATAAAGCGTCAGTGTATGCAAGGGATAATTATTGTTTGTAAAAATTTTTTTGAGTAAGAAAACAGCAATTGCCTAATCCATGGATTTTGAACCTGGGAGCCTTGGATTGGAGTTGGAGATACCCCAAACTCCCTTAAATTGTATGCAGAGTGGGAATGTGCATTTTAGGGGAATGAGGATCCATCGCCAACAAGTTTTCAAAGGGAAATGTCACCTCCCGAAGAGTTAAAGATTTCTTTATGCCATAGGGAGGAAACTGAGGCCTAGATGTTATTTGGGATCCTTCACAACCAATTTGAAGCCCCTGTTTGAATCCCTGGGATATGTGAGCTTTTCTGTGCATAATGGGTATTGGGGTAACAACACTTCACTGCTTGGTTTTTTTCTGAGTTTTCCTTTCCCTATGGGGTGCCTGAAGGGTGGCTAATGCATATGGTACGGTGGCACCCAATATAAAGCAGCTGAAATGGATATGTTCTCTATCAAGAATCCTATTTAATCTTTGGCCCATTAACTCTTTGTTGCTGCTTATACTGGTGCCAGACAACCTTTCTGACTCTTTCATTGACCATTTTTCACGACCATGTTTGCCATCTGTTACTTGCTCCTATTTTATATTTCTAGTCTATGTGGTTGCTAGTGAGCAGGCTTATTTTTAAATGGTGCTGCCAAGTCTAGCTAATTAATGGGGCAGGTGGATCTTTAGCAAGCTGGCTCACTGGAATAGACTGAACCAGCATGGAATTCCTGAAGATGTTGGGGGGTTATCTTTATTAATTGAAGGTTAACATTTTCTGAAAAATTGTGTTAGAACCTGCGCTGAACCTCAGAATCAGTAGATTTGGAAGTGTTTCAAAGCTTAACTTTTTTCTGGACTTTGTATTCTATTTGCTTGCAAGGGTGTTACTAAGGTGGCCAAAATGCCAGTTTTTTGCTTCTTTGTTAATTGTCAGCTGCTTTTGTCTAATTCCAGGCTATTACCCAGCAAACACTATAGAAATGTTTGAACAGTTGGATTTCAAACATTTTGTTTGGAGTGGTATAACTCTAAGCAAGCGAACACACGTTTAAGTGTATTTTGTCTGGTTAGGTGTTACCTGGTTCTGCTATTAACATACAAATGTCTGAAAAAAAATTGACTGTTCCCTTTACCTAAAGGGCAGAGACAAATCTCACTTCCAGAGAAGTAATGTTTTTGGAGAAAAATGTGTTGGTCTTTTAGGTCTTCTGTAATAAAATCTGGATGTACTTACTGCAAAAGAATCTTAAGACTGTGGTGATAAGATGCTTTTTTCAGCAGAAAGGAGTGAAAAAAAACAACTGGAACTCAAAGCTTGAAATACTGTGACAAAACATGAGATGTACAGGATAGAAGGTTGAAAGGGTTTCACTACAATGTTCTACACTAGCTGGAGCAGATGTCTTTCAGTATAGCCATGGCATGGACTCCAGATTTGCAAGACCTGGGACCTGGAAGAGCTTATGAGGATATGACAGGAACTCTGGAGCTGGGTATTTTTCTTTTTGAATTTTGGGACTATTGACCTCGCTTTCAGAAGAGACAACGACTAAGCAAGCAATGCCACCAGTGCTGTTACTGAGAATTTGAAGACCTGAGTTTCTGCCAGACCCTCAGTGCAAACTCTGGTGACACTGCATCCAAAGTGAACTACGGTACTTGCCATTTTCCAAAATGACTCATTCTTTACCATCTCTACACTTCTCTTCATACTTTCTTCTTTACCCTGAAAAGTCTTCCTCTGGTTCTTCACCTGCCAAAACTCTACCATTTTCTCAATATCCACCTCAGATGCACTCTTCTCCTTGGGTCTCCTAACTTTAGCCAGAATTAATATTTTTAAAATTTTGTCATATATCTTTTATCTTTGTGTATGATGCCCTATAAAGTAGTTATTTGCATGCTTTTTTTATTTGCTCTCTTGCAGATAGCAAGCCCCTTGGGAAAAAAGGGTCTTGTCTTACGAATCTTGGCCCACACATACTACCACATATGATGAAGCTTTTAATAGAAAGGAAGAATTTAGAGAGCAGGCTATCTCAGAATAAGCATTCAGTAAGTGTTTGCTTAAGCATTGTGTGATAACCTGGTTACTCTTGATTAGGAAAAAATCACTATGGGCCATGCTTCTTCCCTTGTTTCATGTTTTTATTCTTTTTAATTCTAATTTTTAAAAGATTCAAGAGCCTTTAGACATAGAAACTGATGTGTTCCATAAGGTATTAATTCTCTAGATACCTATTCTTTCCCATTCTAGATAAATCTTGTCAAGATGAAAGTTAAGGACCACCCCTGCCAGTAAGACAATTTAACAAAGGCATTGGAAAGGGAAGATGGGCAATATCTCCTTTGCCTTGGTGTTGGTGTGTAATTTAAATTCATTTATTCTTGTTCCTCCTGTGGAGCCTTTCTTTATTTCCCATCAACCACTGCCCAGCAGCCTGAATACAGTCAGATTACCTCCCCAGAATATGAGGCTTGAGGCAGTTCCTGAGATAGTTTATCCTCAAGAATCAGGAAACAGTCTTTGCCTGAGAATTCTTTATGTTCTTAACGTCACTGACTTAATCATAAGGCTCCTTTTTTTCTATATCTTCTGTCAGCTTCTCAGGCAGGCTTGTCAAGAATTAGTACGCATCAGGCAGCTGATGTGCTGACAGCAGACCCACCCAGGTGTTAGAGTCCTGTGCTTGTAATTCCATGCATTTGTTATCTGTTTTGTCCCTGGACCTTCTGACCATCTTCCTTGTGCTGTTCCTTCAGCCTACAGATTTGATACCCGGATTTTTGTCCATGGTGATTTCTATCACCTTACTACTGAAGAAGATACCATTCCAGTGGACAACTGTGACCCAGGAGACATTCAGCCATCATGACGTGGCCTTCACCTCCACTCCTGTCCTGTTCTAACCAGATTGGGTATCACCCTTTATGTGAAGTCAAACTCCTCAAGCCAAATAGCTGAAACTGTTTAATCACAACAAAGGCCCAGTTTGTTCCATGAGTGTGTATTTTGTTTCTTCAGTTAAAGCCTTCAGAGACATGTAATAAATTTGGACCAGGGGATTCTTATTTATCAACACTGTCTGAAGACTGGTAACATCTTCTTGAGAGCGACATTGAACCACATTCCACAATCTCAAATGTTTGAAGTATATGAAGTGTTGAGGATCCCATACAGGTCACTGGACACTTTCTTTTTCCACTACAAAGCTGTAGTATCCTACTGAATGAGAAAGCAGATATTCTGACCCATTGGGATTAAAACAAAGGCACAGTGAAGTCCTCATAGCATCTTTGGGATTACTCAGGAACCAGAACTTTTCACAAAAATGTAAGAAATTTACAAAGGAATCTTTACCCAGCATCTCACAAAGCTTCAATCAGATTCCAGAAAAGGCCTTGAGACATCCAGGTAGAACCTATATGATAATCCCTTATGTTTATATCGCACTTTACAGTTTCAAAGCACTTTTACATGCATTAATATCAATGATCAAAATCACACAATAGACTATAATCCCTTATTTGCAAAAGAGGAAATGGGATTTGAAAGGTTATCCAAGGTAACAACAGCTACCAACTGGTGGAGGCCAGGCCTTCTGACTCCCAGTCCAGTTCTTTTCTTGGAATTAATTTGGCCTCTACCTTACCCACAGTGTTAAAATGACTACGGTTTGGGAACCCTAGAAGTTTTCCAGCTTCCTGATCTGGTGCCCTTAACCAGGATGTCATAAATGTAATATTGTGATAACTGTACCTAGACTAGAATTCCATGGAAACCACCCCTAAGGTTTAGGAGCAGACTGTCTTTATGATGGTAGACTGTCCAGTCTGCAAAACACATGTTCATCTAACAACACTACCCAACATGAAACACAAAGCTACTTTTAGATCTTTTGTCCATCTTCGTGGTCTTTCCAAAGATGGTGTAATTGGGGAATCCCTGTTCCTATCATGCCCTTGTTTTTTTGTTGTTTTTAAGTCTTATACTGTAGGACACACAAGATCTTATCTATGGTTTTTTTTGTCCCCAAACTAATATTTATACAAAATGAGCCATCCATTTAGAACAGTACTGTTCATGTATGTGTATTTGTAAACATAATATATATGTCATACACATAGAGCTTCTGTAGTCCAGTAAGGAGGTAAAAATACTGTAAAATGTGTCCCTCCCTGATAATGCAGTGTAGTGTATTAAAGGATATTAGAATGCCTGCAGCGAAAAAATAATAACTCATTTAGCTGTTTAGCCTGGTATGTTCTAAGTTGAATCAAGCACAGAATGTTACTTTTGCAACATTCCTTTCAGTGGAATGAGGCAGCTGCTTAAGAGTGGCATAGCCAGTGCATCCTGAATGCCAACAGATTGCCCTGGAGACCCAGGATTATAAACTACATCTTTGTCCCCCTCCTTTTTTTCTTACCAATAACAGCTTTGAATTAGTATGTTTCCATCATCTGAGAGTCCTTTAACTTGACCATTACCTTGATTTTCTGTCAAAGGAATCTCTAGAAGATTCGTGGGAATACAGGGGAAGGGATTAGGGGAAAATTAGTTCATCCAAATTTGAATGGATTTGATGACATTTAGTGATACACTCCTTTGTCCCTAGAATTGTGCTATAAGTCTAGTTCAAGGGTATTGCATCTCAGGTGGGTGAGAAGATTGTGAAAGGAAAAGAGGAAGAAGATGAAGAAAACGGGAGGAGGGGTGAGAAGGAGATATTTTCTTAGAATTTCTGAGTTGTGGCCCACTGAGATCTTAGTGATTGAGGAGAAGTCACCCAGCGTGGACTTCTTGGAATAATATTTACGAAGAAGTGAACCCATTTTGCAGCTGTATCCTGACTACAAAAACCCCAGTGCTATTGTCACTTAAAACCAATAGCCTTGTTCTCTGGTCATCACAAGCCCAATGAGAATTTATAGCAGACTTGAACATTAAATTTTCTAATTCTATAATGTGGCCCACTTTAGGGGAAGAATGAATAGGAAAACACCTTGGCTTACCAAAGGCTTTGCTCACAGTTTCTGGTTTCTGTGACCTATTTTTTGTATTTCAGCATTTTGTGAACAACTTATTCTTAGATTGGTTTTCCAAAGGCTTTGTGGCCATGAAGCCCTTTGAATGAAAACTATGTGGAAGCCCAAAGTAAAAGTGAAGCTGCTCTGGATGAAGCAGGAGTAGGGGGTCCTGAAACCTGCCACAAGCATCTTCCTTTACTACCATGGTGACACCTAAGGAGACTTCTTTACAACACCTAGAATTCTTCAGAACACATTTTGAAAAACACTGCCCTAGACCACAACATGTTCGACCTGAATGGTATTCTGATCTGTACCTCTACTCAACACAGTTCAGTTGGTGCTGAACATTCTTAGAAATACTTACTGTGAGCAAACTCAGAAAGTTGCAAGAACTTTCTTTGTCCCCCAAGTAGTTATATGAGCCAAAAGTGATATCAAATGGACCTAAATTAACAGCCCTCTGCCCCCCAGATGGACTTCCAATAATTCCTGGGTTTGGATATAGACAGTAATTCATACGTACTCTGCAGTGACAAAAAAAACCCTTACCCAACTTGCACAAACACCAGATGCTCTAGTGGTACTTGAAATATGTGAATTTGAAGTTTTGATCCTCTTTGGATACCTGAAGTAACAGGTATAGAAGCTGATGCTTCATTGAGGCTATAGTAGACCAACTTGTACATTGGACCTCCCATCATCAGCCATGGTACTCTACTTCATGTACCAATGAATAACCATTAACTATGGAAGCAGACTTCAGATACTGGCAACATTAACCGAAAGGGTACCTGGTTTTATCATTCATCTTATTCTCAAACTACAAGTCACTATGACTCAACCAGTGGCAGTAATACCACTGCTTGGTTTCTATTTAACTGCTGTTTCCAGGATAAATGAGCTAATTTTTTAAAAGCTAAAACAGTTCCTCTGTTATTGGCATATCTGCCTGGCATAATCTTCTCTACGATTATAAATACCCAGCTCTAACTACATGTCAGACCTGATCCACAAGAGACCATCTTTGAACATCTTTTCTCATGTATGTGATTTAAAATGTGGCCATTTGGAAAGTTTTCTTCTAACCAGTGAGTGATTTTTTGTTTTTGTTTTTTTAAATATGTTTTTATTGATTTTTTTTTGTGGTACGTGCCCCTAACGGGAACCGAACCCAGGACTCTGGTCCGCAGGCCAACGCTCAACCTTGTTTTTGTTTTTTTAAGATGAGTCTTTTGATGTCTGGTACTATCAACTGTAGGTATTAGGGATTTGAGGTAGGCCTTTTGACTAGGCCATCATAGCTTACTTACTGGGAATCTCAAATTGTGTATCGTCTACTTTTTTGCTGGAAATGTAGACTGACTTGAAAAACAAATCTACAAAGCCTGCAGCTAAGGATTTTGTCAGTAGATTCAAGTTTGCTGCTGCTGCTTCCTGATGTCACAAGACCACAGTCCCATTGTCCTTGTGGATATGTTCATGGATTTTTACCTGTCTCAATACTGTTTTACACTGATTCAGAGTGGCCAACTTCATTTCTTGCCATGAGATACTTTCAGTCATTGAGACAACTTACCTGTTTCTGCAGGAAGGATTCGGTTTATGAACTTCCAGACCAAATCATGTTGAACAAGTAGACATTGATTTATGTCATGAGAAAAATCTCATTGACTTCACAGTTGACTTAAGGGTCAACTCTCCTCAACTACTTTAACAAATGCACTGGTTAAATGTTGGGAATGGTTTCTTTATATCTCTTATCCAATAAACTAATTATGATTACATGATATAGTCTACAAATTGTCAAACAAGGCCTAAGTCTTGTTATTTTAGACCATTCACCATCAACAAATAAAAATAAAATGATGACTATCCTGCTTGTATATACAACTATTATTTGTAAAGGAGAAACCTGCAAAGTCAGTTTTTTTATTACCTTTCAAATGTCAGCTAGATTTTTTTTTCTCTTGTACAAAAAAAGACACTGATCTACACTGCCAGTCCTTCCCTTTAATCCTGTCAGACTCAGTCAAAATGAGGGGCTTAACATGAGGATGATCATCTTTCAAGAGTTTAATGAACACTGTATAAGAATTGATGGTTAAAAAGCAAAAAGCCTAAGATTCAAATCTAGGATCTTACCTACTATCTCCCTGCCTCAGATCTCATCTAAGTCCAGCAGCACCATTCAGTCAGTTTGAGGCCTTGACTTGTTTTTGATTCCTAGAGAGGTGCTGAATTGCAGAAGATGGAGACTTGATTACCAAAGAAAGTAGTGCCAATCTTCATGAACTCTATACTCCCAGGTATAGCGTAGACACCTAAACAGAACCTCAAGTCTGGACTGAGAATATAGCCTCCTGAGCTGAAAATTCTTGGGCAAATGAGCAGGAAAATTAAAGCTGCTATACCTGACTGGCCATTTAAGATCTGAAAATTGTATCCAGAATAAACACTATGGATTAACCCTGGAGTAAATACTCAGGGTAAAAACTAATTTACAGAGCTTCAATATTAAACTACATGTTCTTCCATATCATACCCTGGTTATTGGTATTGCTGGCCCTGCTGAAGGTACCCTACTTACCTATTTACCTAACTCAGCCCTTGCCTGCCTTGTTTTGACATGTTGCTGCAATCAGACTTGCTGTCCTTGAGAAGACTGCAACTGAACTCAGCCTCTCATATACCCAATTTCACCAAGGAGTTTTGAACAGAAGCAACTGCACCTCACCCCACCAGGACTTGATGTTCTCAACAGGAAGGACCATGCTGTGTACTCTTTGACCAACAGCAGCCTTTTTTGTTTTTTAAGTACAGAGTAAGCCTCTAGGCCTATATGTATTTGATCATTTTCAGCACCTGGGACCCTTTCTAACAGATCTGAAGGAGTACAGCAGATCAAAAGCACTGTTAGTTTCTCTCTTATGCAGTAATACAGAGGTGAGTTGGATTCACCTGTACAGAAGTAAGAATGTTCAACTTGGCAAAAGACTTGAACACAAGAAAAGTTTTCCAGGAACTTAAAATTTACCACTGACTTGAATAGCCTCACAGAACTACTTGTCATTGGGAGACTAGTTGTCTTGCATTATGTCAACTAGATAGTTGGGCTTTCAGACTCATTGCTTATATTGAGACTCTATTGTATTATCCAGAGTGTGTTACTGGACATGATTATCCCATTCAAATGGATTATAAGCTTCCTGACTACAGGACATAGTCCTCATGATGTTTTTTCGAAATACTTTTATTATGAAGAAAGTAAAATTGCCAGCTGTTACCATTCAACTTTATGAGCAGAGATTAAACTTTTTCAATATCTGGTCTTATCATTTATTTTTAATTGACCAGCTTTCATTTCATCTCTTCGTAACAACTCCATGATGTTTCTTGGAACCACATCTTCCAATTTTTAGTCCACCTAGTTCAGACAGTCTGATCTAACCTTAGGTTTCATGTGTGGACATGTAGTTCAGACCTGATCAATCAGTATAGTTCATCTCCTTGATCATAGTGATTGATTTGATTCGGGAATGGTCATGTGATTCAAGTTGGTCCAGTAATACTCAGCCCTAGCAGTTTGACTGATCTGTGGAAGAGGAAAAGCTCAGAAACGACTGAGGTTGCTTACCTTTGTGGGATGAAAAATCTCAAACCAGCAGGGTCTACCATATAAAATGTGCCAGTCAGAGAATGAAGCCAGTGCAAAGGAAAGCGGAGCCAAATGATGGAGAGACTTGAGTCCTGATGACAATGTTTGTGCTCCTAGATCCACCCGTGCCTGAAGCTAGTATATCCTCTGGATTTTTTTCAGTTTTGTGAACCAATAAATATCCTTTTGTTTAAGTTACTTTGAGTTCAGTTTCTGTTGCTTGAAATTGAGTCCTAATGTACTACCAATATTGAAAATTGGCAGATCCAAGTGTTAAAGTATAGGCCATGGCCACTCTGAAGTTCTTTTCTAAACTGGAAGGCAGTGAAAAAGGAACTGACAGCGTTTAAGAAAGAATAAAAATTAATTACATGATAGAAAAATATGCAAGAAAACCTAAATGTTATCAGTAAGGAATTGGTTAAATAACATGGTTTAACCATATTAAGAAAATTTACGTGTGTGTTAAAATGAGTAAGATACACTTAAACTGTGTATGGACTTGGAAAAAAATGCCATGTCATAGTAAGTGAAACACAGAAAAATGTATAGTGTGAACTCACTTTAAAATTTGTGCATAATTGTTTATAATGCATAGAAAAGTCTTAATGGCTTTCTTTGAACGGTGTAGATTAGATTACATGAGACTTTGAACTTGATACATTTCTGTATTTGAGTATTTTTCACTATTCACATTACTTACAAACTTTATTTACAAGTAAAGAATTTTAGAACTAAGTTTAGTGCTTGCTGTTTGAGCTTGGTGAGTTACTTAACCCTGAACCTGTTTCATCAATTTACCTGAGGACATTTTTTTCCATTTTTTGTTCAGATAGAGTGGGAGGGAGAGAGAAGAAGAGAGAAGGAGAGAAACATCAACGTGAAAGGGACACATCCAGTGGCTGCCACCCACACGACCCAACCAGGGATGGGGACAAACTGCAACCGAGGTACATGTCCTAGCGGGAATCGAACCCGGGTCTCTCAGGACCGTAGGCTGACGCTCTAACCGCTGAGCCAAACTGGCCAGGGTTGTTTCATCAAATATTTTTAAATACCCACCTTTATCTTAGTGAATATTTCAATAAACATATTTATCATCCATTACTCAAACTGACAGATTCATGCACCTTTACTTGTTTGAGAAACTCTGAGCTCAGTAATTGTTCCTTAATTTTTCAGGCACATCTCTTTAAATGTCCAAGTGTATCAGAACTTCATAGTTTCAGTCATCAAAAGATTATTTTAGTTCTGAATGGATGTTAATCTAAAGACTTATATAGCAGTTTTCACACTAAGCAGAGAGGAGAGAAAAGTCCCATTTTCTTTGAAATCTGAATATTCTGATCTCATTGCAAGGTTAATAATAACCTTTTTATTGCTAAGTCCATTACATATACATTGGATCTGAACTTTCAGTGGCACAGACAATTTCCACCAGCATCTTAACATACTTCCTTTAGTTGTGAAGACTTCTCATTTTCTTCCTGCCTTCCTGGAAGGTTCTCCCCATCACTTAAATATTGATATAGTAAACATCCCTTGATATATATATATTTTTTTGTCTCCCCCAAATCATTTTTCCTTTCCTTTAGTCATAGATCCCCACTCTTTCTTTGGAGCGCTACTCCTTCCCAGTGGTGTTAGTGGAACTGTAAATTGTGGTATTCTGGCCTTGTAATTCTGGCTGAGGTTTGATAGTGTGCTCCCTGCTTGTCCAGTCAAAATTCTCTCCCACCAGGACTTTGAGTCTTAAGAGAGGTGACAAACAAAACAGTAGGACCTAGATCATTCTGATAGTAGTGTCCCAAGGAAAGCATATTAGAGTTTGTGTAAGGACATCCCCACAGTGGCCTGGTTCCTCTTGTCAAGGCCTGGTCATGCAGATTTTCTTTGGTTTGTGTAGACTACCATCGGTCTTCCTTACAGTATGTTTCCCCTGTATTTGTAAGCTAAGCAGGGTTTCTGTTGCTTGCAACCCAATGACTGAATGATTATGGAAATTGATAACCGTTCAGTAGTAGACTTAAGACCCTCCAGAACATGGAGGATCTGGAATTGATTATTGCCCTGAGACTGAATTAAAGGCAGTAACTCTTGTTCTGTCTCCTTGGGTGGAGCAGGCAGTGATGAGCAATTTGTAATGGCAAAACAGCAAGTAAAGATACTTCCCCTTGTCATTTGGAATTGTGCCTGTTGCATGCAAAATTTGGACAACTAGGTAGCTGTTGACAGGACAATAAAGTAGATAAGGAAGGCTAAGATAATTGAGTTAGGATGGTTAACTACTTGGATTCCATTGGATAATTTAAAGTAAGACACCAAGCTTCTGGAACTTGGTGTAAGCATAAAATAAAAGCTAGGGTCTTTCTGTGTCCAGGATGAATGAATCTCTGTGTTTAATTCCAAAACTACAACTTGGAGATTGATTCCATAAATGGCAAAATGCTGATTGAATTTGCAGTTTTACTAAGATCTCTTTTATGAGAGTTTAGGCATTAATTGGAAAAGATACTTGCAGAGTTTTGATATCTGGGAGAATTCAAAAGACTTGGAAAATCCCACCCCTTGCATATCTCAGGAATGCAAGTTTGGTCTTCCTATTAGTTTAAAAAACAAAACAAAAAACAAAAACCTTAGCTAAAGAAAAAATATAGAGCATATAGTGAGGGAGACAGAAAAACGTTGACGTGAGAGGGACACATCAACTGGTTGCCTCCCACTCAACCCAGACCAGGGCTGGGGATGAACCGCAACCGAGGTACCTGCCCTTGGTCAGAATCAATCCCATGACTCATTGGTTCGTGGGCCAGTGCTCTCTACTGCTGAGCCAAATTGGCCAGGACACTTGCCTTGCCTTTTTATCCCCCTCTCCTCTTTCTCCATTTCAGTATTTTGCCCCTCACAGCTAGCTGAAGTGTGAGCAGTGATCCAAGTTAGTCCAATCAGATTTCCCCTTCATTTAAACTAAGTCATTCTGCTGGCACTGTTCCTCTCACTAATGTGTATGGGTGTGTTGGTGATGGTTAAATATGTCAGTAAATCCATAAATTGTAGATTATCAACTTGACATTAAGAACTGGTGTGGGTCTTGGCCGGTTGCTAAGTGGTTAGAGCATCGGCTTGCAGACCAGAGAGTCCTGGGTTCCATACCTCAGTTGCAGTTTGTCCCCTGCCCCGATTGGGGTTGTGTGGGTGGCAACCACGTGATGTGTCTCTCTCACATTGATGTTTCTCTCTCTTCCTCCCTCCCTCTCTATCTGAAGATAAATGCAAAAATGTCCTTGGGTGAGGATTAAAAAAAAAAAAACGTGTGGGAGGCAACCAATCTCTCTCACATCAGTGTTTCTCTCCCTCCTGTCCACTCTAAAAATCAATGGAAAAAATACCCTTGAGTGAGGATTAGCAAACAAATAAAAAAGAACTAGAGTAGAATGAATATCACCCAGAAGTCTTAAACTTGACACTGGGTGTGATAACTGGAAAATAGGTTACCTCCTTTGGGGAGAAGATGAGTCCATTTTCTACATTATATTGAATGGAAGCATTTATAAAATTGTTCATGAAGAATGCATGGCCCTGACCAGTTTTGTTCAGCAGCTAGAGCTTTGGCCCGCAGACCAGAGAGTCCTGGGTTTGGTTCCCGCTAAGGGCATGTACCTCGGTTGCAGTTTGTCCCTGGCCCCAGTTGGGGTCGTGTGGGTGGCAGCCACTCAATGTGTCTCTCTCACATTGATGTTTCTCTCTCCCTCCCGCTCTGTCTGAAGATGAATGCAAAAATGTCCTCTCGTGAAGATTAAAAAAAAATGCATGTATTGGGCATCCAAGGGATAGAACCTCGTGGTCAGCTACATTTGCCTACCCAGTGTCTTTCCCCCCATCCTTAGAGAATAGCTCCTCACCTTTCCTTTGAGAAGCTATCCCTCTCCTGTGCTACCAGAAGAAAATAGTAGGAGGCATACAAGTTCCTGTAACTGAGATTTCCTTAGTTGCCCGAGTTTATTCCTGGTTAAGCTTCTCTAATTTATGTGAAGTGCTTCATGTTCTTTCAATAAATGACATTGGCTGGGCAGGCTTCTACATATGGCAGCACAAGTTTTCCCCACACAACCAAATGCAGAGATCCTGTAGCCAGGGTTGATTTTTGCTACTTACAGTCAGAGAACCCCAACTGAATCAGTGTCCCTCCTATGTCTTCGGCCTTCTTGTCCCGTAGACTAAAAATTCATTCTTATGGTTTGGTTTCTAACTGTATGTTGATAACTTCCAGATTCCTTTTTTCAGCCCAGATATATTTCCTGAATTTCATGTCTGAATGTCCACCTGTCATCTGGATATCCCCCTGCTTGATAAACCCACAGATACCTCACCCCGACCCCATCATTTCCCCTCAAAATTTGCTCTTCTTTTAGTGTTCCCTTTTCTTGATAAATGGTACCATGCTTTATCCTGTTTCTCAAACCAGAACATGGCCATTATTCTTGACACTTCCCTATCTTATCTCTCACCCCAGACATTCCTATTAATCACTAAATTTTCTGGGTGTATCATGTAAATATACCTCAAAATCATCTTCACTTTTATCACCCTTGTTCAAGAGAACAGTATCTCACTAGGACTATCATGATGCACTTCTAGTGGTTTCATTGCCTCTACTGTTGTCTTACTGTTCTTTGCAGAGCAGCTTAGAGTAGTCTTTGGTACACAGATCTAATTGTGTCACTCACCTGCCAAAAACCTTTTAGTAGTTCCCCCATCATTTCAGAATATAATCTAAACTTTCTTTCTGAAACTTTGTTACAAGGCTCTTTGTTATCTTACATCTCAAGCCCCATCTTTCACCACTTCAAATATTACAACTCAGTTTTGTATATTGGAGTTTTCTGTAATATTTCATTGAAACCCAGCCCTGACCTCTGTGACTCAGTGGATAGAGTGTCCACCTGCACACCAAATTGTTGCAGGTTCAATTCCCAGTCAAGGGCACGTATCTGAGTTGCAGGTTTGATCCCCAGCCCTTGTTGGAGTGTGTGAGGCAACCAATTGATGTGTCTCTCTCATCTCTCTCTCTCTCTCTCTCTCTCTCTCTCTCTCTCTCTCTCTTTCTCTCCTCCTTCTCACTCTCTCAAAATCAATGGAAAAAATCCTCAAATGAGGATTAACAAAAAAATAATAATAAACCGAAACCCATTGATGTTCAGAACTACCCAGTTACTACCTATTACTATGAATATTATAATTTATTTTCTTCCAAATTTCTGTTTCCATGAAGTTTCTAAATTAAATCTGATATGCGTAGCTACTATATAAAATGAAGCTACAGTAAGGTGCCCAGAGAGCAACCAAATCTCTTACTTCACAATATACACACACAAATACCAGAAGAACTACAAATTTAAATGTTAAAATGAAATATTGGGAGAATTTGTAGAAGACTGTTTTTATAATCATGATGAGAGATCATAAGCAAAACAGGAAACCTACAAGCCCTAAAGGAAATTATACTTATATTTGACTATATAAACAAGTTTTGGGAAAACAAGTCTTGGTTTCATAAAAGATACATGATAGACTGGGGAAATTATTTCTAACGTAAGTGATAGATTGAGGATTAAGGTCCCTAATATACAAAGAGTTCCTACAAATCAGTCACTACAAAACAATCATCCTAATAGAGAACACATAATAGGTAACTCAGAAGAAATATAAAAGAGCAGTAGTATTAGCCAGTAATCATTTATTTGTTTGGTAAGTGCTAGACATTGTTTCAGGCACTTATAAGTATTATCTCATTTAATCCTCACAATTTACCCTATGAGAAAGGTGTACTAACCCTCATTTACAGCAAAGGAAACAGTTTCAGAGAAATAAAGTAACTTGCCTAAGTCATATAATCAGTGATCACACATCTTGAACTATGACTTAAACTCAGCTGGTGTAACTCCAGAGTCTGTGCTTTGAACCATTATAATGTTCTGCATTTCATTAAGCATGTGAAAGAGGATCGAGTATACACATGGTCAGTGAGATGTAAATCAAACCAACAAAATAGTCACCTGTCAGATGGCAAAATTAAAAAAAGCAGTGACCTCCAGTGCTGACAAGAATATGGGTAAATGAACTTTTGTATATTGGTGGTTATGTGGGTTGTACCAATCATTTTAGAAGGTAATCTGGCTATATCTTAAGTTTTTAAATGCATCTTTTAACCCAGCAGTCTACGTCAAAGACTCTCTCAAAGAACTAAAAGCACTGAGATATAAGGACATCATCAGTACAAGAAGTTTGTTGCAGCATGGCCCGTGGTAGCAGAAGAAATGGAAATGATGATAGTCCATCAAAAGGGAATTGTTGAATGAGTTAAAGAACAACTGTACTCTATAGTATTATAGAGCTGTTAAAAAATGAGATCTCTAGCTCTTAACCTGTGGCATGTCTATGATGTATTTCAGCAAAAACAAAAAGTTAAAGTAATGAGAACCCATTTTTGTGAAAAAACCTACAAATGTGTTGAATGATCATGAAAGATGGAAGGACGTGCAGCAGGCTATTACAATTTAAATTGGGTTTGGAGAAACTTAGTACTTTATACATATTGGCATTGTCTCACTACTTGTGGGAAGCATGTGACTTTTTTTAAGAGAAAATTTACTCTTAAAAAAATTTTAAGAGGCAAATGACAACTGGACGTTTTTGAACTAGAAGGTGCTAATAGAAGAGTGATAATCAAAAATGAAGGCAACGAGAGGATTCCAAGCACTGCTGGGAAGTCCCACCGAGGCACAGCGGCGGTCAGGCTGGGGGACAAGGCCAGCTCTGAACAACTCGCCCCCACCCCATGGCCCAGCCTCCTGCGGCCTCGCTGAGAGCCCTTTGGGGTACCCCGAATACATGGGCCGTGCAAGGTCTCTTGCCAGAGACACCACCCAGCAAGGGCTTGGCAAGAGACCTGCCGTTC
Organism: Molossus molossus; assembly: GCF_014108415.1. NCBI lineage: Eukaryota > Metazoa > Chordata > Mammalia > Chiroptera > Molossidae > Molossus > Molossus molossus. Next base: position 20,281,287 of record NW_023425358.1, on the reverse strand, counting down.
GAAATAGCGCATGCCACTGACACCCTGTCTCGGACCCAGTCATGGCAGGTTCAAGCAGCACTTGGCCATCGGGCAAGCATCTGTTCAAAGTCATCCTGATGGTCCTAGTGGCCCTTGTCCTCGTCCACTCAGCATCGTCCGATTCCCCTCGAGACTTTGTGCCACCAGGCCAGCAGAAGAGGGAGGTGCCAGTTGATCTCTTGAGCCAGATAGGTCAGTCTGTGCAGGGAACACTGGATGCCTGCATTGGGCCAGAGACCATGCACGTGGTTTCTGAGACCATGTCTCAGGCGATGTGGGCCATCTCCTCATTCATCTCTGTGGCCACCTTCACTCTGTCCCGGATCACTGCACAGCTGCTGAATTCCTTGGGGCTGGATGGAGATCACCTCACCCTGGCCCTGAAGCTCAGCCCCAGTCAGGTCCAGACCTTCCTGCTGTGGGGAGCAGGGGCCTTGGTGATCTACTGGCTTCTGTCCCTGCTCCTCGGCTTGGTCTTGGCCTTGCCGGGGCGGATCCTGTTGGGGCCTAAAGCTTGTCGTCTTCCTGGTTGGCTTTGTGGCCTTGGTGAGGTCGGTGTCAGACCCTTCCACCCGGGCCTTGCTCCTCCTGGCCTTACTCACCCTCTACGCTTTGCTGAGCCGGCTCACTGGCAGCCGGGCCTCGGGGGCCCAACTGGAGGCCAAGGTTCGGGCACTGGAGCGCCAGGTGGAGGAGATGCGCTGGAGACAGAGCCGAGCAGCCAAGGGGAGGGACTCAGAGCATGGAGGAGGAATGAGGACACCTGACAACGCCACCGCCACCTTTGTACCAAAGAGTTGAGCTGCTTCTGGGTTGCTGGCCCTCCTTCCAGCCCCCTGCCCCTCTCTAGCCCTATCTCTGAACCATCAGAACTTCTATCTCTGTACCGACCCCCTAGCTGAGAGTAAGGAGAGCAAGAGCTGAGAGTAAGGAAGACCATCCCCCCTGCTGGTCTCCTGTCTGGGGTTGGTTCTCTTACCTTTCTCTGTCTATCTCAGCCAGGGCAGCTTGGAGGGCAGCTCCCCCTGACCCCCCAGCCTTTAGCTTGTGCATCTGTTCTCAGCGAGCATCACTGCCCTTGGCCTCCCGTGACGCCGCCAGGATCTTGCCTACCTGCTGATGCTCTTGCTCTCCTGTCCTTCTCGCTTCTCCTTTGCCAAGTTCCAGCTCCCTCCCTGTTTGTCTCCTTCCAACCCTGTGCTCCAACCAAACCATTTCCTCAAGGCCTGCTCCTGTCCCCTTCATTGCCCAGGGTGGGAAAGAGACAGGGCATATGGGACCTGAGGGGAAGGGAAGTGGGGATGTTCCCCCCAGGGCTGGGGACGAGATGTACATTGAGTCTGTTACAAGTGCCTTAATCCAAGCCAGTGGGCCCTCTGCTTGCCCGCTGCTGTATGTATGTAGGCAAGTGCACAGTGGCTGCTTTGTGTCAAGAAGAGAGTGGTTTCTCTCAGGATTTTGATTCTCCTTCAGCCAAAGCAAAAGATGACTGCTTCATAGGCTGTGCCTGCAAGTAGGACCATGCAGTGGCCGTCAGATCCCCTGTGGGGATTTCAGGGACCTGAGTCCGAAAGAAGACTCCTCTCCTTGTCTGCAGAGCTCCAGGCAGGTCTCATTTCTCTCTCCACTCACTGCCACCAAGGAGTTGCTGATCAGGGCCCACTCCAGTGGCCTGGGAGGATCACGGAGCAGACACACCAGAGATGGCAGCACAGCCCCTTCCCTTCACAAGCTCTGTGGGGAGCAGGGGGAGCCTGCCGACCTCTCTCCACCAGGGCTCTCATTCTTCCTTTGAGGCTCTGGTGGAGGTGGGCATCCTCTGCCAGGCCGGAGCACATGATGCACATGACATGAAGAGAGAATAAATGCCCGGTTCTTACTGTTAAGGTTTGATGTAGAGTCACAGCTGCAGTGATACATATTTTTATCAGTGCTTGGTTGGTTTTAAATAAAGTGCACGCTATTTTAAAGAAGAAAAAAAAAACACAAAGGCAACAAAGACTAACAGTTACGTCTTACATACTTAGGGTTGCCTTTTGAAGGCAATTGATTTCCAGGTGACTGGTTCTAAACCTTTAGATAGGCTACTTATTAAGGCAGAGAAAGGGCTGTCCATTAGGGTACCACATTCTGACAAAGTCTAGTTGTCTCCCTGTATCTGTTCTTCCCAAAATAAATACCACATTTTCTAGCCTCCATTGCAGATAAACTAAAATTTAGTCAGTGGGGCATGAGCAACTTCTGGGACTTGTCTTTAAAAGAGTGTGTGCCTTCAGTTCTGTTGGCTAGAACATGGGCCTGATGGCTGGAACTTGAGCATGTCATTTGGACCATGAAAGAAAAGGAACTGTGTGCAAATGGTGATGGAGCAACAGTGAGAGGGAGCCTAGGTTCATGATGAATATTGAGCCACCATACAGGCCTAAAGTGTTTACCTCTGGACTTCATTTACAAGATAAATATCTATCCTCTTTACAGAGTTGGTATATGAAATTTTTTCTCCCTCACTAGACCTAATTTGCCCACAAATAGTTTGATGGAAATATTTCTGAGGAACATCTAATTCCATTTGTTGTAATTTTATACTACTGAAGCAACCTGCCCCTAGCTAGACTCACTGACAAGAGGGCAATGCCCTAGGTAGATGATTGGTTCGATCATGAACCTGGCACATCTCCCATCATAAATTAGTAAATTGGCCCCTCGTGTTATTAACTAGAGGCCCTTCCTCCTTTATTCTAGAACTCCCACTGCTATAGACATCTGTTGCTTTTTTCCTCCCAATATCCATTCTCACTTTTTGATAACTGCACATCAATTGTCCTCTGGGTTTCCAGCCCTCCTCCACTTTTTGTCCATATGCTAACACCCCTGGCTCCAGGGTGAGCATGTAACCCAGACTGACCTACCAGAGCCTTGTAGCCCCTTGGTCAGGGTGGTTGGATAAGGAATGAGTGTAAGATCTAAGCCAAACCAGTCTTATACCAACCAATTCTAGGAGGTTGGAGGGCAAGGGATATTAACTAACTGGGAAAGACATTTTTCTTTTTTTTTAATCCACTGACTTTAGAACTGTAAGGTTATAAGCCTGGCAATGCTGGCAATCATCTCACAACCACAAGCTTGCCTATCTAAGAAAGGAACCTACACAAGGACTAAAAAAAGAGAATCAAAACATTGTTGCCCTCTGGGTCCAGCCATACCTGAAGTTAAACTAACCCTGGACATTTTTTACAAGCCAACAAATCCAATTTTTGCCTTTTCAGTTTGAGTTGTCTTTTCATGAAATGGATATAGAGTCCTGACTAAACCATTTTGTTTCAACTTATTACCAGCACCTGACATATATTGAAATATGACATTATTTTGTTAGAGGCAGAAACTTAGAACCTGTTAACTCCAGTAGACAGCCATTGAAATTTCTGCATTGGCAAAGCTAATGATGCTGGCAAGCACTTAACCTCTTTGAGCTTGTTTCTTAATTCATAAAAAGAAATAGCAACAGTTCCTACTTCAAAGACTGTGAAGATTCGGAGAGATGATGGACACACAGTCTGAGCACCATGCCTGGCACTTAGTAAGCCCCTCACAGTAAATGGCAGTTGTTAGTAATAATGTTATTAAGATAACAGTACCCTGGAAGCCTCTCAGCTCAGTCAGCCAGCCGTTCTCTTGCCATCTTTTTTAACCTCAACTTGCCAGTGTCAATGGTGCATGTACTCTTATCATACCTAATCTTATTTATAAAAAAATCAATTCCTTATTTGCCCCATCATCCTTGGGAGTGTTGGTGGCAACAGGACATGTCATATTTTGTTTCTCTCACGGGTGGAGGTACTTGGATGTTACCTGTGCCAGTTAGCCTGGTAGCAAATGTATAAGAGGCCTGAGTTAAGGTCTAATTGCCATTGATAGAAATATGTTCTTCATCTGTATCAGACCAGGCAGCCAGTTTGGGAGCCTGGGCATGCTTCAAATGGATATGAGGCTCACCACTGCATGGGCTTGAGGCCCAGCACACCCAACTGGTCCTTCTTTTAACAAGTACAGGTTTAAGTCACAGAGCTAGGAATCCCAGTCTTTTACACCAAGAAGAACAAAATATGTGGGGTGGGGTTTTCTTTGTTTGTTTTCTTCTGTTTGTATAATTCCAAATATTTCAGAAGAACTTAAGGCTTTATCCCAGGTTGCCATCCTGAACTGCCTGTCCTTTGAAGTTTAGGGAGAGTAACTGAAATCAGACCTAGTCATTAGGCCAAAGAAATGGACTGAAGCCAGATGTCATCAAGTGGAAAGCACTGAGGGCCTTAAGGAGCCCCTGGTTCATCCTTGTCATTCTCCTGAGGCAATAGCAGTGGAACAGAAACATCCCAGTCACATTTGCAAGATTCAACAACTGGCCTCTTTGGACAAGAGTTCTGATTTTTCAGTTTGAAAGATCTTGGGACTGTTTAAAGCTGAGGATGAGAAAGTCTGCCCAGAGAAAGTATTCAAGTGCAGATGCTGTTTTAGGTGGTCCAGGACTCAAGAAGACATACACAGATTAGGGCTTCAAAGCCTTCGGAATTGAGGAGGGGATAGGATGGGGGACAGGGGGACCAACAAGCCCAAACTTCTCTCCAGTCACAAAGATTTGCTAACGTGCTCAAAAGACAATGATGACAGTCCTCGAAATGGCATTCAACTTCCATCCCATCTTCAGAACACACCTTTTGTAGTGCACTATGAATTAACATTAAAAAATAAATCTTGTTCTCTTCTGAACAGCACAATTATACTAAAGTATATTCTGTGTGTATTTTACAGTATTCTTTTCCCAATGTAATTAATGAAGTTATACCACAAATTATGGAGACTATATGATAAAGCAAACATGAAATCAAGAGTCCAGAGCTACACACACACACACACACACACACACACACACACACCCCTATCACCACTACCACTGAGTGGGGACAGCCACAGCCCAGGAAGCTGGCCCCAGAGTGAGGGCCTAGCTGGGGTATCCATTAAAGGCAACCTGTGGCAGAAGAGGATCAGACTTCCTTGAGGGCCATACAGAGGAAATGATTGGTTACACGGCTTCTTTTCATCACTTCCTGGCCTAATGCAAGCCCCACCACCACTTTGAGATGTTTCACTCTCTCTAACAATGGGAAAATTTACAGTAATCAAAAGTGAATGTGGAAAAGTTTCAAGAAACCTCAAGTCTATAATAGCAGGCATCCTTGGCTTTGGCTGAAAAGCAAATTGATACCAAGTTGTTCTTGGTAGTTGTTCTTAGCACTTCGCCAAAGGGATCTGCTATTTCCTCCTGCCTGGGGCACCCAAAAAGGGAACAAGGCCTCAAGCTGTGCTTATGGCTCTTTGCCTGGATACTGCTCCCAGTTTCCTCTTTTAAGGCAAAGAGCCCTGCTGTAATAGCATTTTGTCCCCCAGAGCCTGGCCTTGCCAATGTGGACCAGTTTTATAAAAACTAGATACTCTTGGCTTCACTTTCTGTACTTGTGCTTGGACCTAACAGCCTAAGAAGAAGATACAGAACTTACTTGTTCCCCTTTTTTCTTGCTTCTCTCATTCCCCTGGTCTTTTTTCCATTAAGAATATGAGTCAAGCCCTGGCCAGTTTGGTTCAGCGGTTAGAGTATCAGCCCATGGACCAGGGAGTCCCAGGTTCAGTTCCCGTAAGGGCATGTACCTTGGTTGCAATTTGTCCCTGGCTCTGGTCGGGGTCGTGTGGGTGGCAGCCAGTCAATGTCTCTCTCTCACATTGATGTTTCCAATCCCCCCTCCTGCTCTATCTGAAAATAAATGCAAAAAAGTACTCGGGTGAGGATTTAAAAAAAAAGAAAATGAGTCAAGCTTTCATGGGCCTCACACGTGGACCTTACAGGAAACCACTTCCTTTTACATATCGGTGGGTACCAGGTCTATATGTGGTGATCCTCATATACTCATTACAGAAGAGGAAAACCAGGATCCCTCAGCTTGTAGGTGGTCTTCTACCGTTTCTCACCAAAGCCCCAACTTCTAAACCATGGAATTCTTTCAACTTGAAAAGCAATGGGACCCAATAGGGTGAATAAATAAGAACAGAAGCATTATATAAACTCAAACTAGGAGATTTTGACATAATAGACTAAACTTTTTTTTTTTTATCCTCACCCGAGGACATCCTTCCACTTTTTGTTCAGATACAGTGGGAGGGAGAGAGAGAAAAACATCGACATGAAAGGGACACATTGACTGGCCGCCACCCGCACGACCAACCAGGGCCGGGGACAAACTGCAACCGAGGCACGCGCCCCCAGTGAGAACTGAACCCAGGTCTCCCTGGACTGCAGGCTGACGCTCTAACCACTGAGCAAAATCGGCCAGGGCTAGACTAATAACTTTTATCAAATACTTAGTATGTGTCAGACACTGTGCTCTGAAAATTATATGCATCATTTGACATGTTTTTGGTGTGAATTTTATTCCATTGCCCCGAGTATTCTGTACTTTATAGGTCATTGAATACTGCCCTGAGTCGCCCTGGCCGGTTTTGCTCAGTGGTTAGAGCATTGGCCTGCGGTCCAGAGAGACCTGGGTTCAGTTCCCGCTAAGGGAATGTACCTCAGTTGCAGTTTGTCCCCAGCCCTGGTTGGGTCGTGTGGGTGGCAACCACTCGATGTGTCCCTTTCATGTCGAAGTTTCTCTCTCTCTCCCTCCCTCTCACTCGATCTGAACAAAATATCGAAAAATGTCCTCAGGTGAGGATATAAAAAAAAAAAAATACTGCCCTGAGTCAACTTGCCCAAATATGGACTCTTCGATGATAGAAAACTGAGTCACCTCCATGATGGTCACCACACAGAGGCTGCTCCACCTGCTCATGGACATCATGACCAAGGATTGCTTTTTTTCATTGGTGTCCAGGAACACTGGCCCTTTCTTCAAATCTGACCTGACCTCAGATCTACACCTGGACCCTTACTTTCTTAAGCCCTCAGTGGAAATTTCAGTATCCCCCAGAAGGATCTATAAGGACAAGCAAGACCCAGATCACCTCCATGTTTAAACATCCCCCAAATCCCTTTCTGATTTCAAACTTTTCTATGGCCTTGAAACTCCAAACACTAACATCATGGGGGTGATGATAATGAGGCAGCAGTTCCAGCCTCCTTTTGCTGGGGCTGGGCTGGGGAGAGGAGCCACTAACACCAGAGGGTGATTTTTATTTTCTTTAAATAACTTGCCATTTTATATCAAATAAAGAAACATTGGCTGCATCGGCTTCCAGTCAAGATGGCGGCATAGGTAAACACGGTATCGCGTCCTCCCACAATCACATCAAAGTTACAACTAAACTACAGAACAACCGTCATTCAAAACCGCCTGAAATCAAGCTGAAAGGAAGTCCTACAACTACGGAATTAAAGAAGCAGCCACATCGAGACTGATAGGAAGGGCGGAGGTGGACGGGCTGGTCCCACACCCACGTGTGCCGGATAAAAATTAGGAGGATACTTCAGCTGGGAAGGTTCTTCCTGAGGACTGAGGGGTCCCCATCCCACACCAGGCGCCCCACTCAGGGTTCCAGTGCCAGGAAGAGATGTCCCCATAACTTCTGGCTGGAAAAACCAGCGGAAACTGAGGCTCAGGGAGGCTGAGGAGGCCAGAGCCCCAGGCAGCTCCTCTTAAAGGGCCCATGCAAGGACTTACCGGACTCTCTCCCTCTAAGCTCGGAGGGGAGGTAGCTCGAGGGACACCAGAGACATACAGGGAAGAACTGAGCTGTTTAGCATTGGAGTGAGGGCTGGAGAGGGGGCTTTCTCCAGGACAGACATGCAGTCAGAAGCCTTTGTTCCCTTGGTGAGCCCTTCCCTGAGGGGTGGGGGGGGGCAGACAGCTGCTATATCTGGGACTCCAGCCATCTGGCTCACACTGGTTGCCCCCGCCCTGGTGATTCCCTGAGGCTTCACCCCACCCAACTTTCAGGCCCATCCAAGCTGTTGCTAGTTGGTTAACTATAGGATTGGCCTGTCTTGGATCCTGCTTCAGGTTTTCCTAAATTCTTTCAAACAAGCAGCATCTGGTCTCAGCCAGCCCCATACTTCTTGTTAAGTAATACATAGAAACAAACACAGGGAGGCAGCCAAAATGAGGGGACAAAGAAACAGGTTCCAAATGAAAGAACAGAACAGAACCCCAGGAAAAGAACTAAGCGAAATGGAGATAAGCAACCTAACAGATGCTGAGTTCAAAATACTGCTTATAAGGATGCTCAATGAATTTAGTGAGAACCTCAACAAACTTAGTGAGGGCCTCAAGAGCATAAAAACGGACCAGTCAGAAATGAAGGATGCACAGTCAGAAATGAAGGAGGCACTAACTAAAATAAAAAATAATTTACACAGATTCAATAGTAGAGTAGGTAAAGCCAAGAAGCAAACTATCGATTTGGAATCTAAGGAAGCAAAAAACACCCAATCAGAACAGCAAAAAGAAAAATGAATCCAAAAAATGAGGATAGTGTAAGGAGCCTCTGGGACAACTTCAAGTGTGCTAACATTCGCATCTTGGGGTTGCCAGAAGAAGGAGAGAGAGAACAAGAAATCAAAAACCTATTTGAGCCCTGGCCAGTTTGGCTCAGCGGTTAGAGCGTCGGCCTGCGGTCCGGAGAGACCCGGGTTCGGTTCCCGCTAAGGGCACGTACTTCGGTTGCAGTTTGTCCCCGGCCCTGGTTGGTCGTGCGGGTGGCAGCCACTCGATGTGTCCCTTCACATCGATGTTTCTCACTCTCTCTCCCTTCCTCTCTCTCCCTCCCACTCTATCTGTAAAAAAAAAAACAAAACAAAAAAAAACCTATTTGAAACAATAATGGCAGAAAACTTCCCTAACTTGGTGAAGGAAACAGACATACAAGTCCAGGACGTACAGAGAGTCCCAAACAAGATAAACCCCAAGAGGCCCACACCAAGACACATCATCAGCAAAATGCAAAAGGTTCAAGACAAAGAGAATCTTAAGAGCAGCAAGAGAAAGGCAGCTAGTTACCTACAAGGGAGTGCCCATTAGGCTGTCAGCTGATTTCTCAAGAGAAACTTTGCAGGCCAGAAGGGAGTGGCAAGAAATATTCAGAGTGATGAAAACCATGAGCCTACAACCAAGACTACTCTATCCTGCAAAGCTGTCATTTAGAATTAATGACCATATAGAGTTTCTCCGACAAGGAAAAGCTAAAGGAGTTCATCACCACCAAACCATTATAATGTGAAATGTTGAAGGGTCTTCTTGAAGAAAAAGATAAAAAATATGAACAAACAAAATGGCAATGAATACATAGCTATCAACAATTGAATCTACAAACAAAATGAACAAGCAGAACAGAAACATTCTCATAGATACAGAGAATATTTTTTTGGTTGCCAGATGGGAGGGAGATGGGGGAATTGGTGAAAAAGGTAAAAGGATTAAGAAGTACAAATCGAGCCCTGGCCGGTTTGACTCAGTGGTTGGAGCGTCGGCCTGCAGACCAAGGAGTCCCAGGTTCGGCTCCCACTAGGGGCACGTGCCTTGGTTGCAGTTTGTCCCCAGCCCAGTTGGGGTCGTGTGGGTGGCAATTACTCGATGTGTCTCTCACACATCGATGTTTCTCTCTCTCTCTTCCTCCCTCTCTCCCTCCTGTTCTATCTGAAGATAAATGCAAAAAAAAAAAAAAAAGAAGAAGTACAATTGGTTGCTAGACTGAAAAACCTCAAAGGGAAGGGGGTTTGGGGGTGGGAAGAAATAAACCAAAGATCTTATATGCATATATGCATAACCAATGGACACAGACAACAGTATGGGAAAAGACAGGAGGGGGGCAGGAGTGGGAAGGAGGGGGTCAGTGGGGCGGGAAATGAGGAACATCTGTAATACATTCAACAATAAAGATATAACTTAAAATTTTTTTAAATAAATTAAAAAACAAAACAAAACTTTGGCTGGAAGGAGGAGTCACTGACCTAAGATCTTATAGCTAAAAAGGCTGGAATTTGAAGCTGTTGGACCTTAAACCTTCTAATGAGGGCCACCTGCTCCAGCACTGGAATCACCTTGAAATGTCATTGAAAAGTTCACTGAAACGTCCCAGGCTCCATACTGGCCAACAGAATGAAAATCTCTAGGGAGAATCTGCATCTTTCAATATTCCACATGTTACCTAGATGCTTTTGGAATTTCTGTGTGGAATTTCTATTTGGAATTCCAGCCAGTCTCTCAATGTTAAGTATGGAGGATAGACTTTAAGGTACCCCTATCAGGATCAGTGCCTCCTGGCATTTACACCTGTCTTAGCTCAGGCTGCCATAACAGAATACACAGGCTGAGTGACTCACACACCACCAATTTATTCTCTCACAGTTCTGGAGGCTGGAAGTCTGAAATCAGAATGATCAATTTGGCTTCTAATGAGGGCTCTCTTCCCAGCTTGCAGATGGCTACTTTCTTGCTTTCTCCTCACGTGGCCTTTCTTCTGCGGGTATGTGAGGGGGAAGAGAGAGTGATCTCTGATCTTTTTTTTAATCCTCACCCGAGGATATTTGGATATTTTTTCATTTATCTTCAGATAGAGTAGAAGGGAGAGAGAGAGAGAAATATCAACATGAGAGGGACACATCGACTGGCTGCCTCTCATAGGACCCCGACCAGGGTCAGGGACGAACTGCAACCAAGGTATGTGCCCTTGACCAGAATCAAACCTGTGACTCTTTGGTCCGAGGGCTAGTGCTCTAACTGCTGAGCCAAACCAGCCAGGGTTTGGATCTTTATTTTTATAAGGACACTAATCCTATCAGATCAGAGCCCCATCTTTATGACCTCATTTAATCTTAATTACTTCCTTAGAGGCCTATCTCCAAATACAGCCACAGTATAGGTTAGGGCTTCAACGTGCACTCAAAAGGGGACACAAACATTGAGTGTATAACAACACCTTTGTGTAATCCCTTCTCCTTGAGTGGGACTTAATCCTGAGGTGAGACATGATTTGCTTCTAACCAGTAGCATCTAGCAAAGGTGATAGGATGTCATTCTGTCATTATATTACATTAATTATATAAGACTCCACCTTGCTTGCAAACTTGTTCTAGAGGTTCTCCTTGATGGTTTGTTGAAGTGGCCATGTTGGGAAGCCCACATGGCAAGAAACTGAATAGTCATCAGGAACTGAGGGTAGCTTTCGAACAAAGGTCAGCAAGAAATGGGGGCCCTCAGTCTTACAACCACAAGGAACCAAATTCTGCTAACAACCTGAGTGACCTTGGAAACTGGTTCTTCCCCATTTGTGTCTCCAGATGAGAACACAACCTGGCCAACCCATTGGTTGTAGTCTTGTGAGTCCCTGAGAAGAGGATTCAGTTAAGCCATGCTTATACTCCCAACCCACAGCAACTATGCAATAATGTGTGGTTCCCTAAGCCACTAAGTAGTGGTCATTTGTTACAAAACAATGGGAAACAAATACATTAAAAAACCCCACAAGCAACTGCATGAATGATTCCTCTCTTTTACTTCATCCTAGAAGCAAGTTGTATACTTACTGAGCGTATTGAAGGGCATGAGCCAAATTGCCTGCATTTTTTAAATGTTTTCATTTCTTCATTATGAAAAGTAATAGATATTCATTGTAGAAAATTTGGAGGCTTACCAAAAAGAAAATTAAACAAAGTTACCAGGAATAATATCCTCCCACCCCCTCATATAACCACAGATAACACTTTGGCAAACAGCCTTCCCCAACTTGGTTCTGTAAAGAGGCTAGATAAAGTTACAAACAGAACGCTCTGTGCTCTGTACGGACTGTTTTGTAACTTGCCCTCTCCACATGTCAGTCCAGATTTTCTAAATAATTTGAACCATCAGAGGGGTGAATTTGTTCCTGGCATTTTGGAATGTCGCCAGACCCTCCTTTTAATGACCTCAGGTTTTCCCCAGGCTGGGCTTTGGCAAAGGAAACTCATAAAGAGGAAACTGAGGCCAGAGAGGGGAGGACATACCCAAGGACAGAACAGCCTGTCACCACCCAGAAAATTCTCCCCCTCCAAACTCCCCAAAACATTATAGTTGAGCAGCTATATCCCCAAAGCTGTTATCCTTGAAATTATTGTCACAGATTGGTTCCTATAAGCCACAGCCTCATCCTTAATCAAGAGTGGTGATCAGAGAGTCTTGAAATAAGAGTAAGCCAGCACCTCACTGCCTGAGACTTGGTCAGCCTAATTCTCTCCTGGTCCTCAGAGCAACTCAAACTCAACCACAAGCGTACCATTCCAGAACTTTTAGGGTTTGACCTTTTAAATATGAATGGGAAGTAGTAAGGAAGAAAATGGGGAAAGGAAGGCAGGAATCATTCATTCAGTAAGCTTTATCAAGCCTCTGGAAGTCCAAGCCCTATTCTATGTACTGGAGCTATGGAGGTAAGTATGACAACATCCCATCTCTAAACAATACTTTTGTATTTGAATGAGATACAGCCAACAGCTGTTACTTTCACAATGAAAAAATAATGTTTATTAAAGTTTTTTTTAAAAGAATGCCTGAATTAGTTTAACGTTTATACACTATGCATGATTGTTCCAGTTATTTATTGCTGCATAACAAACCACCCCAAAACTTTGTAGCATAAAACATCATTTTCTATACTCATGATTCTGTGAGTTCGAACTGAGCAGAGCACAATATGAATGGTTCATCCTGTGCTTAGATATCTGAAGATGGCTGGGACAGTTCAACCAGGGCTGTATGTCTGGGGCCTCAGTTCTTCTCCATGATGTGTCTTCTGGGAAGTTTTTCACTGTGATGTGTCCAAGTTGGCTCCTTCACTTTGATGTCTGGCAGCTAGGCTGGGAAGAGTTGAGGGCAGGAGGTAGATTGGGCATCTTTCTGTGATGCTACCTCTCTACATGGCTAGCTTGGGCTTCCTCCCAGCATGGCAATCTCAGGATAGTCAGATTTCTACATACCACCTGACTCCTCCAGAACAAGCATTCCAAGAAAGAGGAGGTGAAAACCGCCAGTCCCTTTAAAGGCAATCAAGACAGAAGCCACAGTGCCTTTTTTTGACCTAGTTCCCCAAGTCATACACCGTTACTTCTGCTTTATTCTATTCATTAAAAGCAGGTCACTAAGTCTAGCCCACATTCAGGAGAAGGAGAAGTAAGTTCTATCTCTTGAAGAGAGGAGTATCAATGAATTTATGACATATTTTTTCCAGAGAACTATAAACAGCAACATATTTGACCTCATGTTGAGCATTAGACACTCCCTCCAGTTCTCTACTCTTTTGAAACCAATGGAAGTTCCACCCCCTTGTCTCATAATGAGCAATATGGCTGATTACCTTTCTTTCCTGGTCTCTCCCAAACACTCCCACCCTTATCTTCTACCCATAAGAACTTACCAGCATATTTTTCATACTCCTTACAGTCCCCTCCCTTAAATAAATTTTGGTGCCAGTTGTTAAAATAATGAAATTTCTATATTTTACATAAATATTTGTATAGACTAAATGATTTTGAATGAAAAGTCCATATCCAGTCATACTGTCAAGCAAGTGTGAGGACAAAGAAGATATCTGATGACAAGTAGGGACTCTGAAACTTTCTATTTACCCTCTCTGAAAAAAAAAAATTACTTGAGAATATACTCCAACAAAGTGATAAAGTAGTCCAGGAAAAAACCTTGGGAAACAAGAAACTAGTAGATCTAAAACAAGAGAAGGTTTGAAAAAAAAATCCCAATCCAACAGCTATACGGCAGACCTAAAACACATACTGAGAGAATTTAGGAAAATCTGAAGCAGGAGCCAAAACAGGCCAATCCCATGGTAAAGGCACTGGAAACAGTTTGGGTGGGCCTGAAAGTTGGGTGTGGTAGGCCCTCGGGGAATCACCAGGGTGGGGCAAACAGTGTGAGCCAGGTTGCTGGAGTCCCAAATATGGCGGCTGTTGCCTGCCCTGTGGGGGAAGGCCTCACCAAAGGAACAACTGCTTCCACCAGCACATCACACTGCCTCCACACAGTCCAGGAGAAAGCTGCCTCTCCAGTCCTCGCCCCAATGCCAAACAACTCAATTCTTCCCCGTATGTTTCTGGTGTCTTTCAAGCTGCCTCCCCTCCACACTAGAGCTCAGAGGGAGCAGGTCCGAGTAAGTCCTAAATCTGTGCTTGGGCCCTTTAAGAGAAGCTGCCTGGTGCTCCAGCAGCTTCAGCCTCCCTCAGCCTCAGTTCCTGCTGGTTTTATAGCCAGAAGTGATGGGGACTTCACTTCCTGGCACTGGAACCCTGAGCTGGGCACCTGGTGTGGGCAGGTCCCCTCACTCTTCAGGGAGGACCTTCACAGCTGAGGTGTCCCTCCTGATTTTTATCTGCCACACGTGGATGTGGGACCAGCCCGTCTGTGCCTCTGCCCCTCCTACCAGTGTCCATGTGGCTGCTTCTTTAATTCCGTAGTTGTAGGACTTCCCTTCAGCTTGATTTCAGGTGGTTCTGAAGGATGTTTGTTCTGTAGTTTAGTTGTAATTTTGGTGTGGTTGTGGGAGGAGTGAGTACTGCAGTTACCTACACCACCATCTTGACCGGAAGTCTACCTTTCAATACATTTTAAAGAAGTGTATGTGTGTATTTATTGTCTAGTTAGCTATCATAGTTGTTTGTCTTCTGACTTTTACTTTGGCAGATGATAAAATTTTATTACATGGAAATTTAAAGTCATACCTATTAACAAAACAAAGTTTAACCAAAAACACAATATTCCCCTTCTCCTTACTATTTCACACATTTTTTTTTAATCCTCACTCGAGGACATTTTTTTGCATTTATCTTCAGATAGAGCGGAAGGGGCAGGACGGGGAAGAGAGAGAGAGAAACATCAACCGGGGCTGGGGACAAACAACTGAGGTACATGCCCTTAGCGGGGACCAAACCCGGACTCTCTGGTCCACGGGCCAACGCTCTAACTGCTGAGCCAAGCTGGCCAGGGCTCACACTCTCTTTTTAAATATAGAAGACTTTAGGGTGAAGAGAGACATTGGTTTCACTTCAGTTCTTTTTCTTCTGTTAAATTCTAGTAAAATAAATATTTTATTTTAAAAAATTGAGGCTTGATAGGTTATGATGATGGAATTAAAGATTTAAAAACTGAAAAGGAATTAAGGATGATTTTTATTTTCTTTTTTACGTGTTACGCTTTTCTGTAATTTTCTTTAAAAATTTAATCACAAGTATGCATTACAATTTTTTTTTTTTTTTGGTTAATCCTCACTCAAGGATATTTTTCCATCAATTTTTAGAGAGAGGAGAGGAGAGGGAGGGAGAGAGAGAAAAAACATGTGAGAGAGACATATCAATTGGTTGCCTTCCAAATCACCTCAACCAGGACAGGGTATCAAATCTGCCCTTGAAGGAATCAAACCCTCAGCCCTTCCATCCACAGGCCGACACTCTAACCACTGAGCAAAACCAGACAAGGCATGCATTATTTTTAAACCATGAAAATTTATTCTATAAAAGAAATCCAAATATATATGTGAAAGAATACTCATGACGACATTAACAAAAAATGTCAAATAACTGAATGTCTGTCAATGAGGGAATGGAAAAGTTAAATTATGGTTCCCCCAAACAATGAGCTTTGGGAAAGATTAAGGTAGTCTTAGGTGAAGGGACTTGGAAAAAATATTAAGGAAAGCAAATTACAAAAAAAATATGTTCTCATTTTTGTGGAGGGGAAAGAGTTCAATGTAAATTACTCAAACATAACTCGAAGGGCTTGAGGATGAGAGAGAGAGGTGTATATGTATGTGTATTACAAACTGATACTTTACTGAAAAAAGTAATCTTTCCTTATGTAGGAAAACTGGGTGTACTTACTAAAAGAAAGTATAGGATATATCAAGACCACATATATTGAGCTGTATGAAATGTGAAATGTTTTCAGGGTAATTTTGACTATAATAAAATTTTACATTATGAACTGACTTTAGAAGCCATCACCTCACACTGCATAAGACATTACTTCACTCTTTATATGTGGTCCAGAAATTCTAGGAGGATGAAAGCCAATCACTTAACTGATGCTTAGGGCAGAGTGTTATTTTTAAAACTTACCCACATACAGTTCTATATTGTTTGGATTTGTTATATTTATATATAATGCATACTTTTTACAAATTATAAAGATTTATAAGTATATGATGCATATTTTCTTTCTGTATTAATCTATTCACATAATACTTTTTTAAAAAGTCCTCACCAGAGGATATGTTTATTGATTTTGGGGAGAAAGGAAGAGAGAGAAAGGGAGGGGGAGAGAGAGAGAGAGAGAAACATTAATTGGTGGCCTCCCATACGTGCCCCAGCTGGGATCCAACCAAAACCTGGGTATGTGCCCTGACCGGAAATGGAATCCGAAACCTTCTGATATACAGGATGCTCCAACCAACTGAGCTACCCGGCCAGGGCCACATGATACTATTTTTAATGGCTGCATATAGTGGGACATTTAAATATTTTCTAATTTTTACAATTTCAAATATTCTTAGACATAAACCCTTGTTCGTTTTTCTTTTTGATTATTCTATGAATTCATCCTAAGGGGAAGAAAGGGGCCTATGCATTGTTTATATTTTTTGTAAGAATAAAGTCGGACCCTGGCCGGTTTGGCTCAGAGGTTAGAGCGTCAGCCTGAGGTCCAGAGAGACTGGGGTTCAGTTCCCGCTAAGGCCACATACCTCGGTTGCAGTTTGTTCCTGGCCCTGGTTGGGTTGTGTGGGAGGCAGCCACTCGATATGTCCCTTTCATGTCCATGTCTCTCTCTCTCTCTCTCTCTCTCTCTCTCTCTCTCTCTCTCTCTCTCTCTCTCTCACTCCCCCACCCCATCCCTCCCTTCCTCCCTCCCTCCCTCCCACTATATCTGAACAAAAGATGGAAAAATGTCCTCGGGCGAGGATAAAAAAAAAAGAGAGAATAAAGTTGGCCCTGACCAGTTTGGCTCAGCAGCTGGGGCATCAGCCTGCCACCAAAGAGTCTCAGGTTCGAGTCCCAGTCAAGGGTAAGTACCTGGGTTGCAGGTTCGATCCCCACCCCAATCGGGGGTATACAGGAGAAACATCTCTCACATTGATGTTTCTCTCTTTCTCTCTTTCCCTCCCTTCCACTGTATCTAAAAATAGATGGGGGAATATCCTTGGATGATGATTAAAAAAGAAGAAGAAAGTAAAATAATCTTTGAAAAGAACTTCTATAATTCTCCTTGGCACTGGGCTTAGACCTGAGTCTGAAGAACCCTGAGAATTAAATAAACATCTAGGCTCCACGTCAATTGCCACAGCTTGGGCTGGCCCCTGAATGAGAGATAGACCCTGACCTTGACCTCAGGGAACTCATATTCTTGAGGGGAAAACAGACACAAATTATTATAAAACAATTCAACTTGTGTCACAATGGAAGCGCAGTGACAGAAGTGATATGAAACACTTCTCAAACTTAAACGTTCCCACAAATCATGTGGGAATCTTTTTAAATGCAGATCTTAATTCAATAGATCTAGGATAGAACCTGAGATTGTACATTCCCAGGGGATGCCAAAAGTGTGGTCATTTGCAGACCACCCTTTGAATAGCAAGAGTTCAAATGGAAGATAAACAAAGCTTTCCAGATGCCTGAGCAGATTTGAAAAATTAATATGAATTTCCCAGACAGTTAAAGAGGGGAAGTATATATACCCTGTCAAAGGGAACAGTTTATGCAAAGGTGCAGAGACATGAAATGGCATGGCTTGTCTGCAGCATCAAGTTCAAAGGGTGGAGGAAGATTAGAAAGATCACCCCTAAGGAGCATTGATGGTGTTGAACAGAAAAGAAAGATACCTCAGGGTAAATCCACAGGCTGAATAACTGGCCAGATGTGGGGGGAAGTAGAGGAGGGCATGGGTGATAGGAAAAGGGATGCCCCCCACCAACTGAATAAATGAAGAATCTAGTGCAAGTTTGAGGAAGAAGGTTTGAGATTCACAGAGTTGGAGGTACAGCAATAGGGAGCAGTGGGGTCATTAGTGGAACACTGGGGAAAGGCTGGAGCAGGAATGGGCAAGTTGTCTCTGTGCTGGGCAGTGAAAGCCATGGGCTGGGAATAGAGAAGAATTCTCCAAGCCAGAGGGATGGATAGACTCTGCTATCCTCAGAACCACTACTATAAGCTGCAAACCTGTGAATGTTTTTCATATTACATCTGAGAATGTGAATCATCAGGAGCCAAAACCAGGATCCCAAAGTTCCCTCAAATTATTAACCACATCGCACACAAAACCTGCATGTCAATGTTTATAGCAGCTTTATACATAATTACCCCAAACTGAAAACAACCAAGCTGTCTCAATAGTTGAATGAATAAACAAATTATGATACACCATACAAATGTCTATTATTTAGCAATATAAAGAAATGAGCTATCAAGCCATAAAAGACATGAAAAAACCTTGAATACATATTTCAAAATAAAGAAGCCAATGTGAAAGGTTATATATTGTGTAATTCTGAAGAGGTTCAGAACAGGCCACCCCAAGATGGGCCACTTCCAGTGCGTGAATTATTTTGAGCTGAAAGCAGTTGAAATGCTGGGGGCTCACAAGAAACTTTTCTCTCTCCCTTAAAGAATTTTAATTCAGAGTCCTGCCCATAATAAGAGTTATTACTAGAGATAACCTATCTATTGGACAGGGCAAACATCTAATTACTTAACATTTGCTCTTCTAATCCTCCTGCATATGACCTTCCTCCCCTCTTAAGCCCTAAGGCACCTTATCTCATCTTTAGCTCAGAATGTCACATATACCTCATTTTAACTTTCTGTCTCTGAACCTCTCATGTATGTATATATGTATCTATCTATCTATCTATCTATCTATCTAATTAAATTTGGTTATTTTTTTCTCATTAATCTAACCTGTCTCATGTAGATTTAAGTAGTAAGTCAGCTGAAAGAAGCTAGAAAAGTAAAGGAAAGTTTCTACCTCCGCCACAGCTCCAACTGCAAAACACAAAACTAACAATACAGATAGTAAAATAATCAGTGGATGCCAGGTATGATATTGTGATTTATAATCAGAATTAATATATTTGGTGTTCATCCCTGTTCAGGCACAGAGCTCCTAAAACCCTTGGACTTTTCTAAGTGATGAGAGGATAAAATGTGTCTTTTGTTATGTTAAAAGATAACTTTTGGAAAGCTCTTAAGTAACCTAAGAGTTGGGGCTGGTTGCCAAGGGCATCAACCATGTGATAAGTAGGTTGGAACTTTCAGTCCCACCCCACCCCCACCTCCCGGGAAGGGAGAGGGGCTGGATATTGAGTTCAATCACCAATGGACAATGATTTAATCAACATACCCAAGTAATGACACCTCCATAAAACCCCAAAAGGATAGGGTTTGTTTTGGAGAGCTTCTAGGAGGGTAAACACATGAAAATGTAGGAAAAGTGGCACAGAGTGCATGGGCCTTTTCCCACATACCTTGCCCTATGCATTTCACCCATCTGGCTGTACCTGAGTTATATTCTTTTATAATAAACCAGTGATCTAGGAAGTAAAATATTTTCATTTCTAGCAAATTAAATGAACCTGAGGATGAGGTCATGGGAACCTCTGATCTATAGCAGCTTGTTCAGAAGCACAGGTAACAACCAAGAATTTTGATTGGTGTGTGTTGGGGGAGAGTCTTGTAGGACTGATTAAGATTCCTTAACTTGTGCGATCTGATACTCTCTCCAGGTAGATAGTGTCAGAATTGAGTTAATTGCTTGGTGGAATTGGAAAAAGCAAGCACACATTGGAACGGAATTCTGGGAGAGGGATGAATCATGAAGCAGAGGGGATTTTCAAGCAATAAAATTCTGTGATACTGTAATGGTAGATACAATTTATTATTGCATTTCTCAAACCAGATAAAACTGTACAGCACAAAGAGTGAAACTTAATGTATGCAAATTTTAAGAAATCATTCAGGAGATGGGGGGCGTCCTAGGAAGGAATGCAAACTGTGACAAGAAAATTTAAATATGACTATGAAACAACTTCAGTGAAGGAGATGGGGGCGCTAATCTAAGTAAATCACTGGAATAAGTGGGGCCTATAAGACTAAAAGCTAGCCCTGGTCGGTTTGGTTCAGTGGTTAGAGCGTCGGCCTATGGTCCAGAGAGATCAGGGTTCATTTCCCGCTAAGGGCATGTACCTCAGTTATAGTTTGTCCCTGGCCCTGGTTGGGTCATGCGGGTGGCAGCCACTCGATTTTACGTCGATGTTTCTCTCTCTCTCTTCCTCTCTCTCCCTCCGCTCTATCTGAACAAAAAATGAAAAAATGTCCTCGGGTGAGGATAAAAAAAAGTAAATGGATGCCAGATAGTGGGAACCAGGTTTCTAACTGTTGGAATGAGAGTTTACAGATAAGCAAGGGGAGGAGGCTAGAATGATTCATGTGGTAATGTATTAGGATTGGATATATCAGCTTGAACTCATGTTCAGCTTAATATAGATGTAGATGGCTAAATATAGAAAATGTATAGATATGTATATATACCAGGGTTAGCAAAATGAGAGAGAGAGAAAAGAAGACCATATAAAAGGAGACAGAGATTGGAGTTATGCTGTCATAAACCAAGTAATGCCTGGGCCATTAGAAGCTAAAAGAGGCAAGGAAGGTCTCTTCTTATACCTTCAGAGGGAACATGGCCCTTCTGACATCTTGACCTGAGATTGAACTTGTAAAAGCTTCTCAAGGCAAGCAAGTCAAATCAAGGACTTGCCATCAGACTTCGCTTGCAATACATAGAGATGTGGATGAATTCATCTTAAGGTCCCCAAAATACCCCAAGGCTCCTGAGTCAACCAAGAAGTTACCTTCCTCACTCACCTGATAAAACTACTGGGAATCCCATAAGCAAAGTACCAGGCCAATATTCCAAGAGGCTTTTATTGGCTTCATAAATTCAACCTTTGTTTCTTAAAGCTGTCTTTCATATCCGAGTCTATGTACATCTTTCTCAAATATGACATCCCAGTCAAAGTCTTGGTAATATCACCAATGTTTCCAATAGTGTCCTTTTACAATTAGAACAGATTCTTATTGAACTTATGCAAATAACTATATTGCCATAAAGAATATTCATTAAGTTTTCAAATTCTGGAGGGATCAGGAAGGGAGAAAAAGTAATTATTTCAATTCTGCTTACAAAAGTCATTGTTAGCTTAAGAGGGGAGGTTTCCTTATATCTGGAACCCAAGAGATTAAAGAACCAACATTTTAAACAAAAGTCGTAAGAATGATAATCATCCTCATCAGTTCATTCAGTCCCATGTTATTAATTCTTGTTCTGTTTACATCTGGTTTTTCCATTCATTCTGGAAATTCTTACCCAGTTCAGTCTTATGATCTTAAAGTTATCAGAAAACTGTACTTGCAAAGTTAACATTAGGACATACCAGATTTCCAGGAATTTTACATAATTTCTGGAACACTTATACACCTATACAGACACAACATAAAGAAGGTTTAGCATTACTTTTTTGTGCCCCTAGCGGGAACCGAACCCAGGACTCTCTGGTCCGCAGACCGACGCTCAACAGCTGAGCCAAACTGGTCAGGGCTAGCATTACTTTTTTTTTTGTATCCTCACCCGAGGACATTTTTTTTTTTTTTTGCATTTATCTTCAGATAGAGCGGGAGGAAAAGAGGGAGGAAGAGAGAGAGAGAAAAAAACATCCATGTGAGAGAGACACATCTAATGGTTGCCACCCACATGACCCCAACTGGGCCAGGGACAAACTGTAATCGAGGTACGTGCCCTTAGCGGGAACTGAACCTGAGACTCTGGTCTGCGGGCCAATGCTCTAAACACTGAGCGAAACTGGCCAGGGCAAGTTTAGCATTACTTTTTACTTGACAGTGCTTCCCATATCATTTAGAATTTGATTTGAGGAAGTTTGTCTAAAACATCAAAAGGTTTATGCCCGGCTGGTATGGCTCACTGGTTGAGCCAAGAGGTTGCTGGTTCGATTCCCAGTCAGGGCACATGCCCAGGGTGTGGGCCCAATCCCCAGTGGGGGAGATATAGGAGGTGGCCAATCAATGTTCTCTCTCATCGATCGATGTTTCTATCTCTCTCTCCCTCTCTAAAATCAATAAAGAAAATATATTAAAAAAAAAAAAAAAAAAAAGGTTTGGACACTTGGTAAATAGGATCATAGGTCATGCATCCTATTTTTCATATACAATCACTTTCCTTTATCCCACCATCAGTCATCACAATATTCTCCTCTTCATTCTCATTACCTAAGAGAATCCACATTTTAGCATCCTAATCAGTTCTCCTGGATCTTAATTTGTGGCATCATGTGTCCTAGCTTTGCTAAATTCTTTAACTTATCCTGCTTTCCCACCTTGTCTGCCAATCCCTATGCTAGCATAGTAGTGGACAAACGTATGTTCTTCTCTAATCTCAGCTCTTCTTCTAACTTTTTAAAATTATTTATAATTTCTCCTTTCCAATAAAAACTAGGAAGCAGGCAATTGTAAAATGCTAATCACATATTAGCATTCTATAGCAGACAAGTAAACTTATATAATAAAAAAATTTAATGTCATAAAGCATGTTTATCCATAGACCCAAATATCTTTTGCCTCTTTGTACAATGATTAAAGAGCCAAAAGTAGATATTTGGAAATTATTCGTTATTATTATTTTTATTATTTTAAAAAATATTTTATTGATTTTTTTGCCCTGGCCGTTTGGGCTCAGTGGTTAGAGTGTCGGCCCACGGATCAGAGAGTCTGGGGCACATACCTCGGTTGGAGTTTGTCCCTGGCCCTGGTTGTGGTTGTATGGGTGGCAGCCACTCAACGTGTCTCTCTCACATCAATGTTTCTCTCTCTCTCTTCCTCTCAACGTGTCTCTCTTCCTCTCTCAACGTGTCTCTCTCTCTTCCTCCCTCTCTCCTTCCCGCTCTATCTGAAGATAAATGCAACAACAACAAAAATGTCCTCGGGTGAGAATATTGATTTTTTTTTAGAGAGAGAGCTAGAAACATGGATTGGCTGCCTCCCACATGACCCCTCCTGGGGATTTAGCCCGCAACCTGGGTATGTGTCCTGACCAGGAATCGAGCTGGCACCTCTCAGTCCATGGGACGACACTAAATACACTGAGAGCCACACCAGTCGGGCTAGAAATTATTTAGTCAATGAATATCCATTATTTTGTTTAACTTCTTATAAATTTTTATCTTATTCACATTGATTGAAATTACTTGCTCTCAATAACCATGCCTGGATGAGACATTTTATTAAATAGCTAACCATCATCTCAGATTATTTTTCTTGTTGGCAAATTTTGTAATATTAGTAAGTCCAGGTAGAAAAAGTTGTTTGTTTGCATTACATTCAATATGGGAAACTGTGAAGACATGCCTGTTTTTATTAAACCAACAAACAAACAACTTTTATTTATCAAAGAGTATCCCAAATCATGTGAACTTGCTATATATTTCTGAGAGTACACTTAATTTATATAGTGCTTATTTGTCTTCAAGCCAAGTGAATAGCGAGCTCTTTACAAATCAATTTTGGTAATACCACCCAGAGGTTGAAAAATATCACTCATCTGTAACATACATACATAGACATACAAACATACACAGAGATCTATTCTTTGTAAATTTTAGCCATGTCTCAGGTACAAAACTCAAAATAGTTGGATCCAAATTGTGTTTCTGGCAGATGGACTAAGTTAAAGTTACCTGTTCAGATGGCCAAAGTCTTTTACTAAAGATTTTTTATTAACATGCTATGAGGATCCTTTTTAGAGCTATTTTTGAAGTCATTTTTTTCTTTAAGAAGCTGCTATATTACCAATCAAAGAATGCATTCCATTGTCTCCAAGAGGTTTGAAATCCTGTCTTTTCAAGGATGCCTCTGAAGCTGGATTTATCTAAAATAAATATTTCCCAGAATGGCTATTACAATTCCAAATTATCCAAAAGCTCATCTGGTTTTCCAAAAAGATACAAGACTCTGGGCCAAGGACCAGGTTGAACCTATCTTGCTTTTGGATCCCCAGAATGCCTTAACTGTGAAGGACAAGCTCTTCAAAACACCTCCTTTTGGACAGGATGGGTGATTTACCAAGAAGCTTCAACAAACAGAAACCAATACCAAAAAACAAAACAGAAACAGAAAGCAAGTATGAACAGTCAAGTTGGAGAGTTCAGAACACAGAGTGGAGCTCAGATCCCAGAGAGACTTGTCCAATAATTCCACAGTCTTCATGAAAGCAGTAAGTGCAAAGGACTCTGGTGGTAAACCTGGTTTGCTCACCAGCCTATGGAAGAATCTTTCCTTGCTTCTTCCTAGCTTCTGCTGATTACTAGCAATCCTTGGTGTTCTTGGCTTGTGGCAGTATAACTCCAATTTCTTCCTCTGTTTTCACATTGTGTGTCTCTGTCTCTAGATCTTCTGGTCCTGTATGACTTCATTTTAACTTGATTACATCTACAAAAACCCTATTTTCAAATAATGCCACAATCACTGGTTCTGGAGGTTAGTACTTAAACTTTTTTTTTCCCAATTTTTATTTATTTATTTATTTTTGTTACAGATGTGTCTCCTTTTCCCCCCCTAGACACCCTCCTCCCCATCCCGCCCACCCCCATAGATATTATTGTCTATGTCCATTGGTTATGCATACATGCATATAAATTCTTTGGATTATCTTATCCATCCCCCCACCTCCCTCCTTTGAGGTTTCTCAGTCTGAACCGTATTCCTTTTTATGTCTCTGGGTCTATTTTGTTCATCAGATTATTTTATTCATTATATTCCACAAATAAGTGCAATCGTGTGGTATTTGTCTTTCTCTGATTGACTTATTTTGCTTAGCATAATACTCTCCAGGTCCCTCCATGTCATCTCAAAGGATAAGAGATCTCTCTTTCTTACAGCTGCATAGTGTCCCATTGTGTATACGTACCACAGCTTTTTTTATCCACTCATCTACTGATGGGTACTTGGGCTGTTTTCAGATCTTAGCAATTATAAATAATGCTGCGATGAACATAAGGGTACATATATTCTTTCTGATTGGTGTTTCAGGCTTCTTAGGATATATTCCTAGAAGTGGCATCACTGGGTCAAATGGCAGTTCCATTTGTAATTTTTTAAGGAAACACCATATTGTTTTCCACAGTGGCTGCACCAATCTGCATTCCCACCAGCAGTGCACTAGAGTCCCCTTTTCTCCACACCCTCGCCAACACTTGTTGTTTGATGACTTGTTGATGGCAGCCATTCTGGCAGGTGTGAAGTGATACCTCATAGTTATTTTAATTAAACATATTTTTTAGGGGACACAATTCAACTCACTACAAATCCCTAGTATCCATCACCCAAATTCAATAATTATCCATATATTGCCAAATTTATTTTATCTACCATTTGCAAGTTATTTTTTCCAAGCTTTCTTGAGGTACTTATACCATAAACTTCACTAATGATAAGCCTACAATTAAATGATTTTTAATAACTTTATAGAGTTATGCAACTATCACCATAATTAGTTATCTGACTATTTTATTATAGCCATTCTAATGGGTATGAAGTGGTATCTCATGGTTTTATTTATTTATTTATTTTTATATAAAACATTTTTTTCCTTTATTGATTTTTAGAGAGAGAGGAAGGGAGAGGGAGAGAGAGATAAAAACATTGATGAGAAAGAACATCAATTGGCTGCCTCCTGCATGCCCCCCACTGGGGATTTGGCCCACAACCTGGGCATGTGCCCTGACCGGGAATTGAACCGGTGACCTCTTGGTGCATAGGTTGACACTCAACCACTGAGCCACACCAGCCACCTCATGGTTTTAATTTGCATTTCTCTGATAAGTAATAAATTTCAGCTTCTTTTCATGTACTGATTGATTATATATCTTCTTTGGAGAAATACCTATTCAAGTCCTTTGTTCATTTTTAATTGGGTTACTGGTCTTTTTATTATTAAGTTATAAAAGATGTTTATGTATTCTAAATACAAGTCCCTTATCAGTTATATGATTTGCAAACACTTTCTCCCATTCTGTGGGTTGTCATTTCACTTTCTTGACAGTGTCCTTTGAAGAACAAATGTTATTAATTTTGATGAAATCCAATTTATTTATTTTTCTTTTATTTCTCATGCTTTTGGTGTCAGACCTAAGAATTTATTGCCAAATCTGAGGTCATTAAGATTTAACCCAACATTCTCTTCTTAGAGTCTTATATTTTTAGTTTCTACATTTAGGTCTTTGATCTATTTTTCACAAATTTTTATTTATGGTATGAGGTAAGGATCCAATGTCGTTCTTTTGCCTGTGGCTATCCAGTTTTCCAAGCACTGTTTATTGCAGACTGTTGTTTTCCCATAGAATGATCTGGGCACCCTTGTCAAAAATCAAGTGACCATAGACGAATGGGTTTACTTCTGGACTCTCAATTCCATTTCATTGATCTATATGTTCTTCCTAATGCCAGTAACAAAATTACTATTATTGATTATTGTTGCTTTGTAGTATGAGTCCTCTAACTTTGTTCTTTTCAAAGTTTTTTTTTTTTTGGTTATTCTGGGTCCTTTGCATTTCATGTGAAATCTAGAATCAGTTTGTTGATTTCTGCAAAGAAGCCAGCTGGGACTCTGAAAGAGATTGTGTTGAATCTGTAGATCAGTTTGGAAAATATTACCACTTAATAATATTAAGTTTTCCAATCATGAACAGGACATCTTTTCCCATATATTTAGATCTTCATTTCTTTCACAATGTTTTATAGTTTGCAGAGTATGTTAAATGATTTCTAAGTATTTTATTCTTTTTTTGATGCTATTGTAAATAGAATTGTTTTCTTAATTTAATTTTAAGATTGTTCATTGCAGGTATATAGAAATACAATTGATAATTTTGCATAATGATCTTGTATCCTGCAACCTTGATGAAGGCATTTATTAGTACTATTAGCATTTTTTTAAGGTATTCCTTTGGGTTTTCTATACACAGATTGTGTCATCAGCAAATAGTTTTACTTTTTCCTTTCCAATTCAGTTATTTTTCTTGCCTAATTTTCCTGGTTAGAACCTCTAATAAAATATTGAATAGAAGTGGCAAAAGTGGATAGGTTGTCTTATTTCTGATCATAGGGGGAAAGCATCCACTGTTTCAGCATTAAGTACATGTTAGCTGTAGGTTTTTCATAGATACTTTTTATCAGGTTGAAGAAGTTACCTTCTATTCCTACCTTGTTGAGTGTTTTTATCATTAAAAAGTGTTGGATTTTGTCAAATGCTTTTTCTGCATCTATTGAGATGATCATGTAGTTTTTGTTCTTTATTCTATTGATATTGTGTATCACATTAATTAATTTTTGGTTGCTAAACCAACTTTGTATTCCTGGGATAAATCTCATTTGGTCATAATATATAATCTTTATTATAAGTTATTGGATTCTAGGCCATTTTCTTTTTACAAACTGTATTGTCTTCTTATTATTGAGTTGTAAGAATTATTTATATATTATAGATACAAGTTCTTTATTAAATATATGATTTGGAAATTATTTTTTCCCAACCTGTAATTTGTCTTTTCATCTTCTTATAAATGTGTCTTTCACAAAACACAAGTTTTTCATTTTGTTGAAGCCCAGTTTGTGTGTGTATGTGTGTGTCATATCATCATTTTAGTGTCATATCTAAGAACTCTTTGCCTAACCCAAGATCACATAGGTTTTTCTCCTGTGTTTTCTTCTGGAAGTTTTATAGTTGTAGTTCTTAACTTTGTCTGTAATCCATTTTCAGTTTATTTTTCTGTGTGGTGTGAGGTAAGGGTATAAATTTATCCTTTTGCATATCGATATCCAATGAGATCAGAACCATTTGTTGAAAAACTGCCTTTTCCTTATCAAATTGCCTTGACACTTTGTTGAAAATCAAGTCACCATAAATGTAAGGGTCAGTGGACTGTTGATTCTGTTCCATTGACCTATATCTAGTGTTTTGCCACTTAGATATGAACTTGGATAGTGTAAGTCTTCCAACTGTTCTTCATTTTCCAAATTATTTTGTTTATTTTAAGCCCTTGCATTTCTATATAAATTTTAGGATTGGGCCCTGGCCGGTTTGGCTCAGTGGTTGGAGCGTCGGCCTGCGGTCCAGAGAGACCTGGGTTCGGTTCCCGCTAAGGGCATGTACCTCGGTTGCAGTTTGTCCCCGGCCCTGGTTGGTCGTGCGGGTGGCAGCCACTCGATGTGTCCCTTCACATCGATGTTTCTCTCTCTCTCTCTTCCTCTCTCTCCCTCCCGCTCTATCTGAACAAAAAATGGAAAAATATCCTCGGGTGAGGATAAAAAAAAAAAAAAAAAAAAATTTTAGGATTGGTTTGACAATTTCTACAAAAAATCCTGCAGGATTTTTATAGGGATTTTATTGAATCTATACATTTATTTGGGGATAATTGCCATCTTAACAATAATGAGTTCATGAACATGAATGTCTCTTTATATACTTAGATATTCTTAAATTTCTCTCAGTAATATTTTATAATTTTCAGTGTACATCTACATTCCTTTTGATAAATTTATTCCTAAGTATTTTATATTTTATGTTACTGTAAATGGAATTATTTTTCTAATTCTATTTTTTAAATTATTTGTTGTAGAGAAATACAATTGATTTTTTCTTTTTTTTAGAGTGAGTGAAGGGAAGGAGGGAGGGAGGGATAAAGAGGGGGGGGTAGAGAGAGAGAGAGACATCGATGTAAGAGAGACACATTGATTGGTTGCCTCCCAAATGACCCTGACAGGGGCCAGGGATCAAACCTGCAACCCAGGTATGTGCCCTTGATCAGAATCAAACCCGCGACCCTTCGGTCTGCAGGCCAGTGCTCTGACCACTGAGCAAAACTGGCCAGGGCTAATTTTTTTTCCCCCCTTTACATTGATCTTGTATCCTGTGACTTTACTGAACTCATTAGTTCTAGAGATTTGTGTGTGTGATGGGAGGGAGATT
The DNA here is from genome assembly GCF_014108415.1 of Molossus molossus. Lineage (NCBI taxonomy): Eukaryota > Metazoa > Chordata > Mammalia > Chiroptera > Molossidae > Molossus > Molossus molossus. Next base: position 20,252,167 of record NW_023425358.1, on the reverse strand, counting down.
CCCTTAGATTTTCTATTTATGTGATCATGTTATTTGTGAATAAAAACAGTCTTACTTCTTTATTCCCAAATAAGTGCTTTAATTTCATTTCATTTTTTTTTCACCTTGTTGCCTATCTAGAACCTCTAGTGCCATGTTGAATACAAATGGCAATAGTAGAGCCTTGCCTTGTTTCTGATATTGGCAGAAAGACATTTCAGTCTTACCATTAAGTGGATGTTAGTTGTAGGTTTTTTCATCAAACTGAGGGAGTAACCTTTTATTCCTGAGGGACAGGTCACAGGCCCCAGAAACTTTATTCCAAGTTTATTGAGTATTTTTATCATGACTGGATGTTGGATTCCATTTCTGGGACTATACCTGAAGAAACCCAAAACACTAATTAATAATGCATGTACTCCTATCTTCATAGCATCATTATTTGCGATAGCCAAGATTTGGAAGCAGTCTAAGTGCCCATCAGTGGATAAATGGATAAAAAAGCTGTGGTACATTTACACAATGAAATGTACTCAGCCATAAAAAAGAAGGAAATTTATCTTACCTCTTGCGATAGCATGCATGGACCCGAACAGCACTATGTTAAGTGAAATGGGCCAGTCTAAGAAAGACAAGTACCACATGATTTCACTTATATGTGAAATCTAATAAACAAAATAAACTTACAAACAAAGTAGATACAGACTCATAGATACAGAGTCTGACAGCTTGGGGGTTGGGGTGTGTGTAGAGACTGGGTGAAAAAGGTGAAGAGCCCTGGCCGGTTTGGCTCAGCGGTTAGAGCGTCGGCCTGCGGTCCGGAGAGACCCGGGTTCGGTTCCCGCTAAGGGCACGTACTTCGGTTGCAGTTTGTCCCCGGCCCTGGTTGGTCGTACGGGTGGCAGCCGCTCGATGTGTCCCTTCACATCGATGTTTCTCTCTCTCTCTCCCTTCCTCTCTCTCCCTCCCACTCTATCTGTACAAGAAATGGAAAAATATCCTCGGGTGAGGATAAAAAAAAAATAAAAAAATAAAAAAACAAGGTGAAGAGATTAAGAAAAAAAAAATCATAGATACAAACAATAGTATGGTGATTACCAGAGGGAAAGGGCGGTTGAGGGTAGGTAGAAGAGGGTAAAGGGTGATAGAAGGAAACTGGCCTTGGAGTTGTGAACACAATATAATATACAGATGATATATTATAAAATTGTACACCTGAAACCTATAAAATTTTATTAACCAATATCATCTCAATAAATTCAATAAAAAATTCCACTTGGTCATGATATATTATTCTTTATTTTTTAAGTCCTCACCTGAGGATATTTTTCCATTTATCTTCAGACAGAGTGGGAGGGAGAGAGGGAGAGACACAGAGAGAGAAATATCAATGTGAGAGAGACACATCAATTGGTTGCCTCCCGCATGACCCTGACCAGGGCTGGGGATGAACCACAACCAAGTTACGTGCCCTTGGCTGGAATCGAACCCGCAACCCTTTGGTCTGCAGGCCAATGCTCTAACCACTGAGCAAAACTGGGTAGGGCTATTATTCATTTTATATATTGTTAGATTTTATTTGTGAGAATTTTTTTGGAGAATTTGTGAGATAGTGATCTATAGTGTTTTGTTTTGTTTTTTCTTTTTGATCTGGCTTCATCTGTGTTTGGCACAAGATTAATACAAGCTTTATAAAATGAGATAGGAAATGAACCTTCCTCTTCTATATTCTGGAAGAGATTGTGTAAAATTGCTGTTAATTCTTTGCAAGATAGGTAAAAATTTTCAGTAAAACCAGCAGGGCCTGGAGATTTTCTTTAATATTCATAAGATTATTAGGTTATCTATTTCACCTTGACTGAGTTTTGGTAGTTTGTGGTTTTCAAAGAGTCGGCCCATTTCTTCTAAGTCCAATAGTGTGAAGTTGTTTGTAGTAGTCCTTTATCATCCTTTTAAAAACATCTCTTTTGATGCCTCCCAATTAATTCATCCTGATATAACTTCTCTTTTTAGTTAGTCTTGCTAAAGGTTTGTCCATTTGTTGACTTCCCCCTCCCAATAAATAGTTTTTAAAAATATGTTTTATTGATTTTTTTTAGAGAAAGAGATAGAAACATCAATGTGAGAGAGAAACATTGATCAGCTACCTCCTGCACGTGCCCTACTGAGGATCAAGCCTGCAATCCAGGCATGTGCCCTGATTGGGAATCAAACCAGGACCTTTCCGTCTATGGGATGATGTTCAATCCAGTGAGCCAAACTGGCTGTGCAAAATAGTTTCTTGTCTTACTAATTTTTTATTGCTTTTCTTTTTCAATTTTATTGTTCTCTACTCATTTTTTTTTATCCTCACCAGAGGACATTTTTGCATTTGTCTTCAGATAGAGTGGGAGGGAGAGAGGGAGAAAGAGAGAAAAACATCGATGTGAGAGAGACACACTGAGTGGTTGCCACCCGCATGACCCCAACTGGGCCAGGGACAAACTGCAACCGAGGTATGTGCCCTTAGCAGGAACCGAACCCGGGACTCTTTGGTCTGTGGGCAGATGCTCTAACTGCTGAGCCAAACTGGCCAGGGCTGTTCTCTACTCTTATCTTTATTATTTCCTTTATTCTGTTTGCTTTAAGTTTATTTTTCTCTTCTGTTTCTAGTTTCTTGAAGTGGGGATTTAGATTATTTATTTGATATCTTTACTTTTTCTAATGTAAGCATTTAATGCTATAAATGTTCCTCTTTGGCACTGCTTTGGCTGCATCCAACAAATTTTGATATGTTGTATTTTCATTTTCATTCAGTTCTGTATTTTTAAATTTTTCTTTTGATATTTCTTCTTTAATGCATGGATTATTTTTTGTTGTTTAAACTATTATAGATGTCCCTCTTTTTTCCCCATTGATCCCCTCCTTCATGCCCCCCCCCCCCCCCGCCTTCCTGAGTCTAGTGTCCATGTCGATTGGTTGTACATATATACATATAAGTTGCTTGGTTTATCTCTTCCCTCCTCTCCCACTCCCCATCCCTCTGAGGTTTGTCCGTCTGTTCCCTACTTCCATGATTCTGGATCTCTTTTGATCAACAGCTTATTTTGTTCATTATATTCCACAAATAAGTGAGATCATGTGGTACTTGGCTTTGACTGGTTTATTTTGCTTAGCATAATACTCTCCAGATCCCTCCATGTCATCTCAAAGGGTAAAAGATCTCTCTTTCTTACAGATGCATAGTATTCCATTGTGTAAATGTATCACAGTTTTTTTATCCACTCATCTACTGATGAACACTTGGGCTGTTTTCAGATCTTAGCTATTGTAAATAGTGCTGATATGAGCATGGGGGTACATACATTCTTCCTGATTGGTGTTTCAGGCTTCTTAGGATATGTTCCAAGAAGTGGGATCACTGGGTCAAATGGCAGTTCCATTTTTAATTTTTTGAGGAAACACCATATTGTTTACCATAGTGGCTGCACCAGTCTGCAGTCCCCCCAGCAGTGTGCTAAGGTACCCTCACCAGCACTTGTTGTTTGAGGATTTGTTGATGGCTGCTATTCCAGCAGGTTTGAGGTAATATCTCATAGCTGCTTTAATTTGCATCTCTCTGATAATTAGAGATAATGAGCATTTTTTCATGGCTCCTGGCCTTTTGTATGTCTTGTCTGGAGAAGCATCTATTCAGATCCTCCACCCATTGTAATTGGATTATTTGTCTTCCTTTTGTTGAGTTGTATGAGTACTTTATATATTTTGGACATTAACCACTTATCCAATATATTTTTTTTTTTTTCCTCACCCGAGGACATTTTTTTTTTTGTTTTGTTTTTTGTTCAGGTAGAGCGGGAGGGAGAGAGAGGAACAGAGAGAGAGAGAGAAACATCGATGTGAAAGGGACACATCGAGTGGCTGCCACCCCCAGGGCCGGGGACAAACTGCAACCGAGGTACGCGCCCTTAGCGGGAACCGAACCCAGGTCTCTCAGGACCGCAGGCCGACGCTCTAACCGCTGAGCCAAACCGGCCAGGGCGCTTATCCAATATATTGTTGGCAAATATGTTCTCCTTGAGAGTGGGTTCCCTTTTCATTTTGATGATGGTTTCTTTTGCCATGCAGAAGCTTTTAAGTTTGATCTGATCCCATTTATTAATGTTTTCCTTTGTTTCTCTTACCCTAGGTAATGTATCAGTGATAATTCTACTACATATGATGTCTGAGATTTTTTGTCCACAGTTTCATCTAGTATTTTTATTATTTCACTAGTCACATTTAAGTCTTTTATCCATTTTGAGTTTATTCTTTTGTATGGTATAGGTTGGTGATCTAGTTTCTTTTTTTTTTTTTTTTTGCATACAGCTGACTACTTTTCCCAGCACCATTTATTGAAGAGACTGTCTCTTTTCTCCATTGTATACCTTTGCCTTCTTTGTTGAATATTAATTGTGCATACTGCCTTGGATTGATATCTGGGTTCTCTGTTCTGTTCCATTGATCTATATGTCTGTTCTTTTGCCAGTACCAAGCTGTTTTGATTACGATGGCTTTGTAGTATAATTTGATATCTGGTATTGTGATCCCTCTCACTTTGTTGTTCTTTTTCAGAATTGCCGTGGCTATTCATAGTCTTTTATGGTTTCATATAAACTTTTGGAGTGTTTGTTCTAGATCTGTGAAATATGCTGTTGGTACTTTAATAGGGTTTGCATTGAATCTGTAGATTGCTTTGGGCAGTATGGACATTTTAATGATGTTGAGGTTTCTGATCCATGAACATGGTATATGTTTCCATTTTGCATGGATTGTTTTTACATGTGTTATTTAATTTCCAAGAGTTTGGTAATTTTCCTCTGTTGTCTTTCTGTTATTGGTTTCTAGTTTGATTCCATTATGGTCAGGGCACATATGCTATATGCTTTCAATTTTTTTTTTTTTTATCCTCACCTGAGGACAATTTTCCATTTTTTGTTCAGGTAGAGTGGGAGAGAGAGAGGGAGGAACAGAGACAGAGAGAAAGAGAAACATCGACATGAAAGGGACACACCAAGTGGTTGCCACCCGCACGACCAACCAGGGCCAGGGACAAAATTCAACTGAGGTACGCGCCCTTAGTGGGAACCAAACCCAGGTCTCTCGGGACCACAGGCTGATGCTCTAACTGCTGAGCCAAACTGGCCAGGGCTGCTTTCAATTTTTTAAAAAAATTGTTAAGCCCTGGTCATTTTGGCTCAGAGGTTAGAGCGTCAGCCTGCAGAACAATTAGTCACAGGTTTGATTCCGGTCAGGGCACGTACCTCGGTTGTGGTTCGTCCACAGCCCTGGTCAGGATTGTGCGGAAGGCAAGTAGATGTGTCCCTCTCATGTCAATATTTCTCTCTCTCTCCCTCCTCCCATTATATCTGAAGATAAATAGAAAAATGTGTGTGTGTGTGTGTGTGTGTGTGTGTGTGTATATATATATAAAATCTCCTTGAGTAAGGATTTAAAAAATTGTTAAAATTTGTTTTATGACGCAGATATTGTTTACTTTGGTGAATGTTCTGTGGGCATTTGAAATGATATATACTGTTGTTAGGTGGAGTGTTCTATAAATGTCTTTTAGATTCTGTTGGTTGACAATCAATTGTTCTATGTCTCTTCTGATTTTCAACCTAGTACTTCTATCAATTTCTGACTTCTGATTTTCAACCTAGTACTTCTATCAATTTCTGAGAATTATATGTTAAAATCCCCAACTATAATTGTGGATTTTTCTATTTCTCCTTTCAATTCTATTAGTTTTGCTTATATATTTTGAAGCGCCAATGTTTGGTGCCTACACATTTAAAATTACTATATCTTCTTGGTGGATTGATCCTTTTATCATTGTGTGTTTTCCTTCTTTATCCATAGTAATTTTCTTTGCTCTGAAGTCTACTTTGTCTACTATTAATATAGCCATTTCTGCTTTTTAAGATTGTTCTCATGATATGTCTCTTTCCATCCTTTTACTTTCAACTTATCTATCTCATTATGTTTGAAAAGAATTGCCTACAGAAGTAGATACTTAAATCATAATTTTTTATCCATTCTACCAATCTTTGTATTTTAATTGGTATATTTACATTATTTACATTTACATTTACTTTTTTTTTTTTAATCCTCACCCGAGGACATTTTTTTCATTTTTTGTTCAGATAGAGTGGGAGGGAGGGAGAGAGAGAAACATCGATGTGAAAGGGACACATCGAGTGGCTGCCTCCCACACAATCCAACCAGGGCTGGGGACAAACTGCAACCGAGGTACATGCCCTTATTGGGAACTGAACCCGAGTCTTTCTGGACTGCAGGCTGAGGCTCTAACCGCTGAGCCAAACCGGCCAGGGCTACACCATTTACACTTAAAGTAACTATTGATGTTTTAAGGATTAAGTTTGCAATTTTATTATGTGGTTTTTGTTTATCCCCATTTCTTATCCTCTGTTGCTTTTTTAAAAATCCTCTCCAAGGATATGTTTTTATTGATTTTTGGAGAGAGAGAGAGAAACGTTAATGTGAGAGAGAAACATCAATCAGTTGCCTCTCATATGCACCCCGACCAGGGATTTGAACCCACACCTTGGTATGTGCCTTCACTGGGAATCAAATCCACAACCCTTTGGTATTCAGGATGATGCTCCAACCACTGAGCCAACTGCCCAGGGCCCTCTGTTTCTTTTTCCTGCCTTCATGTAGGTCACCTAAACATTTAGGTAACATTTTTAGAGTGCCAATTTTATTTATAATGTTTCTAGTATATTGCTTTGTATAGTATATATACATACTATATATATACTATATACTATATATATTTTGTATACAGTTGATTCTTTTCTTTTTTTTTAATCCTCACCTGAGGATATTTTTCCATTGATTTTTAGATAGAGTGGAATGGAAGGAGGAGGAGAGAGAGAGAAAAAAACATTGATGCGAGAGGGGACACATCGACTGGTTGCCTCCCGCACGACCCCGACCAGGGCCAGGGACAAACCACACCTAGGTACATGCCCTTGATGAGACTTGAACCTGCGACTCATTGGTGCGTGGGCTGACGCTCTAACTGCTGAACCAAACTAGACAGGGCATACAGTTGATTCTTGAATAACATGGCTTTGAACAGTATGGGTCCACTTATTGCAGATTTTTTTTCATAAATATTGTAAATGTATTGGTCTTTCTTATAATTTTTTAATAACATTTTCTGTTCTGTAGTTTACTTTATTGTAAGAATGCAGTCTATAATTCATACAACTTACGAAATATGCATTAATTGACTATTTATATTATCAGTTAGGCTTCTGGCTTCTGGTTAACAGTAGGTTATTAATAAGGTTTTGAGGAAGTCAAAAGTTATACATGGATTTTTTTTTTTTTTTTTTGGTACGTGCCCCTAGCAGGAACCGAACCCGGGACTTTCTGGTCTGCAGGCTATTTCTCCAACCACTGAGCCAAACCGGCCAGAGCTATATGTGGCTTTTTTATTGCACTAAAGGGTGAGTTGGCACCTCTAACTCCTGTGTTGTTCAAGGGTCCACTGTAGTTTTTTTCTAATAATTGTTTTAGGTATTACCATATAATTATGTAATTCATCACAGCCCACTGATATCAATAGTTACCACATTAAGGTGTAAAAACCATACTTTACATTTAGATTCCTTCACCCATAACTCTCTTAAATATTTCTTCTGCATACATTGTACACCATATCAGATGGTATTATAAATTTTGCTTCAACCATAAAATATAATTAAAAATCATGAAATGAAAGTTAGTTTACTTCTTTTGTTCCATTGTTCTTTAGTTTCTAAATTAAACAGCCTTCTTCTGTTATTATTTTCTTTCTGATAAGAGAACATCCTTTAGCCATTCTTTAGTAGCAAGTCTGCTAGCAACAAATTCTCTTAATTTTCATAAATCTGAGGATGTCTTTCTTTCCCCCTTCCTGAAGGGTAGTTTCACTGGGTTATAAGATTTAGGGTTGACAGTTCATTATCTTCTTCAGCATTTGAAAAATGTTCTGCCCCTTCTCTCTTGTCTCCATGGTTTCAGATAATACATTTGCTGTCATTTAAGGTGGTATTTCTGTATAGGTAATGTTATTTCTCTCTGTCTGCTTTTAATATTTTTCATCTTTGGTTTTTAGAAGTTGAATTATTATGTATCTTGATCTGGCTTTCTTTGAGTTTATACTACTTGGGATACACTCAGCTTCTTGTATCTATATTTGTATGTCTTTCATCAAATTTGGGAAGTTTTCAAATATTTCTTTGAACACTTTTTTAGTCCCCCACTCTTTCTCTTCTACTTTTGAAACTCCAGTGATATGAAAGTTATATCCTTTTTATGATCCCTCTCATCATGAGGTTCTGTTCAATTTTTTTCTTTTTTTAGAGCAGTTTTAGGTTCAAAGTAAAACTGAGATGAAAGTGCAGAGATTCCTCATATACCCTGTGCCCTCATATATGCATAGCCTCCTCCATTATCAATATTTCTCACCAGAGTGGCACATTTATTACAACTGATGGCCCTATATTGACACATCTAATCACCCAATGTCCATAGTTATCTTAGGGTTCATTCTGTGAGTTTGGACAAATGTATAATGACATGTGTTCAATATTATAGTATCATATAGAGTATTTTTCACTGTTCTAAAAATCTTTTGTGCTCTGCCTAGTCATCCTTCCCTACTCCAATCCTTGATCACCACTGATGTTTTTACTGTCTCTATTGTTAACCTTTTCCAGAATGTCATGTAGTTGGAATCATATTGTATGTAACCTTTTCAAATTGGGCTCTTTCACTTAATATTATGCATTTAAGTTTCTTCTGCCTGGCTGGTGTGGCTCAGTGGTTAAGCATCAACTCATGCACCAAGAGGTCACCAGTTCAATTCCCAGTCAGGGCGCATGCCCAGGTTGAGGGCCAAATCCCCAATGGGGGGCTTGCAGGAGGCAACCAACTGATGTTCTTTCTCCCTGTCCCTTCCATCCTCTCTAAAATAAAATAAAATAAAATAAAATAAAATAAAATAAAATAAAAAATTAATAAAAAAAGATTCTTCCATGTTTTTTTCATGAATTGATAGCTCATTTCTTTTTAGGCATGAATAATATTCCATTCTGTGGAATTTTATTTATTTAACCATTCCCTACTAAATTTAATTTATCCATGTCCTATTAAAGGGAATCTTGGTTGTTTCCAAGTTTGGCCATTAAGAATAAAGCTTCTGTAAAAAATATATATATGTATTTTTGTTTGGACATTACTTTTCAACTCCCTTAGGTAAATACCTAGGTGCACAATTGCTTGATTGTATAAGAGTACGTTTAGTTTTATAAGAAATGCCAAGCTGTCTTCCAACATGGTTGTACCATTGTGCGTTCCCACCAGCAATGAATGAAAGTTCCTGTTGTCCCACATCCTCACCAGCATTGGGTGTTGTCACTGTTCTGGATTTTGAACATTCTAATAGGCATTTAGTGGAATCTAATTGTTGTTTAAGTTGCATAAAATTTAGACATATGATGTGGAGCATTTTTTCATATGCTTATTTATTATCTTTATAACCTGTTGGGTGAAGTGTCTGTTTTTTTGTTTTTGTTTTTGTTTTTATCTTCACCTGAGGACATTTTTCCATTTTTTGTTCAGATAGAGCGGGAGGGAGAGAGGAAGAGAGAGAGAGAGAGAGAGAGAAACATCGACATGAAAGGGACACATCGAGTGGCTGCCACCCGACGACCCAACCAGGGCCAGGGACAAAGTGCAACCGAGGTACGTACCCTTAGTGGGAACTGAACCCGGGTCTCTCTGGACCACAGGCCAACGCTCTAACTGCTGAGCCAAACCAGCCAGAGTTTGATTTTCTTTTTTCATTCAAATTGTAATTTTCCAAGTTCTTGGAATAATAGATGATTTTTTATTGTATCTTGGACATTTTGGTTATTATGTTAGGAAATTCTTGATTCTGTTGAAATCTTTTGTATTAAAAATCACCCTGTTTAGGTGTAGGCTCTGGTCCATTGCTGTGGGCTTTAGTTCCAATGACAGTTTAATTTTCTGAGCCTTTGAAATGCTATTATAATCTGCCTCAGTTTTCTAGTGATACTGAGGCTCCTGTTCAATCCCTGCTAGTGCCATATGTGGGGGAAGAAGTGATAGTCTGGGTCACCTACTGTCTTTGAGGACTTCTAGCAGGGATGGGGTAGACAGAAGCCACTGTGCCTCGGTCACCCTATGCCACAGGGTGGAGAGCAGAGAAACACTGGATTTTGCTGCCCTGGTTGTGAAATGGAAGCTATGATAACCTGAGGCTTCGCTATTGCCACTGCTGCTGGCAAATCAGGCTGCCCATAGAAACCCGAGTTGTGGAGTGGAATCAACTCACTTTTTCAAAATTCAAATACATGTACAGTAATGAGAAGTACAATTATGTTTTGTCAATGACAGACCACATATACAACAATAGTCCCATAAGATTATAATGGAGCTAAAATATTCCTATCACCTAGTGATGTTGTAACGTTGTAGCACAATAAATTACTCATGTGTTTGTGGTGATGCTGATGTAAACAAAACCTACTGTTCTATCAGTTGTATAAAAGTATAGCACATACAATTACAATAGTAGGCTATACCATCTAGGTTTGCGTAAATATATTCTATGATGTTTGCACAATGACAAAATCACTTAACAACACAATTTTCAGAATGCATCCCTATCTAAGTGGTACATGACTATATTACCAATTTTAACTTGTCCTAAGAAACAATGGCCATAATGAAATCATGAGTTTAGAGGGCAGTTTTAAGTTCTCCTCAAAGACACATGTAATGATTGATAGGAAAAGATGTTTATCCTTGCACCACCTAAAATCATTTCATTGATGCCTAAGACCACTTTGGGGAACCAGTCCTCAGCACACTGACACACTGGAGCTTTGGATGCTCTGCCTGACAGTGTGGTGAGTAGAAATAATCTCCCCAACAACCTAAGGCCATTTTGTGCTAAGAACAGTCTAATATGGGTCTTAGATGTTGTCACCTCACTCTATTACAAAACAAAACCATGATCAGGTTGAAATTCTGAAAACAGCCTTGGTACGTGTCAGTGCAGTGTGTGGATGCCGCATGTCTCACCTCAAGCAGCAAGCCAAATGCCCACATGCTTGCACATTTACCCACTTGCATGCTGACCCATTTACGTGTGATTGCCTGCTTACATGTTCATTTATTTATAAACTTTCTGCCAAAACAATTACCTGCTTACTCTCTGACCTAATTACTCAATTATATGTTTACACACTTAACTGCTTACATTTACCTCTTTACATGTTTACCCCCTTGTACATGTGCCTCATACATGTTTACAACTTCATAGGCTAACACAATTACACACTTGCTCATCTGCTTACCCTCCTCCATGCTTACCCTTTTACCTGCTTGGTCACTTTACACATACCTGCTTGGTCACAATTACATGCTCACCACTGACACATACTGACACAATTACACACTTATATGATTACAAGCTTACACATTTACATACTTATGACCCACTTATGTAGCTCCAGGTCCTGATCAGGTGGGGTCCCTGCTGCAAAGATACCCAGTTTAACAAGGAAAGGGAGATGGGTTTCAGAGAAGAAAGGCTCTTAGTCATGCTCTCAGCAGTCAGGCCCACTCTCATCCCTGGTGTCTGCTTCATACCAGCCTGTTCTTGCAAGAGCCTCTGTCCACACCTCCGACCGTTGCCAACATATTTCCTGTGGTCTGAACATTTCTGTGGGATTTTTTTCCTTCATCTCCATGTGTGTCGAGTTGGAAAGAAAACAACCAGCAATTGGGGTGCTTGCGCATTCACGGCCTTATGTGTAGGGCCCTTTGTATATATATTCTCCTCCCCAGTTTTTGGCAACTGGCCTAGCTTCATGAGGCTCCCTCTGGTGTGAGTCAGAGCTGATTTTCAAATTGTAGACGCTGGCTTCATGGACGGTGTATGCAGGGATCTTTTCCAGGGAAGAACAACCTGAGTATGTTGGTGGGTGGAAGAGCACTGGACTGGGAATCCATAGCCCTGAATTCAGTGTCCAGAATGGCCTCTTCTAAGCTGTGTGACCTTGGGAATGTTACTCATCCCCTCTGAGTCTCTGTTTCTTCATACAGTAAGTTCTCACTTAACATTGCTGATAGGTTTTTGGAAGCCAACTTTAAGCCAAACAATGCACAGTATAATGAAAACAATTTAACCATAGGCTAATTGATATAAACAAGAGTTAAGTTCCACCCGGCTTAGTGGTTGAGTGTTGGTTGACCCATACACCAAGAGGTCACTGGTTCGATTCCGATCAGGGTACATGCCCAGGTTGTGGGCCCGATCCCCAGTGGGAGGCACGCAGGAGGCAGCCAGTTGATGTTCTCTCTCATCGATGTTTCTATCTCTCACTTCCTCTCCCTTCCTCTCAATAAAGAGAAAAAAATTAAAAAAAAAAAAAAAAAGAGTTAAGTTCCTACAGCATATATCTGGTCACAAAAACATCACCAAACTTCTAAATAAAGACCCCAAACACTTCTAATATAAATAAATGTGAGCTATACCTACATTTAAGAAAGATGAATAAACTCAAGTGAGATAATTATTTTTTAGCCCACTTATTCCAGGTCAGGGTCAAAGGTGGCCAGAGCCTATCCTGGCAGCTCAGGGCACAAGGCAGGACCCCACCCTGAACAACATACCTTTCCATTGCAAGGTGCACACACACACACACACACACCCCCGATACTCACTCAGACTGGGACACTGTAGGCACACCAGTTCACCTCACGTGCACATCTCTGGGATGGAAGGAAACTGGAGTTCCCAGGGAAAACCCACGCAGACATGGGGAGAACATGCAAACTCAACACAGACAGTGGATCAATATTTTTTTTCTCATCAACATTATAACAAAGTGACATAAAATGAAATAACATTATCTCAGGACCTGCTATACTAGAGAAGGGAGTACCTGGGGGTATAGAGAGGCAGAGACTGGGTCCTTCTGCCTTTCTCTTCTGTCTCTGAGTCCTGGTACACAATAGACCAGTGAATGCTATCCAACTGAACTAAAACTTATCAAGACATTTATAACTCCACTGAGCACTAGACAAGTGCCATGAAAGCCACAGAGCACCATTCTCAAAGTAGGGTACCTCGTACCTGCTTCAGAATCATTACAATACTGGTCAAATACAGGTTCCTGGGCCCCAGCACCTCTGGGGATACGGCACAAGAGTCAGCAACTTAATAACTTGCATAAGGCTTGGGAAGCAATTTCTGCTGCCCCTTTTTCATCACATGATGGATGCATATTCATTCTTCAAGTGAGCTCCAACATCACCTCCACCATGAAGCCTTTCTAAACTCACCCCAGATAAAAGTAATTGTCTCATTCTCTGTTGGTTCACAAGGAATCTGTCTTTATTCACATTTGTGTCCCTAGCACCTAGCCCAGGAGCACATAGCAGGTGCTCATATTTAAAAATAAAATCAGCCTGGCCGGTGTGGCTCACTGGATTGAGCATCATCCCATGGACTGAGAGGTCCTGGTTTGATTCCTGGTTAGGGCACATGCCTGGGTTGTGGGCTTGATCCCCAGTAGGGGGCATGCAGGAGGCAGCCGATTGATGTATCTCTCTGACATTGATGTTTCTATCTCTCTCTCTAAAAAAATTAATAAAAACATATTTAAAAAATCAAATCAAATCAAACCTCCTACCCCTGGCCTATGAGGCCCTCAGTGATCTAATCCTCCCCATTTCTCCAGCCCTTCCACTCCCCTATCAGCTCACCTCTCCCTCCCCTGTCCCTCATCATCAATGCTCCTAGCACATTGGCCTTCCTTTTGTTCTTTAATCAAGCCGTTTTATCTAGCCTCTCACTGTTTCCTCTGACTGAAGCATGCATCTTCCTTCAGATTTTTGCATGATTGGCTCCTTCCTGCTGGACATTCACTTCCAGATGAAATAACACCTCAGAGACACCTTCTCTGCCCACCTAACCTGAAGAAGCCCCCCACTAACATGTCTCATCACCCTGTTTTTGTTTTATCCTACATTTATCATTCTCTGGTCATTTCTTTTTTAAAATAAAATTGTCTGCCTCTCCCCAAGGAACATAAGCTCATGAGATGAGACATCTCCATTAGTTTAGCTCAGTAATTCTTCACCAGGGTTGGTTTTTACCCTAGGAAACATTTGGCAGGCAACACATGGAGACTTTCTGGGCTGTCACAACTGGGCAGGTGCTACTGGCATTTAGTGAGTAGATGCCAGAAATGCTGCTAACTTTGTACAATGCACAGGACAAAACAAATATTTTTCCAGGCCCAAATGGCAATCGTGCTAGGGTAAAGAAATCCTGGTCTAGTTCATCTCTGAGGCTCCAGGATCTGAACCAGTGCCTGGCAAATCTTATGCAGCTCAAACATTTTTGCAGCATGAACAAATGAAATGTTCAAATTAAAAGTTGGATTTAATTTTAAAGTCTAAAAGGTCCTTAGAGAACAATTAAACCACAAGTTTTCACACTCTGCTTTTGGAAGCCTCAGGCTCTGGGGTAGAGTTTCAGGAATTCTGTATACTATGAAGAATTTTTAGCTAAACGTTGAGGATGTAAACTTTATGACTACGATCTGTTATATATATTGGGGTCCTAGTTGTCTGACAAGCTCTATTGCTTAAAAAAACTGGGGAAACCACTGTTGCAGACCAGCACCTGACTTCACCGAGCTAGAAGCCTGGACCCAGAGATGCTGTGGGCCCCTCAATATTACACAGAGAGCCAGGCCTGGGTCTCCTGAGTGCCCTGCTGGCCTTGGTCACAGACTGGCCACAGCTCTGTGATTCACCAAAGACACAGTTTAGGGCTAAAACAATGTGATATAGCAGTTACAAGCACCAAAGCCATACTGGGTGGATTTTCATTTTGGCGAAGCTCTTTTCCAAGTAGCCCTGGAAAAGCCACTTAACCTCTCTGAGCTTTAGTTTCCCAGAGGATCTGTAAAATGAAGATAATAATAGCACCTACCTTATAAGGTTGTGATGCAAATTTAAAAAGAATATATGAAAAAATGTTTGTAACAGTGTCTGGCTCATAGTAACTGCTGAAGGGTGGGTGACCAACTCGTGCCCATTTGCCTGAGACTTTCCTGGTTTTAGTGCTGAAAGTCCTATAACCCAAGAAACCCCTCAGTCTGAGCAAAGTAGAGCAGTTGGTTATTCTAGCTGTATGTGTATTTTTATTATTATTATTTTTTTTTTTTTTACCCTCACCCGAGGACATTTTTAGATTTATCTTCAGACAGAGCCTGAGGGAAAGAGAGAGAGACAAACATCGATGTGAAAAAGACCTATCAACTGGTTGCCACGCACAGGGCCCCTATCGGGGTGGGGACAAACTGCAACCAAGGTACTGTGCACTTAGTGGGAACCCAACCCCGGGATTCTCTGGTCCACAGGCCAACGCTCTAACTGCTGAGCCAAACCGGCCAGGGCATGATTTTTTAAAACACTCTATGGTGCCCTGGCCGGTTTGGCTCAGCGGTTAGAGCAACGGCCTATGGTCCCTAGAGACCTGGGTTCGGTTCCCGCTAAGGGCACGTACCTCGGTTGCAGTTTGTCCGCGGCCCTGGTTGGGTCGTGTGGGTGGCAACCACTTGATGTGTCCCTTTCAGGTCGATGTTCCTCTCACTCTCTCTCCCTCCCACTCTATCTGAACAAAAAATAGAAAAATGTGCTCTGGCGAGGATAAAAAATAAATAAATAAATAAATAAATAAATAAATAAATAAATAAAACACTCTATGGCAATGTTCAGTCTGACTCTTTATTACTACATACTTCACATTACTTAGTATGTTTCATATACTGAGCATGAGGAAAGGGTTACTGAAGAATTTGTTTTTGCATTGATTTATGGGAATGATATTTCTTGGGCATTTTCTTTTTACGTTTTAATATTTTCCCAGTTTTATTGAGATATAATTGACATATAGCACTGTATAAGTTTAAGGTGTACAGCATAGTATTTGACTTAACCTACTTTCTAATAATGAAGTAAATGAAACTATTGGTCATTTTCTATCATTTCCTGCAGGGAGGGCCACAGCACTTCTACTTGGAAAACACTTCTAGCAATTGGTTTGTTACTGGATCTCCTCAAACAAGAGAACTCTGTTTCTTTTTTCAAAATGTCTGTATTTCCAACAGTTCACCACTTCAGAATGAATGTTCCTCAGTAACAAAAATCTTAGAACTGGAAAGAAGTTTAGGAAATATTTAGGACAACCATGCCATTTCCCAGATGGGATAACGGACTCCAGAGAAACCTGCTCCCTTTCCTGAGGTTATGCTCTAGGAAAGGATAACCCTGGGGCACAGGTCCAGGGTTCCATCCTCTGGGCCTGGGTGCTGTCAGAGGTTCTCAAACTAGGTTCCATACTCAGTGACAGACTTCACAGAGAAGTGGGTGGCTAGGGAGTGAGAGGGAAGCTGCTTCGCTGGGCAACCCCACCGCTCCTCCTTCTATCACCAAAGCTCCACTTTCACCATTTATACACTGAGCTTCGGCTTAAGTAGCCTCTGCAAAAGGGTTCATGTGCTGGAAAAAATATTTTTTGAAAGCCACTCAGTTATATCATAAGATCGACATATTTTCTTCCCTGGAAAATTTGCTCCCATGGAGAAAACTTAACTATTTCTTTGAACCACATTTCCCCCCTCTCTAATAGGTTTTACGTGGTCAGAAAAACAGATGTATGGGCCCTTTAAAAGCCAGTAGTTAAAATGAAAGGCTCATTCACTTACAGGAATGAGCTGGGCAAGTCAGGGTGTTGATAATAACTGGCCCAGAAGTGTAATCTCGTGCCCATCGTTTAGGAAAATGCTGCTGTTTGGGGCCACTTGAAAGAAGTTTGGTGTGAAGGTCCAGGAGGGCCCTGAGGTGGACAGTCCCCAGGAAGAGGGATGGAGGAGGACAAATTGCAGTGACACTGTCTAGAACCCAGGCCGGGGGAATTGGACGGTAGAGGGGGGCGGGCTGCTGGTGAGTTATGCCTCTCCCACACCCGTCCAATATGATTTTAAGCTGAAATAA
The DNA here is from genome assembly GCF_014108415.1 of Molossus molossus. Taxonomy (NCBI): domain Eukaryota; kingdom Metazoa; phylum Chordata; class Mammalia; order Chiroptera; family Molossidae; genus Molossus; species Molossus molossus. The sequence continues at coordinate 20,235,049 of NW_023425358.1, read as the reverse complement.
GCAAGATCCAAAGCCAGGAAAACATCCTGGGTTAGACCCCAAAGTGGGAGAAGGACAATAATAATAATGGCAAAGCAAAGTGCACAGCCTTTGTGCATGGTGATTCTGGGCTCTCCCTTGAGTGGGTCAAGGCTTAAAGAAAGGTGAGTAGGTCCTTGCCGGTTTGGCTCAGTGGTTAGAGCATCGGCCTGCAGACTAATGAGTCGCAGGTTTCGATTCCAGCCAAGGGCATGTACCTTGGTTGTGGTTTGTCCCCAGCCTCAGTTGGGGTCGTGTGGGTGGCAACCAATTGATGTGTCTCTCTCACATTAATGTTTCTCTCTCTCTCTCTCCTCCTCCCTCCCACTCTGTCTGAAGATAAATGTAAAAATATCCTTAGGTAAGGATGATAAAAAGAAAAAAAAAAGGTGAGGAGGAGTGAGCTGAATCTTGCATCAGCCATTCATCAGCTGTGCAACCTCTGGAGAGTCACTCCAACTCTCTGAGCATCCTTTCTTCATTAGTAAAATTAGATTGTAATAGTACCTAATTATAGGGTCAGTGAAGGATTCAAAAAGAAGGCTATGCTCCTTACAGTGCTCCCATGCCAATGAAATGGTCAGTCACTGTTTATTAAGCTTCTACTAAGTGCCCATCTGTGGATGCCAGAGCCTGAGCTTCTTACCACTGGGCTGTGTGGCCTCTGTGTACCAGGAATTCTACCTGATACTGGGGGAGTTCAGAAGAAGGCTGTTACAAAAATATTTGGGGGTCAGAGAACATCCTGGGAGACTTAGACCTCATCGATCTTTGCCACGAGTGACTCTTAGGCCAGCACTCCCCGCACAATAGGGGCTCAAAAAATATTTGTTGAATGAGTAACTCCATAATGGAGGAAATTAATGAAAGACTGAATATTGATGAATGTCTCCTTATGGATGAGGAAGATTTTTTTTTTTGGTGGTACGTGCCCCTAGTGGGAACCGAACCTAGGACTCTCTGGTCTGCAGGCCGACGCTCAACTGGCCAGGGGAGGAAGATTTTTTTTTAAACCTCAGGAATTTATGAAGATAATGTTGAACAAAATAAGCCGAATACAAGAGAATGTTCTGTGTGGTGACATTTGTATAAATTAGTTCTAGAACAAGTGAGAGAAATCTATGGTGAAGAGTCCAAATAGTAGTTACTTGGGGGGCTGGAAGGAACAGACAAAGCTGTTTCCTATCTACCCAATATCTGTTCCCCCTTCCTCCTTGCAGCTACTATAGCCACTTGATAAAGTTCTGGTCAATGAGACCTAAGTGGAACTGTCAGGTGACAGTTCATGCTCTGCCCCCTTGTCCCCTCTTCCTCCGTCTTGCTCTGGATACAGGTATGATGGCTGGATCTCTGGCTGCCCTACTGGATAGAGGACTAAAACCACACATTAAGGTGGGAAGAGCTGGGAACTAGATCCCTAACTACTCCATGGAGCTGTCAGCCCTGGACTGCTCACCTGCTCACCTCTAGACTTCTTGTACATGAGAGAAAAAAATGACTCTTTTGGGTAAGCCACTATTATTTTGGGGTTTTCTATCACATGAAGTTTAACCTATTCTCCCTATGCAATAGCCATATGAAATTGGTATTCTTACTGTTATATAGGTGAGGACACTGAGTCATAGATTAAGTCCTTGCCCAAGGCCACGTGGCTGGAAACAGGAAGATCCTGGATATGAATCCCACCCCATGCGGGTTCTTTTTTTTTTTTTCATCCTCACCTGAGGACATTTTTCCATTCTTTGTACAGATAGAGTGGGAGGGAGAGAGAGGGAGAGAGAGAGAGAGAGAGAGAGAAACATTGATGTGAAAGGGACACATCGAGTGGCTGCCACCCGCACGACCAACCAGGGCTGGGGACAAACTGCAACCGAGGTACATGCCCTTAGCGGGAACCGAACCCAGGTCTCTCCGGACTGCAGGCCGACGCTCTAACCGCTGAGCCAAACCAGCCAGGGCCCCATGCGGGTTCTTGAGGGCATTTCTTCTCTAGAGACTACTGGGCACACATCACTGTCTCCTCATACCCGTTTCTGGGGTCTCCAGACAGCACAGCTCGTGGTCATAGGATTAAGGGAGTCATAATCATAGGTCCTACAATTGAGCTCCACCCACATGATGTCAGTGACCCCCAACACACATCCAAAGTCTATCCTTACAGCTGAAAGAATTGAGGCTAGGGATGCAGAATTTACTCTCTAGCATCACACAGAAGTAGGGATTGGCAGAGGTTGAGATTGAACCAGAGGCCTCTGCCAGTGAAGCCCATGTCCTTATCATCCCAGCTACACTGCTGCCTCAGAGGCCACATATCTCAATTTTCTATAATATTCTGAGAGCTCCTTTATAGCCCCTTCCAAATGGCTGCCTCCACTTACATACTGCCAGTGACAAAGAGCTCATTACCTTACAGGCTTGTAAAACAGAAACTTGGGAGGAAGGGTTCTAGTCTTTTTCCTAACCCCTTCTTTCTCCTGCCTGGCCTCAGCCATCTGGGGCTGCCCCACCTTGCACCCTGGGGACTTTTCCCTAGAAATGGCCTTTCTCTTCCTTGTTCAGCCCCTCAAGTTCAGTGGGCAGAGTCGGAGTGGTAGTGATATCTTTACAGTGGATTCTCTCTCCTCCTCCTCTCCTCTTGCTCTCTCTTGCCATTTTCTGTTCCTTTGAAGAGGAGCTAAAACTGGCATGTTGTCATTCAGCAACAATTAAACAAATATAAAATGTATATACTTTGTGACCCAGCCATCTCTCTCCTTGCACACATGCCCAAAGACGAATCGGTGAAGAAGCTCAGAGCAGCAGGGTTTGTAAGAGTGAAACCTTGGCAACACTAAGTGTCCAGTGATCAGGGACCAGTAATGACATTAGAATGCATCCTTCCAAAGGAGAATGCCACAGCAGTTTAAAAGGTTAGGACTGAGGTATCTATCCACCCGAGAGAAATGTGAACATATGCCCAAACAAAGACTTGTATCTGAATGAATGTTTATAACAATATTATTTATAATGGCCCCAAATTGGAAACATTCCAAATGTTCATCAACTGCTAAATGGATAAGCAGAATGTAGTATACCTGTACAAGGGAATATTAGCAATAAAAAAGATGACACACTCTGCAGATGAACATTCAAATAGTTATGTTAAAAATAAAAAAGTCAGATGCAAAGATCACACACACATTGTATGATTTCATTTATATGAAATGTCCAAAGGAGGCAAACCCACAGAGACAGAAAATTCAGTGGTTGCTTGGGGCTGGAAGTGAGACTGGGGATTGACCTGAAAACAGGCATAATGGCACTTTTTGGAGTTGTGGAAATGTTCTAAAACTGGCTTGTGGTGATGGTAGCACAGCTCTTATAAATCCACTGAAAATCATCGAACTGTATACTCGCAGCAAATGAATTTTATAGAATGTGAATTTCACCTCAAACTTTTTTTAAAGATGAGGTTGATACAGAAAAAGGGATAACACATTAGGTTAAAATAGAAAGATGCAGAACAAAATTTGTAATTTGATTTATGTAAAAAAAAAAAAAATAAGTGAAATAGCCCTAGCCAGTTTAGCTCAGCAGTTAGAGCTTCAGCCTGTGGACCGAAGGGTCTGGGGTTTCTTTCTGGTCAAGTGCACACACCTTGGTTGCAGGTATGAGCCCCAGACTTGGTTGGGGTAGTGTGGGAGGCAACCAATCGATGTGTCTCTCTCACATCAATGTTTCTCTCTCTCTCTTTCCCCCTCCTTCCCTTCCACTCTCTCTAAAAATTAATGGGAAAATATCCTCAGGTGAGGATTAACAACAACAAAAAAAGTGAAATGAAACCCCTCCTGTATGAACATGAACATGTGTATACATATATGCAAAGAATCCAGTCTTGAAAACATTTGTAATAATCAGTCCTTCTGGGGAGGAGAATAGTAATAGGGAACTGGAGAGAGTACCTATTACCTTACAATGAAAGTTGATTCTTTGGGCAATTTTTTTAATTAAAAAAAAAAAGAAACATGAAGGAAGTCATGCAAAAGAGGCTGCAGTCCATCCTCCACCACCTTCCTTTACAATCATTGGGCCTCTGGTTAAGGATTTGACATTTGTAAGCAGTAAACTGGATATATCTAGACTTGAGAAGGTGGTCCCTCTAGTCCAGTTCCTTTGCTCTGTAGGTGGAGAAACTGAGGCGCAGGGAGCGGCCGGGGCCCATCCAACACCAGGGCTCATTGGGTCTGGGCCCAGGCTGAAGTCCAGGCCTCGGTCACAGCTCCCAGCTCTGCCCCCGCGCTGCACTCTGCACAAATTGTTTCATGTCTCCGGGAAAGGGGAGTTTATAAATTTGGCCACATTTTGGAACAACAGAGCCATAAATGGACATGCCTGAGGAAGGCTGGGAGATACCTGACCTTTCAGACTGGGGATGGGGAGGGGAAGGGAGAACAGGCGGGGCAGACCCAGCCAGGGCCCAGATTCTGGCATCCAGGGGAAAATAAAGCTGGAGAAAGAAGCGAGTCCAGAGGGAGGCTGCAGATGAAGCGAGCAAGCTGGGCAGACTTGGTCCAAATGCCTCCTTTGCAGCTGTCTGACTATGACTTTAGGTAAAGGACTTCACCTTTCTGAGCCTCCATGGTCACCAAACCTGGTGAATGATGAGAACATGTGGAAAGGTGAAAAGGCAGACGACCAGGCCCAGCTGCAACTCAGAGAGAATCAGACTCTTCCAAGACGGGGCCCAAGCAACTCTATTTTCCAGAAGCATCCTGGGATAATCTGTATCACTAGAGAACTGAAGTTCAGGAGTCAGTGACATCCAGGTTCTTAAAACAGGCTTCCAAAATCGTTAATTTTATTAAACTCTTACTGATAGATGAAAATCTGGACTACTTAGCACAGCACTCAAGGCCTCCATGGCAACAGATCAGCTTTACCCACTCCCCTACCTCAGCCATTCATATCTTTCTTTCTACTGCTTCAGCAAACAAGGTGGAGTGTCTTCCCTGTAACCCCAGATAAAATCAGGTCTCTGGCCCGGCCGGTGTGGCTCAGTGGTTGAGTGTCGACCCATGCACTCATGCACCAGGAGGTCACCTGTTTGATTTCTAGTCAGGGCACATGCCCAAGTTGTGGGCCAAATCCCTAGTGGAGGGCATGCTGGAGGTGGCCAACTGATGTTCTCTCTCATCAGTGTTTCTATCTGTCTTTCCCTCTCCCTTCCTCTCTCTCTAAAATCAATAAAGAAAAAGAAAACTAAAAAAAAAAACAAAAAAAAACCCAGGTCTCTGCCTTTCCTGGGGGTCCAAAGTGGAAATCAATTAAGTTCCACACTGTACAGTTCTCTTTCTTTTCCAAACACATTTACATTCACATTCACACTTTCTTTTTTAATTTTTTTTTTTTTTATCCTCACCAGAGGACATTTTTCCATTTTTTGTTCAGGTAGAGTAGGAGGGAAAGAGAGGAACAGAGAGAGAGAGAGAAACATCGATGTGAAATGAACGCATCGAGTCGCCACTCGCACGACAGACCAGGGCCAGGGACAAACTGCAACCGCACGTACCTCAGCGGGAACCAAACCCGGGTCTCTCTGGACCGCAGGCCGACGCTCTAACCGCTGAGCCAAACCAGCCAGGGCACACATTCACACTTTCAAACTTTTGTTCAGTTTCCTCAAGCTGAGCAGTCCCCTGACGCCACCTGGCTTCACTTTCTATAGAAAACCCATCTCAGATCTCCTCTGTAAAGTGTTCTTGAGTCTCTGCACTCCCAGACTCAGTTGCTATCTACTCAGGGCTCTACCCTCCAAATGAACAAATGAATGAATTAGTGTAATTCCTGATGGGTTTCCCTCCCAGCCCTGGTGCACAGTTTATAGCCAATAAAGTCTGTTGAAATACAATGAAATCCGCATTATCTGATCCAACTCAGTTCTGAATGCTACAACCACTGAAAAAATATTCAGTCAACAAACATTTAATGAGCACCAGGCATGTGTGAATAAACCAGGTCATTTTAGATGTGATTAAGTGTGTTGGGTGCTTTAAGACAGAACGGTTGAGAGGTGCTGTTTCATAGAAAGTGGTCTGGAAGCCCCTTGGCAGAAGTGGCATTTGAGCTGAGACCTGAAGAATGATAGAACCGGCCTACAGAACCCCAGAAAGGGCGACCTTATTTGGGTTTGAGAAGAGCTCTCCAGCTTCTAGGTGGGGACAGATAGGGTGGGGACAGTGTCCAGAGACAAGTGATGTGATTAACAGCCATGTGGAGAGGTAGGGCACAGCCACAAGAAGACAGACACCACAGGGGGGCCTGTTGCTTGGGTGGGACAGCTGACCTTTCAAACCTTAGACTCTTTGATTCTCTGGGCCTTATCTATGCTTTAAACACACACCCATACAAATAAAGAAAACAAAACCCCTCAGAGCCTCAGAAGTTGGCTAAAGCCCATAGGATTATTTGTTTTTTAAAAAATAGTTTTTTCCCACTGAATCTTCAGTTTTATGCTTCCAGCAGCTGGCATCCATCCAAGGGGATAAGTTAGCTGGGACAAACGGGCTTCCGTCCTTCTGTCATTGTCCTCTGGATTGCAGCTCGTGGCTGCTAAGAGGGTCATTTCCTGTGGCCTCAGCAGGGCTGGGAGGGTGAAATGTGGGGGCCAGGTCTTCCCACGGATGCAGCTGGGTCAGCTGCATTTCCTGAGAGGACACTGCTCTGGGGGAGGGTTGGGGAAGGCAAAAGGCAGCCCTAGAGGGGTCAGACAAGCAGCTCTGGCCCAACAGTTCATTTTTAAGTCAGTTACTTGAGGTTTAAAAAAAAAATGTGGTGAGGTTCCCCCGCTAACCCACCAGAAGAACCTATAGCATTGATATTGGAGAGTCATCTAAGATGAGAGAAACCCAGCCCAAGAGAGGGGCTGAGTCCCCTGATCTCATGACTCACCAAATTCAGGCCAGGTGATCCTCTGAGGTGAAGGTGTGCTGTGACTGGAAGACAAAAAAGCCCCTCCCCCACTGCAGACCAAGGCAAGGCACCCTGACCCTGAGACAGGGGACTCCAGGCATTGGGGCCACTGAACTCCACAACTATCCAAGCCACACACATACATATTCTGAGTTTCTAGGCTCAGCCCCTCCAGGTTACAATCTGGTTTCTTAAACTGGTGGTCTGCCTCCAGGGGGAGGAGGAAGGATGCCAGGGTAGTGTCTAGCCCATACGCATCAAATTCCTCCCACAAACCCATAAATCTTGTATCAGGATCACGCACCTTTCTCTCATGCCACTCTCCCTTGCTCATTACCTCTAATCACACTGGCTTGCTTAGGGTTCTGCCTTCCTGCCTCAGGACCTTTGCCCATGCTGTTCCCTCAGCCTGGCTCACCACACAAAGTGCTCACATCACATTCACCTTTTCCTTCTTAGAGCTAACCCAAACTAATATAGTTATTTGCATAGTAATTTTCATGATGTCTTCCTCTACAACTTTGAAGCCATTCCACCATCTGCAATAAGAGCCTCCAAAGTCGCCACAAGAGAGAAAAGGGATAGAGTATGAGAGGTTTTTGTGACCCAAGCTTAGAAGAGGCACACATCCTTTCTGCTCACATTTTATTGGCTGGAATCAGTCACATGCCCCCTCCTCACCGTAAGGGAGACTGGAAAATGTGGTCTAGTTGAGTGTGGAAGTGAAGACATGAATATTAGTGCATACACAACGCAGCAACATGGTTTCCCAATATGAAAACAAAGGGGTAGGCCCTGGCCAGTTTGGCTTAGCGGTTGGAGCATCAGCCTGCAGACCAGAGAGTCCCGGGTTCAGTTCCTGCTGGGCCCTAGCGGCTAGGGGCACATACCAAAAAAAAAAAAAGAAAGAAAGAAAGAAAGAAAGAAAAGAAAAGAAATGGGTGAGCCCTGGCCGGTTTGGCTCAGCAGCTAGAGCGTAGGCCTGTGGTCCAGGGAGAACTGGGTTCGGTTCCTGCTAAGGGCATGTATTTTGGTTGCAGTTTGTCCCCGGCCCTGATTGGATCATGCGGGTGGCAGCCACTCAATGTGTCCCTTTCACGTTGATGTTTCCCTCTCTCTCTCTCTTCCTCTCTCTTCCTCCAGCTCTGTCTGAATAAAAAATGAAAAAATTTCCTCGGGTGAGGATAAAAAAAAAGAAAGAAAGGGGTGAGCCCAGCCGGTGTGGCTCAGTGGTTGAACATCGACCCATGCACCAAGAGGTTGCCGGTTCGATTTCCAGTCAGGGCACATGCCCAGGTTGTGGGCCCAATCCCCAGTGGGGGGCATGCAGGAGGCAGCCAATCGATGTTATCTCTCATCGATGTTTCTATCTCTCTCTCCCTCTCCCTTCCTTTCTCTCTAAAATCAATAAAGGGAAACCCTGGCCAGTTTAGCTCAGTGGTTAGAGCGTTGGCCTGCGAACCACAGAGCCCCAGGTTCAGTTTCTGCCAAGGGCAAGTACCTCGGTTGCAGTTTGTCCCCGCCCTGGTTGGGGTCATGTGGGTGGCACCCAGTCTATGAGTCTTTCTCACATCAATGTTTCTCTCTCTCTTCCCCCCTCTTTTCCTAAAATATAAAAATAAAAAAATAAAATCAATAAAGGGAAAAAATTTCTTTAAAGAAAAAACAGAAAGGGGTGATGCAGGCCTGGACAGGCAATAGCCCCCACCATTACACTGCACACGACCTCAGCATCTCCACCCAGGGAGAGGAAGACATGTCTCCTGGGCCTGTGTTTGCCTTTTCCTGTGAATGTAAAATCAATTAATGATCAGCCCCTGGAGCAGACACTGGCCATATATCCCTGACAATCACCTCTGCCCATCAAAGGCTGCTTACAGCAAATGCCTGTAACTCTATGCCTGGTGGCATTGTCCTGGCCTCAAGAGCACACATGTGTCTACATGCAAGCTAGCTGGAAGCACCAGGAAGGATGGAGAATTGGTGGATAGATACCCCACCTCCCTAGCCCCTTCTATGGGATGACTGAGGCATGCTCCACACTGCCTTGGAGAGTTCCCTAGTAGGGTTAGCTCTGGTTTTCCACCATGACAACTGCCCTGATCATGCTTTTTTGTGTTTGTTTTTGTTAATCCTTGCCAGAGGATATTTTTCCATCAATATTTTAGATAGAGTAGAAGGGAGGGGGGGAGGGGGAGAGAGAGAGAGAGAGAGAGAGAGAGAGAGAGAGAGAGAGAGAGAGAGAAACATCGATGTGAGACAGACACATCAATTGGTTGCCTTCTACACAACCTCCACCAGGACTGGGGATCGAACCTTCAACCCAGGTACATGCCCTTGACTGGACTCGAATCCTCCACCCTTTGGTCCAGGGGCTGTCACTCTAACTGCTGAGCCAAACCGAACAGAGCTGATCATGCTTTTTTTACTGGCTGCCTTCTCTTCCCTCTCTCACTTTCCCACTCCTCTGCACAGATTCTCTGGATCACCTCACGCATAGATTATTTGCATTAAATACTTGTTTTAGTGTCTGTTTCTGGGAACACTCAAACCAAGGCAGCTCTCCAAGGACAGGGACAATGGTCCATGCTCTTCTCCCCTACCACGTCCAGCCTTGTGCTTCCCGGGTGCACAGTCATCCTTTTGATTACTTTTAGAAATACACAAAACATTTGTCAACAGATCGGTCATCTTGGCCAGGGCTGCTGCACACTTACCAACGAGATGGCCTCACGCACTTGAAAATAAGCCTTGGAAGAGTTATCTGCTCATCCTGTTTCTTTCCCACACACAGGAAATCCTGGGCAGGCAGAGCTTCCTGACCCGAGAAGGAGGGGGAAACTCATAGCACTGAGTCCAAGCTGTCCTCATCATGAGAAGAAATCTTGGGTTATTTGAAGGAATTGGCTTGCCTTCCTCACTGCCTGGAGAAAGGGAAAGTTCAGAGTTCTGGATTTGAGTCCTCATGCCACCACTAGGCTACTGTGTCACTTAGGCTGTTCCTTCCCCTCCCTTGGGCCTTAGATCCTATTTATGAAGTATAAGAGGAGGAATAATTGTGCTTCGGGATGTCCTAGAATTGCTTTATTCTGCATCTCCTCAGAACTCAGATCCAGGCCTGGCACACTAATTCACTTGTGAAAACTTTTAAGGGATTTGAGAAGTCAAAGCAGAGAAGTATTCGGGGTATTTTGGAAACCAGTATTAGCAACTATTAAGAAGAGTTAGAGTAGTTTGTCCTTTAGATGGAATTTTCCATGGAAAAATCATTTTAAATATTTGCTTAATAAATTGGCACTCACCAGCAACTTTCCTCTTTTCCTTTTTTTTATCCTCACCCGAGGACATTTTTTCACTTTTTGTTCAGTAGAGCGGGAGGGAGAGAGAGGAAGAGAGAGAGAGAGAGAAACATCAACGTGAAAGGTACACATCGAGTGGCTGCCACCCACACGACCCAACCAGGGCCGGGGACAAACTGCAACCAAGGTACAGGCCTTTAGCGGGAACCGAACCTGGGTCTCTCTGAACTGCAGACCGATGCTCTAACCACTGAGCAAAACCATCCAGGGCTCCTCTTTTCCTTTTTTCAGGCTTGCTCCAATCTCTACATCGCAGCCCAAGTTACCTTGGTCAATCCAGATCATTTTGTTCTCCTGCTTAAAACTCATCTATGGGGCCTCCTACAGTGCTTTGCACATAGCAGATGATTGATTATCGAACTGAATTTTATTTCTAAGCTACTGTGGCCTAAGAAGAGGCCATAGAAAAAGTTGTTAGAATTATATCTAAAGTGAAAATAAAAAGGCTATGAGTGAAGGCCGGGAAAGCTTACCTAAGAGTAAGGTGCTTGGTATGGAAAATGTGGTTTTGGTGCTCAGTTGCCCTTTTCCTTCATTTCAGATTCTAGATAAGTGAAGTTATTGCATAAGTTACTCCAATTAAGTGAGATACTTTAGTGTATGCTAATTATATCAGTTAGGCATGCATTAAGCTGCAAGATGTAGATACAGTGGCTTACATTTATTGTTTGCTTGCCTACAAATCTGGATGCAGCCCTGGCCGGTTTGGCTCAGCGGTTAGAGTGTCGGCCCCTCTATCTGAACAAAAAGTGGAAAAATGTCCTCCAGTGAAAATTAAAAAAAATCTGGATGCAGGTGGCCACAGAGTTGGTCCATCAGCTTAAAGCTGTTATAAAAAACACAGGTTCTTCCTACTTTTTCACTCCTCTGTTCTTTTTTTTTTTTTTTATCCTCACCCGAGGACATTTTTCCATTTTTTGTACAGATAGAGTGGGAGGGAGAGAGAGGAATAGACAGAGAGAGAGAAACATCGATGTGAAAGGGACACATCAAGTGGCTGCCACCGCACGACCAACCAGGGCCGGGGACAAACTGCAACCGAAGTACGTGCCCTTAGCGGGAACCGAACCCGGGTCTCTCCAGACCGCAGGCCAATGCTCTAACCGCTGAGCCAAACCGGCCAGGGCTGCTTTTTTTTTTTTTTACATCCTCACCCAAGGACATTTTTCCATTTTTTGTTCAGATAGAGTGGGAGGAGAGAGAGAGAGAAACATTAACGTGAAAGGGACACACCAAGTGGCTGCCTCCCGCACAACCAACCAGGGCCGGGGACAAACCGCTACTGAGGTTCGTGCCCCTAGGGGGAACCAAACCCAAGTCTCTCTGGACCACAGGCTGACGCTCTAACCACTGAGCCAAACTGGCCAGGGCATACTCCTCTATTCTTATATTTCAGTGCCTCATTGTCCCAAGATGGTTATCACTTTTGTAAGCATCATTCTTGTTCAAAAAGAATGATACATCTAAGTCCTCCTGTCCCTTGATCTTTTCATCAGGAAAGCTTTCTAGAATCACCCAGCATAATTTCCCTTATACCTCATTAGCCAGATCTAGGTGACATGACCATCTGTATTAGTTATCCATTGTTATAAAACAAATTACCCAGAACCTAGTTGCTGCAATAAACATTTACTGTCTCTCAAAGTTTACGGGAGCCAAGTATCTAGGAATGGCTTAGTTAGTTGGCTCTGGATTAAAATTTCTCAGGGGGTGGTCTGTGCCTGCCTCTTAATTTATAAAGGTGACTGTGTGACAACATGCAGAAGTCAGTGCCATTGAAAGAAATGTTTAATGTTGTTCAGAGTTCTCCTAGAAACAAGAGGCATGACGTGCCATTCAGAACCACAGAGGATAGCACCAGGGTTGGTCAGGAGGCAGAAGGAAGCAAGAGAAGACCAAGGTCACAAACTTTATTGGGGTTTCTGTGGGAAAGGTAAGTAGTGCAGCATAACTAGTTTAGGATTAACTAGTTTGAATTCCAGTGGGCTTTGGAGCTTACGGGCTATCCCTAGTTGTCCAGCACCTGGCCCTGGGTTGATTTATGGCAGAGCAAATATTAGCTTATGTGTGAGAGTTAGATAAGAAGGTGGTTGGAGCCCTGGCCTGTTTGGCTCAGCGGTTAGAGCGTCGGCCTGCGGTCCAGAGAGACCCGGGTTCGGTTCCCCCTAAGGGCACATACCTCAGTTGCGGTTTGTCCCTGGCCCAGGTTGGGTTGTGCGGGTGGCAACCACTCGATGTGTCCCTTTCACGTCGATGTTTCTCTCTCTCTCTCTCTCTCTCTCTCTCTCTCTCTCTCCCCCCCCCACCACTCTATCTGAACAAAAAAAAAGGGGGGGGGAAGAAGGTGGTTGGAGGTATAGACTCAGGATTGGTTGGTTTATATATGAAGGGTGGGCTCACTGACAAGTTGTTTTCTTTTTTTAAAGATTAAAAAATATATTTTTATTGATTTTAGAGAGGGAGGAAGGGAGAGGGAGAGAGAGAAACATCAATGTGAGAGCAAAACATCGATCAGCAGCCTCCTGCACACCTCCTACTGGGAATCAAGCCCAAAACCTGGACATGTGCCCTGACCAGGAATCCACCTGGTGCCTTTTCAGTGCATGGGATGATGCACAACCAACTGAGCCACACCAGCCAGAGTGACAAATTGTTTTCTGTCTCTAGGAATTAGCTGGGCCTGGGAGAACAGTCTTTTCCTAGTCACAAAGGCTCCCCAAATATATTAAAATAGAATAACGTATGGACATTTTTAAAAATATGATTAAAACAAGGATCTTTCTGGCTCACTGCAGTCATCCTAAGGCTTGACTGGGGCTGAAGCCACTTCCAAGGTGGCTCACCCACAGGCCTGGTATGTTGGTGCTGGCTATTGGAGGGAGGACTTACTTCCTCCCATGTGGGCTTCTGCACAGGGCTGTTGAGCGTCCTCATGGCATGGCAGCTAACTTCTCCCACAGTGAGTCATTCAAAAGAGTAAGGCAGAATTGACAATGGTTTTTATGACCTAACCTCAGAAGTCACTCTTTGAAATGAGTCAATAAGTCCAGCCTATAGTCAAGGGGAGGGGATGAATTTCTACCTTTTGAAAAGGAGGGCATCAAAAAATTTGCTGATATATTTTAAAACCACCAGATTCCTGACTGCAAAGGAGTCTCGGTAATTCAAAGCAGAACAGGATTGTCATGCCTGGCTTAGACTGACCATGGATTCATTGTCACCCCAGACAAAATCAGGGTTCAGTTAATAAAGAGGAGAGGGAAGGTGGAAGGGGAAGGTCAGTGAGGGGATGGGACTTCTTGGGAAGGGGAAGCAAAAGGAGGTCTGGGGTCGTCTGGGGCAGGAACAGATGTTTCACAGCCCGGTATAGGCTTTTTTGGAGGGAAGGGTTGGTGAGGTTGAGATCTCTGATGGGCCCAAGTGCTCTTCCCTGCTCCCATTCCAACTCCACATCTACCACCACCACCACTATCACCTCCACTCTGAATTCAAAAGAAGCCAGGAAGCTGTAGCCAGAAGCACTTCTTTTTCCAAAAGAGGAAAATCCAACTGAGAAACCAACTGACAAAGCCTATGTGGGGGCTGAGGACAATACTGCAAAATGCATGTGTGCTGTGTGGGAACTTGGAGCCTCGCTGTGTGACCTCAGGCAAGACCCTCCCCTCTCTGGGCCTCTCTTTCCTTGGCTATATAAAATGAGGGGTTGGTCTAAATCATGTCCTAGGGCCCTTTTATTTGGACTACGTGTCCCCCCTCCCCCCCCCCAAAAAAAACTAGAGGGAACAAAAAGACATGGGTGGTTTCTCTTGTTCCGTCTCCAAGCCAAACTCCACGAAAATGTCCAGTGTGACATAGATTTAATATAAACAGTGGTGTGCTAATACTCACAAATACCCCAAAAGGAGTCCCAGATGGGCTATTTTTATCCCTAAGACACATACGCTCTCCAACCCCCTTTACCCCCACCCATAAGAGTGTTTCTAGTTGATTTTTACAAGAAGACGAGTTCCAGTTAAGGGTGCTAATTAAACAGCTTTGACTGTGGGCAGGAGAGAGGCTGGAGGAAACCTCCTCTCTGGGCATGATGTCACCACAATTGTACATTTCTCATGACCCAAGAATGTGAATGTGTTTGCATTGCACGTTGAAGCCCATGATGCAAGCACCGCCTGGTAAACAGGCCCCAGACAGGCAGGCCCTGCAAGGCCTGGCGGGGGGCCCAGGTTGCACTTAACTCCTTCCTAGTAGAACTGGCTGGTGGGCCACTAAGGAGCCTTCTCTCCTCAGCCGCCCTGCTTTTCTCCCAGGCAGGGTCCTTGGTCTTGAGGGGTGTGGAAATTTGGAGCCTCTCTGTGAGACCTGTATTTCTACACACCTGCACCTTTTGTTTGCTCTAGGACCTTGGATATGTGACTCCTCTGCTCTGAGTCTCAGTTTACTCATCTGTACAAAGGGTAGAGGAACCAGATTCTCAATTTTTTATCTTCAGCTCCACAGCCCAGAAAACCTAGACAACTGAGGGCTTTTCTATATATTTGAACAGGACACATTTGGAGGCAAAACCTGGCCTGAATGAACTGAGGCTATGTAGAACCCTCTTCCACTTGGCAGCAATACTCACACTTCTCGCAACAGCAGAATTTATATATTTGATTGGAGATGAGTGGTCCCAGACTCCACTGGATCACCTTTTAAACCCACCAAAATTCTGAATTCTGAAACCCACCCAGCCCCAGAGAATCAGGGGTTATGAGCCTGGGGCATCTGCCTCTAGCTTATTGGGAGACTTACTGAGAAACTGCCTTCTGATGGGAAGTCAGCCTCCAGGACAGGGCTTAGCTCTGACCCTATTGTGTCCCAAGTAGCCAGCTCAGTGCCTGCCACACAGCAGGCACTCAATAGATAGTTGTTGATTAACAGTTAAAGTTATTTATACCCCAGCCTAGCTTGTGTGGCTCAGTGGATTGAGTGTTGTCCCATGGACTGAGAGGTCCTGGTTCGATTCCTGGTCAGGACACATGCCTGGATTGTGAGCTTGATCCCCAGTAGGGGGCATGCAGAAGGCAGCCTATCAATGTTTCTCTCTCACATCAATGTTTCTATCTCTCTCTTCCTTCCTCTCTCTCTAAAAAAATAAAAAACTTATTCATACCCCATAAATGCCATGATGATGATTATGGGGAAACTGAGGCCTGAGCCTCTGAACTGGCCTGCCCTGTATCCTTTCCCACAGAGGGAGTTCTGCCTTTCCCCAAAAAAGGTAGCTGCTCATATTTCTCTGCTGGCCAGCTCACAAACAGCTTGGTGACCCCCCTCCAACATTCCAGGGCAGCTTTCTCCCCGGCTGGCTGGTTTGCGGGCATCACAGAGTTTTCTTTGGCAAAAGGTTCAGCTGATTAAAAAGGAGGGGGGCATGCAGAAAGCTAGGGGTGGGGAAGGAGTGGTCACAGGGCAGAGTGGGGGCTGAGGGATGTCTGGGGAAGATGGGATCTATTGGCCAGCCTGAAGACTATGGAACAGATTCCAGGACCCTTCCAAGGACTGTGAATGTGTCAGTCAGGCCCTGCCTTAAATCTAGGGATAGAGAATTATTCAGACCTGTACAGAGCTGCCAGGATGGAAAAGGTCTCCCCAGTGTGGTCTGCCTACCCCCAACTGCTGTGGCTCCTTTTCCTCTTTGGGTCTTAGCATGATTGGAGAATCCGGCACAGTGGAGCAGAGCTGAGGTTAAAGACACAGACTTGAATCCAAGCCCAGAGTCTTCCTCTGCTTGGGTGGGGAGTTAGGGCAAGTCACTTTTTCTCTCTGAGTCTCAGTTACCTCATCTGCAAAATGGCACTTAGTTGTAGGAATGTTGTCCTGATGAACATGCCTGGCATATAATAGTGATAAAGAAATGTTAGATATTATTACCCTTAGCCTGGATAACCCTCCTGATCTGATGTTCTATGTTAGACACTTGGTACACAAAAAAATCTCATTATCTGAGCACCCACTGTGTTCCAAGACTGTGCTAAGTGTTTCACAAGTATTTTTTTATTTCATTCTCTCAAATGGGTACTAGCACTGTCTGCATTTATGGAGAAGAAAGTTGAGGTTCAGAGAGGTGAAGTGATTACCCCAGGTTGTACCGCTAGTAAGTGGCAGAGCTGGGGTCTGCCAGATTCTAAGCACCTCATACCATGGCTTCAACAAAGATCTAGCAGCCAATTCCATGCTCAGTTCCTCAAAGCAAGAGAATCCAGGCCCAGCTGGACCACCTCCTGATGTGGTTTATGGCCAGTGCAGGGGCCTTAGTTTTTCCATCTCAATCCTGAAAAAGATCCTCCCTGTCCTGCTTTCCCCATAGGGCCGAGGTGAGCACTCTGGTGACCTTGAAAAGTACTTTGTAGGCTCTGAGATGGGACAGGAACTTTCAAAGACTCAGTCAGGAGGAGTCAAGGGAAAGAATTAATCCTCCCCCAGCCACCCTGGCAAGTGTCAGACCAGCTCCGGTCACAGAGGGCCAGAGTGGAGAAGGTAAGTAACGGACAGCTGCCTCAGAACTATAAAGGCTTTGTGTTAAGAGGACTACTCAGAAGCCAAGAACTGAAGGGAGAAGTGGTCCCAGTCCACCCTCAGGACCTGACCCTCACCATGGATCCTCCATCCATTAGGAGTTAGGCAGCACTGCCAAGTGGTTAAGAACTAGGCCACCAGAGTTCGACAGATCAGGGTTCAAGTCTCAGCTCCACTCATCTCTGCTGTATGTCCTTTGGACCTCCCCTTCTGTCAGTCTTCCCAACTGTAAAATAGGGGTGATAAAGAGAAGAGCCTCACCAGAACTGTAGTAAGGACAAGCCTTGGCCCATGGATATTGGTTGAACAATTATCTTCTGGCGCCTGGTCTCCAATCCTAAAGGGGCATCTAGTCTGGAAGGAGAGACCCTATGTAAAGTGCCTGGCACAGGCAGGTGCCCATTGGATGGAAGGAAGGAAAGATGGATGGATGGATGGATGGATGGATGGATGGATGGATGGATGGATGGAAGGAATGAATGACTTACTCCAGGTCACATAGTTAGGAAGTAACTTTCCTGATACTTCACAATGGGCACTGAAAGATGCATAAGAGCTGGTTAGAGAGAGAGGCACTCCAAGTGGAGGGGACTGCATGAACAAAGGCTTGGGGTTAGGAATTGTTGTGGCATGGATGGGACACTGGTCTTCTATCTTCTCTTTCAGTAACTTGCTCAACAAGACTCTATGAGGAGGGGATCTGGAATGGAGGCTCTCCTAGAGTCCTCTGGGGCAGAGCCAGGAGGTTGTGAAGGAATAGGGCCCCAAGCCCAGATGAGCAGGCAAGAGCAAGCCCAGACTGCAAGTAGGGCCTAAGAGGGCCCGGTCTGGCCATATTTGGTTTTCAAGGAACTTGAAGGGTTCTTGCTGGCCCTACTACCCACGCACAGGAGTGAGGCCACCCAGTTACTGAGTCAGGCAGGCAGCTGGGGTCAGATCAGAGGCCCCACAATGGGGTGACTGTAACATAATTGTTCAGAGCCTGGCCTCTACAGTCAAGAAGATATAGGTTCAAATCCTGCTTGACTACTAATAATTGGGTGACTGGGCCTGCCACATCACCTCTCATAGGCTCCATTTTCTTTATCTGTAAAATAAAACATGATTACGGAGTTTGCTATGTGCCGATTTATGCTAAGTACTCTACCTGCATCATCTTGTTTAATCCTCATCAAGATAGAAAAATATTACCATTGCTCCCATTAAACAAAACATGTGAGACCAGTGTTGCTCATCTATGCTGCAACAATTCCTAACCCCAAGCCTTTGTTCATGAAGTCCCCTCCACTTGGAGGGCCTCTCTCTAACCAGTTCAATGCTACGTCAGTGCCCAGTGTGAGATATCAAGAAGAGTCACTTCCAGACTGTGGGACATGGATTTTCAGATGAGGAACTTGAGGCACAGAAAGTTGAGGTCACATGCAACTAAGAAACAGAGCTAGGAATAGCTAGGAAGTACTTAGCAGCTTCCCTACACTTCCCTACTTCAAGTAGGACAAGTAGGGCATTCTGCAAATAAAGAAATTAGGCCTCCTTTGAAAATCATAAAAGAATCAAGTGATTGAATAAGCTGTAACAGTTCTAAATCAGATACTCTCAGCGTGCCAGGCAGGAGACCAGAACAGCTTTCTAAACCCATTAGCACATCTCATTTGTTTCAGGAGGTACCCCCGGCCCTCCCACGAGCCAGGAGCTGTGTGGGGAGCCAAGCCAGGGCCCTTGCCCAGAGGAATCATTACCTGGCCAGAACTTCCAGACTCTGGGATTTCACATCCCAGTAAAGTATTCTTTCCAAATGGGAGGCACAGTTGCCAACATTTTGTTATTTGTCAAATTACATTAAAGAAAAGAAAAAAATAAAGCACTACTTTCTACTGTCATCATAAAATTTAATAAGAGGAACTAATCTCAGAATTAACCAATTTTTTAAAAATTACCTTTATAAGTAACTCACCACATTGTCCTAGTTTTCTCACAAGGCTCAGCCAGTGAGATCTATATCTAAAATAGGCATTCAGCAATCTCCAGATGAGCAAGAGAGGTAAAACATTTATGTAGATAACTCGAGGTAGCTATATTCATTGAATATCTTTGGGTTGAGAGACACATAAAACTATTTTGGCTACCTTAATAAAGAAAGATTTATTGGAAGAAGATTCTATTGGGAGATTGGACTCTGGGGTTTATGTAGTGAACAGTGAGGTTGACCAACCAACCACTCCTGACAAAGATGGAAAACTTCCAGAACAAATGGGTCTCTCTCTCCTCTCTCTCTCTCTCTCTCTCTCTCTCTCTCTCTCTCTCTCTCTCTCACCTCTCTCTCTCTCTGTTTGGGAATTGTTTTCTCTCTCTAGTGGCAGACAGGGTTCCTTCTTGTGGCAGAGAGCATGGTGGCTAACAATTTTTATTTTCCACATCTCATAGTTCCAGCAATCAGAGACAGATCAATTAATTTCTCAGTTTCAGTGTGTCTGATTGGCCCAAATGGGTCAGATGTCTGCCCCTGGACCAATCGACTATGGCTTGGGATGGGATCTGTACCGACATGGAGCTCCTGAGAGAACATCATGGTTGGAGTCAGAAGGCAGAAGAAGAAAAGCTACACAGGGGCTGGGTGGACAATACCATAGGTGCCCATGATGGAGATGATAAATGTCCAAACAGGTACAGATAAAGTGGTATGAGAGTTCAGGGAAGGATACACTTCTAGCTGTGGAGATCAAGCAGAGCTTCTTGGAAGACATGGCAGTTGAGCTGACTATATCTGAAACAGAGAGAGATTCTAAATGCCATTCCAAATTATAAGAGAAAAAATGAGCACTAGTAGGGGAGAAAGTACTATCTGAAGGAGCTATAATTCATGCCTTATTTTGTCAAGATTTTTATTGTTTATTTAAAATTTTTTTTTTCTTTATTGATCTTTAGAGAGAGAAGAAGGGAGAGGGAGAGATAGAAACACTGATGAGAGAGAACATTGATTGGCCACCTCCCGCATGCCCTCCACTGGGGATTGGGCTCACAACCTGGGCATGTGCCCTGATGGGGAATAGAACCAGGAAACTCTTGGTGCCTGGATCGACGCTCAACCACTGAGCCAAACCGACCGGGTTATTGTTTCTTTAAATTGAGATGTAATTCAGCCCTGGCCGATTTGGCTCAGTGGTTATAGTGTCAGCCTGCGGTCCAGAAAGACCTGGGTTCGGTTCCCACTAAGGGCACGTACCTCGGCTGCAGTTTGTCCCTGGCCCTGATTGGGTCATGTGGGTGACAGCCACTCGATGTGTCCCTCTCACATCGATGTTTCTCTCTCTCTCTCTCTCTTCTTCTCTCTCCCTCCCACTTTGACAAAGAAATAAACAATAATAAAAAAAATAGAATAAATTGAGATATCATTCAAATGTCATAAAATTTATTTTGTAGTTTTAAAAATATTTATATGAAATAATTTTAGGCTTTAGAAAAGGTACAAAAATAGTTCAGACTCTTCACCTCCTATCCCCCTCACTTAGCTTCCCCTAATATTAACATCTCACCTAACCTAAGTACAATGATCAGAACCAGAAAGTCAACACTAGACAATATTATTAACTAATCTACAGACCTTATTGGATTTTGCCAGTTTTCCTTTTGAATCCAGGATCTCCCATTGCATTTAATTGTGTCTTCTGTCTCCTCCAATCTATGACAGTCCCTCAGTCTCTCTATTTTCTGTGACCTTGATACTCAGTTATTATATAGGATGTCCCTCGATTTGGATGTCTGACATTTTCTCATCATTAGATTGAGATTACGCATTTTGGGCAAGAACATCACAGCAGTGACGTTTCGCTCTTCTAGTGCAGGAGCTTCCTTCTGCCAATAAGATTTATTGCTGGTAATATTATTCCTTGGTTAAGGTCTCTGCTGGGTTTCTCTGTTGTAAAGGGTCTCTTTGTAATTAGTATCTTATGGGGCAATACTTAAGATTATGCAAAAATACAAATTTTCATCATTTACAGTTCTTTTTCCAAGTGCTATCAGAAGTGTACATTCTTTTTTGTTTGGTTAATCCTCACCCAAGGACATCTTTCCACTGATTTTCAGACAGAGTGGGATTAGGGAGAGAAAGAGAGAAACAGCGATGTGAGAGAGATGATTGGTTGCCTCCTGCATGACCCCAACCAGGGCTGGGGATTGAACTGCAACCAAGATATGTGCCCTTGACCATGCTCTTCACTGTAATTAAACCCGCAACCCTTTTGTCCACAGGATGACTCTCCAACCACTGAGCCAAACCGGCCAGGATATATTCTTCTTTTTTTTATCCTCACCTGAGGACATTTATCTTCAGATAAAGCAGGAGGGAGAGAGAGAAGAGAGAGAGAAACATCAATGTGAGAGAGAAACATCGACTGGCTGCCAACCACACAACCCCAGCTGGGGCTGGGGACAAACTACAATCGAGGTATGTGCCCTTAGTGGGAACCAAACCCAGGACTCTCTGGTCCACAGGCCAACGCTCTAACTGCTGAGCCAAATTGGCCAGGGCTGTATACATTCTTTTATTCCACAAACATCAACTGTTCATCCACTATGAGCATGGCTTAGCTATGCGTAGCCCTACCATCTTGCTGGATTTTAGGACCCTTATCTGTTAAATGAGTATAATTAAATCTTACCACTCATGGCTGCTGGAGAGAAAGGAGGAGCATGCTTGTGAATATGTTCCGTAATGCTAACTGGGTTGTTCATTCACCTTCCAAGGTGCTCAGCTCTGTCCTCACCTCCACCTGTTGGCAATCTCCATTTCCGTCCTATCTAAACCCATGCCTGCAGGCTTCTCTCTGTCCTCACTGGCCAGACTCCCTTATCCTATTTGCCAAGTCTTACTTGTGATGTCACTGAATAAGTTTTGGAGACACTAGGAAAGCCTTATAGAGACTGACAATTTCCTCTGGAGCCTCTGTCTGCAATTTTGGGAGCTGCCTTGAGGTGCTAAGTGACCTGTGGGTGGCAAGCAGGAGATTCTTTCTCCCATAGCAGAAATAAGTAGGGGAAGTAGGAATTGCCTTCCTCCAATTATGTGTTGGCCCTAAAAAGGAAACTCTTGAACCTCAGAGGGTACTGAACAAGCCAAGATGGATACTTGTGTCTTACTGAGTGATCTAACATGGTCACACTTTAAATTAACAACTTTAAACTGTGAAAAGATGAGCTCACCCCTGACCCAGCCTTCTAACTCAACAGGACTTTTAATTTGAGAACTGAATTTTAATGGACCAAGAGGGAGGTCCAAGTCAGGTAGTAACTCTCACTAAACTTAACCGTTACAGTCACTTCTGAGGTTGAAGTCAACCTATTTTATTTTATTATTTTATTTTAATCCTCACCCGAGGACATTTTTCCTTTTTTGTTGTTGTTCAGATAGAGTGGGAGAAAGAGATAAAGACAGAGAGAAACATCAACATGAGACATATAGAGTAGTTGCCTCTCACACGACTGCTGGGGACGAACCGCAACCAAGGTACGTGCCCTTGGCTGGAATCGAATCCACGACTCATTGGTCCGCGGGGCCGATGCTCTAACTGCTGAGCCAAACTGGTCAGGGCGAAGTCAACTCTTTTTAGAGGCAGGAGCTTTTCATGCTTGGCTGTTTCTTTTTGGTCCTTTGTACAAGATCGGTATGAAGATGAAATATAATAAATGGTAAAGGCACTTTGGAACTCCTACATGGCAAAGTCAATATCCCTATTCCCGTCCTTTGGCAGAGGGCAGCTTTTTAGGAGCTGCTTGCCCAGAGCACAGCAGGCAGGTTAAGTTCCCCAGCTCTGACATCAGCCCAGGCCACCTTCTACCTTCCTTCAGCCAAGCAGATGAGCCCCTCAAAATAAAGCCCCCAAAGTACAGACCCAGCAGCGTACAAGGTGTTCCCTCCAGGGTCTCGAGCAATTTCCTTCTTGGCAAGTTACAGACCTGGGTTTCTCAGGCCCATTTCCTACTGTGGAGCAGGCAGCTGTAGGCTGGACTTCCATCCCTCTAGCACCTCAGGCTATTTGCCGAATTTACTGCCTCTACCCCATGGGCTCTGGGAAACCCCCATCTCCTGCAGACCACCAAAGCGGCAGCTCTCCTGGAAGTCCTAGCAACCTTGAGGTTTGAGAGACACCCTCCCCCATCACCCAGTTGATTCTTGTGGCCACAAACCCAAATTATAATGTGCACTTGAATCCCCTGAGAATCTTGTGAAAATATAGATCCTGATTCAGGAGGTCTGGGGTGAAGCCTGAGACTCTGCATTTCCAACAAGCTCTTAGAAGATGCCAAGAAGATGCTGGTCCACAGATCACATTTCAAACACAAAGCTCTAACCAACAGGCTGATCAAAAGGAGGTGTGGAAAGCAGAAAACAATTTTGAGTGAATAAAAACAACAATGAGTTTGATTACCTCATCTTTCTACCTTGAAATTTTTATAATCTTGATACACTTCTGATGGACTTCCAATAAAGTCCCCCTTTGCTTAGGGTAATCCAGGGAGATTTCTAGTATTTGCAATTAAAGGAATCTTTCCTAATACCCAAAAGTATCTTGCCCCCCAAAGTAGGAGAGGGTGACTCTTCCTCATGCCTACCTTTTACCTTCCAGGCCAGCTCCTCCAGTCCCAGCCACTATAGCCTGGTTAGACCCACCTGCTTCTTAAAGGGAACAGGTCTCTTTTAGGAGACTTCTGGTCATTTAAATCTTCAACAACACAGTAGACGTTTTCAAACATTCCCCTGGGGATTCCTCATTGCCCTCTCTCAATATTTTACCACAAAGAGACCTGAGGCTCCTTTTTGAGTGTTAGTCCTTTGCTCTCCTCCCAGCCCCTCAGCTGTCTTGTGCATCAATTAGCTGGCAACTAATTGCTCCTTAATTGTGAACTGGCTGGCCCATTACCAGCTTCCACCCACACAGGCTTTTCTGTGCATCCTCCAGGGAAAGGTCTGTTGTGAATCCTGTGGTTCACTTGTTCCACTACTATATGTTGAACCTCTTCTTTGGAGTCAGGTCTTGTTCTAGGCCCTGAGGACTCAGTAGTGAGTGAGACAGACTCAGTCCTTGCTTTCATAGAACTCACATCTAGCGGGAGCCAAACAGAAACAAATAAATAATTATAGATAATAACTGGTATGAAAATAAAAATGATAATACAGTACTGAGTACTGCCTGGTGCTTCAGATAGGTGTGCTGGGAAAGCCTATCTATGGAGGTGACATTTGAGTTGAGACATGAATGGTAATCAGGAGCCAGCAAGAGTGAAGATGAGGAGGCAGAGTGATCTGAGCAGAGAGCAAGGCAAGAGCAAAGGCTGGGTAGGAGGGACCATCATGGACTGAGAAGCATTCATTGCATCCATTCAGTCCCTAGGGATTCAGGAGTCAGCTATCAGGTTGGAGTTAGTTGTAAGAATCGGAGCAAAACATCCCTCACTTTCCCTGTTGGCAGAGATTAGGGGTGGGATTCACTCCTCTTGGACCTGCCCTCAGAAGGAGGAATTATTCACATAATTAGTCAGATTCCAGGATGCTGATTGGTTCTCGATAATGATTAGGGTGCTGTGTCTTCAAAGTCTCAAACTGCACAGTCCCACTAGGGACTTAGGAAGTAACCCCTTGGAGGGTCCCCTTCAGAGGAAGCAGCTGCCCTGGAGGAATCTAGACCCAGGTCTGAAACTCTGCAGAGAAATAAAAATTTGGATTGCCATGTGGAATTTTCTGATTTTTAAATGTTAACAATTCAAAAAAGCTTTTTAAAAGCTGTGCAGGCCAGACACACAGGCCTATGGGCAAGACCTGGCCCACCCCAGGGTGTAGTGGGGCTTGCCGAATGCCTAGAGGTAGGGGTGATAGAGAAGAGTCAAAAAGGACACTAAGTCCTGGCTGGTTTTGCTCAGCAGTTAGAGTGTCGGCCTGTGGACCAATGAGTTGAGGGTTCAATTCTGGTCTAAGGCATGTACCTCGGTTGAGGTTCGTCCCCAGCCCTGGTCAGGCTCATTTGGGAGGCAACTGGTCGATGTGTCTCCCTCACATTGATGTTTCTCTCTCTCTCCTTCTCTCTTCCTCTCCCACTTTATCTGAGGATAAATGGAAAAATATCCTTGGGTGAGGATTTAAAAAAAGGACACTAACTACATCCTTATTCTGGAATACCCTTGCCGTAGCAAAAATGTGACTCAGGAGGAACTCACTGCCACAGGCACATACTGAGTACCTACTGTGTGCAAGTTTCTGTGTTAGGCTGGTGGATACAAAACACACTGTGAGGCTGCACCCTCCTTCGGGGCAGGGGTGCGCCAACCACAGTAGACCTAGGTTCCAGTCCTGACTTGCTCTGTGGTTGCTGTGCCCTAGGGTGAGTTCATCATCTCTGGGTTCAGGAAACAGCCTATGTGGACATCAAGTTAACTAAATCAGGTGAGGGCAGATTGTAAAAGGCCTTGAGGGTCTTGGTAGAGAGTCTGGGCTAGATCTTATTAGGGGGTGGGAGCTACTGCAGGTTCTTAATCAGAGGAGTGACATTCTGAGTAAAATATTTTAGGAAAATGAATCAGGCCACCTATGCAGAGAGAAGAGGGTCACATACCATTCAGATGTGGTAAAGTAAGACAGCAACTAAGCCTTATGCAAATGAGATCTTATCACCCCTAGCTCAAAATCCTTCTGTGACTCCCTACAGACCTCATATGGGCAGCACCAACTTCATGGATGTATGACCTATGCAGATGGACAGGGCCCCATGCTTCATTGGTTTCACTGTTGCCATCTTGAAATTCTTAATAATTTTTGAACAAGGGGCCTCATGTTCTCATGTTGCACCAGGCCCCACAACTTACGTAGCCAGTCCCGCCCACAGGGACCTTTTGGTCTAGCCCCTGCTCCCCACTTCCACCTCATTTGCACCCCTCTCTTCCCTTACCCTTCAAACTCTAGTCAAACCAGTCCTCCATCAGTTCCTAAAGGTTTTTCCTGCCTCAGGGCATTTGCACAGCCTGTTCCCCTGCCTGGAACACCACCCCTCACCCCAAGACCAACTCAGTTCCTTGTTTAGCAACTATTTCTTTTTATCCTCCACATTTGAGCACAATTACCGCCCAGGATTATCTATTCAAAACAAAACTTTAAAAATAATTTAAAGTAGGCCCCCAGTACATGTTCTCAAAGTGCCTTGTGACTCATCCTTCATAGAGCTTATCACAATTTGTAATGATATATGTATATGGGGCTCTGTTTGCTGAGTCTGTCTCTGCCTCCAGACTGAGCTCCATGAGGCCTGCCAAGTGTCAGCAGATGCTCATGAACCTCTGTCGTCTGGCTCCAAGGGGAGGCTGAGAGATGGGTTAAGTGGAGGAGAAAGGTGGGGAAACCACCTCTTATCCACCTTGGGTCTTTCCTTCAGGGTGGGCAGAAATTTTCAGAATGCCCAGACCATACACTCAGCAGGCTCTGCTCTGGCCCTGGCCATTCCCAACCTGGAGCCCATAAGCTCCAGACCCTCTTGCCATTCTCCCTTCCCAGTGATGGGACAATACTAGAGGTGTGTTGGGAAAGGAATCCATTTCACCGAGCCAAGCTTTAGTCTAAAGTAAGCAATAATTGAGGCATTTCAGAATTCTGTCAGCAGAACAGCCATGGTATTTGGGGGCTTTGTACTTATAAAGGTTTGTTGAGAAACAAATATCCAACCAGGAAAAAAATTTCCTTTTCTTTTTTTTTTTATTTTTTATTTTTTTTATCCTCACCCGAGGATATTTTTCCATTTTTTGTACAGATAGAATGGGAGGGAGAGAGAGGAAGGGAGAGAGAGAGAGAAACATCGACGTGAAGGGACACGTCGAGTGGCTGCCACCCGCACGACCAACCAGGGCCGGGGACAAACTGCAACCGAGGTACGTGCCCTTAGCGGGAACCGAACCCGGGTCTCTCTGGACCGCAGGCCGACGCTCTAACCGCTGAGCCAAACTGGCCAGGGCTCCTTTTCTTAACCAAGGAAATAAAACCATTCACACCATAATAGGTAGGGTAAAGGGACAAAATTTGCACAAAACATAAAGAATTTGTTGACCCTGGCAAGGTAAGATCAGAAATAGTATCATGTCTACCCAGGTGGCTCACATTTATTAAAAAGGTCTCATTTATTAAAAAGGTCTCTAAGCTAAGCTTTTGATACACACAAGCTCCTGAATGCTCACTCCAACCTTATGAGGTTGGGACTATTTCTCTTTTCATTTTTGTGGATGAGGAAAGTGAAGCTCTGAGACACTGAGTAACTTGACTAATGTCGTACAGAAAGGAAGGGAGCAAGCTAAGATTTGCACCCAGACCTATCCAAATCCAGATGTGTCCTAAGCCCTTTACTATCCCAAAACAGCTACTCAATTGGCTCACTGTGTGATTTTGGGCAGATTTCTCAACCTCTCTGGGCCTCAGATTCTCTACCTATAAAGTGCCCCCTTTTTAAGCCACCCTATGCTGGGGGCTGGAGTTAATTCTTTATAGATATTAATGCTCTGGTCTGCTCTGCTTGACCCCTCACAGCAGACTGGTAAGGGAGGGGATGTTGCAGAAGCAATGCTTTGTGTTCTCCAACCTGTTTCCTCTTCCTGAGTACATGGGAAGGACATATGCTCATCCTCCCCTGCAGTTAGTAGAGTCATATGACTATATTCGAGCAAGTGAAATTGTACATGTCACCCCTGGGCCAAGGCAATTAAGATTTTTAGGCTCCCTTTCCACATGCATTGGATTCAGAAATGAATTACAGGGAGGGCCTGGGAGGAGGCACAGCTTGGAAGAGAGCTGCCTTCCAAGGGAAATGGGTTAGGAGAGAGCTGACCTATATTAGACTTTGCATGAGTGAGAAATAAACTCTGATTGAGTTAACACACTGAGATCTTTGGTTTGTTACAGCAGTTAATTACACTGAATAAAAAGTTTAAAAACTGTGTATCAGTTATTAATTGCTACAACAAAGATGCATAACAAAGCACCCCAAAACTTAGTGCCTTAAAATACAAACCATTTATTTAGCTCTTGATTTCATGGACTAGCAGTTTGGGCTGGGCTCAGCTAAGGGTTCTTCTGGGCTCAGTTGGGCTTATTCGTCTGTGATCAGTTGTTGGATCATTGGGTGACTGACTAACACAGCCTCATCTAGGACAACTTGTTCCAGTTCCAGTGGTCTCCCATCCTCGAGCAGCATAGCCCAGGCTTGCTCACATGACATCTGGGAAGGTTTCAAGAGATGAGGTCCAGACTCAGAACTGGCAATGTCACTTCCATTGCATTCTGTTAGCCAAATAGAATTCATTGGCTCAGCCCAGATTCAGAGTGAGGAAATAGACTCTAACTCCTGATGGGAGTCTAACTCACATTGCAAAGGTGCTTGGAGTCATTTTTGCAAACAATCTACTACAGGAGATATTAGTACCCCTATTTGAAAGACAAGGAAACTGAGGCTCAGGGAGATGAAATGGCTAGTGAATGGAAGAATCAGAATTTAAGCAAAACCTGAAACTCTCTTCATGCCCCAAGTTTCCCAGGTGACTCCAAGGATTGGTCCTCATTGGCCAGAAGGGACCTCCCCACCTCTGCTAGCTGAACGTAAAATCCTAGCCTCCAGGGAATGGGTACAAAAATCTGGATCTTGCTCTAATCTTTGGAAGAACAGGGTATCTTATCAGAAATCTGAGGCTAGGGAACATCTTGTGCTTCAGGCCCAGAGAAGCTGTGACTGCAGTGACCTGGGGCTGGCAGATAGGCCTTCCCAGATCAGATGGCCCTAGAGACCTACTTCGTTGTGTGATCCAGACATAGGTCACATCCCCTCTGTGCCTTAGTATCAGGATGCAAAGTGTAAAGAGACAAGAGCTCAGCCTCTGGAATCAAAGCACTGGGCCCAAATCCTAACTCACTTGCTGTTGGTCCTGGCCAAATCCCTTGCCTTCTCTGGGCTTCACATTTCTCTTCTATAAAACAGGTGTAGGAAAAAAGCAGTTCTCACATTGGGAGCTGTCATGATCATTGAATGAATGAATGAATGCATGATGTAAATGCATATTGTAAGTGACCCCAAGATGATCTTAATAGCTGACAGGTGGCATTAGCATCATCTCAACCAAAACCCCATTTTACAGAGGAGAAAGCAGAGGCTCAAGCCAATGATGCGACTTGGCAAGGCCACACAGATAAGGAGCAGTGATGTCACCAGCATACTCAGGTTTGTCTGATTCCAGAAGCCCAAGTCTTAACCTCTCTAAAGTTAGAGAGTTCTGGATTTGAATCTTAACTCTGCCCCTTAGAGTCACATGAGTTTGAGCTAGTCCCTTTTTTCTCTGGGTCTCATTTTTTCCTCATCTAAATAAATGACAATCTGCCCATAATGACTTATGTATTTTCCTCAAATGGGAAAATACACAGGAAGTGCCCAGCACATGTATGTGCTCAGCAATTGGAGGCTGTCATAATCATCAGGGGCAAGTTGCTTAACCCTCTGTGCCTCAGTTTCTCTATTCATCAAATAGGGCTAACCAGCAGTCTTATCTCATTGGGGTGGTCGTAAGGAATAAATGAGCTACTGTGGGCTAAGCCTTAGCACAATCCTGCACTTAGCACATGTATGCACTTCATAAGCACTTGCTATTATTTTTAAAGTTCTGAAACCTGTTGTAGGTCAGCATGAGACTGACTATAGGGGACCCCAGCCCTGCCACAGGCTGCAGTTCCAAGCATTGCCCTTGCTGCCATTCAGCTATTATTAGGCCCAGAGTCCTCATCTTAAATCCAGATGGGGAGCTAGAGGGGCAGGCAGGACTGAGCCTGGCTGGCGGAGGGCTGGGAACACGGCTGGAAGGCCGGTTTGGGTTTGGGCCCCACCCTGCCTGCCCTCCCTTGCCTGCAGCCTGCAGCTGGTCCAAGCCGCCACGTCTACACTTGGCTCTGAGGTCTGCACCGAGCACTCCCTCCCACCATGGCCGCCTCCTCTGGGAAGGTTAACAGTGTTTCCATAGCCTCAGCACTTTTCTTCTTGCCCCAGGGAGGCCAGGCCTGTGTGGAAACAATGAACTGGACACTGCTTGCCTCTAGAGCCTGCAAAGAGGCCATGTGCTCTCTTGTCTAGTGGGGAAAGGTCCATACAACTGGATTCAAATCCCAGACTTACCATCAACATATTGTGTCAACTTATACAATGACTTCCCCTCTCTGAGCCTGTTTTTTTTTTTACCTGTAAAATGAATATAATCTTAGCACACACCTCACAGGGCTGTGGTGATGGTTAAAAGAGTGAATGGCACATAGTAGTAAGGCACTCAGTATGGGCCTGTTATTGTCATTTCATGCTTGGGTGTTCTGGGCCCTTAGGAGAAAACAAGGGATTTAGGAAATCAGGGACATGGAGTGCAGAATGGCTCCACCCCAACTTCTGTGTGACCTGAAACCTGTCCCTGAGAAGGCAGGGACTCAGATTATCTATTTGGACCATGAAGTGGGCATCGAGGACTCTGATGCCAAGATACCGCTCCTATGCTCACAAGTAGTTAAGAAATATGACGAGACCCCATGTGGGAAGATATCCTAAATGGCAGATGGCAGGGCATCATGGTTAAGGCCAGGGGTTCCAGGTTCAAATCCTGAGTGAGATGCTGGTATGGCTTGGTCTCACTGAGCCTGTCTTCTCATCTGTATAATGATAGTCCTACCTCATAGGACTCAAGCTGTGAGGGTCATGGTAATAACAAAATAGCCACTCATGTATTATAAGGGTGATCAGGAGTCAAGTTCCAATCCACTGGGCAGCAATTACACAGGGCACCTGCCATGAGCCTAGACGACGTCAGGCATCAGGGAACTGCCAGAAGTAAAAAAAATCCAAGCCAGTGCATCCAGAACCCACTCCTATGTTCATGAAGCTGGTCTCCTGGGGTTCATCACAGTTCAGTGGGCATCTCAAGCCCCCTAAGGTCTTCTTCCTGGTACCCACTTGCCTCCAAGTTTCCTACATCGAAGAGCCACTCCTGCCCTGACTGAGTAGCTCAATTGGTTAAAGGATTGTCCCAATATGCCAAGGTTGTAGGTTCAATCCCTGGTCAGGGCACATATGAAAATCAACCACCCTGGCTGGTTTGATTCAGCGGTTACAGTGTTGGCCCCCGGACTGAAGAGCCCTGGGTTCGATTCTGGTCAAGGGCATGTACCTCAGTTGCAGTTCAGTCCCTGGCCCTGGTTGGGGTTGTGCGGGAGGTGACCAGTCGATGTGTCTCTCTCACATCAATGTTTCTCTCTCTCTCTCTCTCTCCTTCCCACTCTATCTGAAGATAAACAGAAAAAGTATCCTCAGGTGAGAATTAAAAAATAATAATAATCAACCAATGAATGCATAAACAAGTGGAACAACAAATCAATGTCTCTCTCTCTTCCTCTGTCTAAAAAAAAAAAAAAAAAAAATCAATAGTTACTCCTTTCCCATCCCTTAGCATATGGGACCAAGCTCCCTTTTACTCCTCCATGGCCGGAAGTTTATCTGGCACTGTCACTCAGAGAACACAGCAGCTGGATGACATCATGGAGGAGACAGCCTTGCCAAACTGGTTTTCCAAACAGGTCTCTAGCCCCACTCCTGGGGCTGCTGGCCATGACTTTAGGGGCCTCCAATTGGGCCTATGATCAGGAGGATCATAGCCCATGGATCCAGCCAACCCCAACAAGAACCAATTCTTCTCCTCTAGAGGCCCCATGCTCCAGCCTCACCCGACTTTTCCCCAACAAAGTTCTCACAGTCCTACCTCCCTTCCTTTGCTCATGCTGTTCCCTTCTCCATGCTGCCTTTCCCCAAAGCCAAACAGCCAGTGAGGGCTTTGTTCTCAACAACTTTTAGATTCCAGACATCATGTCTCCCCTTACTGCCACTAGGCTATGAGACCTCATCAGCAGGACCAACTTGGATCAACTTCTAGACCTTCTAACCCTCCTAGTGCCCAGCAGCCCCAGGACTCCCTCATAGGCCCAAAGGTCTTGGCCTTGGCTGGCCTCACGGCCACCTGTGAGGATATACCAAGGTGGGGTCTCCCATACAGTCTTGGAATTTTAAGTTGTCTAGTCTGGAGGGAAAGGGCTTAGAGAGAGAGCTTAGGCCACAGTTTCCCCATTGTGAAGATGAGGAAACTGAGGTTTCCAGAGGACCAAAACTTTGCCTAGGGTGGAGCCAGAGCTAAGATCCATCACCTCTCCTGAGTCCCAATTCCAGGCCTGGGCTTTCTCTGCAGAATCCTGGCTGGGGGGAATGGGGGAGGGGTGCCTAGCAGGGTGATTCAGGGATCTGGCACTGCCAGCCTGGTACAATATTTATTCTCAAACTCAGACACTGGAGCAAAATATTACCCTTGGCCCCTGAACTGCTCCAGCTACTCCCCACCCTGCCAAGTCCAAGGTTGTACCTGGAGGAATCTGGACCCTTCCTGTTACATCCCCTTGCCCTGGGAGGCCCTGAAGCGGGCCAGTCCAATTCTCTCATTTTACAGATGGATAGACTGAGGCTCAGGCCTCCCCAATGCCAACAAGATATGTTCACCCTGTTCACCTGGTATTCAGGTCACTTCACAGATGGGACCACCTCCATCTCCATTTTCTGCTCCATTCACAGCCCCTCTCTCCTCCTTTTCCCATTTACAAACCTCCTGGCTTCTACCCATACTGTTCCTCTGTCACAAATGACCTTCCATTCCTTTCCCCCTCTATTCTGTGGGGTGGGTTTCTTTTCATCCTTCCTCAAGGATCAGTTTGCATACCACCTCCTCTGAGGAGTCTTCCAGGATTTCCCCTATCCTAGAGGCAGCAAAGTAGAGGAAAGGGAATTTGCCATGGGCAGAATTCCAGTCAAGTTTTTTCTTGCTTTTTTTTTTTGTTAATCCTCACCCAAGGATGTTTTTCTATTGGTTTTTAGATAGAGTGGAAGGGAGGGAGGGGGGAGGGAGGGAGAGAGAGAGAGAAAGAGAGAGAGAACTACGTAACAATGATGCATTGATTGGTTGCTTCCTGCGTGACCCGGACCATGGCCGGGGATTGAACCTGCAACCCAGGTATGTGCCCTTGACCCAAACTCGAACCTTCGATTCTTGGGTCTGCAGGCCCAGCCGATGCTCTAATGACTGAGCCAAGTTTGAGGGCCCATTCAAGTTTGAATGCCATTACCAGCCCAAGGTGCCTCACTTCCCAGAGCTTCAGCTTCCTCCTCTGTATAATTCGGGTAATACTTCCCTTGTGCATTGGTCAACTTGCAATAGGGCAAACCCCGTGTCTGATGTGCAGCAGGTGCTCAGTAAAGGCCAGGACCCTCCTCTCGGGATGTTTACGCGTTCCTGGGCTGTGGCTGAAGCTTCCCCAGCAGCGCAAGGAACTGCTCTTTGATCTCCGTTTTACCACCACCACCATCCCGCCCCGCCCCTTGCAGGGAAGAAGGGAAATGGGCAGGCAGGTAGGAGGACACCAGTCCTGAGGGGTAGAGGTACGAAGAACTCTTGAGCTTGTGTGCGATCCCAGTCTGGACGCACCTATGCTCTTCTTCTCAGCTTGCGGGGTGGGGGGGTAGGGTGGGGTGGCGAACTAGCACGAAGCAGGCTATTCATTGGGGCCGGGAGCCGCCACTCAGGCAGGCCCTGAGACACCTAGGTGGCCTAGGTGTTCCCCGCCCCAAGGGGCTGTTCCAACAATCGCGCGAGATTTGAAATAGGACCCAGTTGGTCTTGGAAGGCACTGACTCATTCTGCAGGATAAAATGGCATCTAGATCATGTGGAGAAAGGACGTAGATTGGGCCTGACCAGAAGGGGGCCTCGAAGGATATGGGCTTTTTGCTTCTCCTCCTGTGTAACCTGAACAAGTCTTTTCCCTTTCACCGCCTTGGTTTCTCCATGTGTGGAACCAGGCCAGACCACCTGTCAAGGATGTGGTGATGAAATAGGATACCTTTAAGAGTCCTAGAGTGGATACTGGACTTCTCTCTAAATGTGGGTGAGGCCTTGGCTGGTTTGGTTCAGCAGTTAGAGCATCTGCCTGCAAACCAAAGGGTCTTGGGTTCAATTCCTGGTCAAGGGCATGTGCCTGGGTTGCCAGTTTGATCTCTGGCCCGTTGAGGCCCGTGCGGGAGGCAACTAATCGATGTGTCTCTCACACTGATGTTTCTCTCTCTCCCTCCTTTCCACTCTGTCTAAAAATCAATGGGAAAATATCCTCGAGTGAGGATTGAACTAAATAAATAAATAAATAAATAAATAAATAAATAAATAAATAAATAAAATATGGGTAGTCACAGAGGATTTGAAGGGTGGGGCTGAAGGACACTGCTGGGGGTAACAAGCCCATTTCCCCACAGATTTGGACTCAAAAGGTGCTGATATGAACCACAGTCCCAATACTTGTTGTTATCAACAGAAAAATGGGACAGTAACCCTGGGCTCAAATGGTATAGTTATAGGGATTATATGCTTGGTACCTGGCAAACAAAATAAATGAGTTGATACTATTATTGTTTTTATTTGACAGACAGGACTCCAGACCCCACATCCCAGGCTCCAATTCCCTTTGTTCTCCATGGAGGCCTGTGGGAGGCTCCCGGGCCTCCAGCAAGGGAGATGGAATGACTTTCCCCAGTTGATCTGAGCTCTTTGGGTCCTCTGGATGACTTGTGTTGTCTTGGGCATGGTGGCTCTCTCTGTACTTCAATTTCCTCCTTTGCTGAATAAGAGTCTGAAAACATATTCCCAATTTAGGACTGCAACGCTCCAAAAGGCAGACTCTGAGGAGTTTGGAAGAGAGAAGCATGGCAGATGAGAGCAGTGTCTGTGCAAAGATGTATCGGCTGAAAAAGGGGTGCTGTGTGACTGATCCTGCTCCATCTGAGGTGGTCCCTGACATGCTCCAACATAGGATCAAGATGCTGCCGGTAACGCAGTCTTTACTCTGAGGTGGCCGGTACCAGGTGTCCCAAAAGCAACCTGGGGGCAGCGGCCAACCCCAGCCACTAACTCGAGAGGGCGGAGTCCAGGGAGGGGACGTGGTCTCACGAACAAAGAGGTTTCTGTCCGGAAGGCTCCGAGACTCAGACAATCCCGGGCCACTTACCCCTGCTTTGGGCGCCCTCCTGGACTTTGGCAACTGCATCTTCCTGCCCACTCCCACTCGACTAGCTAAGACCACCTCGGTAGTGGTCCCACTACAATCCCCTACAATACAGGCCCGCGAGGGGCGTGGCCGTCAAATTGAATTTCCCCAATGGGGCAGGAGGATGGGCGGGACCCTCTCGAAGGTTGGCTGGCGTGGCGGGGCGAGGCGGGGCCAGCCGGGCTGCTGGCGCGGCCGGACAGGCGGTGCTTCAGAATCCCGAGGACGGTTGCTGTGCGGGCCTGGGATCCCAGTCGCCGTGCCTTCTGCCTGACCGTTCCTAGTCCATCTGTCGGTTCCCGAACGACCTAACCTGAGCCCGCGCGCGACTGGCAAGCCGGACTTAAAGGTGGGTGTGCGGGCCTCCGGGTCTTGGGCTGGAACCTGGATATCTGGGCAGGGGTCTGGGACTCTCTGACTTGGGAGCACCACCCATCCGCGGGAATTCTAAACCATGGGATAAGATTCTGAGACCAGTAGGCTCCACAGCCTCCACAGGCGCTAGGTATTGGGGGCAAACACTCCAGGGAAGTTCCCACATTCCTCTGAGGTCTCCCACAATCGCCGGGAACCCAAGACTGTGTCACAGAGAGCCATGGGTCTGGAGTGGGGCAGTAGCGGGAATACCTGAGGAAAAAGAGACTTCCTAAAGTCCCTTGGAGGTCCTAGATTATGGATTAGGGACCCCCACCCTTCAGAAGACATGGGGGAACCCACAGTGTCCATGGAACCTAAATCTGATGATTGGTGAGTCACTTTTGGGAGGGGGGATATTTACCTCAAAGTAGGTAGATAAGAAGCAAGGACTCCAATGGAGGGAGATTGGGAGGCTGACTTCTGTCCAAGTTTACAGGGACAGGAAAAGCAAGCAGCAGCTTGAACAGGCAGGGTCCAACGAAACCAACTGTGGATTAGGACCCCCCCCACACACACACACACACAGACCCATTAACCGGATTGGGTGACTCAACAAGTGACTGTTCTGGGGAGAGGGAAGAGTTGAGTGAGGGATGAATCAACAAGAGGGGGCAATCCTGGGGCCATTTCAGTCACCATACATTAACTAAGCACCTATGGTATGTAAGGCTGTGGAACCTCAAATGACAGAAAAACATTAGGGCCGCAGGAGGGAGGAAAGAGCTGCACTGGGAGGCTGGGCCAAGAATTAGGGGGCCATTTTGATGGGTAAAGATGGGGCAAAAAGGATTGTCCTAAGCCCCTGGGAGCACTCTGGAAGAAGTGGCCAAGATTTTTATTAAACCCATCCCTACCCTCTGGGTCTTTGGGATTCTCCTTCCTGCTGTGACAAATCCCTGATCCTCTAATCCTTAGTTTGCCAACATCCAGAAGTTGGACCGGTCAGTTTTTGTAGGTCCTTCCAGCTGGGGAATTGAATTCTAAATGTAAGAATTGGCAAATGGAGCTGGGTGCCTGGACACCTTGCTTCATGCGGTCAGGGCAGTTGGCATCAGAGGGAGGGCAGAGAGGGGAGGAGTGTAGAGGGGTGTGTACAGAGGCTGTCCTCAAGAATTGAAAGACAGGGTGTTAACTCCAAGGCTTAAGTCATCTAAGGGAATGACAGTGGCAGTAGCAGCAAGAACTTGGATATGGGCTCAGCCCACAACTACAGGCAGAGCTTTTGGGAGTAGTGGAGCTGGGCAGGCCCTGAGGATGGGTGGGTGGGGCAGGAAACTGAGGAGTCTGTCTGGCACCCCCTGGTGGTGATCACTGCTTGGGTGGGCCTTGCTGGAGCCCAGCTTCTCAATCCAGGTCCCTAGCCTCCGTTTGATGCTTAGGCAGGTTGAGGGCCCAGCTTAAGCCATACAGCAGGCTGCAGTTGAATTGACTGGGCTGGAACCAGAAACTGGATTGCTGCGTTTTCTAGTACACTATCCGAGGGCAGAGGGCAACTCCCAGCCAGAAGCCACATTACAAATAGCAAGGCTTGGATGACAATGAATGATCATGGGTCACAGGGGAAACTGAGGCACTAGAAGAGGCCCCAGCAGGCCTGACTCATATCTGTCCCCTGCAGAATTCCCTGAGCTGGTGTTAGGTGCCACAGGCACTGAGGATCTCACCAGGAGGGGACGGACGGAGCTAGGGGACAGCAAGATGGCGGACGAGGCCTTAGCTGGGCTGGATGAGGGAGCCCTACGGAAGCTGGTAAGTGGTGCCATTATCCCCAATGTGAGGACAGGCAAGCCAAGCCAGAGAGGCTTCTTCTCAGCTGACAAGAGAAGGTGATGGGAGAGGGGGGAGGAGGACTCAGGGAACAGGGCTAGGCCTGTTCCACATGGTTGATGCAGAGGCCCCAGTGGCATATGCCTGTCCGTGCCAGGTGCTGAGGCCTGATTTCCTACCAGCCCCCCACTGCTACCACCTGTTTAAACAGTAACTGCCAAGGACTCACCTATTTGCACCCACAAGTGTGGGGTGGCTGGACAAGCCTCTCCCAAGCAACAACCTGGGCAGTGCCCACCCCTGCACACTGGCCCAATGATAATAGCAGCAGCAATGATTAATAATGCCAGGGTACAGCAGGGGCAGGCTGGGTGCTGGGCATACCATCTCACAAAATGGTCATAGCAACTCTGAGAGCCAGGAGGACACTGCCTCAGATAAGTGAAATCACCTGCCCAAAGGCACCCAGTTAGGAAGAGGGTGTGCCAGGATCCAAACAAACCACAAAGGGGACCATGGAGAACCAAGAGTCCTGAGTAAGTCAAGGCCAGAAGAGCCTTATGAGTTGTGACTTCTAGTCTGTCATTTTCCCACTCTGAGCCTTAGTTTCTCTACCTATAAAATGGGAGGGGGGATGTGTGTGAACCTAATATCTAGGTGTTAGAGTTGGCACGGGGATGGAATGAGACATGGGCCCAGATGTTGAGGTGGAAGGATCAGCCCAATCTATCCCCTTTCCTGAGCTTCTTCTTGAGTGCCCTAACACCTGTTCCCCTGCCCCACCAAGCATAAAGAGGCTGTGGGGCATTACAACAGGACAGGCATGTGCCCATCAGCAAGGGCAGGGAGCAGCTGAACTGGATGAAGGACTAGAGCCCCACCTCTCCAGCCCCTGACCCTTGTCCGGGGAGCAAATTAAAGATTTACCTTCTCTAGGAGAAGGCAAGTGACCCAACCCACCCCTTTACCTCTGGCATTCCTCTGGAAGCAGGGGATGGAGTCAACCAGCCCAGCTGCTGCCATGATCTACCAAGGCACTAGATCTGTGTCCTCAGACCAGCACCTTAGACTCTGGGTGTTTGCCACTGCCACAGCCTGCAGCGTGCAGCCTTCAGGGGGTGGGCTGAGTTTCCAAAGGTCAGTTCGACCTCCATTTAGGAAGTCTGAATTCTAATGGAGGTAGTAAAGGCTGAGCGTTCCGGAGAGAAAGCCAGGTCTCCACGCACCTCCATCTCTAGAGCTTCCCTCTGAGGCTTAGTGTTCCCCAGCCACCACCCCTTAACCCCTTGTGGGATTTGGGCACTGGAAAAAAGAGTTTCAGAGAAACCGCAATGTTGGCTGTAGCCGGCCCACCTTGGCCCACCTTCGCCCCTTCTCCGGGAAAGGACTATCGAGACCCCGCCCCTCGTCCCCTCGTCTTTCCCACCCCGGACCGGTTCCTCCACCGCTGGGAGCCCGCCATTACTTCGCCCCGACGCTCCTGAGGGTCCCGCCCCGCGCGACGGCCCGGCCTCGGCCAGCCTCGTGGCAGGAACGGGGGCGTCCCGAGCCGGGCTCCTCCCCGCGGGCCCGGGCCTTATAAGGGAAAGCTGGCCCCCGCCCGCAGTCGGGCCGATTCGGACCCGCGTAGCCGCTTCCGGCCTGGGCTCCCGCACATTCCTGAGGGCCCGGCGAGGGCTACGTGGGATGGGGGCACCTAGGGACATGCACGTCGCGTGCCCCTCCACCCCGGTCTCGGGTTCGAATTCGGACTCCGACACTTACTAACTAGCTGGGTGATCTGAGGAAGCTGCTTCAGTTCTGTGAACCTCTGTTTCCTCTCGGCAGCAGGGGCTATTAAAGCAGGCGGGGGCGGAGGGGCAGGCTTCCTGTCTGGCTCCCCCCTGGGCGCCCGGTGCCGGGACTGGCGGCGGCGGCGGGGGTTGGAGGGGGGGACGGGGGCGGGGCCCTGGGAGGGTCGGCTGTTCCGGAGCCTGCGGGCCTCCAACGCCCCCTGGCGAGGCCTCGCTCCATTGCCCTCAGGTCCTCCATCTGTAACTGGAGGAGCTGGAATCGAATGAAGACCTAGTAAGTCTCCTCCCTTGTGCTGGTGGGGAGACTGAGGCCCAGAGAGAAGCCAGGGCCTGTCAGATGCCCCCAGCAGCGAGGGCAGAAAGTACCCGGAGGCCTGCCCCCGCCCCAGGAGGAAGCGCCCTCTTTCCTCCCGGGAGAATTTCTCTGGGCAGTTTCGGAAACCGCCCCATCCCCTTCCCCATGGTGGACAATGGCGCTTTGTACTTCCTTCCCTCCCTCCCACAGTCCCCTCCGCACATAGCAGTGGGGCCAGAGGGCCCCCACTGCAGGACACACAGCAGGGACACTGTGGGCGGATGTTGGCCTCCAGGACCAAGGGAAGGGTCATGTTGGAGGGTGACCAGTGGAATGAGGTTGTCCAACCCCCAGCCCTGCCCTATGTACTTGGAATCAAACAAAGGCCTCCGTTTTCCAGATGGGGACACTGAGGCTCCCAGGTGCTGCAAAGGTGGTCAAGTTCCCACATAGGCTTTTCTTCAGGGACAAGGACCCTATTTCTGGAGTCCAGGTCATTGGGAAGGGTGACACAAAAGACAAAGGGCTAGTCATTGCATCTAAGCCTCTTTACCTCTGCATAGGGAGAGCTGGACCAGCTGTCCTCTCTGGCCCCCATCTCCAAGTATATACCACAGAGGGCTCTGGGCCTGAGGCAAGGCCAAGACAGGGAGATGGGAAGGTGAGCATCATTCTCCCTCCCTCTGCTATAATAGCCACCCCCATTAGACTTTTTATAGTTATCTCTAGTCCAGGTTAGAAGGGGTCCCCAACACAGTGCCAAAGTCCTCAAGGTACATACTGTGGCAAATGACAGACCCCAGCAACAGAGCTATCCTCAGCCCAGGGCAGACCGTGGAGTCAGAGAGATCGGATTCAAGTCCTGACTTGGGTCATTTGACCATAAGCAAATCACTTCTCCTCCCCAAGCTTCAGTTTTCTCATCTGTCAAATGGGAGTGATAAAGTGCCAGGATTTCTGTGAAGTTAGGATAACTGAGGGGCTCAGCACAGGATCTGGCATACAGATTCTCAATAAATGTTACGGATTCCTTAGTATCTTGTAGTCATTTGTCCTCACCTGTCCCTCTTCCTAAGTGTCTGGAACCAAGCAGGAGGGTAATACTTACTGCAGCTGAAGCTATGCAGCAGGGGTGGGGGACAAGTCACTGCCCCATCCCCACCCACTACCCTGAAGTGGGAGCCATTGTCCCATTTGGCAAGTGAGAAAACCAAGACACAGAGGTTAAAGACATGCTCCTGACCACCACACTAGGACTAGACTGGGCTGGAGATTCTCGCCTGACCCTCCATAGATCCTCAGGAATGTGGATCCTGAAGAGACCTGAAGTGACTCTGTCCCCAGGGCTTTCCCTACTCTCTTCAGATTGGGACAAGTGAGTTTATAGCTCAGTTGGGCCAGCCCACACTCCCTGCTGAAATTTATATCCCACATTCCATCTGACTCCCCCATAGAGCAGGGAGGAATGATGAGGGAGTAAGCTAAAAAGGAAGGCGGGTAGAGGGTTCCTGGGCAGCCAGTTAATTACCTTGACTCTACTTGCTCCCATCTGGCTCAAACCCACATTGGAGGCTTATCCCTGCCATTATCTTCCTGGGGGCCTTGGAGCAATCCTCTCTCTTGAGAGGCATAGTGTGGGGTGGAGCTTGGGGAGGCAACAAAATTGGCTGACCCGTCCAGAGAGGGTACCCTTTCCTAGGCTTAGTTAGACCAGTCACCCTCAAATTTCCCAGGGACTGAGGGGCTAAGAAGCCTATGGGAGCACCTGTCGCCCATGGGTGAACCCTAGTGCAGCTGTCTTATCTGCTTAGAGGTTGGCCCTTCCACTCTGGGCCCTAGTCCTTTCACCCCTTCAATGATGGCTAGGCCTGGGCCAGTGCAGGGAAAACAATAGCCTCCAGCCAGGAGGGGCACTATGATACCTGAGCACCTGCCCCTGCCTCAGTTTTCTCATCTGTCCAATGTGGGTGAGACTGCCATCCCCCAGTAGGGCTGTAGTACTTTGGGACTAGACCATGAGAGTCTCTCTTGCTCCCAGGGAGGACTCTAGCTGCCAGAATCACCCTTTCTTCCCCAGGGACACTGTTAGGGGCCCATAGGATGACCTCCCTCTTTCTCCTCCCCCCATGGTTCCCTGGCTCTCAGGCGTTAGATGAAGGGCTCTGAGAGGCAGGAGTCAAAAGAAGGAGAGCCTGGCTTGGCATCTGGCATAGGTGGGCA
Organism: Molossus molossus; assembly: GCF_014108415.1. Lineage (NCBI taxonomy): Eukaryota > Metazoa > Chordata > Mammalia > Chiroptera > Molossidae > Molossus > Molossus molossus. Next base: position 20,193,503 of record NW_023425358.1, on the reverse strand, counting down.
ACTGCTGGCTGCCCATTCTGTGAATCACAGTGGGCTGTCCAGAAGCCCAGGCTTCATGAGATGGGTCTCCCCCTGAGTTTCTGGGTGGGTGGGTGGGCAAGCACATGACAGGCTTGAGGCAGAGGGTGTGGAGATAGATCACTCATTGTGCCACAGGCCAAGCCGTGGGCAGCTGGTGCCCGCTCTCCACCCCTGGCAGCCAAAATGACCTGCCCCTCACCCCCTCCTATCCTACAGTTGGAGGTCACAGTGGATCTGGCAGAACGGCGGTGTATCCGTTCGGCCATCCGGGAGTTGCAGCGGCAGGAGCTAGAGCGAGAGGAGGAAGCCCTGGCATCCAAACGCTTCCGTGCTGAGCGGCAGGACAACAAAGAGAACTGGCTGCAGTGAGTGTGTGTGTGGGGGGTGTGGACATTCAGGTGGGGGTAGTATGTGCCAGGGCTCAGCTCATGTTGTGCAGGCAGGTATAAGCACAGGTGTGCCTGCTGCCTATCTGGGTGTGCAAATGGCAGTACAGACACGCATTTGGAATATACAGGGATGTTTGTGTACATGGACCACATGCCAGTCGTGGTGTCCTGGCCATGCCCATGTGGACAGTCTGTGAGTGTGTGATATTTGTGCTCACATCCATAGGCATGCATGTGCCAGCATGTAGCCAAAGGGTATTCATAGCTACATGCCCCTCTGCCAAGGTTCTGGGTACCCTGTCCTGGCCCCTGCCCTCAGCCCACATCCTCCATGACCTGGCCATGGCAGTGGGGGTTATAGGCATGATGTCCCTGCAGCTCTCAGCAACGAGAGGCCGAGCAGCGGGCTGCTCTAGCACAGCTGGCAGGGCGGCTGGAGTCCATGAGTGATGTGGAGGAGCTGACCGCGCTGGTGAGGCCCAGGCCAGGGCAGGGGATGGAGGCAGGGCAGGTGAAAACCTGGACTTCATAGCCCAATACCTGTGGCCTGCCTCTCACCCACAGCTGCGAGGTGCCGGTGAGTATGAGGAGCGAAAGCTGATCCGGGCCGCCATCCGCCGAGTACGGGCCCAAGAGATTGAGGGTACGTGTCCTGCTCGGGCTCCACCCCTGACCATGCTGCCCATAGCACCACTCAGCCACTCACCTGACACTTTTCCAATCTCTTTCAGCTGCCACCTTGGCTGGGAGATTGTGCAGTGGGCGTTCCAACAGTGGCTCAAGAGAGGATAGTAAGGGGCAGGCGGCACACAGGCTGGAACAGCGTGAGGTAAGAGGTGGCCAAGGTTGACAGATGGCCCAGTGTCCTGTGCCCACAGATGCCAATAGCCCGAGCACCTGTGTGTTTGCTAGACTGGTACTTGACTGAGAAGGGTGCTCCAGCTGTGTTTGGGGAACAGTAGGAGTCTATCTCAGGCCTCTGCACACTGTCCCCAGCAACCTCTGGCCATATGTCCCCCATTACACAGTTGTCTATATCCAGGCCTTCCCTCAAAGCCAGCCTGTCTGCACTGCTCCCAGGTTCCTGTCTATCTCCAATTACCACCCTTGTTGACCTCCCTGCTGGCCTCCCCATCTCCACAACTACCTTCTACCTCCATGCTAGCCATCTAGCCTCCACTCAGCAGACAGGATCTCCCTGAAATGCAAATCTGACCCTTTTACCTCCCCAGCTAAAACCTATCCTGCAGCTGCCCCTCCCCCTCCAGAGAACCCACATTCTTACCTTGGCTTATAGGGCCTGCAATTCAGGCAGAGCTGACTGGTGGAACACTGTTCACAGAGTGGACTATTCTCCAGGGAGTGTGGGTGAGAGGTCAGGCATGCAGGTCCCCTAAGTAGCCAGCAGAGGCCGCTGGATCCTGGGCAAGACACCCACCCTTCTCTTTAATTAAACAGCTGAGGCCAGGGTTCAGGGGCCTCCGCTGTAGGGATCTATTAAGTCTGGGAGTCCCCAGCAAGTCTCTTGCCATCCCCAACCCCTGGCATTAGGATTTTGTTTTCTCTGAACTGCCCTTCACTAGGCAATGTCAAGATGTAGGGAAGTGAGGATCGGAGACTGCCCATGGCATGCCAGTGCCCATGCTTGTGCAGGTGTGCCTGCAAGAAGCCATGCCCAGCCCCTCTGCTTTGCATGCCCTGCCCTGAGCACCTGCCAGCCTGGGGAGCCCTGGCCACATCCTGTGGGTCCTCTGCAGGTGACAGAGCCAGAGGAACAGGAGCAGCAGGCAGAGGTCTCAGAGCCAACCCCCGAAGTCACCAGTCAGGATGTGACTACAGTGACGCTCCTGCTGCAGGTCCCACCTGGGAGCACATCCAGCTCACCTGCCTCACCTGACAATTCACCCACCACTGCCTCTCCTGAGCCTCCACTGGAGCCTGCTGAGGCCCAGTGCCCTGCCACTGAGGCTCTGAGTAGCCCCAAGCCATCCCTCAGCCCACCCAGGGCCACCAGCCCTGAACACCAGGAGACTCCTGCCCCCCACAGCGCTGAGGGACAGGTCAACAAGGTGAGTCTGGATGATGGGGAGGGATGCCAGGCAGGTGAGCTCCTTGGTCTAGGAGTTGGGCCCTACCCATGCCGTGTCTCCCCTACAGCTCCTGCCGGGCCCCACAGAGCCCCCTGCTGCCCAAGGCCCCACCAAAGGCCCCTCCAACACAAAGAGAGCAGGTGAGGGTCCCAGCAAAGGTAGCTACAGGCATCTGCCTTTCCCTCTCTGGCCTCTCTTTCCCTGCCTGGAAAATGGGCTCTTGTGCCTAGACAGCTCCAGCCTCCTCTGGTCCAGGCAGTCCTTGACACTCCTCCCACTACCCCTGAGGTATCCCCGCCCCCTCCCACCCATGGCCAAAGGCCTCCCAGTAGCCTTGAAAGGCAACGAGCCTCAGGCACATTCTTTTCCCCAATAAGGGAGTGCGCCCATCTCCCAGCTGGAGCCATGGGCAGTGCTGGCCAGGGGGGGTGTCCTCCATCCCCATCAGCAAGGAGGATCTGAGCACCCTTCCTCCAGCCCAAGCTTAGCCCCAGCCCCTAGGAGTGTCCAAGTCATCCTGGGGTCAGTGCAGGAAGGGAAGGAGGGGCCTATAAGAGAGATGCAACTGAGTGGGGAGGCCAGGAGCTATAGGAGGTGCAGGATGGGCTGGGGAGGTTGGGGTGCAGAAAGGGTTTGGAGGCTTCAGAGATGAGGAGGACAGGACTATAAGAGATAGACCCCCATTCACACTCCTTTCTCTTCCCCCATATGGCTGCTACCTCCTGAAACTGCCAAACCTAGCTGGACCCCATCCCTGCCAACACCCCCTGTCTGTGCTCAGCCCCCGCCAGCCAGCCCAGAACCAAGGTACTGCCTGTCCCACTACCCAGGCTCTGAGCAGTCCCTGTCCCACCCAGCCACTGATAGCCCTCCTATCCTTTCTAGAGCCCACCCCTCTCGCCAGCGGACCTTCCCCATTCCAGCGGGCTGGCTCCATACGGGACCGCATGCGCAAGTTCACATCTGATTCTCCTATGGCTGCTGGGCTCCAGGATGGCCAACCTCGGGTGGCCCTAGGTCCCTCGACCCCTGCAAGGCTCCTGGGCCCCTCCCACATCAGCACCACCCCTGCCTCCTCCTCCAGCAGCTCCTCCTCACGGGGCCCCAGTGATACCTCCTCCCGGTTCAGCAAAGAGCAGCGAGGAATAGCCCGGCCCCTGGTCCAACTTCAGAGCTGCCCCCAGGAGGAGGGGCCCAGAGGGCGGGGCTTGGCTGCCAGGCACCTTGAAAATAGAGCAGGGGGGGCTGTGGCCTGCTCAGAGGAGCCCTGTGCCCTGCTGCCTGTGGCTGTCGGCACTGCTGAGCCAGGGGCCAATATGAAGACGACATTCACCATTGAGATCAAGGATGGCCGTGGCCAGGCCCCCACAGGCCGGGTGCTGCTGCCCACAGGCAACCAGAGGGCAGGTAGGCCTCCCCACTGCTGGAGATGAGTGCCTGCAGCTGCCCAGCTCTGCATATGGGACAGGTGCTGTGGCCAGGGCTCAGGGTGTCTCCAAAGGGTGTTCTGGGAGCGAGGGGGGCATCATCAACCTTGGCTGCCACTGTCCTCACTCCACCTGATCCTGACAGTAGTGTTTCTCCCCTTCCAGAACTGACACTGGGGCTGCGGGCGCCCTCCACCCTTCTCAGTACCAGCAGTGGGGGCAAGAGTACCGTCACCCATATCAGCGGCCCTGGGACACCAGCCCGGCTAGGCAGTGTCACTCACATCACCAGCTTCAGCCATGCCTCCCCTGGCCGAGGAGGCTGCAGCATTAAGGTGAGCCCTTCCTCACACCACCAACATCCCCATCCACCTCATATAGGCTGCTTCAGGGTATAGGGCTGGAAAAGATCCTCTACTCTGCTCCTCTCCCACTGCACACATGGGGAAACTGAAGCCCAGAGACAGAGGGCGGCTGCCCCACAGTCCACAGACAGTTGGTGGCACAGCTATGGCCAGACCCTAGCCTATTATCCACTAGATGTGTCAGAAACTTACTGTATTATCCTTAAGCTTCCCACATGCTGATCTCTGATCCTTTCTCCAAAATTGATTGGTTCTTTCCTAATGAACAGATGAAAGAACTGAGGTGTAGGGAGGGTGGCAGGGTGCCCTCCTTTTCTTATGGCAGCCCAAGTGCCCCTGCTCCTACCTCACACTGGACCTCAGCCCTGAGGTGCAGAGCTGATTATCTGCTCATCCAAGATCAGCCTGGCCCCTTAGAAGACTGGAGATTAGCGATTAGCATCTGCATCAACATTTCAGTGGGGTGGGGGTGTTGGGTAGAAGCATTGATGGGGGACAGATGGGCAGGGGGGTGCTAGTCAGGTGAGGCAGCAACCTAGCAGGTGCCACGGGAACTGAATACGTTGCACCCTTCCATTATTCATTTCCGAGCCTGGGATCAGCTGGCTGGAAGCTCAGCTGGGGAAGGAATCCCTAGCAGGCTCCTAGCTACCCAGATAATGCCCTCTGTGCTGCACCAGGGACTGAATGGGACTTTGGCCGAGGTGAGATGGCTAGGGCCAGTTTTGGGCCTTCTCGGAGGTGACAGGGAGAGGGTGGGGACAAGAACGCACCCCCCCAACACACACAGAGCAGGACCTAACTGCTTTCTGCCAAGGGAGAAAGGAGGGGGTGGTTGAGGCCCTTGGGGTGAGTGGAACATGCCACAGTGAGCCCTGGGTCTGATACCACCAACTCGCCTCAGTTTCCCCAACTAGAACCAAAGGAAAGCAGATCATGTGCCTATAATGTACTTGCTCAAAGTCTGTGGTTGGATCCAAGGACATTTATCTCAGGGACAAGACACTTGTTACAGCAGTTTGTTCAACATCCTGCCTCCCTGTGTCTCCATTTCCCCTATCTGTTCAAGGCTTTCTAAAACAGCATGGCATGAGGGCAAAGGAGTGCAAGCTCTGGAGTCTGGCAAACTGGATCCTTACAGCTCATGCACACAGTGGCCCAGGCAGGCCCGTTCCTTGCTCCTCGCCTCAGTTTCCCCACCTGTGGGGCATGGGACGCTGGCCTTGGTCCTTCCGAACCCATGTAGACTTGCTACGCTTAGGGTCTGATTTCTATAGGGCCAGGGCCAGGCCTGGCAATCCAACTGCTTAGGCAGGCCACCCCTCCCCCTCAACCCCCTCCACAGGGAGCTCAGAATAGGTTTCTATTTGGGCTGCAGCCCCAGCTGGCGGGTGGAGGGCTGGGAGGCCAGCAGGGGCGGGGCAGACCCACTGCCCTTGCCTTCGCCCTCAGACCAGCTGCAAAGACTCTGACACTACCAGTCAGAGGCAGCAGTCACTACCACTGTCCCCATCGTCACCCCACCATAGAGCCCCCGCCAAGCACCATGCCAGGGGTACCAGGGCCTGCGTCTGAGCTGGCCACAGCCCTTGAGGAACGATTGAGCCAGGCATTGGAGGAGCTTCGGGCAGTGGCTGAGGCAGGCCGGGTGGCAGTAACCCAGGCAGCTGAGGCAGCTGTCTCGACTGTGGAACCAGTGGCCCGGGCAACTGAAGAGCTGCGGGTGGAGACAGCAGCACTGAGCCGGCGGCTGGATGCACTGGGCAGGCAGGTGGAAGTGCTGAGCCTGCGGCTGGGGGTCCCACTTGTGCCCGACCTTGAGCCTGAGCTGGAGCCCAGTGAGCTGCTCCTGGCCGCCACCGACCCTGAGGCCCTATTCCAGGCGGCCGAGGATGCTGGGACCCCTGTGGCCCATCCACCTGCCTTCAGCACCCGCCGCCGCTCCTCTGCTGGTCTTGCCCACAGCAGCAGTCTCGTAAGTCCCTATGGGCTGGGGAGGGGGGTTTATGAGCCAGGCTGTGCCTCTGCTGAGTGACCTTAGGTGTGCCACCACCATCTCTGAGCCTCAGTTTACCTGTCTGTACAAGGGACTGAGGCAGTAATGCTCCAAGACTAAGGGGAGAGGGTATCAGGCTCCTGGCCCTCAGGCACGTGTGGCAGCTGCCCTGGCAGCCCCTGGCCAGGGCCCAGCCCCCAGCTCCACCCCCACCCCCTGCCCCAGCCAAGCTGAGCCTCCCTGAAGCAGCTGCCACCTCAGCTCTCCTTACCCTTATAGCAAACAGAGAGGCCCTGCCAGTAGGGGAGGGGCTATGATATTTGGGCTGGGGACTTGTGTGCAAGGGACTGGGGAGATGCCCTAGGTTGAGGCTGGAGGCCCCTTAGAGAGTGGTTCCCAGCGGGTGTCAGGGGCAGTGAGCTTCAGAGAGAACTTGGCTCTGGGCAGCCTCAGTCAGACACCTGGTCAAGAGCCTACGGGCCCTGGTCCAACCTCCTTGGAGAGTATGGGGGGGGGGGGGAAATGGGGGGTGGAATGTGCTGTTTGGGCACTGGCCCAGGAGGACCCAGGCCTTGGGAACTGGCAGGACAGAGCACAGCCTGCGTAGAGCTGGGAATGAAACAGTAGAAAGAACTCAGGTTCAGGAGTTAGGCTGCCTTTAGCTCAGACCCCGTGCTGCATTGCATTTATAGGAGGACTATGGGCAAGTCATTCAGCTGCCCTGAGCCTCAGTTTTCCATTCTGGTAAATAGAGATGGTAAAATCCCCAGTGCTTATTACTGAATGATAATCAACATTATTGCCATTATTAATTGTATTAACACAATCTTGGGTACATGGGAAACCCTACAACAAGGCTCTCAGTGTCAAGACTCTCTGAACCTGACACCAACATGGCCATCCTTGGGCAGGCAGCCTGGCTAGCTAGTGGTTATTTCCAGTGCTGTGCCAGCAGCCCCAGGTCCTTGCACCCTGTCCATTGGGGGCATGTTGGTTTCATCTAGTCTCTTGCTTAAAGTCCGTGCCCTCTCCCCACTCTGCAGATGGAACCAAAGCCAGCAGAGCCCCCCTCTGCAGCAGTGGAAGTGACCAATGGCACTGAGCAGACCCAGGTGGACAAAACACCAGAGAGGCAGAGTTCACTGAGCCCTGAGGAGCTGATGGCCATTGAGGATGAGGACATCCTGGACAAGATGGTATAAGCAGATCTGGTGGGCTGAGGGTTGGCAGGGGCAGGGACCAGCAGGCACTAGGTGGGCATTGACAAGGGCTCTATCTGCAGCTGGATCAGACTACGGATTTCCAGGAGCGGAAGCTCATACGGGCTGCACTACGTGAGCTCCGACAAAGGAAGAGAGGTAGATAGCTGGTTGCCCTACCTAGATCTAGCTGCTCCATTCCCCAGCTGCTCCTTTCACTCTGGGGTTCATTCATGGACATACCAGCTCAGTAACTGGCCTACTCAGCTTTTTGTGTACACCCAGCTGTTCCTTTGCCTCCTTTCCCCCGCTGCTCCCTTCCCTAGCTGTTTGTCTCCCCCGGCCACTGCAATTACTGTCCTCAACTAGCTTCTCTTCTTCTTAGACCCAGTTACCCTCTCTCCCAGCTACTCCTCCTTGGATCCAGTTGTTTTTCCAAGTCTTGTCAACCAATCCTTCCCTGAATCCAGATACTCCTTCTTCCAGCTGCTCCTTTCTCCTTGAGGTCCATTGATGACCACCTTAGTCTCTACCCCCACCCAGCTTCCCCTTCCCTGGGCAGAGCTACTACTTCCTCCATGAACCTAGCTATTCTTTCCCTCAGATTCTAGATTCACTTGCTTGTACAGATGCTTTCAATTACTCCCTCTCTGAATCTAGCTGCTTCCGCCAGAGCTCATTGATGGCCACCTAGCCTCTATCTCCACCCACCTACCTCTTTGGGCCTAGTTACCCCCTTTGCCACCTTCTTTCCCAACTACTGTTAACCTGGATCAAATTGCTTCTCAGGTCCCTCCAATTTCTCCCTCCCCTGGTTAAAACCCTTTGAAGGCTTACTCAACTACTGCCCTCCCCCAGTTTCTCCTTCCCTGGACTCTGCTACTCCCTCCCTAGATCTAGATATTCCCTCTAGACTCAGTTACTCAGTCCCATAGAAACCTTTTTTGGATCCAAATACTCCCCCTTTGAGTTCATCTATTCCCTTGTTTCTTCTTGAGTCCATCACCATATACCACACACCCTGACTCCCTCCCAAAGTATGGCTCTTCCCTCACCCCCGGCCACTCCTTATACACGGTGTCTTCAGTATTCCTAACAAGTTGCCCTCCACCCCATCTTGTGTGCCCTGTGTGCCCATGCATATGTGCTGTGTGGGTGATGGGTGGCCCTTCTGGGCATGCATGGGGCATCTCCCGCTCAGACCAGCGGGACAAGGAACGGGAACGGCGGCTGCAAGAGGCACGGGCCCGGCCAGTGGAGGGCCGTGGCAACATGGCCACTGAGACTACCACACGGCACAGCCAGCGGTCAGCCGATGGCTCAGCTGTCAGCACTGTCACCAAGACTGAGCGGCTCGTCCACTCCAGTAAGGGACCAAGCAGGGTTCAGAGTTCAGGGTGGGCACATGTCTACCCCACTGGCCCCTATGCCTCTCACATCTTTCCTCTCATACCCTGCCCTTCCAGATGATGGCACACGGACAGCCCGTACCACCACTGTGGAATCAAGTTTCGTGAGGCGCTCCGAGAGTAAGGCCGCCTGGCGACGCCCTGTGCCTACCTGCCTGCCTGCCTCCTCAGACTCTTCCTCGAACTCTCCGTACTTTCATCTGTGTGTTTCTCTGTCCAGTTGTCACTTTCTCTTCTCTACCTGTGGCTACCACCATCCCTCCCCAAACCCCTACCTCGTCTTCTGATGTCCAACCCAGGCCTCACCCTGCTTCTCTTCCCTTTTCTTGCAGATGGTGGTGGCAGCACCATGGTACAAACCAAGACCTTCTCATCATCATCATCATCCAAGAAGATGGGCAGGTGAGTATAGGTACCCACCCCCAGATCACAGAGGAGTCAGCATCACAGAGGACTTCACTGCACACCCATTCTACAGAGGGATAGACTGAGGTGCTGGGAAGCGATAGGGATATAGCCAGGGTGCGGCTGAGTAAGAATCAGACAAATCCTGCTTGCCTTGTAATCTCACCTAATCCTCAACTGCTCCACAGGGGAGGCAAGAGATTTTGCTCCGGATCACACAGCTTTGAATGGCAATGATAGCATTGAATCTTTAGAGGCCTGTCTGCCATACTGAGCTGCCTGGTGGCACTGCCACTTCCAGTGTCTTCAGATCACATCCCACGTCACAGAGACCTTGACACTTTAGACCCACAAGGGAGGGGTACACTCCTCTATGTTACAAAGATGTCTGGGCCAATAGAAAGCAGGGAGAGAATTAGAATTCAGGCTGGGAACCAGAGGGGTCCAGGGAATGAGTCAGAGACACCTGCATTCCCAAGTTCCTGCGCTGCTCCCCATGACCTCTGGTCCTCAGATTCCTCATCTTTAGTGTGAATGATAAGGGTCCCTCTCTCCTCTTGTGAAAATTTAAGTGGCACATAGGAAAGGCTCAATTGACATGAGCTATTATTATTATTACCATTACTATTATGTTGATCATCATTAGTTGCCCAAAATCTGAACTCACCTGTAACTTGACAATACAATGAGCCTTCTTCTCAGAGAACTTCCCAGGGGCTAAGTCTGTTGAAAGGAGCTTGAGCCCTGACCAGTTTTTCTCAGTGGTTAGAGCGTCGGCCCGCAAACCAAAGAGTTGTGGGTTCAGTTCCAGTCAAGGGCACATTGTAGTTGTAGTTTGATTCCTCAGTTGTAGTTTGATCCCCGGCCCTGGTTGGGATCATGCAGGAAGCAACCAATCGATGTGTCTTTCTAACATTGATCTCTCTCTCTCTCTCTCCCTCCCTTCCTCCCACTGTATCTGAAAAAAAAAAAATCGATGGAAAAATCGGGTGAGGATTAAAAAATAATAATAATAAGGAAGAAAAGAGCTTGGCTCCCATCTCCTTTTTGTTTGAGCTTCAGTGTACTCCTCTGTAAAATGGGTGTGATGAGGAAGCCTTCCTTGTGGCTGGCGTTGGAAGAGAAGGTTCAGCAAATCTTACAAGAATGTTGGGTGTGGCATGAGACAAGACCCTTCCCTTGGTGAGTGGGGTTTGAGGATTGGGAGCACCCTGATAGTTGCCCCCCCAACCCCCTAGTATCTTCGACCGCGAGGACGAGAGCAGCCCGCGAACTGGCAGCCTGGCAGCGCTGGAGAAACGCCAGGCAGAGAAGAAAAAAGAGCTGATGAAGGCACAGAGCCTACCCAAGACCTCGGCCTCCCAGGCACGCAAGGCCATGATTGAGAAGCTGGAAAAGGAGGGTGCCACAGGGTGAGCTGCAGAGGGCCGGGACTGAGGGTAGAGCCTAATGACCACATGGGGTGGGGCATGGGAAGCGATGGGCGGGCCATAAAACGGAAAGAGCCAGGTTGGAGCTGTGGTGGGAGGGGCCTGAAGGTAAGAAAAGCGGAGCTGAGGCCCAGTGGGTGGGCTGACAGAAGCAGTGTTCCCCATAGTCTGTGACCAACTTGTGACCGAGCTCCCTATAATATTCCCCCACCCTCTGCAGCAGCCCTAGCGGACCCCGCGCAGCCGTGCAGCGCTCCACCAGCTTTGGGGTTCCCAATGCCAACAGCATCAAGCAGATGTTGCTGGACTGGTGCCGAGCTAAAACACGTGGCTACGAGGTGAGCCCTATGAGGCCAGGCGGCGGGCGGTACCCCCAGATTGCAGGTCGGCACCTGCTCTTGGCCAAACTGTTTCTCACCGACCTTTATCCACCATGTTTAGCAGGGAAGATGGGAAGCTCTCTAATAGGATAGGGAAACAGGCTCAAAGAGGGCACATAACATGCCCTAGAGTCCAGAATAAGTGATTGCCGGGACCTAATGGTAGGCACAGTTCAGGGCCAGGCCCTACCCTTGGAGACCCCTCCTCATTGCTCTCTGGGGAGCACTGGGTAAACTATAAGTAAAGGAAGTAGTGATGGGGACATGGCCTTAGCTGGGTGGTGCTGGGCCTCTTGGTTGCTCTGTTCCTATAAGTAGCAGACATGGGAGTTGACAGACTAAGTTAGAGGAGACTCATGTTCCCACTGCTCACCTGCTATGAAGTCGTGGACAAACTATAGGGTCTCTCTGAGCCCAGTAGCCTTAGGCCTGTGATGCCAAAATACTGGGGTAGAAGGCATGGGGGAGTTGACCAGTCCTCCGACCACCCGTAGCACGTGGACATCCAGAACTTCTCCTCAAGTTGGAGTGACGGGATGGCCTTCTGTGCCCTGGTACACAATTTCTTCCCTGAGGCCTTTGACTATGGGCAGCTCAGCCCGCAGAACCGGCGCCAAAACTTTGAGGTGGCCTTCTCATCCGCTGAGTAAGTGTGGGCCTCAGCCCTACTGGTGTTGGCTGGGCGTCTGGGGCTGAGCATCTAGGCCAGGCCTAGCTGCTCCGAGGCCCCCTAAAGCTGGCCAGCTGAACTGTCAGACAGTGGCTGAGACCCCCTTCCCCAGAAAGCCCCTGTCCTCCTCCATCCTGCCCACCCGATGCTGAGTGTGCCAGGTGCCCGCCGGAACGAAGGAGCCACAGGCCCGCCTACCAGTCCCTGCCAAGGCCCACCAGGTGGCCCTGTCCATATCCCCTCCATCCTCCCTCTGCCCCCTTCTCCCTCTCCTCTGTCCTGCTCTCCTCCCACTATCACCAGAGCTTCCTGCTCCCACGGGATCCCGGCTGGAGATTCCAAAAGGAGGCTCCTGGCCCGGGCACCGTGCCCGTCCAGCCTATATAGGTGTTGCCAGAGGCTTATATAGGACATCAGCAAGCCCTCCACTTTGGAATTGTTGCCCCGTCTGCTCACCTCACCCTCAGCACTCTCTTTCATCTGTCTTTCTTTTCTGCCTTTCTCTTTCTGGTTCCCCCCAGATATCTTCCTCTTCCTCCCTCCACCTCCTCTCACGCCTCCCTCACTCCCCTTCCCTGGGGCACAGCCCTCCTCTCCAACCTGGGTGCCAACGCCATTGCCCCCCACCCCGTGTTTCCGCTTGCCCCAATAGTTCTCTGCACCTGTGACTGGTCTGGCCCCCCACCCCTGTCTGCATCGCACACCATTAGTAACTGGTAGTGAGCGGCACGTCCACGATGGGGAGGGGGCATGCGGGGGGCTGGCAGACTGCAGCACTGAGAATGTAACTGAACTCATGTCTCTGTGTATGTGTGTGTCTCTCTGTTCTATTCCCCTCTCTCTTCTCTGCCTCTTCCCCCTCTTCCCCACCTGGGCCCCGCTTCCCTGCCCCTTCCCGGCCCCCTCCCCTCCCCAGGACCCATGCGGACTGCCCGCAGCTCCTGGACACAGAGGACATGGTGCGGCTTCGAGAGCCTGACTGGAAGTGCGTGTACACGTACATCCAGGAGTTCTACCGCTGTCTGGTTCAGAAGGGGCTGGTAAAAACCAAAAAGTCCTAACCTCTGCTCGGGGCCCCACGGTGAGAAACACCTCTTCGCCCGCCTGCTCCATATGCTGGAATCTGCTCACTGGGACAGAGAAAGGTCTGGGAGGTGGGTGGTGAAAGCAGGGGGACCCAGAGAAGAGCCAGAAGGAGCCAAACATGGCCTTGCCTGTATTCTGGCAAGGCCATTCCCCTAAATGGGCAGTGATGACCCAGGTGAGCAGGACTGAGATGGAGGAAGCACTGGAGTGACCCTGGGGGAGGGACCTGACCCAGCCTGCAGGTCCAGGACAGCTATCTGAAAAAAGTGCAAACTAAGCTGAGATATGAAGGACAAAGTTCCAGCTAAAGGAGGGAAAGGAGTCCCAAACAAAAGGATGAGCCTATGCCCAGGGCTGGGCACTAGAGGTGGAGAGCATGGTATCCCCAAGGGAAGGAAGTTTAATCTGGGTGTGAGGGGGAGGTGGGAGCCATAGTCAGGAGTTTGAACTTCCTCCTCAGGACAGTAAGAGTCATAAAGGTTTCCAAACAGAGGAGGGATGTACATGATCTGGTTAGCATTCTAGAACAATCCTTGGATGAGGGATGGGGAACAAGGGAGTGGACTAGATAGCAGGAGAAGCTTAATAAGAAGCAGGACAGGCTTCCTGATGGATCCAGTTGGAGAGGCAGAAAGAGGGTCAAGGAAGTCTCCCAGGCCTCCAGTTTGGGCACTGAGAAGTCAGTAGTGTCATGCTCCATGCTGGGGAGCTCAGGATCATGGTCAGTTTCATAGGAAGATGTTCCTGGTTCGAGTCCTGGACCCCCAAGCCAACTTTGGCATTTCCTCTCTAGTCACCTCACCTCAGGGAATACAGATCCTGACCTAACTGCCCATTCCAGAAAGCTCAGAGGAGGGGAGGTCTGGGCTCAGAGAGTCCCAGGAGGATTAGGTCAGAGCTGGGCCAGAAACTGGAACTTCTGACCCCTCACCTAGTGGCTCTTTTCCTTGCCCCATCACTTTTTGTACCCATTTTGTAGAGAGATGACAGAGACCCACAGGGAGCAAGGGGATTGACTGAAGTAATGTGAATCAGGGACAGAGCTAGAGGTGCACTCGGATGCCCCTCAGAGCCTGCAGCCACTGTTGGGGGTAAGAGAGCAGCCCATGTGCACACATATACTCAGAGAAGTTGTGCAGGTGAGGAGAAGATGGGCTTGGTGCTGTGCCCAGGTCTTATATGGATTTAGGAGCTGTTGCCCAGCAGGCTGGCCTGGAGGGAGAGAGGCCAAACCCAGCACTGATCCAGTTGGAAAGTGTGACTCAGCTATGTTGTTGCTCGAATTGCCTGGTGTTTGGCCTGTCACCGGGGCAGCTGGAACCCTGAGCTGTGAGCCCCAGTGTAAACAATGGCTTTATAAGGTCTCCAGGGAAGACACCAGGGGTGGGAGGGAGTCTCACATTGGGGGAGGGAGGGTTGGATCCCTGGAGAGATAGCCACAGCTGGAAGAAGATGCAGAAAGAGGCTGTCTCTCTCTGCACCATAGTTCAGCTGGGAAAACAAGCCCACTCTGGGACAGGGCTAACCCCAAAGGCACATAGTAGTACATCAACAACAGGATCAGGAACTTCTCCTTATCCCAAGTGCTTCCAAGGTCTCAAATGAGGTAGAAAATGACTATACTGTTGCTATAAAGATGGGGAAATCAAATCACAGAACAGGGCAGGGCTTTATCTAGCATCCACAGCTGGTCAGGGATAGAGCCTGGACTGAAACAAAGGTCTCCTTCCCCTTCTTGAGCTAGGAGTAGGCCTCAGCCCTACTATGGTCCCAGGTTCGACCTTGAAGACACAAGATGGGAGGTAGTCCTGGGTTCTTTGGTGTCTTGGGAACAGGAACAATTCCTGCCTTTATGCCTTCCCTGCCAAAGGAAACTCACTTAACAACATTGACTGAGTGCATACTATATGCCAGGCAGGGTAGATGAGACGGGGAAAGGCAGAGGAGGTCTTGCCCTGGAAGAGGATGGAAGATGGAACAAGGGAGCAAACTCTAGCCTTAGAGGTTTGAGGCTGTCAGTTGCTTAGTAGCTGTAGCCCACTCACTCCAGAGTGGGGAGAGGACTCCTGCAGTAGGGAAGAGGGGGCTCCAGGCAGGTGCCAATACCCGGGGCTGGGAGCTGGGCCTGGGCCTAGCCCTGCACATAATGGGGCTTGAAACAAATGATTCCTGTGCTCTGATTCAGTTTCCCTATCAGTAAAATGATCTAGCACTCTGGAAGAAGGATGGTGGTCCCGCCCCTGAGTATGATGTAGATGGTCCTGTCTGTATTGATTGGGACTCTCATCTGCCTCTCCTTCTCTACCAAAAGAGGATAATAAGGGTTAAAGAACTGCCCCCCCACACACATACCTGCACCCACATATCTCCCTGGCCATCTCACACAACAGGGTTGTCTGCAGGAGGTACCAAGCCAGAGAACAGGCAGATAATCAGGCTCGGAGTGTCACTGGGGCAGGCCTGGCTGGAGGGAAAAGTTTGCCAGGGTTAAGGCCCCTCCTGTGCAATGGCCCAACTGAGAGGCTTGTGCCAGCTGGAGTGTACCACTGAGGGTGAGCAGATGGTGGCCCTCCAGAGAGAAGTGGGAGGGGTCTATAGTCAGGACCGCCACAGGGGTAGGGGTAGAGACTAGTCCAGTACCCTGCCCTGACTGAGATGAGGTGCAGCTCTCCTCTTTCTGCATCTCCACTTGCCTGGCCTTGCTTCCCACAAAAGTGCCTCCAGGCTTGGATGGGTGGAGCTTGGGGCTTCCTGCCTTCCTGGAAGGCTCCCCCACCACCACCACCACCACCACCACCATCACCACCACCACCTTCCTTCGGTCCACTACGGAGAGTATGGAACTTACAGAAGACCAGCAGGCTTTGGCAGTAAAAAAGACATCCGGGTAAAGGCTTCACTGCAAGAGCCGGGGCAGCGCTGACAACCACCCCTGTGCCCCCTCCCGCAGGATGCTGGTGGACTGCGTGCCCCTGGTGGAGGTGGAGGACATGATGATCATGGGCAAGAAGCCCGACCCCAAGTGTGTCTTCACCTATGTTCAGTCGCTCTACAACCACCTGCGGCGCCACGAGTTGCGTCTGCGTGGCAAGAATGTCTAGCCTCCCGCCCCGCACGGCCTGCCCGCGGCAAGCTGCCCCCACCATCCACCACCATCCAGGCACCCTCCCCTCTCTGTGCGCCTGCCACCTGCCCACTGCTGCCCTGTCTGTCGCGACACCCTCCCTCACATACACAAGCAGCATTTTGATAAATTATTGGTTTTCAAGGACACTGACTTGTCTCTGCCTCTCTTTGTGGGGCTGAATGGAGGGCAGCTCAGCAAGGTATGCCGGGGTGCCCCCTCTGGTAACTAGGCAGGTAAGGGTTCAGTGGTATTTGGGGAGGGGGGACACCTATTCCCCATCCCACCCCCTGCAGCAAAGAAGGAGTCCAGTCTCTTTTAAGACGTAAGAGGTTTTAGTGGAGCTAAAGGGGGATTAGCAGGAAGGAATAAGAGGGAATTGAAAAGAACCCCCAACTACATCCCTGCCGGCCCTGGGTCTGGGCTTCGGCCCTCAGCGAGGGAGATGCTCCCGGGACACTGAGCGCTTCATTCTGTCCCCAGGGCTCAGGCAGGGGGGTGCATCACTCTCTGACCTACAGGTCAGCGTGGTCAGGAGCGCTTTCGGCAGGCCTAGCAGGTGCCTTCAGGTACTCCGGAGGGACGGGTTCGTCTGGTGTAGCCTTGCGATAGAAGCCGAGCTCCTGCACCAGCGCGTTGATCTCCTCGCGGGTCATTTCACTGAGTGGGATTCGCTAAAGTGAAGGGACTGGGTCAGTGCACTGCCCTGATTTTCGCCCCACCTTCCCTGTCCACCTACCTCCCAAGTGCTCACCTCCAGCTCCTCATAGCGGTGGCCTAGCAGCACGAGCTCTGGGTCGGCTCCAGGGAGGTGTTTCATTACCAGGTTGTGGCTGGACAGTTAAGGTGGGTAGTAGTGGGCCAAAGCAGAGGCTCCTGCAGCCTTGCCAAAGTGAACAGCACAGCCTTGTTTGCCGAGGTAGGGCAGGTATCACCATTTACACAGAAGGAAATTAGGGTCCAAAGTAGTAAAGGGCCCTCTCTCCATCCCTGTGTCTGTGACAGTCTTCATTAGTCAATTTCATTTGCCTACCCAACTCGTTGACCACCTCAGAATTCTCTGCCACTACCAATCAATTCTACTTGTCAGATGAAAACCATTTATCATCCTGTCCGTGAAATTAAGTGGAAGGAGATTCTCCCAGATTCTGTCCCCATTCTCCCTCCCCCAGAACAGAAGAAGGATACTAGAATGGGATGTCCTGGGTGACAAAGGCCTTCACCTAGGGAGGAACCAGAGCATCAGACCCCAACCCACTCTAGGTACCAACTGGAAACTGAAGACCAGTGAAGTCACAAAGCAAGTCAGGTGCAAGTTCCTGACCCCAGCCCCGAGTTCCTCCCCAGCCCAATCATTGGGACCATATTGCCCATCCCTCAAGAGGCTCAGGGGAGACAGTTTCCTTCAAACTCACCTCCTTTAGTCGATTCAGCTGTCATCCCCCACAGGTCTGGAAGGGGACAAAATTAGATAGGTCAGGAGTTAACCTCACACCTGTCCTAACCATGACCTCAAAGCCATTTCACTGTTACCTCCCAGTTGGGTCAGGCTGTGGATTACCCCTAAAGCAACAGTTCCCAAGGTGTGGAGATGGAGGCCTCTTGTAAACAGAAGAGGGAACTCTGTATAGGTGGGGAAACTGAGGCCAAGGAATACCAAGGGAAAAGAAGACAAGTCCAGAGACCCTAAAGGCACTTATAGACCTTGGGACTCTTGTCTGCACATCCCGTTGACTGTTGAGTCACTCCCAGTGTCCAAGAGAAAGAAATGATCACCCTATTCCTCTCAGGCAGTAGAGACCTGGGCCTTATCTTTGGTCCCTAGAGCCTCAGGGTGGGGCAGACTAGAAGGAAACAACTCAGAAATGCCCTGGGCACCCCCATTAGAGACACCTGCCATCTGGTCTCTACCCCACCCCAAACAGAGCTGGCCCTCCCTGCCACCTGTGGCCTAGGCCAACAGACCATCTGGTTGCTTCTCTAGCAAGGGAGGATGGGAAGACCCCTCCTGCACTCCCTGGGGGGATAGGGGCACCTCCCAGCAGGATTCCAGACCCCAGGACCACCCATTCTAGTCTTCCTTCCTTCTCTAGCCCCTCATTTTGTCAGATAGCCAACTAAGGCCCAGAGAGGGGTTGTGATGCTCCAAGTCACACAGCAAGACAGGAACTCTGGTGGAGAATTTCCTCCTGGAGAAGTGTGGGGGTGG
This sequence comes from Molossus molossus, assembly GCF_014108415.1. Lineage (NCBI taxonomy): Eukaryota > Metazoa > Chordata > Mammalia > Chiroptera > Molossidae > Molossus > Molossus molossus. The sequence continues at coordinate 20,175,303 of NW_023425358.1, read as the reverse complement.
AGAGCTGTTGCAGAGTAAGTATTAGTAATGCAGTTCCTAGCCCCCTTCTCTGGCTCCTGCTTGGTGGGGGGAAGCACCCAGAAAGTCTTCCCTCTCCCGGGAAAAGAAAAAGAGACTATCAGGAACTAGGGTGGGGCAGGAATTCCAGGAAAAAGTGGAGCGATGGGGGAGAGGGGGTTTGGGCTCCAGAGGGCAGGTTTGGGAGAGTCATAGGCCAGGAGAAGAGGTAAGGGACAGGGTCAATGTGTCTGGGGGCCCGCTGTCTGATCAGATGGGGAGTTGGGGAGAAGCTCGGATTTCTAGGCCGCAAGATAGAATGTCTCAGGCTTCCATGGTGCGTGATAGGGAGTCCAGAGGCTGGGGTGTAGGAGGGATGGTCCCGAAGCCGATGGGGACTTGGGAGTCGGAAGGGTCCTGGGACCAGAGCGGACAGTGGTTCCCAGGCTAAGGGGCCGCAGGGCTCGGGAGCGGTGGCTCCCGGGCTGGGGGCCGACTCACTCACCTCTACCCGGGCTCGGGCCAGGCCGTGCAGACGGTTCCAGTCGGGCCGGAAGGTGGCGGCGGCCGCGAGTGCCGCGAGTAGCAGCAGCAGGGGCGGCGGAGGCAATAGGAGGCTCATCAGAACCAGTACGAAGAAAATCCGCAAACTAGAGGTGAAAACACCCGGCCGCCGCGCCACGTCTGGGCCTGCAGACTGGCTCCGCCCCCGCTCGAGGCCCCGCCCCACCTGGGGCCCACGCCCCCTGTTCCGGGTCTCCGCCCCAGGGCCCGCTTGGAGTCTTGCAGCTTGCTCCCGGCGGGGTTCTGGCTTCTCTCTGGCCCTCGGGCCTTTACTTTCCCAGTCCCGAGAGTGTCCACACTCCCTCTGCCGACCATGGACGCTCTGGCAGGATGCGGCCAGACAGCGCCTCCTCACACCTGCAGGGGGCGCTGGCGGGATGCAGACCTACAGGGGAGTTTCTGAAAGCTGCACAACTTCAAGATAGGGAAACCGGGGTCTGGGGAATCCTTGTTTACGTTTCTTATCTCTCTGGATGAAATTTCAATTAGGATTTCAGTTCCCTAAAGTACATGTTGTGGCGATAGCAACATTACGTACTCTATAGGAGCTTGGAGAATAAAAAGGTTAATACCCATAAAGCCTTTTAGAACAGTACCCAGCAGTGTTAATTTTCACTATTTCATTCCATACCTCATAAAAGCCCTATGAACTCCGTTTTGCAGGTTAGGAAACAGGCTCAGGAAGGTAAAAATGATTAAGTTTTGGATCTGGGATTTGCCTATGGGCTCATCTCACCAAACCTCCCCTTCAAGGCTAAGGCAAACACAGCAAATTGATCACATTCCTCTTTCTCACTGAATCTACACTGGGACTCAGAATGTTGCTCAACATCAAACCAAGGCTGCATTATGATTTTCATGTACCCTAGGCATTTTTTGCTTTCCTGGGCCCCTTTCTTCATTAAGAAAACATACTAAAAATTGGATTTTATAACTGCTTTGATAAAAAATAATATAATCCAGAATGGATTCATTATTATGTATATTTTTTATTCTCATTTTAAAAGAAATTAAAACTATAACATATTCGCCCTGTTTGGGTGGCTCAGTTAGTTGGGTGTCTTCTTATACACCAAAAGGTTGTGGGTTTGATTCCCCATCAGGGCACATGCCTCGGTTGCTGGTTTGATTTCCAGTTGGGGTGCATACAGAAGTAACCAACTGATATTTCTCTCTCTCTCTCACCTCCCCTTCCTCTCTCTCTAAAAAAAAATATTGTGGACCCCTAAAAGTATCACAGACCCTAGACACTGAACCTAATGGATGTCAGGTCTGCACTAAGGCCTTCGCTCATTCCCTGCTACCTCCCATTTACTGACTTCATTATAAAGGTATAATAATGATAGAGCTGTTATTTTATGTCCATTCTCTATAAATACATAAAGATACTGTAAATATAATTGGTTCTGTCCAGATTTTTGATATGATAGGCTAGGTCTAACACTCCTTTGACTGCTGTGGAAGTGTGAATTCATCCAAGCTTCTGAAGGGCAATTTGACTCAAAAAATCAAAACCCTAAAAACATTTCTTTGACTCAGTCATTTCTTCTCAGGATTTGGCCCAAAATAATCTTAAGAGAGAGGAGTAATGGTTAGATCAAGCTTGTTTATCAAAATACTATTTATCATCCTGGCCTGTGTGGATCAGTTGGTTGGGTGTTGTTCTGTGCAGGGAAAGGTTGCTGGTTTGATTCTGTGTCAGGGCATATGCCTGTGTGGGCTCGATCCCCAGTAGGAGGCGTGCAGGAGGCAGCCGTGGATGTTTCTATCACATCTGTGTTTCTCTCTCTTCCTTCCCTCTCTCTAAAAATCAATGAAAAAAATCTTTAAAAATTTTAAAAACGATAAATAGTGGTGAAAAACTGGAGATACAACCTAAGTATGTCACAGCAGGGAATGAATTAAATTAATGATGATACCTTTATAATGTAGAAAACCATGCAATTGTTTCAAATGATGTAGCATAGGGTTGAATGACATAAAGAATGTTCATTGTGCCTGGCACATGTGGCTCAGTGGATTGAGCACCGCCCATGGACTGATAGGTCCCAGTTCAATTCCCAGTCAGGGCACATGCCCGGGTTGTGGGCTCAGTCCCCAGTAGGGGACGTGCAGGAGGCAGATGATTGATGTTTCTCTCTCACATGGATGTTCCTATCTCCTTCTCCCTTCCTTTCTCTCTAAAAAACAAACAAACAAAAAAAAATCAATAAAAACATTTAAAAAATAGTTTATTCCCTTTTTAAAAAGAATGTTCATTGTTATGATATAAATTACAAAAAAAAATCATCACACTATGAAACAGCAGTATCAGTTGGAGTTATGATGCTCTGGGCTTCAAGTCACAGAAACCCCAACTGACTTAATAAAGGGCATGTGTTGGCTCAACTAACAAAAAAGTTGAATGGCATTCTGCTTTCCATAGTTTCAGCTGATCATTAGGCCAGCTACCTGCATGGTGTCAAGATGGCTGCCAGCACTAACCAGGACTGCAGACTTCTTTGTTCACATCTAATCGAGGGATAACTTTTTTTTTTTTTGTAATCTCCTCAGGAGAGTAAATAAGCTTTCTTTCCCAAAAGTCCCCAGCAAAAGCCTCCTTATATCTTACTAGTCCATTCATGATCCAGTCATGTGGCTGAAAAAATTGGAATTACTTGTTGGCTTAACCATTGAGACCCATTCCTGAGGCCTGTCAAGGATATGGGCTGCAATGAATGTTATGGCAACAACAGAGTAGACAACCAATTTTATGAAATATATATGTGTAAATATACAGGATGGGGCAAAATTAGGTTTACAGTTGTTCATATGGAAAATAATCCAATAATTAATAAATAATAATATAAGAATAAATTCCATTTTGCATATTCACAACTGTAAGCCTACTTTTGCCTCACCCTATATATGCCTAGACCAACAACCAAATCTAGAAGGAAACAACCCAAAAAGCCAAAATAATCATTTCTTGGTAGATGAAATTATAGGTGAATTTTTTTTCTCCTTTACACTTTTCCTGTATTTTCTATAATAGACATCTATTACCTACACACAAATAGTAAACTTTGTTTTAGAAACCAATGGGACATATGTCACAGGCTCCCTCTACCCCACCCCAAACTCCAGCAAGGGCTTCAGAGTGGCTAAAGCCAGAGGCCCCATGGAGCATGCGGTTTTTCTGCTGACAGAACCAAGCCTCAATGCCCTATGAGCCCATGTAGTTCACTGGATAGATGCCACCAAACCACTCTCATTACATTAACCTGGACTCTGTGGCCTGAAGGGGCCACAAGCTGGGCTGCTGAGGGTTGACTAGCCAGCCGATGGAACCAGTGATAGAGACACTGGCCACAATAATATCAGGAACATTCTGGCATTAGCAGCCATGGGAGGCCCAGGATCTCCCAGAACAATCTCTGCTTTTAATCCATTTGCTTATGTGGCAGTTTGTAATCTAGGCCAGTAGCTTTCCTCAGGTAGGGCTGGGTTTAGGGTTTAGTCTTGATGGGGTCAGGCTCAGACAGAATCAGGGTCAGCCCTTAGCATAGGGTCAGGGTTAGAACTGAGCCTGGGGCTGGAGTTTAGTGAATGATTAGGCTTGGGCCTCTGTGACCAGGATCAAGGCTCAGTCTGTGACTTCACTCAGGGCTCAGCCTTTGACTAGGTTCAGTGCACAGTCTGAGGTTAGGGGTCAGTGTGTGACCAGTCTTGTGTGACCCAGGGTCAGAGCTCAGTTTGAGGTCAGGATTCAGTCAATTGATTAGGCTCAGGGCTCAGTCTGTAAACAAGATCAAGACTCAGTCTTCCACCAGGTTCAGGGTTTAGTTAATGACTGGACTTGGAGCTCAGTCTAAACTTGGGGATAGGGCTCAGTCTAAAATCAAGAGTTGGTCTAGACTAGGTTTAGAGTTGACTCGGTCTTCAACTAGAATTAGGGCTCAATCTGGGTCCAGAATCAAGGTCTCAAGTTGGGATCAGACTTAGTGAGGTTTGGATCAGGCGCTGTACGTGACCAAAGTCAGGATCAGGCATGAGATCAGGGCTCAGTTAACACTAAGATCGGGGCTCAAGTTGGGTCTGGGATCAAGGTCAGGATTAAGTCTGGCTTTATGCTTTGTTCTGAGTGCTATTAAAAACGTTTCTGAAGACATGGGAGCCCAAGGCAGATTGGCCCGCAAGAAATAAGAGCCTCCAGGTAATCTATGTCCCTGCAATAAGCCTCTCCTTGCCTGCTAAAGCTGGGTGTCCTAGAGCCTTCTAACCTACATGGCTCTGCTGCCTGAGATCCCCTCGCACCAGAATAAAAATAGCCACTCACTTCAGAGCAGCTGACAGCGGGTGCCAGGCTGCCTAAAAGGAGAGGGAGTGGAGGAGGGGGAAGAGGGATGTGTGACCTTGGAAAAGTCATCCTCCTCCTTGAGCCCATTTCCTGATAGGCAAAATGGGAGGTAAAGATGACACCTACCCCAGAGGGTGAGAACAAAGGGACAATGACATAACATGTGGCACTTGGTATCAATAAGAAACCCTGAAGTCTTGGGAGGAATAATGCTCCTCCATGCCCTGTATACTTTCTCCTCTGGGAAGCTCTTCCTAAAGCTTACCTTTTGCAGCTTCCCCAATACATGTAGAACCCTCTACATCTCAAGCCATATCTCAGTGGCCACAGTGTGGCCTACCTCACAGTGGGCCTGGGTTAGGGTGACCAGGGAGTAAAAGGAAGGACAGACCCTTCTGTACCATTACCACTTACAGGAGCCCCTGGGAGGCGGAAAGAGGAAGAGGAGGAGGAAAGAGGAAGGTGTATACACCTGCTCATGGTATATTTACTCTGAGCCAAAGGGCCATGACGGCATATTTCCAAACTGTGCTTCCCTTCACAGACGGAACCTTCCATACTCCATACCTTTGCACCTGCGGCTCTCTCTGCTTCCCAGGGCATTTTTCCTCTTTTCAATTTAGCAACATGGACCCACGATCAAAGAAGGGGTTCAATGGTCACCTTTGTGAGGGAGGATTATCCACTATCTCCCTGGGAACCCCATGATCTGTCCCTTACTGGCTGTGTAATCCCTAGGCCTCAGTTTCTTCCTCTGTCAATTGGGGATCTTACTGCCAACCTTCCAGGGTTACTATGGAGAGTCACCAAGATAATCACCAACCACCAGCTCTGTCCTTTCATATTCCCAACCCAAACAGGCTGAAGGTTAGCACTAAAAATTTCCAGAAAGGGGCTGGACAAGCTGTACCCTGTGCCTCGGTACACACCCCACCCCCTGGAGTGAGGGAAGGGAGAGAGCCAGCTATCTGCAGCAAGGGGGCGGTTCTCCCTGGCAGCTGCCCCCAGCCTGCCGCCCTGAGCCCCAGAGCCTGTTATCAACCTCCTTAGTCATCACATCAGGAGCTCAAATATAGCTCTTACCCCGCTCCCTTCTCAGCTGAGGTCCACCCCCCACCTTCTTTCCCTGGTAAGGCCATGTCTGGGTCTCAGAGTCTCTTCCCCTCCCCTCCAGGGATACAACTACACTGGGCCTCGGTTTCAGCATCCACCAAATGGAAAGGTTGGAGATGAGAATGATGATATTATTGATGATGAGAACTCCAGAGCACCTACCCTTACTGAGAACTTACTTGTGTCAGATTCTGTGCTAAGCTCCATATGTACTATCTTGTTGAATTTTCACAGCAACCTTAAGAAGTATCAACTGTTCTTACCTCCCTTACACAAACTTTCCCAAGTAGGTCAGTAGCAAGGTCAGAAAGAAAGTTTCCTGCAGGGTCTGAGCTCAGGGAAGGGAAATCCTTGGCTGCCCAGCTGGGGCTCAGGAGTCCTCTGCACACTCATTTGCTTGGCTTCCAAAGGGTATTGATGCCCTTGTCCCAGCCCTCATGGATGAGCCCGAGGACTGGCCCCAGGGGATCTGGATTGTATTAGAAGCTGGTACTTTTGGGGGTCTCAATTTTATCATTCATTAAATAGGAGTCAGAGGGCTGCATAGAGGAAGTTCAATTTACCTTCCCTCTCTGGTGGCCTGCATACCACTACCATGTCTACTCTCACCTCCTTCCTCACCACCACCACCACCTTCACCTCCAACTCCACCATGACTTCTTCCATCAATATAGCATCCCACTGCCTCTTCTGCCCCATTTCTCCTCCACTTTTACTATCACCCTCATCACCATTACACCACCCCCTCATTCTACTTCCTCCACCACCAACATCTGTACCTGTGTTATCACCTCCTCTGCTGTCATCACCATGAACTCCACTACCTCCTCCATCACTGTCAGCCCTAAACTTCCATCATCATAGTTACATACATCATCATCTCCATCACTACAATCACCTACCCCATCATCACTATCATCACCTCCACCATTACTGTCTAAAAACTTTCTACCCCAGGGCCTTGATATGATCTTGATCTCCCCCTCTGCAAATTCCAGCCTCACAGAGTTGCTGGCCCAGAAACACAGACTAGACCCAGAGACAGTGAAGCAGATGTGAATAGCCTATCCAGGGACAGAAAGTCATTTGTCTACATGACTTTCATGTAGGGAACCACACAGGCCTATGAGAATGCAGAGGTGACTGTTGACTAACAGGGAGCTCTGAGCACAAAACTGAACATTTTCCTCCTAAATTTAGTAAGATCACTCTAAGCAATCCAGCAACTCTGGAGAAATTGAGATTTCAGGGACTGCTTAGCAGATAAGAATGAAAATGGAGGGGAGGAAGAAGCAGAGGACCCATAGACGTCCCTGAACCTTGTCACTTATTTACTCTTCTCGTTCATTCATTCAACAAACATTTCCCTAGTCCTGTTAGAGACCAAGTCTTGTGCTAGGTTCTGGCCAAAGAAGCTCCCAGGACCCTCCTGCCAGTCCATTCCCCCACTGCTGGCCCTTCTCCATCCCAGTCCCCTTCCTCCAGATACTCCAATTAGCTTGTACTGCTCTTGGGTCACTGAGGATGCTCCATTTCTTCACCGAAACTCAGGAGACCTCCCCAGCTTACTAGGTGACCTTGGACATGTCCCCCTCTCAAACCACACCCACTGAGTACAGGAGAAAGAGAAGCTGAGAGGAACCTGGCTGAGATGGACCTGGCTATGGAGATGTCCTAGGGTAGGCAGTAAAGTGTCTACAGAAGATGAGAGGCCAGTGCTGAAGCTGAGATGGGAAAGGACTCCAGTAACTGGAGCCTGAGTGTCTGGCTTTGGGATAAAAAGGATAGAGCCAGGCAGGGGGCGGGCACCAAGGCCTGAAAATGGGGCAAGGGTGGGGGCCAAGGCAAGTCCTGAGCTGGAAGGGCACCAGGAAGGTCACAGGATCAGGGTAGGGACTCAGGTGTCCCTGAGGCCCTTAAGGGGGTGCTGACCTCTGAGTTACTTATCTCTACCCTCAGGTGTGTCAATGCCCCTCCCTTGGGCAAGGGCCAACCAGACCTACTGGTGGTAGTGGGGCAGGTACAGACAGACTACTCCATGCTGCCAAGTGGGACCCAGATCAAGCTAATGGGCACACTTTCCCACACCCCCATGACTGTTCCAACTTCAGCAGTTAGCTTGAAGGGTTCCCAGTGGGTAGGACACCTTGCCCTGGCCACCACTAGGTTAGGAAGTGGGTGCCTGTGCCTTTAAATTCTCAGCAGGTTGAAACGGCTGATGACATCACTGGTTCCCGGGAGCGGAGGAGCTGGAGCTAGAGCCAGAGCCTGAGGGAGTCCTGGCTGCCAGGGGCTGCAGACATGGAGGACCACAGCAGCAGTGGCAGCGGGAGGCCAGGAACCCTGGCTGGCCTGGGGCCCCTGGCCATGCCCCACGGGGTTTTCCAAACTGGAGCACCCTCCAAGGTAAGACCCCTAAAGCCTAGCCTCCCCATTCCTTATCCTTGGTTCCACACCCCCACACACACTGCAGGCACCCTGGTGCCCCGGCTGAGATGCTGGCACTCTCCTCTGTCCACTGAGCAGGGATGGGTGAACAGGGCACCCTGCAGCTTGAGGGGACAGTGATGGAACACCCAGAGAGAAATGGAGTTAGCTATCTCCAGGAGCCTCCCAGGAGAACACTGTACTGGGTGTTAGGGGACCCAGCTGTGCTCCAGCTTTGCTGTGTGACCTTGGACAGGTTGCTTGTCCTCTCTGAGCCAATGCAAAATGAGGAGGCTGGTCCCTGAAGACTAAAACTGTGACATCTGGGATGTCTAAGTTGTTAGTGCTGGAGGCGGTGTGGTGGTTGTTGTTGTTGGAGGGGGGTGCATAGTGGGATACCTGGAGCCAAGGAGGATGTCCAAATGCAGTCTTAAAGAGCTGAGTTTGGGGAGGGAGGTGGAGGCAGAGTTTCAAGTTCTCTGAACCGAGAAGGGCACAGGATACAGACAGACTGCATCTCTGGAGGCAGGGATAGGGCCACCCTGGGGCAAATGCAAATATTCTGCCCTCCCTGGCAAAGGACATTATCCTGTTTACTGGAGACAGGGGCATCAGAAACAAGAGACAGATAGGGAAGGAAAAGGAGGTCCCTACAAGGGCTGGCTGACCCCCACTCCACCTGCTGGACTAAAGGAGGCTGCTTCCCTGTCCTCACAGGTTGTTTGAGAGAAAGTGAAAAGGGAAAGAGGGTATAACCTGGGCACAGAGTGGTGTGATGCCAGAATCCACCGAGTTTTGTACTTGCTCTGAATATTAGAATCACACTTGGTGAAGATGGACTATTCAACAAGGCTCAAATGGAATCCTAGCAAATGTTGGGCTCATAAATGCAGAAAATATGAGACTAAGTTTTCCCAGGAACCAGGTGTGGCCAGAGACCCTTCACCAGGTTCCTTTGTTTTACAGACAGGAAAACTGAGGCCCTGGGAAGACAGGTGCTTGCCTAAGATCACACAGAGCTGGGCTTGGAATAGATATGGCCATTCTCAGCCCCAGGCTCTTGCTACTGCAATGGAGCTCTGGGAATGGGTGAAGAGGACAGAGAGGGCTGTGGCCAAGGTTTGAAATGTTTGGTGGGGGAAACTTGAAGATTCCTGGGAACTGTGGAGGAAGGAAAGGGTATTGAGCAGACTGGACCTCACATGTCCAGAGCGAGCAGATCTGGGGTGTCAGGTCAATAACCCTTGGCCAGGGAAGCAGCACGGATTGCAGGGAGTTTGCCCAGAAAAACTGGCTCCAGCCATCCAACACTTCAGAGTGGCCAGGGAGTGGGTGCCAGTGGGGAATGTTCAAACTCACACTCTGCCTCATTTGAATTAGCGGTCTTAGTTTCCACATCCCTGAAAGAGGTGTCAGGCTTGAGGGAGGGGATAAGGTTCTGTGTCCTGTTTCCCCCGCAAAGAGGAGCTGATTTGCCACAGGATGGATTGAGGTAAGAAATTAGGAAGAACTTTCTTGGAAAGATGTACATTTCTTAGCTAGATGGAGTCTTCTGGGGTCTATATGGAAGTCGTGGCCCAAGCCACTGGTTAGGGTTACCCTGTGTCTTTAACTTGTCCTCTACAAGGTGGACTCAAGTTTTCAGCTCCCAGCCAAGGAGAATGCAGCCCCGGTACCCTTGGAACCAAGGCTGGCTCTGGCACCTACTGGGCCACATGCTGCTATGCTACCTTCCTCAGAGGGGCCAAGACAGGCTCTGGCATCTCCTCGACCCCTCCTGGCGTCACTGTCTACCCCTGGAGGGCAGAAAACAGCTCCTGCCTGTCACAGCCCCAGCCTGGCTCCAATGTCTATGGGCCAGTTGGTGATGTCTGCCTCTGCTGGGCCGAAGCCTCTTCCAGCAACATCAGGCTCAGCCCTGGCTCCAACATCCCTGGGGCAGCTGGTGATGTCTGCCTCAGCCATGCCGAGGCTGCCACCAGCCACCCTGGGGCCCAGGCTTGCTCCAATCACTAGGGACCAGAAGCAGGTATCACCTGCATTTGTGAAACCCAAGCCAGCACTGGCCACTTCAGGCCTGAGCCTGGCCCTGGCATCTGAGGAGCAGCACCCACAGCCCTCCTCCAACTCTTCTCCAATGCCCAGTCCAATTCTATCGCCCTCTCAGGAACAGACCCTGGCTCCAGCATCCATGACATCAGCCCCGGCCTCTGTGGGACGGACACCAGCTAAACAGAGGGATGCCCCAGCCCCTAGACCTCTCCCCCTTTCTGAAGGGCATCTCCAGCCTCCAGCTCAGGCTTCCAGTCCTGGGGAGATTGTATCTTTGATCCAATCTCCCCCAGACCCCTGGATCTCCCCCTCCTTTAGAGCCAGACCCGAGGCCCCCCACAGCAGCCCTGAGGATCCTGTCCTGCACCGGCCACCTCAGACACTTCCCCTGGATGTAGGCCAGGGCCCTCCGGAGCCTGGCACCCGCTCCCCAGGACTTCTGTCTCCCACCTTCCGACCAGGAAACCCCTCAACCCAGACTGTTCCCCCACCTCTGCCCAAGCCACCCCGATCTCCCAGCCGCTCCCCTAGCCGCTCTCCCAACCGCTCCCCCTGTGTCCCCCCAGCCCCTGAGATAGCCCTCTCCAGGTCTGGCACCCAGGGTGCAGGGCCTGGTGGGCATCTGAGCCCCAGCCTTCAGCCCCGAGAAATTTCAGCCCCAGTCACCACCTCCTCTTCTACATCCACCTCATCACCATCCTCCTCTTGGTCAGCTCAGCCTACCTGCAAGAGCGACCCTGGCTTCTGGTGAGGGGGCCCTCTCCCAGGAAAGATTGTGGGGGCTTGAGCTCTGAGATTAGCCATCTTTCTAGGGTGGTTTGCCCTAATCTACCCTAGTTTTCCTCCCTGAGGAGGGGTCCTTGGGGGTGCTGGGCCCACTCTGAGATCCTCAGAAGACAGCATCCCCTCCTAAAGGACTTGCCCACCCTTACCTCAATTGATCTCCCCTGGGGGAGTCTGGAAGGAGGGATACTGGGCCCACTGTGGGTCCTTCTGAGGGATTACACCCAAACCTACCTCAGTTTATTTCTCCAGAAAGAGAAAGAGCCCTGTGGGAGGGAGATTGAGGGTGAGAGAGTGGTGCCCAGAGTAACCCTTCTTATACTGGCACCCCCAGGATCACCGTGGTCACGTGGAATGTGGGCACTGCCATGCCCCCTGATGACGTCACATCCCTCCTTCACCTGGGCGGTGGCTGCGATGACAGTGACCAGACAGACATGATTGCCATAGGGTGAGGGGGCAGGGTGGCTGGACCCTCTCCCCAGCCTTTCATGCCTCCCAGACCCTTATTCATGGGAGGGGCTTCTAGGGTGTCCCTCAACCCAACGGCCACCTCACACCACACCCCAGGTTGCAGGAAGTGAACTCCATGATCAACAAGAGGCTCAAGGACGCGCTCTTCACAGATCAGTGGAGCGAGCTTTTCATGGAAGCACTCGCGCCTTTCAACTTCGTGCTGGTAACGGCTCCCTCACCCTCTGGATGGGCAGAGACCCCTGGATTCCTGTCTCTACATCTGCCTTGACTCACTGTGGGGTCCACTGTTGCCGGGTCTATGAAAAGGGAGGATGGAGGAGCAGACCGTAAGGACGGGAAAGGGCTGGGGGAAGCTGGGGTTGTGCCCTGTCCCTCAGTCAAGTCGCCCCCCCACTGCAGGTGAGTACTGTGCGGATGCAGGGCGTCATTCTGCTGCTGTTCGCCAAGTACTACCACCTGCCCTTCCTGAGGGACGTGCAGACGGATTGTACGCGCACTGGCCTGGGTGGCTATTGGGTGAGCGCGGGAGTGGCCGGGAGTGGACAGAGCCCTAGAGGGTTCGTGGGTTAGTCCCCAGGCCCGCTGCATGGGCAAAGTCTCCCCACACTCCACCCCTTACTCTAAGGCCCCCCTCTCCCCAAACCTGTCTACCTCCACACTCTATTTTCTAGACTCCGCCCCCTTTCTCTCTTTGCCCGGGGCTGGGAAAGGGGGTGTCCCAGAGCCCTGCCCCTTTTCCTAGTACCCACTCCTCTCCAAGCCTCCTCCACAGGGCTGGCTGTCCCCTTCCCTCTGTACGCCCAGCCCAGTGCCCCACCTCCTTGCCTGGACCCCGCCCATGACCCGCCCAATGTTGCCTCTCAAGGGCAACAAGGGTGGAGTGAGCGTGCGACTGGCCGCCTTCGGGCACATGCTCTGCTTCCTGAACTGCCACCTGCCAGCACACATGGACAAGGCAGAGCAGCGCAAAGACAACTTCCAGACCATCCTCAGCCTCCAGCAGTTCCAGGGGCCGGGGGCACAAGGCATCCTGGATCACGAGTACGGGCCAGGGCGGAGCCAAATGGAGCTTGGGCAGGGCTAGTGAAGGAGAGTGTCACTAACTTGCAAGAAAGAACTTGGTACTATCCTGGGTGGGCCTTGTGAGGAAAGGCGGGGCCTATGAAGGTGGGTCACCGCCCAAACTACATCTATAAACTTGAATGCTGGGTAAGTTTGATGGGGGCAAAGACTGCAGGGTGGAGCTTTGCCAAGGGGTTGAGCCATTCTGAGAGTCTGAACCTAACTTTCCTCTAGATCCACACCCCACTGCTATTCCTTGGTAGGCTGGAGGCTCTGTGGCCACCCAGCCACAGTGTTGTTGGGTTGGATGGGGGTGGAGAAGGATCTGGGTTAGGTTCTTCCACCCCATGGACCATGCTGACCTCCACCCCCGAACAGCCTCGTATTCTGGTTTGGGGACCTAAACTTCCGCATCGAGAGCTATGACCTGCACTTTGTCAAGTTTGCCATTGACAACAACCAGCTCCACCAGCTCTGGGAGAAGGACCAGGTGTGGAATCCCAGCCTACACCCCAAATTCCCTAGCACACAGAACATGCTTCAGGATACACCTGTACCCTAGGTTATGGTCTTTGCCCGCACCTGCCCTGCCCAAGCTGTTGTCCAATTCTTTCTTTCTGGACCCTCACAGCTCAACATGGCCAAGAACACCTGGCCCATCCTCAAGGGCTTCCAGGAGGGGCCCCTCAAATTTGCACCCACCTTCAAGTTTGATGTGGGTACTAACAAATATGATACCAGGTGAGCTCAGCACTGGATGAGGTGGGGATGTGGGCTTAGGTCTTCTAGATAAGGGAGACAGGGAAGAGGGACAGGAGGCAAGGCTAGGGGCTATACTTTGACCCACTGCCTCTGAAACTCGGGCCTGCCCACTGCAGTGCCAAGAAGCGGAAGCCAGCCTGGACAGACCGTATCCTGTGGAAGGTCAAGGCTCCAGGTGGAGGTTGCAGCCCCTCAGGACAGCAGAGCCACCGGCTCCAGGTGACCCAGCACAGCTACCGAAGCCACATGGAATACACAGTCAGTGACCACAAGCCTGTGGCTGCCCAGTTCGTCCTGCATGTGAGTCTTGGCCTCACCCTCTTCTCATGACATCCCCAAGCTCAGCTCAGCATTCTACAGCCCACCCCTTGCATCTGCCCTTAGCAGTATCCATTTGTTGTAGCAGATATGATCTCCATTTTCAAATGAAGAAACTGAGGCTCAGAGACACAACATTACTTGCCCAGGATCACATAGCTGGTAAAGGGAAAAGTTAGGAATTGAACCCAGGCTAGTCTGGCTTCAGAGTCCATGCCTTTTCCACTAATCACTAATTCCCTTCTTCCGAGAAAGTTTTAGGACAACTTATGTTAAAATTCACATATATAAGACCAGCAAACTCAAAATGTTTACTTTAATCCTATGCAGCTTTCATTCATATTAATTTATTATTTATTAACTGTCATATTATATGCCAGGCATTCTAAGAGTACGGTAGTGAGGGGGAAAGGGAGTAGAGATATAAAATATACAAAGCGAACCTCTAGTTACTATAGTTTAGCATTTTGTTTAGGATTGAGGTCCCTAGTTGCCAAAATAAAGAAAGGGAAATGCAAGAATGTCAGAACTGGACCTGAGAGACTATGTAGTCCAACTTTCTGTTTTCCTATGGGGAAACTGAGGCCCCTAGTGGGGTAGGCATGTGCCCCAAGTTGCACACAGGCTCAATGGCTGAGCGGGGTAGATTCCATCTTTCCAGCCCTGAAACCCAACACTAGGCTCTCTGATTCTCTTGATCTGATAAGAGGGAGCATAGAAGGCCAGAGAATGTTTTCCTTGGTAGCTTTGTCACATGGTCAGTCAGTGGGATATTGGCCAATATTCTCAGCTGGGAAAGAAAATCTGCCTATGTCTGGCCTCCTGTGACCTTTGGTAAAAGGATTGGGTGTGAGGTTTAACCCTCACCTTGAGAACCACTCCTTTTGGACGCCCTTCCCTGACCCTCCCTCCTCATCCAGGACTCTGTCCCTTCTAAAATATTACTTATTGAACACCTACTACCTGCCAGGCCCTGTGTGGGGCACTTTACATACGTCATCCTTTTGAATGCCTTAGTAGGCCCTGAGAGGTCCAAATTCTCCTCCCAGTTTTACTGGTGAAGAAAACTGGGGCTCAGAAAACTTGAGTCTCTTATCCAAAGCACCACAATCAGAATGAGGGTTAGCTGAAGTTTTGACCTTGCAAGGCCCTGGAGGGCATTTCTAAGAGCCCACCCTAGCCAGACCGGCTATTAGGAACCCAGGGGCAGTGAGAAAGTGTTCAGTTTTTTTCTGGAGCAGTTTGCCTCAGAAGCTGCGGGAAGGAAACCTGAAACCAGATAAGTAGGGAGCAAACAAAAGCCTGAGTCTGGCACCACCTGAGTCCTTCTCTGAGCGACAGAGGTGGAACCAATACCCTGGCCACCTGTCACCCCAGCAACCCCACCCATGTGGGTGACCCTGAGAGGAGGGTACTCATGATTATAAATGATCTTTGTGGACCGATGATAAGGTCATAGTTACCTCTTTATACAGATGGGGAAGCTGAGTCTTGAGTTGGCTAGGGGCTTACTTGAGATCACAGAGCAAGTTAGTAGCAGAGCCTAGAAGTGAACTGAGGTCTCCAGCCTTTAACCCAGGGCTCTTCTTGACCACTCATGGGTATTCAGCTTGTCCCAGAATGTCCAGTACATCATGTCTCCCTTACTAGCATATAGGCAAATCATTAACTGAGCACCTACTGTGTACTGGGAAGTTTATGGGGTGCTTTACAAACAGTATCTCATTGAATCTGCCAAACAACTCCAAGAGTTAAATAAGAAAATCCAAGTTTATAGACAAAAGCCCTAGCATTCAGAGAGGTTGAAAAACTCACCAAGGGTTACGCAGCCTATCAATGACAGAGCCAGGGCCAAACCCATGGTCTACTAACTTCAAAGCAGTGTTCTCATGCACTCCTTAAGGAGGCTATGAACAGAAAGAGCCCTGGGTTGGGAGGCAGAAGGCTGGCATTTATCCTAGACCTGTTCTGCCTCAGTTTCCCTGTCTCTGCAGTAGCTTCAAAGGCCCTTATCTCAGACTGTTTGCGCTGACTCAGGCCCAAGGGTGCATGGAATATTAGATGGTCTCTACTGATGTTGCCCCCTGCCCCTGGGCAGTTTGCCTTCAGGGACGACATGCCACTGGTGCGGCTGGAGGTGGCAGACGAGTGGGTGCGGCCAGAGCAGGCTGTGGTGAGGTACCGCATGGAAACTGTGTTCGCCCGTAGCTCCTGGGACTGGATTGGCTTGTACCGGGTGAGAAGGGCAAAATGATCAGTGACTTGGGGAAGGAAGGGCCTGGAGGAGCAACTGGGTACCCAGGTGGGATCATGGCTTCTCCAGAATTTAATGCCACACAGGGAGGCTGCTGGGATCAGGCTATAGGGGTCAAAGCCCTGATTTCTATCACCCTAGGTGGGTTTCCGCCACTGCAAGGACTATGTGGCTTATGTCTGGGCCAAACATGAAGATGTGGACAGGAACATCTACCAGGTAGTCAAGGGAAAGAGGGAAGGGGAGGAAGTCCCCATTGCCTTTGGGGGGTTCTGTGGCTCCCTCCCTGACCCCAACCTAGGCCTATACCCTGGGCCCACCAGGTGACATTCAGTGAGGAGTCGCTGCCCAAGGGCCATGGAGACTTCATCCTGGGCTATTACAGCCACATTCACAGTATCCTTATTGGAGTCACTGAGCCTTTCCAGGTGAGTAGATTAGACTGCAGGGTCAGGGGTGCCAAAAGATCCTGTTCAAATGCCACAGCCTCTACCTTCTGCTCTGTGGCCTCCTACAAGTCGCCTGAAACCTTCCTGGGTCTTCCAAGGAGGATTTTGGAGTGGTTACAAGAGGCCTCAGTGGCCAGTTGGGGATTGAGGTACTCCAGTGACCAACCTCCCCCCCAGATCTCGCTGCCTACCTCAGAATTGGCCAGTAGCAGCACAAACAGCTCAGGTGCCAGCTCAGAGGATGAGGATGACAGCACCCTGGAGCTGCTCGCACCCAAGTCCCGAAGCCCCAGCCCTGGCAAGTCGAAGCGGCACCGTAGCCGCAGCCCAGGCTTGGCCCGCTTCCCAGGCCTGGCTCTTCGGCCCTCCTCCCGTGAACGCCGAGGCACTAGCCGCAGCCCCTCACCCCAAAGCCGTTGCCTGCTCCGTGTGGCCCCCAACCGGGGCAATGATGGAGGCACCCAGGGCAGTAGTGAGGAGGGGCCTTCTGGGCTGCCTGGTCCCTGGGCCCTCCCACCATCTGTGCCTCGAAGCCTGGGTTTGCTGCCTGCCTTGCGCCTGGAGACTGTAGACCCTGGAGGTGGTGGCTCCTGGGGACCTGACCAGGAGGTCCTGACCCCCGACAGCCCATCTCCCAGCCCTCAGGGACGGCAGAAGTTGGAGGAAGGGGGCCTGGGGCCCTGAAGGCAGGGTGGGAAGGTGGGTACAGGTGGCTCTCACTCTGCCCCAATCTTCTGCAAACACACCTGCCTCCCTCCTGCTACTGCTCCAGCTTTGTCCACACCTCCCACTCTGTCCTGGCCCAGGTGGCCAACTGGGGTCCCCCAAACTCAGTCCTGCCACCTCAACTGTGACAATCAGCAAAGCCCTATCTAGGCCCCCATCTGGGATGGGGGAAGGGGCAATCCTAGAGGTCATTGATTAGGAATTAAATTCTCTAGCCTCACTCCTGACTCCTTCTTGACTTGTTAGCAATCTCAGGGTGAGTGTAATCAGAGGAAGGGACTAAAGGAGAGGACGACAGATCTGACAATTACCAGGCACCAACTGTATATATCATGCATGCCATCTCCTTTAATCTGCATCACAACCCTGAATTGTGCTGTTGAGTTCAGTGCAGTTATATATATATATAAAATCTTTTGTTAATATTTTTATTGATTTTTTTTTTTTAGAGAGAGAGAGAGAAACATCGATGTGAGACAGAAGCATTGATCAGCTGCCTCCTGCACACCCCTCACTGGGGATCGAGCCCACAACCTGGGCATGTGCCCTGACCAGGAATTGAACCCAGACCTCTCAGTCCATGGGATGACACTCAATCCACTGAGCCACACCCGTCGGGCTCAGTGCAGTTCTTAACCCCCTTTCACAGGTGAACCAACAGGCCTCCAAGAAGTTACATGAGCTTCTCAAAATCAGATACCTGACCACAGTTTGGCAGTGTGTTGGAGGGAGGGAATATTTATTAGGTTCTAAGCACTGGCCATGCTTTGGTTTACTTAATCCTCAACAACTCTATGAGGTAGGTAGATCCTGTGTATACTGCTCTTTTTAAAGGAGGAAACAAAGGCTTAGAGTTGGGGAAGGAGGTCCCTTGCTCAAAGGCACAGGGGAGATTTAAATTTAGGTTTAGGGCAGAAAGAGTGGGCCAGGACTGGGCCAGGAAGGACACAGCAGCTGTAAAGAGGACTCCCCAGGAGGAGGGTAGTTGGGAAGTCCCTCTCTCATGCTCCCCATCCTGGACTCAGACACAGGCACTTCTTTGGCATCCCTCATTCTCTACCTGCTGCCTCAGGCCGCAGCCGGCAGGTGTTCAGGTCCCCCTGGGCAAGACCTTGAGACATGTATTCATGTTGCAACATGAACTTAAGTGCACTTCCTCCTAGGACCTCCGGAGGCTGCTGCAATTAGTTACCCCTCCCCATTCCCATCTGGAGTGAAGTTCCCTGTCAAGGTCCAAGCCCAGGGCATCAGAATTAGCCTCCTGAATACCACATCCAAACACAGAGGGGTTGTGTTACCAGCCCAAATTTACCCAGCACAGCAGGAGACATGGTTCAGTGTTTGGGCCTTGGCCCCCTCTCCCCAGTCCAACCCTCTGGCTGTCATAACAGGCCTGCTTCAGTGTAACACAGAAGAGGCTGAGGCCCCAGGGCCTAGCAAAGCCAGGGGCAAGGTCCAGTCTGGTGCCCACGAAAGCTGGATCTGAGGTTACTGGTTCCAGGATTTCTGCTGCTCTTTGGGCCCTCAGGATGCCTGAGTCAGTTGCAGGCACCTGTCATAGAATGACATGGGGGCCCCTGGGTGCTCCAAAGGCCATTCCTGCCCCTCATCTGTGCCTGTACCCCAGAGTCTCCTCTGCTGCAGTCGTCGCAAGTGCCGAGCTGACACCTTGATGGCCTTAGGGTCCTTGGAACAGCTGTGAGGAGAGAAAAGTGGGGCAGGCAGTCAGGGCTGCCAAGGATCCCACCCTACTCGGTGAATACAGGAATGGAGGCCGAGGAACAGGGCTGGAGCCAGGAATGGGGTGGTTATACTAGAAGGGGGAAGAATGAACCTGGGCTAGCACCCAGAGGCCTGCAAAAACCTGGGCCAGTCTGGGCCTGTTTCCTCACCTGTGAAACAGGAAAAGTAACAAGGGGCTGGCTTTGAGAATCAGAATTGAAATGAGATTGTGAGTTAAACAAGCGCTTTTCTACATGCCCACAGGCCTTCGGCTGTGTGCATCACACACACCATTTCCTTGGCTTCTACAACCATTTTACAGATAAGAAAATAGAGGTGTAGAGAAGTGACTCAACTTGCCAGCTCGCATAGGAAGTAAATGACAGGATCAAGATGCAACCCACATGGGCCAACTACAATGATCCCAGGCACCAGGGGTTAGGGAGATGACAATGGAGCTCAGAGGTCCCTGTGCCCCATCAACTTGGCCCAGGTGCACAAGGCAGGTATAAGCAACCTACCCCCTTGGGAAAATCGCCCATCCCTCCTGGCTCTGCTGTCACTTACTCTTTGCTCTCAGCACAGTCCAGTGGAGGGGCCAGCTTGAAGCAGGTGGTGCCCAGCCGCTCCCAAAGCATGTTGGCACCTGTGGGTGGGCTGTGGAGCCTCAGGAATCGTGCTAGTCTGAGGGCAGAGGCAGGCTCAAGTTGGGGCAAAGCCAGATGCTCCTTCCCAGTGCCTGGCAGCAGGCAGCCCACCCCCAAGTGTCCAAGCAGGCCTCACCGGCGCGTGCAATTGCAGTGGAAGAGGGGTTCTCGGGCACTATTGAGCAGCTGGAACTTGGTCTCCTGGGGCCCGATCTGGTGCTCACACTTGTCCAAGTGGTGGAAGCTGCGGCAGGCCTGGCGGGCAACTGGGGACAGTGTGGTGGTGAGGGGAGCCCAGTCCCCAGGGAGGCCCCACTGATGCCTACTGCCTTCCAGAAGAAACACCAGCACATGGGCTCCGTCTCACACACACACACACACACACACACACACACGCACGCGCACACACACACACATGCATAGACTTCTTCCATCTGATGCCTTTGTGCTTTCATAGCACCACACATGGGACACACACACGGTAGTACTACAGTGGCAGAGTGCTGAGGGAGGTCAGAAAAGGCTTCCTGGAGGCAGAGGCTGCTAAGCTACGCTGAGAGAGAGGAAGAGGAGGGGAAAGTGCTCCAGGCAGGGGGAACAGCATGTGCAAAGGCCCAGAGGTGGGAGAGAACAAGTTGCTTTTGAGAAACCAAATGAAGTCTGAAAAACTAAAGTTTCAACTGCGGAGTTGAAACAGAGCCAGTGCCTGAGGGTCCCTGAGTGTTGGGACATTGTCAGTTGAGGTAATATGAGCCATGGTGGGGGCTCATAGGGGGGTGACATTGTCAAGTTTAGAGCGTATGAAAATCCTTCTGGCTGTAGCATGACTTGGTGGGAGGAGCTGAGAGACTCAGGAAGAGTTTGGAGCAGGAAAGGAAGTAACACAGGGCCCCCACACATGCACAGAGGCAGAGCCACTACCTCACATCAGGGACCCCAAGGTTAAATTCTTAGCTTACCCTGAGGTTTTAGGGCACCCTGTGGTCTCTGAAGGCCTGTATGGGTGATCTTCAGCCAGGCTGTGGGGGCCATATCAGGCCTAGAGGAGGCCATGGAGGCCTGGAGGGCTGTGACATTGTCTTTGCTGCGGTGCTGGAGTCCTTTTTGCTGTGGTGGCCACTTCCAAGGGTGCTGCTTCTGTTGTGGCTTGCTGGGGGCTGGGCTCTGGGGGCTAGGAGTCAGGGGGATGGCTGGGGAGCTCCAGGAAGCATTGTAGAGGGTCTTAGGCTGGAGGCGGGCGAGGGATATGGAGCCATACGTTCTACATCTAGGAGATGGCAATTGATGGCAATTGGTAATCCAGAACCCCCCTTCCAGGAGCCCCCCAGGGTCATCACCATGGAGACCAAGGCTCTGTCAGCCTCATCCCACCCCTCATCCCACTGGGTTGTGTGGGGCACCAGGGGAGGGTCTGCACCCTGGGCCCCACCCTGAGGAGAGGACAGAGAGGATAGGCATCATTCCCTAGAGGACAGACATACAGCCTCCCTCCCTGAGAAAGGACTCAAAGTGGGTAGCTACGTACCCGCCCCACCAGTACCACGCCACACATGCTTCCTGCTCCTCCAGCACAAAGCAGGGGATCTCCAGCACATTGAAGAACGCCACGCCCACAATATCTGAAATGGAGTCCTGCTGGTTCTGCAGGCATTGCTGGAACCTGCCGCAGAACCAGCACTCAGGTCCCTGGACCACAGAGGGCCACGTGGCTCCTCCCCAAGCCCATCCAGCCACTACCAGCCAGGTGTTTTGGGGTCCAAGAGTTCCTTCTCCACTCAGGCCTCAGCTTTCCCACCTGCATGGTGGGGTCCAGGCTTCTGATCCTTTAAGATTTCTCTGGAATCCCAGTCTCTGCACCCAGGAACTGAGTAACTCTGCCCCACCCTTGCACCACCAGGTCCCCTGCCCACTGCCAACCTGGCATCACAGTCACAGTGAGAGATGGTGTGGAATCGGTAGTTTCGGATGCCATAGTTGTACTGGAAAGGTGAGATGTTCTGTGGACAGCGGTCATGTTCTCGGCAGCAGAGATCAGGGCCCTGGAAGACCCCTGTAGGGAGTGGAGGGGGCACCAGTTCAGCAGGGTCCTGGCCCCCACACACCGGCTATGCCCACCTGATGTTGCCAGCAGAGACCTGGTTCTCACCCCAGCCCTGGGTGGCCTCACTCACCCTCTGTGAGACTCACAGTTTCAAAGCTTAAAGAGAGCACCAGGCATAGCCTCTGTTGGGCAACTTCAAATGCAAGGCAGCCTACCCAGGAGCCCTTGCCCTGGAAAGGTCCTCCTGGGAGGAACTCTGGAGGCAGACCCAAGCTCACACCCAAATACAGCTATGAGGCCATATATGTGTGGAATGGAATGACAAACAGGCAGGGTGCAACCTTTGTTGCTGCCATGATGAAGCATTGTCAGGATGCCAACCTGCTCCAACTCAGGTGCCAAGTCCTTCCCAACCCTCCACACATACGCAGACAGCTGTGCTGAGAGTGCAAAAAAGCCACTGAGCAATAGTGCCTTTTACTGAGCATTTCCCAAGTGCCCAGCACTTCCCACACCCAAGCTCCTGTTGAGGAAACTGAGGTTCGGAGAGCTTGGATGTGCTGGATTGGTATTTGAACCCAGGCCTTTGGGTCTCAGTGTCCACTTCATTGGGCACTTTGTGCTCATAAAGCCTCCTCTTAGGAAATGATTATTTGGCTCAGCTGACCCCCAATCCACCCCAGCCTGTCCTCTTCCTTGGGTGGTGATTAATGAATAGGATCTTTCCCATCTATGACCTCATTTAAGCATCCCATAATGAGACTTATGGTCACCCTCATTTTACAGATAAGGACATCGAAGTTCAGAATGGTTAAGTCACTCCACCAAGGAAATACAGCCTGGGAGAGTGAAGGCCAGGGTGAAAGCCTGAACTTCCCCTACCGTAGCCCCCAGCCCACACCCCTATGGCTCACCCAGCTCCGTGGAGTTCCCGGCAGAGTCCCCGACTCCACACCACAGTGTGCCAGGCATGGTCCAGCCTCTCTTCCCCCGCTGGTGCCCTATGCCAGGTATTCCACTTTGCCCTGCTGCTCGCTTCTCCCTCACTCCTGCCGGACTTCCATCAGACGGTCGGCAGGTCTCCCACTGACTCTGAAGGATGGCCAAGGCTCTCTGCAGCTCAGGTCCAGGAGTGTGGATGAAGGAGTCTTGGGTGATCTCATCAGCACAGAGGGCACTGAAGGCTGCAGTGAGCTCAGGCTCATCCTGCCGGCTACATGACTGCAGCCTCCCCAGCCCATCCCAGTGGGCATGGAACAGAGCCAGTCCCTGAGCATCCTTGCTCAGGAAGCTTAGGGACCGCGAGGGGCTGCCAGGGATGGACCTGGCCAAGTGGCAGAAAGTGCTTTTCCAACGGAGGGCAGAAGAGCCCCCCAGAGCAGCCCCCAGGAAGCTCAGCAACCCCAACAGCATTCCCAGGACTTTCATTCCACCCTGGCCCAGCCCAGTCAGACAAAGCCCCTGGGATGGGATGCTTATCCCTGGCGGCCCAGCCCACGAGGCAGCAGTTCAGAAGCTGAGCGGAAACAGTGCCCAGCAGACCCGGTGCAGCGGGGCCAATGAATGGAGCTTTGGGAGGAGTAGAAAGGAGGTTGGAGTATGGGGTGATCTCAAGCTTGTAACTGAATCCACCGGCTGGGCAAGCCGCTGATTGGCTGAGGAGTGCACTTGCCAAGGCCCACACCCCCACTCACCCTCCCTTGCTATCCAGTCACCTGCTGCCGGCCCTGCCCCCATAGGGGCTGTGGGAGCCAAAGCCCTGGGCCCTGGGGTTACGGGGTGGGGGCAGAAGAAGTCTATGCCTCCCTGGGCAGGGAGAGGGTTCAGGGACTAAGAGGAGGCTCTCTCCAGTGGTACCTGCCACACACCCTACCTCCATGAAGCTGGCGGGAGCCATGAGCCTCAGCCAGGATTGGGTGAAAGGGGTGAGGGCAAGGCTGAGGCTCTGTGGCCACCAACCTCCCACCCCAACTTCTGGGAAAAGGAAGCTTCTGGGAAAGAGGGCAGCTATGTCCTAGCCACCTAGGATACTCCCCCCAAATCCTGGTTCTTAGAAAGGCTCTTGGCATATCCAGGGGACAGTGTCCCAGGGCTCCCCACTTCCTGGGACTCCAAGCATAGTCCTAGCTCGGAAGTCACCCTCCTGGTCTAATAGACAGTGGGGTAGAGACACAGCCAGAGCAGGACTTGACAGCAACATGGGACAGGGCTGATGCTCTGAACTTGAAGGAACTATGGTCCCCAGAGGAGCAGAGGGTGGCCCAGGAGGCTGAAGCTACAGCCACTGGACTATGGCTACCTTGAGGACACAGCAGGCATCATGAATCCCAAAAGAGAGGCGTGGTTCATCCATCAGGAAGGGGTTATATCCTGCACGTTTCTATGTCCCAAAGCCAGTGTATCTATCATTCAGCATCCAACCAACCAGAGAAGCCAATGGGCTTCCACCCACAGTGCAAATTAAAAAACTGAGGCTCAATGAGTGTATGGAAACCTCAAGTTACAGTCAGGCCCCAGCAAGGGAGGGGTTAGAGGCTAGGAGTGCAGCTCTTGAGGTGCTTTGCTGGGAGGTCAGGGCTGGCTGGGACACTGACTTGTCTGTCCATCAGCCCATGAGCCTGCTGCTCCCTGACATCCTCCCCACCAATCAATCTCCATCCAAGTCTCTCCCAGGAGGATGAGTCCAGTAAAGCAGAGTCAGGGGCAGAGCTAGGGAAAGGGAGCTCACCGTACAGAGGAGGGAGAAGGGGATTGCAGAGTATACAGGCCTATGTCTGTGGCTTCAGAACCAGCCTGGACCTGTGCTCAGAAGGTCATAGTTGGGGACTATTGAGAGAAGGGAGAGAGTGTGGGGTCACCTAGGAGCTCCTTCTTTCCAGAGGCTGGGAAGGAGGGTGTGGAGAAGAGCAAGTGGCATTGGGAAGGGCGGGGAGACCTGGTGTTCCCAAAGGCAGGGACAGAACAGAACAATAGGAGATCCCACTGGGAAGAATGATCATTCTGGTAACTTTCCCCAGTTGTAGAAACCGTCACCCACATTTATCCCCGTTTTACACATTATAGAGCCCTTCCCTGCCTATCACACAGGGAGGCTGAGAGGTACTATGACAGAAACTCAACTTTCAAGGTCAGACAGACCTAGCTTGTGTGACCTTAGGCTTAGGAGTCTTAACTTCTCTGAGCCTGTTTCCTTATCCGTATGATGGGCATAATCACAGTAGTCACTTCATGGATGTTAAGAAAGACTCTCAGCACAAAGATTGTCATCCAAAACACTGTCATTTAAACCTCAGGACACCCATGGGCAGGAAACAATTTACCCAGGAGAAAGCAAGTCCCAAAGTTTTCCGGCCATAATCTCCACTTCATGATAACTAATTCTGCTAAGTCACTATTTTGCTGTGTGACTTCGGGCTTGTCCTTGCTGCCCCTCTCTGGGCCTCAGTTTCTTTCTCTGTTTAGTGAGGGGCTGCAGTGCAATTGACCTCTCAGGTTTCTTCCTATCTGAGCCCCAAAGGGAGGCAGACTGGGGCCTGCCCAGGCCTCAAGGGAGGGTGTCACTTGGTTTTCTCTTCAGATTCCACCAGCAGCCACGTCAGTCAGCCTACAGGATAGGAACTGAAGCCCTGCCTTCCACCAGGGTGACCCTCAGAGGCCTTGGAGCAGAGGATGACAGGAGCCAAACCAGAAGGACAAGACAGAACAAGTTGGGCCCTGCAGACAGAAGGGGGCAAGGCTTTACCCTGGGTCCCCACCCCTCCTGTCTGGGTTGAGACAGGGTGCCAGAGGGAGCGATGGGTGGGGGTCCCTCCTCCCCCCTCTCTGATTGCTTATTGTTGTCTTCCTCCATCAGTTCCCATTACTCTTTGTCTCTTTTTGGCTTCTCTCTCATCTCTCTCTGTCTCTTGGTCTCTCTAATTCTGATTCTCACAATTTCTTTCTATCTCTTCCATCTGTCTCTCTTTCTATCTTTCTCTCTCTGACTCTAACTCTCCATCTTATTTTCTCTCTCCATTTCTTTCTTATCTTCTCTTTCACTCCTCTGTCTCTCTTTTACTGTCTATCCCTCTATGTTATTCTCTCTCTCTCTCTTTCTCCCTCCCTAACTTTCCTCCCTCCCTCATCTTCTCTCCCTCTCTCTCAATTTCCCTCTATTGTTCTGTTTCTTTGTGTCTTTTGGTTCTCTCTCTCTTTCTCTCATTCCCTATTCATCTGTCATATTTTCTCTGTTCTTTGTTTCTGTGTGTGTATGCGTGTGTGTGTGTGTGTGTGTGTGTGTGCGCCTATGTGTGTGCCTCTCCTAATTCTTCTCCCTTCTTTCTGTCAGCTCTCCCCCTCCACACCCTGACTCCAGGCCCAGGACCTGGCTTCCCCACCCTTTCCTGTTCACATTTCCCCAGCCATGACTTTATCTGATGCTCACAACCACTGCCCATCTTGGGCAGACAGGCAAGGCAGGGCTTTTAATCCCATCATTGAGATGGATAGATGGGCCCTAGAAGAAAAATGACTTGCTGGGAGTCAGAGTGGATCAGGGGGAAGCCGGGTCAGGCTTGCCCTGACGATGTGTGGGGAGGGCCTCCTCTGGCCTCAGAAGACTCTTGGCTCCCCCAAAGCCTCCCCACCACAGGACCTCCTCTCCACTGTCTGCAGGGTGCCCTCCCTCTGCCCCTTGGAGCTGGCCCTCCCAGCCCCACCAGAAGGCTCGCTGCCACTCTCTGTGCCAGGAGAATGGTGCGGGCAGTGCCTAGCTCCAAAACGTTCTGCATTCATTCAAAAACAAATAGTTACTGAGTGTCTACTATGTGCCAGGCACAGGGCAAGACCCTGGACAGAGAGAGAGGAGGGGAAGAGAGAGGGGGCATGCTCAAGACTTGGACGAAGAGAAAAATCATCCTCTGGGGCCTGACAACTCAGAGGAGCCAGGACCTGGGTGTCAGTTGGGTCCTGTAGGAAGCTGCCACCAAGACTAAATTAGGAGTGCAAGAGATTTATGGAAGGAAGTGTCTGTGAAAGATAAAGAGGGTGAAAGCAGGAGAGGGCAGGGAAAGCCTTCAAACTCTGCTGCAGGTCTGACACCTATGGGGAAAGAGGAGAAGGGAAGGAGGGCTGAGTAAGAAGAGCCTCACACTGCAGTGCTTCTCCAAGAAATTCTCAGCCAGCCTACAGGGAGCTCTGGTGCAAAGATTGCCCTTAGAAGAACCACAGATGGGCAGGAATGGCCAGGTCCTAGTGCCCTGGCTATGCCCAGGTATTGGTTGGGGGCTGCCCAGGAAGACAGAGCTGCTGCAGATGCTGATGACTGCCACCCCTGGGAACTTACCCACCCATTTGGCTTCAGCACCCGATGAAGACCAGGAGAGGAAACCCAATGGGACAGATGCAGTCTGGCATCTGGGAAGGAAGCTCAGAAGGCATTCTTTTTCCAGGAGATGCCAGGGCTAAGGAGTAGGAATCTGTGGGACAGGATTTCCAGGTAGGAGTTCAGCTCCTAGCACACCTGGTAGATTTCTAGGTAGGATTTCAGCCCCTAGCACACCTGGTATAAACGAAGCCCCGCCCCAGGTCTGGGGGCATAAACACTGAGACCCAAGTGTGTCTAAAATTAGACATCTCAATAGACAGGCAGAAATGTATTAGATTCAATTTAATAACATTAAACTAAGAATAGAAGAGAAAGAGGGAGAAATGGGGAATCAGAGACACTGCAGAACCCATTCTCATAACTGAGCAGTATTAGAAGCTGTGGTGTTTTAAAGATGTGCACAAAGTCTTTGAGACTCGTCCCTTTTAATGGTGGAGATTATTCCCTCTCCCCTTCAGTGTGAGCTGCACTTAGTCAGTTGCTTCTAACAAATAAAATGTGGCAGAAGTGAGGTAACTTCTGAGACTAAGTCATAATAAGCACCGTGTCTTCCGCCTCGCTCTCTCTTGGATCACTCACTCTGGGGAAGCCAGTTGACATGTCATGAGGACACTCAAGCAACCCTGTGAAGAGGCCCATGGGATGAGGAACTGAAGCCTCCTGTCAACAGCTATAGGAGTGAGCTACTTGGTAGCAGATCCTTCAGCCTCAATCAAGCCTTCAAATGAGTAAAGCATACCTGACCTTCTTTTTTTGGTGTGTAATATAATTCACATAACACACAATTCACCCATTTAAAGTGTACAATTTATACAGCTCTTAAATATGTGTCTGAGTGGTCAAAAATAAAATAAAGTGTACAATTTAATGGTTTTAGTATGTTCATAGTTGTGCAACCATCACCACTACCTAATTCCAGAACATTTTCATCATTCCAAAAAGAAATCCTGTACCCAGTAACAGTCATTCCACCTTCATGCTGACTCCTAGCCCCGAGTAATCACTAATCTATTTCATGTCTCTATAGAGTTGCCTATTCTGTACATTTCATATAAATGGAACTATGCACTATGTAATCTTTTGTGACTAGCTTCTTTCACTCAGCATAATGTTTTCAAGGTTTATCTGTGTTGTAGCATGTGTCAGTCCTTCATTCTATTTTATGATTGGATAATATTCCATTATATGAATAAACCACATTTATCCATTTGGGTTGTTTCTATTCTGGGGCTATTATGAATAATGCTTCTATGAACATTCATGTAAAAGTTTTTTTGTGGACATATGTTTTCATTTCTCCTGGGCACATAGCTAGGAGTGGAATTGCTGGGTCATGTGGAACCCCTATCTTTAACCATTTGAGGAACTGCCAGACTGTTTTCAAAGTGGCTACCCCATTTTACATTTTCACCAGCAATGCATGAGAATTCTGATTTCTCCACATTGCCAACATTTCTTATTGTCTGTTTTATAGCTATCCAAGTGGATTTGAAGTGGTCTCTTTTTTTGTTTTTTGTTTTTTATTTCTATGCTGGCTAATAATGTTGAATATCTTTTCATGCACTTATTGGCCATTTGCACATTTTCTTTATTGAATTTATTGGGGTGACATTAATAAAATTATATAGATTTCAGGTGTATAATTCTATAAAATGTCACCTGTATATTGTTTCGTGTTCACCACCCCAAGTCAAGTCTCCTTTCATCACCATTTATTCCCCTTACCTTCTTCTACCTCCCCCCACCCTGCCACCCTTTCCTTCTGGTAATCACCATACTGTCATCTGTGTCTATGAGTTGTTGTTTTGCTTTTTTTTTTGCTTAATGCCTTCACCTTTTTCACCCAGTACCCCAATCCCCCTCCCTTCTGAAGCTGTCAGTCTGTTCTCTGTATCTGTGAGTCTGTTTCTATTTTGTTTGTTAGTTTATTTTGTTCATTAGATTCCACACATAAGTGAAATAATACGGTACTTGTCTTTCTTTGACTGGTTTATTTCGCTTAGCATAATACTCTCCAGGTACATGCATGCTGTCACAAAAGGTAAAAATTCTTTCGTTTTTTACAGCTGAGTATTATTCCACTGTATAAATGTATCATAGCTTTTTTATCTACTCATCTATTGATGGGCATCTGGGCTGCTTCCAAATCTTGGCTATTGTAAACAATACTGCAATGAACATAGGGGTCCATATATTCCTTTAGATTAGTGTTTCAGGTTACTTCGGGTATATTCCCAGAAGCAGAATCGCTGGGTCATAAGGCAGTTCCATTTTTAATTTTTTTGAGGCAACTCCATACTGCTTTCTTTAGTGGCTATACCAATCTGCATTCTCACCAACAGTGCACGAGGGTTTCCTTTTCTCCATACCCTCACCCACACTTGTTTTTTTTTTTTATTGATGACAGTCATTCTGACAGGTATGAGGTAATATTTCATTGTGGTTTTAATTTGCGTTCTTCTGATGATTAGTGATGTTGAGCATTTTTTCATATGTTTATTAGTCATCTGTTATGTCCTCTTTGGAGAACTGTCTAGTCGGATTCTTTGCCCATTTTTAAAGTAGGTTGCTTGGTCCTGGCTGCTTTGGCTCAGCGGTCAGAGCATCGGCCTGCGGTCCAGAGAGACCTGGGTTCGGTTCCCGCTAAAGGCATGTATCTCGGTTGCAGTTTTTCCCCAGCCCTGGTTGGGTTGTGCGGGTGGCAGCCATTTGATGTGTCCTTTTCACATCGATGTTTCTCTCTCTCTCTCTTCCTCCCTCTCCCTCCCGCTCTGTCTGAACAAAAAAAATGGAAAAATGTCCTCGGGTGAGGATAAAAGAAAATAAACTAGGTTGTTTGGTTTTTTGGTGTTGAGTTTTATAAGTTCTTTATGAATTTTGGATATTAACCCCTTATCAGATGTATCATTAGTGAATATGTTCTCCCATTCAATGTGTTGTTGTCTTCATTTTGTTGATGGTTTCTTTTGCTGTAGTCCCATTTGTTTATATTTTCTTTTGTTCCCCTTGCCTGAAAACCTGTATCAGAAAAAAAATGTTGCTATGAGAAATGTCCGAGATCTTACTGTCTGTTTTCTTCTAGAAATTTTATAGTTTTGAGTTTAACATTTAAGTCTTTAATCCATTTTGACTTTATTCTTGTGTATGGTGGGAAAAGGTGATCTAATTTTATTTTTTGCATGTATCTGTTCAATTTTCCCAACAGCATTTATTGAATAAACTATCTTTACCCCATTGTATGTTCTTGCTTCCTTTGTCAAATATGAGTTGACCATAAATTCATGTGACTTACACTTTTCTGAGTACAGGTCTTTTACATCATTGGTTAAATCTATTCCTAGGTTGTTTTTTGTTTTTGTTTTTGTTTTTGTTTTTTCTTTACTGATTTTTAGAGAGAGGAAGGGAGAGGGAGAGAGAGAGATAGAAACATCTCAGAGAGAGATTGATTGGCAGCCTCCAGCATCTCCCCCACTGGGGATGGGGTCCACAACCTGGACATGTGCTCTGACCTGGAATCGAACCGGTGACCTGTTGGTGCAGGGGTCAACGCTCAACCACTGAGCCACACTGCCCAGGCCTATGTTGTATTTTGTTTGTTTATTTTTTTATCCTCACCTGAGGACATTTTTTGCATTTATCTTCAGATAGAGCTGGAGGGAGAGAGAGGGAAAGAGAGAGAGAGAAACATCGATGTGAAAGAGACACACATTGACTGGTTGCCACCCATGCGACCCCAACTGGGGCTGGAGACAAACTGCAACAGAGGTACGTGCCCTTAGCAGGAACCGAACCTGGGTCTCTCTGGTCCACAGGCCGAATGCTCCAACCACTGAGCCAAACCAGCCAGGGCAGATGGTTGTGTGTGTTTTTTTTTATCCTCACCCAAGGACATTTTTCCATTTTTTGTTCAGATAGAGAGGGAGGGAGAGAGAGGAAGAGAGAAAGAGAGAGACATCGATGTGAAAGGGACACATCGAGTGGCTGCCTCCCGAACGACCCAACCAGGGCCGGGGACGAACTGCAACTGAGGTATGTCCCCTTAGTGGGAACCGAACCCAGGTCTCTCTGGACCGCAGGCTGACGCTCTAACTGCCGAGCCAAACTGGCCAGGGCCTGGATGGTTGTTTTTTAATATACAATTGTAAATGAGATTGTTTTCTTAGTTTCGAATTACATCAAGTTTTGAGGAAAAAAGAGTAATTCCCAAGCCTGAACATGGATGGACAGAGGGTGGGGAAATGTGCTGGTATGGGAGAGGCTGAAGGTGAAAAGATGGGGTGCAGAGTGGGGAAAATCTGAGAGTCTGAGGATATTTGTCCCTTAATCTCCCTCCGTTGCCCCCAGGCCCTCGGAAGATTTCCAGGCACCAGATCAGAAGCTGTGAAGACCTCGGCTGCCCTCTGGTGGCCAAGCAGCAGGTAGCCGGCACTAGATGGCCGTGGTGCTTCTCCCCAAGACCTTAGAGGGCATTGCAGTGTCATTCAAACTTCTTTTCTGGACCCCACAGTCCTAAGTTGTCTATTTTCATTATGGGGGCCATGGGAATCCCCTCTATTTAAGATTTCTAGATTAGAAGGATGAAAGTCACTGAGTTAAGTTTGAATTTCAGATAAACAACAAATAATTTTTTAGTATATATATGTCCCATTTGTTGTTTATATGATTTCACTGGACATCTTGTATTTTATTTGGCCACTCAACTTCTAGTTTATCCTCCAGGACTCAGAAGCACAAAACCCAACTCTACTTCCTCAGTGTGTGACAATGACCATGTTTCTTCACCTCTCTGAGCTTCACTTTTCTCCTCTGTAAAATGGCCAATAATTCTTTCCTCGATGACCTATTAAAAGGACTTACTGAGAAAAATATAAGAAAAAGATCTCTTTATAATTCCTGGCACATGGTAGGCCATAAGGAAACACTCCTTCCTTCTTCCTGGACTCCCATAGGTACAGCGCAGAGACGGACCGCTCAAGGAGTGTCCCATCTCCCTCCTGAAACAGTCCAGTGGCTGGATCATGAATTCTTAGTGCCTTCCAGATTTTCTCTCTTTCACTAGTTTTCCCCTTACCTAGATTTTTGTCCATGCCTCATCTGTGCTGGGAATATCCTAGAATCCTCTGGGAAGAGCCTAGCTACCAGGAAAAGGGTCCTCCTGACCCAGCTCTCACAAGATTCCAGAATATGGCCCTGATACCACCTAGTCTCCATGTCTCTAAACAAACAATACTATCCAGACCCAAACCGGGAAGTCAGGCTGGTTCAGTTTGCTCCTGACCTGTGAGATCCTACCCTTGGTCAGCAGGGCTACCACGAGGAAGGCAGAATTAATGGACCTTGAGTTGTTCTGGGGCAGGAGGCTTGATAGCAGTGGGCTTCAGCCTAACCCTAGGATCCATGCACAAAGAATGAGAGGAACCTGAGGCCCAGAGATCAGGTGACATGCCTGAAGGCACACAGTAAGGATTTGCACATTCACCCCAGGTTGGGTAACCAATGAGGCATGCTCCTTACTGGCTTACCTCTTCCATGGAAGGGTTGAGGCTGAGGAGAATTAGAGGGTGCTTCCTCTGGTTTATTTTCCCTTTTGTCTGCACACATGGTCTTCTCTGAGCTTCCTGTACCCAAAAGGACAGGCTAACCCCAGTATGAGGTGGTATGGAGGTGGGGACAGGCCAGATCAAAACCTTGCTTCCTTAACCCTCCCTCAAATTACTTAACACGAGCCCATATCCAAAATGTCCTTTCTAACACTCTGTTACTGAGATGCCCCATCATATCCGTCTTCAACCCCATGTCAAGTGAGAAGACTGGGGGGAAAAGTGATGCTACTTCCTCATCACCTACCAGAGCTGGGGTGGTTCCTGGGATCTTCTCTCCTTGCATTGAACAGAGGAGAAAAGTGAGGCCCAGGAACCTGTGAATCTTTGTTTTTTGGGTGTTGTTTTTTTTTTTTTTGTCCTCACCTGAGGACAGTTTTGCATTTATCTTCAGATAGAGCAGGAGGGAGAGAGGAGGGAAGAGAGAGAGAGAAACATCGATGTGAAAGGGACACATCGAGTGGTTGCCACCTGCACGACCCAACCAGGGCCGGGGACCAACTGCAACTGAGGCACGTGCTCTTAGCGGGAACCAAACCTGGGTCTCTCTGGACCGCAGGCCAATGCTCTAACCACTGGGGAACCGGCCAGGGCATACTCTGACTGTTTTGAAGGAGGTAATAGTTCAAGCAGAAAAAAAAGTTTTTTAAATTTATTTTTTAGAGAGAAAGGAAGGAAGAGATAGAAACATTGATTGGTTGCCTCCCGCACGCCCCCGACTGAGGATCAAGCCTACAATCCACGCATGTGCCCTGACCAGGAATTGAAGAAGGACCTCTCAGTCCATGGGATGACACTCAATCCACTGGGCCACACAGGCTGGGCCATGACTGCTTTCAATACCCTCCAATTAAAGACCCCCAGAAACACACCCATGGTTGAACAAGTTGGTTTTATTACTTGTTACAGTGGGGGGGCGGGTATATGAACCATGAAGAATGATGAGACATCTCAGTAATGGAGTGTTACAAAGAACATTTATGATTAAATTGGGGGAGGGTTAAGGAAGCAGGGTTTTGATCTAGATTGGATACTGTCTATGACTGGGTATTTTGATAAATCCTATCTAGAATGAGGAAGAAGTAACCAAGACTACAGCTGTATTGGTAAATAAGTAGTAATCTCTATATGAGCCCAGATAGGAAAGTGTTTGGTCTTTTTTTTTTTTTTTTAAGATTCTATCTTTATTGATTTTAGAGAAAGAGGAAAAGAGAGGGAGAGAGAGATAGAAACATCAATGAGAGAGAACATCGATTGGCCGCCTCCTGCATGCCCCCAACTGGGGATCAGGCCCACAACCTGGGCATGTGCCCTGACTAGGAATTGAACCCATGAACTCTTGGTGCATTGGTCGATGTACAACCACTGAGCCACACCGGCTGGGAGGTCATTTTTGTGGTTTGGACAATGTTCATGTTTTGTCTGGTTCAGACATGATTATGGAAGATTATGGAAAGGTCTTGTTATTGTCTTGATTCATCACAGTCACAGAGTGGCCTTATGTGATATTGATGTTCTGTGACATTTTTATATTCAACAGAATACTAAGGCCTACGTGTTAGCGTCAGACTGGCTCCTGGATATCAGGGACTACTTTTCTTTTTATCAGAGCCTGGACTCAAATCCATGTTTGTGTGACTGGAAACATACCCTGTGTTACTCCCTGTCCACAGGAACCTGAGAAGAGGGCTGGTAGATGAGGAATTTCATATATGAGTTTATTTCATCTACTACCTTCACCCCCTACTCAGAACCAACCCTTAATAAAATCCCTGAAATAACTGTAGGCATTTAATTAATGTTTGTTGAGCCCCGTCGGTGTGGCTCAGTGGTTGAGTGTCGACCCATACACCAAGAGGTCATCGGTTCGATTCCCGGTCAGGGCATATGCCTAGGTTGTGGGCCCGATTCCCAGTGGGAGGCATGCAGGAGGTGGCCAATCAATGTTCTCTCTCATCAATGTTTCTATCTCTCTCTCCCTCTCCCTTCCCCTTTCTCTAAAATCAATAAAAAAAAGAAATAATAAATGTTTGTTGAGTTAATGAAACAATGAAGATGGGTGTCAGGAATTCCAGAGAACAACTTTGTGGGTGAAAATTGCAGCTCCACCATCTATCAGTATATGATTTGAAAACTTTTAATTAACTAGTAAAATTGTGTAAACTTTTATAATTTTTTTTTTTTGATCCT
Source organism: Molossus molossus (assembly GCF_014108415.1). NCBI lineage: Eukaryota > Metazoa > Chordata > Mammalia > Chiroptera > Molossidae > Molossus > Molossus molossus. Next base: position 20,140,415 of record NW_023425358.1, on the reverse strand, counting down.
CACCCGAGGACATTTTTCCATTTTTTGTACAGATAGAGTGGGAGGGAGAGAGAGAAAGAGAGAGAGAGAGAAACATCGATGTGAAAGGGACACATCGAGTGGCTGCCACCCACACGACCAACCAGGACCGGGGACAAACTGCAACCGAGGTACATGCCCTTAGCGGGAACCGAACCCGGGTCTCTCTGGACCGCAGGCCGACGCTCTAACCGCTGAGCCAAACTGGCCAGGGCAACTTTTATAATTTTTAATATAATTTTATATATATATATATGCATCTTTTTCTGAGTCATCTGAAATTAAGTTGGAGACATTGTGCCCTTTTACCCCTAAATACTTCAGTGAATATGTCCTAAGAATATTTCTTAACATAACCACAATACAATGATTAATTTTAGAAAATTTAACATTGATATAATATGCTAATCCACAATCCATATTCAAATTTCATCACTTCTCTCAGTATTGTCCATTATACCTATTCCACCCCTCCAGGATTCAATTTAGAATCACATACCAGCCCTGGCCGGTTTGGTTCAGCGGTTAGAGCATCGGCCTGCGGTCTAGAGAGACCCGGGTTTGGTTCCCGCTAAGGGCACGTACCTCGGTTGCAGTTTGTCCCTGGCCCTGGTTGGTCGTGCGGGTGGCAGCCACTTGATGTGTCCCTTTCACGTCGATGTTTCTCTCTCTCTCTCTCTCTTCCTCCCACTCTATCTGTACAAAAAATGGAAAAATGTCCTCAGGTGAGGATAAAAAAAAAAAAGAATCACATACCATATTTTGTTGTCATGCCTCTTTAATCTCCTTTAAACCAGAATGGTTCCTCAGCCTTTTAATGTCTTGATACTGATAGTTATTTTAATGTCATGATACTGATAGTTATTTTGTCGAGTGTTCCTCGATTTCAGGTTATTTCACGCTTCCTCATGAGATTTGAGTTATGCATTTTGTTTTTTTTGGGTTTTTTTGTTTGTTTTTGTTTTTTGTTTTTTTATTCTCACCCGAGGACACCTTTTCATTTTTTGTTCAGGTAGAGTGGGAAGGAGAGATAAAGAGAGAAACATCGACGTGAAGGGACACATCGAGTGGCTGCCACCCACACGACCAACCAGGGCCGGGGACAAACTGCAACCGAGGCACGCGCCCCCAGCGGGAACCGAACCCGGGTCTCCCAGGACCGCAGGCCGACGCTCCAACCGCTGAGCCAAACAGGCCAGGGCTTGAGTTATGCATTTTGGACATAAATATCACAGCAGAGATGTTGTGTCCTCAGTGCACCTTATTAGGAGGCACATGATCTCTAGTTGACCTATAACTGATGATGTTAACTTTGATTACTTTGATTCACCCGTTCTGTAAAACTATGCTTCTGTAAAACTATTATTTCCCCTTTGTGATTACAAGTAAATTATGGTAGACAATTTTACTATATAAAACATCCTATTCCTCTAGTTTTACCAGTCATTACTGATTTTCTCCATATGTTTGTTAGTTGGCATTCTCCATTTATTTATCCACTTTATTTTTATCCTCACCCGAGGACATTTTTCGATATTTTGTTCAGATAGAGTGGGAGGGAGAGAGAGAAACATCGACGTGAAAGGGACACATAGAGTGGTTGCCACCCACACGACCCAACCAGGGAGGGGAGACACTGCAACCGAGGTACGTGCCCTTAGCGGGAACCGAACCCGGACCGCAGGCCATGCTCTAACCATTGAGCAACCGGCTAGGGCTATTTATCCACTTCTTTATTTATATCAGTCAAGACTCATGGGTTACCATTTTGTTCAACTACTTAAACTCTGTTACTATCATTACCTATTTTGATGCTCAAATTGCCTAGATATGGCCAATGGAATCTCCTTCAAGTTAGCTCTTGTGTCCTCTGACATTACTGTTATTCAGATTCCCATCATCTTTATATTCTGGTGGTAGAAGATGTTCCTAGTTTGGTAATTCCCCTGCCCCGGCCGAGGCTCTTTGAAAAGCTTTCACACGGGCCCTAAGTTTCTCCCCGTCCTACTCGCAGGCGGAACCTTAGAGCCCGGACACAGTCCGGACAACAGCGCAGCGAACGAGCCTCTTCCGGTTGCGGCCGGAAGTATCTGGAGAGGGCGGCTCTACGTCAGGAGATCGGAGTCCGCGTAGGAGGGATTTGAGGTCCTGCGAAGAGACTGACTGGGCGGACACACTGGCGGAGCGGTCGACACACAGAGGCTGGGTCGGCCTTGGCAGCGTTAGCGGAGCAGCAGCAGGTACATAAAGGTCTGGTGGGGGTGGAGGACTGGTAGGGGCCTATGGAGGTTGAGGGGCGGGGGACCGGGTTTCTCCGTCACTGGGCCCATGGGCTGGGACACCTGAGCCCAGGGTCGCAGAAACAGCACTCCTGGTTCTGCCCCGGGACCATTTCTTCATTACAGAGGTCCGGCTGGCGTTGTGGTTCTTGTCCCACGGTTTCTTGGGAAGACTGAGGCCCCGAGAAGAGAAAAGGCTTCTCATGGACTCAGTCTAACTCTTTCTGTACCCCCGCTCGAGGCTGCTTCTCGTACTTTTAATGACTTTGCCCCGAGTGGAGAAGCTGAGGCCGGGAAGCTTGGTGAACAGAGCAGGGCTTGGGAGTAAGCGACCCGGTTTCGAGACTTCGCCGCCAACAGCCATTTGTATGTTCTGGGCCAAATCCCTTCACTGTGTTGGACCCGTTTCTTCATTTGTAAAACAGAATAGTGTTTCTCAAAATACCAATCTCGCACCATCTGCTCTGAAATGCCCTGGGAATGCAGGCTTTACCATAAGGATTCAAATGAGACCTCATATTTAGAATCTGGGTCGGAACCTGGGAAGCTGCGTTTTGAACGTAAGCCTCGGGGGTCCCATATTGATGTTTGAAGCCCACTGATTTTAAGTGCTTTCCTGCTGTGAGTACTAGATTTGCATTGAGGCAGCTGGAGCCTAATTAGGATCTTTGAAAGAATTTGGATGTTTATCCCAGAAAAGAGAGCAATGGAAGGGAACTGTGCTTAAAAACTGAAAAAGGTGTTAAAGAGGGCTTCCCCTTCATTTTCGGATTTGAAAGAGGCAGAACCGGGACCAATAGGTGGATTCTACAGGAAGCCAAGATTTTTTATTAAATAGAAGAACTTAATGCTGGTTAGAGGTGACCAGCAATGGAATTGCCTCCAAAGGTAGTGAACTCCCTGTTGAAGGAGGTATACAGGTATCAGATGGCAGTCCTTTCCAACTTGAAAACCTCTGATTCTGAGTAGTTATTTTGAATTTTTCCGGTGCTGACCGACTTTTTTCTGCCCTCTTCTTGACACGTCCAACCTGCATCCTGTGGAAGTAAGGCCAGTGGGTCCGAATGTAATAATCTCTTCCTGGTTGTCCTGGGAACAATCCTTTTCAAGCACTTTGGAATAGCCCATTTGATAAGGGCTCTTTAAAATGTTTGTTGAATGAATAACCAAGCAGGGTTCCCACCCCATAGGTTTGTAGTTTCTCTTTTTAGAACAACTTGGAAATGCCTCTGAAGACTGTGTTTGATCAGGAGAAGCCAGTGTGAACTCTTTGGGTCACAGAATTAAGCAGTCTTAGTCAGAAGGGTCCCTTGAGGTTGTTCAGGCCAGCCTTTTCTCCTGGGACATAAATCCCTCTTTAATCTTCTCTTCAGCACTATGTTGTATTGATGGTGTGTCTGTCAAGGAAATTTTTGCACTCTGTCAGCTAGCATTCTATCCAACATTTAAAACCAGTCCTTTTATGGATTTGACTTGCTAGTTCATCCTCACAGATAATCTACAGATAGTTCTTCTAATGTATCTTTAGTTTTCTAGTCAAATATCAAAACTCCTTTCTTTGTGATTTGTAAAACTTCAAGCAGATCGCTTTTTCAAAACCCATTAGAATGCTTACGTTGCCCTATGGAACAAAGATTTCATATTATGACCCAGTTCTGCTGACAAGCTTACTGCCCCCCAAAAGTTTGGGTTTCAGCCAAGACTTCCTGTCTGTGTTTATCTTCCTGCCTTGTGTGTGTTTCCTAGAATTAAAAAAAAAAATTTTGTTGAAATGCTTATTCAGATATCATCCAGGTCTGCTGGATAAAATGATTTTAACTTGGTGGTGGTGGTGTTAAAACTTCTCAATCTGAACATTTCTTTTAAAAAAAGTAACAAATTGGCATTTACGTAGTGTGTTTTTCAAACCACTAGTCTGAAGAGATTCCTCTGAAAAAAGTGTTCTATGGTAATAATAAGTTTGGAAAAACTTGCATATCATTAGCCCTTTTTGGAGCTTCTCAGTTTATAGTACCACATTAAAGACACTGAGACATCCTGTAGTAAAGAAATGTGCCTAACCTTGTTTAATCTAGTGTTGCCAAATTTAATTGATGTGAAGCACTTTTTTTAAACTGAAGCACACATTGGCAAAATCTGACCTAGCGCAGAAGTCTGCAGTCTATGGACTGTGATCCAAATTTGGCCCCCTGGCCTAGGAGCTGGGAATGTCTTTTGCGTATTTAAATGGTGGGAAGTAAATCAAGCGAAGAATAATATTTTGTGATATATGAAAATTATAGGAAAATCACATTCCAATGTCTGTCCATAAGTCAGGTTTTATTGGAGCACAGTCATTCTCCTTTATGTATTGTCTTCAGCAGCAGAGTTGAGTCATTGCCCCAAAGACCATATAGTCCACAAAGACAAAAGTTTTTACTGTATGGTGTTTTACAGAGAAAAACTTGCCAGCCCCTGACCTGCATCACATACATTTTTTTGTTTTGGTTTGTTTTGGTTTATCCTCACCCGAGGACTTTTTTTTTTTTTTTTTTTTGCATTTATCTTCAGATAGAGCGGGAGGGAGAGAGGGAGGAAGAGAGAGAGAGAGAAACATCGATATGAGAGAGACACATTGAGTGGTTGCCACCCACATGACCCCAGTCGGGGCCGGGGACAGACTGCAACTGAGATAATGTGCCCTTAGCGGGAACCGAACCCGGGACTCTCTGGTTTGTGGGCCGATGCTCTAACCACTGAGCAAAACTGGCCAGGGCTTAAATTTATTTTTTAAATATGTTTCTTTATTGATTTTAGAGAGAGAGGGAGAGAGAGAGAAACATCAGTGAGAGAGAACATTGATTGGCCGCCTCCTCTATGCCCCCCACTGGGCATTGGGCCCACAACCTTTGCATGTGCCCTGACTAGGATTGGAACTGGCAACCTCTTGGTGCATGGGTCGATGCTCAACCGCTGAGCCACATCAGCCGAGCATTTTTTTTTTTAACTTTTTATTTTGAAGTAATTTTAGACTTACAAAAAGAATACACAAACTATCTGTGTACTCTTCACCCAGCTTTCCCTAAAGTTAACCTTTTACACAATTATATTAAAATTAAACAGGAATTTAACATTATTATAATACTACTACTTGATTCAAAATTTGCCACTTGTCTCACTAATGTCCTTTTTCTGTTCCAGGATCCAATCCAGTTTCCCACATTGCACTTAGTTGTCAAGTCTCCTTGTTTTTTTCCATCTGAGACAGTTCCTCTGCCTCTTTGGTTTTTCATGACCGTAAACTTTTGAAGAGTGCTAGCTAATTATTTTGTAAAGCATCTCTCAGTTTTTTGAAGACAGACTTTACATTTGATAAAACTCACCGTTTTAAAAGTGTACAATTAGTATATTTTAGTATGTTTGCAAAGTTGTACAACCATCACCGCTCTCTTAATTCCAGAACATTTTCATCACCCCCAAGAGAAACCCTGTACACATTAGCAGTCACTCCCTATTCTCCACTATTCCCATCTCCTACCAACCACTAATCTAGAATTACACAGTATGTGGCCTTTCGTGTCTGGTTTCTTTCATTAAGCATGTTTTCAAGGGGCATCCATGCTATAGCATGTATCAGTACTTCATTCTGTTTTATGGCTGAATTATATGCCATTGTATGGTTATACCACATTTTATTCATCACTTAATGGACATTTGGGTTATTTCCATATTTTGATGATTATGATAATAGTGCTGATATGATAATTCATGTGTAAGTTTGTTTTTGTTAATCCTCCTGAAGATATTTTTCCATTGAGTTTTAGGGGGGTGGGGAGAGAGAGAGAAACATCCCTGTGAGAGAGAGACGTTGATTGGCTGCCTCCCACATGACTCAGACTGGGGCCGGGAATCAAACCTGCAACCCAGGTACGTGCCCTTGACTGAAATTGAACCCAAGACCTTTCAGTCTGTGGGTTGATGCTCTAACCGATGAGCCAAACCAGCCAGGGCCAAGTTTGTTTTTTTTAATCCTCACCCAAGGATATGTTTTTATTGATTTTTAGGGGAGGGGGAGAAACATCTACTGGTCACCTCCTGCACATGCCCCCTGAACAGGAATCGAACCCTCAACCTAGGTATGTGCCTGATTGGAATTGAACCCACAACCTTTTGGTGTACAGGATGATGCTCCAGCCAACTGAGCCACCCAGCCAGGGCTATGTACAAGTTTTTTAACATATTTTTAGTTCTCTTAGATATGTATGCTTAGGAGTGGAATTGCTGGGTCATATGGCAATTTCGTGTTTAACTTTTTTTTTCTTTTTAATTTAATTAATTTATTTTTGTTACAGATGTTTCTCTTTTTTCCCCCATTGACACCCTCCTCCCACTTCCCCCACCCCATCAGCATTGTTGTCTAGGTCCATTGGTTATGCTTATATGCATAAATTCTTTGGTATCTCTTTCCTCCCCACTCATGTTTAACTTTTTAAGGAACTATTTTCCACGGTAGCCGTACCAATTTACATCTCCATTAGCAATATCTGATGTTTCAATTTTATCTACATCCTCTTCAATACCTGTTATTGTCCTTTTTAAAAATTATTTTTATATTCACTAGTAGATGTGAAGTAGCTTCTCATTGTAGTTTTTATTTGCATTTTCATAATGACTGGTATTAAACATCTTTTCATGCTCATATTGGCCATATGTATATCTTCCTTGAAGAGATGTCTATTCAAATCCTTCACCCATTTTATAATTGAATTATTTGTCATTATGTACAATTTTGCATGTAAATATTCAAAGAGTTGCAGATTCCCTGATCTGAGTGGAGTTAGTTTTGGAAATGCTGAAGTGCAGAGTAAGTTGTCTGCTTGAATCTGCTGACCATAGAGAACTTGGCTCAACCTCAACCATTGCTAACCATGCAGAACTGGGGTGGCCATGGTCAAGTGAATCCAAGATGTCATAAGACCAATAGGGAATCCTGCTGTTTGGAGGCTACTCTGGTGTTTTTCTGTTTTTTTGTTTGTTTGTTTGTTTGTTTGTTTGTTTGTTTTAGAGAGAGAGAGAAAGGGAGAGGGGGAGAGAGAGAGAGAGAGAGAGAGAAACATTGATGAGCGAGAACATCGATTGGCTGCCTCCTGCATGTCCCCCACTGGGGATTTGGCCCACAACCTGGGCATGTGCACTGACTGGGAATCAAACCAGTGATCTCTTGGTGCATGGGTCATAGCTTAACCGCTGAGCCACATTGGCCTGGCTACTCTAATGTTTGGTCAGAGCAGGGAGTAGAGGAATCAGTGGTGGTTTGGAATATTTAGGACTGATGATAACCTTGGGCATAGCTTGTGGTATCAGAACTATCAGTACACTCACACCTCTCGACCTCAGCATTTGGCTGTAACCACACCATCTTGAACGTATACTTAAAAAAAAGAAGAAGAGTAATTTTAACTGTGGAAGCAATATATGCTAATTTTAGACATTTTACAAAATACAGAAAAGCTCCCCTCTCCTCATACCCCAGATATCTGGAGCTCCAGTATCTAAAGAGAGCTTTTATTACAGTTACCTTATTTCCTTCTTGTTTCTGCTCCACTGTATTACATGTTTAATGGTTGGAATCCATTACTGTACATAGTTCTATTTTCATTTTATTTTTATTTTTATGTTAATGTTTCTGTGTTTTTACCAACCTCTTCTGTAAGCATTACTTCTAATATATTTTCTTAAGCATTCACTTATTCAATAAGTCAGTAAGTCTTATTGTATAGATATAATATATATATATAACAAGCACTCAGCATGTTCTTAATGAGTATAAATCTAGTCTTTTTTAACTGATTTTAGAGAGAGGAAGGGAGAGAGAAAGAAATAGAGGGAAGGAGGGGGGAAGAAAGGAAAAAGAAGAAAGAAACATCAATTGGTTGCCTCCTGTACATGCCTCAGGCAGAGATCAAACCTGCAACCTGAATATATGCCCTGACCAGAGATCAAACTCACCAAACAACTGAGCCATACTAGCCAGGGCTAGTTATTCTTTTCTAATAGCAGCACAGATTTTGTAAAAATAAATAATAATAATAATACTTTTATTGTGGTAAAATATACCTAACAGAATTTACCATATAACCATTTTTCAAGTGTATAGGTCAGTAGCGCTAAGTATATTCACAATGTTGTGCAACCATCGCCACTATTTCCAAAACTTTTTCATTACCCCAAACAGAAACTCTGTACCCATTTAGAAATAAAGCCCTATTCTCCCCTCATCTTAGATCTTGATAACCTCTAATCCACTTTCATCTCTATGAATTTGTCTATTGTAGATATTTCTTATAAGGAAATCATACAATAAATGACCTTTTGTGGAAATGTAGGAATTTTTTCCCTTTTTCTTATTGTGTTAAAATACGTATAACATAAAATTTACTATTTTAACCATTTCTAAGTGTACAGTTCAGTGATATTTAATACATTCATACTGTTGTGCAACCATTACATATCTCCAGAACTTTTCTATTTTGCAAAACTGAAACTGTATACTTCTTAAATAACTCCTCATTCCCTTCTTCCCCTCAGCCCCTAGCAACCACAATTCTGCTTTCTGTCTCCATGATTTGACTCCTCTTAAGTACCACACATAAAGTGAAATCTTACAGTATTTGCCTTTTGTAAGTGGTTTATTTCACTTAGCATAATATCCTCAAGGTTCATTCATATTGTAGCATATGTCACAATTTTCTTTCTTATTAAGGCTGAATAATCCATTGTATGTATATACCACATTTTGTTTATCCATTCATTCATTGATGGGCATTTGAGGTGCTTCCACATTTTAGCTATTGTGAATAATGCAGATGTTAACATGGATGTAAAAGCATCTCTCTAAGGCCCCGCTTTCAATTCTTTTTGGGTATATATCCAGAAGCGGAATTGTTGGATCATTGAATTTTTAGTTTTTTGAGGAACCACCATATTGTTTTCCACAGCTGCAGTACCATTTTACATTCCCATCAAAAGTACACAAGGGTCCTGGTTGGTTTGGCTCAGTAGTTAGAGGGGGTGACTTTTGGAAAGCTCCTGTGAGCTGATTGCCATTGGAGCCAACCACATGATTACAGGGTTGGAATTTTCAGTCCCACCCACCTACAGGAAAGGGAAAGGGGCTGAAGATTGAGTTCATTGGCCAATGGCCAATGACTAGTGAAGCCTCCATTAAAACCCAGGAGGACAATTTACTGGTCCTTCTTTTTTGGAGAACTTGTACATTTTGGAACCAGAATACGTCCATGTGACACTGAGCTGGGCCCCAAACCAGGCCCCAAGTCAGGACAACAGAAGCTTCTTTGTTTGGGACCTCACCCTATGTATCTCTTCATCAGGCTGTTGATTTGTGTCCTTTAATATCCTTTGTAATAAGTGGTAATCTAGTGAGTAAATGGTTTTCCTGAGTTCCTTTGAGCCTGTCTAGCAAATTAATTGAACCCAAGGAGGTGGTCATTGGAACCTCTGGTTTATAGCTAGTTGGTCAGAAGTTCAAGTAACAACCTGGACTTGTGATTGGCATTCTGAGTTGGAGGCAGTCGTTGGAACCTCCAGTCTATAGCTTGCTGGTCAGAAACACAGGTAAAGAACCTAGGCTTTCGGTAGATGTCTGAAATGGGTGGGAGGGCAGTCTTGTAGGACTGAACCCTTATCCTATGGGATCTGGTGCTATCTCCAGGTAATGTCAGAAGTGAGTTGAATTTGTGGGTACCCTGGTGGTGGTAAAAAATTGTTTATTGGTGTGGGGGAACCCCCACACAAATTGGAATTAAGTCCAGGAATCCTAGCAGTAGCCATCCTAATGGATATGAGGTGGTATCCTGTAGTTTTAATTAAATTAGCATTTCCCCAATAATTAGTGATATTGAGCAGCATATTTTCATGTTTTTGGCCATTCATATGTCTTTTTTTTTTTAAATATTTTTTCTGTATTGATTTTAGAGAGAGATGAAGGGAGAAGGAGAGAGAGGTAGAAACATCAATGAGAGAGAATATCAATTGGCCGCCTCCTGTATCTCCCCCTCTGGGGATTGGGCCCACAACCTGGGCATGTGCCTGACCAGGAAATCGTACCAGTGACCTCTTGGTGCATGGGTCAACATTCAACCACTGAGCCACACCGGCTGGACTCATTCATATGTCTTTGAAGAAATGTCCATTCTAGTCCGTGGCCTGTTTTTGAATCAGATTTTCTTTCTTTTTTTTTCTTTTTGTTGTTGTTATTGTTGAATTTTAGTTCTCTATATATTCTGGATATTGATCCAGCAGATATTTGATTTGCAAATATTTTCTTCCTTTCTGTGAGTTGCCTTTTTGCTTTGTTGATGGTGTCTTTTGATGCACAAAATTTAAAATTTTTTTTTTTTTTTTAATCCTCACGCGAGGATATTTTTCCATTTTTTGTACAGATAGATTGGGAGGGAGAGAGAGGAAGGGAGAGAGAGAGAGAAACATCGATGTGAAGGGACACATCGAGTGGCTGCCACCCGCACGACCAACCAGGGCCGGGGACAAACTGCAACCGAAGTACGTGCCCTTAGCTGGAACCGAACCCGGGTCTCTCCGGACCGCAGGCCGACGCTCTAACTGCTGAGCCAAATTGGCCAGGGCCAAAATTTAAAATTTTTATGAAGTCTAATTTGTCTATTTTTTTGTTTTGTTGCCTATGCCTTTGATGTCATATGTAAGAAATCATTGCCAGAAGTATAGTTTTTAAAGTGGGGAAGAAGCTACCAAGTGGCTCTGGCTTAAAATTCTCAGGAGGCCCTAATTGCTATATGGCTATCGTGGGCCCTGCTTCTGTACTCTTCACATCAGCTGGGGGTAACATGGGTCTTTCACTTAATTTCATTGAGCAGTTGAGAGCAAAGGTGATGCCTTTGTACTCCAGCTGGCCTAAGGACATGAAGAGATCAGAAGCCGGAGGCCATGCTTCTTTCTTTGGAAATGGCCTAGGGGACTAGCTGGCCATTCCACCCTGGGACCAGTCACCACATTGACTCCTGTGGTAGTCTTTTACTGTTTAATATCCATATTCCCCATTGTTCCTCAGAAGTACCTTGTGGTGTAGGCATGGCGGGGGTGAGGGTGGCGTGGGGATGGGGGTTGGTAAAGATGGACAGCTTTCTGAATATGGGAGTGGATCCTGGGCAAAAGCCAAGGAAAATTACTTGCTTTTTCTTTAAAAAAAATTTTTTTCTTTATTGATTTTAGAGAAAGAGGAAGGGGGAGGAGAGAGAGAGAAACATCGATTGGCCACCTCCTGCTCACCACTCCTCCCCTCCCCTTGGGGATTTGGTCCATAACCTGGGCATGTGACCTGACTGGGAATTGAACTGGTGAATTCTTGGTGCATGGGTTAACACTCAACCACTGAGCCACACCAGTCAGGCTGTTTTTTCTTAATAATACCATTCCTGTAGAGCCATTTCTGAGTGTGAGGTGCTTTTTTCAAAATAGCAGTTAAATTCTGACTAGAGTCCTTGAGAGCAGAGAAGCTTGTCTGATTTATTTTCATCATTGGCATTCTTTAAATGTTTTCCAAACTGCACTGACAATTAATATTAGGTGGCTCTGGACACAAGCCTGATTTTGATTTGTAAAAGTCGCTATTAAAGACTATTCACGCCCTGGCCGGTTTGGCTCAGCGGTTAGAGCGTCTGCCTGCGGTCCCGAGAGACCCGGGTTCGGTTCCCGCTAAGGGCGCGTACCTCGGTTGCAGTTTGTCCCCGGCCCTGGTTGGTCATGCGGGTGGCAGTCACTCGATGTGTCCCTTTCACATCGATGTTTCCCTCTCTCTCTTCCTCTCTCTCCCTCCCACTCTGTCTGTACAAAAAATGGAAAAATGTCCTCGGATGAGGATAAAAAAAAAAAAAAAAAAAAAAGACTATTCACAATGGCATCATTTGGTTTTATCCTTTTTTTTTTTTTTGGTACGTGCCCCTAGCAGGAACTGAACTCTGGACTCTCTGGTCCGCAGGCCGACCTTCCAACCGCTGAGCCAAACCGGCCAGGGTGGTTTTATCATTTTTAACCATGATTGGTCTGTCTTATGTATGCTGTCCTGATGGTCTTCCTCAGGACCTCCTTGGAAGGAGAAGTGAGGTCATTATTTTGTCAAATATATATGCTGGATATTATTAAACTCTTAGGAAGCTTTCTTCTTACTTGGTTGAATCTTGTTAATTTTATTCATTTTCTTTTTTTTTATCCTCACCCGAGGATATTTTTCCATTTATCTACAGATGGGGGCAGGGGGAGAGAAACAGAGACACATCGATTGGTTGCCTCCCACACAACCCTTACCAGGGCCGGGGACGAACTGCAACCAAGGTATGTGCCCTTGGCTGGAATCGAACCCGTGACTCTTTGTTCCGCAGGCCAGTACTCTAACCTCTGAGCCGAACGGGACAGGGCTCATTTTCTTTTTATACTTAACTATTAGAGTATGTTGGAGGTTTTTAGCTCAATCTCTGGTAAAATCTGAATTAATAAGATTTTATAGAATCTGAATTAATAAGGATTTACTGATTGAAAACTAAAGCACAACTCATTTTGAAACTTTTCTGATAACAAAAGAAAGGCACAATCACCCCATTTGCAGATGAAGAACCTGGCTTAGCAAGTAGCAGAACTGAGTGTCAGACTAGGTCCTTTGGTTCCAGATTGTTCCTTTCACTGTATTATACTAGAAATCCGCAGACCTTAACTGGGATCTCTTCAGTCTAAGTTCTTTTTTTTTTTAATACAGTACTTTACCACTTATATTGGTTTGAATTGAAATTGATAAGTTACCATCATTCATTCATATACATTTGTCGAACATTTACTTTGTCAAGCACTGTGCTTGTTTTTCTAGGAGGTATCTATCTAGAGTAAGTGAGTTTAGTGAATAATTGCTACTCTGTATTAGTGTTCTTTTTTTAAAAAAAATTTTTTTTCCTTTATTGATTTTAGAGAGAGAGGAAGAGAGAGGGAGAAAGAGATAGAAACATCAATGAGAGAGAACATCAATTGGCTACCTCCTGCACGCCCCCCACTGAGTATTTGGCCCACAACTTGGGCCTGTGCCCTGACTGGGAATCGCACTGGCGACCTCTTGGTGCATGGGTCAACGCTCAACCACTGAGCCACACCGGCTAGGCTAGTGTTATTTCTAACAGAGGTGGGTACCAATTTGGGAAAACTCACACCTTTTTCTAGTTGCCAGATCCCTGATCTTTTCATTTGTTTAAGAGTTTGGGGCAATACTTTAAAAAATTTTTTTCTTAAAATAGTTATGTAACATTTCCAGTTCTGAAAAAACATCACTGAAGAATGTCTTGTTCTTGTAGAATACTGATTTTCCACAAATTAGTTGGCTAAATTGATTCATACTGAGTTGTACAGTTCTAAGTACTCCTGGGCATCAGATCCATCAACCCACACACATTTATGAAGTGCTCTTGAGGTGCCTGGCCCTGTGTTGAGTAAAGTACCTGGAAGGTGGGTCCAGGTTTGAGGAAACAGACATATGAACAGATCACTGAGGTACTGTCTGTTAAGCACATTGGCTTGGGAGTTGGGAAGCTTTGCCTCTGACTGGCTCTGTGATCATGGGCCAATGACCTAACTACTCTGAGCCAGGGGATACTAATGGTAGTATAATGGTGTTTCCCTCAAAGGCGTCTATAAAGATTAAATGTAACAATTCATGTAATGGGCTGAACAGAGTGTTAATTTATGTTATTCATAGTGATAATAAAGATAACGGGTGCCTCCTTGTTTTAACACTTAGGGGTAAAATCTGACTTTGCCTCGCTCAAACTAAGTATGTCTCATTCTTACACAGTTCTGATGTCTCACCTACTATGCCTTCAAGGAACGATGTTCAGTCAGAAAGGGAAGTTGTGACTCATTCACTTAGCAAATTAACCAAGTACCTGCTGATTACATAGCTCAGTATTCCTTAGTGGGGAATATAAAGAAACACTATACTCTAGTGCACCCTGTGAGAGACCTTGCTGTGGAGGGGAGATGTGAGTAAAACAAATGTTCAGGGAGAGAATAATGTCCAAAATCACAAAGTGATGGAGCTGAGATTTGAAACCAAAGCCATCAAATTCTTCTGAGGTGTGCTAGTTTTTAAGGACAAAAGTCCTAAGTGAAAAGTTAAGTAATATTAGACAGTGATATAAGGGATGACAAAAGGCAGTCTCTTAGATGATCCGTAAAAGCTTGTGCCAGAGCAGTTCAAATCCTACTTCACCCTTTCTTATCAAACCTGGTAAGCTTTAAGAGAAAGCATTGAGCCCTGGCAGTTTGGCTCAGCAGTTAGAGCATTGGCCTGTGGTCCAGAAAGACCCGGGTTCGGTTTCCACTAAGGTCACATACCTTGGTTGCAGTTTGTCCCCGACCCTGGTTGGGTCGTGCGGGTGGCAACCACTCAATGTGTCCCTTTCACGTCGATGTTTCTCTCTCCCTCCCACCCTATCTGAACAACAGCAACAACAAAATGTCCTCGGGTGAGGATAAAAAAATAAAAAATAAATTTTAAAAAAGAGAGAAAACATTGAAGCTTAAAACAAAACCCTTTTGATTCAGAAATAGTGGAAGAAAGTGTGAAAAAGAAGGCACAGTTGACCCTAGAATCCCCACTTAAATATGAAGGGCACAGGGCTCCTCAGCCCTTGCTGTCCTACCACTCCCAGATGTGCCCTGGCTCCAGCTAGACTGAACTTGGCACAGTGAATTGTCCACTTAATCCTGTGTGCTGTGTCTGCATCCTCCCCAGCCTGACCTTCACACACTCTACACACCTGTCAGCAGCCAGCATACTGGGCTGCTTTGTTAGTTTACGTGTCTGTGTCCCCCTTTAGACTGAATCCTTTATCTCTGTATGCCTGACCAATAGGGTCTTAATAAATCTTTGAAGGTAGGAGAGGGGTTGGTTGAACAGATAGGGAGATTAGGTAGTACCAGAGAAAAGCACTGTTGCAGCCCCAAGGAAAGAGACCAGTTTTCTCAGCCTGCTCTGTCCTTCTGGACCTGAAAGGCCATTCATGCCCTTGGTCCTATATTTGAGGGCCAGGCCTCTCTGAGCTAGCCTTGGGACCTAAACTCCATTTAGACTAAAATTTTAGAGGCTCATTTCTGTGTGTTCCAAGTTCAAATCAACTTACTCAGATTTCTTCCCACCCCAACCTTCTGAGAGTGTGATGTGGACATTCTTGGAATGTAGTCTCTTCTCTGCTACACATAGTCCAGCAGCAGCCTAACAAGCAGTGCAGACTGGCTCAGGCACACCACTGTTCTTGGCATGTGTGAACAAGCATATGCCCAACAAGACCTCTGGTGGCTCCCCTTTTGTATCATGCTAGTTGCTTATCACCCAAATTTGTAAACTTCCTAACTAGGATTAACATTTCTAGATGCCTCTGTACACTCTGACCCAGGAATTCTTAAGGAGGCAGAGAAGGCAGATTATGAATGTCTAAAGTACACTAGATCCTGAAGACTTCATGAGGTCGAATTCCCTGGTGGTTCCCACAGAAATGTGCATCTCTTACATTCTCTCCCTTGCCCAGTTCCTGTGAAGTGGGCCGGGCCAGCTCTGGGAAGGTAATAGGAGTAAGGATGCTGGGTTAGTTGATAGTCTGCTTTAGTTTCCAGGCTCTCCATTCCTAAGGGATCATTAAGCATTACAAATCTGCCTTAGTACCACCCTGGACATCTCAAATTTAGGAACGTTTTTCAAAACTGGGTGTGAACTTGTTAGTAAGCTCTGTCCAGGTGTTGGGTGGTCTGAGATCTTAACAAACTTGCCCTTCACCTCCCAAGTTTATCTGACCTCTTCATAGTTCCTAAGGACTGTAGTTAGGGATCATGTATTCTGAAGGACAAGCCCTGGGGTTACTGTCCCTCCCAAACTCTGTGCTGTATGGCTTTGTGCTTTTGGTAGCTTTATCCCCTGTTTGAGAGCTGGATTTCCAGAACTCTTCATCAGAGAGTCATCTGGAGTGGGAGGTGGGGGACACATATTTAAAGATATAGATTATTGGCCCCTATCCAGATCCAGATTCTACTTAAATCCCCAAGGGGTGCCCTGGCTGGTTTGGCTCAGCGGTTAGAGCGTTGGCCTGCAGTCCAGAGAGACGCAGGTTCGGTTCCCGCTAAGGGCATTATCTTGGTTGCAGTTTGTCCCCAGCTCTGATTGGTTTGTGCAGGTGGCAGCCACTCGATGTGTCCCTTTCACATCAGTGTTTCTTTCTCTCTCTCCCTCTCTCTCCCACTCTATCTGAACAAAAAAAAAAAAAAAAAAGGAAAAATGTCCTCGGGTGAGGATTAAGAAAAAAAAAAAATCCCCAAGGGAATCTAGGAACCAGATCTCTGGGAAAGTGCCTTGTTTAGGAAAAATAGGCACGTCTGATGGAGTACCTTGTTAAGTATTCTTGTAATTATCATGTGTCTTCCTTAGCTCCTTTTCTAGACTCCAGAGCTTCAACTTGACCTTACTCTCCTTTGTGAACTTCCACTCCACCCTGGCCTTGAATGTAGTTGATACTAGAGTTCTTTTGGTAGAACGCATAATGGATGAGTGATTTGCTTTTCACTCATTTCAAAAGAAAACAAATGTTACAGCATTGCACAATGAATTTGAGGGAAAACAAAAACCAGGTATTTAATTTTATAAAGCTGCATATTAAAGGGGTAACATGTAAGAGTGAAAAGAGTGCTGATACTGTGTTGGAAAGTCTGAATTTAGCACTGTATGATGGCTTGGACTTGGGCAAATCTTGGGCTGATGTCTTCCTCTGTAAAATGGAGTGAAGGTCAGAAGTGGTAATAGATGCGAATGTTTTTTTAAAACCAGAAAGTGGATTCATATCAGGAATGTAGAATAGTCAGGTTTGGGACAGGGGCACAGAACCAGCTACAACTAAGTTGCTATGTGATCAGGTCCAAGTCTGTAGGCTCTACAAGGACCAGGAAAGAATTTTAGTAGGATGGCAGCTCAGGCATGCCTGCTTTCCTTTGACTCTGTCCAGTTCCTGAGCCGACCAGGGCCCTCTATCCTCTGAGCCACTGTCCTAGTCCTGTTGGACCCATGAGGCTATGGCCACATTTTGTTGTTCCACGGTGCTCAATGGACAGTCCCCAGGGAAGACTGCTCATTTTCCCATGCTGCTCTGATGTGGTGAGGTTCCTGTGCTTGAGGGTAGGGAGGAGGCTCCAGGGATGGGTGAGCAGCTGGCCTGGGAGTTGACCAAGACTAGTCATGCAGGCCGACACCCACACAGCAAATATTTGAGTGCCTACCAGGATGAGACTCGAAAACCTAGGTAGGGCCCTGGCCGGTTTGGCTCAGTGGTTGGAGCGTCGGCCTGCGGTCCAGGGACACCCGTGTTCGGTTCCCGCTGAGGGCATGTACTTCGGTTGCAGTTTGTCCCCGGCCCTGGTTGGGTTGTGCGGGTGGCAGCCACTCGATGTGTCCCTTTCATGTCGATGTTTCTTTCTCTCTCCTTCCCACTCTATCTGAACAAACTATGGAAAAATATCCTCGGGTGAGGATAAAATAAATAAATAAATAAAACCTAGGTAGGGACCACATGGTCAGTCTACTAAGAATTAGAATGAGAGTGAAGTGAGTTGCCTAGGGTTGAGACATGTAGGACTATCCCAGTGCCTGGCCTGCTGCAAGACTGCTACTTCCTTCAAATTCTGATCTGACTTGTTTACTGTCCCCTGGTTATTCCCACTTGATACCTACCTTAACCCTGATTGTCCCCTAATGCCTATGTGTAGGAGTATACACCATGCAGAGATTTGTTGGATCCAGGGAGTGGAGAGGGCAGTGAACCAGGGTAAGTGGCATGTGTGTGCATCTCCCCAGCAGCAACAGCCCCTCTCACCTTGGTGGGCTCTTCAAGTCACTGTGTTATCTCCTGGGGCCACCTTAGCAGCCTTGTAGGAGGCATGACACCCTCACTTTTCAGGTGAGAAAAACTATTGAAGCCATCAAGGTATCAGTCCTGAGCTACTTGGCTAGTCAATGGTGGAGCCAGGACTTGAAGTCAGAGCTTTTCAGGATTGGGGAAAACTGAAATTTGGGGACATTTTAAAAACATGAACTCTTTTGTCTGATTTCAAAATTAATACATATAAGAATGTCAGTTTTATAAATGGGGGAATATAAGTGTAAGTCACTACCTCTAAACCCCCAAGTAATCATTGATAACAGTATTGGTATGTTTTTCAACATTTATAAGACATTTACTTTGATTTCACTCATATGTGGAATCTAATGAACAAACTGAACTAACATGCAAAATAGAAACATACTCAGAGAGCAGGCTGTCAGCTGTTAGGAGGTGAAGGATGGAGGAATTGAGGAAAAAAGAAAAAAGCATAAAAAAGACATTTACTAATATATTCATTATTGTTATAACAAATGTGATATTATACTCACATTTTATCATTTTTTAAAAAAAAATTATCCTCACCCACAGATATGTTTTGTTTTGCTTTTTATCCTCACCTGAGGACACTTTTCCATTTTTTGTTCAGATAGAGTGGGAGGGAGATAGAGAAGGAGAAACATCGATGAGAAAGGGACACATTGAGTGGCCACCACCCACACCACCCAGCCAGGGCTGAGGACAAACTGCAACCGAGGCACACGCCCTTAGCAGGAACCAAACCCTGGTCTCTCTGGACTGCAGGTTGATGCTCTAACCAGATATGTTTGTTTATTTGAGAGAGAGGGGAAGGGAAGGATGGAGAGAGAGAGAAACATCAACGTGAAAGAAACATACATCGGTTGCCTTCCATATGTGCCCCGACTGGGGATCAAACCTTCAACCTAGGTATTATGTATCCTGACCAGGAATTGAACCCATAACCTTTTGGTGTACTGGATGATGCTCCAACAAACTGAGCCACCTGGCCAGGGCTACAATTTTATTTTTCTTTTGAATGGTATTGTGAAAGTAATATCTACTTGTCATAAAACATTAAAAGAGGATAATATAAAATTCAAAGTTCCTCAGCTCTCATAATCCCAGAAATAATTGTTTATAGCTTAGTGTGTGCTTTCTAGACATTTTCTTTGCATGTGTGTGTACATACACACACACACTCATTTATATACTTTGTTTTTATCAATTCATACATATACTTTTGCAATCTGATCTTTTTTTTTTTGTTCAGGTAGAGTGGGAGGGAGAGAGAGGAATAGAGAGAGAGAGAGAGAGAGAAATATTGATGTGAAAGGGACACATCGAGTGGCTGCCACCCACACAACCAACCAGGGCCGGGGACGAACTGCAACCGAGGTACATGCCCTTAGCGGGAACCGAACCCGGGTCTCTCTGGACCGCAGGCCGACGCTGTAACCGCTGAGCCAAACCGGCCAGGGCGCAATCTGATCTTTTTATTATTAATTTTTTTAATCCTTACCCAAGGACATTTTTTCATTTATCTTCAGATAGAGCGGGAGGGGGAGAGAGAAACATTGACGTGAGAGAGACACATCTAGTGGTTGCCACCCACAAACCCCAACCTGGGCCGGAGACAAACTGCAACGAGGTATGTGCCCTTAGTGGGAACCAAACCTGGGACTCTCTGGTCCAGGGACCAACGCTCTAACAGCTGAACCAAACTGGCCAAGGCGCAATCTGATCTTTTTAAAAAAAAATTTTTTTTTATCCTTACCCGAGGACATTTTTTTCCATTTTTTTGTTCAGAGAGAGTGGGAGGGAGAGAGAGAGAGAGAAACATTGACACAAAAGGGACACATCATGTGGTTGCCACCTGCACAACCCAACCAGGCCAGGGACAAACTGCAACTGAGGTACGTGCCTCCAGCGGTAACCGAACCCAGGTCTCTCTGGACCGCAGGCCGACGCTCTAACCGCTGAGCAAAACCGGTCAAGGCAATACTTTTTATTAGGAAATTTTACACGCATACACAGACATAAACTAATACGGCTCTGGTCATTATGGCTCAGTTGGTTGAACATTGCCCTGTGCACCAAGAGGTCGCTGGTTTGATTCCTGGTCATGGCACATGCCTGGGGATGGGGGGGGGTGTAGGAGGTGGCCTGTTGATGTTTCTCTCTCATCAATGTTTCTCTCTCTCTAAATGAATACAAACATTTTAAATAAGTAAATACATAAAATAATACAGCGAATCCCCATTTTTCATCTAGTTCCAACAACTATCAACTTAACTGTTCTTATTTCATCATTTTTCTCCACTTTTACTTTCCTCCTGGAGTGTTTTAAAGCAAATCCGAAACATCTTATCATTTCTTCATTAATACTTAAGTATGTATTTGTAGAAGATGAGAATTTTTCAAAAATATTACACAATACTATGCAACAAAATTAACAGTTTCTCATATCAACTAATATCCAGGTTATATCTAATTTTTTTCAGTTTTCTCACAAACATCTATTTACAGTTGGTTTATTTAACTTGGTTCCAGTGCGCTCCTCACACTGCTAGCAGTTGGTATGTCTCTAGTCTCTATCTATAATTCCACACACACACCCCCATGCTATTTATTTTCTGGAGAACTTGGGTTATTTGTCCTATAAAAATTCTTACATTCTGGATTTGCTGGTTGCATCCTCCTAGAGTTGTTTAACACATTCATCTATGCCCCATATTTTCTGTAAATAGGTAATTCATTTAGAGACTCAATTAAAGTCTATGTTTCATTTTTGAAACAAAAATGGGTCATTGTTGGAGCTGTGTGCTTCCTATTCCATCACATCACAAGACTGTCATTTAAGATTGATCCATAAACCTGACTTTATGGTTGTCTTTTCACATCTGTATACACATAATCCTTCATTTTAAAAGTTTTTTTGTTCGTTTGTTTTGTTTTTTTAACGAAACGTTTGTGTCAGATACTTCAGCTAGAATGACAAAGAAAGGTCATAATGTGGCCCTCACAAGCAGGTTTTATCCTGTGTATGGAAAGGAGGAAGCATTGGATCCTGGAGAAGGTCTTGGAGCCATGGGCAGCAAGGCACTGGTGCTGCTGGCAGCCAGCTAAGCTGCCCTTCTGGGACATAACGTAAAATGATGTAACTGAGTGAAAAATTGGCAGTGAGCTGGTTTTCTCTCCCTGCTTAAGTCACTGAGCTGCTGTCGTGGTGAGGGATGCTCATGAGTCCAGAGTTCTGAGTTGGTGTGTAGGAAGGCTTCTTGGTCTGAGAGGACTGTGGATCTTTGGTCCTTGCCTTCTCGTACTTTGGAAACTGAAATCAGGGTGGTCTTCTGGTGCTCCAGTGGTGAGTCCCAGTCTTGTGGCGGGGCGGTCTACTTTGGAGAGAGAGGGTAAGATGACCTTTAGCAGCACACTTTCAGAGCTGGAAAGGGGCACCTAGAGACCGTGTAGTTAAGTTTACAGATGAGAAAACTGTAGCCCAGAGAGGAGAAGGGAGGTTCCCAAAACCACCTATCTACTGGTTCTTTGACTGTGCTAGCCAGCTAGCATTTCCTACTTGGAATTTCTGAGATGGTAAGTGTAGCCAGATCGGGTTCTTTACAGATTTTTAATCTGCACCCAGAATTTCTGAGTATCCTTTGGTGGTGGTCTTATCCTCCTCCTGGTTCAACTCCTAGAAGTTCTGTGATTTGGAAGAGGTAGTGAACATTGGTCTCTTTCTCCCAGCATTTGGTGACCAGCATGATCTGTGGTGGTACAGTGGTTTGAGTAAAAACGGGGTGTCATGCGTCCCAGTCTCGGCTCCACATTAGTCAGCTAGCTGAGAAGTCTCAAGCTGCAGTTTTCTAGAGATTGGACTGGGTTTACCTAAAGCATGGTATGAGTGTTCCGGTTTCGGGTAGTAGGAGGATAAAATATTTTCCTTCACTATATTTATATATTTTTTATCACGTATGGTAAGTAATACTGGTTTTCTATTTTCAGCAGTGCAGTAAGCCTCCTCTTTAAAAATATTGAGACTAAAAAGTTGATAGATTTAAATAAAATAAGGTACATGGAAGGGGGAATGCTAAGATTGCAGTGTGGAAAACACTGGACCAGATGACCTTTCTGGTCATTCCTAGCTAGCTTCCTAACCTTTCAGAGTTACAGGGTTTTCTTTATATTTTGACATATACAAGTCCCAATCTTTCTGGCCTGAGCAGATTCATCTGCCAATATATAGAGGCTATCCAAAGTTAGGGGACAGCCTGGGAATGTTCAATTTGATTGAGCGTGTATTTATCACCTGGGGTGGTTATCCTGGGAGAATGTAAGGACATTGAGACCCAGTTCCTTGAAGAGTCATCTGGAGGCTGTTCTGTATTGGTACAGTTTGTGTATTTGTGTGGTAAATTCTGGGCCATGTTCACTGGAAGTTTCTGAGTCATTGCTGCCTCAGTAGTGCCCCATGATTATCATCCTCTGCAGCTCCTGGGAAGTCTACTCAGGGGTTCAGTCATAATCTGAATGTCTGGAGCTGAGAGAAGATGGGAGAATTGGCCTGGAGGCCAGGGGAGTGAGCTGCAGAAATGGGCAGTTAAGGACTTGCTGTCTTTTAGGATTTTCCTGGGGAGGATCTTCACTCAAGAGTTTATTGACAGCCAAGGATGGCAAGCAAGGGGCCGTCGGCCTCTGCATCCCCTGAGAACTCCAGTGCAGGAGGACCCAGCGGCAGCAGCAATGGTACTGGCGAAAGCGGAGGGCAGGACAGTACCTTCGAGTGCAACATTTGCCTGGATACAGCCAAGGATGCTGTCATCAGCCTGTGTGGCCACCTCTTCTGGTCAGTACCCTTGCCATCGCTCCAGAGGACACACTGCTAGGTTTGGAAAACTTGTAGCCCTGAGCAGCTTTGGAGAAGGTTTCCCACACACTCTGAGTCCTGATACACTCAGGACGAGAGGCAGGTGACCTAGCTCTGCTGCTGATAAGCTGAGTGACCTTGGGGAAATCATGTCCCCATCCTGGGCTCTGTATTCCTATCTCTAAAGTAATAACACTCATCATTTAGTGAGTAGTTACTACTTAATACTTGCTACTTGCTGTGCTAGCCAAGAGGCAGTATAGTACAGTGGTTCTGAGCAAGGACTGTGGAGCCAGGCTGCCTTACGTTAAATGACTTGAAATATGTGAAAGGCTTAGAAGAACACATGGCACATGGTAAAGATTATGTTAGCTATGATCGTAATAATTGTTACCGTATTTTACATAGTTTATCAAAATGAAGTGGCAGAGTCAGTGTCCATTTCAGCCTTGATGGTTACAGAAGCTTCTCTTGGCTCTGAGAATCTGAGATCTTATTTTTTTCTTTTGGTTTTGAGCTGGACCTGGAAGGGTGAATTGGAGTAATATAAGGGTGAGAATGCCAGGTAAGGCAAAAGAGTGTGGCTCTCCAAGGCAGCACATTTTTAGGGACAGGTGTATACACTGTTGGATTCATCTGAGACCCTGAGGCTACTCTATACCTCAGATAGCACCCTGGATAGATGCTATGGACTGAAGAGTGTTAGAATGGTTAAGGGAGGGTTTGGCCAGATTATTGAACCCAGATTTGATTGAGTAGACGTAGAGCTATTGGATATTTTTGAGCAGGTAAGTGGTGTGAAGAAAGGATCATTTAAGCGATATTTAAGGGAGTTTAAGTTGGCAACAATGAAAATGATAAATTAATTGGTGAGTGGATAGAGTGAGGCAGAGATTTTTTTTAAAAATCCTCACCCAAGAATATGTTTCCATTGATTTCCAGATAGAGTGAGAAGGAGGGAGGGAGAGAGAGAGAGAGAAAGAGAGGGACACATTGATTGGTTGCCTCCCGTGCGACCCGGACAAGGGCTGTGGATCAAACCGCAACCGCCCTTGACCGGAATCGAACCTGAGACTCTTTGGTCCACGGGCTGAGACTAACCACTGAGCCAAACCAGCCAATGCAGAGAGATTTTTGTTTTAGAGGCTCTTGCCCTAATTATTAAGTTTTATGCAGAAACTGTTGTCATCAGTTTTCTCCTAGAATTTGGAGATACTCCACTTTTATGATTGATGTATCATAAAACCAAAACTTAAAATGAGTGACAAAATTAAGAATTAAGTCAGGGTATCAAAGGAAAGAACACAGACTAAAATGGAACAGATTCTTCTAATCGAAGTGGTTTGTCTCTGGGAAAATCTGTTTTAGCCTCTCTTCACCTCAGTTTTCTTACCTGTAAAATGGAGATAATCCTCAAAGATTAATGTGACCATCCAGTGACGTTAACAAATACAAAGCTATTCAGCTGCCCGGCCGCTGTGGCTCAGTGGTTGATCATCAACCCATGCACAAAGAGGTCACCAGTTTGATTCCCGGTCAGGGCACATGCCCAGGTTTTGGGCCCGATCCCCCAGTTGGGGGCATGCAGGAGGCAGCCAGTCGATGTTCTTTCTCATCATCGTTTCTCTCTCTCTCCCCTCCTCCCTTCCGCTTTTCTAAAATCAATAAAGAAAAAGTAAAAATAAAAACAAAACAAAGCTATTCAGACACAGACTATTACATAGTTGCTTTATAAATAGTAGTAATCATCACAATTATTATAATCTTAATTTTCCACTGAGGGAAATTGCCATTGAAGATCTGCCATGATTTAGGGTGCTCAGGCTCAGTTTAGAGCGGTGTTGCAAGGTTAATGTTGGAGTCAGATATCAGGTGTCCATTTTTTACAGGGAGATTGTGTATCTGGATTGTGAGGCTAAATTGTGGTTCAGGAATTGGGAAAGTAATTATCCTCTGAGTCTTAATTTTACTCACAGAGGAGACATGTTATTTGAGGGACAGAAACCACGTCCACATTTTCCACTATCCTGGCATGTAGAAGGTGTGCAGTTGATATTTTTTACTTGAATGAATGAATCAAGAAAGAAAAGTTAAAAATCTGGAGTTAGAATGACTTTTCCTTCAATTCTGTAAGTGTCATTTTTTGCACCCAGTGCTGGGCAATAGAAGAGACAGTAAACTGGGAGTCAGGAAATTAATTTTTTAGTCCTGGTGCTATAGACAAGTCATTTAATATTTCTGAGCTTGGTTTCCTGAAGAGATTGGGCAGCCTATGTGGTGTATCTCACTAAGCTGAAAGGCAGCAGCCCTGTCCTTCACTTAAAAATGTTGTTGTGCTGTCATTTTTTTATAAAGTTTTTTTTTTTTTTTAATCCTCTTATTTATCTTCAGATAGAGTGGGAGGGAGGGAGGGAGGGAGGGAGAGAGAAACATCAATTTGAGAGAGAGACATCAACTGGCCGCCTCCCACATGACCCCAACCAGGGCCTTGGATGAACCATAACCGAGGTACGTGCCCTTGACTGGAATCGAACCTGAGACTCATTGGTCTGTGGGCCGACACTCTAACCACTGAGCCCAACCAGCCAGGGCTTAAAAATGTTTTTAACAGTAGACCTGAACTTGGAAGCTACTTACTGCCAGCCAAGCTCTCAAGGCTGAGGACAGCCTGAAGATTTCATTAAACTGGATCTAGATCTACAGATTCCTTTTGAGTCCAAGGAGGCTATGAATCCACTGAAATCTAGTCCAATATATTACGTTTGTGCATGCGTATATGAATGAGAGCGTGAGAATTGTCCCTATGAATTTTTCTACACAAGATCCTTAGCTTTTTTGTTTTTTAATCCTCACCCAGGGATTTTTTTAGATTGAGAGAAAAAGGGAAAGAGAGAGATAAGCATCCATGTAAGAGAGAAACATTGATCGGTTACCTCCTGTACTCTCTGACCAGGGATTGAACCCGCAACCTAGGTATGTGCCCTTACTGGGAATTAAACCCGCAACCATTCAGTGTACAGTACAACACCCCAACCCACTGAACCAAACCAGCCAGAGCTGGGGGTCCTTATCTTTTATTGGATTCCTTTAGAGGTCAAAATCCCTAAGTTTGACTTGTAGAGAGGTTAGGTCTGGGATGGTCTGGCACCTGGGGGTCTTCACAGTAGTGGGATCCCAGGAGTGGAGATTGGCATCTTGCCTCCATTGCTTCATTTTTTCTGTGTTTTTGGCCCAGTCTTTTCTAATTTCCTGCACCAGTGATTCCCTGCTTAGTGAGGTGGCAATGTTCCATACTTCCATCCAATTTTCCCATTATTCAAATTTTTCTGCTCCTGCCTTGATGTGTCTGCTAATGAAAGTATTATATTTTCCTTTCCCCCTTTCTCTTTTCTCCTTGATGACTGGTTGCCCTGGGGACTCTTGACAGTTGGCCGTGTTTACATCAGGTAAGATGCATTTCATTTTACTTTGTCTTTCATCAGCTATGGTTGCACAAGACGCCTAGTCCCAAGAGACTACTGTCAGAAACTGCAATCTCCCCTGTTTGTGGGCTCATTTGCTTGCTTCCCCCGAACCCCCATTATATACCTGCCCACTGACAGGCACTTGAAATAAGGGGTCAGTGTGGTACCCAGGATAGTCCTGATTCTGCTACCAGTGGCCTTTGTGACCTCTAGGTCTCAGTTCCTCATTTGATAATTGGGTTGGATTTGATAGCATGGTAGTTATTTATTTTGAGATTGTGCCTCTAGAAAGTACTTCCTATCATATCAACAATTCCCCCTACCCTTAAAGATCTGAAAAAAGGAAGGGTGAAACATTTTTGGTCTCAACAGAGCTTTTGTGAGAGGAAGAAACTCTGTTTTCCCCGCTTTAGATTATTATGAAAACCAGTTAGTGAGTATGAGACAGAGCAGGGCCTGGCATTCACAACTGGTCTGAGTAAGCACTTCAAACTGGCTGTCTCCATGGTTGTTGTCAGTAGAGCCCCACCTAGTAAGTGGTTTACAAATGGGGAGTGGGGTGGAGGAGAGAAGTTCCGGACCCCCAGAGCTTCAGAGTCTGGGTGGGAGAAAGTAGAGGAAACTTAATTCTGCTAAGTTCAGGGTTGTGCATTCTGATCCCAGTGGAATCTGGTGAAACATGTCTGCTATAAGCTTATAAAGAACACAATATACATAAGTTTGGGGCTTTTGACAGTAAGAGAAAGGAAATAAGATATAAAATCCTTAAACATTGCCTATTCTTTGGCCCTGAACTCCTAGATTCACATTTATATAATAAACTTTATATCATTGTATCTAAAATGTAATTTCTATTCTAAGATAAATGTTGAGTGTATAAATATATATATATTTATATATATTAAATAATGTCTACAAAAACAACAACACTATAGGTAACATGATTTTATCATTTTTATTTTGTTCTTAAGAAAGTTAAGCCCTGGCCAGTTTGGCTCAGCGGTTAGAGCGTCGGCCTGCGGTCCAGAGAGACCCGGGTTCGGTTCCCGCTAAGGGCACGTACTTTGGTTGCAGTTTGTCCCTGGCCCTGGTTGGTTGTGCGGGTGGCAGCCACTCGATGTGTCCCTTCACAACGATGTTTCTCTCTCTCTCTCCCTTCCTCTCTCTCCCTCCCACTCTATCTGTACAAAAAAATGGAAAAATATCCTCGGTGAGGATAAAAAAAAAAAAAAAGAAAGTTAAATAGCCCTGGCCACTTTGGGTTAGCTGTTAGAGCATCGGCTCTTGGACCAAGGGGACACGGGTTCAATTCCCAGTCAAGGGCATGTGCCTGGGTTGCAGGTTCAATCCCTGGCCCCAGTTGGAGTAGGGCGGGAGGCAAACAATCGATGTTTCTCTCCCCCTTCTCCCTCTAAAAAGCAATGGAAAAATTTCCTCAGGTGAGGATTAACAGCAACTCAAATAATTATAAAAAAAAGAAAATTAAATAAACACAGTGTTTTTAATATAACCAGTGCAAGGGCCTGGGAAACCCAAAACAGGATTCTGGTGTTCTTCATATTGAAAAAAATAATTGAATGTGAAAATGCATAAAAAACACTAAGTAAATTTAGATAATGAGCAAAATCTATCCTTTAGCACATCGTAAATCACCAGAAAATGATCATCTTATATCCAGATGCTGATGTGTGGAATACAAAGTTTTTGAGGAAATACTGTAAAAACAAGAAATCATAGAAAGAAATATCTGACTGCCAGGGGTAATACAGTTGATCTGTTGGTGAAGGTGGATATTTAAAATTCATTATACCTACCTGCAGCCTAAACTGAGGCTGTGTCTGTCAGATGCCCTGACATAGCTCCGACTTACAGTTCCTTCCTGCCATATTGCTGGGAACCCCTAGAGAGAAAGAAGCTTGAAGAAGCTTGTTTAAGTATGATGGTATTTAAAGGCATTTTATTTTTATTTATTTGTTTATTTATTTTTTATCCTTACCCGAGGACATTTTTCCATTTTTTGTTCAGGTAGAGTAGGAGGGGGAGAGAGGAACAGAGAGAGAGAGAAACATCGACATGAAGGGACACATCGAGTGGCTGCCACCCGCACGACTGACCAGAGCCGGGGACAAACTGCAACCGAGGTACATGCCCTTAGCGGGAACCGAACCCGGGTCTCTCCAGACCGCAGCCCGACGCTCTAACCGCTGAGCCAAACCGGCCAGGGCTAAAGGCATTTTAAAATTTTTTATTCCTCACCTGAGGATATTTTTCTATTTATCATCAGACAGAGTGAGAGGGAGGGAGAGAGAGAGAGAGACAGAGAGAAACATCAATGTGATAGAGCCACATTGACTGGTTGCCTCCTGCACGACCCCACCAGGGCCAGGGACGAACCACAACCGAGGCACATGCCCTTGACTGGAATTGAACCTGGGACTCATTGATCCGCAGGCCAACGCTCTAACCGCTGAACCAAACTGGCCAGGGCTAAAGGCTTTTTTAAAATTTCATCACTAGTAAATATTTATTGAGTGACAGGAAGTGGAGTCAGAGTCAGGTTCCTTGAGGTGTTCCATGCTGGTGCTGGTGTTTCCAATTTGAGGCCTCTTGGTTCACGTTGTTTTCCTGCTGGCTGTGACTGACCACTCTGGTGGGCTTGCACCATTTATGCATTCTTCTCTCCTGCTTGCAGTGGTTGGAGACCAGACCTAACAGACAGGTGTGTCCAGTTTGCAAAGCTGGGATCAGCCGAGACAAGGTCATCCCGCTCTATGGCAGGGGCAGCACTGGGCAGCAGGACCCCAGGTGAGGCCTTGGAGCATCTGTCAAACCCGTTCTTCCCCTTTGGACATGAATTTACTCCCATTCAGCACCGTCTCACTCCTCTCTTTACTTAGTGCTTGCAGTCCCTCAGTTCTGAGGCAGCTGGGAGGGGAAGGGAGCCAGGTTACCACTTGCTGAGCAATAATACAGCGTCTGTTAGGGGCAGGCAATGTGCTTAGTGTACAAGATATTATAATTGCAAGTGTGCAAAGTGCTGTAAAGGAGCAGCCTGGGAAGTAAGGTGCCCAGCAGGAATTTGCAAGGAGATGGGTTGCTATAGCAGTGATATATAAAATATGGTGAGAGAGGAAGGGACAGGGTCTAGAAGGCTTGTGGAGTTGAAATTTCTGCAAAAGAAGATGTAGGTAGGTCTGGCATTCTCTAGACACAAGTACTGAGAGTCCTTTGGAATACAAAGTTTTTGAGGAAATACTGTAAAAATTTGAGAAATCACAGACACACACACACCCTGCCGCACCCCCTGAGCTCCCCAGCAGTGTCTCTTTCCTTCTCCCACGCACTCCAGCATACTCAGTGCCCGGACACATTAGATTTCTCTTAAAAGTTCTTACCCTCTCACATTCATGAGCTTTTTTTTTTTTTTTTTTTTTTTTTTTATCCTCACCCGAGGACAGTTTTCCAATTTTTGTTCAGGTAGAGTGGAAGGGAGAGAGAGGAACAGAGAGAGAGAGAGAGAAACATCGACGTGAAAGGAACACATCGAGTGGCTGCCACCCGCACAACCGACCAGGGCCGGGGACAAACTGCAACCGAGGTACATGCCCTTAGCGGGAACTGAACCCGGGTCTCTCAGGACCGCAGGCCGACGCTCTAACCGCTGAGCCAAACCGGCCAGGGCATGAGCTTTTGTATTTGTTTTCCCTTTGCCTCTTCTGCCCTCCCCAATTCTGCTCAACCCCTCCTCCTCTTCAAACTTCTGTCCTTTTTTAATGAGCAGCCCTAAAGTTATCTCCTCCTTGAAATGGCCCTCGTTTCCCACATTAGTTGCTCTCACCCATGCTCCCACCCCATTTAGTTCATACCTCTATTAAAGAAGTCCCTTCCCATACTGTACTGTGATTGGTTGTAGCCCCCTTTAAACCATGAACACCTCAAGAGTAGGGTCTGTCATCAGTCTTAATATTTATTGGTAACAACCTGCCTTGTGTTTGATGGGTAACAGGTCCTTATTCCAGTATTTGTGGGACAAGTGATGGAAGAGATTAGGATCCAGAGGCAAAAAGAATAGTGTAGAGTAGTAGTAGGTGGTAAAGCTGAAGTTAATAGTTGCAGATCAGAGAGACCATGAATCTCTTCTGACAGGCCACCCTCTGTTTGTTTGGATTTGGGATTTTTTATTTCCATGAACCCTATATCACCACAGGTCCAGGAAGAAGTGTCTGGCTGGCATTCTTAACCAATCTGGGTCATGCTGTCTATGAAAGGAGTAGGCTCAGTGCAATCTGATGAGCATCTTATAAACAAGCTGATTTTCTCCTTGGTTTTCCATAAGTAGGGAATAGTTGCAAGTAGAACAAAGAGAGAGAGTTAGTGTTTGGGTTATTTTGGCATCGGTTCATGTGCTGGGCAGGAAAAGGGGCGTGGCCCTGGTGATGAACTCCCACTTCACTTGGGAGCAGCTCAAAGCATTATGTAATAGACCTATTTACACCTTTCTATTTCAGAGAGAAGACCCCTCCCCGTCCTCAAGGTCAGAGGCCAGAGCCGGAAAACAGAGGGGTGAGGAAAATTCTAGGAGAAGCTTCTAGAAATGAGCACATGGCTTTAGAAGTTTCTCTCTTGGCCCTGTACTTTTTCCTCCTTGATTATAAAAGCAAAGGAAAATTTGTAAAATACAGAAAGCAAAAGAGAAAAAAATCACTTATAATCACACCATCCAGAGATGACCATTAGAAACATTTTGGTCTGTTTTCTTTTTCTATAATTATGTATACACACACAAATTTTATAGATCTTTTTATGTCAGTGTGTCTTATTTATAGATATGAGTTTATACATACACATATATATTTTAATATTTGGTTCCTGTTTTGTAATCTCTTTTTTTTTTATCCTCACCCGAGGACATTTTTCTATTTTTTGTTCAGATAGAGTGGGAGGGAGAGAGAGAAAGATTGACGTGAAAGGGACACATCGAGTGGCTGCCACCTGCACAACCCAACCAGGGCCAGGGACAAACTGCAACTGAGGTACATGCCCTTCACGGGAACTGAACCCGGGTCTCTCTGGACCACAGGCTGACGCTCTAACCGCTGAGCAAAACCGGCCAGGGCTGTAATAGTCTTTTAAAATTTCACTCATTTTAAAATAAGTACCTTTGGTGTGCTGAATATCATTCTAGGCATTGATGATATATCAGTGAACATAGCAAAGATCTTGCCTTTATGGAGTTTCTCAGAGAGGGGGAGATTTTTAATGATATATCTTGAGATTTTACATGTCATTAATATTTTATGTGGTTGTTTAGTGTTCCAATGTATGGACTTTACATAATTATTTAATCCATTGTTGAACATTTAGCTGTTTCCTTTTTTTTTTCACCCTAATTTAAAAATATTATGATGAGCTGATAGGTAGATTTTTTAGCAGGTTCATGACTATTTTACTAGGGTAAATTCTTAGAAATAGAATTACTCATTCAAAAATTTTGCATATTTAATCAGGCATTAGTCTTAATTTTTTTTTTTTTTGAAACCTGTTCTTTTGGTGGTGGTGTTTTTTTTTATTTGTTTTTGTTACAGATGTTTCTCAAAAATTTTTATTTTTAAATTTTTTTTCTTTATTGATTTGAGAGAGAGAGGAAGGGAGAGGGAGAAAGATAGAAACATTGATGAGAGAGAACATCGATTGGCCACCTCCAGCATACTCCCCGCTAAGGATTTGGCCTACAACCTGGGCATGTGCCCTGACTAGGAATCAAACGAGCGACCTCTTGGTGCATGGATTGACACTCAGTCACTGAGCCACACCGGCCAGTCATATTAAAAAAAATTTTAAAGGCCTGGCTGGTGTGGCTCAGTGGATTGTGTCGTCTCATGGACTGAGGTCCCAGTTCAATTCCTGGTCAGGGCACATGCCCCAGTTGTGGACTTGATTCCCAGTAGGGGGCATGAGGAGGCAGCCGGTCAATGTTTCTCTCTCTCTCTCTAAAAAATAAATAAATAAATAAATAAATAAATAAATAAAATAAAGCAAAATATTTAACTTATACTCCCAGAATCCCACAAGTATATTTTCATTTCCCCAGTTTTTAAAAAATATGTTTTTAGCCCTGGCCAGTTTGGCTCAGCAGTTAGAGCGTCGATCTGTGGACCAGAGAAACCCGATTTCAGTTCCCACTAAGGGCATGTACCTCGGTTGCAGTTTGACCTCAGCCCCAGTTGGGGTCGTGTGGATGGCAACCAGTTGGTGTTTCTCTCTCTCTCCCTCCTTTATTCCCTCCCGCTCTATCTGAAGATAAATGCAAAAATGTCTTTGGACGAGGATAAAACATATGTATATATGTTTTTATTGATTTTTTTTAGAGAGAAAAGAAGGGAGAGAGAGAGAGAAACATCAGTGTGAGAGAGAAAATCAATTGACTGCATCCTGCATGCCCCCTACTGGGGATTGAGCCCTGAACCTGGGCATGTGCCCTGATGGGGAATCAAACTAAGACCTCAGTCAATGGGGTGATGCTCAATCCACTGAACCACACTGACTGGGCTCCCTACCTTTTTTTTTTATCTGTGTGTTTTGTGTATGTGTGTGTGTGTATTTTATGTAGTTGTCACCATTCTGTTTGCTGCTTTAAATTTTAATTTTGACAGTATTTTCCATGATACTCTGTAGTATCTGTCCTCTTTACTATTTTTAAAAGGTACTATTTATTTATCGAATATTGATGCATTATAATTTAGGTTTTCACATTGAAGGACCTTTTAGTTCTTCCAGATTTTGCTGTTGTAAATAATGATATAATGACCATCTTGGCACATTTTTTTCCCTATTTGAATTATGACATTTCCTTAGCATTCTTAGGGGTAGGATTTTTGAGTCAAGGATCTTGATAGAAATTGAGGGTCTCTTCTCCAAATTACCCTCAATAGTAACAGCAACGAACACTTGTTGAATGATTATTATATGCAAAGAATTATATGTAAAGGGTTTTGTATGCATGGTCTCATTTAAGCTTTACATCAACCCATTTAACAGAAGAACAAACTGAGGCCCAGTATGTGAGGTGACTTGTCCAGGGCCTCACAGTTAGGGCTGAAATTCAGATCTGCCTGCTATTGAAGTCCCTACTCTTATTACCAGGCAACGCTACTTTAACTTTGCCAGGCTCTGGTTCTCAATGGAGTATTAGCTTCTAACCCAGGAATCAGAGTCCCTGGCCTTGATGACCATAGTGTAAACCTCTATCATTTACAAGTACCTGCAGCCACCAGTGATGCTTTTTGCTTACTCTGCCCTAGGAACATAAACCCATGTTAGGACGTGTGGAACTGTAAGATGTTAGAAGGGAGGGCAGGGGCCTGGTAGGGGGCTCACTTGGTTGGAGTGTCATTCCATATACCAAAAGGTGATGGGTTTGATTCCTGGTTAGGGCACATACCTAGGTTGGAGGTTTAATCCCCAGTTGGGGCATGTGTGGGAAGCAACCAATCGATGTTTATCACATCGATGTTTTTGTCTGTCTCTCTCCCTTCCTCTCTCTCAGATCTGTTTAAAAATATATATCCTCCCCCTGGCCAGTTTGGCTCAGCAGTTAGAGCGTCGGCCTGCAGTCCAGAGAGACCCGGGTTCGGTTCCCGTTAAGGGCACGTACCTTGGTTGTGGTTTGTCCCCAACCCTTGTTGGGTCGTGCGGGTGGCAACCACTCAATGTGTCCCTTTCACGTCGATGTTTCTCTCTCTCTCTCTCCTCCCACTCTATCTGAACAAAAAATGGGAAAATGTCCTGAGTGAGGATAAAAAAAAAAAAATGCGGCCAGAGGTCAAACCTGGGGATTGCACTGAAGGAAGTGGTGGTTCCTGATGAAACGTTTACACCTTTCTGGGTAAGGTAGCCTTGGTCCCAGGAGCCCTCAGATTCTCAACCATACTGGGTCTAAGTAAGAGGCATTTCTGCACTGAGATGGAAACTGGTTATTTTCCTTCAGTGTAGGTTTACCCTCTTATTAAATTGACTGTTAAGCTTTATAGGTAGTGCTGCCTAGCAAAAAGTTTGTAACTGGATATGCCAGGTTGCTCAGTATGGGATAGGGAGCAGTCACTTTGGTGACTTGTGAAAGTCTCATGAATGAAAGTTCTTTCTGGAGAGTAGTTGGCCCAATCATTGTTTTTTTAATTATTATTATTTTAAATCATTTGTTCTAAAGGTCTACCCAGGGATGCATGGGAAGAGAGAAATTTTTTGTACAATGTACATAATAATTAAGAGCAATTAATAAGGTTTCGGATCATAGTGACTTAGTTTTAGATCTATACTCTTCATTACTACCTTGGTCAAGTTATTTCAGCTCTCCGAACCTCAGTTTTATGGGTGATGCTCTTGTAAGACTTAAATGTAATTTATGTATCCTAGTGCTTAACATGGTGCCTGGTTCAGAGTTAGCACTTAGAAAATGGGAGTTACTTGTTCACAATATTGAGATTCCTATAGGATCTTTTCATGTGAAAGATGATGCAGTGTGGAACATGTATGGGGGAAAAAAGCTTAGGATGACCACCATATTTGCTGACAGGGGCTATTAGAGGGAAGGGTCTGTGAAATGGAAGACGAATAAGGAGACCCCCCTGACTTTCTGTCAGTTATTCCATGTGAATTTCTTATAATAAGCATATATTACTTTTATAATTAAAAAAATAAAGGATTTTAAATATTTGAAATTCTCTAACAATATTAATAGAAAATTTTAAGGGAGAATACTTATCTTGTTCATATATCTACATATTGTCATGTAATGGTCCTTTGAGAGCATACATTAAAATTTTTATCATGACCTCCATTGTTGGCAAATAGGTTCTACTTTTTGGTATTACCAATAATGTGTAGCATGTACCTTGTTATTGGGCATAAGGATTATCACCAATTTTGCTGTTACAAAGCATGTGGAAAATTTTACTGACTAGCATGGGACTCTGGGAAAGAATCTGGAGCTCTAAAAATCCTGACTTGCTTCAGCAGAGTGTTTTACTTTGGGTCAGAACCAGTTCTTTGTGGCATTCATATCTCCTTAGCTAGAACTCCATGTAGGCTAGAAGGGCAGAGGGCTCACCAGGATTCCTCTGCCTTGGAATCTAGATGGGAGGAAAAGATGTCCCCTCTTAGAAACAGGCAATGGAGGGTAGGGAGGTGAGGTGGGTGCCATATGTAAGGTGATGTATTTAACAGTTGCTGGAGAAACCTGTTTGTTCTACTTCTTAATTGCATTTCTTCTGTACAGGGATTTCAAGGATTTGGATTTGGAGATGGTGGCTTCCAGATGTCTTTTGGAATTGGGGCATTTCCCTTTGGAATATTTGCCACAGCATTTAACATAAATGACGGGCGACCTCCTCCAGGTAAGACCCTATTCCCTTGGTAATCCTACTTGAAGTCTTCTTAGAATCTGGCAGTATATAAGTTATAGATACTTGTTACTACATGGATAATCAGCCTTTTCAAAATGTGCTAAACTCTTCAAATTACTGGTAGTCATACTAATGGTTAATGCATACTTAGCAAGTATTGGGCATGTTCAGAGTGCTTTCTATTACAAACTCAGGATCCTCATGATAAGCCTATGGGACAGATGTGCATTTAGCTTCATTTTACAAATGAAAAAAATATGCATGTTTCCCAGAACATACCCCATGTCCATAAAATGAAAAGGTATAAACCATACCCAGCTGAGGAAAAGCCCAGTCCTGCACACATATACCCCCCTCACTTTCACTTTTGGGGTCCAGAAAGGACAGGGTGACCCATAAGGAGTCAGGGCCTATCTATTCTCTGGTATCTCTGTCCAGCTTTCCTCAGGACACACATGGGGCTGGTCCCAAACCCCAGCCCTTTGGGAACTGTGCCTAGGTCTGCCACCTGCTGTTGCTTTTCTCCCTCCAGTCAGCTTGAGAATGCCAGCTGCATTTGGAATAGAGCAGGGCGGCGAGGTAGGTGCGCTGTACTCTGTCACAGTCTGACACCCAGGCCAGGATCTTAACCATGGAGCCTGCAGGGCTGCCAAGGTCAGGTGAGCTTTGCTTGCAATCTTTGAAGTCTCATGTGTGCTAGGCATGTAGAGACCAGTGCATAGTTCTGGCTAGGAGCTTATGCTCTAGGGACAGTGACCCACTCCTGGGCCATCCATGTTGTCCCCTGCCCCCACCCTGGTGTTTGGAACATAGCGGGCAAGCAGTAAGTCTTTGTTGACTGCTTGCCTGCATGAATCCATCAGAGTATCTAACTGGAGAATAGTACACCACCACGAGATCTTGGGATTGCCCTTCCTTATCTTATCTATCTCAATGGTTTCTCCTCTGTTGATATGTTTTCTTTGAGGAAAGACACCCCAAAAGGCAGGGCCCCATGAAGGCAGTAAGAACCTGCCTGGTAGCTTCCTTCCTTCCAACCTGATACAAAGCTTACCTTGGATTCCTCAGTAAAACAGGCTGTCTCTGGATCTCTATCCTCCTACCACAATCAGACAATCAGACATTTTCTCTCTCTCTCTCTCTCTCTTTTTTTTTGGTACATACCTCTAGCGGGAACCGAATCCAGGACTCTTTGGTCCACAGGCCAACGCTCCAACCACTGAGCCATACCGGCCAGGGCAGACATTTTTTCTCTTATCATGTTTGATATAGCTTGCCCATAGGGGATATAGATGCTCTGAACTCTCCTTCCCCCATAGTCAGGATAGGGAGATCTACATAGCAGCTTTTCTCAAAGCAGAGAGGAGAGACCCAAGTTCCCAGCCCACTTCTGCCCCTAGTTTGCTGTGTGATGAGGACAACAGGTCATTTTACCTGTCTGGGCCCTAGCTCTCTCCTCTGGAAAAGGAAGACACTCCATGTGGGGCTCTCTGAGATCCCTCTGAGTTCAACAGTGCCAGAATCTAGAGACTCCACAACTTGGGAGACAGTGCTTCGGTTTCTTCTGTAATACATCATCTGTATGTTGTATTGTGTGTTCACAACCAACTTCGGTTTCTTCTTACAGAAAACGGCAATAGTGTCCACCAAGCAATAATCTGTGTGCAAAACATTTAGCACACAGAAGATGCTTAACAAACAGTAGCTTTTCTTTTATTATTTCCTCTAAGAGTTCTAAGACTTATTTTCACTTATAGTCCAAACCCTCTTACAATCAATTGGAACCCTTGTCCTTGTTATATTATTCCACATATTTTCATAATTCCAATTTTGTTTTGCCTGACATTATTTAGGGTTTGAAAATCTTTTTAGTGCCCTGGCCAGTTTGGCTCAGCGGTTAGAGAGTCGGCCTGCGGTCCGGAGAGACCCGGGTTCGGTTCCCACTAAGGGCATGTACCTCAGTTGCAGTTTGTCTCCAGCCCTGGTTGGTTGTGCGGGTGGCAGCCACTCCATGTGTCCCTTTCACATTGAAGTTTCTCTCTCTCTTCCTCTCTCTCCCTCCCACTCTACCTGAACAAAAAAATGGAAAAATATCCTCAGGTGAGGATAAAAAAAGAAAAAAAAGAAAATCTTTTTAGTGTGCAGGATTATGTTATAAAGAGACGAAGGTTGATACTTCTGTCCCTAATATTCAGTGTGCACAGCTGCAGCGTGCTGACATCCTCTCTTCTCCTTTGTGTCTCTCTAGCTGTACCCGGAACGCCCCAGTATGTAGATGAGCAGTTCCTGTCACGCCTCTTCCTGTTTGTGGCCCTGGTGATCATGTTCTGGCTCCTAATTGCCTAATACTGGGCTCCTGGACTACATCCATGGCAGGGCCTCTGGACTGGTAACACACCACCCCCACTCTTGATGTTTGGCTTCCTTGATAATCCTGACCCCTGGAATCAGTGGGGTCAGTAACACATCAAGGAATCTTGCTTCTCCATCAGAGCTTTAGGACTCAGGACCAGTTGTCAAGAACCCTGGAGTATGGCCACTGCCATAAACATTCTGCTTTAACCTCAGGCCTTGGCATTGAGTCATCTCTCATGGGTTATAACATGAAATTTTATTCTGGCCAGCTCAGCAGCTCCTGACTCTGCACAGGGGAGATGCAGAAAAGAGAAACTGTCAGTACAATTTCACCTAAGTTTAATCTTATAAGAACAAAGAAATGAAGCAAATGTTACTTATGGAAACTTTCATTTATTTCAATACCCCTTGATTTGTGGCCTCTGAAGTCAGTGGGGCTCCTCATACAGAGAGGTTCCCCTTCCAGATCCCAATGCTGCTTTGTCCTATTTCTTCTTCCTCCTCCTCTTCCTCCTCCTCCTCAGCAGAGATGCAAGAAATTACTGTCTTATAAAGATCATAATTGCAGCCCCTAAAGCTGGAGTCACATCATGAATTCACTGGAGACCCAAAGACATTTTATTGGCTCTGGGCTTTACTCTGTATCTTTGGCCCCAGAGAGTGGCTCGAATGACCTTGTTTTTTGGCATAGATTATCCTGGGAGACCTATGGCTTCACTCACAGATATCTCATCACCTTTCCTCAAAAAACTACACACGAGCTGCCTCTCTGCCAGAGGGTACACAGCCTAGACTACTGCTGAAGCTAGGACTGACTGCTGTGCATTAGGAAAGATCTGCAGTTGGGACTCCATTGGGATTCAGAGTTCTGATGCAGGAACAACTGCACAAGCAGCCCTGTCCCCAAGGCTACAGAAGCTCCACGTGCATCTTCTCCCAGACCTGCCCAAAGGAAACGGGCTTTGTTAAAGTCGGCCCAGCTGCATGTTGAAGACCACTTTCAGAAGCCAGATTGTCCTCAATGAAGAAAGAGGCAGGAAAGGGGGAAGACCCTACATTTTGGTATGGCTCCTTGAATATGTGCTAAAACCAAGGAAGCATGTAACTCCAGAGTGGGCAACTCTGGTGATGTGTTCAAGTCAGGCAGTGGGCCTGGACCTCCACATGGTGATATGATGTGGTCTTTCTGTGAAAATCTTGCTTCCCAAGCCCTTGATTTGTTTTTCAACTTCACAGACTCTTTCCAAATCTGATTGAGGGAGTGTGGGGCCAGGCAAGAGGACAGTTCACTTGGTGGAATGGTTCTTGCTCTGCCTGTCTGGCTACTTCCTAGAAATCCAGTCTATTCCAGGAGGCCCCAAGGTGAGGAGATGGTCTTCTTCTAGGGCTTCTGTCATATCACTAGTCCACAATACTCCTGGCTTACCTCCAGCAATAGCCAACAAATGGTAGAAAGCCCTACCAAGTCTTTTTTTTTTTTCCAGACATGGCTCCACATAGAATGTGGAAACCAAGACCTTATCCAAGATGGGGAAGCCCTCCTCCCCTCCCCAACCCTTCCCCTTGTAACCTATCATTGCCAGAGTTCAGTGTTAAAAGACAAAATATAAGTATTGAGTAAGTGGTTCATTTGCTGAATCCATTTGGTAAGAATAAGCCACCAGCTTTACAGTGTGCCTCATGGATTTTAAACATCTTCAGGGCATCCACCCAAGAAGGATCTTTTTATCATCTAGAAAGCCTCAAAGTGGGAGGTGTCCCTAGAGTTTCTCAGCTGGAAAGGACTGGTGGGCTCCTTCAGTCCACCAGAGACGACTCTAGTCAGATGGACCCAACAGATACAGGGTTTCCACAAGAAAGGTTAAAGAAGGGATGTGGATAAGAAGATGAATCACTTGGACTTTTGAATGAAATAAGTGAGCCCAGGAGAGCTCTATCAGCAAAAGTATAATCACTTGGAGTCTTACAGGAGGTGAGCCCAGAAAAGCTTTACCAGCAAAGGTATCCCAGGAGCCTGATAGCAAACCAGGTTGGCCACATGCCCTTTGATTTTGAACCGTATAGGTCCCTACTCATCCTCTGTCAAGAGCTGGGGCAGGAGAGATGACTTGGGACTGCTGGCCCAGCCCCCTCCACCCATCTGCAGGCTCACTACC
The DNA here is from genome assembly GCF_014108415.1 of Molossus molossus. Classification (NCBI taxonomy): domain Eukaryota; kingdom Metazoa; phylum Chordata; class Mammalia; order Chiroptera; family Molossidae; genus Molossus; species Molossus molossus. Next base: position 20,099,925 of record NW_023425358.1, on the reverse strand, counting down.
TTGCCCCCCGCCAAGGCAGTTTTCCTTTCTTTTGTGTATGTTTTCTATTGTCTTAGCCTCTTCCCCCACTCCTGTCACCTTTGTGGATCAGGACCAGGTCCCAGCCACAGACAGAAAATGATACCATGTACAGTGGCACACCTTGACCAGTCACTAATTTTCACTGTTGTGAAAGTGATTTGATTTTGAATTAAATGGTTTTACATTATTGTGAACTGTGGACTTCTTGTCTATGTCATGGGTCAGGGGGATAGGTTAGGGAGTAGTCACACTGGTCTGGCCTCTGGGAAGTACCTGTGTGTCCTTGGGAATGTCACACTGAAGGTAAAAGTCTTCAAACAGCCATAGCCTCATACATAGCCCTGCACAAGGTATGACCTGTCTGACAGGCAACACTGGTTCTGACAAGTATGCGGAATCTTAAGCTTGCAGGCTGCCACAGTGGAGCTAAGCTTGTGGCCCGTCAGAGCCTTGAGTACAATCCCAGGTTATTAACTGTCAGTATCTCTGCGTGTTTCGTGACAGGGCCGGTGCCCTGCCCTGGCAGGGAGTGTGACCCCTAACAGAAGTTCCTCAGTAGCAGAATGTGAGATGGAAGAAGGTGAGGTTACAAACCTGGCCCAGCCTCAGGCTTCCCAGCACAACAGAGCTACATATCCCTCTGAATGGAGCTCTTTTTTCCCTCTTATACTTTGACCTATAGTTATCAAGTTGATTAGTGCCAAGAACAGTTGGAAATGCAAAGGTAAGGGAATTCCAGGAACTCATAAACCCAATAAGAAAAGAACAGGATTTTGTTTCCAATGGAAAACAAAATATATACAGAAGTAGAATAGGACAGTAAAGTCTCCAGAGACCAATTATTCAACCCCCATAACCAGTCCTGTTTTTTACCCACCCTCACACTACTTCCTCTCCCACACCTGGACTATTTTGAGGCAAATTTTAGTCATGTGTTATCTATTATTTCAATATGTATCTCAAGGATTTTTTTAAAAAAAAAACAAAATGCCATTTTATGTACCTTTTAAAAAAGACAATCCTTAATTTCATCCAATCATTGTTCAAATTTTCCTAGTTTCATAACTTTATATAGTTTATTTTAATTGAGATCCAAATCAGATCCATATATTGCTGTTAGATGTCTCAAGTCTATTACATCCATAGATTCCTCTTCCATCTCTTCTTTCCCTTGTAGTTTATCTGTTAAAATACACCAGTTCAGCCTGGCCTGAACTAACTCAGTGGATTAAGCATAGTCCCATGGACTGAGAAGTCCCAGTTCGATTTCTGGCCAAGGCACATACATGGGTTTCAGGCTAGATCCCCAGTAGGGGGCGTGTCGATCAATGTTTCTTTCCCTTTCTCAAAAAAATCAATAAAGCTGGCTGGTGTGGCTCAGTGGTTGAGCAATGACCCATGCACCAAGAGGTCACACATGCCCAGGTTGTGAGCCCAATCCCCGGTGGGGTCGTGCAGGAGGTAGCCAATCAATGTTCTCTCTCAATGTTTCTCTTTCTCCCTCTCCCTACTTCTCTAAAAGCAATAAAGAAGAAAAAATTGCCCTGGCCAGTTTGGCTCAGCAGTTAGAGTATCAGCCCACGGACCAATGAGTCATGGGTTCGATTCCTGTCAAGAGCATGTACCTCGGTTGCAGTTCATCCCCGGCCCTGGTCGGGTTGTGCAGGAGGCAACCAGTCGATGTGGCTCTATCACATTGATGTTTCTCTCTGTCTCTCTCCCTCCTTCCCTCCCACTCTATCTGATGATAAATAGAAAAGTATCCTCGGGTAAGGAATTAAAAAAAAATTAATAAAAAAAATCTCATTTAAAAAATCAATAAAAAGCCCTGGCCAGTTTGGCTCAGCGGTTACAGCGTTGGCCTGTGGTCCAGAGAGACCCGGGTTCAGTTCCGCTAAGGGCATGTACCTCGGTTGCAGTTTGTCCCCAGCCCTGGTTGGGTCGTGCGGGTGGCAGCCACTCGATGTGTCCCTTTCACATCAATGTTTCTCCCTCTCTCTCTCTCCCTCCCACTCTATCTGAACAAAATATAAAAAAATGTCCTCGGGTGAGAATAAAAAAAAAAAATCAATAAAAACATATTAAAAAACAAAAAATACCAGTTCCTTTGTCCTGTTGAATTTCCCACAGCTTCAGTTTTGCTATTTGCATCACTGTGGTGTTAACAAGCTCCTTTTATTCTTGTATTTCTTGTAAACTGGTTGTTAGATCTAGAGGCTTGACCAGATTCAGTCTGGATTTTTTTTTTCCTTTGGTAAGACTATATATCATAAGTGGTAGTGTATACTTTTATTATTTTTTCTTTATTGATTTTAGAGAAAGAAGGAGAGAAAGGGAGAGAGAGATAGAAACATTGATTGGCTGCCTCTTGCATACCCCTCACTAGGGATCAAGCCCACAACCTGAGCATGTGCCCTGACTGGGAATCAAACCAGGACCTCTCAATCCATGGAAGGATGCTCAATTCACTGAGCCACACCAGCCAGGCGGTAGTGTATACTTCTTGTCGCATCATATCAGGATGCACATAATGTCTTTTAGTCCCTCTTTGTGATGTCTGATAGTCCCCCTTACTGATCATTGACTAAAATAGAATGTACTACTATCCAATAGAATTTTCTGCCATGATGGAGATGTTCTGTTTCTGCACTGTCCAACACAGTAACCACTAGCTACATGTGGCTATCAAGCACATGAAATGTCTAGTGGACCGAAGAACTGAATATTTAGTTTTATTTATTTATTTATTTATTTATTTTTATCCTCACCCGAGGACACTTTTTGTTCAGATAGAGTAGGAGGGAGAGAAAGAGAGAGAAACATCGATGTGAAAGGGACACATCGAGTGGCTGCCACCCGCACGACCAACCAGGGCCGGGGACAAACTGCAACCAAGGTACATGCCCCTAGCGGGAACCGAACCCGGGTCTCTTGGGACCGCAGGCTGATGCTCTAACCACTGAGCCAAATCGGCCAGGGCAGTTTTATTTTAATATAGTCACATGTGACTAATTGCTGTCGTATTGGACTCTGCAGATTTAGATTAATTCATCAGGGTTGCAAAATGATATAATTACAAATAACAATGTGTTGAGTTTAGAAACAAGACTGCACTTTTGGGCAGAAAGGGGCAACAAAATTACAGAGAACATGGGGGATACTGGTGGTAGTTGTAGGAATGACAGAGTAGTAATAGGGCAGGATGTGTTCAGAAAAAAAGCTGTCCTGGACTGAAGGAAGTAGGGAGAGAAGCCACAGAGTGAGATGTAGTTAGCTCATGACGGCCTGGTTTGGCCTTTATTTTGTAGCCATCCAATTTGGACTACATGATCAGGACAGGACGAAAGAATCACTCTTACTTTTGCTTACTCAAGTATTAGGACCAGAGGCAATTGGGTTGAACTTTGTCCCTGATGGATCCATTTCCTTGGGCCCCATCTCTGTCCATCCTAGTCATTTGGACACTTTTCCCATGACCCGAATCTGACCTAAGGAAATTTCAATTGCCAAAGACCCAGCATAAGCGAATCAGATGGGAGGAACTTTGGGGACTAGATGATGTGGCAAGCCTTCGTCAGATGGAGGACGCCAATCCCCTCTCAAGCCCAGTGAGCAGAAGTTCTCAAGGCCCTTCAGCCAGCTAGCAGCTGCCAGAAACCAGTTTGCTGTCCCTAACTCCTTGTCCACTGCTCTCTCCTCCAAAAGAGCCTGCAGGACAAATCTAGTAGTTGTGTTTTTTTGGCCTATATGACATTTTTAGAATTTTTTAATGTTCCCAACATTTTAAAAAGTGGGAAATTTCACCTAAATAATCTGGATTTTTAGCTTGTCTTGAAAAATTGGAAGATCCGGTGTGCTGGATTCATTTATATACCTATTTGGTCTGGCTAAGGATCTGACCCTACAGTGGTGTTTGCATCACCCCCATACCATCTTTTACCTAGCGATTATCTACTTAGTGTCTGCATATCCATAGTGGCACAGAGAAGTGGCTTCTCTGAGCTGGAAGCTTCTAAGAAGTCTACCTTTGCCCTGGCCAGTAAGGCTCTGTGGTTAGAGCGTCAGCTGCAGACCAAAGGGTCATGGGTGGTCTATGGCATGTACCTGATCAGGGCTTGAGCAGGAGGCAACCAATCGATATTTATCTCCTTCTCTCTCTCCCACTCCCTCCCTCCCACTCTTTCTAAAATAAAGTCCACCCTTAACCTCCCTCCCACAAAGCTATTTTGTGGGGTAGACCTGTTTTCTCTATATTCATATTCTTGATTCCAAACACTCTACTAGAAAGAGTTTTTGAGAGTCAGGAGACCTGGGTTCCTAACCTAGCTCAGCTCCTAATGAACCGTGCCATTTCAAGATAGTCGTGCTTGTCCTGTCTGGTCCTCAGCTGTCGGCATCTATAAGAGGCTGAGGGTCCTCTCTGTTGAGGCCTCCCGCCTGCGCAGCATCATCTTTACCAGCTCCAGCACCCACGGAGGGCGCTTCTCGCACTAGGGGGCGCTAGTGCCTCCTTAGAGCCCGAGCCAGGGGCGGGACGGGGGCCCAGGGGGCGGGGCGGGGCGGGGCGGGGCGTCGTGGGGCGGGGCATCGGCGGGCGGGCCCCGGTGCCAGGTGCGGTTTGGTCCTCCCGGGGCGCCGTAGGCGGTGCATCCCGCTCGCGCCCAGCGCTGAGGTCCTCCGGTGCCTGAGGCGATAGCGGGACCTGAGAGGAGCTGCTGCGACCCCCGCTTCTTCCTCCTCATTTCCGCCTCCCCGGGACCATGGCCGCGCCGGCGGGTAAGGAAGGGCCGCGCCATCCTGTCCCGTCGCTATCTCGGAAGCCGGGCCCCAGGGCGCCTCAGGGTAGCGGCGGCCTCCTGGGGATTGGGGCTGAGTGGACCCCCATGCATCCAGGCTCCTTAAAAGGAGAATTTAGGAGTGAACACAGGGCTCCCCGAAGACTCCGAGGTTGTGGACTCCGTAATTGGGAGGCTGGAGACGGGGCTCCGAGGGGCAGGCGGGTGGGGCGGCTTCCCGCGAGTTGAGGTCCTCGGGAGGAAGGGATGCTGGCTCTGCCAGGGGGCTAGCTTTATAGCTGGGCTTAGCGCCCGCAGGTCCTCAAATTAAAACTTTTCTAAGGGAGCCGAGGGGCCGGGGTTCTCGTGGAGTGGGGGTTCTCGTGGAGTATGGGGAGCACGGGAATCTTAGGGTTCGGGGCAGTTATGAGGGGATGGAAAGTTACCGCGGGTTCTGGGTTTTCTGTGGGAAATGGAGGAGAGGCTGATTTCCGACGGGTTCCAAGGTTTCTCGCCGGTGTCTGGGGCTCTTTGCAGGAAATAGGGGAGTGTGGGTTCTCTTGGGGTTTAAGACACGGATTGTCGTAAGGAGAGACTGGAGCATCCTTCCTGGGGAATGTAGGTCCCCTGGGGTTTTGCGTTCTCCCTTGGCCTGCCTAAGACGAGAAGTGTGGCCAAACACCTTCTGGAAGGAAGAGTCGTCCAAGGGTCAAGGGTGGCTTCAGGGTTAGGTTAGCTGGGCCTGCAGTCCCCTCCCAGTCACCTCTTACACCACCCTGCACTTTCTGCCATCCTCGCCTGTCCCCCAGCACCAGGGACTTTCTGTTGCCTATGTTTCCCAACCACCTGTGTGGGTGGCCCAGCCTCTAGGTAGACCAGGGTCAGCGTCCAGAAGCTTTCTAGAGGTAGCAGGAGGGAATGGTGGAGGAGGGAGCTTGTCCTGGATAGCTGCCCCCACTTCCTGGCTTTCAGCCTGTGGACAGTCACTTCCTCTATCCTGAATACAAGGCCCAGGCCACCAGTGGGTCACTTCCTCACCATGGGAGCATGGGATTTTCTCCTCATTCTTCATAATAGGCTTCTAGAGAAAGAGGAGCGGGGGAAGAAATACACCCTGTCCCTTTCTTTTTTCTTTCAGAGTTCTTCAACTCAAATTACTTATGATTTTTTTCTAACCTCTGTGTAACGTAGGTTCCCTGTCTTGAATCTTGATTCTCAGAAATTTGTGAAAGATCTTTTTCTGAGGGAATCAAAAAGCTGTCTAGAGGCATTAAAGCCTGTAGGTGTATTGGTTTATATGTTCTTCCATAAGCAAATTTGTTGGATACTATTGTCCTGTGCATTTAGCAAGCACTGAGGAATATAGTGATGTACAAAACAGACACAATCCTTGCCTTTGTGGTGCTTACAGTCCTAAAGATGGACAGTAAATAATTGTGGTGACAATGGAGATAAATGCTCTAATAATTGAAATTAAACAATGAGGTGATAAGAATGCATCAGGAGTGAGGAGAGTGGATAAGGGAATACTTTTCTTTAAAAAGCAAGTTTATGCTTACCCCTGAGACTAAGTAGAAATTAGTCCAGCAAAGAAAGAACAAAGATCATTCCAGGCAGAAGAGACAGCATAAAAAGACCCTGAGGTTCGCATGTAGTACCTTTGAAGAGCTGAATGAAAGCCAGTATGGCTTTTGGTGTGGGTGTGTAGGGGAGGTGTTAATCCTCACCTGAGGATATTTTTCCATTGATTCTACATAGAGTCACAGGGTGGGGGTGGGGGAGAGAAACATTAAATGTGAGACACATTGATTGGTTGCCTCCCTCTTGTTCCTGGCTAGGGCAGGGGATCATACCTGCAACTGAGGTACATGCCCTTGACCAGGAATCGAACCTTCAACCCTTTAATCCACAGGCCAACTCTAACTGCTGAACCAAACCGGCCAGGGCCAGTATGGCTTTTTCATGGGTGGGGAGACTAAGGCTCAGAAATGACTTCAAGCTTCCATAGCCAAATAAATGGCGGTGGTCAGAGTTTATCTTTTCCAACTTCAAATTTAGTACTTCACCCCTTATGTATCACTAACACCAGAATGAGGTTGCACGGAGAGTCAGAGAAGGAAGTGGGACTTAAACTTTTACTTGTTCTGGCCAACCCATTTCAAGACAACTGCGATTCCTGTGTAACAGGAGAATCAACAAAGAAATCAAATATTTACTGAGTGCCTGTGATGTCTAAGGCACTGGGCTGGAACAAGTTTTACCTCTTACAAATTTTAACAAATGCTAGAGCCAGGAGAGACTCAACATAATGTAACTCTCTTCATTTTACGTATGAAGAAACTAAGGCACAGGGGTGAAAATGGATTTGTCCAAGGTCACTTAACTAGTGAGCCAGGACTAACCTAGGACTTCTCCTCCAGTTCTCTTTATAGTATTCCAGGCTGCTTGAAGCATGCGGAGTCTGGCATACAGTAAGCCCTTAATGAATGTGGAAATAAATATGTGATTTGTGCCTTTGAGAAATTCCCTGCCTGCTTAGAGTAATTAAGGAAAAAAAGATAAATCAAGACAAGTTATATAGCATACTTTCCCTCCCGTAAGCATGCCTTTCCCCTTCCTCTCCCCCTTTTCTTTCCCTACAGGCATGCATCTCCTAAACTCTAAGGGACCCCATGAGGCTTACAACCAGGGCAGCAATGGGCAGTGGCAGTTTGTCCCTGCACACCCCCTGAACTTGTCCCCAAGGGCAGCTTTTCTCTGGGAAAAAAACAAACAAAACACAAGCTATATAAAGCCTGTATGTGATAACATTATGGAATTTCAAATGTGAGGGAGAACTCTATTCATACATTCATTCTACAAATATATATTGAGTTCCTACTATCTGCCAAGTACTTCTAGGCCCTGGGGATACTCAGAGAACAAAACAGACCAAATCCTTTCCCTCATGTTCTGGTCGGGACAGATGGACAATAATTAAATATATGAATATCATACATCGGGGATAAATGCTCTGAAGAGAAATAAAGTAATATAAGGCCATAAGAGCAATGGGAGGTCAGGGAAGTCTCTGGTTAATGACTTCTAAGCAGAGAAATGAAACAAGAGATAGAGCCATTTGACTATCTGGAGGAAGAACATTTTATTTTTTAAAAAATTTTTTTCTTTATTGATTATAGAGAGAGGAAAGGAAAGGGGGAGAGAGAGAGAGAGAGAAACATTGATGAGAGAGAACATCAATTGGCTGCCTTCTGCATGCGCCCCACTGGGGGTAAGGCCTACAACCTGGGCATGTGCCCTAACTGGGAGTCGAACCAGCGACCTCTTGGTGCATGGGTCGATTCTCAACCACTGAGCCACACTAGCTGGGCTGAGGAAGAACATTTTAGACAGAATAAAAGAGAATGAGCAAAGGCCCTGAGCCAGGAATGTGCTTGGCATATTTGAAGACCAGCAGGATGTCCAGTATGGCTACCAGATTTGGTCAGAGAGTGCTTCTTTTTTTAAAATCCTCACTCAAGGATATTTCTCCATTTATCTTCAGATAGAGTGGGAGGGGAAGAGAGAGAGAAACATTGATGTAAGAGAGACGCATGGATTGGCTGCCTCCCGCACAATCCCAACTGGAGACAAGGTCTGAACCGAATTTGCCCCTGACCAGAATCAAACATGTGACTCTTTGGTCCTCGGGTGACACTCTAACCGCTGAGCCAAACCGGCCAGGGTGGGAATGCTTCTTAAAGAAGGTAAGATGGAGCCCTGGCCGGTTTGGCTCAGCAGTTAGAGCGTTGGTCTGCAGTCCAGAGAGACCCGGGTTTGGTTTTCGCTAGGGGCGCGTACCTCGGTTGCGGTTTGTCCCCGGCCCCAGTTGAGTCATGCAGGTGGCAACCTATCGATGTGTCCCTTTCATGTTGATGTCTCTCTCTCTCTCCCTCCCTCCCTCCCACTCTATCTGAACAAAAAATGGAAAAATGTCCTTGGGTGAGGATAAAAAAAATCAATTAAAAAAAGAAGGTATGATGGAAAAGTCTTAAAAAGGGTGTTGTGGGGAATGATACCCTGGTATGGAAGAAACTGGGAGAAGTCAAAGCTGGGCAAGTTTCAAGGTCTTCACAAAGAATGGTGAATTGATATATGTGGTAGAGGCAAGGATTGGGAGGTGGGGGAGTCGTAGGAAGTGGAAGGTAAGGCTGAGAGGGTGGCTAAAGCCAGACGGGTGTGGCTTAATGCTAAGCTTATGGAATTTTCCAGTCTGCAATAGAGACCATAGTTTTAATGTAGGAAGAGTCATGATGAAAGCATTTGTTTTCACTTTTTTTTTGTTTCTCTCTCTTAAAAGAGAGAGAAACATTGATGTGAGAGACACATCATCGATCGGTTGCCTCTCACATGACCCTGACCCGGGCAGAGGATCGAACTTGCAATCCGGGCACGTGCCCTTGAGTGGGAATTGAACCTGAGCAAATGCTCTAACTGCTGAGCCAAACTGGCCAGGGCAGGGCATTTGTTTTTAGACCATCAATCTGGCATTGGTGGGCAGAATGAATTGGACAAAGGTAAAGAAGGGCACCAATCTGGAGGTAAATACAGTGGACCCTGAGCTGAGGGGTTAGTCAAGGGAATGGAGAAGAAAGCCCTGACCAGTAGGATATGCCTCATGCTATGGGCAGGGCAGGGTGACTTGGATAGTTCTGGGAATGGGATGGAAGGATCAAGGTAAGGTTCAAGAAGGCTACAGGTTTTAAAGCTGAATAGAAACCCATCATGTTCAAGGGGCTGCATTAAGCTTTCCATGTTTCTACATCTTTTAGAGGCTGAGTTGATTCCCTGTGCAGGGCTAGCTTCTTTCTGATCAGTGCAGCCTGAAGGGGACTAAATTTCAGGGACAAATTAGGGAGGGATGGGGCATCATTTTAGCATTTCAGTGAGAAGACCTGCAGCTCTAGCAGTCTCTTACAAGTCTATCTTTTTTCTTACTCTTTAAAAAACATGTTTTTTCTTCACTGATTTTAGAGAGAGAGAAAGGGAGAGGGAGAGAGAGATAGAAATATTGATGAGAGAGAACATTGATTGGCCGCCTCCTGCATGCCCCCCACTGGGGATTTAGCCCACAACCTGGGCATGTGCCCTGATCAGGAATCAAACCGGCAACCTCTTGGTGCATGGGTCAATACTCAACCACTGAGCCACACCAGCTGGGCTCTTTTATCTTACTCTTGACCTTTCTTTATACAGTAGCAAGAATTGATTATTTTACCTATTAATTTATATCCAACAGTAGCTAGAACACGAAACCATTGCTTGGTTCTGTGAAAATATACCTTGGGCATCCATCCTGGGATTCTATTTTGTCAGTTCCTGCTTATAATTTATTTTTCAGAAAAGAAAGTAAAATGTAGTCAAATACATAGACTTTGGAGTTAGCAGACCTGTGGCCAAATCCCAGCTCTAACACTTGTGTTTTTGTTTGGTTGGCTGGTTGGTTGGTTGGTTGGTTGGTTTTTTAAATCCTCACCTGAGGATATTTTTCTATTAATTTTCACGCCGAGTGGGAGAGAGAGCGAGAGAGAGAGAAAGAGAGCAGAAGAGAGAAACATTGATGTGGGAGAGACCTCGATTGGTTACCTCCCGTACAACCCTAACCAGGGCCAGGTACCGAACTACAACCAAGGCACATAACCTTGAACAGAATCGAACCCACGATTGTTTGGTCCCCAGGCCGACACTCTAGCTGCTGAGCCAAACTGACGACCAGGGCTCAGCTCTAACACTTGTTAATTGAGCATTTCAGTTTCCTCTTTAGTAAAATGGGAACAGTAGTAGTTCTTCAGTAATAGTCCTTACCTCATGGGATCTTTATATTCGATTAATTCATGCTTGCACAGTGCTTAGGACACTGCCTGGCACATAATAAAGACTCAATAGTTGGGATTTTTTCCCCCTTCATTGATAAAGGGTAGAGACCTGTTGTCTGGGGCTATATGAATTGGTTAACCAGTTCTCTAAGAAATTCTTTGTAGGCCTTCCTCCAGATAAGAAATTGCCAACTCATTCACAGCTAAGTAAACTTACGGTTTGGAAGTGAGAACCTGAGTGCCCAAAAACCACAGGAACCATCTGTCTTGTTTGTTGCTCTACCCAGTGTCTTAATTATTCTACCAAACTTACCCTGCCCCCAGCACTTGGTTTGTCCCTCTCTGAGGTGTTATTTCTTTTCTTTCTTTCTTTTTTTTTTTTTTTTTACATGTGTTATTTCTGTATACCTTTGTCTCTCACACTCTTTTTTTTTTTTTATCCTCACCCGAGGACATTTTTCCATTTTTTGTTCAGGTAGAGTGGGAGGGAGAGAGAGGAAGAGAGAGAGGGAGAAACATCGACGTGAAAGGGACATATCGAGTGGCTGCCACCCGCACGACCAACCAGGGCCAGGGACAAACTGCAACTGAGGTACGTGCCCTTAGCGGGAACCGAGCCCGGGTCTCTCTGGACTGCAGGCCGACGCTCTAACCACTGAGCAAAACCAGCCAGGGCTGTCTCTCCTGTCTCTCACACTGTAGGAGTACTCACCAAGGGCCCCCAGCTGTTTGTGGCCTAGTCTGTGTCTTGTACATGAGCACATAGAAAACATTTTCTGAATTTGTTTTGAAAACATTTCCATCAGATTTTGGAGGTTAGTGTAGTCAGCTCATCCTTTTCCCCAGCCAACCTCCTAAATATACATGAAAGATAGAAGAAAAGCTACTCACAATTCAGTTGCCATCTAATTGCCAGGCACTGTGAGAAGTATTTTTACATATATTACATTATTTCTCTTAATCTTCTTCTTAATCCTGTAAGGAAGTGGTGTTACCCTCTTTTTAAGAGTAAGAGATAGCCCTGGCCAGTTTGGCTCAGCGGTTAGAGCGTCAGCCTGCGGTCCGGAGAGACCCGGGTTCGGTTCCCGCTAAGGGCACGTACTTCGGTTGCAGTTTGTCCCCGGCCCTGGTTGGTCGTGCGGGTGGCAGCCACTCGATGTGTCCCTTCACGTCGATGTTTCTCACTCTCTCTCCCTTCCTCTCTCTCCCTGCCACTCTATCTGTACAAAAAATAGAAAAAATATCCTCGGGTGAGGATAAAAAAAAAAGAGTAAGAGATAAGCTCAGAGAGGTTAAATAATTTGCCTAAGGACACAGCCAAGTTTCAGACCTAGGTCTAACTCCAGTTCTGCTTTGACCCTTACAAATTTTCCCTAATAAATTAAAGGGCAGAAGAGAATAACAGCAAGAATGAAACTCTCTGAGATGCCTCTGTCTATGCCTTAACTTGAAAAATGAGAGGCCCCTGGTTTGGTGTCGCAGATTCTCAGAGCCAGAGGAATAATTTGATCCCTCCTTTTATGAAGGAAGAATCTAAGGTCCAGAGAAGTTCACAAGCTCTTTTAAAAATCATCTAATCTTTTTTTCCTTAGACACTCCCTTTGGTAATATTTGGTAAGGTAATGAGGAGGAAAACCCTTTGGGTTACAGGGGAGAATATCTAGAGAAACATTTTTCATTACTGTTGTTATTGTTGGTAGTCACTTCATTAAAATGTGGTCTTTTCTCTCTTGGCTGTACCCTACCGGTTACTGCCCCTGCCCCTCTGCTTCCTGCTTTATCCCGGAACAAGTGGAATTTATACACCTGACCTGCCAGTTCCCAGGGGGCACAGTGGTTACCGTACTTGTTGTTTTGTGCTGCCCTGAATTGCCTGGGTGTTGTTCCTGGTTCTCATTGTCTAGTGGAATATGAGAAGCACCAAAGATTTTTCTCAAATGAAAGGATAGTATCTGTGCATGTTGGTTCAAGCTAGGCTTTATGGTCGAGCTCTCAACCCTTGGGGATTTCTCACCCTTTTGAATTCTGAAAAGAACTCGTTTGCAGAAACCCAGCTCTCAGACCAAGATTAAGGTGAATGTTAGTGTCTTGTGGGAAATGCACTGGCACTGAGCTGGGGTACCAGGCTGAGCCCTTCCACTGAATAACTAGTTTTGAACTAGTCTTACCTTGTCTGAGGCAGCATAGGGTAATAAAATGCAACTGATCTGTTAGTTTCAGAACCCCTTTGAGCCCCTCCCAGACCAGCTTTCTGATGGTTAGGAAACTCAATTCTACTGCAAGCCCATTTTTCTTTCAGAAAAATGAAAGGGTTGGATTAGAGTAGATTTTTAAAAGCCCTTCCAACTTTACCAGCCTGCCATCCTAGTACCTGCACAGTGGATTCCCAGATTGTTCGAGGATCACCAATTATTAAGTTGGGAGAGAGAAGTGTATATAAACTGAATATATATTATAACAGTATTCAAAAGGTCCTGAAAGTGAGAACCTCTGTAATGAGCCATTTGTTAGTTTTTACCTAATTAGCATTGCACATTTACCACTTCCTAAAAGCAACAAATTCCCATAATGAAGGCACAGTTTTCTGATTTATTAAACACCCAATAAGGGCCCCTTATTGTTTGAGGCTCCTGGGGACATTTACTTAATCAAGCTTCCTTTCTGGATTCTGATAATCAGTAGCCAATGGTGATAAGTCTGCAAATATGAGCGGTAAACACATTAGAGGGAGAGGGTGAACAGCCGGGTACTATGAGGTATTTTCCTAGAGAAAGAATGTCCTAGGCCAACTGGACAGGACTCTGGATTGGTCTTCCATTAGGTCTCACAGAAACCTCCATAAACTTTGTATTATTATATTTATCTTACATTTCCTAGAATGAAGGTTGTAAATGAATTGGGATTATTGACTTTCAGGGCTATAAGAGAGCTGAAGATTCCAAGAATATTCTCTTGAAGAGTGTCTGGGCTTGGGAGTCTGAAGGCTCTGGGTAAATATCTTTGCTCAAGTACAACCTGATAGACTGAGGCCTGTATATCTACATGTAACTTTACCTGTAGGTAATCGCCCTGGGAGTCAGAGAACTTATTCCAGTGAAATCATCCCTGTTGATTGTTGGAGCTTATATTTGGAAATTACATGTATAGTTGACAGTTGGGTACAACTTTTCAGTTGGATTCACAACACAGAGGGTTGTCTGTACTCTACCAGGCTTTATGCTAGGCCCTAGAGATTTCAGGATCTTTAAGATGCAATCTTTGCCCCTTAGAGCTGGAGGGGAGGGGACAGAGAGAGAGACTGAGGGAGACAGAAACATAATGAACTGTAATTACAGAACAAATTATATAAAATAGGTATAGACAAAGTGAAAAAAAACAAACACTACCTGCCTTTGGGGGACTATCAAGGAAGGATAGATGGCTGATTAAGGGAAAAGGTTGCTAAAGTATTCTAAACAGAGAATAGCTTGAGGTGTGAATGTTAGGATGTAAAGACATGAATATAAGTAACAGGAGTAGAAAATAGATCAAGATGTGACTAGATCATCCCTTTGTAAGGGATGATGAGAGATAAAGGTTCTTAGGGGCCACTTTGTGGAGGGCTGTTCATTCCCCAATAAATGTTAATGAGGGACAGTAGTAGGCCAGGGACAGGTCTTGGTTCCCTTAGTCCTTCGGAGCTAACAATCTAACTTTAATGATGTGTGAGGAGTTTGCATGCCTGCCTCAGGACCTTTAACACATCTCCCTCCATCCCAGTCTCCAGTGTAATCCTTCTGTCCTCCTTTTTGCCTAGATAATTTATATTCATCCTTCAGAGCTCAGCTTGGAAATTGCTCCCTTAAGGAATATTTGACTTACCCTAACCCCATTTTCCTAGTTAAGAACTTGATATCATCTTCACACAATTTGCCCCAATTATAATTAAAATAATTATGTTATTGTTCAATATCTGTTGTTTAATTTTATTTTTGTTTGCTGCATAGTGTTAGACACATATTTGGCATGCGGTAAATATTTGCTAAAAGATTTACTAAAAGACTTTGCTGCCCTGGCAGGTTTGGCTCAGCGGTTAGAGTGTCAGCCTGCGGTCCAGAGAGACCCAGGTTCGGTTCCCACTAAGGGCATGTATTTCGGTTGCAGTTTGTCCCCGGCCCTGGTTGGGTTGTGCGGGTGGCAGCTACTTGATGTGTCCCTTTCACGTCGATGTTTCTCTCTCTCTTCCTCTCTCTCCCTCCCGCTCTATCTGAATAAAAAATAAAAAAAAATAAAAAAGACTGCTGAAAGACTGAAGTGTGTCCATTGAATGTAGCAATAAGCAGTCACTGTTGACATTGGTGAGAGTTTCTGAGAAATGGTGGAGGTGGAAGTCAGATTGCAGTGGATTATGCGGTAAGTGGGAAGTGAGGAAATGAGGGCAGTGATGTGTAGACAACTTTTTAGTGATGTGTGGCTGTGAAGAGGGAAGCAAGTGTGGGAGATAGAGAAGAAAATAGGGTCCCAATTTTTTTTTTAATGGGAAAGACTTGAACTTAAGAGATAATTGGAAGGGAATGGTGGTGGAGATACCTGAAAGTGCATACCTCCTGAAAGGTGGAATAAGCTGGAATCCAGAACAGCAGTTCCAGTTGAGCCTTTGTTCTGTAGACACTGAGGAGTCTGGATAAACTGGCTAATGTTATAGAGTACACAAGGAAGAGAAGTCAAAGACCTGAACTCAGGCTATGGTGAAGGGCAGGGAAGGATTGGAGAGGCATTTGGGAGGTGGAACCAACTGGATATGAGAGAAGGGAGTAGGGATTTTTGTGCCCGTAGTGCCTAGCACAGAGTAAATGATACCTAAGTGTTAAATGACTTTGAAATCCTCAAGACTGGAGAAAACAGGGTAGGCTCTGGAGGGTGTAGCAATAAGGTTCTCTCAAATATCTTCATAACGGAAAGTCCTGATCCTTTTTGCATTTTGGGAACAGCCAAAAGTCATTCAGAGCCAAGATATTGAATTGTGGAGTAAGTGGGTGGTCAGGTTAGAGACTATTACTTTTGGGTTAAAAATTAAAAACAAGAAACAAGGTGTGGCTTAACATAGTGAGATTTGCTGGGGTGGGGCAGCAGTTTACAAACTGGCTCTGAAAGCTCTTGCATGTAAGAGTTCCAAAAATGTTTCAAACTGGTACCTCCAGAACTTGGGAGATTCATTTGGATGTCTGTGTTCATCAAAAACCCTCTCACAACACTGGCTAGGGGGCTCAACTGGTTAGAGCATCATTCTGATACACCAAGGTTGTGGGTTCAATCCCAGGTCAGGGCATATACAAGAAACAACCACCGAATGCATAAATAAGTGAAACAACAAATCAATCTTTCTCTCTCTCTCTCTCAAAAGAAATCAATAAAAAAACCCAAAAAACCTTTCTCACTAATTCACTTTCTTGCCCCCTATCCATAACCCATTTGAATGAGTCTCTCAGACTTTCTGCTTTAGAGTTTGTGAGGATGACGATGCACTCTCTGGCCTTTACCACCCAAAGACCATAAAGGCCCCTCATGAGAGTCTAGGAAGTTGAGATCGAGGAGTGATGGACTTGTATCACTGTGGAACTAGAAGAAAGGTGTAGGTAGGTAGAGGTTTTAAAGACTCCTACCAGCTTGTTTAATTCTTCTCTGGTATGAGGACAGCTGTCTATGCTCTGGCTGCTCCAAATGCTGCCTAGCAATCTTGAAATGCCTGGAGCCATGCATTGTCTATTTATGGCCCCTATGCCTGTGTAACAGGGTTCGGTGACTGTCACTGTGCCTGTGGCAGTCTGGAGTTACCCAGAGAGAACAAAGCTGCATACACAGAGAGCACAAGGGAGTCTTGTAACAACCTTGTCCTGCTTTCTAGGGCTGAGTCAGGTACCACAGCTTGATCTCAGCTGCCCTCTCTATTTCAAGAAGTTGGCATCTGAGCCACACCAGGTGTATTGTGTTTTGTCCCTTTTGGAGGGACATGGACTGACTTTGTTATTGTTCATGCTAATATCTCGGCCTACACAGCCTTTCCCCATCCTATCTCAGCCTTTGGTAAATCGTTCCCATCTTTCAAGGCTCAGCTCAAGTGTCAACTTCCCCTACAAAGACTTTCCTAGCTCTTTAAGAGGAATGAGTAGGAATTAACATGGTGGAGTGGAAAGAGTGTGGACTTTAGAGTGAGCCAGACCTGAGTTAGGATACTAGATCTGCCACTTGGCCTGTCACCCCTGGTCTCAAGTTTCATTTCTCCCATCCATTAAATGAGTATAATAATAAACTGTCTCGTGCTCGCTTCGGCAGCACATACACTAAAATTGGAATGATACAGAGAAGATTAGCATGGTCCCTGTGCAAGGATGACATGCAAATTTGTGAAGCGTTCCATATTTAAAAAACAATACTACTACTAATAATACCTGCCTCACAGGATTGTTTTGAGGATTAAATGTTCTTGGTGTATAGGAGGCATTCATTAAATGTTCATTCTTTCTCTTCTATACCTATAACTTCTTTCTCTGAACTAAAATAGCTCTTTGCTTCTACTTCTGAAAGAACATCTAAATGAAAAATAACAATATAGAAGAATATTTCTTTTCCAGTGGATTTGCTGTCTAAGGAGTAGGGATGATGTTATTCAACAGTCTCCAACATAGAGCTTGGAGAAGACTCATGGGTCCAAGAGGACCCATGGTATTGGTTGCATGAATGAGATCCTGGACTAGGTGATGGAAAATCTGCACAACCAGGGCTTTTGAGAAATAGGAAAAGGTAATAACATGATTAACCTAGAGAGGAGAAGTTTCTGGGTGCTGGTTGAGAATATTTGTAGGAAAGGCTGATCCAAAAAGAAAGATACTTGTTCATTTCATCTACTCAGAACTATAAACAAGGACTGACACTTCTAGAAAAGGCAAGTTTTGTCTCAGTAGAAAAAAGAACAGTCAGAACCATTTAAAAAATGAATTCCCTCTCTCTGGGGAGATAAGTAGACCATGCTTCCAGAGATCTTGTGGAGAAGGGACTTGTGCATATGGCCGAGTATTGGACGAAACCTTTCAGTATGAGAGGCTGTTAATTCAGTCTTATTCCACACAGTGGAATCCCATCCCTTTGCCCTCAGTAATTCGGGCCTCTGAACCCCCCCTTGCTTTTGTGTGCAGGTGAAGATGACTGGAAGTGTTGGGGCTGTGGGGACCTCGTTGCTCCGAGCCAGAGGTTGTACAGGACTGTCAATGAAGCCTGGCACAGCTCTTGCTTCCGGTAAGTGGGTCTATCCTCTTGTTTTGCCAGTACATTACAGGCTAGAGCTATTTCATTTTCTGGAATATACAAAAACAAGCTTTTGATTTGAGAGTTTCCATTTCAGTGGGTGTGGGGCAGGGAGGGATGTGCCAAGGTGAAAGTGGAAGAGCCACAAATGGACCAGGAGCAGCTAGAGGTGTGGTGGGGTTTGAGAGGAGGTCTTTCTAGGGAGTCCCAGCATATTCACTTTTTAAGTTACTATTTTTTTATTGATTTGAGAGAGAGGAAAAAGGAGGGGAAGAGAGAGAGATAGATTTGTTCTACTCACTTATGTATTCATTGGTTGATTCTTATATGTGCCCTGACCAGAGATTGAACCCAAAATCTTGGCATATCGGGTTGACACTCTAACCAATTGAGCTACCCAGCCAGAGCCACCCTCACTTTTTAGGTGAGGAAACTGAGGTTCAGAAAGAGTGATTTTTCCATGCCTACACTACTGATTATGCAGATGCCTCAAGGATCACTTTCTTTTTTATCCTCACCCGAGACACTTTTTCCCATTTTTTGTTCAGATAGAGTGGGAGGGAGAAAGAAGAAGAGAGAAAGAAACATCGATGTGAAAGGGACACATCGAGTGGCTGCCACCCACATGACCAACCAGGGCCGGGGACAAACCACAACCGAGGTACACGCCCTTAGTGGGAACTGAACCCGGGTCTCTCTGGACCGCAGGCCTATGCTCCAACCGCTGAGCCAAACTGGCCAGGGCTCAAGGATTGCTTTTAGTGCAGTTGGCAAAGCTAGCTCTTCTTCACAGCAGGCTGCCTCCCTAGTTTCCTGCTTTTTGTTTTTTGTTCTTTGTGAGTCTGCCTGTCTGTGAGCACTGTCCCAAAGAAATGAGCAGGAACTTGCAGTATAAAAAGAAAAAAATAGTTTTAATATTGAATGGGCCAATACAAAGATGGGGAGCTTGTGCTCTAAAGATCCAACACCCCTATAGCATGTAGGTTACAGATTATGTAGGGCAAAATCACAGGACATTGGATTGGTCAGAGGTGAGGTTAGGGTAATAAATCATTTCTTCAGATCTTACGGACAGTTCTGAGATCTTTTCTAGGTCCCTCTCTCTGGTCTTATGGAAAAGTAGCCCAGGGTTGGTTCCAACTTAGGGCTCAGGAGCTATAATATAATTTAGGTCAAGATGTTATCTTTAGCCTACCAGAGGTCTGACCTTGTGACCATTAGTCAGATCCGGCTACTGGGCTTATTAGTCTTCTGCTCCTTCGAGGGTTGCTGATTATCCTCTCCTGCTTTTTGTTATTAACTTTATTATGGTTCTTGTTGTTCAAAGGCAGCTCAGTTTCTTGAAAATAACACAAACTTTAAAGTCAGATTTGTTCCTGCTAAGGCTCCGTTTTCTCATCAGGAAAATACAGAAGTTAAGAATCCATCTCAGATTTATTAAGATGGAATGAAATATTATATGGCAAGGACGCAGTATGTAGTGGGCACCCACTAAATGGTTGTTCCTTTCCCCAGTGAGATTAGAATCCGCAAGAGTGGGAGCTTGTCTTTGCATTCTCCCGAACATAAATGACTGGCCTGCCGTCATTCCTCACTGGAGGTTGAGTGGGCATGTGAGGTCTCCGTGGTCTGAAGTGGTGGTGGGGCAGTGCTCTCATCCTGAGAATGAAACAGACTAGACAGGCACTGCATGCTCTAAATTCCAGCACCCACATACAGCTCTTGCTGCAAAGCATCCCCCATGCTTATATCAAATAATTTAATTGACCTTTAAGCACATGCCTCCACCCGGAACTACGTGGGGGGTTGGCCTGGAGAGCTCTGGCCTCTGGAAGAGTTGGAGAGGAACTAGCATTTTTCTGCCCTTTCAGCTCTAACTCACAGCTCTCCAAGCTGCTCTGATCTAATTGCCTTGGTTTCCTCCTCCTCTTATTCTCAGGGAGGTTGATTCTGTCTTTACTTTATTCTGCCTTTTAGTAAGATAGGAGCAGAGTGTCAGAGCTTTAAAGGATCTTACAGATAAAGCCTTGGGCTAGCCCTTTTATTTTAAAGCTGAGGCTAAAGAACAGCATCGGAACCTGAGTTCCCAGGCCAGGACTTGCCTTGGATTCTAATCCATATGGTCATATTTGTCCTTGCTATTTTCCTATTTGTATGAATATTTCCTATCCAAAATAAGCAGGGCAGTGATAAGGTAGGACAAAGATAATCTTTGGAATTTTTGAATTCTCCTAAAACTAAAGAACTTAAGAACTAGAAAAGACCACCTACTGTGTGATATAACCCTCTCATATCAGAGATGAGAGGCTTCAAACCAAAAAGACAAAAAAAGTTATACACACAGGCCATGGACGACAGGAGCTGGCCTTAGAACTGAAGTCTTGGGTTATTTGTAGGTCTGATTAGATGCTAGCTTGTTAGATAGTACTGTGTATGTGTGTGAGAGAGACAGAGAGACACACAAGTACATACTCATAAAGAGTTAAGACACATTATCATGGTAGATAAGAGTGTAAGCTATGGAATTGTTACCGGAAAGGGGACCTGGCTCTTGGCCAGTCTAATGCCAGTCAGTCGGTAGTGTATGGGTTCTTAACTTTGTGCAGGAAAAGTGTCACAACATAAGTCCAGGTGAATTTTAGAGGACATTTATTAAAACTGGGAACAGTGAGCCCTGGCCATTTTGCTTCAGCAGTTAGAGCGTCAGCCCATGGACTAAAGGGTCATGGGTTTGATTCCTGGTCAAGGCCATGTACTTGGGTTGCAGGTCAATTCCCTGGTTGGGGTCTTGCAGGAGGCAGTCTATGTATCTCTCATATATGATGTTTCTCTCTCTCTCTCTCCTTCTCCCTCTCTCCCTCTTCCTCTCCTTCTCCCTCTCTTTCCCCCTCCCTCTCCCTCTTCTTCTCTCTCCCCCTCTCCCTCTCTCCCTCCCTCCCTTCCACTGTATCTAAAAAAATCAATGGAAAAATATCCTCAGGTGAGGATTAACAAAAAAATAAAATAAAATAAAAACTGGGGACAGTGAAACAAGAAAAGACTGGGGAAATGAATCTAGTCTGGTCTGGTTTGGCTCACTAAGAAGTCAGAGAAAAGGACAGGTTCAGGGGGGTTGCCTGGAATGAACTGCCACTGACCATTGCTGCCCTGGGTGCAAGCTTCTGGGGGTCCCCCAGAGTCTAGGAGATGCATGCCTGTGGGGGAACAAAAGAAGGGGCACATGCTGGCTCCTTTGTCTTGAGGCTTTTATTTTTGCTGGCAGGAATCTTAGGGGAGGTCCCAGGGGAGGGTTTCAATAGAATATTCGTGTTTTCTAAGTGTGCTCCTTTAGGGTCATGGTCTTCATTGATTGGTCAGTGTCTGGGCAGGAGGTCATTAGTCATTGCAGCTGTACTCATGTTTTCTACCTTATTTTGCTGTTTTTCTGGGTCTGGAGCTGAAATACATCTGAGGCCTAAGTGTTATTTCTAGGGATGTGACCATCTATATCTGCTGTAAATTGCTGTCATTTTGTTCAGCAATCTGTCTCAGTTTCCCTATTCCACTTATCCTGACTTATTGGCCTGTCTTAGAATGAGACTGTCTGGTTTCAAGTCCTGGCTTTGCAATTAACTGGCCTTAGGTGACTTCTCGGAGGTTCGGCACCTCATCTATAAAATGGGACTAATAATAGTACTCATCCCACAAGGTTCTTGGGAAGATTAGATGTGGTAACCTATTTGTATAAAGTGCCTAGCATAACACCTGATACATAGAAAACTCTTAATCAGTCCAGCCGGTGTGGCTCAGCAGTTGAGCATCAACCCATGCACCAAGAGCTTGCCAGTTTGATTCCCGGTCAGGACACATGCCCGGGTTGTGGGCCTGATCCCCAGTAAGGGGCATGCAGGAGCTGGCCATTCGATGTTCTCTTCCATCGATGTTTCTATCTCTCTCCCTCTCACTTCCTCTCTCTCTAAAATCAATAAAGGGAAAAAAAATTTAAAAATAAAACTCTTAATCAGTAGCTGTTATGTTATATTGTGAGTGTGTGTCTATATACTTAACACACATACATTTATTTTTCTTTTTACATACCCACTCATTGGTCATCTGATGTGGAGCCTTCGGGATTAAGGTTGACTTTGAACTACCCTACATAAGTAAAGCAGAAATCATGCCTGTGGGGGAAGTAGAGCATCCAGGTTGTCTGCTATTTACAGCTTTGCCTCAAGGACGGAGTCTCTCTAATTCTGCACATTAAAGGAGTAGATCTCCTGACTTCTGCGCCTTCCCCCACAAACTGGATGACTTGGAACCTGGTCATTTGTGCTGGGGAGAATGGCTGCTTTGGAGCCCATTTGACTTTTGCCCAAATGGGAGGAAGGACTGTACAGTCTGACTCAGAAGTAATCTGGTTATGAGGCATCAGCCTGAACAGTCTGTTAAGATCTCTTCCACCCCAGCTCACCTGTGATACTCTGATGAATTCAGAGTATCTGGGTGCATGCCTGTTAGAAGTAGGACTCTCCCTTCATTCTCCCAAAGAAATTCATTCTTCATGACTCCCTTTCAGCCTTGCTTTTTCCCAGCTGGACTATGGTTACAATAACGGATATGACTTTTCTTCTCCCCTTCCCCCACACCTTTGTTTTCCTAATCACAGGGTGGGGCTGGATATTGAATGGAGAAACTGCTGGGGTTTAGCCCAAACTCCTCCCCTCACCTGCTCTTTATACTTCTCTATCCCCTGTCTGCAGCCACGTCCTTAATCCTGCCTCTCACAGCCTTCCGCCAGTTTGTCAGGTCCCTGGGACAATAGGAAGCCATTTAAGGCTGGATCCCAGGACTGTACAGTGTAGGCCAACTGACAAACCTCCTGGAAGTAGCCCAGTCTATAAATGTGCTGGTGCAGTTGGGCACCTGGCCAGGATGCTTCTGGTCTCTGGACGCCTAGCTGACTAGCCCTCTTGCTTCCTCTTGTCAACCTTCACAACAGGCCTGTTTGGATTCTAATACCTCTGGCCTTCCCTTTCTTTGAGCAGTGTCATTGCTTCTACAGCTGGGGCCATTCTCTCTGAAGCTCTCTGGAACTGGCTCCCTCATGGGACTGAATGTTGTTTTGTAGCTGAAGTTAAAGTGTGGAGCTATGAATGGTGACCTGGCCTTTTGGCATGTTTGCAAACCAAAGAACCTTGACAAGTTTTCTGACTATTGTTCTTTCACCCTCATCAGAGGGGTTTGGCCCAGGAGGAGGGGTCGTGGGAGGAAGGAAAAGCTGCCTCTATTAGTCTGTATGGCCCCTACCTGGGAGTCTTGCTTGACCTGGTTCCTAACAACATTATCAGATCAAAAAAAGCCACCATTCTTAAGGCTCCTGGGAACTGCCTGGGGCCTCCTTTCTCAGGATCACGAACACAGACTATTTGAGCTTTCTCTTTTGAGAACTGATTTCTCATGCTTGTGCTCTAGAAAAGGAATAATGCAGATAGAAAGCTGTTATCACTTCATCAGAAAACAAACTATTTCTGCTTAATTTGTGAATCCAGGGAAGTCCAGTGAAGAAATTAAATGTGTAGCAACCAGAGACTGTAGTGTAATAGGCTGGCTGATGACAGAGTGTTTTTTGTGATGCTGAAAATCATGCTTGTTTTCTCATCCATACCCCCATCTAAACAAGCTTGATAGAATTATACTTACAGTAATAGGTTTCATTTATTGAGTGGTTACTCTGCGGTGGACACTGTCCTAAGAATTATCTCATTTAATTCTTATAACAACATAATAACTGTAGAACTGATCTTAAACTACTTTACAAATAGGGAAATAGAGGTTACTTGCTCACAGAGCTAGTAAATAGTATAGCTGGGATTTGAACTCTGGTATTCTGGCTCTTAGAAGAGTCTCTTTGCATTCTTGTTATTTAACTGTTTTGAGGCTCCGTTTCCTCTTCTGTAACTTCAGGATAAAAACACCCTACCTGCCACACACTGGGTATCAGATAACAATGAAGGGTATTGGTTCATGAATTCACAAGTGTCAATAAAAGTGCTGTTAAATTTCTCCTGGGTCTCCAGATCCTGGATTGGGAGTCAGTGGAGCAACCCTGCCATCTGCTGTTGTACTGTTGATGTTGCTGCTGCGTTTACTGACTCATGCCTCTGATTCTGGTTTGCTCGTTTGTCTAGTTTATCTTTAAGGAAACAGCCAGCCAGCAGGTCATTAAAGCAAGCCATCAAACAGGAGCCATCCTGACAGAGGAAGGAAAGTACAGACACCTGGGCCTTTCTCTGCCCCCACAAGGGACTCCAGCCTTAACATACAGTGGGACCCCTAGTGTGTAGTAGTAGCAAACCTTCAATGTGCCTTAATCCTGCTCTGTTCTTTGGGAAGAGAGAACTAAGACTGTAGAAGTCCCATAGCTGCTCTTCAGGGCAGAGATGGAGGGGGTTGAGGGTAGGGCCAGGGATTGATGATGGATATTTATTAAGCATTGTATTGAGAGTTTCACATAGATTATCTGATTCAGCCCTCACAATAACCCTGCAACCCCATTTTATAATAAAACAGGAAGGCCCAGAAAGGTGGAGTAACTTGCCCAGGGTCACACAGAGCTAACATTTGAATTCAGGTCACCCTAGCTCCGATGAGGGTCCTCTTTGCACTGGGACTCCCAAGAAACAACAGTAGACTTGGACTCAGAAGACATGGATCTTAGTCTTAGCTGAGCCAAGCTAGTTGTGTAACTGTGGGCAAGTTCCTTTGCCACTGTTGTGAAAGTAAATCCAACTCATGGAGTAGTTGTGAGGGTTAAGGAGGTAACGGAGAAGAAAGCACTCTGAAAATACTAGAATGGCATAATGTGAAGGTTTAGCAGCAGCACATGGCAACAGCCTGCTTCTTTTTTTTTTTTTTTTTTTTTATCCTCACCCGAGGATATCCTTCCATTTTTTGTACAGATAGAGTAGGAGGGAGAGAAAGGAAGGGAGAGAGAGAGAGAAACATCGACGTGAAGGGACACATCGAGTGGCTGCCACCCGCACGACCAACCAGGGCCGGGGACAAACTGCAACCGAAGTACGCGCCCCTAGCGGGAACCGAACCCAGGTCTCTCCGGACCACAGGCCGACGCTCTAACCGCTGAGCCAAACTGGCCAGGGCAGCCTGCTTCTTAAACTAACCATTCCCATATAATTTTGAGCACCATCTGCTAATTAAGGGCACCAAATTAAATGCTGTTGGAACCCTGACTGGTTTGGCTCAGCGGTTAGAGCATCGGCCCGCAGATCAGAGTCGCAGGTTTGATTCCAGTCAAGGGCATGTACCTTGGTTGCGGTTCGGTCCTCAGCCCTGTTCGGTGTCATATGGGAGGCAACCAATCGATGTCTGTCTCTCACATCGATGCTTCTCTCTCTCTCTCCCTCCCTCCCTCCCTCCCACTCTGTCTGAAGATAAATGGAAAAAATATCCTTGGGTGGAGGATTAAAAAATAAAATATGTGCTGTTAGAGATGCAGATTTGACATACTGGCCTGGTATCCTAACTGGCTCCCTCAGATACCTGAAAATCAGGTAATGACGTGGAGCTTTCCTAATAGTGGACTCTAGTCTGGCTTCCCTCTGTCTCTCCCTGAAGCAGTATTCTCTTAGTGCTGTTCCAGAGACAGACTCATCAGTCTGTCCACTGGCCACTTTTCAGTCTTCATCTTATAAGACCTCCCAAACTGCACTGAAGGTGATAGAGAAAAGTGAATCAGAGTTTGGAGTCAGGCTGCTTAAATTTTCATCCCAGCTTCTCTTATCAGCCACCTGACCTTGAGTCAGCTGTTTAATCTTTCTTTGCCAGTTTCCTCATCTACAAAAGGGGAAATGGTTCTCATCCTAAAAGGAGATTGTGCAGATTGAATTTGATCATGTATTCAAAATGCTTAGCCAGTACCTGGCCATAGTTAAGATTTAATTGATGTTAGCATTTGTTACTAGTGTCTTTGTCACTCTTGGAATGGTCTCTTTTCTTGGCTTTCATGACATTCCACACTCTCCTGGTTTCCCCCCACTTCTCTGGTCATTCCAGTTTGCTTATCCTCCTCTATCTAGCTCTGAAATGTTGACATTCTTCCAGGCTTCTGTTGTCCTCCTCACACTGATAACCCCATAATCACTATCTTCTTTTTTAAAAATTTTTTTCCCTGTATTGATTTTAGAGAGAGGAAATGAGAGGGAGAGAGAGATAGAAACATCGATGGAAGAGAACATCGAATGGCCGCCTCCTGCATGCCTTTCACTGGGGATCGGGCCCACAACCTGGGCATGTGCCCTGACTGGGAATCGAACTGGCGATCTCTTGGTGCATGAGTTGATGCTCAACTGCTGAGCCACACTGGCTGGACAAAAATCAGTATCTTTAGTCCACACCTTTCCACTGATCTGTACACCTGTCTATCCTGTCAATTTCACATACCCATATGAATGTCTTCCAGGCATCTCAGACCCAGCTGGACTTTCAGTCTTACACCTCAAATGGCTCCTCTTCCACTGTAACCTGTCCTGTTGAATTGATACCACCATCCACTCACTACCCAAGCCAGAACCTGGGAGTACTTCTCTTTTTTTTCTTTTAACCCTCACCTGAGGATATTTTCCCTATTGCTTTTTAAAGAGTGGAAGGGAAAGAGGAAGGGAAGGAGGGAGGGAGGGAGGGAGGGAGAGAGAGAGAGAGAGAGAGAAACATCAATGTGAAAGAGACACATTGATTGGTTGCTTTCTATAAGCACCCCAACTGGGGCCGGGGATCGAACCTGCAACCCAGGTACAAGTCTTTGACTGGGAATCAAACCCGCAACCCTTTGGTGCAGCGTTTCAGCCACTGAGCCATGTTGACCAGAGCCTGAGGGTTCTTCTTTTTTTTTAATCCTCACCCGAGGACATTTTTTTCGATATTTTGTTCAGATAGAGTGGGAGGAAGAGAGAGAGAGAGAAACATCGACGTGAAAGGGACACATCGAGTGGCTGCCACCCACACGACCCAACCAGGGCCGGGGACAAACTGCAACCGAGGTACGTGCCCTTAGCGGGAACCGAACCCGGGTCTCTCCGGACCGCAGGTTGACGCTCTAACTGCTGAGCCAAACGGGCCAGGGCATGAGGGTTCTTCTTGATACCTCTTCTCTGTCATCCTCCATATCCAAGCCTGTCAGTTTTATCTCCAGATTATACTTTGATTGTGTCCACTTCTTTCCATTTCTCCTTCTACCCTGTTCCAGGCTACCATTGTCATACGCAGGTTACCAAAATAGCCTTGTAACAGTCACTCTGCACCTCAACCCATTCTCCACAGAGAAGCAGCCAGAGTGAGTGATATTTATTTATTTATTTATTTATTTATTATTTATTTATTTTTTATCCTCATTTTCCATATTTTGTTTAGATAGAGTGGGAGGGAGAGAGAGAGAGAGAGAAACATCAACATGAAAGGGACACATTGAGTGGTTGTCACCCACATGACTCAACCAGGGCTGGGGACAAACTGCAACCAAGGTATATGCCCTTAGTGGGAACCGAACCCTAGTCTCTCTGGACCGCAGGCCAACGCTTTAGCCACTGAGCCAAACCGGCCAGGGCCTGAGTGAGTGATCTTTAAAGAAAATACCTGACCATATCACACTCTGTGGTCTCTCTGTCCTTATACACTTTCACAACTTTTCTCTTTTTTTAGCCTCACCCGAGGACATTTTTTTCCATTTTTTATTCAGACAGAGTGGGAGGGAGAGAGAGAGAGAGAGAGAAACATCAACGTGAAAGGGACCCATTGAGTGGTTGCCACCCGCACGGCCAACCAGGGCCGGGGACAAACTGCAACCGAGGTACGCGCCCCTAGCGGGAACCGAATCCGGGTCTCTCTGCAGGCCAACGCTCTAACCGCTGAACCAAACCAGCCAGGGCTCTTCCTTTTTTTAAAAAAAAATATGTTTTTATTTATGTTTTTAGAGAAGAAGGGAGAGAGAGAAGAGAAACATCAGTTGGCTGCCTCCTGCACACCCCCTACTGGGGATCAAGCGCACACCCTGGACATGTGCCCTGACTGGGAATCGAACTGGGACTTCTCAGTCCATGGGACTACACTCAGTCCACTGAGCCACACCAACTGGGCCACTTTCACAACTTTTCCACATTCTTGGGTAAAGACCAGAGTCCTTAATGTGGCCTATAGAGCTCCCCATGGTCTGGCCTCTCCCCACCACCTCCTGCTCTCTCTACTTCAGCCTCACTGCTCTTCTTCACAGGGTCCAGAGTGCACCCTTCTTCCTTCTGACAAGACTTTTGTTCCTGCTGTTCCTCTCCTTTGAATGTTCCCTCCCCTCTTTGGCCTAATTAACTCCTGCTCTTTCTTCAGATCTTTACCTGAATATCTCACGGAAATAGTTACAGAATAAATCATGGTCCTTATCTTATGCTTTCATAGACCTTCCCTTTGAAGCTTCTTTTTGTTGTTTTAATTTCACATTTGTTTATTTATTTGATCATATTCTTAATGACATCCTGAGACTTATAATATTCTGTAAGAATACCTTGGTCAGGAACTATGAGCTTTTTGCCTCTCATTGTGTCACCACTGAGCATATTGTTGGCATGGGAGAGATATTTGTTGAATGAATTGCTGGGATAGCCAAGAGATATGATGTAAGTGAGGCCTTTCCCTGCCCTTCCCCTTCCCCTTCCCCTTCCCCACATCCTTTCCTTAGCAGCCATCATGGTTCAATTACTGTAAATGGCAAGGCAGAATCAGTTCCGGACATTGGGTTGTTTTAGAAAATTATCTACAAGCGTTGAGGTCAGAAGTTAAAGCTTTGTCTTCTGCCTGTAAAGGAGTCAAAAAGGCTGACCCAGGAGTCCTCCTGTCCAGCAGCAGGTCTTAAGCTGCACTTCTCTATAGGTACAATCCAGATAAGAACAAACCCTGGAGAGACGCAGTAGAAAGAAGAATGGGTTTAGCTACTGTAGCCCAAACTTATTATGAATTGCCCTGAAATATGACAAATCTCAATACTAATCGTGTTTTTATTTGATTTTTTAAATTTTAGAAGTCTTTGAAGGATGGCATTAGCTAAAGACGCCCATTAAGTATAAAGTGGAAGAAATGAAATACTTACATAGTAATTTTTAACTAAGGATGATTTATGGTGGGGAGGGGTTGGATAGGTTGGTGATTCCTCAAGAATTTGGAAGTAGAAGTTTGTCCTCTGGGACTAAACTAGTTAGATATATATATGAGGAGAGCAGTAATGTGTAGTAAAGAGCACAAACTACTTTGGATCAAATCCTGGCTCTGCCATTTATTAGCTGTGTACTTGCGCAAGTTACCCTTTCTGTGCTTCATTTTCTCATCTCTGAAATGGAGATGCTGACCAACTACCTAGCTCCTAGTGTTATTGTGAGGGGTCAATGAGTGAAGTCACACATAGCACTGGGTGGGAACAGGGCCTCATATAGAGCACTCATGAGTGTTAGCCATTTGTTAGCAGAGCCAGATGGCTCCCTGGGCTGAATAATATGTGAATTGATGATTGTTATGTACATCTAAAGAAGTAATTTTTTTTCAATTAAAAATTAGTTTTAAAAAACTGTAGAATAATGAGTGGACAGCAGCGAAACAGAAAATGAAAAGTCGATGAGGCAAAACGAATAGTGTGTTCAGATACTGAATCTGGATTTGATCACCAGAAGGGGGTTCTTTGTTGTAGGCAGGGCTGGTTTGGCCGGCTCACTCCTGCCAGAATGAAATTTCTCTCTGTGGTGTCTCATTTCCCTTTATGTCCATGCTCATAGAATGACCTTCTCATGCCCAATTCAGCTTCCTGGGACTCTTGACAACAGAAAGGGTCTGGAGGTAGTACCTGTATAGATAGGATATGAAAGTGTTCTGATTTCAAGTGTCAGTTCATAGTGGACAGTGGGGTTGATAAATGGTCATTTAGAACCATCCTAGAATGTCTGCACCAGTCTGGGTAATATGAAGTCCTGTTTCTGGACCTAAAAGGCCAAAAATGAGGCCTGGGTTAAGGTCATTCTCCAAGACTACACTAGCCTCTGGGTGGTCAGCCAGTCAACCTTTTCTCTGACCATAACCCATTCCTAGTGACTCCATTCAGCATTGACCTATGGAATTTTTTGCTCACCTGACTCCTTCCTTTTGCAAAGGAAGAAATTGAAGCCCAGACAAGGTTTATGGCTTGCTTCTGTTGTTAGCTGGGTTGCATTCTCAGGTCTTCTCTGCCAGGCCCGGGCTCTTCTCCTGGCATTCCCTGGAGATTTGTTAAGGTATCCAAAGCATTTTCCCCCGTTACAGCCAAGAGAAGAACATCTATGTAAACACTGCATTTGACACTGAATGTTGGACATTTGACTTTCTAATATTAGTATCATAGAGCAATAGTGGATCATTATCTACAAGGAATTATGATCCTGTTCTTATGAACCTACAGCCCATACAAAAAAATCTCAGCTGTTAAAATTACTAACTTAGTAGAGATGTGGCCTGAGGATGAAGCCATAGTCTGCTGTTAGTGAACATTCGCTGGCCAGCAGATGTCATGTGGACATGTACACAGCCAGCTGTAGATTTGGGAGAGTCAAACTAGCAACTAAAGACCAGCGCAGTCTTTGGTATTTCAGGCTTTACATCCTATTCATTGGGAACCTCTGCTCGTGTAAATACCTCATGTAAATACCTTTTCACTGCCAATGGACAACTCTTTCATCTGTCAGACCTTGCCCTTGGTGCTCTTCCTGCTCTCTTCCACCATCCCAGCCTCCTCTCTGATTATTCCTCACATGTGCCCTTCACCGAAGCTTACAGGCTGTACGCTGTTATGCCTCATTGCATTTGCACGTGTTGGACCTTCAGATTGAAATGCTCTTGTCTGCCTGGGGATCAACCTGTTGGATTCAACTAGTACATCTTCTTCTCTGTGGAGGAGCCTCCCCAAATCTACCCTCACCCTTTCTCAACCAATCAGAGGAGACATTTTCTTTGTCTTTTGTTATTTTCCTCATACCTCAGTTATAGCCCTGTCTCTCTTAGAGTATGAACTTCTTTAAGTCTGGAACCATGTCTAGTTCATCTTTATATCCCATACCTTAGCAGAACACAATGGGTATTTTGTTGGGCAAAGGATGTTTTTGTCAAAAGACCACATTTCTCTTTGGACACTTGGATCAAGCCCTTCTGGTGTGCATCATCGCCATCTCTTTGCTCTGAAGTTTTCTCCCAAGTAAGAGGTTTTCTTTTGAAGTGGGGGCATGGAATAACACCTCTGTCTGTAAATGTTATTCTAAAGTCTAAAATAATCCAAGCTAGGGTCTTCTGCCTCAGTGGGCTGCTAATTTGCCTTGTATATTTCCCCCAAGGGCTAGAATCCCTCCTCCCCTCTGCAGTGTTGAAGGGGTACTAATAAATTCTCTTTCTCCACCCTCCGCACCATTATCGAGAACTTCCTAGTACCTCAAGGCAGATTTAAATTAAGGTAGTTTTCTTCTCTGTGTCAGTTGTCTTTAGGCCATGCCTTTCTCAGGCTGCCCTTTAGTGATCCTGGTTAGATCAGAAGACGTTCCATTCGGCTCTCATCAGTAGCACTCACTGAATTTTTTTTTTAAATATGTTATTGATTTCAGAGAGAGGACGGGAGAGGGAGGGAGAGAGAGAGAGAAATAAAGATCGGCTGCCTCCTGCACAGCCCATACCAGCCGGGCGCACTCACTGACTCTTATAGCAGTACTAGCCATTTCTGAAGTGGGATAATATCAGCCTTTGTGTTTTGTTTTTTAAACTTGTTTCAGTTCCAGAGTTGGCCTTTTCATGAAATGAATACAGGGTCACTATATTCTGGAGTTACCTTTTCCCACTACACCCTTAGCACCACTATAGTGTCACTGAAGAGGAGAGAGAGGCAGCTACTATGGGGATTACAGATGAATAAGAACAGCACCAGGAAGGTGAGAGCCCCCCACCCCAAACATGTTAAGCTGTATACAGAATAAGAAGGTGAACAACTTATCTTGCAATTATTTCCTCGTTTGTAACAAGGGGATGATAGTGATCTATCCTACCTGCCTTTCAGGATTAGGTCAGAGTAGAATGCAATCAAGTGGAGAGCACATAAGAAGGAGTAAAGTAGTGGTTTCTGTCTTCTGTATGCATCAAAGACATTGGGGCTTGTTGAAAATGCAGCTAGTAGGGCTAGAAATCTTTATTTTTAGCAAGCTGCCCAGGGGAGTCCAATGCTGCTATTCTTTCATCCACACTTTCAGAAATACCAATGTAAATGAGCTAGCAAGTGTAAAATAGTTATTTGAGACAAGTTTAGTGTCTTGGACCTGGAATCCAGACTTGGGTTCAATCTCAGCTCTACCAACATTTAGACCTGAGATTGGACAACAGCCTTCTCTGTGAACCTCAATTCCTCATATGTAAAAAAGTGATAACAACCCCAACCTCGAGAGTTATGAGAATTAAATGAAGCATATGTGAGCAAGACCGCCTCAGTGCTTTACTATAGAAGTGTCAGTGTTTACCAGAGTGGGAGCTGAGGGTCCATGACTGTTGGAACGTGCTGTCGTTTTAACAAACACCAGGCAAAGGACAATCCTTGGCACTCATCTTAGTCAAGTATCATGGAAATCTGGATAGAACCTTAGAGATTTAGTCTAATCTCTTGTTTTACAGCTCATGAAACTGAAACTAAGAAGGGGGGATTGGAAGCCCAGGATGTATGAGGGTATCCAGTCATATGAAATGAGTTTAGATTTTTGGACTAGAAAAATTGTTTCCCAATATACTGAAAAAAAAGAAAGAAAGAAAGAAAATACTTGTTTGGCCCATGTGGCTCAGTGGATTGAGCATCGTCCCATGCACCAAGAGGTCACAGGTTCGATTACCTGTCAGGGCACATGCCCAGGTTGTTAGTTTGATCCCCAGTGGGAAGCATGCAGGAGGAAGCCAACTGATCTTTCTCTCATCATTGTTTCTATCTCTCCTTCTCCCTTCCTCTCTCTCTAAGATCAATAACAAAACATATTTAGCCCTGCCAGTTTTTCTCAGTGGTTAGAGCATCGGCCTGTGGACCAAGGGGTTGCAGGTTCGATTCCTAGACAAGGGCACATTCCTGGGTTTCAGGTTCAAGCCCCAGCCCCAGTTGGGGTCATGGAGGAGGCAACCAATTGATGTCTCTCTCTCACATTGATGTTTCTCTCTTTCTCTCTCCCCCTCCCTCCCTTCCAGTCTTCTAAAAAAAAAAAAAAAATCAATGGAAAAATATCCTCGGATGAGGATTAACAACAACAAAAAATTATTTATTTATTTTTGCATTTTTATATTTAGATAGAGCAGGAGGGAGAGAAGGGGGAAGAGAGAAAGAGAAACATCAATGCGAAAGAGACACATCAAGTGGTTGCCACCCACACGACCCCAACCGGGGCTGGGGACAGACTGCAACTGAGGTACATGCCTTTAGCAGGAACCGAACCCGGATCTCTCTGGTCTGCGGGCCGACACTCTAACCGCTGAGCCAGAAAGGCCAGGACAACAAAAAATATTTAAAAAAAATAAAACTTGTTATCCCAGTAACAGAACCACTGTTAGTAACTTTTGAGAAACCATGGAAAGTGGAGACAATACCCCAATTATGAGTATTTGTTCTATACTTACTATTATACCAGGTGCTGGCAATTGATTAGTGAGATAAAAATGGATATGGCTAACTGTACTAATTTTCAGCAAGGAGGAAAAAGAGATCCTGAAAAAAGTAAAATCATAATACTTTGACTTGTCTCCTTCACAAAATTCTGATGGAATTCTGTTGCATTTTGCAGTTAATGGAATAGGTGGACAGTGAGTACTTAGAAAAGGAGCTGATCATTAGGATACATTGGCAGTGAATTAGTCATGACTAATTAGATTTGACTTACTGATTTTACTGGGTTGTTAGCCATGAGACCCTCTCTTGAGTTCCACAAGGCATTTGATAAAATCTTTCAGGATATCCTGACAGTAAGAATGTGGGCAGAAAAATCAGATGCAGGATTCAACATACCCAGCAGCTTGAGACCCTATATTGGAAAGACGGGATTCCTGAATGCTTTGCTAGGGCTCCTGTTGAGGGAAGCGCATGGGATTTGAGGTCAGCGAACCCAGCTTTTATTGGTTTGTTTGTTAATCCTTACCTGAGGATATTTTTTCCATTGATTTTTAGAGAGAGTGGAAGGGAAGGAGGGAGAAAGAGAGAGAGAGAGAAACATCGATTGTTTGCCTCCTGCTCATGCCTGACCAGGGGCCGGGGATTGAACCTGCAGCCAGGTATATACCCTTGACCAGGAATCAAGTCCGAGATCCTTTGGTGTACAGGCTGATGCTGTAACCACTGAGCAAAACCAACCAGGGCAGCAAACCCAGCTTTTTTTTTCCTCGTTTTTTTTTTTTATCCTCACCCGACAACATTTTTTCATTTTTTGTTCGGATAGAATGGGAGGGAGAGAGAGGAAGAGAGAGAGAGAAACATCGACGTAAAAGGGACACATTGAGTGGCTGCCACCCGCATGACCAACCAGGGCCAGGGACAAACTGCAACCGAGGTACATGCCCTTAGCGGCAACCGAACCCAGGTCTCTCTGGACCACAGGCCAGTGCTCTAACCACGGAGCCAAACCGGCCAGGACCAAACCCAGCTTTTTTTTTTTTTTTTATCCTCACCAAGGACATTTTTTTTTTTTTTTTTTGGATATTTTGTTCAGATAGAGTGGGAGGGAAAGAGAGAGAGAGAGAAACATCGACATGAAAGGGACACGTCGAGTAGTTGCCACCCGCACAACCCAACCAGGGCCGGGGACAAACTGCAACTGAGGTACGTGCCCTTAGCGGGAACCGAACCCGGGTCTCTCAGGACCGCAGGCCGACGCTCTAACCGCTGAGCCAAACCGGCCAGGGCCAAACCCAGCTTTTTAACTGCAGTTCTGTATTTCCCAGGAGTAACCTTGGATGAATTACCTAATACCTCTGGGCTTTCCTTGCCCTTCCTGTGCTATAGTATTCCTTTATAGGTTGTCGCAGGGACTAAACTAGATGATAAGTGTAAAAGTCCTTTGGAAACTGAAAATGCTTTATAAACATTAGTCACCCTCACCATTCTAGTACTGTAGTTGCTCATGATGGGGGTCCTGAATCATATGTTTATTTACTAGGCATCTGTGGACTCCAGGTGTGGGCCTCACGTAGTTTGATCTACTGGTAGACAGATATAGTCTCAGAGCCATTCCTGTGTGTAATGTACTTGGGGACATGTCAAGGGAACCCTTCCCAGAGGAAATTTTGTGTTCTGTTGGAGTTGGGCCTGGAAAAAGGAGGAGACAGCCATCAGCTGGAGACACAAGAAGCTGCAGAAGGACCTTAGAGAGTAAAGGCTTAGGATGCTGCTGGGGAGAGAAGCCTTATGTGCACGGGTCAGCAAGTGGAGTAGGACAGGAGATAGGACAGTGGTGGTGCTGGTGGGGAAGCTGAAGAGAGAGCCTCGGGGTCCTGAGTGTAGTGCACCCAGTCAG
Source organism: Molossus molossus (assembly GCF_014108415.1). Lineage (NCBI taxonomy): Eukaryota > Metazoa > Chordata > Mammalia > Chiroptera > Molossidae > Molossus > Molossus molossus. Next base: position 20,064,426 of record NW_023425358.1, on the reverse strand, counting down.
GCTTTGCCTTTGGACAAGAGCTCTAGGAAAAAAGTGTGAGGAGGTATTTGTTCTAAATTGTGGGACTTCTTTTTGTTTTTGTCCATTTATCATTTATTTATTTATTTATTTATTTTGTTACAGATGTTTCTCCTTTTTTACCCCATTGGCACCCCCCTCCCCACCCCACCCCTGCCCCGTCCCCGGCTTTGTCGTCCATGTCTATTGGTTATGTATACATGCATATAAGTTCTGTGGTTTATCTCTTCCCACCCTCCCACCCCCTCTTCTGAGGGATGTCAGTCTGTGCCCTACTTCCATGTTTCTGGGTCTACCGTATTTCTCAGACTGTTATGTTCATTATATTCCGTATATAAGTGAGATCATGTGGTATTTGTCTTTTTCTGCTTGGCTTATTTCACTTAGGATAATACTTTTCAGGTCCCTCCATGTCGTCTCAAAGGATAAGAGATCTTTCTTTCTTACAGCTGGATAGTACTCCATTGTGTATATGTACCACTGCTTTTTTATCCATTCGTCTACTGATGGACACTTGGGCTGTTTCCAGATCTTAGCTATTGTAAATAGTGCTGCTATGAACATGGAGGTACATATATTCTTCCTGATTGGTGTTTCAGGCTTCTTAGGGTATATTCCTAGAAGCGGGATCATTGGATCAAATGGAAGTTCAATTTTTAATTTTTTGAGGTAACACCATATTGTTTTCCATAGTGACTGCACCAGTCTGCATTCCCACCAGCAGTGTATTAGAGTCCCCTTTTCTCTACACCTTCGCCAACACTTCTTGTTTGACATTTATCATTTTTTTAAAGCAGCGCTTAAATGTAAGAAAAAATGTAAACAATATAAAATTCGTAGAAAATGAATACTATTTCATCCCTGCTTCTTGTCTCACTATTCTAAAGAGAAACTGATAACCATGTGGCAGAATTTTCCAGGGAGCCTCTAAGGACTGTGTATCTAGACTTTTTAAACAATGGGACTATACTGTAGACTTTTTCTGACACTTGGATTTTTCTTAAAACACTTTACCTGGGACAGTTTCTGTTTCACTACCTATGATCTCTACCCCATTATTTTTCACAGCTGCATAGTATGCTGTTGTATGGATGTGTTACTGTATTTAGCCTACCCCTGTTGATGGGCACATGGATTGTTCCTAATCTTTCGTGTTAAATTGTGCTGGACACATGTCTTGGCACATCTTCCAGGAATATTTCTCTAGGCAACATTTTTAGCAGTGGAATTACTGGGACTCTCATTTTAGAAAGACAACTGCTGCTATAGTGTGGAGAGTGAGTTGGAAGAGAGGAGGAGCAGAGGCAGGAAAAATGGTCAGTAAATGGGGCTGGCAATGTTCACCTCTTAAGGTTCAGAAGCTACAGTGTCCCTAGGAGCTCCCTTACCTGGTTGGGGTCCTCCTGGCCAATAGAGGGACCCACATGAACATAGTTCCTTGGGTTTCACCTTATCTGACCACAGCCTTCGGAGGAGGAGAGATTGGGGTTATTTATTCATTCACCACTGTTACGCTGAGCACTCTCTCTGGGTTGTTGGCCTCGAAGCCTGTTGTCTCCAGCCTCTCATAGATGCCTTCAAGCCCTGAGTCTTAGCTGGTTCCCAGGAGCCAGTTTGTTTGGCTCCCTGCAGGTCTCCAACTTGTGAAATGTACAGGAGATTAACACCTTTCCTGCCATCTTATCCTGTCCTTAACTGCCAGTCCAGGAATCCCTGCGGATGCCTCTGGTAGCTGTAACTGCTGAATCCTCTGTTAGCTGCTCTGGGGACCTAGAAGAGCAGCTTTCCACTCAGGACCAGTGTCTAATGGCAAGAAGGGGAAATATGTCCTCCAGTGTGACCCTTCACTTCCCAGTTTAGGGTGGCTTGGGCCCTTTGAAGTTGGCCCTGAGGTACCACACACAACACACTTGGGTCTGAGTGGCCAGTGGCTTATCACATCTGGTGATCAGTCCTTCAGAAGTTCCTCCTGAAGTCTGGATTTATGGGAGTCAAATGGATTCCACATAGGAAGGGCTTCCGCTTCAGCTCGGAACATGGAGAGATGGCTGCCCCTCTTTAAGTGGAGGCAGTTTTTGTGGCATTGAGAAGTCCTCTCAATAGTTACCCACACACCCACCCACCCACTGAGTCCTTTGTAAGGGGAGTGGGGAAATAGAGAACGCCTACAGCCTCCTGCTCGCATTCCTAGACACCGACTCACTGCGCCCCGCCACCACTGGAACAGCAGAGCTGTGTGAAATGTCAAGAGGAGTTATGCTCATGGGCTCCCCAGCCCCCATCTCTTTGTGGCTTGCATTTTCTTCCATCTGCATTCTGTTCATCAGATGGAATTCAGAGGGTGCAATTAGAAGATAATTTGCTAGTTCCAGACTTAATTTGGGCTCCCCTTCTTGCCTGATAGAATTACAGGGGAACATAATAGATTTTTGGTGAGAAATAGTTAGCTCTGTGGCTGGGAGAAAGAGAGCTTCCAGCTCTCCAGCTGGGCAGCCCTTTCAGTGTCCTGTATTTTGTCCTCCCCCTTCCCCATGCTGCCCCACATCTTCTCTTGTGTGGCCCCCAGGCCAGGATCTTGAACCCCTCTGGGCTGGCTTAAGAAGTTTAAACTCAACTCCAGACACAAGGGAAACAGGGAGCCCTCTGTAAGTAACCTCAGAGAGCTGAAAAATGTTGAAGCTGGAAGCTATTTAGAGACCTAGCCAAGACCCAGAGAGAGGCAACGACTTGCTGAAGGCCACATAGCTAGCCCATAGTGGTAGTAACAATAGTCTTAATGATATTAGCAGCTAGCATTTATCAACCCTTAATGTGTTCCAGACTGTGCCAAGGGCTTACATGCAGTGCATTGTCGTATTCAAACCCAGACAGTCTGGCTCTGGGCCCAGGCTGGGCTCCAGCATAGCAGTGGTTGAGTTCAATATAGACAGCCTGGGTTCGAATTCTGACTTCACTTCTCCCTTCCACAGTTCAGTGATCTCAGGCAAGCAATTTAAACTCTCTGTGCCTCCATTTCTTCCTCTAAAAGGAGGACCTGGCTGGTTTGGCTCAGCAGTTAGAGCCTCTCCCCGCAGACCGAAGGGTCACAGAGCACTTACCTGTGTTGCAGGTTTGATCCCCGGCCCCAGTTGGGGTCCTGTGGGAGGCAACCAGTCGATGTGTCTTTCTCACGGCATTGTTTCTCTCTCTCTCTCTCTCTCTCTCTCTCTCTCTCTCCCTCCCTCCCTCCCTCCCTCCCTCCCTCCCACCACTCTATCTAAAATTCAATGGAAAAATATCCTCTGGTGAGAATTAACAAACAAACAAACAAAATATCTGACCGGTGTGGCTGTGGATTGAGCGTCATCCCATGGATTGAGAGGTCCCGGTTTGATTCCCAGTCAGGGTACGTGCCCGGGTTTGGGGCTCAATCCTCAGTGAGGGGCATGTAGGAGACAGCCAGTCAATGTTTCTCTCTCACATCGATGTTTCTCTCTCTCCTTTCTTTTATCTCTAAAAAAATCAATAAAAAATAAAAATAAATAAAAAGGGGAAAGGCCCAGCACTCTTGACTAGTGTGAGTTAAAATTCATATGTGTAAGTGCTGCAAGCATACTTGGTACAGGGTAAGCACCTATTCAGTGCTCTCACTTCCCGCTGCCTCTAGGGCTGGAGTGTGATGTCTATGTGACAGTAGATAGATGTGGCTGAGTTCACCACAAATACCAAAAGCTGCTCTTCACTATTAGAGACAGTAAACAGAGTGGTTTCAGTTCATTGGCTATAGGCCAGAGATCAGCACATTTTAGCCCCACTGCCTGTTTTTGTACGTTGTCCTGTGATTTTCACATTAAAAAATTTTTTTTAGTCCTCACCCGAGAATATTTTTCCATAGATTTTCAGATACAGTGGAAGGGAAGGAGGGGGGGTGGAGAGAGAGAGAAACATCAATGTGAGAGAGATACCTCCATTAGTTGCCTCCTGCACGACACAGACTGGGGCCAGGATCAAACCTGCAACACAGGTACGTGCCCTTGACTAAGAATCGAACCCGAGACTCTTTGGTCCAGGCCGATGGTCTAACCGCTGAGCCAAACCGGCCAGGGCGATTTTCACATTTTTAAATGGTTGGGAGAAGCAAAAGAATATTTTGTAGCACATGAAATTCAGATTTCAGTGTCCATAAATAAAGTTTTATTGGAATACAGCCACATCCATTTGTTTATATTTTATATATGGCCAGTGACAGAGTGCTGCAGTGACAGAGTTGAGTAGCTGTGACAGCATCTGTATTTGTATAGGCTTGAAAAGCCTAAAATATCTGTTCTCTGGCCCATTACAGAAAAAGTATCCTGACCACTGCTCTAGAATCACACTGACTGGGTGTGAAGCCCAACTTCACCACTTATCAGCAGTTTGTCTTCAGGCAAGTGACATAACCCTTCAGAACCTCAGTTTCCTCATCTGTTAAATGGGGATGATAACATCTACCCCATATATTGGCAATTTAAGTATGATGGATAGTAGATGCAGTCTTGGACAAGCTTGTGTAATTGTCTGTAGAAGGGCTGCAGGACCTAATAAATAAGTTGTCTGATTCCGAATCAGAAGATTGAGGGTTCAAGTCCCTTCACAGTTGCTGCTAGGCATGTTTTTCTCCCTCCGCTTAAAATTTTCCCTCTCTTGGGACTATGCTTTACTCAGGCCTGTAACCCTCTGGTTGTGCCAGTCACCCACCTTCCCACCCCTCAGACATAGCCCTGTGGCTGCAACCATGGAGCTCAACCATGAGACCCAGGGCCAAAATTGCACCCAGGGTGACCCCAAGGGCACTGCAGGACCATTATGAGTCAGTCTCCAGGAAGATTGTAGACCCTGAAGCCACTGGCCCTGAGTCCTAGGAACCCACTGGGGATTGGCTACATGAATTAGAGTCCAGACAAAAGAAACTGTGCTGGACAAGAGAACAGACAAGGGGTTGGACTGGGGTAGTGTAGAGGAATTGCCCCAGAAGGATCAAAGGTGCATTTTAAAATTTTATTTTTAAATATGTTTTTATTGATTTTTTTTAGAGAGAAAGGAAGGGAGAGAGAGAGAGAGAAACATCAATCAGCTGCCTCCTGCCCGCCCCCTACTGGACTTCTCAGTCCATGAGACTGACATTCCATCCATTGAGCCACACTGGTCGGGCAAGACAGGTGCTTTTAAAATATAATAGATATTGCGATGAAAATGGTTGGAAATAGTGGTGATGGTTGTACAATATTGCGAATGTAACTGATGCCACTAAATTGTACATTTAAAAATGATTAGCCCTGGCCAGTTTGGCTGAGCGGTTAGAGCATCGGCCTGCAGACCAAAGAGTCGAGGGTTTGGTTCCAGTCAAGGTCATGTACCTGAGTTGCATGTTCGATCCCCGGCCCTGTCATACAGGAGGCAACCAGTCAATGTGACTCTCTTACATTGATGTTTCTCTCTCTATTCTCTCTCTCTCTCCCTCCCTCCCTCTTTATTTGAAAATCAATGGAAAAATATCCTCCGGTGAGGATTAAAATAAAATAAAATAGTCCAGCCAGTGTAGCTCCATGGTTGGACGTCGACCCATGCACTAGGAGGTCACCGGTTCAGCTCCTGGTCAGGACACATGCCCAGGTTATGGACCCAGTCCCCAGTGGGGGGCATGCAGGAGGCGGCCAGTCGATGTTCTCTCTCATCGATGTTTCTCTCTCTCTCTTCCTCTCACTTCCTTTCTCTCTAAAATCATTAAAGGAAAAAAATCTTTAAAAAAATAATAAAATAGTCCTGGCCAGTTTGGTTCAGAGGTTAGAGCGTCGGCCTGCGGTCCAGAGAGACCCGGATTCGGTTCCTGCTAAGGGCACGTCCCTCGGTTGCAGTTTGTCCCCCACCCTGGTTGGGTCGTGCGGGTGGCAACCACTTGATGTGTCCCTTTCACGTCGATGTTTCTCTCTCTCTCTCTTCCTCTCTCTCCCTCCCACTCTATCTGAACAAAAAATGGAAAAATGTCCTCAGGTAAAGATAAAAAAAATAAATAAAATAAAGTAAAATAAAATAAAATGATTATAATGGCAAATTTAACATTGTGTGTGTGTGTGTGTGTGTGTGTGTGTGTGTGTGTGTATTTACGACAGTGAAATATTTTAAAAAATAGGTACAGAGTCCAGTCGGTGTGGCTCAGTGGTTGAGCATCGACCCATGCTCCAAGAGGTCACCAGTTCGATTCCCGGTCAGGACACATGCCCAGGTTATAGGCCAAATCCCCAGTAGGGACCATGCAGGAGGCAGCCAGTCAGTGTTCTCCCTCATCAATGTTTCTATCTCTCCCTCCCTCTCACTTCCTCTCTTTCTAAAAAATCAATAAAGAAAAAAAAAAAAAATAGATGCAGAGACCATAACCCAGGGCCTAGAATATATTAAGTACTCAATAAATGGTAGCTTATAACAGGGTGCAAACACTATCCTATCACATTTATTGTTATTCCTGTGCCCAACTGGTACAGGAATGGAAAAAGGCTCCTTTGTAATCCAGTTACCACCTTTGCTGCAGACTTCCCTATCACAGTGACAGGGTGATTTCGGTGGAGAGGAATCTGTACCTGGTGGAAGAGAGCTGGTGTCACTCCCTCAAGTTCAACCGTGAGGTCTGGATGTGCTTCAGTCTTCTTCAGCAGCCTTGCTTTTCCCCTCAGTAGTCCTATAGGCAGGGGGATAAAGGGCTTTTCCAGTGGTGGGCTCTGATTTGGGCATCCCTGTAGCTGGGCCTCTTCAGGCAGGCCTCTACTCCAGATACTTAGGCCCACAGACACCTGGACCTTATCCTCCATCATGCCCCATTTTTTCACTTTGAAAAACCTGGTTACAATGTACACAATAAAAGAAGCACCCCTGCCCACTAAGGCCAATGGATGACAGTCTGGGAATGAACAAATGAATGGAAGAGAGGGGACAGATGATTTGGGCTGTACTCCCTGTGTTCTCTCCTACTTGCAGAAGGGCTTTGAGGGATATGTTTTCCTTTGAGGAGGCAGAATGAAGCTCAGGGACATAGGGCTCTGGCAGTGGAGTCATTTGGGCCTACATTTAAATCCCAGCCCTGCCCTGCCACTGACTAGTTTTTTGGCCTTAGGTAAGTTACCTAATCTCTCTGTGCCTCACTTTTCCTATTTATAAAGTGGAGATAATTGCCATCTCAGAGAAATAAGGGATTGCTCATACAGGGCCTGCCACATGGAGAAACGTGTCAGTTAATTCTCTGGGCCTTGTTTCCTCATCCTCAGTGTAGATCTTCCCAGAAGAGGAGTGGCAGCCCCCATTGGTCAGTTCTTGGAGTTGTCCCCAGGCCAGGCAGTGGGAAAGGATGAATGGGGAACCTAGCGCCAGGACTAGGTCCATGCCAGAATCCAGAGGGCAGCTTTCTGGACCTGTCTCTCCTGCCAGAGAGCCTCCCCCTTTGGAGGCGTGGCTTGGCCTGGAACTTGTATCCTGGGCTTTTTCTTCACCTCCGAGCAGAATTGCCATCATTTGGGCAGCTTCTCAGGCTGGGGAAACTCGGGGGCTAATATGCTCACCCTCTCTCTTGCCCTGCCCTTCCCTGAGCTCAGGGATGGAGGCTCAGCCAGCCCTGGTTATTGTCTGCTGCCGCGCCTGCTTACAGCCTCTCTTCAGCCCAGCTCCACCCCTTGCCTGCAAGGTCTATTTCCTAATAGCTGCTCCAACCACACACCTCGGTTCCGAGAGGAGCCCCTCCTCTTCCTCCCTCCCCCCTCATCAGGGGTGGGACTGAAGGGGAAGGCTAACTTGACAGCAGCACTTCTTTCTTAGCTAGTCACCGGCCCCTGCCCAAGAATGCCTGTGTGTGTGTAGCCTCCGTAGAGAGAGGTGGCGGAGTCCCGAGGGGCCGCCTGAGCTTCTGAGAACTGGGGAGGAGCCATTCCAGCCATGAGCCCCTTCGGGAATCTGTCAGGAGGCAAGTGGCCCGAAGTCCTTATGCCTCTTCAGCTGCTCCAGAGGGAGAGGTGAGCGCTGGGCAGCCAGCCCGCCTGCAGCCAGAGGTGCCGGGAGCCCCGGGCCTGACATGGTGGCCGTCTGCAACCAGCCTGAGGCACTCCCTGACGGGTTTGCAGCTGAGCTTGTTTATCTGGTGTGGGAAGAAGATGGGGAGTTACTTGTCCATCCCGGCTTACTTCACCTCCAGAGACCCCTTTCGGTGAGTTGGGCTCTGGGTCCCCATCCCCATCTCCTTTTCTGGCCCCTGGTCCTGAAGGGAGGGCAGAGTCCTCCCTGAATCTGCTTCTCAGATTTCCCTTGTCCTCTGACCAGCGGTTCTGTCAGGCAGAAACCAGTAGAATCTGTTCCCAAGCAGAACCGGTCTGGTGAAGGCTCCCCACCATGTTCTGGGAATGGTGAGGTGAGCGATCTGCCCAGAAGAAGCTCCTGGGGAACTTGGGCTCTCCTTCTTTCCCAGATACACCTGGAAGAGCCTCCAAAAGATGCTGTTGACCAGCCTGCTCTTGGTGTTACTGCTTCCGGGGGGGGGGTGGGGGGAGCACAAATAGGGTGCTGTTCCTCCAACTCTCACATATCTTTCCTGCAGGCTGTGCTGCCTGCCCAGGAATTTGTCCCAACAAGCAGGATGGACAGGTTTTGCCAAACAGCATGGAAGCTGACAGGATCTGGGTGTGGGCAGCCTGGTATATAGTAGGCATTCTTAATGGCAAGCACATTGGCCTCTGGCCTTTAAGGGCTTCTGAGCTCCCAGGTGAGTACAGTTGCTAGGGAAAGGCCTGGGCAAGTTCTTCCCAGACTGGGACAATTGGCTTTGGAATGTTACCGAGCTGCAAGGGCAGCCCCCATGCATGCCAGGTACTCAGGCCTGAGTACCGCTGGGTCCCTCTTTCTGTGGAGCTTCTCAGAGGGAGGTGTAGAAACTTTCTCACTACATCAGACCTACCTTTCTTTGCTCTCTGCCCCACCCCACCTCCAACAGAAACTCCCCGGGGGGTTAGTGGCCCTCAGGGTCCCTCCTGAATGGAGTCATTCCTTGCTGGGGTGGGGCTTGTTTTCATTCTTTGGGAGCAGCCTGTTCCAAGGGCTGCCTCCCCCTCACCAGTGGTCCTGGTCAACTTCTCTCTTCTGGCTTCCCCAGCCCAGCCCCATGCCCAGACTGGATGCTGGGATACTAGTCAGGTAGCCAGGCCCTGGGCAGAAAAGCAAAATATCATGTGGTTTCACAGAATTACTGAACCCTGGTAAAGTGGTGGGAAGCCTCTGGATTTGAGGGAGGGAGCAGGGAACTAGTCCTCAGTGCTGACTCTACCAGGCATCCTGCTGGACATTTTATCTTTTGATCTCTCAACAGCCTAAAGCCATTATGTATCCCCATTTTTCAGATGAGGCCATTGGTTTCAACAGAGTTAACATGTGGTGTGTTTCTGGCCAGCCTTTCTGTCACCCTGAGTTTTTCATACCCTTCTGAAGGCTGTACCTACCCCAGTGGTACTCTAGGTTTGCGTTCCTCTCCCTAGCTGAGAGGGCAGAAAAAGAGCCCCCAGAGTTTGCCTGGCATATCAAAGGGATGGCAGAGATTCTTTTCTTTTCTTTTTTTAATATTTCTTTCTTTATTGATTTTAGAGAGAGAGGAAGAAACATCAATGAGAGAGAACGTTGATTGGCCACCTGCTGCATGCCCCCCACTGAGGATTTGGCCCACAACCTGGGCATGTGCCTTGACCAGGAATCGAACCGGCAACCTCTTGGTGCACGGGTCGATGCTCAACCACTGAGCCACACCGGCAGGGCAGAGATTCTTTTCTTAAGAGCGGATGGGAATTGATCTTGAATTTAAGAGGCAGGTTTTACCATGTGGAATCAGATGCCAAGTGTTTGAAGTAGCCACTAGTTTAAACCAGGACTTCATTAATCCCTTTTACTCTTAATCCTGGAAAGACACTTTGGGGGAGGGGTTGTTCCTTTAGGAGCTAGGAATGCTGGGTCCTTTTCAGTCTCTGGGGGCAGGACCAAATTTCTCAGGAGCTAGAGCAGATCATGAACTCTCAACCTGGACCTTTGAGGAACGGACTGCCAATGCTGCCTTGGTCTTCCTGTCCTTTGTCTTGTTCTGCTCCAGCCCCTCTGGGGAACCTTACAGTCCCCACCTCCCCAAACTCTGTTTGCCCAGCTGGGGGTTGGGGCTGTTGACTAACTCACTGTAGACCCTCTCCCCTCCCCCAAATGGAAGGCCACATTCCTGAAGCCACTCCTGAATTGATAGCCATCACGTTGGCCCTGTGCCCCACAGGAGGGACCACCCAGACCCTCTGCTCTCCCAGGTATCAGTCTAATCAGTCACCACTGTCACTGCCTGGTCAGAAAGCCTATCCCACCATCAACCACCTCCCTTCATTACAGGGTGTCCTCAAAGGCTGATCTCTGACCATGTCCCTTCCCTGGGCCTTTTGTTTTCTGCTCTGCAAAGCATAGTGGCTGGATTTCCTAGGCTCCTGATCATGACCCCAGATTCTGTGGAACAAATTTTGTCCTTGACCCCAGGCCTCTGGGGAGTTCAAATTCTACAGGACTTCTAAGGCTGTGGTTGCAGGGAAAATGACTAAACCAGATTCCACAGGGACATGATGAGGCGTGACAGCCTCAAGGTAGGGAAGAGGGAGCAGGAATGAAGAATGTAATTTCTGTGCCCTGACAGGTGGTGCTCAGCAGAGTGCACTGTCTTCCTCTGCCAATGCCACTCATGTCAGGGGTGAGATGCAATTACAGTACAGGTGTGCTTCCAATAAGAAAACACCTCAAATTGGAATTTACAAAGGAGGTAAATTGAGGAGTGACTTTGCCTAACATCTTTAGAGTATGTTTTTTAAATAGAACTTCCCTTTAATGTCCAACAATGATTTAATGGGTTTGGTTTACACATTGTCTCTTAAAGAAAACAAGTGCATCTTTGTATTCTAAAGCAACCCATGTTGAAAGGGAAAATTATTCTTAACCCTACCCAGCTTAACAGTAACATTGGCAGTTGCCTTAGGTCCTCTGGGATTCTTTTTCTCTCACCTGAGAAATGAAGGTCTTAGATCAGGTAAATGGTTCCCAACTCTGCAACTCATGTGGCTCCGTGGAGACACACAAGCTTTCTCCCATTTTTTTCCAAAGAACATAGGCTCTGTCCTTAACTGGAGTACAACTTCACAAATTACTTGAAACTACAGGCTTCCTGGTTTTTGGTTGGAACTGAATCAATGTACTATGGTAACACTTATTTCTTGCTGACCAGAAGCTTGTTATATGTTTGGTTAATTTTTAAAAAACAGGATAACAACATATGCCATAATTATTGAAGATTGACAGCCTGTCTCAATCTACAGGGTCTGCAGGAAGGAGAAGTAATAATGGGATCTATGGTGATAGAAGACAGGGCTCTGATAGACCAGAGTCTTTAGGCCCCTATTATATCTGCCCCTCTGGGCCCTGCAGTCAACTTGGCATCCCATCCCCAGTCGTGACACTGTCAGGCTGAGCATCAGCCAGGTCTTTACCAGGACATGGGAGAGCTTGTTCTTTAACCTGTGTAATAATGACTGTTTGCATTACCACATAAGATTGAAAATTTACCTGTAAACATTTGGCCTGAATAATTTGCATATGAGTGAGGACTGGGTCTATCTTATTTCACTTGGCATCTCTCAGCATAGTACCTTGCCTGTTTGGTCTCGCACATCCAAGATGCACAGTAACTATTTCCTAATTGATAGAAACTGATTAGAATCTATTGGATTTCTAATTGATTAGATAAATAATTCATTCTAGGATCTTCTCTGCTCACAGACATCTGGTTCTGGGCCAAGAAGCAGGTCTATATTGCTTGGGCATGGGAGGAAAAAGGGTCTGTTTCCTTTCGCCCTTGGTATTCTCAAATTAAAGAGGGGAGGGAGGGGCCCTGGCCGGTATGGCCCAGCTGGTTGAGGGGCATCCCATGCACCAAAAGGTCACAGGTTCTATTCGTGGTTAGGGCACATGCCTGGGTTGCATGCTTGATCCCCAGCAGGAGGCAGCTGATTGATGTTTATCTCCCTTCTTGTCTCTCTAAAATCAACAAAAACATAGTTAAAAAAAAAAAAAAGGGCCCTAGTTGGTTTGGCTCAGCGGTTAGAGCGTCGGCCTGCGGTCCAGAGAGACCAGGGTTCGGTTCCCGCTAAGGGCACGCACGTACCTTGGTTGCAGTTTGTCCCCGGCCCTGATTGGTCGTGCAGGTGGCAGCCACTCCATGTGTCCTTTTCACATCAATGTTTCGATGTTTCTCTCTCTCTCTCTCTCTCTCTCTCTCTCTCTTTCTCCTTCCCACTCTATCTGAACAAAAAATGGAAAAAAGTCCTCGGGTAAGGATTAAAAATAAATAAATAAAATGTCCTGGTTTCCCAGAGAGGCCTGCTACCTGATGATTAAACAGTGCTTTATGAATTGGTCCATATTTTTAAAAAAAAAAAAGGAGGGGAGAGGGAAATGAACACTTAATGGGCACCTGATATGAGTCAGGCATCATGTTAGGCATTTATACATAATTTAATTCTTATAACCTCATGAGATTTTATCATCACCAGTGTACAAATGAGGAAATCGAGGCTCAATCATGAAGTAACTGGCTTTGAGTGACAGAGTAAATGGCAAGGAAGGAACATGGACCCGGGTCTTAAAAGTTATTTATGAGAATCTCAACTAATTATCTTTTTTTTTAAACCTCTGTGTTCCCTGCTAACTCAAAAGACCTCAGTTTGGATCTGAGCTGCCCACTGAACTACCTGCCAGGGTTTGGCTCACTTGGTGGCTACCCCAGGCCCTCTATACTGTTTTGGAAGAGGAGTTTCGGAGATTGTCCTCAATGCTTCTGGGCTTCTCAGTGCTCTTCCCTGGCTGGAGGGTTTCAGTTCTGTTCACTCTGGCTATTCAGAAGAGTGCGGTGACTGATGCCTTGGCCCAGGGTTCAGGGTACCACCACATCCAAGCTGGATGCCCTGGGGCCTGCAGCTAGGGCAGATTTTGACTTTTTTTTGAAAGTTTCAAAAATTGAAAGCTAGGGGGGAAAAAAAAGAAGAATAAAACAACAACCTTGGCTTTGTGAAGAACACATTGTGGCCAGGGCCTCTGAGAATATGAGGTGGGATTTTTTTTTGAGTAGCACCTTACATTTCCAGAATGTGTTTTGGATTCTTTTCTTAAAAAGGCAGAGAGTGCTGGGGAACAGAAATGCTGTAGAGTGAGTGAAGGAGGAGAATCTTATCATTTAACATTGAGTACTTGGGCTTAAGGAACAGTCTTATGAAGTGTTAATACTAAAGGGACTTGAGCTCTCAGGGCTCCAGCCTATTATTTTCACAGATGCGAATCCTGAGGCCCAGCCTAGTAGATGTGCTGCCTTAATTGGGGTGATATAGTACAGTGGAAATGGCTTCATAGCCATCACAGGTTCAGCACCATTGAATAAGTATTAGGTGACCTGCAGAGGTGACTTGACCCTGCTTTTCAGTCTTCTAGTCTATAAAACAGGGATGATCCTATCACTTTGCAGGGTGTGGTTAGATTAGAAATAATAAAAGAATATAAATAAGGCACCTCAGAATGTCTGAAATATGCATTCAAGTAACAGAGAACAGTAGCCATTGTTAATAATCTAGCCAGGACTGTGAGTCTACAATGGCAACATCTCCAGTGGCCTAAGAAGCAGTTGTGTTCTGTAGCAAAACAGCCTGGGGACCCATAGTCCTATCAGCTGTTCACCTTCCTATTCTTCAGAGACACCTGTGGTGACCCACTCTGACCGTGTTGCTGGCTGTGCCTTTCAAAGGCATTCCTTGACACAGATGTGGTCATTGGTAATGTCGTTCTCCAGCCAGGTGTTCTTCCTGGCATGTCTCTCTCTTGCATGCCTGCACTTGTTTCTCTCCCTGCTCCCTCTCCTGGGCCTGGCCAGAGCACTTGCCACAAACAAAAGCAGGATATTGGCAATGGGAAGGAGGACATGTTTTGGTGCTCCCATGCCCTGCAGCGCACATACCATTGCAAGGACGTAACAGGGCCCAGGCGTGCAGTTGGGTACAATATGTCTACACCGACTTTTCTCCACTGAAGCCAAGAGAAGGGCAGGACCCACAGAACCATCGTGCCCCCACTTGGACCAATGGTTCTTGCCACTCCCACCATCTCTAGTTTAAATACATTTGCTAAGGGCTTACTCTCCCAGGCCCTTTGCTAGGTGCTGAGTCTACCAAGATAAAAGGAGACACTGTTCCCATCTTCAGGGAGCTCACAGTCTAGTAAAGAAGAAAGATAGGTACCCAGGAGCTTTAATTCAGAAGGTAGGAGGCAGGAAGGAAGTCCCTTCTGGCCCTCTGCTAGGCACCTCATGGTCATTCAGAACCTCATTTAGTTTTACCCTGAAAGGAGGTGGTAATGTTGCCATTTCACAAATGAGAAGTGAAGCAGCTGGCCCAAGATCAGTTTGGTGGTAAGTGCTGGTGCTGAGATACAAATCTTGGGTCAAGATATGCACAGAATTGAGGGGATCTGTAGTAGTCTAATCCTCTTATTTTACAGGTGGGGAAACTGAACCTAGAGAGAGAAAGGGGTTTGTCCAAAAAAATGTAGCTCCTAAGAATTTGAACCCAGGTCTCCCAATTCAGAGCTCATCCAGTGTGCCTTTTACAGAGAGGAGTTTGAGCTGTGTTGAAGGTCTTCCCCTCAACCTCCTATAAATGCATGGTTTTTTTGCCCTGGCCAGTTTGGCTCAGCGGTTAGAGCGTCGGCCTGCGGTCCGGAGAGACCAGGGTTCGGTTCCCGCTGAGGGCACGTACTTTGGTTGCAGTTTGTCCCCGGCCCTGGTTGGTTGTGCGGGTGGCAGCCACTCGATGTGTCCCTTCACGTCGATGTTTCTCCCTCTCTCTCCCTCCCATTCTATCTGTACAAAAAATGGAAAAATATCCTCGGGTGAGGATTAAAAAAAAAAAAAAAAAAAAGTAAAAAAAAAAAAAATTATAAATGCATGGTTTTTAGTGTACCATTCTAGGCACTTCATGTCCATATCTTGACACCTTACTAAGCTCTCAAGACCCTAAAATTCAGCCTGCATAGGACAAGTAGGAAATGCTACAGGATTGGGGTGGCTGATGGCAGAAGCCATTAGTGTTTGTTGAGTACCTAGGGGAACTGGACCCTCCATAAAGAGGAATTCTCGGGATCCTCCTTCTCTAGCCCTCCCTAGCTCCACAGCTTTCTCCCTTTCCTTCCTTTCTACAGCTGCTGCAGGTCATTCTTGTCTCCCTCCTCTACCTCCTGCCATGCTTAAAAGTAGTAGCACTCATTGTGCGCTCTTACTAAAATTAAGTTTTGTTTAGACATTGTTTTTTCCAACTCATAAGTTCTTGGAAGGTGGAGTAAGGGGCCTTGTATATTTATCTTTTATATCTGCAGTGCCTACAAATTACTATAATAATACACTTGCCTTACCTTTCACAGTTTGCAAAGGCTTTCCTTAAACATTAACTTATTTAGTTTTCACAGTGGCTCTTTGTAGTTTGATGCTATCAGTCTCATTTTGTCAATAAAAAAAGCTACTGAGAGCCCTGGCCGGTTTGGCTCAGAGGTTAGAGCGTCAAGCATATGGACCAGAGAGTCCTGGGTTCAGTTCCCGCTAGGGGCACATACCAAAAAAAAAAAAAATGCTACTGAGAGTTGTCCAAAGTTATCTAGCTAGTGGCCAGTAATGTGAGCTACCATTATTATCATTTTTCATAGTTAACACTTACTGCGTTTTTACTATATTACATCTTTGATATGAACTATGTATACTTTAAACATATGATTTCACTTTCACAGTAGTCCGTTTTACAGATGAGGAAACTGGGTCAGAGAAGTGAAATAACTTGCCCAAGATGACATAACTAGAAAGTGACAGCAAGGGTGTGGACAAAGTGGGTGGTGTGAGGCCTTGACAAGAATAGAGTCTGTTAACTAGAAGAAAAAGATGGTATGGGCTCAGCAGGCCAGGGAGCTCTTAGCTAGGAAGCTCAGAAATGAGGAGGACTTTGTGCAGACATGGCCTGAGAACACATACCTGGCCTGAGGTGGAGCTCACAATCACGTGACTGGAGGAGAAAGGAGCTATGGGTCTAATACATCGTATACAGTGCTAATGGAGTTTTAGGGTTCCCCCCCCAATATTTTATTTTGGAATTTTTCAAATATATAGAAAAGTTGAAAGAATAGTTCAAGGAATACCCGTGTATCCTTCACCTAGATTCATCATTTGTTAACTATAACCTACTTTATCTGTCTATACACGTATACACACAATATTTATTTTTGCTGAACTGTTTAAAAGTAAGTTGAAGGTATCTTGACTTTCACCCTTAATTACTTTAATATGTTTCTTCTAAGAATTCTATATAACCAAAATATTGTTATTACATCTAAGAAAATTGACAGTAATTTCATAATACAATCTAATGTATAGTCCAAATTCAAATTTCCTGTTGTTCCAAAAATGTCACTCGGAGCTGTTTTCTTTTAAATCCAGAACCAAGGTTTAGGTATTGTATTTAATTGCTGTGTTTCTAGGCATTTTTAATCTCTGTGTCTTCCCTCCCCCATGGCATTAACTTTTTGGAAGAGTCAAGACCAGTTATGATCCATCTTCTGGATTTGCCTGATTGTTTCTTTTGTTGTTGTTGTTAATCCTCACCCAAGAATATTTTCCATTGATTAAAAAAATTTTTTTTTCTTTATTGATTTTAGAGAGTGGGAGAGAGAGAGAGAAACATTGATGAGCAAGAACATGGATTGGCCCATAACCTGAGCATGTGCCCTGACTGGGAATCAAATTGGTGACCTTTTGGTGCATGGGTCGATGCTCAACCACTGAGCCACACTGGCTGGACTCCATTGATTTTTTTTGAGAGAGTGGAAGGGAGGGAGCGAAGGGTGCGGGGGTGGGGGAGAGAGGAACATCAACATGAGAGTGACATATTGGTTGCCTCCCACGTGACCCCATCCAGGGCCAGTGATCAAACCTGCAACCCAGGTACGTGCCCTTGACTGGGAATCAGACCCTTTGGTTCATGGGCCAAAAGTCTAACTACTGAACCACGCTGGCCAGGGCACCTGATTGTTTCTTTATGCTTAATACTTTTGGGGAAAGAAAGCCAGATCAGTAATGCTGTTGGTGAAAGGTACATTTTGGAAAATGGAGGTGACTGGACTTCTTTGGTTCCTCGAGATACCTGTCTAGACCAGAGGTTCTTAACTGGGGCTATGATTAGGCTTCAATCCTTGACACACACATACTACCCCATACATAAATTAAATGCACATTTTCCTTGTATGTGCATTTTTCTGGGAGAGGCTTCTTGGCTGTTATCAGATTCTCAGAGTTTCAAGACCCAAGCAGATTAAGAAACACTGAATCTGCCCTGGCCGGTTTGGCTTAGTGGTAGAGTATTGGCCCGTGACCAGTGAGTTGCAGGTTCGATTCTGGCCAAGGACACGTACCTCGTTTGCGGTTCATCCCCAGCCCTGGTCGGGGTTGTGCAGGAGGCATCCAGTTGATGTGTCCCTCTCACCTCGATCTTTCTCTCTCCCTTTCTTTCCCTCCCTCTCTATCTGAAGATAAATAGAAAAATATCCTCAGGTGAGGATTTAAAAAAAGAAACATTGGATCCAAGAAACATTTGGATTCCAAGAATCCAGGAGAGTTTCTCTTCTTATCTTATTTTTCAGGTGCTCAGAGTGCCAGGAGTCCCTCACCAATTGGTACTATGAAAAGGATGGGAAGCTCTACTGCCACAAGGACTACTGGAGGAAATTTGGGGAATTCTGCCATGGGTGCTCCCTGCTGATGACAGGGCCTGTCATGGTGAGTGAGTCCCTCCATCTCTACCCCTCTTGGTCATCAGAGTCCATCGACAGCATCTCCAGTTCCCTATGGTTGTTCATCTTCTGGTCTTTCCATCGGCCAAGGCCTGTCCCTTTATTTAATCACTTAACTGATGTTTGCTGAGCACCTATTAAGTGCCAGGTAAGATCCTTCCCTCCAAGTTTTAATAGTCCAATGTTGGGCATGGCTGGGTAGGCAGGCAGGGAGAAGAAGATACAGTACAATGGGGAGAAGGCCTTAAAGGAAAGTGTTACAAGTTGAGAGGAGGATACATGCACCTAAGCTGTGTTCAGGAAATCAGAAAGGGAGACTCTGGAATGAACTAGCAGAGAGAGGTTCTGCTTCCCCTACCTGCTCTAGACAAAGGGTTTTAAGGCTAGTCACAGACTTGCCAGCTCTGTGTTGGAGGAACCGTGAACCTTTGGACTGGGGATGATTACTCCTGGGGACTTGTTTTCATGGCTAAAGTCTTAGCCAATCTCAAAAATCATAGGGAGGCACCAACTTGACACTTCCTCTAGAAGCTCTAGGGCAGGAAATGCAATGATACATTATTGCCAGGATGCGTAAATTCTTGATCAGAGGTTGCTTACCCACTCCTACCCTCACTCCAGCAATAGTGAAGACCCACTTTCTCCATCTGTCCATCTTTCTCCCCACCTGCTCACAGGTGGCCGGGGAGTTCAAGTACCACCCAGAGTGCTTTGCCTGTATGAGCTGCAAGGTGATCATTGAGGATGGGGATGCATATGCCCTGGTGCAGCACACCACCCTCTACTGGTAAGATGGTGGCCCTGTGTCTATCTTCCCCTACAAGAGTAGCTAAGAGAGTGACGGTGCAACATGATTTGGGCAGAAAGACTACCGGGGTATCAGAGCACTGGATTCCTGTCACAGCAGTGTTCTTAACCAGCTCTGTAACCAAGACAATTAACATCTCTCTGACCTCTGTCCTTACCTACTGTGAAAATAACAACATTCTGCCCTGCAGTCGTCCCAGGAACAGAGAATGACTGGAAAGGTGCTCTCAGAGAAGGATCCCAGAATATTAAAGGCAAAGCACCTTAGAGATCACTCAGTCCAACTGTCTTGGTTGACAAAAGAAGTCAGGCTGAATCCCAGAGAGGGGAAGGGGGCTGGATCCTCACTGAATCAAAGGCAGAACAAAGAAAATCCAGGCCATCTCACTGCCAGGCCCAGCCCATCCCAGAGAACCCAGGCTTCTCATTCTGGGCAGCCAGCTGGATCATGGCAAGGACGGTCATAGTGGAACTGTGGGCACTATTGCTTGAAGCCATATGGTGCAGTGGTTGCTGGGGGCCTCCAGGTGGGGCTCCTGGATCTTAGCCCCCTTTATGCTCCTCTCCCCAGTGGAAAGTGCCACAATGAGGTGGTGCTGGCACCCATGTTTGAGAGGCTATCCACGGAGTCTGTTCAGGACCAGCTGCCCTACTCCGTCACACATATCTCCATGCCAGCCACCACCGAGGGCAGGCGGGGCTTCTCTGTGTCTGTGGAGAGTGTCTGCTCCAACTACGCCACCACTGTGCAAGTAAAAGAGTGAGTATTTTGAGAACCATGGAGCGGGGGTTCTTGAGCCGAGTCCATAGATGGGCCTCAAGTAGATCAGAACTCCCAAGTCTTATGCGGAGTTTTCTTCATCCTCATCTTATATCTTTCTCCTGGCACTCACTATTGCTGTAACCACACCTGGGCCTTGGCACTTACTGTTCTATCTGCCTAGGCCGCTTTCCACTAGATACTTAATGCTAGAACCACTCACCTCTCACGTGTCATGTTTCAGATCATGTTTGCTCTTTGAAATTATTTGGCTTGATGATGTGTATTATCATTTGTCCTCTTCATGAGTTCCAGTTAGTCTTGTTCAGTACTGCATGCCCAGGGTCTAGAGCCGTGCCTGGCATATAGTAGGTGGTCATCGATTATTGTTTTGTTGGTCGAGTGACTGAATGGAGGGAGAAGAAAGAGGTTAAGACTCCATCCTAGGTCCAGGCCAGAGTCTGTCCATCTCAATACCAGTAATGAGGCATCTGTGGCTGCCAACCCTATAAATCGTGGTTGTGCACTTACTATGTGCTGGGCACTGGGTGCTGGCAGTATAGGTGAGAGTCACTAGGATTAGGGAAGTCAGGAAGAGGTGGGGTCTGCTCGAAAGCCTCATTAGGTGAAGAGGGGAGGGAATTGTGTTCAGGGCAGAGGTAGGAGTCTGTGGTTGTGTCTGGTGTAGATTAGGTGGTTGGGAGTAGCCAGAGCGGGGGTTTTAAATCATGAAGGGCTAGGTTATGAAGACTCAGCAGGTCTATTAAGGGATTAAAGCAACAAAGTGATGCAATCAGGTTAGCATTTTAGAAGGATCGCTGGTGTGGAAGTTGGGTGGGAGGGGAGCAAGCCTAGAGATGTAGAGACTGGTTAGGAGGCTGTTGCATGATCCAGGTGAGAGATGTCAGTAAATGGTGATGGAGAGAAGGCAGGATCCTCCAAGATGGTGAGGGTTGGGGGCAGGGAGAGAACTTTGATGGGGAGGATGACGTCCAAGTTTGTGGCTTAGGCCATCGGGTAAGTGCCCTTTCTCTGAGTGTCCTGGGCCTTGGGGCCTATAGAGGCCTGGGTCCTGGTGAGCCTTTCCTGAACAAGTGAAATTGGTCAGGCGTGTTTTTAGGATCCCTTCACCCTGCCCCAACTCTTGTCTGGCCCAGGGTCAACCGGATGCACATCAGTCCCAACAACCGCAATGCCATCCACCCTGGGGACCGCATCCTGGAGATCAATGGGACCCCTGTCCGCACACTCCGAGTGGAGGAGGTAGAGTGTGTGTCCAGTCTGTCTTATGGGATTGGGACATGGAACAGACCCTCTGGGAGATCAAACTATGGCCTTTCCCTTTCTCTACCCCTAGACTATCTCTTTGTCTTGCCACTGAGCCTGTGACCACTGGTGACCTCCTGTGTCAGCCTGGCATGTTCCCAGGGTTGCAGGGATGGCCTAACAGATGGGGAAGTTGACAGGATGCCAGGCAGAGGGCACTGCGGGGCTACTGGCATCTGGAGGCCACTATTAGCCAAGTTGAGCATTGGCCACACTGCGCTTGGATCATCTGGGCTGATGGTGGATGGCCTGTGGGAACCAGCCTTACACTGCTCTTGGCCACAGGTAGAGGATGCAATTAGCCAGACAAGCCAGACACTTCAGCTCTTGATTGAACACGACCCCGTCTCCCAGCGCCTGGACCAGCTGCGGCTGGATGCACGGCTCTCTCCCCACATGCAGAATGCTGGACACTCTCATACCCTCAGCACCATGGACACCAAGGAGAATCTGGAAGGGACACTGAGGAGACGTTCCCTAAGGTGCCGCCTTTTACCCTGGTTCTGTGTTGTCCCATGGCTATCCCTCAGATGAGGTGGAGCTGGCATTCAGAGACCAGCAGAGTTAGGAAGGGAACCAGCTGGCAAGGGATGGGCTATGAAGATTGTGCTGACCCAGCTCCCCCCATGGATATCACATTTCATAACCAGGCCCTGTGTGTGATCTGACCCAGCTGTCTGCCAGGTTTCCTCAGAAACCAGAGAGACAGACTGTCCACTGAACTCCTGAGCTGGACAGGAGGCAGTGATGCTGGACCCCGAAGGGCAGCATGGGCTACGGGGAAAGCACGGGGCTCAGAGGTTGGAGTTAGGGGCACAGATAGAATTAATAAGTATAAATAAGGATGTTGAAAACTATAAAACAAGAGTTGAAGGCAAGTTGTTTTAGATTTGAGGGACCAACAACCAAAACCAGATCTGTGAGGAGACTGAAAGAATAGGAGTCTAGAGCACTGGCTCTGTAGGCAGGCACACCCAGATAACACCTAGCTGAGCTCCCTCCCTTTACAAATCACTTTGTCTCCCCTAGCCTCTTTCTGCATCTGTGAAGTGGAGTTGCTAGATAAAGGTGACTGTCTCACCAGTTATATAAGGATTCAGTGTGGGAAAGGATGCAAAGTAGCACAGTGCCAGCATAGAGTCAGCACTCAGTAAATGCGAGGTGTTGTTAATGTTACTAAGAATCAGGTTCTTTATCCACCCTCCTGACCAAACAGACTAAATCACTCAGGGCCCTCATCGCTGGCATCTGTTGGAAATAGGGTCCTCCCAGCAGGTGGCTCCTGTCACTAATGGCTGCCCTCTTGGCCTCAGTTAGCATGAGCAAGCTGGTGGAGGCACAGTGCCAGAGGGCTGAGAATGCCTGGGAACACATGGCCTGGAAGAGGGAAGATATGGGTGAGGGTGGCCAGAGAGCTACTTAGATATCTGGAGGGCTGTCATGCAGTTCACCTTGTGTGCTCCGTGGGCACACTTGGCAGGGGCAGGGCAGAAGAACGAGGCCTGGGAAGCTGTCCTTTCTGGGTCGCCCAAGTGAAAAAGGAGTGTGCCCAGAGAGAAGGTTGCAGGGTTACAGTCCACCTTCAGTGCTCCATATTCAGCCATCTTGTCCCTTCTTCAGGAAGTTAAAGTAACAGTCATCAACCATTACTGTTACTGCTGGCTGCTTTTAAGAATGTAAACATACTTGTTTTACTGCTATAGAAATCAAACATGCTTATTATTTTTAAATTTAGGAAATGTAGACAGATACAAAGATGTGCAAAATATCCAAAGTCCCATTGGTCATTTTGGGGATGGAGGAAGCTATCACTGTGACCCAGTTAGTGCCTTGAATCAAGCAGTCATGGAAGGTGGATCATCATCTACAGTGCTGTTTTGTATTGAACACTATCAGCCAGTAGCATGTAGTCAATCGTCCCAATTGAGAAGTTCTCAGGGTTCCCACTTTGAATGTGTTTTTACTGTGCTTAAATAAACTATGATATCTGCAGCCCCCAAATGGCACATCTGTCTGATATAAGAGTCTCCCTTCCCCAGTCTTAGCTCCTAAACCGCATACATTGGAATAGTCAGGGTAGACCTGAGGTTCCTGCGCCCAGGATTTCCTAGCAGGTCTCTGAGGGCTGCCCTATCCCTGCCACCATGTTTCCTCATCCTCAGGCGCAGTAACAGCATTTCCAAGTCCCCTGGCCCCAGTTCCCCAAAGGAACCCCTGCTATTTAGCCGTGACATCAGCCGTTCCGAATCCCTTCGCTGTTCTAGCAGCTACTCCCAGCAGATCTTCCGGCCGTGTGACCTGATCCACGGGGAGATCCTGGGAAAGGGCTTCTTTGGGCAGGCCATCAAGGTAAGCACAGGCAGCAGCTGCTCTGCTCTTCTGTGTCTCACCCCCTCTCACCTTCTTTTGGGGAGTTCTTATCACATGGTCTGACCCTACACCCTGCAGGACACCAGGCCTCCTCCCTGGCTGCAGGTTATGGTATAAGAGCTGCACCCCTGCCACCCCAGTCCTCCCAGGCCACCTAAGATCAGCATTGCGGTTGCAGTGAGCTTGGTGAACCTGGAGACCCAGATTTGGATGAGCTGTGCCCATCGCCCTCCTGTCTCCAGTCAGTGGGTGTTTTTAGGTGCCCACCGGCCTCAGTGTGAGGCCTGTTACAAGGAGCACACAGGGGAGTGGCTCCTGCCTCCCTGATGAACAGCCTTGGGGACTAACCTCTCTCTCTTTTTTTCCTCCTCCTCCTCCTCCACTGAGAGCTAGGAGGGGGGGTCAGGTAAGCCATGTGTCTCAGCTTTTGGAGCATTGAGGCTGAAGAGCTCACCCCCAACCCACCCAGCCCTCCTAGCGCATGTCTGTGGCATTGACTGTCCTGCCCCTAGACTTCTGTTTACCCAAGGGACTCACTCCCCTGTCAGATGACCCGAGCCCCTGCTTGGCTTGATAATCCCTTCCTACCTCATTCCACACTTCCCTTTTCTGGATTCTTGCCTTTCCTCTTTGCATGCCCAGCTCTCCAGGGAAGGGGGTGTGCTCCTCTCTGAATCCCCTGTTGCTCTGTGCTGTGTCTTCTACACATGAACTGTCCATCTGATCTGGCTCAGTGCATCCTCCAGGGGATGGGATGGCCAGTTGTGCAGATTTTCACAGTTCCCCAGAACTGCCTCTTGTCTCTGCACCTGTAATCGTCACCCTCCTTGTAGGTGACACACAAAGCCACAGGCAAAGTGATGGTCATGAAGGAGTTAATTCGGTGTGATGAGGAAACACAGAAGACTTTTCTGACTGAGGTAAGAAAGTGGGTGGAGTTAGGAGTTTGGTGTCACTGTTGGAAGAGGGAAGATCTTACTAAGTAATGATTTCAAGAGGAAACTTATTTTTGGAATCTATTTTTTTTTTTAATCCTCACCCAAGGATATTTTTCCATTTATCTTCAGATAGAGTGGGAGAGACAAATGGAAAGAGAGAAACATCGATGTGAGAGAGACACATCGATTGGTTGCTTCCTGCACGACCCCAACCAGGGCTGGACCCAAACCGCACCTGAGATATATGCCCTTAACCGGAATCAAACCCACGACTCTGGTCCGCGGGCTGACGCTCTAACCACTGAGGCAAACTGACCAGGTCTGGAATCATCTTTTTTTTTTTATCCTCACCCAAGGACATTTTTTCCATTTTTTGTTCAGATAGAGTGGGAGGGAGAGCAAGGAAGAAAGAGAGAGAGAGAAACATCAATGTGAAGGGAACACATCGAGTGGTTGCCACCTGTACAACCTAACCAGGGCCGGGGTCAAACTGCAACTGAGGTACATGCCCTTAGCAGGAACCGAACCCAGGTCTCTCGGGACCACAGGCCGACATTCTAAACGCTGAGCCAAACCGGCCAGGGCTGGAATCATCTTAAAGGCTGAGCAGAAAAGAACACTAGAGTTCGGCCAGTGTAGCTCAGTGGTTGAACATCAACCCATGCACCAAGAGGTCGCGAGTTCCATTCCTAGTCAGGACAAATACCCAGGTTGTGGGCCTGATCCCCAGTGGGGGGCATGCAGGAGGCAGCCAATCGATGTTCTATCATCATCGATGTTTCTATCTCTCTCTCTAAAATCAATAAAGGGAAAAATTTTTTTTTAAAAGAGCACTCGAGGAACATCCCTTCCCCTCTGAATTATAGCATTATTTGTTCAGTGAACACGTACTGAAAACAGCATGAGCTGAGTACAAGGGATGAAGTAACCAATGAGGTTGTGGTTCAGAGGCGCTCACAGATAATGGGATGAAGGACATGAGAACAAACCAATTTAGTACAACTAGATGCTATAATTACCACCTGAACACCCTGCTAAGGGAGCCTAGAGTGGGGCATCCCAGAGAATTGACACCCCTTTAGTATTTCCACAGTTTTCATCACCTCTTCCAGGTTGCTCCATTAATTCAACTGGGTACACCTGTGACCCAGGTGCTGTCCTTCAGGCCTTTGTTTCACTCTTGGAACCTCCCACTTCAACACCCTCCTACCCCAATGTGATTCCTAGAAATGCAGGATTCTGAGGGTAAGGCCCATGGGGCCCTGCCCATCCGTGTGGAGGTATTCTTCCCCATCACGTAACATAGGAGGTAGGAGATGCAAGTAACAATGGTCATGCTGACCACTTGGAGGGAAAGAGTGAGGAAGACACAGTGGGAAGTAACTGCCCACCCTCCTTGGCCTCCCCCACCCCCAGGTGAAGGTGATGCGCAGCTTGGACCACCCCAACGTGCTCAAGTTCATCGGGGTGCTATACAAGGACAAGAAGCTGAACCTGCTGACAGAGTACATTGAGGGGGGCACACTGAAGGACTTTGTGCGCAGTGTGGTGAGTGTCACTACTACCCTGGAACCATGATAGCTAGAGAGACTCACTGCTTTGCCTACAAAGGTCCATGATGGGTGGGGCTAGGCACAGGCAGAGAGGGTTCACTGGCATATCATGTTGACCCACGGGGCCTGGACCACGAGTGGAACAGGGCCCAATAGCCTCTGATAGACATTCCCTCATCCTGTAGGACCCGTTGCCCTGGCAGCAGAAGGTCAGGTTTGCCAAAGGCATCGCCTCTGGAATGGTGAGTCTTGACAATAACATTGCCAGTGGGTTGGTGGAAGAAGACGGGGGTGGGGGAAGGCAGCAGTTGGGAGAGATGCAAGGATTGTGGGCAGGCATTGGAAGGCAGCTTGGTGTGGGCTGGGCAGCTATGTACTGAGCTTCTCTCTGTGCCAGTGAAATTGACCCCAGATGGCTGTTTTCAAATCACAACCCTATTCTCAAAGAATCTAAATCTTCAAGGGCATATAGGACACCGGCAAGGCAAACTATAGAAGCAAACTAACACAAGGTGGCCTGGCCTTGCTGGTACAAAGGTGTCCAGGTGCTTAGAACCTTTGAAGCAAACAGAGAACGTTGCTGCCTAGGAAATCTGAGAATGGGGAAATGCATTCTAGTTGAGCCCTGAAGGATGGGTCAGAACTAGATAAAAGTTCCTCTTGGCAGAGAAGCTCCAAAGTTAAGATGACAGCAGCAAAGACCTGAGAGGAGAGAGGAGGAAACAGTCTGTTTTACCTGGGAAAGAATGTTACTGATGATAGCAATAGTCGATGATTGCTGAGTGCTATCTGCCAGACATGAGCTGAAGGACTGTCATGCATGTGTGTGTTTATTCCTCATGACAACCTTGGTTTCCAGATGAGAAAGGGACAGAAGTAGGAGCTTGGGCTAGTCAGTCCTGAGATTTTAATCATGTGGCATCCATGATGACAATATTAGTCTGAGATATATTAAGGTCCCCGTATCTTAAGTAGAAAAGTTGGACTTTATTTAGGAAGCCAAAATTACAGATGTAAAAAATATTTTTAAGCAAGTAAGTTTTGTAGCCAGAGCTGTGCTTTTTTGCACAGGAGTCTGGTATGGTCAATAGGCTGGGGTAGAATTGGGAGAACTTGGGGCAAGGAAACCTGGTAGGGGCTAATGAAACATTCCAGGTTTCTGAATTAGGGTATGGCTGGGGGGATAGGAGATTGGGAGGCAGAGTGGAGTCAGAATGGAGAGATGGGTTGGCAGTGAGGGAACAGGTGGAGGGAGAAGGAGTTGGGGTGGCTTGAGGTATCTAGAAGAACGTTGGTGTCATTTACCAGATGTTTCGGGGGTGGCAGTAATGATTGGGAGACAGGTTTGGGAAAAGCTAGGATAGGTGCCTGCTGAGGCTGATGCAGTTCGTGTAGGTCAGTACATGAAGAGACGGTGTCTTTGAGAATAGCTGACAGCCCCCTTTGGGAGGCTGGAAGGAAAATGCAGGCACACAGGTGTCTCAGGGGCGGGTAGCATGGGAGAGGTGTGGGCAACCTTTGAGGAGGGAATGGGCAGGTCAGGAGCTGCAACAATTTAGGAAGAACTCCCTGAGTATGAGCAGCTCCAGGAGTCCAGGGGATGGAAGCTGTATTGCAGGAGGCTGGGGAGGGTGGAAGTGGCTCCTTCCACATTTGCTAGGGAAGAGAAGGGAAGGAAAAGGAAGTAGTTTCAGAGAGTAATAAGAGCCAGAAATGGAGACCTATGAGGGGAAATACCACACAGACCTGTTTGGAAACATTTGATTAGGAAGAAAGAGAGGTTAAAGTGTAAACAGAGAGCAAGGAAGGTGACAGGGAAGGGGAATGTCAGGAATACAGAGCCAGCTGGTCCAGGAGGAGGTCACTTATTCCCCTATCAGAGGCAGGAAGGATCCATGGTAGCTCAAGCCAGAGATTGGGATGAGGGCGCCAGGAGCAGTGCATTTGAGGGTGCTCACTTGAGATGTCCTGGATCTAAGTAAATGGGTGGAGGGGATGGGGACATGTAAGAACCAGGGCCCAGTAAATTTGGAGACTTTAAGAGACAGCAGTGAGGGCTTAGAGTAGCCACTGGGTTGGGGTCAGTGAACAAAGGATGTGCAGGAGATGGCAACAGGGAGAGAGGAAGCCCAAGCAGCCTTTGGCTTGCTGTTGGTGTTGGGACAAGGGGGTGACAGCAGGAGGGCCTGGGCTCTGGAGTCCAGATTGGATTTTGGAGCTAGGTGGTAAGGGCTTGGAAGAAGAGCCAGTTCTATGGCCCAAATCTGGAGTCTGTGTGGTTGATTTACTGGCCATTGAACCTCAGCTTGTACTTCTGTTCCAGGCCTATTTGCATTCCATGTGCATCATCCATCGGGATCTGAATTCACACAACTGCCTCATCAAGCTGGTATGTCCCACCACTCTGGACCTCCCCAGAGCCAGCCCTGCAGACTTCCTTGTACAAAAGATGCTGACTATCCCTTCTTGCTTTAGACCAGAGATATCACCTGGGGCTCCTATCTTGCCCTTCCTGCTGCCTCCAATGTCCTCCTCTGTCTTCTGAGCTCTCAGACACTTGCAGATACAATTCCACCTCCTCCCAGTAGCAACCTTTGAAATCCTTTGGTTAGAAGAGTTTCTGTATATAGAGCCCTGTCATTTTCCTGGTTTTGCTCCACGATGGTCCTGTAAAGCGGCTCACAGTGGATTCCATTTTACAGCTCTGGTGCCAGAGGCCATGGGGCTAGTATATTTACAATCACTGGGTTGGGGCCTGCATTTCTTCCACTGACGGGTCAGCTGTTTGTTACAATGTTATTCCTCCTGTTGACTTGCAATCTGGCTTCCTGGGTGTCCACTAACTTGCCCTGGCTTCACCTTCTAGACCCATACCAAACAGTCTTTTTTTTATACATGCCCCTAGCAGGAACCAAACTCGGGACTCTCTGGTCCGTAGGCTGACGCTCCAACCGCTGAGCCAAACTGGCCAGGGCTCAAAGTCTTAATCCCTTTTCCACATGACTGCCCCATAGCTATTTTTTTGTTTTGTTTTGTTTTTAATCTTCACCCAAGGACATGTTTTTCATTGATTCTAGAAAGAGAGGAAGGGAGAGGGAGACAAAGAAAACATTGATGTGAGAGAGAAACATTGATCAACTGCCTCCTATACAAGCCCCCACCGGGGATTAAACCCACAACCTGATATGTGCCCTAACTAGGAATCAAATCCATGACCCTTCTACCCTTCAGTACATGGGGTGACGCTCTAACCAACTGTCCAGGGCCCCCATAGCTGTTTGAAGAGCTTATCCTCCAAGTACCCGACTGACTGCCTCCACTTTGTCTTTTTGTGTCTTACCCTAATTCTAGCCATTTTAAATCTATTGGGGAAGCCCTGGCTGTTGTGGCTGTTGGTTGAGTACTGTCCCATGCACCAAAAGGTCATCAGTTAGGTTCCTGGTCAGGGCACATGCCCAGGTTTCGGGCTCAATCCCCAGTGGGGGTGGGTACAGGAGGCAGCCGATCAGTGTTTCTCTTTCCCTCTCTGTCTTTCTCTCCCTTCCCCTCTCTAAGTCAATAAAAGCATATTTTATTTTATTTTTTTATTCCTCACCCGAGGATATTTTTCAGTTTATCATCAGATAGAGTAGGAAGGAGGGGGAGAGAAAGACAGAGAGAAACATCGATGTGATAGAGCCATATTCACTGGTTGCCTCCCGCACAACCTGACCAGGGCCGGGGACAGACTGTAACCAAGGTATGTGCCCTTGACCGGAATCGAACCCAAGACTCATTGGTCCACAGGCCAATGCTCTAACTGCTGAGCCATACCAGCCAGGGCAATAAAAACATATTTTTTAAAAATCTTTTGGGCATGTCTGGTTTGGCTCAGCGGTTAGAACGTTGGCCTGCGGTCCCAAGAGACCCGGGTTCAGTTCCCACTAGGACATGTGCCTTGGTTGCAGTTTGTCCCCGGCTCTGGTTGGGTCGTGCGGGTGGCAGCCACTTGATGTGTCCCGTTCATGTCCATGTTTCTTTCCCTCTCTCTCCCTCCCACTCTATCTGAATAAAAAATGGAAAAATGTCCTCAGGTGAGGATAAAAAAAAAAATCTTTTGGGCAGCAAGGCAGGATGGGGGACAAACAAAAAAATCCCCTGTCCTGCTTCTGAGTTCTACTCTCTAGTTCTCGGGGCCTTATGTCTCCAGGCTCCAGGAGCTCTGCTGTGAACACCCCCAGGTCCAGGGAATCTTGTGCAGATATACCAAACTTTTAGAAAACAAATGCTGAGCCTTGTCTGTCAGAGAGAACTTCAGTTGTGACTCACTCTCCTTTGCTACACATCTTTTCTCCGCTTTTCAATGACTATCCATAGAAATGGTCCCCACCAAGTCCTGACCTGGCCCTTGTCCTACCAGGACAAGACCGTGGTGGTGGCAGACTTTGGGCTGTCACGACTCATAGTAGAGGAGAGGAAAAAGCCCCCTGTGGAGAAGGCCACCACCAAGAAACGTACCCTGCGCAAAAATGACCGCAAGAAGCGCTACACAGTGGTGGGAAACCCCTACTGGATGGCCCCTGAGATGCTGAATGGTGAGTACCTGGTGCTCTGAGGGGACATGCCTCCAGAGGGGAGTCGGGGGCCCATCTCATAGCAGAGAAGAGCCCTGGGAGCTCCAGGGGTGGCCTGTGAAATATAAGGCCAAGTACCCAGAACTGAAGGCTGCATGATTTTATCCCTTGCCAGACTGGGAAACTCCTTTCTCCCTGAGCTTATGTCTACTATCTAATCAATGTTCCATTTGAGGCTTCTGATAATGTCTGATTGTGGCTTTTGTGCCCCAAAGGTAGGTGAGAGCTCCTGCTTATTGCCTGAGCTTCAACCTTTCCTTCTCTCTCTCTGTGCTGAGAGCTGAAGTGGGGTGCCCTCTTGTGGATAATGCTCAAACTATCCAGAGATACTGGCTGGAATTCTTGAAATGCACAGGGTTGTGAGGCCTCGGAAAAGGTCTGATACAACCCTTTTTGGAATCTGAGGCCCAGAGAAGTTCAGTGTTTTGCCCAGGAGCACATAGCTGGCTAATGGTAAAGTCTAGATGAACCCTGGTCCAGTTCTCTTTCCCTCTCCCATGCAGTTTCATCATGGGCAGTGTTGTTTTACAAGATCTTTCCAAACCAGTTCACCTAAGACTAAGAAAAGGTTGTTTTTAGATGATACCTGTCCTGGGAAGCCTTTGGGGCATCCCCATGGATTCTATTCTAGTCCTGGTTCTTGGCTGTGGCCTGACTTGGCCCTAGACCCAGTGCAGATCAGGTAAGGGATCAAACCTAACAGCCTGCTCTTCCTCCTGTGTTCCCCAAGGAAAGAGCTACGATGAGACGGTGGATGTCTTCTCTTTTGGGATCGTTCTCTGTGAGGTGAGCTCCTGCACGTAGGCAAGGCCTGAGGCAGCAGGCCTAGCAGCTCTGTCCTACCTCAGAACTGGGGCTCCTCCTCCTAAAGATGAGTGACTCATCATAAAATCTACACGAGGGTAGAATTGTACAGTTTATCACACATCTGCTGACACAGTTGAGTCTCATTGGTCCCAGGAGAAGGACGAAGTAGGATTTTTTTCAGGGAGAACACAATTTCAGAAAGGGAAAGTGGCTTCCTCTTAGTCACTTGGTCTGGAGAGGCAGGAGATTATTCCTGTGCCTGTATTTAGCCAGAGGCAACCTTTCCCCCTTCCCCAGGCCCTAGAGTTGTACCTGCCCTGAGCCTGGAAGTGGAAGTAGCCACTCCAGGAAGTGCTAGCCCATCTAGCACAGTGCTAGGTACTGGGAGGCACAGAGTGAGTCCTGGAAGCATTCCTGCCCCGAGGTGCTTAGCTCAGTCTATCTTAAAGCAGTCAGTCACACATACATTCAAAGGTTTCTGAAATTCCTACAAAGTGGTGAGTAGCAGAGGAGAGACAAGGGATAGTTGACATAATGAAGAAAGGTTCTTTTAAAAATTGTTTTCTTTAATAGAGATCAAGTGAGCATCTTCTTGTATAAAGCACTAGGCTGGCACCAAAGGGTTTCAGACATGAATCAGATCCAGCACCTCACTTCACAGAGCCTGAACTCTGGCAGGGGACACGAGGACACTGAGACAGGGTGGGATGTGTGGAAGCTGCCCCTCCAGATTTGGAACATTGTGCTTCTGCTGCAGTAAGACCTCCTCTAAACCCTCCTCAGTAATCAGACTCTCAGTCAAAAGACAAGTCTGCATTAACAAGATTTTGAGAGGCAAGGTGTGGGGGGGTGCAGCTCTTGAACCTCGGTTTTCATCTGTGTACCAGCATACCTCTCCCCTGCTGTATGGCTGCACCATCCATCGTCCATTTGTGACCAGCCATCTTCTCACCTGCAGATCATTGGGCAGGTATATGCAGATCCTGATTGCCTGCCCCGAACACTGGACTTTGGCCTCAACGTGAAGCTTTTCTGGGAGAAGTTTGTCCCTACAGACTGCCCCCCAGCCTTCTTCCCCCTGGCTACCATCTGCTGCAAACTGGAGCCTGAGAGCAGGTTGGTATCTCACCCCTTTTCCCCAGCTCACAAGGTCCTGGGATGCTTGCCCCTGCCTTTGGCTATCCCCAAACCCTTCCCAGGCACAGAGTTGGCAGAAGCCTTGAGCTCAAGGATGTGCTTGTCAACCACTGAAGGCACCCGACAACTCTGACATGCTAAGTGGGGGGTTGGTGGGGAGGGGTGAGGGCCTAGTAGCTAGTGGCCTGGGTATAACACAGAGACAGTCATTAAAATAAATTTTAACAGAACTCACCCAAACATACCATTCTAACAGAATAAGTGTCTTTGTGTCTCCATATTCCCGTCCATGTCCACACACACACATTTTTTATAGATTAATGATCTCAAATAGAGAAAAGTTTTATATTTTGCCCTGCATTTTTCTTGTTATTACGCAGTCTTCCTGTTTATCTCTCTCTTTTTTTTATCCTCACCCGAGGACTTTTTTTTTTCATTTATCTTCAGATAGAGCGGGAGGGAGAGAGGGAGGAAGAGAGAGAGAGAGAAACATCGATGCGAGAGAGACACATCAAGTGGCTGCCACCCACACAACCCCAACCGGGGCCAGGGACAAACTGCAACCAAGGTGCGTGCCCTTAGTGGAAACCGAACCCTGGACTCTCTGGTCCGTGGGCCACCGCTCTAACCGCTGAGCCGGGGCTATCTCTCTTTCCTTTAAATATATTTTTATTGATTTTTAAGAGGAAAAGGAAGGGAGAGATAGATAGAAACATCTATGTGAGAGAGAGACATCAATCGGCTGCCTCCTGCTCGCCCTGTACTGGGAATCGATGGGCATGTGCCCTGACTGGGAATTGAACTCTACCTCTCAGTCCGTGGGACAATGTTCAGTCCACTGAGCCACACCAACCAGGCAAAAAATGTTTCTTTTATTTTTATTTTTTTGTTAATCCTCACCTGAGGATATTTTTCCATTGATTTTTAGATAAGAATAGAAGGGAAGGAGGGAAGGAGAGAGAAACAGAAACATTGACATGAGAGAGACACATTGGCTGGTTGCTTCCCGCACAACCCTGACCAGGCCAAGGACCAAACTGCAACTGAGGTATGTGCCCTTGACTGGAATCAAACCCACAACTTTGGTCCAGGGGTCAACACTCTAACCGCTGAGCCAAACCAGCCAGGGCTAAATCATGTTTCTTTTAAAAACAAATGCAGTCTGGCCAGTGTGGCTCAGTGGTTCAGCATCGACCCATGCACCAAGACATCACCGGTTCGATTCCTGATCAAGACACATGTCAGGGGCATGCAGGAGGCGGCCAATCTATGTTCTCTCTCATTGATGTTTCTGTCTCCTTTCCCTCTCCCTTCCTCTCTCTCTAAAATCAATAAAGGAAACAAAAATTTTTTTAATAAAAAACAAATGCAAACACTACCAAAACACCTAGCACAGAAATTATACATCTTCTATAATCTGCTAATTAATGTATTCCTCAACACTCTCCTCATTCCCCAACTCCATCTCATCGAAGAAACCAGTTGGCACATGATCTTCATTTTTTATTATTTATTATTATTTTTTTTTATCCTCACCTGAGGACATTTTTCCATTTTTTTGTTCAGATAGAGTGGGAGGGAGAGGAAGAGAGAGAGAGAAAGAAACATCGACGTGAAAGGAACACATCAAGTGGTTGCCACCCGCACGACCCAACCAGGGCCAGGGACAAACTGCAATGCCCTTAGCGGGAACCGAACCCCGGTCTCTCTGGACCGCAGGCCGACACTCTAACCGCTGAGCCAAACCAGCCAGGTCACATAATCTTCATTTTTAAATAATTTCCAAAGGTACACTGTACAGTCAGAACTAGTTGGTGGGAGGCTCTATATCTTGTTCCTTCATGGGCCAAAGGACCGAAATCCTTTAGTAACACCAGAGTATCAGAGCATGATACTCAGTCATTCTAAATGTCTATCTTTAGTTCATTCACAAATATGTACTGAGTAGTGCCTACCATGTGCTAGATACTGTCCTAAGCACTTGGGATGCAGCAGTGAACAAAACAAAAGTGCCTCCCCTCCTGGAACTCACATTCTAGCAAGAAGAGATCGACTATATTGAATATGAAAAAGTGACAAATTCTTTTAACAAAATGTCAAGCTGATGAAAGATGATTGCTTGGGATACACGTTGTAATTTTAAATATGGTGATCAGAGTAGGCTGAGAAAGTGACAAGATGTTTAAGTAAAAACATGGAGGAGGAGGAGGAGTAAGCCTGAGGTGTCTTAGGATTCCAGGGCATCTAAGCTATTTCCACAGCACTAACAGCCCAGTATTTGCCTTCTCCCTGGGAAGAGCTGCTGAGTATGAAATGCCCCTTCCCATGCAGATCCACTAATGTGAAAATAGTCTGAGGACTGGAAAGGATCTTTATTTATTTATTTTTAATTTTATTTTATTTTTTGTATTGATTTTATAGAGAGAGGAAGGGAGAGGGAGAGAGAGACAGAAACATCAATGAGAGAGAACATCGATTGGCCACCTCCTCCATGCCCCCCACTGGGGATTGGGACCACAACCTGGGCATGTGCCCTGACTGGGAATTGAACCAGCGACCTACTGGTGCATGGGTCATCACTCAACCACTGAGCCACACTAGCTGGGCTGGAGAGGATCTTAAAAGGCACTCAGGCCCTGGCTGGCTACCTCAGTTGGTTAAAGCATCATCCCGATATGCAAAGGTAATGCATAAATAAGTGGAACAATAAATCAATGTTTCTCTCTTTCTTTCTGTGTCTCTCGCTTTCTCCTCTTCTCCCCCTCTCCCTTGCTCTCTCTAAAATCAATCAATAAATTGTTTTTAAAAAGGGCACTTATGGCTGGTTAGGTCAGTGGTTGAGCGTTGACCCATGCACCAGGAGGTCGTGGGTTCGATTCCTGGTCAGAGCACGTGCCCAGGTTGTGGGCCAAATCCCCAGTGGAGGGCATGCAGAAGGCGGCCAGTCCATGTTCTCTCTCATTGATGTTTCTCTCTCTCTCCCTCTGGAGCTTCCTGTCTCTCTCTCTCTCAAATCAATAAAGAAAAAAAGTTTTTTTTAAATAATAATAAAATAAAAAGGGCACTTAGGCCCTGGCCGGTTTGGCTCAGCGGTTAGAGCGTCGGCCTGCAGTCCAGAAAGACCTGGGTTTGGTCCCTGCTAAGGGTGCATACCTAGGTTGCAGTTTGTCCCCGGCCCTGGTTGGTCGTGCAAGTGGCAGCCACTCGATATGTCCCTTTCACGTCGATGTTTCTCTCTCTCTTTCTCTTTCCCCTCCACTCTATCTGTACAAAAAATGGAAAAATGTCCTCGGGTGAGGATTAAAAAAAAAAAAGAGTGCACTTAGTCCAATCCCACCTTTGATGATTGCATTTTCTCTAAGACATGGGAGGGGCTTTTTTCCCCCTGGACTTTCTGTTTTTAAGCTATCTCCTGGGGCAACACCAGCCTTCTTACAATGTTGTCTCTAATCTTTGCAACAACCCTATTTCCCCCAGAAGCACAAGGTTTAGGGGCTTGCCCAACGTCATACAACTAGGAAGTGGTTAAGCCACAAGCCTAGGTGCCTTTCATACACCCTGTGGCCCTACCCATGTTTCACCTACCTCCAACTCACCACTTTTCTTTCTAGACCGGCATTCTCAAAACTGGAGGACTCCTTTGAGGCCCTCTCCCTGTACCTGGGGGAGCTGGGCATCCCACTGCCTGCAGAGCTGGAGGAGCTGGACCACACTGTGAGCATGCAGTACGGCCTGACCCGGGACTCGCCCCCCTAGCCCTGGCCCAGCCCCCTGCGGTGGGCAGGGCCATCCCAGCTTCCTGTGGATTGGCAGCTTGTTTAGAAGCAGAACAAGCCATCCCTACTACCTCCCCAGGAGGCGAGCCGGCACAGCACCAGGGAAATCCATCTCCACAAGTTTTGGGGCCTGGTTACTGTTTATAAATCCAACACTCGCCTGAAAGCTGTGAAGAAGGAACCAAAAAAAAG
The DNA here is from genome assembly GCF_014108415.1 of Molossus molossus. Classification (NCBI taxonomy): domain Eukaryota; kingdom Metazoa; phylum Chordata; class Mammalia; order Chiroptera; family Molossidae; genus Molossus; species Molossus molossus. Next base: position 20,028,207 of record NW_023425358.1, on the reverse strand, counting down.
CCTGGCCCCTGGGCCAGGAGGAATCTGTTACTCATGACCACTCGGAAATTCCCTGGGATTCCGGGCTCTTGCTTACACTAATCTGCATGATCTGGACCTGCTGGCGGGATTCCAGGGTGAACCTGCCCCTGGGCTCTGAAGTCTCTCTGGTCCTGCTAGAGACAGGAGGACTTCAAGCCATAGTGTGGATGAGAGAAAGACTGGCAGCCAGGCTGCAATCCAAGGATGTGAAATGACAGTGGTGCTACCCTCTTTTCACTCCCATGTCCCACCCTCCCCTGGGCAGGGGTTGAGGAAATAGGTTTTGAAGAGTCCCTTAGTTTGTGGTGGAACTGGCCAGGAGTCAGGGAAGGGCTGGTTTCTGTTCACCTCCCAGGCTACATCAATGTGAGGGGGAGCTTCTGCTTCATGTTCTCAAACTCTACTGCTGGAGACTAGCTGAGAACTTCTGGTTGGCACCCTTTCTGCCTGCAACAAGAAGTCACCCACAGTGCAGGAAGAGACTTGGGGGCTGGAAAGAAAGAGGCCCTGCCCCCTAGAAAGCCCATATCCTGGCTGCTGTCACTCATACCCTGATGGGCACCTCAGCCAGAAGCCTGTGACCTTTTGCCTAGAGCTGGATGGGTTCTGGAGGATAGTATGGCTTGTCACAGGCCCTGTGTATGAGGCTGGGGGAGTGGGAACCTCAGCAATCTCGGCCTTGTGGCAGCCATTGCTCACCCTTCACTATGCCAGGTCCAGGCACCAACTTGGGCAGGAAGAGGTGGTAGCAGAGTCTCAGAGTTTAGATGCTGGGGAGACAACTTCCTGAGCTGAGCCATCTGGCTTCAACTTGCCCTGCTGTCTTGCCCACCTCACTAGCTCCTAGCTGTAGCCTCTACCTTGGCTCCCAGAGATCCAACGACTCAACACAAATAGATTTGCCTCCTAAGTGTCTGTGAACTTGCACCATATTTAACAAACTGGGAATGGGTTTGGGATATTACTGCAATGTATGGTGATTGTATTGAGGGTGGGAGGGAGAAGAGGGTGGGAGTGATTCAGGAGAGTGCTTGCTGTTAATACTATCTTGTTCTATCTATTGGGTGATATGTGAAATACTGTTCCTAGACCTGATGAGTTGTGGGATTAGATGTCATCTCTGGCTATGTTACATAGACCATACTTAAGAGTGGAGTGTGAAGCTTGTGGGGTTGCGCCCTGGGCCTCTAGTAGTAGCAGGGTCAGCACTGTGTGGCTGATTGTGCCTCAGTTGTCCCCAGCAAGCATGGGAGTGGTGGGTCCAAGTTGGGCCATTGAGCAAACCAAAATAAATTAAGCAGTTAACATAACTGACATACTGAGAGTAAAAGGTGACTTGGGGTCTGGCTCAGGGAGATGCACATGGAGAGTTTGCTGGCCTGTCTGCCAAGGAGTGCAAGGCTTCCCCTGCTCCCTTCTAGAGGAATGTTACTGGCCATTTCCAGGTCCAGGTCACATGACTCCCCACAGCAGGGAGGTCTCATGCTCCCTAATTCTAATCCCCTCCCCTTATGTAGACACCAACCTGCTCCAGAGAACATACACATCCCACCTGAGGCAGCCCAGTCCTTAAAGTAGATCTGACTCCCACCTACCAGCTGAGTTATTCCTTTGGGGCCCTACACTCTCACGTTCTAATATATGTACATTCCTAAGGCCTGGATATCCTAGAGTCCTCTCCACAGGGCTGCGTGTCACCTTCATAATGGGAAAAAATGATTGCAAGTCACCCCTACCCTTTGTTTCCTTACAAGTGCTTGAGAAGACCCAGTTCTTGCTTCTGCACATAGAGAATGTTGTAGAGGGATGAGCAATGGGCAGGAAGATGCTATCTAGTGAGTGGTATCCTGGGCACAATATAAATCTATATATCCAAAGGTGATTATCTCCCAAAGCTTTAAGAGTCCCAACTTAAGGGCAGAATCTAGATCCTGGAAAAACTGATGCTCTAGGGTGCCCCTTGCTGATAGGACTATAGAGAAGTGTCTGGACATGGGCAAAGATTGCCCTGGGTGTTCCTAGAGGCTGAGAACCTGTTGCTGAAAGTCCAACAAACACTCCCATTGGTTGTTGCTTCTGGAGCCCTAGGAATCACTCCTGCAGGGACCTTCCTCAGCATAAAGCTGTTCCTGGCAGCCCAAGGGCTCATCCCCCTCTGTACACTAATCCCTCCTTGGCTACTACTGCACAACCACCCACTACCCATTTCCAGCCCCAACCAAGGGCTGCCTGGATGTTCATTTTAACTACCTCCAACTCTGAAAGAATGCTGAGGGGAAGAGGATTCGCAGTAATCAACAGACCATTGAGATGCCCGCACACCCATCTTTCCTGTAGCTTCAGCCTGAAAGATTCCTGGTGATGACTGCCGTTACCAACCATTTAACTGTTACACCTCCCAGTGACAGGGTCAGGGCCACAACAGTGTTGACAAGGTAACCAAAAGCTTCCCAACTTAGGGAGAAGTATTCCCGACACCCCACAAAAACTTGGTAATGTGAAACTTTCTTTTTTAAAAAATAATTTATATAAGTCAAATGCAGAGCAATTTCCTGCACTTTATACGCAGGTGTCAGAATGAGGTATATAAAACATGTACACAGAGAAATGCTTTTATAGAAAAGTAGAAACCAGTAATGTTCTTTCAGCATCACTAACACCAAGGGACTTCCCCTGAGGCCTAAGTCCCCTCAGTAAACCACCCTCAGGAACAGCCTGATAAAGAAAATGGAACCCCACTAACCCCCTCTCCATGTGAGGCAGTAGAAGGGCCTTGGGGAAGGAAGCTCTGTGGACAGGGAGCATTTCTAAGGCCTCCAAGTGTGACATCAGGACTTGGAGGCCCTGCTGAGCCACTGACAGTGAAGCACAGTGCTGTGGGGAAATGTACTCTCCTCTTGGCCATGCAGGTACCTCTCTATGACCTTGGGTATCACTTTCCCCCTCTGGGTCCCTGTGTCCAAAATGCTTGAGGAACTCTAAAGTCCCTTCCAATGGTTCTATGACTGTTTTACAAGTAAGGGGTTGTGACCCTAGCTCCACTGCCCCCACTGGAAGGAGCTGGCCTGAGGCCAATGAGCTACCTGCAAACTCAGGCCACTGCAGGGGCAAGCCCTGAAGCACTTGCCACTGAGCTTAGTTTCTAGGTTAACCTCTCAGAAACAGCTCACAAAGCCCCACAGTATAATTCCCATAGGTTAGCTAACTGTTGTCTTAACCCCCACAAAATGAAGGGGTTACTGTCTACCTTGGAGAGACTGTCTAGGGCACCCCAGGCCCACCTCAGGTCCTATGGCCGAAGGCAGTTGTGGATCCTTCTCTACCCTCTTCCTAAGTGGAATGTTCAGTGCGATTCTTCCCTTCCTTTCCTTTCGAAACAGGAAGAGTCACTGGGCCCAGGCCTGGCCCACTATTGTCAAGGCACATCACTGCCAGCAAGCTGGAGCACACCCAGCAACCCCCAGCCTAGATCCCATTCTCAACCTCCAGTTTTGGTTTTTGTACAAACTAATTTCCGGTTCTCAGAGGTCAGTAGGGAGTTCCATCCCAAATGTTTTTTAAACTAAATATATTTTTTAAATGCTGCCTCTCGACCTGCTTGACCTGAACTATGAATAACTGTATGCCACTCAAGCCCACAGAGAACAAACAGAAAGGTGGATACTGAGGCCACCTTAGATAATAAAGCACAGAGGAGCCTAGGGGAGCTCCCTGTCCATCCCTGATTCAGTTCCAGGGCACAGGCAATGCTGGAAGCCCTTGTCAGCAGCACTGCTGTCAGGGCTGCCACCGTCTCCATCCAAAACTCTGCTCCAAGGGTTGGAGAAGGAGCATTGGTAGGACCCTACCCAGTTTTGCCCTCAGCCGACAGCGCCATCTGCTTCTGTCTTAGGATTCACCAAAAACAAAAAGGAAAAAAAAAAGTGAAGGGAGGGTTTTAACCACAACAAAAAGTGTAGCTCCTCCCAGCTGTAGGAGGGTAGGCCAACCTACACCAGTTTCTGCATGGGCTCCTGCCCACTGTGGGGGGCTCAGGCCCCAGGAGTGCCTGCCTGGCCCATAAGGGGGGCACTGCCCTCCTGAAGGTCGACTGGAGTCTGATTGGTGTGAACCACAACTGTCTTCTCATCCACGATCTCACAAGTGGGGTTGGTGAAGGCAGACAAGGGCAGGGTGATTCGCTGCATCTCCCTCTCACACATTTTCTGGTCATGCTGCTCTTTCAGGTCCTTCCCCCTGGCAAGAAAAGAGCGAAGTGTTCAAGCTGTACCTCCTGTATGGCTTTGCTCATTAGAAAGTACCTCTGAAGTACTATCCGGGCAGGGCAGGAGCTAGCTGCAGTCACAGTGAATTAGTGGTTGATGTACTAGGTTCCTGTTCTGCCAGACTGCCCTAACAAGGAGCTCCTATACTTCTGGTCTTTCCTCGTCTGTAAAACTGGGAGGTAATAGTAATATGAACCTCAAAGAGCTGCAGTGGGACTCAAGGAAGAGAACACAGAGGAAAGAGACTCTTTTTTTTTTTTTTTTTTTTTTTTTTTTTTTTTTTTTTAATCCTCACCCGAGGATATTTTTCCATTTTTTGTACAGTTAGAGTGGGAGGAAGAGAGAGGAAGGGAGAGAGAGAGAGAGAAACATCGACGTGAAGGGACACATCGAGTGGCTGCCACCCGCACGACCAACCAGGGCCGGGGACAAACTGCAACCGAAGTACGTGCCCTTAGCGGGAACCGAACCCGGGTCTCTCTGGACCGCAGGCCAACGGGAAAGAGACTCTTAAAGCAAGATATAGTTTTGTTCTTTCAGCCCAGGACTCCAAGAGACCCAGAGAACTATCTCAGCTCTAAACCATAAAGTCCAGAAAGCTAACCTGACCGTCCTGTCCTGAGACAGTCGTCTTATCCTCAAGTCCTAGAAGATGTGAACCCCAGCTGGAAACAAGGACTGCCCCCAACCCATGCAGAAGCCAAAAGGGACTCTGTGGGCTCCTTAGGTCAGTGGGAAACAATGATACAATGACCATCAGACCCCTTAGTTTTCACACGCCTTCAAATTCTCATAGTGCTTAGTGACCCAATCAAGCCACGGTGTTGCTGCATTTACTCGCGTGGGGCACTCCATGCTAAGGACTTTATATACATTCTCTCACTTCATTCTCAGCTGAACCCTAAGAATTAGGTCTCAGCATTCATTTTATAGATGAGAAAATAGCCCAAAGAAGTTAAGGAACTCTCCAACCACATGGTGGACTCAAACCAAAGTCTGTTGGACTGTACTACTCAGAGAAGTTAAGACCTGATCAAGGTCACCCCAAAGAAATGGTGGGGCAGGGACTCAAACCCAATGTTCTGCCTGCATGTGTAGGGCCCTTCCCACTGGTGCAAGCCAAAGAGTTTGGTGAGTGCTTAGCACACTGCACAACAGAACCAATACCCAGGACCCAGGTCCGCATACTCCAAAGCCAGCAACTAGACACATCGGCTCAGCTGTCAGAGAAAATTGTTCTGGAAGGAGCCCCACTTCCCTCCAAAGAGGCCTTGCAGCAGGCAGCTGATGGATGACTTGGTGAAACAACACAGGCCTACTTCAGACTTCCTGGAGAAGATGGCTAAATTCTGACAGATTACGAATCCTTCATGACACGAGGTGCAATGACAAAAGTTTCCAGAGACTGGAGAAGAATACTGAGAAAATAACAGGCTGGAAGGAGAGGAATTTGTACAGGTGCCTCAGAACTGTCTTTCAATCAACCAGTTCTCTTTGCTCATGTTCTCGTACCAGCTCAGCCTTAGCTATGTGACACTTGGCAAAACAGACTCACTGAGCCTTGGTTCCCTCATCTGTGAAATGGGGATAATATCTGCTTCAAAATAAGACAATGAAAGTGAAAGCAATTTGAAAACACTGGAACAGCTACAAAAGTCATAGAAGGTTATTATGATTTGTCCTGAGTATGACTTGACTCACCAAGCAATGTTACTTTATCTGGCTTTCCAAGGAAACTGACCAGCCAAGCAAGTACTGTTTATGTGACCTCAGCAACTTCTCTCCTTTCTGGGCATTTAATTTCATCATCTGTAAAACAAGGAGATGGACTTGGGCTGCCCCAAGGCCCCCAACATTCTGTAAGATTCCCTCACATGATATATGCTCTGATTCCCTAGTTCTCACTGTAAGGTCACAGAAGGCAAATCTGTGAGCTCATCTCCCTGAGTCACTGAGTTTCTGAATGTGGAAGCCTGAGGCTCTTGCCCCATCCTTCTCATTAGCCTCTGTACAGAACACCACCAACTCCAGAAGCAGATTAACTCCCAGAGCACCCAGAAGAGAAATGGAGGGACATGGGGAGAGGGTTGTCTGGACCAAGTGCATCCCCACTCAAAGCCTAAGATTCACTTTGCCCTTGAGCACTGCTCATTGGTTACAGCTGCTGCCACATAGAAGGAAACACCTACCTCCACAATAAAACAAAGGCCAACATCACCTATGTAAGGAGAAGCTTGAAAAGCCTGGGTTAGATTTTTTTTTAATCCTCACCCAAGGATATTTTTCCATTTCTCTTCAGATAGAGTGGGAGGGAGGGAGGGAGGGGGAGAGGAGGAGAGAGTGAGAGAGAGAGAAACATCAGTGTGAGAGGGACACATCGAATGGCTGCCTCCTGCACAACCCCAACCAGGGCTAGGGCTGAACCGCAACCAAGGTACATGCCTTTGACCAGAATTAAACACGAGACTCATTGGTCCACGGGCTGACGCTCCAACTGCTGAGCCAAACCAGCCAGGGTGGTCTGGGTTAGATTTTTTAAGGGAGTCCCCAAGCCATCAGAAGACCAAAAAGCAATTTACAAAAGCGTAGTATGCAAGTATCTTTTGTGCAGGCCTGAATTTCAAAATATGTCTGGAGGAAGAGTGTACTTCCTGAGTACTTACTAAAGTGCCAGAAAATAGCCTTCCCATCATCCAGAATGAGAAGAGCTACCTATATACCTACTGGATGCCACACACTTTATATATGTACCATCTTTAATTTCCACACCAACTTTGTAAGATATCATCATCCACATTTTATAAATGAAGAAACTGAGACTTTGCTTTCCTCAGCTACCTCCTTTACCAAAAACCTGGCTGTGGCCAGCTGAACTGTTGATAATGGTCAGGCTACATCATACACAAGTCTTTAGGGGGTAAAAAAAAAATCTACTTTGTATTAATGGAGCAGAGCAGGGCTGGAAGAGCAGCCAAGGAAGGGTAAACGAAACAGGTGCTGGGACTCATCTGGATTATAGTCTCATCCATTTAGAAGCCTCAAAACACACTCAACCCCAAGTACCTCCTGTTAACATTGCCTGTGAGTCCTGGAGATGCAGTGGCTGCCCCCAGCTCCCTTCAAGATGGGAGAGAGGCCACCAGGCCTGCTGCAATGACCATCAAGCAGCTCAGTCCATTCTCACCACTTTGTTGGGGAGGAAGGGGGACAGCCAGGCTGTTGTCTGGCTGCCAAGAAAGAACAAAAGGCTTATTCACGGACTCAGCTTCTCTCCTAAGGGGGTAGGTAGAGTGGTGTTGACTTACATTTTTTTCCTTGCCTCCCCCCCCAGAAAATAAGCTCTCCCTGCAGAGCTAGCACCGACACTGCACTTGAGGCAGGAATAGACAGCTGCAGACGGGCAGTCTGAACCTTGTGGCCCGGACAACCAGGAAAAAGACCCACCAGGCTAAGCCCTCATTCACCCCCACCTGCACCCTTCTTCCCCTGAGAAGAAGCCTGGTGCCTGCCTGCCCTGCCCTTCCCAGCCAGGGGAAAGCTCCATCCCATTAGCATCACTGAACTCCTAGGCAGAGTTCAAGGCTTGCAGTAATTCTATCCCTGGCTGCTCCAGGGCCAAGTTCAGGAGCTAGGCTGCCCAGAGATAGTAAGTGTGGATGAAGCTCCTGCCTACTGGTGACACCCTCTTTGGGAAAGGGGGGCAGGATGAAGGCATCGCCGACCTCCTTCCGGCAGCACAGGTTTCTTCAAATTATTCTGTAACTCTGAGCCACCACTATTTTCCCAGTCAGAAGCAGTGCTGTGCCACACTGCTTCTCAGAAAAGATTCCTCAAGGCAGCTAAGGTTATTAACACCAACTGTATGCCCAAATTGTGTCATTTCATCCTCACAACAAACCTATGTGCTATCTATTAGGATTTCTGTTTCAGAGATTAGAAGGCAGATACAGAGAGGTTAAATCATTTATTCAAGCAAATGGCAGAGCTGGGATTTGAACTAGTAGTGCCTGCAGCCACCAGCATATAGTATTGGAAATATTGGAGCTGGAAGGATCATCATAGCTAACCTCCTGACTCTACACTGTTTTAAAGATGCAGAAACTCTGATAAAACCAGAGAAGGTAAATGACTTGTCCTGTGTCACACCCAGAATTGGTAGCAGTTCCAGAACTAGGGCCTGGTTCTTTTGACTTCTAAACCCAGCTATTTTATTTTGAAAGTTTCTTATTTTTCCTACAGTCATTCAGAGCAAATTTGCATGAAGCTACTGGGCCTCTCTGGACTTTTGGGAGATACTGAAAATCCTTAGACACACTTTATTAGCTGTGTAGCTTAGACATTGCACTTAACTCTTCTAGGTCTCAGCTCCTCACTGTAAAACAGTATAAAAGTGATCCTTCTAGTGTGGCCATGAGGCTTGGGCAAGATCATCAGGGAAGAGCATTCAGTACAGCCTTACTTATTAAGAAAGCATGCAATAAATGTTGGCTGCTACTATAATCATTTAACCTGAATGCTGTTCTGTTTACATTTAATACTTATGATAATCTTGGGGGGCGGGATGGGGTAGGTATGGTGTGTGTGGAGGAGGAATATATCCCCATTTCACAGTCAAGAAACTGAGGTGCAGGGTAGCAGAATCTACACTCAACAGCTCTTTCTAGGACAGTTTATTCTGTCTCTGGGGAGAGCTTGCCTTTAGCCCACTTGTGGTTTCCTGTCATATAGTCTGAACTATACTCAGAGTACTTTCGCTGAGGAAAGGGGTGGTCTTCTAGTTAGTGACGGGGAGTCTGGTGACTTGGTGCCTTGCCCTGAGTCTACAGGAAGGTAAATTCTAGGTCTCAGGGCAGTCTTGTGACAGCTAGAGGAGCAAATCTAGAAGAAAGGCCTGGCTTCCTTGCTGGCATGAGAACTGAGCTCGAAATTAAGAATGTTTAGCCAGTTCAAGCACCTGGAGGCCTAGAAACTGTAAGAGATTAGAGGAGAGTCAACTGATATTCAGTGACTGAGGAAGGAGGGCTAAACTCAGCCTACATGGTTTGGTTCTGACTATGCATTGTAGGCCAGAGCCACCAGATCATTTCATCTAACTCTGAAATGAACAAGCAGGTGTCCCTGGACCTTCCACATCAACCATTTCACTTGCGGTAACAACCATGGACTAGAATTCTGGAGACCCTCTCACTCAGGTCAATACTTCCCCTCTCTGTACCTCTGCTTCCTGAATCATAGAAAACCAGAGAAGGAAGCGGGCTTGGCTTGGAGGACACTAACATAGTACCCACATTTTACAGAAAAGAAAAACAGCTATTGTTTATGACCAATGAGCTAAGCAGTCACATGCCTCAGCAAGAGCAACACTTTGAGCAGGAAACAGACGCAACTTGCCCAAAGTCACACAGATTAGTGGCAAGGCTAAGACTTGGCCTCACCAAATGCCAGGTGTGTGACCTCAGGCAAGCTACATATCCTCTCTTGACTCAGTTTCCTAATCTGTAAACTGGGGATAACGGCAGCATTTGCCTCATCAAGGTGATTGTGAGAACTGACTTAAAGCATGCAAACTGCCTGAAGTAATGTCTGGCATATGGTAACTGTTCCCTACTGCTACTATTGTTGTTATTACCAAACACTTCCCTTTTTCATCTGTAAAATGAGGAGCATGACTAATATTACCTCTAAGGACATCTTAGATTTAATGTTGGGTGATCCATTGGGGCTATGGGGCCAAACATAGCCCTTGCCCTGGAAAATTCAGCCCACCATATCACTTCCCTTACAGAAAGCCTTCTCAGACCTTGGAGAGACATATTACACTCGGAGCTAGAAGTCAAATCCCCAATTTTGCCCAAGAATGGCAAATAATTTTCCCAAAGTTGGACAGGCCTATAAAAACAAATGCAATTCTGGCCCTGGCTGGTTTGGCTCAGCGGTTAGAGCGTCAGCCCACGGACCAATGAGACCCGGGTTTGATACCGGCCAAGGGAACGTACCTCGGTTGCCGTCGGTCCCTGGCCCTGGTCAGGGTCACACGGGAGGGAACCAGTCAATGTGTCTCTCTCACATCGATGTTTTTCTCTTTCTCCCTCCTTCCTAATCTGTCTAAAGATAAATGGAAAAAAGTCCTCGGGCGAGGATAAAAAAAAAAAAATGAATGCAATTCTGGCTTATCATCATGCACTGACTTTGATAGCCTTTCCACATGGTATCTCAGAGGCCCTCTCAAAATAAGAATTCCTCTTCCTGCTGTCCCAGCTATAGGTCATGTCCCTGAGTTTCCCAGGTAGCTTTTTTGGCTTTATGATGTGCGGTGAGAAGTAGCAAACAGGCTCTCTGTCCTCTAACTCACTTTTTTTGTCCTATCCTAGAGGAAATCCTTATGGCTCAGGAAATTCAAGCCCCAATGACAAAAGTGGTGGCTGGGGATCTCTTCTAGTAGCAGAATTTTATAACTCCCAGAAAAAGTTCAGTAAGTGTCCAGCCTTATTTCTGCAGTGCCACTCACTTCCACACCAGACACACTAGATTAGAAATCAGGAAATTTGGTGTCAAAAAAGCTGGGTTTGAATCCATGTTCTGCCATTCCCAGGTAGTGTGACCTTGAATGAGTCACTTTACCTCTGACAAAGGTTTCCTCATCTGTAAAATGAACCCCTATTCACAAGGCTTTGGAGTGAGGAGTAAAGGCATCAAAGAAAGGAGTTTGAGTGGGGAGGGAGTCAATGGGGGAGAAAAAGGGGGAACATCTGTAATACTTTCAACAATAAGGATTAAAAATAATCATAATCATAATAAAAATGTTAAAAAGGAAGGGGTTTATCCAAGGTCATCTAGTAAAGACTAGAACCAAATCTCTACATCTTGAACTGGTTTCCCTTTTTCAACACCTCACTTTCTTCTTGGGTAAGAATGCCACAAAGGCATCTGATTTGACTTTGTGTACCTTTCTCTGAGGAAGCCCAGAAGAGAAACTACTGACCTCTTGTAGGTATATCCCAAGATGATGCCAGCTCCGATGGCAATGATGATCACCATCATGCTAATGCCCAGCACATAGCCTGCCAAGGACAGGACACAAGGCCCCATTAGCCATACCCCAGACCATCAGCAAATATTTCTTCATGAATCCCATAAGGACAGGAGTAGAGTAGTCATACCCAGGGTTCCCAGGTCCTTTTTCTCCTGGGAGTTCACCCGAACCCGCTGGCTGATTCCAATCACTGGCTGCACAGCTGCTGCCTCGCTACGGGCGGGCAGGGCATTGGCAGGAGCAAACAACCGCACCTCATCTCCACTTGGCACTTCAGACGCCTCCTCAGTTTCTGTCCTGGAGGTTGGCAGGTCCTGGGAAATAGACTCTGGAGGTGAAGTGAAAAAACAGCTCTCATCAGAGAGTGGTCTGAGTGAATTCCACAGCTGAACCTGTCCTTAGCATTAGGGGAGATGAGGAGGATCCACCTTATAATGACCCACACACACTGAAATCACATTCTCCCCTAGGGGCAAGACCAGGCCTGTGAGGGCCGTACCACAGCAGGGAAGAGGCAAATGTGGAGGGAAGGCCAGAAGAAAGGGCCTCTCCTGCCTCCCCATGTCTTCATCTGTTCAAATCCTTGCTATCCTCCAACAGCCAGCTCAGTTGCCTTCTTCTCCAGGCGCCAACTATGACTCCTGTGGGTAGCTCACATTTGTTGAGCTCACGCTTTGTGCCAATCCCTAAGTTATATGTTTACATATTCCATTTAATCTTAGAAAACTGTCTTGCTGCCTCGGAAGCAACAAGTCTGCACTCTGGAATCTAAGAAACTTGGATTCATATCCGGACTCTGCCATGGCCTCAGTAAGTCACTTAATTTCTCTGAGGCTCAGATCCCCCTATCAGCTTCTTCCCATGAGGGCTGTGAGCAGAGGATAACACTCAGCAGATACTCCATAAATGTTCAGTAAACGCGGAAGGGATCGCTAAGGGCGTCGGACACTGGTCGCGGGTCCCTGAGGCTCCCGGAGGTAGTGCTCCGGTGGTGAGCTCCCAGCCGAGGGGTTGGGCCTCGCCTCCTTGGGTTGTTTACAAGGCGCTCGCGGAGGATGAGCTCACTCAGAGCGGCAGCGGCGACCAATAAGCTTTGGGCCCCGCGGCCTGGAGACAGTCCTGGCCAATCGGATGGCGTGGGGACGGGCAGGGCCGGCCGGCGTCATGCGGCCGCACGTGCGCGGCGGCGGTTACGGCTGCTCGCAGACAGCCCAGGGCACGGGGGTCCCGGGTGGATACCTGGGCAGCGCAGGTCCTCGCAAGACCGCTTCTCCGGAGCGCCGGCCTCGCCGCTGACGTAGCACCAGGGCCCACGCGGGTCCAGGTCCGGGTTGCGGCAGTAGCTGTGGTTGCCGGCGCCTAGGAGGGGAGAAAGGCGTCATGGGCCGGGGCCCCGACTGCGGCCGCCGCCCGCCCGCCGCCCGCCGCCCGGGGCGGACACTCACCCGACTTGGGGGCAGAGGCCAGGCGGCTCTGCACATCCAGCCAGTTGAGACAGCGGAGGCCTGGCGCGGGGGAGGGTCTGTCCGCCTGGTACAGGTGGCCGTTGTCCCAGAAGCAGCCTGTGAGGAAGAGGAGCCCCCCCAGACACTGATTGGCCAGCTGGGGAGCCCGGGTCACCGGGCCTCGGAGACCCTGTACCCTGCTGGGCTTCCTGACTCCAGTGGAAAACTCCGCCAATGCCTGGACCTAAGCCCTTTTTTTTTTTAAAGCCGGCAAGCACTGCACAAGTGCCAAGGGTTGCTATACTGTAACTTGTGGCCCCCGTGGAGGAGGGTGCAGGGAAGGTCCTGGTTCGGTGGGCAGCCAGGCCTGAAATTCATCCCTGTGTTTCAGTTCCATGTTATATAAACTCTGGTGTTCCCTTTCCCGCATGGCCACACTTCCATAGGGAACACTCCCTCCTGGGAGAATTTGCAAAAGCCTTGATTCAGTCAGGCAAAAGAGTCTCAAACGGAGGGAACCTTCCTCACACTCTGCCTGGATGCAACTCCAAACTCCTTCTCCCCTCAGCAGCAGAACCATAAGAAGAGGCTGGGGAAGGAGGGCTGTGCTCTGGCCACACCATCCATGCAAAGTCTCTGAAAAGGACAAGACTTAGGGAGTAGGGGGAATGAATCCCCAAGTTCCATCCACTCATGAGCCACAGGCAAGGAAAAGGAAAGAGAAAGTGGCTACTTGCCTTTGTTCTTAATGGCAAAGATGGAGCTGCAAACCCCTGGCAAGGAAAAGGAGAAAGAAAAAAAAAATGGAAGAAAGCTTTCTTGGGACAACAGAAACTGGCTAAAAGCTTCCTTTCTTGTCATCTTCCTGTGTAGCTTCTCCATGCTTGGGAAGTAGGGAGCTTTACCCTCTCTGCTTCATTAAGTTGCTGCAGAAAGGAAAGATTGTAATCTTACCTCCAGATTCATAGGCTTCTGCTAGGAGCATGTTGCTGATAAGGAATGTTTGCACCCAGGCCAACAGCATCCTCACCACCTTCATCTTGCAGATTGACCAACTGGGGTCCCCTTGGCGGCAGCTCTGCCTCCACGTCTCAGCCTTGCAGTCAGACCTGCCCTTGTTATGCTCTTCTGGTAAACAGCCTCTCTTTAGAACTGGGAGCTTCCCAGCTAGCTTGCTGCAGCACGGTGTTTTTCAGCTGAAAGGCGCCCCCTGGGTCCTAAGCCTCCTATGCCAAACAAGATCACTAACCCTGAGCCAAGAGAGGAACTTTGCCAAGTGAAGAGACGCAGACATTCAGCTTGTGGTATAGCAGTGGATCAGTTTGAGAGCTGCAATGGCTACATCCCCAGGGCTTTTCGTCTCTTCAGTTTCCATTTGTGTGAGTACAGAAAGAGTAATTCTGTCAAGAGACATCATTGGGGGGAGGGAGGTCTGGAATTATAGTCACTAAAGCAGAACAATTTAGGGAGAACACTAGCTACAACAACCAAGAGGACCTCAAGACCACAGAGGGGGCACAAATTACAGTAGCTAGGTAGAAGTAACTCTTTATACCCCTTCCTAAAAAATAAAAAGGGCCATTGTGACAGAGTTACACATGTTTATGAACACTGACTTTTTCTTTAACAGTGTAACTTTGCCAGGCTCAGATCAGTCACATTCCTGTGCTTATATTTGGAGTTTGTATAGTAGGAATACAGAAGGGATCTCTTTAGTTGAAAACACATGTTATGCAAAGATTGGGGCATTTATGCATCTATACTTAATAGTCTGTCCTTTCTACCAGCCCTGAATTCATATAGAGGAAGTTAAGTTAAATGTTTGCTTCTCCCACTCCCACCCCCCACCCTGTGGGAAATCCATTTGCAGTTATTTATATCCATCATTAAACTCACCACATCCATATGACTTAGGTCTTTTGGAGTTAGGCAGAAGGGCCCTCTTCCTGTTTGGCTGACAGTTCACGTTCCCAGGCAGCCTCAGTAAATTGAAAGATAGAGCAGAGTGATTTGCCAAGACTACCTTGTGACTCAGACATCTCTGAAAATAGAAATGGGAGACTGACTGTTTCCATCTGAGGGCTTACATCTTGCAGGCAGTAATTTAGGGAGGAGAAAAAAAAATTTTACTAAATAAGTTTTGAAAGTTTTATCAAGGAAGAAAGCTAATGTCAGTACAACTAATCTGAAGTGAATTTGAATTCAGTCAGATATCAGACATGGAAAGAACAGAGATAAATTTAGTTTACTCTTAAGATAAGTTTGCTCTCAGTGTTTGATTCCTTCAGTCCTTTTAATAAGATATGTTGCTTTCTTTTTGCAATCACTCTCTTATCTCCTCCAGTTTCTGGTCCTCTGACTCCTGAGTTGGTCCATACTGGGAATCACACCACAGAGTCGGTCAGTTTACTCTTTCTCACACATGTATACCAGGACAGGCCAAAATTTTAGAATTTAACAATTCTAACAATATTCAGGAGTCTTTTTAAAAACACTTTTATTAAGTTCACAAATTTTTTTGAAAGTCTATTACATGCTAGATATAGTTCTAGATACTGAGAATATATCTGTGAACAAAATATTTGAACTCTCTGCTGTCATAGAACTGGCATTCTAGTTGAGGGAGACAAATAATAAATACTTAAATGTTAGGTAGTCTTAAGTATTATGAAAAAAAGTGAAACATGGTAAGGATAATAGTAACAGGGTGATATTTTATTTGCTAAAGAAATCTTACACTATTTTCAGGAAACCAGTAGGACATTTCTACAGACGAAGTCTGAGGGGAAGGAGTTTCTTTGCACAATTTTCCTTACAGGTCCTAAATACTCCTACACCACTGCAAGAAATATATGATGTGTATTTTGTTTCATTACTGAAAATATGTAGGCTTGAGAAAATGAAGGCAGTTTTTAATTTCAGAGTAGCAAGGTGTTCTTTTGAATGGACACCTCTGCATCTAATGCATTGCCTCTGTATGCAGTCGGTGCTCCATTATTGTCTGACAAAATGTTCCACCTTAAACTCTGAAGGGCTGTTTCTGCTGGCTATACACAGGCCAGCACTTGTACCATTTTCAGATTATCTACTGTGCCCATGTAGGGATGCCAGTATTTCTTTTTCTTTAATTTTCTTTTTTTTAACTTTCTAAAGAGTTTTAATCTTTTTTTTTTTTTTTAATTCTCACCCAAGGATATTTTTCCATTTATCTTCAGATAGAATGGGAGGGGGAAAGAGAGAAAGAGAAAGAAACATCATATGAGTTCAATTGGTTGCCTCCCGCATACATGAACCACAACCGAGGTACATGCCCTTGGCTGGAATCGAACCCACGACTCTGGTCTGCAGGCCAACACTCTAACTGTTGAGCCAAAACGGCCAGGGCTAGAGTTTTAGTCTTTAAATCAAGTTCTACCATGAAGTACTATTTATTATATCTTGATTTCTTATATTGCTTTTTTATTTATTTTATTTATTAATTTTTTTGGTACGTGCCCCTAGCGGGAACCAACCCAGAACTCTCTGATCCGCAGGCCAACGCTCCAGCCACTGAGCCAAACTGGCCAGGGCCTTATATTGCTTTTTTTAAATCCTTTGTTTTCTATGCTATTTTCTATGTACCAACATTTCTTCATAAGAAGCCCAAAGCTTCTTTGTTGCCATTATCATGTAATTTTTCTATTTAAGAAACTGCTATCTTCCCTAACTTACAAACTTTGATATATAGCAAAATTATATTTTGTGCCATGTGTCTTATCAGGAACAGCATTGCCTGGAAAAGATATGAGAGGCCAAAGGAGATATTTTTTTTCAGTTTGGTCATCTCTCTTTTTCTTTCCTGTAAATAATACATTTATCAGTGTGATTTGATTTTGGGGTGGAATGATGGGCTTGTTAGTCCTTCATAGGCATATTCTGTTATAACAGGTTCAGTACCTTCCTTCCTCAGGGAAATAAAATTTATTTCAGAGATGTTGCTGTCGTCATCGTTGATGATGTTTTCGTCTTTTTCTCATGATCCAGATTAGAACTTTGCTTCATGTATTCATACAGTATGGCTGAGTTTTATGACCTATAGTTACCCCAAACTTCATATTTTTTTATGGAAATATTACTACAACAATAATATGATACAGCATTGCTCAAATACTGATTTTGGATTGTTTCTATGCCTAAAGACAATGCTGTGAAATATAATACTCATTTTCTAAATATTTCAGGGATGTTTGACTATCGGTTTCATATTAAATCAGTACTAATCCAGAGAGAAAACCATAGTGTTAACTCAGGAAATAGCCTCCAGAGCATTTCCCAAGAAGGATGGCAGTTCATTTTGATAACGAATCTCAGTAGAAGAGCTCTAACAAGGAAGCTATAAAGCTGTTAAAAGGCTTGCTTGCCTGGCTGGTGTTGCCCTGGCTGGTGTGCTCAGTGGTTAGAGCATCAGCCTGTGCACTGAAGGGTAGCATATTTCCTGGTCAAAGCCATGTGCCTGGGTTTCAGGTTCCTTCTCTGGCCCTGATTAGGGCACATGCTAGAGGCAACCAATTGATGTGTGCCTTTCACATTGATGTTTCCCTCCCTCCCTCCCTTCCACTCTCTCTAAAAATCGGTAGAAAAATTTCCCTGAGTGACCAGAGAGTCCTGGGTTCCATTCCCGCTAAGGGCACGTACCTCAGTTGCAATTTGTCCCCAGCCCAGGTTGGGGTCATGTGGGTGGCGACCAGTCAATGTGTCTCTCTCATGTCGATGTTTCTGTCTCTTTCTTCCTTGCTCTCTTTTCCCCCTCTCTCCCTCCTGCTCTTTCTGAGGATAGGTGCAAAAATGTCCTCAGGTGAGGATTAAAAAACAAAAAAAAGAATCCTTTTTGTCAGCAAAAGAGGGCCAAGGGGTTGGCTTCCGCTATTCTCTTCATATCATATGCTGTACAAGTAGCCACTGAGATTTTGCTGAAAGATATTTCGGTGCATGATTGCAAACTGAACAGGAGATAATTTTATGAAGTTTTTAAAGGAAATAATATTTCAGTCAGACATCTAAACCTAAGGTCATTTCTTTGAAAGCATGGCCTTCGGTGATTAAGTTATTTCCATCTGGTACATAGTTAAGTGTTTAATAAATGTTTGAAATAAAGGGGGAAAGCAGAGTGCTATGTAAGGAAAAAGAGTCTAGTAAGCCTCCAGAGAGTAGTAATTTTTTAAGGGTAAACAATAAAACAGCCAAGAAGGCTTGTGGATCACAGGTTACTTTCAGAAACAAGACATTCTACACTGGGGAACTGAGGAGCCACAAAAGCAGAGAACTTAAGTACATCATATCACTGGTTTTGAGAAGTAAAGGGAAGTATAAATTCCTAAATGAGAGTGAATTTTGACTGTGGCCAGCCTTAGAATACGTAGCTTTCACATTGAGGGAAATACAGTCTTCAGTGTCACAGGGAAAATACCAGAGACTGTAAACTTAATTGGTTTGTAAATCTAGGCTGTCAGTATTTAAGGTTAATTAACCCAGTAAGCTACAACTATGTCTCTTTTGGAAGGGAATCTAATATTCTCCGATCTTAGTAAACGAGATCTACAGCTTTTAAAATTTATTTATACCCAGTATAAGCTATAGCGCTGATAATTAAAGCAAGAGAAGCAGTACATCAAATAAATAAGAGTGCAGGCTTTAGAAAGACCAAGATTCCAGTTTCAGCAATTCAGTATGATCTTATGTAAATTACTTAGCATCTGTAATTCTAAGTTTCCTTAGCCCATTATTACAATGGTTAAGGGTACAGGAACCAATGTCAGGATTCAAATCCCAACTCTGTCACTATAGATGTCATTTTAGGGAAGCTATTAAACTCTCTGTAACTCAGTTTCCTCATATGAAGGGAGAGATAAAAATAGTACCTTCATCATTGGGTTGTCAACATTCATTGAGCCCTGAATAAATGTTAGCTGTGTCCATTTTTGTTTTTTTTATCCTCACCCGAGGAAATTTTTCCATTTTTTGTCCAGATAGAATGGGAGGGAGAGAAAGGAAGAGAGAGAGAGAGAGAACATCGATGTGAAAGGAACACATCGAGTGGCTGCCTCCTGTACGACCCATCCAGGGCCGGGGACAAACTGCAACCGCGGTATATGCCCTTAGTGGGAACCGAACCCGGGTCTCTCTGGACCACCGGCTGATGCTCCAGCCGCTGAGCCAAACCAGCCAGGGCAGTTGTGTTCGTTTTTGCATCAGTAACCTCTAACTTAGAACAACTGGGTATATTTGCTATCCTCCAAAAACTTAAAATCTGTTTATAAAGCTCAGGATAACACATATGAAAATAAAAGCAATATAGGATTTTTATAAATAAGTGTGAAAGAGTGTGATACAAAGGTTTATTGATTCAATTATTATCTATTACATGTCTCCTGTTCACTGGGAAAGCACTAAGCCAAGTACTGAGGATACAACAGTGAGCTCCACAAGGTCCTTGTTCTTTTTTTTTTTTAATCCTCACCCGAGGACATTTTTGCATTTATCTTCAGATAGAGCAGGAGGGAGAGAGAGAGGAAGAGAGAGAGAGAAACATGGATGTGAGAGAGACACATTGACTGGTTGCCACCCACAAGACTCCAACTGAGGCCGGTGACAAACTGCAACCGAGGTACGTGCCCTTAGTGGGAACCGAACCTGGGTCTCTCTGGTCTACGGGCTGATGCTTTAACCGCTGAGCCAAACTGGCCAGGGTAAGGTCCTTGTTCTTGAGAAGCTCACAATCTTGTGATAGAGCAGATACTAGTAGAAAGACCAAACAACAGAGTGAAAGAAATGCTACAGTAGAGTTAGTACTGGGGGCATATGGCCTAGTTTTCGAGGTCAGAAAAGGCTTGTCAGAAAACGTAAAATATGAAGGGGGCAAGGAGTTAGTGTTCCTGGCAGATCAGATAATGTGCAGAAGTTTGGAAGTGTAGGCTATAACAGGGGCTAGTGGAGCATTCAGAGTGGTGATTAAAATGAGACCAAAAAAAAAACATGAAGCCAAAGAGGTGAGCACTTGCTGACAGGTTATGGAGGTTCCTCAGTGTGGACTTTAACCTGAAGACAGCCAGGAAAGAGTTTTAATCAAGAGAATGACGAATCAAACTTACGTTGTAGCAACATCACTCAGGCCACAGTGTGGAAGATTAGAGGAAGCCAAGACAGAAAGCCAGAAAACCAGTAAGGAGGTTTATGCATGGTCTACGTAAAAGTGAAGAGTGAACCGGGACCCAGGCCACCTGGGTTTGAATCCTGTTCTGCCATTTAATAGCTATGTGACTCTATGCAAATTACTTAACCACCCTATGTCTCTGTTTAAATGGAGATGATAATAAACTTTACCTTAGAGGTTTGTTGTGAGGATTAAAGCACTTAGCACACACCTGCCTGGCACACAGTAAGTGCTCCATAAATTTAGGCAATGAAGCTGAAGAGAGGCAATCTGGGAAGAATAATAAGCAGGATTCTGTAAGTGAGGGGATGTGAGGAGCAAGTAGGAGGAGGTAAGGAAGTTGGTTTCTGGTTTGGGAATTTAGAAGATGTGGTGCCATTCACTGAGATAAGGAACAAGATGAAAGCACGTTTGGGGAAGGCTGAGAAAATGTAGCCAAAGGTGGGTGGATTGCAACCAGCAGAGTATGGTGTTTGAGAAGCTAAGGTGGGAGAATGTTTCAGAAAGGAGGGAGTCGTCAGCATTGTTAAATGCCACCAGGAAAGTCCAGTAAGATCAGAGCTAAAAAGAATCCATTGGTTTTAGCAACAAGAAGGCCATTGATGACTGTCAGAAAGAATTTTGGTGGTAGTGACCTGGGGAGCTAAATATATGTATGGATTATGGAAAGAAAAGAAGATGATAAAGGGAGACGGTGAGAACAGACATCTTCAAGAAGTTAAGCTGAGAAGGACTGGAAGTCGCTGGAGGGATTATGGGCAAGACTGACATGGGACCCAATAAATTGATTTGGCCTGCTGGTGGGGTGCTCTGTAGCCAGGGAGGTTAAGAAGTGGAGCTGATATGGGGGCAAGTAATGGATTTGTCCTTACTGGTTTGGGTTTTCTTGTTGTTAATCCTCATCCAAGGGTGTTTTTCTTTTCTTTCTTTTTAAAAAAGTTTCTTTAATATATTGATTTTTTTTTTTTTTTAGAGAGAGAGGGTAGGAGAGAGAGAGAAAAAAATCAATGTGAGAGAGATAACATAGATCTACTACCTCCTGCACGGCCCCTATTGGGGATCGAGCCCACAACCAGGGCATGTGCTCTGACCAGGAACAGGTACATGCCCCTGACCAGGACTCAAACCCAAGAATTTGGGCCTCAGGCTGACACTCTAACTTCTGAGTCAAACTGGCCAGGGCTGGCCTCACTGGTTTTGAATTTGGCATAAAGGCAGGGTATGCATGTAGAAATGCCCAGCAAACAGTTTAATATGGGATTAATAGTGGGCCAACTGGACAGAAAATCAAACTAAGACTCAGGTGAGTGCAGATGAGTTAAGGAGGTACTAAAATAAGGGCAGACTGGCAAGAAGGCACAAAGGAGCTTTGGGTCTAGCCTTAGCATTCATGAGCATAATGAGAGTGTATGAACTCCCTGAAGCCAGATGCTGGTAGGGAGAAAATGGGTCTCAAAGAGGGGGTGAGAAACCAGGCCTCAAGTCCAGACTTAATAGCTTAACAAGAGCATTTGCAATAAACAGGAGTTCACAGATGGAGCCTAAGAGTTCTAAACTGTCAGGGAAAGGGAACAGAAAAGGAAAGTCCTGGATTTGGAGTTGGGGCAATTGATCTTGGCCAGAGGCTAGGCCTATTCTAGGCAGTCACATGGCATGATGGTCTTTGTGAGTTAACTTTAGGAGTGCAATGCTTTTGCCCTAATCTTTGCTATGTCTCCAAAATGTAAAAACACTCATCTGTGTTTTTTAGGTATGCCAAGTCCTGATTGTGGTGTTTGTCATGAATTACTTTTAATTTACCATACACAATTGTAGTTAACATTTGTGTTTATGTAAGCAATATGTAGATCAGATGTTTATCTATTAAATATATCCTGGTGGAGGAAAAACAAGGTAGCTGGGAAAATCCCTCTGTTCCACCTTTAGAATCATGGTATTTCATTCTACTATTACTTTCAGCCAGCAAACAGTTAGTTACTCAGCCTTTCTGAACCTTCTACCTTCTGTGTCAGGGGCTGTTTTTCCTTTTATCATCATCTCAGTTTCCTACTGACCATTTCTCCCATTCTGCACTGATGTGTGGATTAACCTCTTCAAAACTTTCTTCACCCATCTTTTCCCGTGGTTTGTTTCATCCCATCTCCTCTTTTTTTTTAATTGTTTTTAGAGAGAAGAAGAAGGGACAGGGAGAGAGAGATAGAAACATCGATGAGAAAGAGAACATCAATTGGCCACCTCCTGCATGCCCCCCATTGGGGATTTGGCCCACACCTGTGCGTGTATCCTGACCGGGAATCGAACTGGCAACCTCTTGGTGCATGGGTCTGTGCTCAACCATTGAGCAACACCAGCTGGGCATCCCATTTCCTCATAAGAGATATACTTTAAAGAACCTGTGTAGCCCTCGCCAGTTTTGCTCAGCAGTTAGAGTATCGACCTGCGGTCTGGAGAGATCCAGGTTCGGTTCCCACTAAGGGAATGTATCTCGGTTGCAGTTTGTCCCCGGCCCTGGTTGGGTTGTGCGGGTGGCAACCACTCAATGTGTCCCTTTCACGTCGATGTTTCTCTCTCTCTCTCTCTCTTGCTCTCTCTCTCTTGCTCTCTCTCTCTTGCTCTCTCTCTCTTTCTCTCTCCCT
The DNA here is from genome assembly GCF_014108415.1 of Molossus molossus. Classification (NCBI taxonomy): domain Eukaryota; kingdom Metazoa; phylum Chordata; class Mammalia; order Chiroptera; family Molossidae; genus Molossus; species Molossus molossus. Next base: position 20,005,618 of record NW_023425358.1, on the reverse strand, counting down.
CCCTCCCTCCCTCCCTCCCTCCCTCCCTCCCACTCTATCTGAACAAAATATGGGAAAAAGTCCTCGGGTAAGGATAAAAAATAAATAACAAATAAAGAACCTGTGTAGCCCTGGCTGGTTTGGCTCAGCAGTTGGAGCGTCGTCCTGTGACCAGAGAGTCCCGGGTTCGGTTCCTGCTAGGGGCACGTACAAGAAAAACAAAAACAACAACAACAAAAAAAGAACCTGTGTGGCCCTGGCCGGTTTTGCTCAGTGGTTAGAGTGTTGTCCTGCAGAGAGACCTGAGTTCGGTTCCCACTAAGGGCATGTACCTCAGTTGCACTTTGTCCCCACTCTAATCGGGGTCGTGTGGGTGGCAACCACTCGATGTGTCTCTCTCACATTGATGTTTCTCTCTCTCTCTCTCTCTCCCTCCCTCCCTCCCTCTCTCCCTCCTGCTCTCTCTGAAGATAATGCAAAAAATGTCCGCGGGTGAGGATACAAAAAAACCCCAAAAACCTGTGTGTCAGGAAATACTAATAAATTTTATAATATACTTCAGTCACTTATAGTCAAATAGAGAAGGGGGGAAAAAAGAATTCTAAACGAGATCATAGAGGGATTGTGGCTTGAGTGAAATGTAAGGACAAGAGAAATCAACTATGAGTCCCAGGGCTAAGGTTTGATTGCTGCCCTTCTCACCCTCTGTGAAGCCCAGATAACAGAATTGAGCAGTGGTATGAGTGGTGTCATAAATGGACTCAGATTGGCCCCAGCATGGCCAGATCGTCAGTTCAATAATAGAAGATTAAGTACCAGCTTCAAATACTCAGTGTGTTCTTTGAGTTCCCAATGATATTTTCTACCTGGAGCTTTTTTTCTACATTTACTTTAATGGCTCAGTTGGAAGTCAGCCATCACTGCTAAGTGTTCTTGAGTTTTATGCAGTATTGACAGCAGCTTCCTCATTATTCTGACATTAGAAATAAGAAATCCTACCTTGTTGCAGCCAGGCTGTTGCTGCCCAGGCAATGGTGGAATATTTCCACTTTCCAAGATTTTGTCCTCTCCCACACTGAGTGGCCTAACCTTTTGTCACCTTCACCAGTCATCAGATTTCTGAGAAAGCCTTCCATTCCTAGAGTGGCTCTGCCATCAGACGGTAACATGCTTTTGCTCTGAGTTTTTTATGTCTTGGATATAGTAGGAAAATCTGCTCCAGTAAACATGAAATTGTTAACATATGTAAAGCATTTATAACAGTGCCTCACATATGTTAAGAACTTATGCTATTATTATCAATATTGTTCCAGCCACCATTTAGGATCAGAAGCTAGAGCCTAGCTAAACCTCTAATTTTGCTCTTGTTGTGCTGGTTAAGCAAAACCAAATTATCTGGAAATAGGGTTGATAATATTTGGTTTCCTCTCAATTTTTTACTATTGTCAGCTCAAAGAATCTTAAAAAGGTCAAAGTGTTGTTTCTTTAGTATTTTTACATTTTAGACCTTTAACATCCCTTCTCTGGATTCCGAAGAGCCTCTAGTCCTGACTTAACAGTGGGATGAATAATCCAACAATGTCATAGAATAATGTACATTTTGTCCAGCCTCCAGTGTTTACCAAACAGTTCAAATGGGACAGTAATGAACATCATAGCAAACTTAATGAGTAGTTAGTATGTGCCAGATACGGTTCTAAGTGCTTTTATATACAGTATCTTGTTTGTTTTTCATAAAAACCCTATGTGTAGGCACTGTTATTCTCATTTTACAAATGAAGAAACAATTATAAAGAGGTTAAGTAACTTGTCTAAAGCCACAAAGATAATAAGCGGAAGAGCCAGGATATGTACCCAGGCAGTCTGATCCCATAGCCAGTGCAAATAACCACCTTGCTGTACTAACCAGGAGAACCCTGGATTTGAGAGGCAGAAGTCCAATTCTGATCTCAGCTCCTCCACTCTATCACTTAACAAATTGAATGATCTTGAGAAAGTTATTCTATTTTTCTATTTGTCTACTCATCTATAACATGGGCATGGTAACTAACATATACTTCACAGGATATGAAGATTAGTTGCCCTGTACTTACTAGGTATGCAGTAAATGTTAGTTTCTTCTCTTCCTACTTTAACCTAAGTGCTACACTGGTGCCCAAGTTGGAGTAGAAAAGTTGTACCTCATTGGGGTCCTAGTGTGGGGTGCAGAGGGAAGAGGGAAGAAGAGGATAAAGATGGTACCAAACCATTAAATATAATATAAGAAATGCCACTGTAGAAGAACGTAAAGGAGAGGTACAGAGAAAATGACATTGAGTTGGGGCAGAGCAAAATTGGAAAAGCTCCAAGATACCAGTGATGTTTGGATTGGGTACTGAAAGACAAGATAGGACTGGATGAAGTGGATGGAGGGCACAAGAAGGAACAGCATGAGCACAGGTGCTTAAGTATTGAAGAGCTTGGTAGTCTGTGTTCAGGTAATGACTGGAGCTTCAGTGTGCAGTTGGGGATTGAGGATGAGATGGGGACCCATGGTGACAAATCAGTAGCAAGGAGAGAGGCACACAAGCCTTTAAATGTCAGTATGCCTGCACCATAGACACATTTAAAAACAAAATTTAATGAACTTCAGTCAACTTTTTTTTTAAATCCCCGCCTGAGGATATTTTTCCATTTATTTTCAGACAGCAGGAGGAAGAGATAGAGAGAGAGATGAACATTGGTGTGAGAGAGAGACACAACCTCAACCAGAGCTGGGGACCGAACCACCACCGAGGTACATGCCCTTGACCAGAATCAAACCCGGGATTCTTTGGTTTGTGGGATGATGCTCTAATCACTGAGCAAAACTGGCCATGTCTGAACTTTAGTAAATTTAACAACAAAAAATGTAGGCTCTTTTTATTGAGCTATAATTCACATACCATAAAATTCACCCTTTTACAGTGTACAGTTCAGAGTTTTTAGTATATTTACAAGTTTATGCAACCATCACCACTATTTAATTCTAGAACATTTTCATCACCTCAAAAGGAAACCTACCACCCTGGCTGGTTTGGTTCAGTGGTTAGAGTGTTGGCCTGCGGACCAGAGTCGCAGGTTTGATTCTGGTCAAGGGCACATACCACATACCTCATACCTTGGTTGCAGTTTGGTCCCCAGCCCTGGTCAGGGTTGTGCCGGAGGCAACCGGTTGATGTGTCTCTCTCACATGGATGTTTCTCTCTCCCCCGCCCTCCCTCCCACTCTATCTGAAGATAAATAGAAAAAATTATCCTCGGGTGAGGATTAATAATTATAATAATAAAATAAAAAGAAACCTACCACTTATTAGCAGTCACTCCCCATCCTCTGACAACCCTTGATAAACTTACTTTCTGTTTTTATGGATTTGCCTCTTCTGGACATTTTCATATCGAGGGTCATACTACATTTGACCTTTTGTGTCTGGCTTCTTTTACTAGGCATAATGTTTCAAGATTCGTCTGCCCTGTCCGGTTTTGCTCAGTGGTTAGAGCATCGGCCCACAGACCAATGAATCGTGGGTTCAATTCTGGCCAAGGGCGTGTGCCTCAGTTGCAGTTCATCCCCTGCCCTGGTCAGGTCGTGCGGGAGGCAACCAGTCAGTGTGGCTCTGTCTCTCTCTCCCTCCTTCCCTCCCACTCTATCTGATGATAAATGGAAAAGTATCCTCGGTTGAGGAAAAAAAATAAATAAAAGATCCATCTATGTTGTAGCATGTGTCAGTATTTCATTCCTTTTTATAATTGAATGATATCCCCTTATATGGTTATCCAGTCATCAGATGGTGGACATTTATGTTGTTTGAATGAATAATGGCTGTTATGAATAATGTTGCTATGAACATTCATATATAGGTTTTTGTTTACCTGTTTTAAGTTCTTTTACCTAGGAGTAGAATTGCTGGGTAATTCTATGTTTAACTTTCTGAGGAACTGTCAAACTATATTCCACAGTGGCTGTACCTTTACATTTCCACCAGGGATGTATGAGTGTTCTAATTTCTTCATATCCTGCTAACACTTGTTATTTCCCACCTCCAAGCCCCCTTTTTTATTATTGCCATCTCTGTGGGGTAAAATGGTATCTTATGGTTTTGATTTGAATTTTTCTAATAACTAATGAAAAGATGTTGAACATCTTTTCATGTGTTTATTGGCCATTTGTTTATTTTCTTTGAAGAAATGTTTATTGCAGTCCTCTCTTACTTTTGGGGGTTTAAAAAAATTTTTTTCTTTATTTATTTTAGAGAGAGGAAAAGAGAGGGAGAGAGAGACAGAAACATTGATGAGAGAACGATTGGCTGCCTCCTGCATGCCCCCTCCTGGGGATTTGGCCCACAACCTGGGCATGTGCCCTGACCGGGAATCCAACTGGCGACCTCTTGGTGCATGGGTCGACGCGCAACCACCGAGCCACACCGGTTGGCAATCCTCTCTTATTTTTTTTTTTATCCTCACCCGAGGATATTTTTCCATTTTTTGTACAGATAGAGTGGGAGAGAGAGAGAGGAAGGGAGAGAGAGAGAGAAACATCGACATGAAGGGACACATCGAGTGGCTGCCACCCGCATGACCACCCAGGGCCGGGGACAAACTGCAACCGAAGTACGTGCCCTTAGCGGGAACCGAACCCGGGTCTCTCCGGACCGCAGGCCGTCGCTCTAACCGCTGAGCCAAACTGGCCCGGGCCTCTCTTATTTTTTTAATTAGGTTGTTTGTCTTTATTATTGAGTTGTAAGTGTTCTTCGTATATTCTGTATACTATATTTTTATCAGACATATGAGCTATTTTCTCTTAATCTGTGGATTGTATTTTCACTGTTTTGATAGTCCTTTGATGCACAAGTTTTGTTGTTTTTTTTTAATTTTTTCCTTTATTGATTTTAGAGAGAGAGGAAAGGAGAAGGAGAGAGAGAGAGAAACATCGATGAAAGAGAACATTGATTCACTGCCTCCCACATGTCCCCAACGGGGGATTGGGCCTACAACCTGGGCATGTTCCCTGACCGGGAACCGAACCAGTAACCTCTTGGTGCATGGGTCGATGCTCAACCACTGAACCACACTGGCCAGGCACAAAAGTTTTTAATTTTGATGAAGTTTCATTTATCTGTTTTTTGTTTTTTTTCCCCCTTTGGTCCTTTGTGCTTTTGGTGTCATATTTTGCATGTGTATATCCAGCTGTTCCCAGCAGCATTTGTTGAAAAACCATCCTTTCCCCACTCAGTGGTCTTGGTTCCCTTGTGAAAAATTAGTTGACCATAGATGTATGAATTTAATTCTCGACTGTTAACTCTATTCCATTGATATCTATATTTATTCTAATACTAGTACTACACTGTTTTGATCACTGTAGCTTTGTGACTGCTCTACGTTTATTACTCCAGATATGCTTCTGATTTGTAGTATATTTGTGCATTATTATCAGTATTTTGTTCACTTTTTTTTTTTTGAGCATGTACTTCTGTGTGGATCATTTATATTATCAATACCCTTATCATTTAAAATAATTACGAAGTGTTCATTTTATTGCCTTACTGTGCTATGCTTGGTTTTGTCAAGCTCTTATTTTACTCATTATTACCAAACACTCCTTCCCTATCGGGCAACAGATGATAGAACTTAAATCTCAATATTTTCCCCAGTGGAGGTTTTGAGTTTCTTCTTACCTGCTCTTGTAAAACACACAGGTAAGGCGCCCCAGCAAAATAACTCTCATACATTGCGCCACTCTTTAAAAGACCAAGATCACCTTGGCTAGGTAGCTCAGAGCATCATCCTGATATACCAAGGTTGCAGGGTTCGATCCTCAGTCAGGGCACATGCGAGAATCAACCAGTGGGTACATGGATGAGTGGACCAACTAATGTTTCTCTCTCTCTAAAATCAATAAAAATAAAAATGTAATAGACAAATAAATAAAACAAAGGACTGCCCTGGCTAGTATGGCTCAGTTGGTTGGAGCGTTGTTTGTATACCAGGAGGTGTCAGGTTCGATTCCAGGTTAGGGCACATACCTAGGTTGCAGGGTTTGATCTCCAGGTGGGAGGCAACTAATCGATGATGTTTCTCTTTCACATCGATGTCTCTCTTTCTCTGTGTCTCCCTTCCCTTCTCTAAAATTAATAAAATAAATATAAGTTAGCAAATTTAAAAAAAATAAAGGATCAAGATCATAGGCTCTGGCAACAGATCTTTTAGAGAAGGGGACAGGAGAGAAAGTGTCCACAGTTTCAGTGTGTTCTGAACTCTAGGAACTTTGGATGAACAGAGATGCTCAGTTTTCTCCCATAACAAATAGGATCTCTTCTGTGAAACCTTTTTTTTTCTTTGATACTTGCCCCTAGCGGGAACCAAACCCTGGACTCTGGTCCGCAGGCCGATGCTCCAACCGCTGAGCCAAACCGGCCAGGGCAAGTATAGTATAGTATAGTATAGTATAGTATAGTATAGTATAGTATTTTTACTAAGAGATTGCAGAGCACTGCACCAGTAAATATTCTTCCCCTTTCTAACATCATGTATTAACTTGTTTTCATAGAGTGGCTATTCAGAATTGGCAGGTGACCACATTCTGTACTGTTTAACCAATGCTGGCTTTTTTCTAGTGAAGAGTAAGTTTTAAAAAAAAACATTTTGATACTGATACAGAGATCCTGATACAGTATTTGTATTTTTTTTTTATCCTCATTCGAGGACATTTTTCCATTTTTTGCACAGACAGAGTGGGAGGGAGAGAGAGGAAGAGAGAGAGAGGGAAACATCGATGTGAAAGGGACACATCGAGTGGCTGCCACCCGCACGACCAACCAGGGCCGGGGACAAACTGCAACTGAGGTACATGCCCTTAGCGGGAACCGAACCCAGGTCTCTCCGGACCGCAGGCCGACGTTCTAACCGCTGAGCCAAACCGGCCAGGGCGAGTATTTGTATCTTTTAATTAGTGTAGCCTTTGCAGTTATGTGCTACTGCTGCTCAAGAGCTGGATCAGTACAATTTGTGTGTCATCTGTCCTCTTGATATTAAGATTTGAAATCAAATATTCCATAATTTGGGACAGCATACTGAAGTTTTTCCTATAGCTTTGTATTTTGGTCCTGTCAAGTATTATAGTGCCCATATATCCTCGCCACACATTTGGTTTATGTGGGCCTAAAATTCTAACTAAATTCAAGACTTCAAGAGTCATTTTGGAGGAAGTCTGTGTGTGGTATTTTAACCTAACTGATGACAGCAAAGGGGAAAGAAACCTATCATAAAGCAGGTAAATGTAGATGCTTTTATTGTATCCCAGGCATGGCTTTTTCCAATGGACCAAGTTGCAATGCAGTATTGATTTGACAGAGCCTCTCCATCAATGATGTCTGCCTCAAAATGGCTCCAGGTGATTTCTGTACTGCAAAATAAAGCCAAACTCTGGAAACAAACAAACAAAAAAGTGTAGTATGGTATTTGAAAAAACCGTGATAGAGTGAAGCCACAAAAGTCGAAGAGCAAAGTGGCTAGAGACGACTGTATATATATATATATGTTTTTCCTATGGGAATTTTCAAACATATGCAGAAATATAGAGAATGACATAATGAATTACCAGGTACCTGTCACCCAGCTTTTGGAATAATCAACCTATGGCCATTCTTGTTTCATCTATATCCCCATTCAATTCCTCTCCCCATTGGATTATTTTGAACCAAAGTCAGTATATTAAGCTTTGGCAGGTTTTGCTCAGTGGTTAGAGCATCAGTCCATGGACCAAGGGGTTGTGGGTTTGATTCCTGGTCAAGGGCACGTACCTGGGTTGTGGGTTCGGTTCCCGGCCCTGGTTGGGGTGCATGAGGGAGGCAGCCAGTCTATGTGTCTCTCTCACATTGATGTTTCTCTATCTCTCCCCACTCCTTCCCTCCCTTCAACTCTCTCTAAAAAAAAAAAAAAAAAAAAAAAAAAAATCAATGGGAAAAAATATTCTCGGGTGAGGATTAACAAAACAAAACAAAAAAAGTCAGTATATTGACCAAGTTTTCAGTTTCACTTGTTCTAGAAGCTATTTCCCTTAGATACTGGGGTGTATGCCCTCATTTAGATTGCTTTTAGCAGTTTTATTGAGCCCAATGTTCATTCTCTGGTAGTGTTTTGTAGTGGTAGAATCACAGGTATTTTCTGGCCTCAAACTCTATTCTCTTGTCTCTCCCACTTCCAGAGTCCCATGAACTTGTCATACACCTTCACTTTGTTTCAAATTCCTATTTGAAACTCTCACCAATTCTCCCAGTTCATTAGCTCTAATGTATGAATTAGGGACTTTACTTTTTTTTTTCTTTATTGATTTTTAGAGAGAGAAGAAGGGAGAGGGAGAGAGAGAGAGAAACATCAATGAGAGAGAACATCAATAGGCCACCTTCTGCATGCCCCCTACTGGGGATTTGGCCCACAACTTGGGCATGTGTCCTGACCGGGAATTGAACCAGTGACCTCGTGGTGCATGGGTCGACACTCAACTGCTGAGCCACACCGGCCGGGCAGGTAGGGATTTTAATAGTCTTCTTTATATGCAGTGTCTAGCCTGGCATGTATTTTGATGCTTAATAAATGTTGTTGGTGACTGAATGGAGGAATTCCATTTGGCTTTCCACTCACCTGAACCTCACATCAGCTGTGCACTCGGTTCTGTGTATCTTAAATGAGGAGAAAATTACCAGAGCCTTTAAAGAAGTAGTAGCCGAAGAATCCTTGACCCTAGCCGAAGAATCTGAATTTTTCTGGCTCCCCCTGCTGGTCCCTTCTGGGAAGTTACCTATAGGTGCATCGGGTGGCAAAGGACTGGAGCCAGAGCCAAGTTCTGCCAAGGGAAAATAGAACATTGTTGTGGAGTACCCTAGCCAGTTCAGGCAGGTCTAAAGAAGAAGAGAGCAGCTTGTTGAGAACAGTTCTGGGAAGTGCAGCTTTCTGTGTAAGGGGCAGGGTATAAGATGGCTCACTGCCAACTCAAGTCAGAAGGGCAGGGTTGGGGCTTGCATCACTGGAAGACCATGAGTATCATGACCACATGGGCCCATAATGAGCTAGTCATTATGTGGGGATCAGACCCTATTTTGAGAATAGAGATGGGCATCGTCTTCTCTTAAGACAAAGCAGCCTGGGGTCAAACAGTCCCCATACAGACATGCAAACAGTGGCTAGCTACACAGTTTTATTTTGGCCTCCTGTAAAAGTTGAGGCAAGGAGGGTGGTGAAGTTAGATGGGAATGTCCCCAGAGGTCATGGTCCTATGTAATGTACATGATCCCACTTTCCAATTCTTTTTTTAAAATACATTTTTATTGATTTTGGGGGGGGGGAACATCAATATGAGAGAGAAACATCGATTAGTTGTTTCCTGTATGCACCCCAACCAGGGATTGAACCCACAATGTTGGTATGTGCCTTGACCAGAAATTGAACCAGTGACCTTTCAGTGCAGGGGACGATGCTCAACCAACTAAGCCACATTGGTCAGGGTCCACCTCCCAACTCTTAAAACCAGTAACAACTCTGTAGAGTTGGGACCTTCTCCCTCCACCCTCTGTAAATGCAATAAATTACCTATACCTACCCACCCCCTAGATCACATTTCTAGTTGTTTATGCATATTTGTCTTTTCCACAACACAACTTTCCAGAAAATGGGCTATGGCATAATGAATCTTGCCAGACTCCAGCCAGCTGCAGACATCTGGTTAAAGAGGGTAAAACATTAAGGGAAGATTCCTTCACCTTCTTTCAAATCCCATACCCCATGTGCTAGTGTATTTCCACTTAAAGTTGAATAAGGAAATGAGGCCTGTGCTCCCCTTCAGGACTTAGAGGTAAGTATATGACTTTTCCCAGTACACAAGGGAGGGAGCCCACTCCAGAACCCCAAGCATTCGAAAGGAATGTTTGGAAGGAATTCACTTCTTTTTTAAAAAGTTTTTTTTTTCTTTTACTGATTTTAGAGAGAGGAAGTGAGAGGGAGAGAAAGATAGAAACATCAATGAAAGAGAGCATCGATTGGCCGCCTCCTGCATGCCCCACACTTGGGATTGGGCCCACAATCTAGGCATGTGCCCTGGCTGGAAATCTAACTGGTGACCTCTTGGTGAATGAGTCAACACTCAACCACTGAGCTACACCAGCCGGCCAGGAATTCATTTCTGTACTGGGTATTGGGGATGTGGAAATAGTCAAAGTCCTGCATTCTAATGGGGGAAGGAAGACCATAAACAAATATATAATCTGTTAGGGGTGCTAAGTACTAAGAAGGAAGAAAACCAAGGAAAAGGCACTGAGCATTGTTTTAGATTTGGTGGCCATGGAAGACAGCTCTGTCAAGGTGAAGGAGCAAGCCCTGTGACTATCTGCAGAAAGGTATTCCAGCCCTGGCTGATTTGGCTCAGCAGTTAGAGCATCGGCCTCAGACCAAAGAGTCATGGGTTTGATTCCCGTCAAGGGCACGTACCTTGGTTATGGTTTGGTCCCTGGCCCCAGTCAATGTTGTGTGGGAGGCAACTAATCGATGTGTCTCTCGCATTGATCTCTCTCTCTCTCTCTCTCTCTCCCCCCCCCCCCCTACTCTATCTGAAAATAAATGGAAAAATATCCTCAGGTGAAGATTTAAGAAAAAAGAAAGGGTATTCCAGACAGGAGGGGTGGGGAACCTTTTTTCTGCCAAGGGCCATTTAGATATAACATCATTCACAGGCCATACAAAATTATCAAAGTAAAAATTAGCCTGCTATATTTGGTCAGGCTAATTTGGTAAGGTGTGTGATGTTAGCTGGTATTGATTTTGTGAGCCTTAAAAAGCCTGTGGGCCAGACATTCTCCACCCCTGGCCAAGTGCACAGGCCCTGAGGTAAGAGCATGCTTGGCTTGTAAGAGTAACAGGGAGGAGACCAATGTGGCTGGAGCTGGGTGCATGAGGGAGAGAATGGTAAGAGCAAGGTCAGAGAGGGAACCCAGATCATATGGGACCTTGTCCACCTGGGCAAGGGCTTTCAATTCACTTTGAGTCAGATGGAAAGCCACTGGAAGGTTTGGAGCTAAAGTAAAATTTACCAACTTACATTTGAAAAGTCTCACTCTGGCTGCAGTGATCACAGGGAGGCAAGGATGGAGAAGAAAGACCAGTTGGAGGATGGTTTCTAGACAGAGGTGATGTGGTTTGGATGAGGTAGATACAGTTTAAAAGTACAGCCAACTCCTGAAGAATTGAAAGTTGAGTTTGAGAGAAGGAGAGAGCCAAGACTACCTCCAAAGGCCTTGGCCTGTGTCATTGGAAGAATGGAGGTGCCTTTTACAAGATGGGGAAGACTGGGAGAGAGTAGGTCTGAAGGAAAATTCATCAGTTCGGTTTCTATTTATTAAGTGAAATACCTATTTGATCTCTAAGTGGAGATATCCACCTCAAATAATAGTAGACATTTCAAATAATAGGCTCCTCAAAAGAATATAATAATAGCCAACAACATTTCCATAGTGCTTTACAGTTGACAGTGTTTCCGCATATATTACCTTACTCTGTTTTCACACCACCCACATAAGGAAGTTTGCTTTCTTTCCATTTTACAGATAAGAAAGGTGAAATTCAGAAAGGTTTGTACAAGAACCAGTTTTTAGATGCTGCCACACAGAAGAAGACAACAGCCAGTTGATCATGAAGAGGAGCAGCTAATCAACAGAGAAACAGCATCTTCCCCAAGGCTGTCAGGTAGGAAGAATTGCACCTCCCAGCCCTGTCCCCAGCCCAGCCACAGAGAGGAACAGGTGAGGAAGTGGTGGAGGACAGATCATGTTCTCCCACTCTCCACTCAAACCTCTACGGCCACAGCCAGGTCTAGCTTGCCTGGGAGCGGACAAGGCAAGAGCTTTGAAAGGAAGCTTGAGGTGAACATTTTAAAAATGAATGTTTTTATCTGTGTAAACATTTAAAACAAATCTTTTTTCCCCTCTTCTTTTAGAGAGAGGGAGAAAGAGGGAGAGAGAGAAGCATCAATTTTTGTTGTTCTATTTATTTATGCACTCATTGGTTGATTCTTGTATATGCCCTGACTGGGGATCGAATCCACAACCTCGGTGTATCAGGACGACTCACTAACCAACTGAGTTACCTGGCCAAGTACTAAAATTACTCTTAAATACCAGAAGGAGACTATTCTAATTCCTGAAAGTAGCTGAGAATCTATGGCATCCATCATTAAGCTATGCAGTAAGAAAAAGGGATTTGACATGGTGTCACTGAGGGCAGCTATGAGAAAGATAAAAAAAAAAAGCTCCATGTTTAGTCTGGTGTGTGGCTCAGTTGATTGAGCATTGTCCCATGCACCAAAGGGTCATGAGTTTGATTCCCAGTAAGGGCACATGCCCAGGTTGTAGGCTAGATCCCCTGGAGAGATCCTCAGGAGGCAGCCAATCAATGCTTCTCTCTCATTATGTTTCTTTCTCTCCCTCTCCCTTCCTCTCTATCAAAATATCAATAAAAATATTCAAAAAATGCCCTGGCCAGTTTGGCTCAGTGGTTAGAGTGTCGGGCTGTAGACCACAGAGTCCCTGTTTTAATTCCAGCCAAGGACACGTACATCAGTTGTGGTTCATCCCCGGCACTGGTTGGGGTTGGGCAGGGGGCAACCAATCGATCTCTCTCTCACATAAATGTTCCTCTCTTTCTCTCTCTCTCCCTCCCACTCTGTCTGAAGATAAATGTAAAAATATCCTTGGCTGAAGATAAAAAAAATATATGTATATATATATTTACATATATATACACATACATTTTTTTGTTTTCAAAAAACAACTATTAAAAAATAAAAATAAAAAAGGTATTGCTCAGTTGGTTGGAATACTGGTCCTGCAACAGAAGGGTTTTTCTCTCTCTAAAAAAAATAAATAAATAAAAGTAAAAACATATCCTTGGGTGAGGATTAAAGAAAAAAGCTCCATGCATATAGGGGATGAGATGCCCCATTAAAACAGTTGCGATTGCATTTCCTTCCAGTATGTTTTCCATGCATCTTTTTTTTTTTTTCCTTTGGTGGTATGTGTCCCTAGCAGAACCGAACCTGGGACTCTCTGGTCCGCAGGCCGATGCTCAACCGCTGAGCCAAACTGGCCAGGGCTCCATGCATCTTTTTAACATTGTTCAACTCTTACTACCTAGGCAATTTGTTTTTTATAACCTATTATTTTCTCATAACCACTTAAAATATAAACATTTTCCAACGATGATTAAACATTTTCTGTAATCATTTTAAAATGGATGGCTAGCCCAGCTGGTGTGGCTCAATGGTTGAGCATCAACCCATGCACCAAGAGGTTGCTGGTTTGATTCCCGTTCAGGGCACATGCCTAGGTTGTGGGTCCAATCCCCAGTGTGGGGCATGCAGGAGGCGGCCAGTCGATATTCTCTCTCATCAGTGTTTCTATCTCCCTCTCCCTTCCTCTCTCTTAAAATCAATAAAGAAAAATAAATAAATAAATAAATAAATACCCTGGCTGGTTTAGCTCAGTGGTTAGAGTGCTGGCCCATGGACTAAAGAGATGGGTTCGATTCCTGGTCAAGGGCATGTACCTCAGTTGCAGGTTCAATTGCCGACCCCAGTTGGGGTGGTGTGGGAGGCAATCTCTCATCGATGTTTCTTTTCCTTTCTTTCCCTTCTTTCCCAATCTATCTGGGAATCAATGGAAAAAATATCCTTGGGTAAGGATTAAAAAATAATAATAATAATAACAAAATAAAATAGAATGGCTGGCTAATTAACCACATTTTACAATTATCTTTGTGTATTAAGCTTCCCCCACACCCAGCCCTATATGTCCAAGTTCTGAGCATACTCTAGGGTCCTTCTCTATTGCCACCACCTTCTCAGACCTGGCCAGCATCTCATCCTTCTCCAACTCATCAGAACATTTATTTCTCTTCACCTGTCATGTCATGTTTTCTCTTGTGGTGTAGATATTTGTTTATGTGTATTTGTACTACTCTATATGCTTAAGCTCTTTGAGAACAGGAATTACGTCCTTCTTAGCACACAGTAGCCATTCAGAACACCTGCTGAATGAATTAGTGGCTGCTAAGTGTCAAACACCATTCTAGATATTGGGAATACAGAGATTAATTACCTTTGCATGAACCCTATTTGTAAAGAAACCTGGTCTCCTATGGGGAGATAGAGCCATAGAACAGATGATGCAAAAGTAGACTTGTGCAGAACAGGGAGCTGGCACAGAGGAAGACACAGTGATAGAGCCCTGGGCTCTATGGTCAGACAGTTCAGGATTTGAATCTTGGCTCTGCCACTTCACAGCTATGTGGCATTGGCAGTGACTTGACCTCTGTGAGCCTCAGTGAAAATAACACATTACCTATCTCATAGGGTTGTTGATGTACATAAGGTTCCTCACATGTGTGACATCTAGTAGTGATATGATGAATGAAAGCTGTCTCCCTTCTGGGGGGCAAGGAAAGCTGTGCAGATGAGGGGCCATCTGGACTGAGCTTTGAAGAATTCCTCAGATAAACAAAAGGTACGTACTTTGCAGGCAGAGGAAACTACATGAATAAGCAAACAGTTTATCATCATCCAAAGAAAAGCTTTAAAAATGTTAACACAGTGCTTGCTTTGGCAGCACATATACTAAAATTGGAACGATTCAGAGGATTAGCATGGCCCCTGCGCAAGGATGACATGCAAATTCGTGAAGCGTTCCATATTTTTATACACAATGGAGTACTATGCAGCTGTAAGAAAAAAAGATCTCTTATCCTTTGAGATGACATGGAGGGACCTGGAAAGTATTATCCTAAGTGAAACAAGCCAAACAGAGAAAGACAAGTATCATACAATCTCACTTATTTGTGGAATATAATGAACATAACAGTCTGAGGAATGGGGTAGTTCCAGAGACGTGGAGGTGGGGTACAGACTGATAATCCCCAGAAGCGGGGTGGTGGGGGAGAGATAAACCACAGAACTTATATGCATGTATGCATGAACAATGGACAACAAAGCTGGGGACAGGGCGAGGAGGGGGAAGGAGGGGGAAATCAGTGGGGGGGAAAGGAAAAACATCTGGAACAAAAATAAATTAATTAAAAATAAAAATGTTAACATAGGCCCCACCATTCATGGAGTTTGTGCTCCTTAACATGGACACCAAAGCTTTCAGCAGGCACGGGGCACAGATTTTGACTTGAAAGAGGAGAAAATCAGAAGAGGAATGCCTTTGAAGGAGAGAGGAGGGTGTCAGTTATCAGGCAGTTTTCTTTTCAGTGCTGCCTCAGCCTGGTATGGACTGGCAGCAGGCTAGGGCTGCAGAGTTAGGGAAGGCAGCAGACTTTCCCTGAAGCAAAAATAGGTTGTTTTCCTGTGGTGCCCATCCACAATGATACAAAGAAGCTTTATTCAGAGGCGCCTACCTCCACACTGCCTTGTCCTCAAAAGAAACTTGTTTTGTTAGGGTGGATTAGTCTCTTAGATAAATATTTGGTATTTCCTTTCACAGCAGTTTATTAAGAGATGCAGATCCAGACATTAATTATTCTGCCCCCCCCCCCCCACATGAGAACTTTTCAGTGTGGTGTAAGAGGCACCCTCCACTCTTGGAGAGGTCCAGAGGAGGGATGGACAGGTGGCTGTGGGAGATGAGGGGGAGACGTGGGGTATGTAAGGCCTAGAATTCTGGAGGCCCTACTGCCAGGCTCTTAGTGGCCAGGCATGGTTATGTAAAATGGGGAACCACCATCCTGCTTCCGTCAAGGGCCAGGAGGGATTTGCAAGACTTGTGATAACTTTAGGGTGCACGCTGGACATTGTCACTCAGTGTAAGAGAGGACATGACTGAGATTTACTCCTTCCTGCAAAAGGCACTCAAGAGAACTGTGAAATTCTGAATTTAGTGCCCAAACTGTCACCCTCTCTTTATCCCTGGAGCCTTCAAGTACAAGCCTTTCAGGAAAGCCAGAAAGCAGAGGTAGATAAGCAGCCAGAAAGAATAGGGCAGACAATAACAGGATTTGGTCACTGACCTCATTCACCATTTCCTCCAGGCCTGTTTTCTGCCAGCTCCCTACCAACCCTCTGTATTCTGTCCTGCCCTCTGTCCTGTACCTACCTTCAAAAGGAGGATGAACTGGGTAAGCAGTTCTTGTTCAGAGCACATTAGGCCCATCTTTGTGTGGACTCTGGAGCTCCTTAGAACAGTCTTGGTTGAGGGACATGGCATTGCACTCTGCATGGATCAAGGGATTGATCAGTAGACCAAGAAATCACAAGGTCTGGGTGTCAGATCAATTTCACTCACATGAACTGGGAGCCTACGGTTGGCTTGGACTCAAATCTGGGTAATATCCAAGATCTGAAAACAGGGGAGGGCCTGGAGAAGCAGGAAGAGAAGCTGGTCTTATGCAGTGGTCAGCAAACTGTGGCCCAGGCACCAAACCCAGCGCCTGCCACCTGTTTTTGCATAGCCTATGAGCTAAGAATGGTTTTTACATTTTTTAATGACTGGAAAGATCAAAATAATTTTATAACATGTAAAAATTATATGAAATTCAAATTTCAGTGTCTATCAATGAAGTTTTATGGGAACACAGCCCTGCCCATCCACTTATGCATTGTCTTTGTCTGGCTGCATGATGGCAGAGCTGAGTAGTTGTGACAGCGACCATATGGCTCACAAAGCTGGAAATGTCTACCTTCTGGCTCTTACAGAAAAAGTTCGCTTATCCCTGCTCTAGTTCAAGTTTATGAGAGTGTAGTCTGGTAGAGGACGGTAAACTAAAAGGGAGCATTTTGACTGTTTCCAAATGTGCTTTACAGGTATCAGCCCATGTAATCCTCACAGCAGCTATGAGATTAAGAACTATTATCCTTGTTTTCTACACGAGCAAACAGAGAAGCACTTGCAGGTCACCCAATTAGAAAGTGGTGGTGCTGGGATCTGACACCCAGCCCTGTCTCTGAAGACCACCATAAACCAGGGAACAGTGACGATGACCCAGGGAAGGGGCAAAAGCAGTGCTGAGGCAGGCAAAGAAGGCTGGAAAAGGGTAAGATTCAGTGCACAGAGCTGTTGAGGAAGAACCTCTAGGTGGAAGGTGTTCCATGAGGAAAGGGAGGGCACTGGGAATAGTTGGTATGTACTGAGAGTAGGAGGAGCTGAGCCTGGAAAATAGGCTGCTGCTGGTGCCTGGAACACCTACATTCAGTAAGGTCGTGAGACTTGGGGTGGGTGCAGATCACCCCAGGTCAGTCTAAGTATGAAGAGTATGTTTACTCACACTTGGTCTCTGGGCACTCCCTCTGGCACTGAGTCTGACTCCCTCAGTGGTCATGTTCTGCTACACCGTCAGGCTTTCATCTTGGGGGCCTGGTAGGGCAACCAGAGCCTCCTCTGTGCCAAGCATGGTATTGGGCATTTACATGTGTGTAAAGACACTATCTGTCGCCAAAAGCTTGGGAGTAAAGGTCCTGAAGTCAAAGGAAAACCTGAGATTGAATTTTGGCTCTGTCACTTACTATGTAACCTGGGGTGGGAGTAGGGTGCCTCCACCTCTTTGAACCTGTTGTTTGTTTGTTTGTCCATCTGCAGGAGGGGGATAGTAACAGAACAAACCTCACAGGTCATGCTGAGAATTAGGTACAGAGAATGTTAGCTCATGATGATGGGCTCCCTTAGTTTTCACAGCCCATTTCACTGATGAGGTAACTGAGGCTCATAAATTTGTCCAGGGTTGGCAGTGCAGATGGTGGAGCTGGACAGGTTCTTTGCCCTTGACCATAGCAAGACAGTCATTCCACCTTTGTGTACCATGTCCTAAGCAGCTTTTTTCCCTATAGCTTGAAGGGTGCAGTGTACGGAAGAAATGAGGAAGTTGGGGGTGCTGGGGGCAAGCAGGGACACCTCTACTTGCTGCTCAGGCCTCCAGATAAGTGGCCTGTTTTGTTGTTCCCCTCCTGCCACGTGACTGATATTGCTTCCTAACTGGGGTCGTTACCTGTCCATGGACACAACCAGGGGTTTCAGGTGGGAAGCAGGATCTAGCGTGTCTCAAGCCTGGTTCAAGGCTGGGATTTAATGCCCAGCAATACGACCAGCTGGCAGATTGTGTAGTGGTCACAAAGTTACATGTCCACAGCGTCTCAGCCTTCTAGAGTGCTTTTCTCTGATACTCACACCAAACAGCCCAGGCTTCCATCCCACATTCCAGAGTCCAGCAACTTACCTAAGATTTTGAGTAGGTGGTTTAAAGGTTGTTTGTTTGTTTTTTTTAAATACAGTTCTGAGTCTGCCTTTAAACCAGAACAATGTAATTACTGATATGCATGTGAATCTAAGTCGTTTTATACTTTGTTTGTTCCTCGTGGTCTGTTTATTTTTCTCCTTTATCACTTTTTTAAAACTTGTTTGGAGGTTAAATGCCGTTTCTATTAGTTAAGGGGGTTTCCCTCTTGCCTGAGGTTTCTCAAGATGCCTGACTGCTGTAAGTCTGCCTGTTCCTTCTCTAATTCTTGCTCCCACTAATTCTTCACTGTGCTCACTTCTTGCCTCTTGTTTGCTGTTCTCTTTCCCTTCATGCATTCACCACTAAAGGTGCAACAACCTTTCACCTACCCCATAGGTAACACAGGGTTCAGGAGGGATTCAACTCGCTAAGCTTCTTAGAGCCCCTTGGCCATGAGGATTTTCAGCCTGCCCATGTCCCTCCTTAGGTCCTAGCCAGTCCCCACTAACTCCAGGTCTTCTCTCCCAGAGTCCCATCTTCCGCCTCTCACCTTCCTATACCACCTCATCTTCCCTCCCGCTGTCACCATCCTACCTTGCTTGCCCAGTTTTTCTCCTTGGACTTCTCATTATCTGAACTCAGGTTAAATCTGCTTACTTGTTAACTGTCTCTCTCCTGTTAAGCTCCACAAGGGAATCCTTTCACCACTGTATCCCCAGGGTCTGAGACTGGGCATGGCACACAGCAGTGAAGACAACAGGAGTGAATATTTGTTGAACAAATGGGTGAATGCTGGCAGCTGAGTCCTTAGTGGGAACATTCACCTGTCAGTCCCAGTGCAACCGGTGCACTGAAAGGAAGATAGGTCTCCTGGGATCCTATCCCCACCCTAGGTGCAGGGGTGTAGACTGCCCACCCTCTGGGTCCCAGACTCCCACAGCTGAAAAACCAGACTCAGGGGAGCAGGTAAACTAACGTACTAACGTTTTTAATACAGTCTGATCAGATCAATTCACATCACAGGGTCAACCTGGGCTTGTTCACATGTGACACAATCGAGGTACACAATGTCTCCACCTGCCAGTTCTCCTGCCTTCCTGGCTCCCAATAGCACTAAACCCCCTACCTCCCTGACCAGACTGGTATTTTTAAAATTTTGCATAAAACTATTTCTTCCATAGACTTCAAACAATCAACTAGCCAAGTTAATTATGGTACATCTAAACAAAGTTTAATACTAACCCTAACTTGTGACTGCGGTTTACAAAGAGCTCTGTATCACCTGGGATAGCTTTCAGTAGCAATTCACTACAACTGGTCCTAAAAAAATAATAACAATAATAATAATTAGAGAATTAAACCCAACAGCAAATTGAATGGTTAAAATCACATACGAACTGGAATTTGGGATGGGAGTGTCCTCAATAGCTAAGCTTGTCCTAGTAGCAAAATGCTAGCCTCCAAGCAGAGCTCAGAAAGGTCTGGGGCCCTCCAGGTCAAGGGTCAAGCTCAGGGAGCTCTTGGAGGACACTCACCCCATGGTCCATGGGATGCTAGAGGCTTCCAGCTTCCTTAAAGACAGGTGGGCATCAGAGTTGTTTAAGTGGGAGGAGAACCTACTGTTGTTTCTTTTGAGGGATGTGAGATGGGGGAATGAGGGATTAGAGAAGTAGGAGGGGACCAGAATCACTGAGGTCCCAGAATGCCATCAGGTGTGGGTTTGGGATGGGGGCCACTAAGAATTGAGCACCAGGAATTCCAGCTTCTACCCATTAGAGAAACTGGGACTGGTGTTGCCTTGGAGGCCTATGTAGTGTTTCCTGCTCTTGCCCCATACTGGGTCTCACAGATATTTCTGCAGAGTATCAGATGAGGATCTATCTCTAAAGACCACTGGGGGAATGGGTGGTGGAAAGGGATGGGATGATGGGGAGGGGGGGTGTTTAAAAACGAATAAAAATCTCTCAGCTACAGAACCCAAAGACATCACTTTCCTCCGCATTCACAGCATTTCTCAGCAGCCCCTGGATGACCATTTCCACGGGGACACAGCATCTGCCTCACTTCCCCTCAGGCCCCATGGGCTGCTGGTCAACCTCAGGATCTACTAAAGATGATGCAAATGCCGACTGAACAATCTGGAACCCAAAGGACTCAAGGAGAGACATGTTCTGCTGGGGAGAGAAAGGTGAGCCGAGGGCAGGGCCCAGGTCCCCCAGGGGGCCCCCGAGAGCCCGGACATGCACCTTCTGGATGTGTTTGTTCAAGTAGGACTTGGAGCGGAAGAAGCTCCCGCATTCAGGGCAGGGGTACTTCTTCTCCCCGTCAGACTCCATTTTGTTTTTGGGGACTGCCATGTCGCAGGAGAAGGAGCCATTGGTGCTCTGCTTCTCTGGCGTCTTCAGGTCGCTGGCATCAGAGAGGTCACCATAGGAGTCAGAGCTCTCAATCGGATCCTGATGTGAGCATTTCTGGCCTTCTAGGAGAAAACAAAACACAGAGGAGAGATGAGGCCAGGCTTTGGAAATGCCCCCCTCCTGGAGGGGTTGTGAGGGGCCAGGTCACAGGCCTGTGGAGGGCAGCCGATAGCCATCCACTGTCCTGGCAGAACCCACCGAGGTTCGGCTGGTCAGTCTGGGAGTCTGCATACCTATTGGGGTGAGACAGCAGGGCCCTGGGGCTGCCAGCCTCCCTTGCTGAGGACTCTTCATGCAGGTGCACACGTATCGCTCACCATCATCTCAACCTGCTTCAAAGAAGGGGGTATGGAGAGGGGACCTCCACTGCTTCTTCCCAGAACACCTCAAAGACCCCAACTCCTAGGAGCTTTCTTGAGTGCCTCTGAAGGTAAAACGGCTATTCTGATGATGCCAAACAGGTATGTCAATGGCCTTGCCTCTGCACCAGACTAGCTGTACCCTCGCAAGGCAGAACCAGAGCCGCAGGATCCTTAAGTCAGCAGACACCATTGATGGCTGAGACAGAAGCCAATCCTTTTCCCAATGCTGAAAACACAAGCTCTACCCTTACCGCCTTCCTTCTGCCAAAGCCTTTCCTGGGCCAAGTGGCCAAAGCACAGAGATTAAAAAGCAACTTTGCACAACTCGGCTGGTTGTCCCCTCACAGAGCCCAGGACACGCTGGAACTCAAGACAATCCTCACTACTCTGCCTTTCCTGGCCCACAATGGAGTCCTCCACCAATCAAGAGCTTCCTGCCTGGGTTCAGAGAGCCATGCCGGGAAGGGAGGTCTATGATGGGAGCGTGGAGCATGCCATCTCTGCCATCCACCAAGCCCCTGGCATTATCCCCAAGGCAACAACAACTTGAAATACCACAGAACAACCTGAATCAACAAGTGAAGGTGGAGCTTAGGGAGCTCTCTGCAAACCAAATGGATCAGAGGCCGTAGCTCATTTATCCCCATGCATCTCACAAACGCAGCCAGAGGCCCTCTGGAAAGGGTGCTCACAGAAACCAGTCACACCTACCAAGGGGCAAGCCATCCCTGGCTCCCCCTGCCCTGCAAGGTCAAAGGAGAAAGCATTTAGCCACAGCTTCACACCACCCTTCAAGGGCCACAGGCAACAGACAAGCCCAAAATAACTCATCATGCAGGGCTCCTCTTCCTGCCCTAGGCCTGAGACATCCTTGCAGGGCTCCAGACAGCGGGGGCTGGCCAGGAGTAAGGGAGGAGGGCTAGGGAAGAGGAGGCGGGGGCTGGATCATGGCAGTGCCCTAAAGCCTCACTCACTGCCCTGGAGTGAGATACCCACTGTGATTTTTGTCCTGGAAGCCACTGCCACTCAGATCTCTGAGCCTCCTTGAGGCGGCCAGCAAGCCGGCAGCCTTCCCGCCTCCCCACACCCGGCCCAGCGCCCCCACAACACAGTCTGCGCAGAGAAGCAAAGTGCAGAGCAAGGGGTCGCTTGCCTTTGTTGCCATAGGTCCTGGCGCAGTGGAACGCTGCTCCCCCATTCGGTATGGGCTCCTGGTGCCTGGAGACCTGGGGAAGGGGAACACCGTGGTGGGTTTTAACATGGACCTTTAAGTAGGAGGCAGAGGAGAAACCTAAACAAGACAAAAGGAGATGAGATCCCGCGGCCAGCACAGAGATACCTCTCTGCTTCCCCCAAGCCTCTCCTCTGGCCGCTCTGGCTAGTGTTCCCAGGTCAGCTGCACCTAGAAGGGGCCCCTCCTTGGCTCAAAAACAGCTGCAACCACGGGAGCCACCTGGCTCAGGATGAAGGGCGGCACTGCCCTTGAATCAGTTTCTCTGCAGAGCCCACTCAGCAAGGCTACGGTGGAGGGCCCAGGCCAGCTGCCTGGACAGATGATGGTCAGATCCTGCTCATGCCTGGGCCAGAGGCCAAATGCTTCTAGGTTTGCTTGGCACCTCAGTAAGGAGTGGTTTGAGTGGTCAGCTGCAGGGACCGTGGCTAGAAATGTAGTAAGAAAAGTATACAGGGTTCCAGGGCAGCCATGGGCCGCCAACCAGAAGGCTTGCTAACACTTGTGCAGGTAAATGGTACAACAAAAAAGATGGAGGCAAGCTGTAATCCCAAAGGAATGCCTCTAAGAGTACTCCTTCTTCTATTTATTAGAACTTGTTCTATTTTGCTAACTTATCCACCTTCAGAATAACTGGATTTAGTAACTGTTTAGACCTTTTGAAGAACAAGAAAAATAGGAAGTTATGTTAAAGGAATGTAGACATCTCTTATTCATGGTGGGTTTTTGGTTCAGTTTTGGAGCAGCCATCAGCTTCACTTAAGGAAGACACAGGGATAATCTTTGTCTTTATTTTGGGGAAGGGGCAGGACAGTTATCTTGAGGCTACTCCAGCCCAACCCAGATGCTCTGGTCAGTTTGAGCCTTGTAATATCTCAGGCTGGGAAGAGTAGATCTTGGGCCAACTTCCACATCACCCACAAATCTGAGGATATGGAACCAGGTGGGCCAGTCAAAGGATTTCGACTTGGGTTTCACAGGAAGGAGCTATGTCATCGAACCCCGTTCATGGTCAAGGATCAGAAAGTGCCTTCAGCATGAAGTGAAGCTTTTTAGTGTGAAGCTTTTTAGTATAAGGCCCACTTGGAGTGCCAAGCCTTGATGATGTTCCTTTAATCCACCCCAGATCTGGATGACACATTCTCAGGTACTTTCATTCCTTTTTAAAATTACAGTTACGGGATAACAATGGGATCCATTACTAACAGGTCAGAGGCTGGAGAGTACTGTGTAATGTCTGCACAAGACTCGTCTTTAAAAGTCTGAATTAGCATGGCTTTTGGAACACTGCGAAAACTATCATAAAAGTTCACCTTCAGCAAGTGGTGATGGTGTGCCAGGTCCCAGCACACTGCAAGCATTATTCTGTAGTATTCCCCAACCACCCTATGAGCTGGAAATTATTACACCTATTTTATAGGTAAAAAAAATAAGAGGCTTGGTGAGGTTAAGTAACTTGCAATCACCTGTACAGCTACTAAATGGCAAAGCCTGGACTCCAACCCCAGGACCATGTGCCACATGTGGTCCTTAACCACTGGGCAGACTATTTTTAATGGTTCCTATGTCTTGGCCCTAGCCCTAGAAACATCCCTTGGACTTTTGCAAGAGGTTTCGTTATCACCATTTACATTCATGTATTTCTCTTCCACTAGAATGGAAGCTGTCAATAGACAGGAGCTGACCTGTGGGAAGCTTGCGTGCTTGTTTGTTTGTTTATTTATTATTTTAAATCCTCACCTGAGGATATTTTTACATTTACAGACAGAGTGGGAGGGGGGGGGAGAGAGAGAGAGAGAGAGAGAGAGAGAGAGAGAGAGAGAGACAGACATCGATGTGATAGAGACACATCAACTGGTTGCCACCCGCATGACCCCAACCAGGGCTGGGAACAAACCACAAACGAGGTACGTGCCCTTGGCTGAAATCAAACCAGGGACTCTGGTCTGTGGGCTGACGCTCTAACCACTGAGTCAAACTGGCCAGGGCTGGGAAGCTTTTAATAAACACTCCCTTGACAATAGTGCTTGGTGGTTCCGGAGGAAATAGGGGACTAAGTGTATTTTCCCTCCTTTCCTGATACAGCTACTTCACAGACCCAGTTGGCCTGGTGTCCTGCCCTGTCTGGCAGAGCAAGTGGTCCTGTGCTGTGATGAGTGGTCTGCCTGGAGCCAATTACAGGGGACAGTCTGGCTTATCTTATAAACCTTCTTAAGAGGGAGGGTATAGTCAGGAATGAGTGGATGAGGCTAATGGGAAAGAGGATATTAGCACCCTGCTAAGTAACCCTGCTGTGGCCCCAACAACCAGCATAGATATGGGGGTTTTCTGACGATATGATGAGTCACTTTACAAGAGAATTTTTTTCTTTGTTTTTTAATCCCTTGTGAGGCTCTGAAGTGGTAAGGTGTACCCAGGCAGGTCCACTGCAAATCAAAGGGGATGGGAAAAGAAGGAAGGAGCACCAAGAATTATTATATTTACTCCTTGTGGGAAGAGCTATGCCAGAAGATAGCAGATGCTCAATGAAACCTTGCTTCTTTTTCCTGAAAAACAGTCTGAGAAACACATGGCTGGGTCCTCTTGACTTTACCCAGCTGCAGACTGTACTATCTATAGCAAAACCACATGGCAGGGTGGTAGGAGTGGATCCACAGCTGCCACATAAAGCCCAGAATTTAAACACAGAGCAACTCAGCAGCCAACTGTTGGGCTAAAACAGAAGCTGAGTTTCTAAGAAGAAAACATCTTTTTTTTTTTTTTTATCCTCACCCGAGGACATTTTTCCATTTTTTGTTCAGGTAGAGTAGGGGGGGGCAGAGAGAGAGAAACATCGATGTGAAAGGGACACATCGAGTGGCTGCCACCCGCACGACCGACCAGGGCCGGGGACAAACTGCAACCGAGGTACATGCCCTTAGCGGGAACCAAACCCGGGTCTCTCAGGACCGCAGGCCGATGCTCTAACCGCTGAGCCAAACCAGCCAGGGCGAAGAAAACATCTTTTAAGTCAGAAATATTTAGTCAGAATTCTGAACTCACCTGCCCATTCCCCACTGATTAACCAAGAACCCAAGAGGAGGCTTGAATGAGGCTTGAATGGTAGAGACAGCACATATGTGACTCCGCTAGAACCAACAAGCCACCCTCCCTCACAATCTATAGATGAAGAATTTATTAATAAAAGGCTACTGCTCCTCCATTGCATTTTCTTGTCTGTTACGCTGCATTTCACATTCCAGAAGCAAGTCCTCCTTCTGCAAGTTCCACATCCATGCAGGGGTTGAGGACTGATTTCTCCTTGTCCAAACCTTGGTAAGGCCATGCCCAGCTAAGTGGTGCCAGATGGGCACACTAGGTCAGGTTGTGTCAGCCAGTCCAGGGGAATGTGCCCTGGCTGTCTGTGCCCATGACTGGCATTGGTGACAACTTGTACGCCCACCTCTAACTGGGAAGAGGACTTCCTCTACCTTTTAAGCAATGATGTTGGAGACCAAATGTCTCTGTCAAAGGCACATTCCCAATAAGCAATCCCTCTTCCTCATACCATTACATATGCATATATAAAAAGATCCTGCTATAGAAATTTAAAAAGAAAGGAAGAAAATTATTGTGATCTTCCAGATCCTTCTCTCTTTCCCACTGATCAACTTAACTGATGTCCTCAATTTGAAAATGAGGGAACAAGCTTTTCTCACCATCATACTCTTTCCACTTTACTGAATGTATGACCCACATCCTGATATGTCTCTAGGACAAAGATAAGGTCATCTGTCTCAATTGTGGGGCTAGAGCAGCCAGACTGCCTCTAATATTTCCCATTCTTCACGGGCAAGAGTGTTTGTGTGATAAAGACTGAAAATGGCAGATCTATAAGTAGTTAAGTTGATTGCTTAAGACTTGTTGGGCCCTGGCAGATGTGGCACAGTTAGTTGGAGCATCGTCCCATGCACCAATAGGTGGTGGGCTCGATTCCCAGTCAGGGCACATACCCAGATTTCAGGTTCAATCCCTAGTCGGGTGTGTGTGGGAGGCAGCCAACTGATGTTTCTCTCTCACATTGATGTTTCTCTCCCCCACCCCTTTCTCTCTCTGGAATTAAAGGGAAAAAAGACTTGTTGGGATTGAAGGATCTCCGAGGGCACTTGGAAATTCACACCTCAACCATCTGACCAGCTGGCTGACATTAGCCATTGCTTAAACCCTTGTAGAGATAAGAACATTCATTTATTCGTACAGCTCCTCCCAGAATTCAGGGCAAAGGATGGCCCAGAGCTCTCTGCATTCTCATTCCAGTGTTTTGATGTCTTTGGTGTCCTTATATTCTTCCTGGAAAAAAGTGCCTTCCTCTTTTGTCCCCATCCCCACCCCCACCCCACACCCCCAGAAGTCTCTTCCTATTTCTGCCCAAGAAATGAGTCCAGAGGGAAGAATCCTGTTCCTTCTCTTCTGATAAAAAATGAAATTGTTTTCTCTTCCTTCTGAGTAACCAGGGTGGGTTGGACCAGAGCCTACTTTTATCTTCTTGAAAGAATGGGACTTCCTGCCCTGATTCAGAACCAAAGATGTTTAGCCTATGATCCAGATGTAGTCTTGTCTTTTCTGAGATAAGGTGGCCTCTGCTTTTAATCTTCTAGCGTCTCCATCCCAGTCATGTAGCCTGTGCCGTTGCCCAAGTCCTCTTTACCAGCCTCAAGAAAAATCCTGACATTATAACAGTTGTTGGCTTTGCCACATCAGCTGTCTCGTAACTGGGCCAACGTGCCCTGCTGTTCTCTGCTGTTCTCAGCTCTTCTTTCCTCTAGAGCTGAGCCCCAGAGGCTGTAGCCCTGGGTCTCCCACCAATTCCTACCCCCTCTGCAATCTGGGCTGGGCTTTCTGAGTTTCCTCATTAGCATCTCTTTCCACTCTCACTGGTTCCTGCTTCTGGGCTCTGACACCAGTTCTCAGGCTGAAAACTTCAACCTTGAAAACTTGACAGAAAGCCTAAGGATGGCATGTTGTAGCAGGTTTAGAGTTATTTGGGGGTGCTGTCAGTAAGCCAGGTTAGAATGAAGTAAAGAACTTTTTCTAGAGTTGGGACCATGGTGGTCAAGATGGTCAGTCACAGCTTGATAACTCCCTGTAACCATAACCCCGCAGCTTGCTACCTGGGGGAAGTTCCTGCCAGAAAGGGCTCTATTGACATGTCAGAAAATAGGACAGATGCTTAAGCAGCAGGTTTCTTGGTGGTGCAAACGGTGACATCCAGTGGCCTTTAAGGCAAACCCCAGGTATGCAGTCCCAGGTAGAGGCACCCAGCTATTCAGCAGTCTCCCTCCACCAGCAACCTCAGGGCACATGGAGATAGCACAGGCACCCAAAGATTCCAGCCAAGGCCTGGTTTGCTTGGCCCAAACCAGAGTGTCTTTTCTAACACTATGTGAAGTATTTCCCCAAGTGTGAAGCATCTTGTGGGGTTCAGTTAACTTCCATCTACCTTGTGTGCTGGGATCCCCACAACAACCCTGTGAGATGGGCAAGGGGGGTTGTTCTTAACCCCATTTAAGAGATGAAGAAAATGATGTTTAAAGAGGAGAAGGGAAAGCTCAAGGTCACATAGTAGGGTGAGGTGGGAGGGGCTGGGATTAAACCCTAGGCCCCCTGATTCCTGGTTCAGTACTCAATCCACTAAGCCACACCCAAGACTTCCAGAAGCATTGGGACTAGGGTGTCCCAGAAGATAGGACTTCCCAGCAATGTCCACACCTGGCCAAAGCAAGCACACCATGCAGAAGCATCCTCACACCCATTACAGACAGCTGCCCAACCTCCTTCAGCAGAGATACGGCGCAAGCCTCCTCCACTGACACTGTGCTTGCAAAACACAAACCTCGGCCCTTCCAACAGCCAACCAACAAGCCCTGGCAGAAGCTAAGGTTCAGGACATGCCTGATTTCATCCAACATAACACCGGGACCACAGAGCCAGACGCCACCTAGGCCAACCTCAGCAGCAAGCACGCTACCCTGCTCAGAACACCTTCCACTCTCCTTTCTCATCAAGGCAACAATCTACCTGGGTTTGGGCTCTTTCTGATCATTTGTGCTAGAAAGTTTCTGACCCTTATCCATCTCTAGACTCAATCTTCTTCCCTGGCTCTGTATTTCACATGCCAGTGAATCAGCCAGCTCTCAAGCAGGAACCTTTTTTTCTCCCACCTCTTGGGGCCTATTGACTCTCCCACCAACATCAATCATTCAGTGGTATCTACAAATGCATCATTCTGCCACCTGAGCAGTAGATATTATGGGCCCAAGCTTGGGACCAATACTCCTCCTGTTCCCACTTGCTGAACTCCCATTCCACGTATCCAAAGTTCCTTGGGAAGGAAGGGGTGGCAAGCAGCTAGCTGGGCGATGAAAGTGTTTATCATTCAGTGGGAAGGGAAGGCCGGCCGTGCAAAGAATGGAGTCTGAGGCAGGGTGGTCAAGAGCCCCCGGCCTCCCACACAAGCTCAGGCCCATCCTCTAGAAGTGAGGAAACAGCAGGGAGATTACCTCGGTTACAGATACTGCAGAAGTTGCTGGGCCCCTCACTGTGCTTCTTCAGGTGGTCTGCCATGTACGCTGCCCGCAAGTACTTCCCACACACCTGGCAGGGCACTTTGTCTTCATGACAGGCCAGGTGGGAGCGCAGGCGATCTCGGGTGGCAAAAGAAGCATTGCAGGTCTGAGGGCAGAAAGGAAAACAGGAGGAGGTGAAACCTGGCATTCCACACCTGACTCCTCATCAAGCACATAGTGAAGCAGAACCATTTCTGGCCAACACGTTTGACTCCCTGTACAGAATGCTTTAGAATGGGGGCCAGACTTTCTCCCCAATATGCCAACTAGCTGCTCTAATTTCCCACATGGGACACCTGGGCTGGAATTCTTGGTTCCAATGACTACCACAACATGTCACACCAAGTTCTATGCTCCCCTACAAAATGAAGATTAGGTATTTGTTCATTTGTAAACATTAAGAATTGACATCAGGCCCTGGCCGGTTTGGCTCAGTGGTTGGAGCATTGGCCTGCGGACCAGAGAGTCCTGGGTTTGGTTCCCACTAGGGGCATGTACCAAAAAAAGAATTGACATCAGTTGCATTGACTATAAGGGAATTTACGGAAGAGTTATTGGCATATAAACAGACCAGTTTTCCTGTTATCCATCCTAGGTTTCCCTAGTTGCTTTATACAAAGAATTCATTTATTTACTTTATTCAAAAGTGACATTAGTCTTGGTCACAGGGAAATGTAAAGGAAAGGCAGGACAAAGCAGAGATTACTCTTCATATTCTCATGAATTTGTATTGAAAAAGCAGCTCATAAAATGATAGTGTCAATTCTGCCAACGTGAGAATGAGCAGACAGAAAGCAGGCCAGAGGCTTTGGGAGCATTTGAGAAATGTTAAGTTGCAGAAGTGCTGGTAATAACAAGGAAGGTGATACTACCCTGCATCGATTGAGCATTCATTCTGTGCCAGGCAGGCACCATGCTTAGCCTTTTCGAGGCACTTACTCATGCAGTCCATCCTTATAGCAGCCCTCTGGGCAGGCTGTGTTATCACCTTCCAAGAATGTGATCATAGAAAGTTGTGCTGTGACCACCAACTCACAGCCAGGTCCCAGGGGCGGATCACTAAGGCAATGAAGGTCAGCAGCCATACCCTTGGGAAGGGAAGGTCCAAGACCCAGGCATTTCCTGTGCCTAGGACCTGACTCAGTCTCAGTCCCTGATCTCCCAACACCCTTTCCTCAGCTGGGGCTTGTACAGGCACCCAGCCTTGGAGGTCACGGAATGTCAGGAAAGCCCTCAGGAGAGTACATTATGGTGACTTTCAAGCTATTTTGGTTCTATGAAGGTGTTTCAGGGGTTCTAGTCAAGTTTGACTCATTTCACTTTGTGCATGTTTACTGTTTTAGAACTGCAAGAGAAAGCAACATTTACCTTTAAGTGCATCACAGATATAATGTTAACCTACTTGCAGGCCTGCCACCCTGTTAACTTGCTAGAATGGAGATACTCCTACCGTGTCTGTTTAACAGACGCATATCCTGAGATCCCAAGACCTCAAGGGAAGTGTCAGAACAGTCACCACATAGTTATCTATCTCCTTACTGTACAATCAAAAGCAAGAACAAACCCATGCAACACTGGAGGTAGAAGAGGCCACTGTTGCTACCTCAATCCCAAATGTTCGTGTGCATCAGGACAGGCCTTGCTGTTCTGTTGTTACACATTTGAACAGAACAATTTATACTAATAAAATACTGCTTTTATTTGTTTTACATATTGAGTTTATTCATTTGATAAATGAGGAAGCTGAATTTAGAAAGTGATTTGCCCAAAGCACATAATTCAGCTGCTAGAGAAAGCAGCAGTCTAAATGCCCTGCCATGCCAGACCAGTGTCCTACCAATCCATCCAGCTACCCTGGGCTTCTGGTCCTCCCTGATTTACTGCTGGGCAGATGGAGGCCCTGAGAGGATATGGGACAGCTGGCTGTGAGCAGCCCCTGAGCCTGTGCTCTTGCCATTTCTAGGCTCAGTAGAGGTCGTTTCTGGTCCTTGGAAGGTGCTAATACTTTTTTTCTTCAATCCTCACCCAAGGACATTTTTTTTCTTTTCTATTTATCTTCAGACAGAGAGGGAGGTAGGGAGGGAGGGAGGGAGGAAAGGAGAGAGAGACACACACACACATTGACTGGTTGCCTCCCACACGACTCCGACCAGGGCCAGGGACCAAACCACAACTGAAGTACAAGCCCTTGACCGGAATCTAATCCACGACTCATTGGTCCGCAGGCTGACGTGCTAACCACTAAGCAAAACCGGCCAGGGCAGTGCTGATACTTTTTAACAGTGTACTTGGTAGCCAGGACTCCTCTGACAGGGAGAGATGACAGGACTGTGCAGGGAAACTCAAACACTTAGGTGCCTCAGAAAGCATCACCGGTACTTGGTCTCATGGCCACGGTGGGCCCCCACCTCAGTCTGGAACCTCATGACCCAATTATCACAGTATGTGTATGGTGTCGGTGGTGAAGGTGTGTAACTGAATTTCTACCTAGCCCACCAGCCTATGAATCAGAACAAGGGCTGCCATAAACACCCTCAGGAGAGTGCACCTATCCATTTATCCACAGTCAAGAGCCAGCTTTGCCAGCTGGTCACCTAACTACCACCCCTCCAATGATGAGAAGCAGTGTGGCCTATGCTTCAGAACTCAAAGGAACCAACATGGACCAGGTGTGAGAAAATGCAGCTGAAAGCACACATTGAGAATTCTGTCTCCCACGTTCCCTTGGAGAGGGTGCCACTAGAGAGATATGAAAGAGATGCCTTGTTTCTCTTGCCTGCCTTCTTTAGGGATCTGTCCTTTAAAGTACTGCCTGTCATACTTTGCTACCTAAAAATAATGGACAGCCCAACCTCGATTATCCACAAATGGATTATCCATCTGGAGGATTAGCCAAACAAAATTAAAATCCCAGACCAGGCTGACTTCCCCACCTCATCCTCCACTATCTCTCAAGGAATGAAAACTAACTTTAACCTGAGCAAACATAAGTAGGAATGTAAATCTGCTGCTGAGAAGAAAACCACAAACACAACAGAAACTTTCACTGTGTTACAAAACCAAACTGAAGTGATTGTCGGCTTTTCTGTGCCAAAATTGACCCTTCATAGTTGAGTCCCCAGAGTTTTCTGGGGAAAATCTTGAAAATGTATGAGTCTGAGTCTAGACCTGCCAGAAGTTCTGAGAACACAGGACATAAAGAGGCTGGTCACACAACCCAGGAGAGAAGGGACATAGAAGAGTGGCTGAGATATATCAGCCAAAAGAGGGAGACATAGCAAACCTCCTAGAACCTCCATGCTGGGGCCACTCAGGGGAAAGGCACTCCCCTTCCAGGAGACAGGGAGAAGGCAGAGGGACCGCGAAGGGACAAGAGTGAGCCTGCAGAAGCATTATCTGATTGCTGGTGGTGCTCAGCATAGCCACCCTGCCCACAGCCCTGTGCTTCAGCAGCCTGCTACTGTTAAGCACATACGCCAGGTCCCAACCCAGCTAACATGAGCTTGGGTCACCTCTGCTCATCACCTCTCCACACTAAGCCCCTTCATGCTCCCTTCTCTCCCCTGCCAATTTCTCCCCACCCAGACTTCTTAAATCTTTTCTTCCTAAGGGTTGAGCAGCTCAGAAATGGAGCCCAAATGATACCAGGGACACTAATGCACCCCTGACCTTTGAAGTCTGCCAGCCTCAGGATGTCATAAGCAGTCTAACCACAGCCCTGGAAAAAGTCTAAGGGCAATGTGTGGAGACCCAGCACCACAGGCCTTGCTGGTCCCCTTCTTCTTCTTGAGGGTGTCAGCTCCTTTATTCCCACCTCTATTCATTCCTTCTCTAATGAACCACCCCTCCAGCCCAAGCCACCCCAGTAGCCCCTGAGAAGTGGGGCCACTGGAAGTAATGGGGAGTGCAGTCTCAGCTGCTCTAGCTTCTCAGCTTCAGGCTAAGTTCCAATGTGGGAAATATCCTAGCCCACTGCACTCATAGATGCAGCAGTACCTGGGCCAACTGGGCCAGTTAAGGACACTCAGGCCCAGGCCTGAGGAGACTTGTGTAACACTGCCAAGCCTGAGGGTTCATGCTCTGACATTCGGTTGGCCTTTTCACTCAAGCTGTGGCACCAGCCTCAGTAACTGGCCCCTTCTGTCCTCTGTGACATCAGGAGGGGCTGAGAGGTACATGCCCAGCTTTGCCAGGGCCCCAAGGAACCAACTCCCATCTCTTCACCTCTGAGACTTTCAGAATACACACCACGCAAAACAGATTCCCCTGCTGGTTAACCAAGCCCAGGCACACCTGACTGGCCAGCCCAGCACATGAGAGCCAGCATGTCTTTACCTGCTGGGTCATCATTAGAGGAGTTCTGGCTATGGGTTGGAGGCCGGGCCAGCAGGTCTGTGAGTGCTTGTTGGAGTGGGCTTGTACACCCAGGGACAATGATGTCAGTGTTATGACACAAACCAAGGACAAAACACACAAAGCCTCAAATGTTAGAATTAAAACTTTTATCGTCACTCCTATTATCCCCGCAAAGCCTGCGGGGGCTAAAGGGCATACCACCGGGATCCAAGAGGGAGAGTCTACATACATCTGCTTTATCAGCCCCCAAAGCCATATATTGGGGTGACCCGATATAAAGCTATTGGTTAGTCTAGTTCCTGAGCAGACCTGCTAATAAACCTCAAAAACACAAAAGTCTAATTCATTAGCCAGAAAAGAAAGCAGGACCTGTCTGAGTGGTAAGGGAAGAGGAGGGCAGTGCGGGTTGACCTAGTTGAAGTTGTACCAGAGTCTCCTCTGGAGGGGCATTCACTCCCAGGGTGGGGGGAGGGGTGGCCAGGCCCCATTCTAGAAAACCCCTGCCTTAGGGAAGGTGATGCCAAGAGAGGGGAAGCATAGAAGCCAGTGGCTTAGTTCCCAGGAATGTACCAACCTCTAAAATCATCCAGGCAAGGATAGACACCCAGGGGTACCTAGAGCCTGGTGGGGGTACCAAGGAGCTTCTTGCTATCCCCATTTGGGGTCCCTGAGCTGGGAAAGACTCCACGTCACCCTGGCAGAAGCAAGGCATGGTGGATGGGAACCACTCTGCTGGCCTCTCCCAAAAGCAAGGGTCTCAGAGCAACCGCCACTCCCATTCCCTCCACAGAAAACCCTCTCAGGGAGGCCAGGCTAGCCTACAGGCCACTGGGGAAAGGCCCGGCTGCCCTCTGGGGCGGTCCAGCCCTGCCTCAGATATCCCGGAGGGGCTGGGCAGAAGAGAGCGTTGCTGGAGTGTGCTGGGCCCAGGTTTTCAAGGGCGGGGAATGATTTTTTTAGAGAAAGGGAAAAGGCGGTGTCAGGAACCGAATGGGACGACCTCCACAAAGCAGGCTGGGCAAAGTCCCATGATGGCAGGTCGCTAGGAAGAGATTCCAGGGGCGGCAGGCCGCTGCTGCTCCCAACCCACACCTGGAAAAAGGGCAGAGAGTGCAGGTTACCCCCCCAGGCCACCGGGCTCGGCCCCACTGCCCTCTGGGCTCCTCCTACTCTACCAGGCTGCTCAGAAAACTACCTGGGAGAGTCAGAATGTGCTCTGTGATGAGAAAATCAGAGACAGAGAGAAGGCAATGAGGCACAGATGTATCCCAGCAGCCCCACCCCTGGTTATTGTCCTCAGGAGAGACCACCTAGCCTGGCTTATGTGAACACCATTCACACCTGGCCCCTGGGGGCTCTTTGGCCTACCTACAACACTTCCATCCCTCTCTACAGGTCTCCCTGAACCCTCCCTCCTTGCCACCAACAGGAAGAGAAGCAGGTTACCCTACCAGAGGCTGCAGTAAGCACTTCACAACTCTGGCTCCCCCTCCAATTTTAGGAACTTGGCACAGGAGAGGGGAGGTAACCAGGGAGAAGAGAGAGGTGTGTTTTCCATCTACACAGGAATGCTCAGTGACCGAGAGGAAACTCAAGCTTCTGGGTGCCACAGAGCCCCAGATATTGTTCAAGTAGACAAACCAAAGGTGAGAATCCTGCCCAGCCTTCCCTACCTACTGCTACACAAAGAGCTCACAGGAGAGTAAACCACCTTGCTCTCCAGTCCTCAGAAGGTTTAAACAGGTGCCAATGCTTGGAGATAAGACCACCCACCCTCTCCACCCTCGCCACTCCCTGCTGCCTTGTGCCCTAACCTGAGGGGACCCAGAAGGAGCTCCAACTTGGTCAGGCTACCTGGCAGACAAGGGGAAAAGTTGTTGGCTGGACCACCAGGAGCCCTTTACAAACCCTTCCCTCCCCATGGTGGCCCCTGCCAACTGCTGAGAACCAGAAGCCAGGCACAGTGGGGTGCCAGTGCCCCCAGGACAGCACTTATGCAATGTGACCCACCATCCACAGAGCTGGCTAACAACGGGAAAGGAAAGCTAAGCAACATAGGAAAGATGGAGACAGGGTGGGAACCAGGACCCAACAACCAGGAAGGAGGGGACATCAGCAGTGGGGGGGAGGGGGCCAGGGGGAAGAACAAAGAAGAGCAGACGGAGGGTGGAGGGACAGAGGAGGAGGTGTGCAAAGCGGTGGTCAGTCAGCCCACCCAGCACACACATCAGCTGGCTCACGGCTGGGCTGTGAGAACAAGCAGCATTCTCTTTGAGCCCAGTTCTGCCCTGGCCCGACCCCTACCTGACACTTGTGAGGCCGCTCAGAAGTGTGCACCTGCTTGATATGTCCGTTCAAGTGATCAGGCCTGGAAAAGAGAGAACCAAGACAGACTTTAAAATAAGACCTCACAAAATGGGGCCACACTCTTGTCCAGACCCCACACACACACCCGCACTGCTGGAGAGTACTCCCTCTCCCCCACCCCAGCATGACAAAGACAGTCACCATCCAGCTCTGGTTCCACAGGCCCAGGCCTCTCTAGAGATAAGGGAAGTGAGTGTTTGTCTCTGACCTTGCCTACCCACTTCCCCCCATCAGAAACTCAATGATTTCTAGGACCCGAGGAGGTGGTTTTAGAATAAGACAGGACTGCCTTGCTGCAGCTTTTCCGGGAGGGGGTATGTGTGATTTATTATCCAGACTAAAGCCCCTTAGAAACTGTGTATTCCCCTCCCCCAGCCTCTCCAGCCGTGGCAGCCAATGAATGCCACCCAGATGGAATTCAGTCCCCAGAGGCCAAGGGATGGAGCCTTAAGTCCCCAGCTGGGCTGGTAAGCCAGATGCCCGCCAGAGCAGGTGGGCAGGGGTTGCCTGACCGGTAAGACTGGTTCCTGATTGGGGCCCCTTTGAGGGAATTCTCCATCCCTAGGTTCCACACACAAGGTCCTCAGTATCCAGGCAAGTTAAAACCAGCTTTTATTCTGGATATTCTCTTAAGAGAGAAACAAAACAACCCTCCGCTCCCAGACAAGTACTCAGTTCCCTATCAGGATCACTAAAAAGTGAATATAAAAAGACATCCTGCCCCCCCCAACCCCCCTTCCTCTATGTCCTGAGAACATAAAGGGTACCTGTGAGTTCATTTAGGCTCTGGAGCCACCAGGTCAGAGCTGATCAAAAATTTTGGTGTTAGGAAGAGACTCTGAGTGCCAAGTTCTGTGCCCCATGATCCCAGGGGGCTGTGAGGAGCAAAGCTGGAGTTGATTGAGCTACCATTGCCAGTGCTGTGTGCTGGGGGATTTGGAGGCACAGGAGTGTAAGGAGTCCGAGGTGCACTTGTTTCTGTTTCAGTGTCTCCCTCGGCAGCCATTCAAGCGGGGAAAGTCGCTGGAGGAGCCCAGCCTCCCGCCCCCAGAGGGGGCCCCACGCCTGGTGCCGGAAACACAAAGGGAGCCCAGGGAGAAGAATGGTGAGGCCCAGTGGCTGTGGCCTGAAGAATCCAGGCCCCTTCCCACCAGGCCCCAAGGAAGAGAGGCAGTAGAGCACACCTAGTGCCAGAGAACTTCCCTACGGGAAGAGAAAGCAGCTTCTTGGCCACACCATCTCAAAAGCTGAGCCTTTAAAACAGTCCCCAAACTAGACATGCCTCTACAAGGTCAAGTGACCCACACACTCCCAGATCTTGGCAAGGAGCTGTCCCATGAGTGAGGAATAGGACAGGTCATGGTGGGGAGCACCATTTCTCACCTGGAGAAGCCTTTCCCACAGCTCTGGCAGATGTAGGGCTTGCCCACAGACCCATCGTGGGACCGCACATGGTAGGACATGCGATCTTTTCTCTTGAACCTCAGCCCACACACAGGGCAGGAATAGGGCTTCTCCCCCGAGTGAGAAAGCTTGTGCCGATTGAGATGGTACACATCACGGAAGATCTTGCCGCAGATCTCACATGCCACCTGCTTCCTGGTCCGGCTCCTCTTTCTGGGCCCATCGGGGTCCTCAGAGATGGGTAGCCCATTCTCACCCAGCCTCGGAGGAGGAAGGTCGATGTAGCCCAGTTGGAGGCTGGTGACACCATGCTGGGCCTCATGCTGCCGGAGCCGGTTGGCATCAGTGAACACCTTTCCACACAGGCCACATGGAAGGATGCCTGCCTCCCTCAGGCCCCCTGGGGACCCAAACATTGAGTCCAGCAGGTTGGCCTTCCTTGGGCGGCCCCGGCCTCGTTTCCCAGTCAGGGGAGGGGCACTGGATGCCACATTGGGGAATGGGGAAGTCAGCAGTTGAGGGGACAGGGGTCCAGCCACCATGGGCAAGCGGTCCACCCCAGGTAACACAGGCAGGGAGGCTTGACTGGCAATGGCTGCACCAGCTGCCCGAGCTGCCTCCTCCTCGGGCTGCATGCTGCCTGCGATGCCATTGCTGTTGGCTGCCAAGGCTGCCCCGTTGGTCATGTCCAAAGGGAAGCCCAAGTCCGAGGTCCCAGGAGGACGAAAGAGCATGATGTCAGCCCGGGCAGGGGGCACCAGGATCTGCACATTGGACTGTTTGATGACTTCCTGGCAGATCTCAATGACCGACCTCATCAGCAGGAACTTGGCAGCCGTCATGAGCTCGGGGAAGCTCTCCAGGCGAACCACGATGCGAGAAGTGTAGGCGAAGTCCAGGATGTCCCCGAACACCTTTGAGCTGATGGTGTGCATCTCCAGCTCCCGGCTGCCCCCAGCCCCACTGCCCGGGGCCGCCGCTGCACCCCCCACATCAGCGGGACCCCCGTCCGCAGCTCCGCCATCACCCAACTGGGCGCTGAACACTGACTCAAAGTACTCGCTGCAGGCGGCCAGCACGGCGCGGTGCGCTGGAAAGCTCTCGTCTCCCACCCGCAGGAGCACGTCGCAGAAGCGCCCGCCGTTTTTGCGCTGCTGGTTCAGGTTGTGCAGCATCTCGGTGCTGTGCCTGCTCACCTGGTAGGTGTAGCAGCCCGACGGGCCGCAGGAAGCGTCGTTCACCCGCTCCATGGCCGCCGCCCCCTCCCCACAAAACGGGCCGCGGCTCTTGCCCGCCCCCCTCCCTTCCCCTAGGCAGCGACAAGAGGGGCACAGCGGACGTGTCTACACTCCCCACACGTGCCGGCCCCGGGCTCTATAGTCTCGCAGGTGCGCCGAGCGCACACGCCCCCTGCCCGGATCGTACTATCTAGACTGCAGGGCGCACCACCCCCCACATAGCGGCCCCTACCACTGCTGGATTACGCACTCCTCTCTCCTCTCCGCCCGCCTGCCTCCCCTTCTCGATCTACCTCCGGGGGTAACAGAGCAAAGAGGTGCGCCCCTCCTGCAAACGCGCCTGCTACCTCCCCTCCCGCCCGCCAGGCGGCGCCGGCGTGCAGCCAACAGGGGCGCGCGCGCGGGGAGGAGGAGGGGTCTGCCGCGCAGGCGCGCGCGCGCGCCGCGGCTTTTCCCGGGCCCGCTGGGGGCGCGCGCTGCGTCCCCTGCAAAGCGCGAGCCGGGGCGGGGGCGCCGGAGCAGAGGAAACAAAAGGCGAAGGCGGCGGCGGTGGCAGGGCGCGCACTGGAGCGGCAGCACGGGCTGGGTTCCGAAGCCTGGAGGGCGGAGGAGGCGGCGAAGGCTGGAGCGGGCAGGCGGCGGCAGCGGCGGCGGCGGCGGCAGGGTGGGCCCTTCCCCGGGCCGGCCGAAGGCGGCGGCGAGCTGCGGCCCCGGGCTCCGTGTGTTCGGAGCGGAGGAAAGATGGCAGCGGCTGCACTTCCTCTTGCACTTTCACCCCTGGGGGGAGGAGAAGGAGGGGGCGATACCAACAACACCCCCCCCTCTCGCTTGCAGGAAAAAAAAAAGAAACGGCGAGCTTAGTGTGGGGGGCCCCCCGGCGCCCCCGGCCCTGCACGTGCGCACCCAGATCCCTGGCACCGGCCGCCCGGCGCTGCAAACTTTCCACTTTCTTTGTGCCGAGCGCCCCCCCCTCACCGAGCCGAGGATGCACGTCCCCCCTTCCCTATTTATACAACCCCCCCGCGGCTCCGCTCCCCCCGCTTCCTGCCCCCCCTCCCCATTCTCCAGCTCCGCCAATGCTAGCGCAGCTGAGCCCCCGTCGGGCCCCCGCCTCCCCACCCCACCCGCGGGGCCAGGGGCTGCAGTCTCAGCCCCCCCGGACCAATGCAAACGAAGCGCCAAGCCAGCAAACCAGGTCCCACTGCCCCTCCCTCCCCGCCGAGAGTGGCGGCGTGCAGACGGGGCGGGGGTAGGTGGACGAAGGGGTGCAGATCTGGTCCCCCAGCCTCAGCTTTCTACGTGCACCAGTAAGTGAGGCGGGCTTCGGCTACCGTTCAAAGCCCACCTTTGATGCGCGAAATAATCCAGAAGTCGCCTGCCGACCACCTTTCCGCTCCCAACCCTAGAGAGCCCGGGGTCCTTGTTGGGGGCAGGCCGAAACTCCGGAGCTGCCTCTGCACCCTAGCGCACCGACCAATGCAAAGGGGCTGCGTACTCGAGAGCTGGGGAGAAGAGGCCATCGTCCAGCCTCTGCCCTAAATCACACGCCCAGCCTTGTGCCCCGGGGAGCGGATAGTTAACAGCTCAGGGAGGCAACAACATAGAGAGGCAAGGGCGATGGACAGGAGCAGGGATCCGCGCGCTCCCCAGCAGCCCCTAGAGAAGTGAAGGTAGTGGAGGGTCTGGGGAGCGCCTTTCAGCCTCTTGAGGCCGGGAGCATCCCCAGCGCTCGGGCCATAGGCCCCGCCGGCACGCCTGGGCGCTTTGTCCCCGGTTGGCCCGAGGATGATGCCGCGCGCAGGTTAGACACCGAGGTTCGCCTGCCGGGGAAACGCGACCGCCACCCGGCAGCCTGACTTGGAACTCTGGGCTGCAGGCACCGCGTGTGCGGGCGGGAAGTTCCCACAGTTGCAAAGAAGGAGCGAAGTATGTGTTCCAAACTTTCCACGGTTCCAAACTCTAAACTGAGCGCTTCCATTAAGAGAAGGGGGTGGGGGTAGAGGGGAAGCATTCTGGGTATTAGCCTGCAAATGTACGGGCCTGGCTTCCAGCTCCACATGGGATTCCCACCGCCGCGTGCCTTCCCAGCGCCAAGCCATGCGTGCCTTGGGGGCTTCGGCTCGTGGCACCGCGGGAGGACCCGAGTTCGAATTCCAGAACTCCGCTCTCTGGTTATGTGTTCTGGTACCAGGCAGTTGGCTTCTCAGAGCCTCTCGGTTAAACAGTTTTCCTAATATGTACACCGGGGACGGCAGCACCTGTCTCAGGAAGTGATGAACACCTAATTTGGGGCTGGGTCTCTCTTCTTACACACCTCAGCCCTTTCTAGGGTGTAGTAGGTGCCAAATGTCTGTTGGAGAGAGGGAAAAAAAATGAAGCTTAGAGACTTGAAAGTTCCTGGACGGGGAACCAGGATATTTGTGTTTGTTCTAAGGTAAAACTAGCTGTCCCCTTGGGCTAGTGCCTTAACCTCCCTGAGCCAGAGCTCAGCAATTCTTGGGTGGATTCCGAAACCGGTAATTTTTTGTGTTCCAGGGAGCAGCCACAAACAAAAAGATGAAAAGGATCTGATTATTGAGTGCCTAAGCTATATTCACATACTCTCTCCAAGGCAGACAGCTATTTCCATTTTATCACTTAAGAAACAGAAATGGGTGACTTGCCCAAGTACACAGATAGTGGGAGAGAAAAGAATCCAGCCGGTTAACCTGAGTAAGCCCCTTCCTTACCCGTGGCTTCTGAACCCCCTTTTTGGCTCCTCATGAAGCAAAGAACCGGCTTTAATCTGGTGTGCTTAGAAAAAGATGCTGTGACCCGGTTCACCCTATGAAGAAAGTGCACAGTGCTCTCAAAACCTTCATCCACAGTGCTGAGGAAAATGGGATATACATGAGCCCCGTTTTGCAGATTGGAACCCTGAGGTTGAGGAAACTTGAGTGAGTGGCCTAGGATGCCACCATGGCTATACACCCAGAGACAAATCCAGATTCCAGTTCTGATTCTAGCTGCATGTCACCTTGCCAGTATAATTGTATGGGAGACCTGTAATGATCTCTCAAGTTCATCCATAACTCCACCTTCAGTCTTGTCCAACTCTTGGGCTTCCAGGATTCTATTCTGTAAGTTCAGGCTACAAAGCATGCTTAGGGACACACTTTTTTTTGGGGGGGGGGGGATAGTTGAGGTGAAATTCACATGAAATTTAACCATTTTAGTGTGTAATTCAGTAGCCCGTATTATATTCACAATATGATACAAGCAATACCTCTTGCAGGTTTCAAAACTTTTTTTTTTTTTAATCCTCACCTGAGGACATTTTTCCATTTTTTGTACAGATAGAGTAGGAGGGAGAGAGAGAAACATCCACGTGAAAGGGACACATCGAGTGGCTGCCACCCGCACGACCAACCAGGACCGGGGACAAACTGCAAACGAGGTACATGCCCTTAGCGGGAACCGAACCCGGGTCTCTCCTGACCACAGGCCGACGCTCTAACCGCTGAGCCAAACTGGCCAGGGCTCAAAACATTTTTTTTTACCTCCAAAGAAAACTGTGTACTCACTAGGCAGTCATTCCCCAGTCCCCCCTTCCTCTGGCCCCTGGCAACCACCAGTCTACATTATGTCTTTATGGGTTTACCTGCTCTAGATATTTAATACAAATTAAGTCATGTAATATTTGAACTTTTGAGTCAGACTTATTTTACTTCCCATAATTTTTTCTTTTTCTTTTTTTTTATTCTCACCCGAGGACATTTTTTCAATATTTTGTTCGGATAGAGTGGGAGGGAGGAGAGAGAGAGAGAAACATCGACGTGAAAGGGACATATTGAGTGGCTGCCACCCACACGACCCAACCAGGGCCTGGGACAAATTGCAACTGAGGTACGTGCCCTTAGCAGGAACCGAACCCCGGGTCTCTCTGGACCACAGGCCAGTGCTCTAACCGCTGAGCCAAACCGGCCAGGGCACTTCCCATAATTTTTTCAAGGTATCAGTACTTCATTCCTTTATATGGCTAATCCTATTTCATGAGTATACCACCTTTCTTTATTCATCTATTCATGGCCTTTTGACTATTGTGAATAATGCTGCTATGAATATTCAAGTACAAGTATTTGTTTAAAGTACCAGTTTTCAATTCTCTTGGGTATATACCTACAAGTGGAGTTGCTGGAGCAAATGATAATGCTATGTTTAACCTTTTGAGGAGCTGCCAAACTGTTGAAAACATCAGCTGTATCGTTTTACATTCTTACCACTCAGGTGTTTTTATAAGTAATTTTAGAGCTAGTTAAACCTCTCATTTTATGAATGAACATGCTGAGGCCCAGAGAGGTTAAGTAACTTGTCTGAGGTCACACAGCAGGGCCCAGACTAGAACCAAACTTTCCTGAGTGTCTGGCCTTCCATCTACTGAGAGCTTTTCACCCTCCATCAAAAATCCAACTACCTGCCTGGGCATTTATTGATTTATTTGACAAACCTGTCCAGTGAGCAACTGAGTTAGCCATATTTATGAATTTTTCCCCCTCAACATCTGTTGCAAAAACTGACCGCCATGTTCCCAATTTTCAGGCTGCGCCTTGAAAAGATGCAGAGCTCACAATCTCTGTGTCTATCTCCTGATGCTGCCCTGACTGGCCCTCTTCTGTTGTCATGGAAACTACACACCTCTGTATTGGCATTGCACCAGCTGGACAAGGAACTGAGAGCATCCTTGTCTCCCAGGCTAAGTGGAACTGTCAAGATTATTCAGTCACTAGATCTGTATTTATTGAGCACATACTAGGCAACAGGTTTTTAAAGGTTATTTTTGTTTTAGGTGTTAGGAAAATAGCAATGAACAAGCTAGACTATGGACCATGCCCTCAAGGAGCCCACAGCTTTGAGGAGGAGACAGACCAAAAAAACAAGGCTTCTCCTGGTTCCCCTCCCCATTTCTTAAAATTCTCCCATCAAATCCCACTTCCCTTGGGGCATCCTGTCCAGGAGCCCAGATCTAAAAGATAGCTCCTCTCAGTTATTTCCTTTTCTTGCTCTCTTTTTATCGAGGTATGCTTGACATATAACATTATAATTGAAATATGACATTATATTAGTTTCAGGTATACACCATAATTCAATATTTATTAACTTTTCTTGATGGTAAAAGTGCTATGTGCATTGCAAAAAAAGTAGGAGATATATGAAAACACAAAGAAAAATAAAGATTCCTCTATAAGTTAATTACCAACTGTTAAACACCCCCAACATTTCCTTCTGGTCCTTTCCCCTTTCTTTTTTTTTTTTTTTTTTTTCTTTTTTTTTTTTTTATCCTCATCCGAGGATATTTTTCCATTTTTTGTACAGATAGAGTGGGAGGGAAAGAGAGGAAGGGAGAGAGAGACAGAAACATCGACGTGAAAGGACACATCGAGTGGCTGCCACCCGCACGACCAACCAGGGCCGGGGACAAACTGCAACCGAAGTACATGCCCTTAGCGGGAACTGAACCCGGGTCTCTCCGGACCACAGGCCGACGCTCTAACCGCTGAGCCAAACTGGCCAGGGCCCCCTTTCTTTTTTTTAAAATTTTTTTTTCTTTATTGATTTTTAGAGAGAGAGGAAGGGAGAGAGAGAGAGAGAGAAACCTCAATGAGTGAGAACATTGATTAGCCACCTCCTACATGCCCCTCACTGAGGATTGGGCCCACAACCTGGGCATGTGCCCTGACCAAGAATCAAACCGGCGACCTCTTAGTGCGTG
The DNA here is from genome assembly GCF_014108415.1 of Molossus molossus. NCBI lineage: Eukaryota > Metazoa > Chordata > Mammalia > Chiroptera > Molossidae > Molossus > Molossus molossus. Next base: position 19,961,650 of record NW_023425358.1, on the reverse strand, counting down.
GGTTGATGCTCAGTCACTGAACCACACCAGCCGGGCCCCCTGTCTACATATGTATAATGTTTTTATTTTTAACATAATTGGGTCCTGTTTTCTATACTACTTTACAATCTTGTCTCATAACAATGTATTTTCCTTCCAACATGATTCAAGTTCCCCAAGAACAGGGCACTGATAATAAGCGAACATTTTCTGAACACTAACTGGGCCAGCCATGGTACTAAAAGCGTCCTTGGTTTATCCTCTGTAATCCTAGAAATACCTACTCTGGGATTCTCATTTTACAGATGGGGAAGCTGAGGCATAACCAGATGAGAAAGGTAAAGAAAGGAAGGACCCAAAGCCTGTGGAAGAATAGCACCTGGACCTTCAGGTCTTCCCACAAACTGGGGCTAGCAGGCTTTGTTATGTGATTGGTCATGAGCCAGGGACCCAGCTGGAGACGGTAATGAAGGGAAGCATGGGAAAGGGACAACTTCCTTTCTACCAGACAACCAGAAACACCCCACTTGCCTTTATCAGGCTTGCTTAGAAAGCATGTGAAGCCAACACACCTCCCTTCTGACTCTCTTCAATGTTAGGCTGTGTTTGGCTTCCTTATAACAATAGTGACAAGATCGTTCATTTAGCAATACTTTCATCTCGTGCAGAAGCAGAGATCGGGGTTTGGAGACAGACAGACATGAGTTCAGGTTCCAGCACTGCCCCTTGCTGACAGTGGAGCTCTGGGTGAACTGTGCCAGAAGTTTACATAGTGCCCCTAACCTTCCTCTGAGAGTAGGATCATTGCCCCCTTTTTATAGGTCAGGTAACTGGGAAGTTAGGTGGTTCGTCCAAACCTGCACAGTTGGTTGTGGAGACACAGTCCTCCCTGACTCCAATAGCCAGGTTCTTTGCCTCTTTTGTTTCTTGAAATTTGTTTGTGACTAAGAAGAGTGTGCAAATCATCTGCCTGTTCTGGAGGCCCAGCTCTTTGAGTTTCATCAAGGATCCTGCAATAGGCAGAGGCTCAGAGTTCCTGCCTCCCAACCCCAACCTGGGTTATCTCCTCCAGTCTGTGGTGTGGTCTTGGAGAGCTGACAGGGACGCTGTGGGCCTTGGTTTATCATTGGCCATGTTTCCTGCTTCTGTGTCATCAGCAGAAACTTAACTCTCTTTCAGTTAATCAGCAACAAAAAAGAAAAAAATTCTCATATGCAATTGTTTTATATTTTCTACATGCAAATTTATGAGAGTTTTCTTTTCTGTTCTTGATTAACTGAAAGGAGAGTTAAGGTGCCACTGGCGGCACAGGGACAGGAAACTGCAGTTGACAAACCATGGCGCTCACAAACAGACACACGACAGGCAAATGGACATCTGAAGAAAAATGGCTACATTTGACAGAGAAAAAGTCAACCATAAAAAGAATTCTTTTTTTTTTTTTTTTATCCTCACTAGAGGACATTTTCCCATTTTTTTTGTTCAATAAAAAGAATTCTTAAAGGTTGATTAAAAAATAAATACCCCTTAAATAAGTGTATTTGTTTTACTGGTTTTAAAACATTTTGTGAATTTGAAATTTTCAAAATAAATTAATTTTAAAAAGAGAATTCACTACTGCACAACACTGTGAATGTACTAAAATGCCATTGCATTTTACACTTAAAAATGGTTAACGTGGTGCATTTTAAATTATGTGAATTTTACCTCAATTAAAAAAAAAATTTTTGCCCTGGTCGGTTTGGCTCAGCGGTTGGAGCATCGGCCTGCAGACTAGAGAGTCCCAGGTTCGGTCCCAGCTAGGGGCACGTACCAAAATAACAAATAAAATTTAAAAAAAGAAAATTTTTTTAAGGAATACCCTAAAGGAAAAAAATATGCAAAGGACATAGGCTAGCGGCTCACAAAAGAGGATATGCAAAGAGCCTATAAAAGCCAGATTCTATTTCCAAAGTACTAATTGGCCTCTGTTTAAATGTGGCTTTCTCACCCGGCTGGTGTGGCTCAGTGGTTGAGCGTCAACCCATGCACCAAAAGAATTGCCGGTCAGGACACATGCCCAGGTTGTGGGCCCAACCCCACAACGGTCATGCAGGAGGCGGCCAATCGATGTTCTCTCTCATCAATGTTTCTGCCTCTCCCTCTCGCTTCCTCTCTCTCTAAAACTCAATAAAGAAAAAAAAAATTAATTCAGCTTCCTCAAAGAGGCTGCCCTAGAGACCCTAAGTAGTTAGGTCCTTCTGTTATGTTTCCAATAGTGCCCTATGCGTCCCCTTTCCTCTTTCACAACTCTGACACCACTACTCTTCAAGGTAATTGCCTCATAAATTGTCTTCTTTCTCACTAGACAGAGAGGACTATCTTGCCCCCACAGTGTCTCCATTGCCCAGCATGGCACGTGAAAATACTTGAACAATGGATTTTTTTAAAAATCACTTTTGGCTATCAAATTATCAAATATTTTGCCCTGGCCGGTTTGGCTCAGCAATTTGAGCATTGGCCTGCGGTCTGGAGAGACCCGGGTTTGGTTCCTGCTAAGGGCATGTACCTTGGTTGCGGTTTGTCCCTGGCCCTGGTTGGGTCGTGTGGGTAGCAACCACTCGATGTGTCCCTTTCACGTCGATGTTTCTCTCTCTCTCTCTTCCTCCCACTCTATCTGAACAAAAATATTGAAAAATGTCCTCAGGTGAGGATAAAAAAAATTATCAAATATTTTGCAAACTACCATTATGGCTGGCTAGGGTGGGGAAGGACCCAGTGTTCTCATATCCTGCTGCTGAGAGGGTACCTTGGTGCAGCTTTCTGGAAAATGGTCTGGCAAGATGTTTTAAAAGCCTAGGAAATACACTTACCCTTTGACCCAGCAATTTCATTTGTAGGAATCTGATGAAATAAGCACAGCTGTGCTCCATGATATAGGTTCCAGAATATTCACTCGAGCGCTGTTTCTAATCATGAAAACTGGAAACCATCTAAATGTCCAGTTGCTGGGGTTGGTTGCAGGAACAAAGGTGATGGTGCTTGAGTTAAGCTTTTAGTTGAAGATTCTGGATCCAACCACTGGCACTTTGTGTTAGCACGACCAGGCTGTGAGAAGGCAGAATGGTCCCTGAGTCACTCCTGTCCCCCAGCCCTTGGCACAGGACACAGAACCTGGCATATATACTCAGTACTCAACACATTTCATGTTTGTTGAACTGAACTAACCTCAATGGAGAGACCACAAGATGTGGGCAAAAATGACCTCTTATAAATGTTCATGCTGGGTCTCTAGCTTAGGCCTTTTCCAGAGCACTGCCCCTCTGAGGCTCCATTTTCTTATTTTTGACTTGGCTCAAAAAAAAAAAAAAAAAAAAAAAAACCCAAAAAATTGGTAGCTCTCATTATATTGGCTAACCACAGGGATGGCTGGCCCGGCTTGGATACAGTCAAATTGCACACTAACTGAATTTTGAACTAGCCCTGGTCGTTAGGTTAAATAAGATGAAGAAAGAGAAAAGGGTCTATCATTTTTATTTTTAATGTTTATTTCTTCCATAAGAATTATTTGGAAAATGAAGGAAAACAGAAGGAAAAAGAAAAAAAAATTATCCACAGTCTCAACCACCCAAACAGAAGTACTAAAATGTTGGTGTCTTTCTGTCTAGCTTTCCCCCACCCTCATTTTTTTATTATAATAAAATACACATAACATGAAATTTATCATCCTAACCACTTTTAAGTGTACAGTTCAGTGGTTTTAAATGCGTTCATAATGTTGTGCCACCATCACCACTATTCATCTCTATAGCTCTTTCCATCTTGTAAAACTGAAACTCTATATACCCATTAAATAGTAACACCCCATTCCCTCTCTCCCCAAACCCTGGAAATTACCATTCTACTTTCTGTCTCTATGAATATGACTACTCTAAGTACCTTATATAAGTGGAATCATGCAGTACTTGTGTGTGTGTGTGTGTGTGTGTGTGTTTTACAACTGGCCTAATGTCCTCAGGGTTCATCCATGTTGTAGCATATGTCAGAATTTCCTCCTTTTTTTTTCCTCACTCAAGGACATTTTTTCCATTTTTTGTTCAGATAGAGCGGGAGGGAGAGAGAGGAAGAGAGAGAGAGAGAAACATCGACGTGAAAGGGACACATTGAGTGGCCGCCACCCGCACAACCAACCAGGGCCGGGACAAACTGCAACCAAGGCATGCGCCCCGAGCGGGAACTGAACCCGGGTCTCTCTGGACTGCAGGCCGACGCTCTAACCGCTGAGCCAAACTGGCCAGGGCCCGTTTTTCTTTTATTTATTTATTTATTTTTGTTACATATGTTCTTTTTTATGTATATGTTTTTTCCATTTATTTTCAGACGGAGTGGGAGGGAGAGACAGAGAGAAACATTGATGTGAGAGAGACACATCGATTGGTTGCCTCCCACATGACCTTGACCAGAGCCAGGGTCCAAACCACAACCAAGGTACATGCCCTGGACCACAATCCAATCCATGACTCTTTGGTCCATGGGCCGATGCTCTAACTACTGAGCAACCAGCCAGGGCCCTTTTTTCTATTTCAATGCATAATTTAAAAAAATAATACTAATGAATGTATACAATATTACCCTGCTTCTTTAATGTATCAGTATATCATGAATACATTGCATGTGAACACTGCAACTGGAGGTAGGTATGTTCGTGGCAGCTTCACTTTTTAACATAAACACTTCATTAGTATTTTATTTTTATAATGAAAAAGAATTACTTTTGTAATTTGAAAAACAATAAAGAATCCATAATATCATAACTACTTTCCAAGGCATTACATAAATATTAAAAATAAAATAAGTAGCCCTGGCTGGTGTGGCTCAGTTGATTGGGTGTCATCCTGTGCACTGAAAGGTTGTTGATTGGATTCCATTCAGGACATATGCCCAGGTTTCGGGCTTTATCCCTGGTAGGGAGCATGCAGGAGGCAGCCGATCGATGTTTAGCTCTCACATTGATGTTTCTCTCTCTCTCACTCTCTCTCTCTCTCTCTCTCCCCCCCCTCCCCCTTCCTCTCTGTCCCTAAAAATCAATAAAAATAATAATAACAAATAAAGTAAGTAAATATTATTTCACGGCTGTAAAGCTTTCCTACCAGGTTGATGGTTGTACCTTGACTCTCTTTTTTTTTTTTTTTTTGTCTTTATTGATTTTTATAGAGAGAGGAAGGGAGGGGTAGAAATATCAATGAGAGCCGCCTCCTGCATGCCCCCCAGTGGGAATCTGGCCCACAACCTGAGCATGTGTCCTGACCAGGAATTGAACTGGCAACCTCTTGGTGCAGGGGTCAACGCTCAACCACTGAGCCACACCGGCTGGGCTGATTCTTTAATGGGTTTTCTATGTTGGACATTTAGGTTGTGCTCTTTTACTTTTTTATGTTACTATAGTCAGCCACTTAGATGGATATCTTTGCACATCAAATGTAGCAGAAATTTTAAAATGATATCTGATTTTATACATTGGGCTAGAAATAGAGGGAGACAGTTTGTGGAGCCAATGGTGTTTTCACAAGTTTTCTCCTGGGTGTGGGAGATAAATAGACTTTAGACAGTGGGCTTAAAACAACAGAAATTTATTCAGAAGTCCAAATTTTAGATTTTAAAATAAGAATTACTATATAAGTTACCGGAGTTTAGCTAAATGAGCCTGAGTTCCACTCTGGCTCAGAAGTTGGGGTGTCATTCCAAGACCATTTATGATGAGGCATAGGTAAGGATACAAGCAGAAGCTTTCAATTCAAGGTCCACATTCACAAAAACACTGCCAAGCCCCTAGAGGTTCCTTCCTAGGGTGACTCCCCAGCTCCTATCTGTATAGACCTGACATTGCATGATTCACTTGGAGAACCTGGAAAGTCAAGGTGATGGAGTAAACCCACATTTTTAGGACTTCGGGTCTCACTTGATTCTGAAAATCCATTTCTAGCAACTGAGGTACAGAAAATAGGAAGAGCATCAGCTTTTTGTCAGACAAGGAGGTCTGACCCCACTTCCAAGCTGAGATTTGGGAGAAATTTACTTCTCAAGGCCTAAGGGGTCCTTATAGAGATTAGTGAGAATATTATTATGCATATTGTAAATGCTTAAGCAAATGGTAGCTATTTTGTTGTTGTTTGCAATTCAGTGTTAAATGCTGTGATGAGGGAAGCATCAGAATTAGATCATATCAGGGATGGTGGGGGAACAGGGCAGGCTTCCTGCATGAAGCCACAGCCAAATTCAGAATGGTAAAGAGGAAAGGCCCCAGGGTATTTCTTTTTTGGCAGCTGGACTTTTCTGAGTAAGCATGTAACATATTGCAGTGCCAGGTGATTCCCAAACCTTTGGTGGTGGGAGTGGGCTAGAGAGTGGGAGGGAGAGGGAAGAAGTGGGGAGGAGGAGCAGGAGGGAAGATTACATGAGATTCTGGAGACTCTCAACCTTCACCTCAGGCACAGGAGTCCTGTTTTCTGTCCAGGGCTTGTGCTCCAAAAGAAACACGTACTGGGAGTTGAACCTTGGAAACTAGTTGGAATCTCTAGTCTTTGTGACCCTCCTTAAGTCCCTTCCTCTCTCTAGGATTCAGTTTCCTCACCTGTAAAATGAGAGAGTTGACCTAGATCAAGGTCTCAAACTCAAGTGCCTCCAGGGCCCAGGGTAACTTGGTGAGTTGTGTGGGCCAAGTGGGAAGTCCGGAGCTGAGGAAGTCACCACAGCCAAGGGGCAGCCAGAGTCCAGCCTGTCGTGGGAATGCGGGCCCAGCAGTGTCAGGTCAGGTCTTCCTTTTTTCCTCTCCTCTCCTCTCCTCTCCTCTCCTCTCCTCTCCTCTCCTCTCCTCTCCTCTCCTCTCCTCTCCTCTCCTCTCCTCTCCTCTCCTCTCCTCTCCCCTCCCCTCCCCTCCCCTCCCCTCCCCTCCCCTCCCCTCCCCTCTCCTCCTTACTTCTCTTTTCTCTCTTCTCTTTTCTTCTCTTCTCTTCTTTTCTCTTTCCCTCCCTCCCTCCCTCCCTTCCTCCCTTCCTTCCTTCCTTCCTTCCTTCCTTCCTTCCTTCCTCCTCACCCAAGGATATTTTTCCATTGTTTTTTTTTTTTTTTTAGAAAGAGTGGAAAGAAGGGAGGGAGGGAGGGAGGGAGGGAGGGAGGGAGAGAGAGAGAGAGAGAGAAACATCAATGCAAGAGAGACACATGAGTTGGTTGCCTCCTGCACAACCCCAGCTAGGGCTGGAATCGAACCTGCAACCCAGGTACTGCCCTTAACTGGAACCAAACCCTCGACCCTTCAGTCTGAGGGCTGACACTCTAACAGCTGAGCCAAACCAGCCAAGACAATTCTTCCCATTTTTCATGAGCATCTAGAAATCTGGAAAATCTCTCATATTTAAATGTTCTGTAACTAGTCCAAACTTTTTTTCTTTCTTTCTTTTTTTTTTTTTATCATCCTCACCCGAGGACATTTTTCCATTTTTTGTTCAGATAGAGTGGGAGGGAGAGAGAGGAAGAGAGAGAGAGAAACATCGATGTGAAAGGGACACATTGAGTGGTCGCCACCCGCACAACCAACCAGGGCCGGGGACAAACTGCAACCGAGGCACGTGCCCTTAGCGGGAACCGAACCCGGGTCTCTCCGGACCACAGGCCGATGCTCTAACCGCTGAGCCAAACCGGCCAGGGCTCTTTCTTTCTTTTTTAAAATATCTTTTTTCTTTATTGATTTTGAGAAAGAGCGGAAAGGAGAGGGAGAGAGAGATAGAAACATGGATGAGAGAGAACATGGATTGGCCACGTTCTGCATGCCCCCCACTGGGGATCAGGCTCACAACCTGGGCATGTACCCTGACTGGGAACTGAACTGGTGACCTCTTGGTGCGTGGGTTGACGCACAACCAGTGAGCCACACTGGCTGGGCCCAAACTTTTCAATAAACGTACTGGTCACATGGAACAAGCTAGTGGGCCCAGTTTATCATCCCTGGAATGACTCCTCTCAGAGGAGTGCTCTGACTCACATTTGCCCTTTCATGCGCCTGGAAATTGCTCCCAAGATCCCGGGTGGGCCTTTCTCTGCCAATGGGATGTAATATATGACCTTGGGCAGCTAGAGGTCAAATGCGTTGAGCCTGCAGGCTGTACCCCCACCACAAAAGAGCTCTGAGATGGGGCCTGGGCCTCAAAACCAGTTCCTGTTAGCCTCCCGGAAACTCAGAGCTTTCTTAGAAATTCCTAAAAACCCCTGCAGAACCTCCCCCCGTTGGCAGGCTCATCAGACCCACTAGACTCCTGGTGGCTTACAAACATAATGTGGTAAATTAGAACTTGGATTCACAGGAAGTAAGCCTGGACGGAGACTTGGGTATCATCTAGTTCAATTCCTCCATTTCACAGACCCAGACTGGGAAGCAATCTCCCCCAAATCCAGGGGGACCTGTTTTCAGATGAAGGGATGAAGTGGGGATGGTCCTCTTCCCCACTGGGTGCTGCTGGGGGTAGACTTTTTTTTTCCATCCTCACCCAAGGACATTTTATTTTATTTTATTATTTTTTTATCCTCACCCGAGGACATTTTTTTCCATTTTTTGCACAGATAGAGTGGGAGGGAGAGAGAGGAAGAGAGAGAGAGAGAAACATCGACGTGAAAGGGACACATCGAGTGGCTGCCACCCACACAACCAACCAGGGCCGGGGACAAACTGCAACCGAGGTACATGCCCTTATCGGGGACCGAACCCAGGTCTCTCTGGACCGCAGGCCGATGCTCTAACCGCTGAGCCAAACCGGCCAGGGCACCCAAGGACATTTTAAGAAAAAAATATATATATACGTATATATTATTGGTTTTAGAGAGAAAGGAAAGGAGAGGGAGAGAGAGAGATAGAAACATTGATGAGAGAGAACATTGACTGGCTGTCTCCTGCATGCCCCCCACTGGGGATCTGGCCCACAACCCAGGCATGTGCCCTGACTGGGAATCGAACCGGCGACCTTTTGATGCATGGGTCTATGCTCAACCACTGAGCCACACCGGCTGGGCATCTCGAGGACATTTTTTATTTTTATTTTGTTCAGATAGAGTGGGAGGGAGAGAGAGAGAAAGAAACATCGACGTGAAAGGGACACATCGAGTGGTCGCCACCCACACGACCCAACCAGGGCCGGGGACAAACTGCAACCGAGGTACATGCCCTTAGTGGGAACTGAACCAGGGTCTCTCCAGACCGCAGGCCAGTGCTCTAACCACTGAGCCAAACCGGCCAGGGCTGGAGGTGGACTTCTTACGATATCCCAAGAAAAAGAATTTTCTGAGACTCACACAGGAGACGAGTGATTTTTTTTTTTTTTTTATCCTCACCCGAGGACATTTTTCCATTTTTTGTTCAGGTAGAGCGGGAGGGAGAGAGAGGAACAGAGAGAGAGAGAGAAACATCGACGTGAAAGGGACACATCGAGTGGCTGCCACCCACACGACCGACCAGGGCCAGGGACAAACTGCAACCGAGGTACACGCCCTTAGCGGGAACCGAACCCGGGTCTCTCAGGACCGCAGGCCGACGCTCTAACTGCTGAGCCAAACTGGCCAGGGCGAGAAAGAGTGATTTTTATTCACGTTGAATTAAGTCCCTGAGTTTCCAAAATCCCATTTCCCTTAGTCCAGTCATAGAAGTATGGCTGAGGTTTCAGTAAAGCTAGAAGCAAAGCCAGTGTCCAGAGTTTCCTTTGTATGTTGGAGTCAGGCTATTTGCAGTCCATTAGTTCATTGTGTGAGGGGTCCGCATGGCAATGGGCCACATGGGAGAATGCCAGGAAGCCAAGCGTGTGCCATGAGCCAGGTATGCCAGAAGAACCAAGAATACCCAAGAGCACATGAGAGTGAGCTACTTTATTCAGGGCATTAAATATCCCAAATCTTTGCATGCTTGCAGTGGCCATGCCCATTCTGGCCAACCATCTCTGTCTCCAGGTGTGATTAACAAACAGGTACCTTCTCTATGTCATCCGAACTCTACTGAGCATCTATCTTCCCTTTGTCCAGTTGTTTTGCAAGGAAGATGCCTTCCCTTGGCTCCTTTCCTATTATTAATAATTAGCTAATTACAACGGTATCATTCCCATATCCCTGCTAAAGGGATAGTGGTTACTTGTAAGCATTTAGGAACCAGGTAGGCCCGGGTTCAAATCCTGACTTTGCACTTGCCAGCTCTTGATGTTAGACCTTTTTCGAGATAAATAAATCTGTTCCATAATTTACTTTTGTTTCATGCCTCTACACCTTTGCTTCACTTCATCAAGAATTTCCCTTTCCATGCTTGTTTTCAATAGTCAGCTCAGATTTCAATTTCTCCAAAGACTTTCATCCATCTATTTGAATAGATAATACATTCACAAACACATTAGAAATTCAAGTGGAATGAAGTCTTTCTTGATCTCTAGCCTTTATCCCACCCAGTATCTTTGACCTCTCTCTCTCTTAACCTGCCACAGTGTCCAGCATGGGGTCTTGGAATGACTGGGGAATATTAACTTCTGGGCCCTGGCCAGGTAGCTCACTTGGTTAGAGTGTCGTCCCCATATGCCAAGGTTGTGGGTTCAATCCCTGGTCAGGGCACATACAAGAATCAACAAATGAATGCATAAATAAGTGGAACAAGAAATCGATGTTTCTCTCTCTCTTTCTCTCTCTCCCCTTTCCTCTCTCTAAAATCAAGAAATAAAAAAACATACATCTCTGGGATGAAACACTATGCAGCCATTCAAAATGAAGTGGAATAATTTTGAAAAATATTCACAAATTGTTGTTAAGAGTAGAGATCCTACTTCATACAAAACAGTAGGATGCCAATTTTGTCTGTAAAAAGAAAGTACGTATAGAAAAAAGGTTTGAAGAAGTGCAGTAAAATCTTACAAGAAGCATTTAGTGGAAGGCAAAATTAAGTGAATTTTTTCTACTTCCTTTTTTGTGTTATTCTTCATTTGTTTAATTTTCTACATAACCACCTATTCACGTTGCAATCATTATAAAATAAATTCTTTATACTGTTGAATCTCTTATACTCTTTTTTTTTTTTATCCTCACCCGAGGACATTTTTTGTTTTTTTGTTCAGGTAGAGTGAGAGGGAGAGAGAGGAACAGAGAGAGAGAGAGAAACATCGCCGTGAAAGGGACACATCGAGTGGCTGCCACCCGCACGACCGACCAGGGCCGGGGACAAACTGCAACCGAGGTACGTGCCCTTAGCGGGAACCGAACCCGGGTCTCTCTGGACCGCAAACCGATGCTCTAACCGCTGAGCCAAACCGGCCAGGGCGAATCTCTCATACTCTTGACCACCGAACAAGTCTGGGTGATCAGGAAAGTGAGCACTATTACTTCTATTTTAGAGATGCACAGACTGAGGTCAGAGGAAGGTCTAGGACTTGCTTAAAGTCTAAAGCTAAAGCATGGAGCCAAATCTGAAACCCAGATCCTCCCAAGCCTTATTCTTTGCTTCCTTAGGAGGAAATCCCCTGTCACTTCCTGCATTCTCCTAACCATGCACATGTGGCATCTAAAGGTTGGGCAAGGTGCATAGAGGCCAGTAAAAACAGACATGAAGCGACGTCTTAAATAGGGCTGGGTGAACTTTGTCTAGTGTTCACTTCCACATACATACTGGCATATGTTGTTTTAATCAAAGCTCTTTGCAAAGATCTATTTAAACTAGCTTAAGTAAAAAGAATATAAATTTCCCGAAAAGCACTGTCGCATCTCACTGAACCTAAAAGTAATGGGACCTCAGGAGGCGTGGGAAAGAGTCAGGAGTCCTGAGAATCAGAGCTCTTTTGGTTGCAAATCACCAAGTCAGCTCAAGCTCTGTAAATAAAAAAGAACTTTATATTGAAACACACAAAAGTGTCCTCTGGAACCCATAAGCAGGAATGTCAACAGGCCCAGAAGAAGGGAGAAGAGCACTTTGGGGAGCATGGTAATCTTTTCTTTCTATAATTTGTCTCTGATGTGTTTTTCTCAGGCTGCAGACCAGCTTCTTTGCTTCTCTGGTCTGGATGAAGAGAAGACATTCTGTTGCCCAGCTCTCCAGTGTCACACGTATAGTTCCAGTCATACAGAAAGACTGGAACTCACCAAGTTCCTGGGGAAGGACTGGAACTGGCCAGACTTGGATTTGCTGCCATACAGGTTCCAGTCAGTTCTGGTCAAAGACAGGATCTCATGGTATGAACACAGCTGCCAGGAGCCAGCCCTCGTTTCTTTCCCCTGAGCAATCTTACACTCTACAGATTGACCTTCTCTATCTACCCAGGCACATGGCAGAAGATGGCTACACCACGGATGCTCAATTTTGTCATGTTCCTCATTTCAGCCACACTGGAACTGCTGAGCCCCAGTGCCAAATCTTTTGGAGAGAAAACTGAATGAACCCCAGTCAGATCCCTTATAAACCCTGGTACCATTCCCTGTGTCCAGGAGAAAGGGAGGGGTCCTGTCCTACCAAATGGCTGCCCTGGCCCACACAGTGGGCAGAGTGCAGTTCTCAGAAAATGTTAATTGTTATGAACTGGGCAGATATCTCACAAGATAAGGGCTCTTCCTGATGCAATTACATACCATGACTGCTCAGCTTGAAAGCATCTTCATAAATGAGGGGCTAGCTTCACTATCTTCCACTAAGGCCCCAGAAAAACTGAAGTGTCTTTTTCTTGTAAGGACATCAGGATTAGAAACCTTTGTGTACACTGACTAATTCAATTTGGTCAGCATATTGAGCAATTACCTTCAGCTGTGCCAGGCCCTGACCATCCAGAGATGATCAGATATCTTCTCTGATCAGTAGATCCCACCCACCCCTGCCCCCAATACTGTGTTTCTATCAATCAAGTTCATTTAGGAATCTGTATTTCCAACACAGCCATCTGACTGCATTAGGAGACACTGAATTGCAGGAATTCATCTGAGAGATGAGATCACAGGAACTAATAACGTACTTGATCTCCTTACTCTGAGTCATCATTTTTTTTGAAACAAACATATTATGAAGGCCATTGACAGTGGTGAAATTGATATCTGGTTGGGATTTCTTAGGCAGCCTCCGAGGCCTGTCGATATGGGGTAGAATCTAGGCCAGACACACTTGTGATGCTCTCCAGCGTCTGCCTTGGCTTGTCAAGTTAATGGTTCTGCTGAAAACATGAAGGGAACACATTCAATGTGGAGCTAAGTTCCGATTCATCCATTTACTACCTGGGTCACTGTGGATGGTGCACCTCCCCTCTCTGAGCCTCAGTTATAGAAAAGGACACAAAACCTTAGACTAGCTGTTCTTACTTCTGGGAGGAGTGGGGGATTTCAGTGTGCAGCAAAAGAAAATTTTCACACATTACTTCATTAGATATTCTGAATTAACTACCAAGAGCTTGTGTTTCTCTTGATATTTAAAACAAACTTTAAAAACTCAGAGGACCCCTGGCCGGTTTGGCTCAGCGGTTGGAGTGTTGGCCTGCAGACCAGAGAGTCCCGGGTTCGGTTTCCGCTAGGGGCACGTACCAAAAAATAATAATAATAACAATAACAACACATAAAGCTTTCCCCTTTCTTCTGTGGTCTCTCTCTCTCAACTTGTCATGGTGTTTTTTTTACTTGCTATTTAATATTGTTCTAAGAAAAGAAAAAGAAAATGTTTAATTATTAGCATAAATTTTACCATATGTGTTTATATTGTGCAATGCCAGTTTTTTCTTTTTAATCCCCACCGAGGATATATTTATTGATTTTTTTTTTTTTAGAGAAAGAGAAACATTGATGTAAGAGAGAAACATTAATCAGGGACTGAAGACAAAACCTAGGTATGTGCCCTGACCAGGAATGGAACCCGAAACCTTTTGGTGCATAGGATGACGCTCCAACCAACTGAGCCCCCCAGCTAGGGTTGCCCTATTTATTTATTTATTTATTCAATCATTTATATCAGTTTGGATTCATGGATATTTATCATTTATACTTTGGGTTATAATTCAATATTTTTTATTCATCTTGTTGCTCAAATTGTTCCAGCTTTGGCCAATGGGAGCTTGTATCTATAGGATTTTATTTGAAGGTTTTTTTGTTTGTTTGTATTTTTACAGAAATTAGGTAAACTGTACATATTAATCTATAAATTGATTTTGCACCAAAACCAAAGTATTGTGAATATCCTTCCTAGAAAAAAATAAAAATTTTATGCATTTTTTTTTTTGTTTTGTTTTTTATCCTCACCCGAGGACATTTTTCCATTTTTTGTTCAGGTAGAGTGGGAGGGAGAGAGAGGAAGAGAGAGAGAAACATCGACGTGAAAGGGACACATCGAGTGGCTGCCTCCCTCACGACCAACAAGGGCCGGGGACAAACTACAACAGAGGTACGTGCCCTTAGCGGGAATCAAACCCGGGTCTCTCTGGACCACAGGTCGACGCTCTAACCGCTGAGCCAAACCAGCCAGGGCTATGCATTGTTTTTAATAGCTATGTAATATTCCATGTTGTTCCATTAATATTACTCCATATCCATAATGAAATCTATTGTTTCCCTACTGATGGACATTCGGTTGTCTCAGGCTTTTTTTATTTTTTAACTATAAACAATACAGCCATAAACATTCTTGTACTTATATAGGAATTATAGAATAGATTCCCCAAAAATGGGAATGCAGGGTCAAAGGGCATATATGTTTTATTTATTTATTTTATTTTATTTTTTTCATGGTCTTTTTCTCGACTAGTCATGGTGTTTTTAATTAATTAATTAAATTTTAAAAAATTTTATTTTTATTTATTTTTTTATTTTTTTATCCTCACCCGAGGACATTTTTCCACTTTTTGTTCAGATAGAGCTGGAGGGAGAGAGAGGAAGAAAGAGAGAGAGAGAGAGAGAGAGAGAGAGAGAGAAATATCGACGTGAAAGGGACACATCGAGTGGCTGCCAAGCGCGTGACCCCAACCAGGGCCATGGACAAACTGCAACCAAGGTACATGCCCTCAGTGGGGACCGAACCCAGGTCTCTCTGGACTGCAGGCCGGCACTCTAACTGCTGAGCCAAACCGGCCAGGGCAAAATTTTTTTTATTTTTATTGATTTTTAGAGAGAGAGGAAAGGAGAGGGAGAGAGAGAGATGGAAACATCGATGAGAGAAAACATTGATTGGCTGCCTCCTGCATGCCCCCCACTGGGGATCGGGCCCACAACCTGGGCATGTGCCTTGACCAGGAATCAAACTGGTGACCTCTTGGTGCATGGGTTGATGCTCAACCACTGAGCCACATGGGCCGGGCAATTTATTTTTGTTACAGATGTTTCTCCTTTTTTCCCCATTGACACCCTCCTCCCGATCCTGCCCCCCCGCCCGCCCAAGGGCATGTATGTTCTAAATTTTAGTGAATATTACCACCTTATTTCCCAAAAGGATTGTCACAATTTACCTTTCTAGTAGAAAGGAATGAGAGTGCCCCCTTTCTACATCCTTATTAGCACTTGATGTCGCTTCTCTATTTTTATCAATATGATAGGGACAAAATGTTAACTCATTGTGTCTCTCGTAATTTCCCTGGTCAGTAGACTTGGTAAGCAGTTTTTCATATATTTATCGACCTTCTGGGTTTCCTATTCTTGGAATTGCCTGTTTATATCCTTTGCTCCCTTCTCTGTTGAATTGTTTATCTTTCTGTTATGACAATTTGTATAGGCTTTTTTGTATAGTAGGGATTGTAAACCTTTGTCTTTCATATGTACTATAAATATTTTTACCTATTGATCATTTATTTCTCACTATGTTTTTGGTGTCTTCTTTAGTCCAAAAATATGTGTGTTTTTTTTTTTTTTTTAAGTTAAAATTGCCAGTCATTTCCTTTAAGGCCTGGGTTTGCCTTATTTTGGAAGTCTTCTCTCATCCAAGGTTTTATAGATATTTTTCTAAAATTTCTTCTAATACTTTTAATTGTGGCCATTTAAAAATGATTAATCATTGTACCATTTCATGGAAAATGTAAGACTCTTAAAACAATGTAATTCCATTTACACCTCCAATATTCCCCTTGTGCTATTATGGTCTTATATTTCATGTGTACATGCAAACCTCATAATACAATATTACTGTTTTTGCTTTAAACAGTCAGTTGTCTTTTAAAGAAAATAAGAAAATATAAAAGACGATTTTTCCAGTTTTATTAAGTTATAATTGACAATATTGTATTTAAAAGATCATTTAAAATATTTATCTGCATATTTATCATTTCCAGTACTCTTCATTCCTTACTGCAGATCTGAGTTCCATCTGGTATCATTTCCCTTCAGCCTGGAGAATTTCCGTTTAGCATTTCTTGTGGCTGGCAATGAATTCTCTTTAACTTTCGTTTTTCTGAACATGTCTTTATTTCACTCTCATTTTCTAAGGATATTTTTACTGGATAGAATTCTGGATTGACACTTTCTCTATTTCAGCACTTTCTTCTTTTTCCCCAGAACTTTCAAGATCTTGCTCCAGTGTCTTCTGGCATCTGTTTCTAATGAGAAGTGAGCTGTCATTGTATTTTTTCCCTCTCTACATGTAAATGTCTTATTTTTCTCTGGCTGCTGTTTATATTGTCTCTTTATTCATAGTTTTTAGCACTTTGAATATTATGTCCCTAAGTGTGTGTGTGTGTTTTAACCCTCACCAGAGGATATTTTTTCTCATTGATTTTTAGAGAGAGTAGAAGGGAAGGAGGGGAAAAGAGAGAAAGAAAGAGAAACATCGACCTGGTGCGTGCCCCAACCAGGGCCAGGAATTGAACCTGCAACCAGGTATGTGCGCTTGACTGGGAACTGAACCTGAGCCCCTTTGGTCCACTGGCCAACACTCTAACCACTGAACAACGCAGTCCAGGCCAATTGTTTGATTGTATTTACCCTACTAGAGATTTGCTCATCTTCTTGGATCTGTAGAATGATGCTTTTTGCCAAATTTGGGAAATTTTGGGCCCTCTTTCTTCACGTAGTTTTTCTTCCCCATTCGCTCTCTCTTCTCTCCTTCTGGGCTCCTGTTACATGTATGTTACAGTTTGGTACTGTCCCACAGGACATGAAGACTCTGATAATTTTTTCACATTTTTTTCCTCTTTGTTTTTCAATTTAGATAATTTGTATTGATTCTTTGAGTTTATTTAAACTTTATGGTACATTTTGAAATCTTTTGTTAACTTTATACGATGAGTTTTTCATTTTAGATACTGTGCTTATCTGTTCTATGAATTCCATTTTTTTTTTTTTTAATCCTCACCCGAAGACATTTTTCCACTTTTGTTCAGATAGAGTGGGAGGGAGAGAGAGGAAGAGAGAGAGAGAAACATCGACGTGAAAGGGACACATCAAGTGGCCGCCACCTGCACGACCAACCAGGGCCTGGGACAAACTGCAACTGATATACGCACCCCTAGAGGGAACTGAACCCGGGTCTCTCTGGACTGCAGGCCGACACTCTAACAGCTGAGCCAAACCAGCCAGGGCTATAAATTCCATTTTTTAATATTTCCATTTGTCTGCTTAGATTTATCATTGTGTCCATTTCTTTCTTTAAACCTTTGAACAAGTTTATAGTGGTTGAGTTAAATCTTTTTCTGTTAGTACCAACATCTAGGTCCTCTTGGGGTCTTTTCCAGTTGACTTTTACTCCAGGCTATGTATCTCATTTTCCTTCATCTTTGCACATGTAATAATTTCTTATGGTATGGTGGACATGAATAATACATGATGAGGACTCTAGATTTCGTAGCATTCTTTTCAAGAGTTTTGAGGGGTCTTGTTTGTTTGTTTGTTTTTCCCTGGAAGTTGGTTAAAATACTGGTAAATTCTATTCCTATCAGGTTTAGTTTTAAGTTTTGTTTAGGAGACTCTCTTCTGGTTTTGTCTTTAGTTCTAGGGCTTGGCCCTTACTCTAAAACTTAGTCCTTAATCCTAAAGCATGGCCTTTTGGGGGTCTCAACTGAATGCCCAAAATGTTTAGCATGTCCACTCTAACTCTGCTTGAACGTCAACATGTTCCATGTTCCAACACTGAGGAAACTCTGGTATTTCTATTCAGCTCTCAGCCTTGAGCAGTTGTTTCATGCTAAGCCTCACAGAGTCTCACTCTGTACATACACAGCCCACAGCCCAGCCTTCTTTGACCAAAGACTCAGAGAAATTCCTTTGTAGAGACTTCTGCCTCCTTCCAACCCCTATTGTGCTACTCCCTCCTCTTCTGAACCCTGACCTGCAAATTCCTGCTGCTTTAGCAGCCCCAAATAGTGATTTCTGCCTCTAGCTCAGGAAGACTATTTCTTTGCTTAGGATCCATCTCTCTTTCCACTGTAGCTGGGAAATTGTCCCCAGGCAGAAAGCCAGAACAAACATGGGGCTCATCTTGTCCTCTTCCCTTTTCTCAAGAATCAGAGTCTATGTTGCCTGTTTTCCAGTGCTTGAAAACCATCACCTCTGATTTCATTCAGTTTTGTTTTTTTTAATCCTCACCCAAGGACATTTTTCTATTTTTTTTGTTCAGATAGAGTAGGAGGGAGAGAGAGGAAGAGAGAGAGAGAAACATTGATGTGAAAGGGACACATTGAGTGGCAGCCACCCACATAATCCAACCAGGGCTGGTGACAAACTGCAACCGAGGTACATGCCCTTAGTGGGAACCGAACTGGGGTCTCTCTGGACTGCAGGCCAATGCTCTAACCCCTAAGCCAAACTGGCCAGGACTAGTTCATCATCATTTAAAGTCTTACTTTCTCTGTCATTTTGTAAACATGTTTTTAAAGGTATAATTGACATACACTGTATTGCACATATTTAAAGTGTACAATTGATGACTTTTGATTTACATATATACCCATGAAACCATCACAACATCGAATAAATGAAGATAATAAACACATCTATCACCCCCAAAGAAAGTTCTTATTCTTTAAAATTGAAGACATCTTGCCCTGGCTGGCTTGGCTCAGCAGTTAGAGTGTTGGCCTGTGGACCGAAGAGTCACAGGTTCCATTCTTGTTAAAGGGCAGGTCGTACCTGGTTTGCAGGTTTCATCCCTGACTCTGTTCGGGGTTGTGCAGGAAGCAACCAATCGATGTGTTTCTCTTCTCTCTCTCTCTCTCTCTCTCTCTCTCTCTCTCTCTCTCTTTCTCTCTCTCTCTCCCCTCTCTTTTCCCTCCTCCCACTCTATCTAAAAATCAATGGCAAAATATCCTCAGATGAGGATTAAAATAAACAGATAAATAAATAAAATTGAAGACATCTCAGCTGTAAATCATCTGAACCTTGTGCCTTCTAAAATGATTAATACTTTCTCCCTAGCCGGTTTAGCTCAGTGGTTAGAGTGTCAGTGTCGGCCTACAGACCAAAGAGTTGTGGGTTTGATTCCAGCCAAGGGCACATACCTTGGTTGCGGCTCATGCCCGGCCCTGGTCAGGGTCATGCGGGAGGCAACCAGTGAATGTATCTCTCTCACACTGATGTTTCTCTCTTTGTCTCCCTCCCTCCCAACTCTATCTGAAGATAAATGGAAAAATATCCTCAAGTGAGGATTAAAATAAATAAATAAAGATAAAATAAAATGATTGATACCTCCAATCTCTTTTATAGTTATTAGTCTATTTAGGCCTCTTTCTCTTGAGGGAATTAAAGTTTTTTGTCTTTGCCAGGAAGTCATTATTTCCCCTAGATTTTCTAAAGAGTTACACATATAGCCCAGCCGGTGTAGCTCAGGGGTTGAGCGTCGACCCATGCACCAGGAGGTTGCTGGTTCGATTTCCGGTCAGGGCACATGCCCAGGTTATGGGTCCGAACCCCAGTGGGGGGCATGCAGGAGGTGGCTGATCTATGTCCTTGCTCATCGATGTTTCTCTCTCTCCCTCTACCTTCCACTTTCTCTAAAATCAATAAAGAAAAAAAGTTTCTTTTAATATTCTTGCACTTTTTTTGACTACCAGTCAATGTTTTTCAGTATAGTCACAAGGTTGTGCAGCTACCACCACAATCATTTTTATAACATTTTTATTACCTCAAAAAGAAACCTATACCTTTGGGCAGTCATTCCCCCCTCAAATCCTAGGCAGTTACTAATCTCCTTTCTATCTCTATAAATTTGCCTATTCTAGACATTCCATATACATGCAATAATGTAATATATGGTGTTTTGTGACTGGCTTCTTTCACTTAGTGTTTTTAGGAGTCATGCATATTGCAGCATGTGTCAGCACATTTCTTTTTACTGCTAAGTAATATTCCACTTTATTTTATTTTGGGGGGGTACCAACTTACTCTATTTGAAGGAATGGTACAAATGAAAAGATGTAAGTGGATGATTTGGTACAAGTTATAGAAAAGGTAATGGTAACTCCAACATGCACGTACTGCTTTGGTGACCAGGGAAGTCACCCCCGTGGCTATGGGAAGCCAGCCTAAGGCTTAGCTCTCGTCACTGTCTCCTAGAGTGTGCTTGTCAAAGAGATACTCTGCCATGCCAGTTTCAGGGGCCCCCAATCTGCACAAGTTGGTTATGTGGTCACCCAATTCTTTGATGGATTTTACCTGCTCATTCAGGTAGTGAGTTTCAAGGAAGTCACACAAGTGAGGGTCATTTTTGTCCAGTTTGTGCAAATCCAGTAGTGACTGATTCACACTTTTTTCCAAGTGTAATGCACATTCCATTGCATTCAGCCCATTCTCCCAGTCCTCACGGTCTGGTTTCTTGATATCCTGGAGGAAGATTCGGCCTCCTTGTTGGTTCTGCAGCTTCATCAGTTTCTCAGCATGGTCCCTCTCTTCATGAGATTGGTGAAGAAAATATTTGGCAAAGTTCTTCAAAGCCACATCATCGTGGTCAAAGTAGTAAGACATGGACAGGTAGACATAGGAAGTGTAGAGCTCCAGGTTGATCTGGCGGTTGATGGCGGCCTCTGAGTCCTGATGGTAGTTCTGGCGCCTGCGAGGTGGACGAGGTAGACGCGGTGGATGTCATGGTGGGCGAAGGAGAGGCCGCTGCGCGGTGCTGGAGCAGGGGCCTTGGGGACATCTGAGGTGCTGTGATGAAGTGGCCGAAGGCTGGATCAGGTGGCTGGGAGGGATGGGTCGAGCTCCAAGCACTGTTGAAGCAGGAAACCACAGCGACTCTCCACGAAGACTGTCAATAATATTCCATTTAGCCCTGGCCGGTTTGGCTCAGCAGTTAGAGCGATGGCCTGTGGTCTGGAGAGACCCGGGTTCAGTTCCCGCTAAGGGAATGTACCTTGGTTGTAGTTTGTCCCCGGCTCTGGTTGGGTCGTGCAGGTGGCAGCCACTCGATGTGTCCCTTTCACGTCGATGTTTCTCTCTTTCTTCCTCTCTCTCCCTTCCACTCTGTCTGAACAATAAATGGAAAAATGTCCTCGGGTGAGGATAAAAAATAATAATAATAATAATATTCCATTTAATGGATAAAGCACATTTTACTTATCCATTCATTAGTTGGTAGACATTTAGGTTATTTCTACTTTTAACCTATTATGAATAATGCTGTTTTCCTTTTGTTTTAATTAATCTGGCATATCTTTGACCATTTATCAATCTACTTTCATTCTTTTATTTTTAACCTTTCTTTGTCACATTATTTAGGTGAGGTTTTTTTGTTTTTGTTTTTTTCATATTTAAGATCCACCTAGATTTTTTTTAATCCAATTTGACAATCTCTGGTTTTGAGAGTGAAATTTAACATTTATTGTATAATAACAGATATATTGGATGTTATTCCTTTTATCCTATTTTATATTTATTATTTATTTTACTTTATTTTTCCTCTTTCTCCTTTTCCTACTTTTGCTGCCTTAATCACATTTCTTATACCCCTGCTATTTTAGAAGCTCTACTGTGCTTTTCAGTTCTACCAGTTATTTTTTCTCCCATTGCTAACATCATAATCAAATATAGCTCTGGCCGGTTTGGCTCAGCGGTTAGAGCGTCAGCCTGCAGTCCACAGAGACCCGGGTTCAGTTCCCGCTAAGGGCACGTACCTCAGTTGCAGTTTGTCCCTGGCCCTGGTTGGTCCTGCGGGTGGCGGCCACTCGATGTGTCCCTTTCACGTAGATGTTTCTCTCTCTCTCTTCCTCTCTCTCCCTCCCACTCCATATGAACAAAAAATGGAAAAATGTCCTCGGGTGAGGATAAAAAAAAAAAAGATAATCAAATATATATATTTTTATTAACATACCACAATGAAATAATGACTAAGCCTTTAGAGCACATTTATTTCTCTATTCTCCCCAACTCTCAATGTCTCTATTTTACTGAACTAGATTGACATTTCTAGTCCAGGGTTTTTTTTTTTTTTTTTTTTTTTTTTTTTTTAATCCTCACCCGAGGATATTTTTCCATTTTTTGTACAGATAGAGTGGGAGGGAGGGAGAGGAAGGGAGAGACAGACAGAAACATCGACGTGAAGGGACACATCGAGTGGCTGCCACCCGCACGACCAACCAGGGCCGGGGACAAACTGCAACCGAAGTACGTGCCCCTAGCGGGAACCGAACCCGGGTCTCTCCAGACCGCAGGCCGACGCTCTAACCGCTGAGCCAAACTGGCCAGGGCGAGTCCAGGGTTTTAATTAGACTTCTTTTTGGTTAATTTCTTGTTTTGAGCATACTTAGAACAAACAAGTTTTTGGACATTTTTACAACTTTCTCAGAAGGCTAAGGAAGGAAAGTGAACTATCTTTTAGCAAAGCACTGTTTCGCTTTTTAACCAAAAAATGACTGGCCATGTTGACCATATTCACAATCTCAGGTGAGCAGGACGTGTGTTGATAATGAAGAATAGTTTTCTGTTTTGGGATATCCTTAACATATACACTCTCACTTCATCCCACTGGCACTTGTGGAGACCACTGATGTGTGCTGTGTTTCCCTCTGCTCTGCTTTTGCTTACCTGCCTGAACTGGTTTCTGTCTTCTATCTCCATCTTCTCAGGCCCATCTCTTCCAGAGGCCTTTTCTGACCCAAACCAGATGTGAGAGCTTCTTCCTTTGAATCCCACAAGCTGCCTTGTTTATATCTCTTCTGACACCTCACTGGGCTTTGTATTACTGAGGTTTGGGTATTTGCATATCTTCACTCTTCTCCTCTTCTCTTGGGGTTAGGGGAGGTATCTTGTCTTTGTATTTCCAATGCCTAGCGTAGTTACTGACACAAAATACATACTGAGATGAAAGAACCAGAAGTACCATATGGGTCCAGGAATTACCCATTTGAATGAAAAATGAAGCAGACTTTGATTTAGTGAAGACTTTTGTGCACTTTTATTTTTTGCTTCTAGGAGACAAAGTATTTATTTATAGAGAAGAACTGCCTTCATCATACTTCAGATATGCACATTCTTGAGAATTTCCTTTCTAAAAGCAAAACATTTATCACTCACTGATGGTATTAATAACTATCCTTCATCTAGGACTTCCTACTTTTTACTGCTACAGTATCCTGAGAAGTTTAATCTGTTTAGAAGCTAAAGTTAAAAAAGTGGTAGCCCTGGCCAGTTTGGCTCAGCGGTTAGAGCGTCGGCCTGCGGTCCGGAGAGACCCGGGTTCAGTTCCCGCTAAGGGCACATACTTCGGTTGCAGTTTGTCCCCGGCCCTGGTTGGTCGTGCGGGTGGCAGCCACTCGATGTGTCCCTTTCACGTCGATGTTTCTCTCTCTCTCTCTCTTCCTTCCTCTCTCTCCCTCCCACGCTATCTGTACAAAAAAATGGAAAAATATCCTCGGGTGAGGATAAAAAAAAAAAAAAAAAAAAAAAAAGTGGTAACATGGATTTTTCGTGTATCATTATCCTTTTACTTCTCATGCTATCAACCAGATCCAGGTATGTTAGCTCTCCATTTCTATGATGTCCATAACAAAGTATAAATGCTCATTTAGGAGGAAAAAATACCTTTTCTGTGTCTTTACATTTTTTCCTGTCTCCTTGCTTTTATTTCCATTTGTTTAATAAATATGTTTCAAGAGCTTGCTGTAGTTGCCCTTATACTGGCGATGGAAATATATATCCTGCTCCTCCCTCATGGGCTCAGGGGTTAGTGGTGAGTCAGACAAGTCAACAAGCAGAAACTATACAGATCAAAAAACTATGAAGATGAAGGGGACTTAGCCAGATACGGGTGGTAGAGAGAAAGGGTGGGAGAATAGTATACTGAGCAGAAAAAACAAGTGCCAGAGAACACGCGCACATCTGAAGAAGTATAATTACTTCAAGTGGTTGGAGTGTCGGCAAGACATGAAGCTTTTCTTTCCTCCATTTCATTAAATTTCTTTTTAGAAACACAGTGCCAAGGCACTAGTGGTTTGGCCATCATGCAAAACAGGCCCTCTGTTGTGGTTAGTACCAAGCAGACCTGGCCTAGCTATGGCTCTTAGGAGCCTAAAGTTTGAAGGCCTGGCATTAACCTCCCAACCCAGAAACTTAAGTTCAAGGACAGTGTCTGATTCACTCTGCTCTGTCCCCAGCCCTGGTACAGTGCCAGGCAGCAGCTGAAGCTCTGTAAATATTCGTTGGATGAATAAGATAGCCAACCAAGACCCTGGGGGGAGGGGGGGGAAGGGGATCACCCTCTGGTACACTCTCCACAGCTTGGGGCTCCTAAAGTGGCTTATGGGATGTATTTGAGCAATGAAGTAGTTAAATTAGCTGCAGGTCTCCTATGACAGATTTGCTAAGGAGAACCTACTTACAGAGCAGTGATGCCCTTGATCTTGTCAGCCAATTAATTCCTTAAGTACTCCAAGATAGGGACGGCCTGCTGATTTGATTTTATCCGTCTTTTAAGACTGATCTTTGATCATATCCCATTCCAGCTGGACTTCCTCTCCTCTTCTTCCCTTCTTCATTACTGATGGTGCGGGATCTAATTACCTCATCACCCCTTAATTTATTTATGAAAGGGCTGAGGTTAAAGAAAAGAAGAACAAAACTCTGGACCCTTTGGGGATCTTGTGTAAAAGCTTTCCTTTCTCCATTCCTTCCTTTATGCCCAATAAAACCTCCTTTCTTTCTCTGGCAAGTTGAAATTGTTCTTACTTACAAATTTAAACAAATAAACTTCCCTCCCGGGGCTGAATGGAGGCCAGCCATGTGGGTTAAGCTGGGCCTGCCACTCCCAATGGATCAATCAATCTATCAACAAGAATTCATTGATCCCACAGGAAGCAGATTTCAAAACCAGCACACAGCTCCTGGACAGCCTGACTTCCTCTTCACAAGACACTTGAGGAAGAGGAGTGTTTTGAAATTTTTAATTTTATTATTACACAAATATTACATGGACACGTTCAGCTTTTAAAAAATTCCAACAACACAAATATGTGGATTAACAAGTGAAAGGCTTTTTCCCTTTCCTTACATCCCATGCCACTGTAAGAAGTTGAGAGTGTATGCTTTTATTCAGACCTTTAAACATGCGCTTTCATACATGTACACCTATATAAATATCTAATTTAAAAAATAACATAAATGGGATCACAATATGGGTGCAGTTTTTTTTTTTTTTAATAATATAACCAGGACATCCATTCAGTCAGACCACACAAATGTACATTTTAATGGCTGAAATAGTATATCACAGCATAGAGGGACCATTACTTATCTGTTTCCCTACTGATGGGTGTAAACATAGTTTAAAATTCTCAGTATTACAAACTATGTTGCAAGTACAGGTTTCTGGGAATTATCCATTTAATTATGCATTTATTGTGGGTTTACCATGTGCCATGCATTCTACTCGGGGTTGGGATAAACAAAACAGATACCTAAATATAGTAGTGAGTGATGAAAGAGGAGCCTTTTCTTTTTTCCAAGAGGGCGAGACAGGTTGAAGATTGGTCTGTACATCATCAACCCGGGGGCCCGAGGAGTTGGCCGGCGTATCTCCCCAGCATAAAATGGGCTCCAGGACCCGTAATGTGCTGGCGAGGAACAGGGGAGGAGGGCTTGAGTGCACTTTTCACGGACGCCAAGGGTCTGAGGGATGCATGTCCAGACCGCTGTACTGAAGGGCAGACCACATACACCGAGGGCCGGGCCCTGGGCGCAGGTCGGGCGGGGCGGGGCGGGGCGGAGGGGCGCGCGACCCTCAGCGCGCTCTGGGAGATACGGGCTGGGGCGGCCTCTCTGGCCCCAGCTCCCGCGGGCTCTATGACACCGTGCTGGCTCGCGGGACGGGGCGGGGTTGGCTGAGGGAGAGGTGACTACTCAACGCAATAGATCTCGCGGTGAACCTCGAGCGGAGCTCTCTCGCGAGAACTAGGAAGTACCGCGCTTGCGCAGTGTAGTGCCTGGTGGCTGTGGCAGGTCTGTGGCGGGTGTGTGAGCTGAGGTAGTAAAGAGTGGAGGTCGCTGCGCCCCCCGCGACTCGCCACCATGAGCAGCACCTTAGCCAAGATTGCGGAGATCGAAGCCGAGGTAATGGGCGCAACTGGCGCTTCACTCTCCGTTCGAGTGTTCTTTTTTCGGCGATGTCGCTACTGCCTAACTCTCTTCAGCCGCGTCAGGACCCGGCCGGCATTTGACTCCCCTCAGCCCGGGCCCGCGTCTCTCGATTCCCCTCAGCCCGGATCCTCGTCCCCCGACGCCCCTATGCCCAGGTCTGGGTTCTCCGACTCCCCTCAGACAGGGCCCGCGTACCCCAAACCCTTCCTCCGGGGCCCGCGGTTCCACACCCCCGCACCTTGGTTGGTATCTCCTTGTTCAGCTTCTGGCCGAACATTCTCTCTCTCAGTTTTTTCTTCCTTTTATTTTGGTGAGCAACATCGAATCCCGTTTCCTTACTCCACCCCTGACTGCTCGAGTACTTCAGTATCTTTCCTTATCATCCTCCAAACCCCACCCCAGTCTCTACTTTGATGACTGCTTTTCCCGGGAATAGGATCTGGAAGTAGATTGACATCTGTGGTAGCTGTTGATTCTACTGGAATTGGCTACTGCTTGAAGCGCTCAGAGCTTTTTCAGTTTGGCAAAGAGGTGCCTTTGTGTTTGTCATATGGGGCATACCAGGTACAAGCTGTAGAAGAGGAATCAGCAGATGAGTTTTAGTCTAATCTGTGGACGCTAATTGTCGTAATGACCTTGGTCTTGTCTCTTCCCTATGGACCTCAGTTGTTGCTCAGCAATGAGGGGAATGGGCTGGGTGATGGACAGAATGGATTTTACCCTTTTCAAAGTCTGACTAAAATGGGTATGGGTATACTGATGTTAGAGGGGCCTTGGGGGAAAAAATAACAACATTCTGTCAGAGCTGGGGGAACATTCATTCTGGATATTTTACCCTGTAGGAACTGCTTCTAATTTATGACTATGAATCTTCCCTTTATAGATGGCTCGGACTCAAAAGAACAAGGCCACTGCTCACCACCTAGGGCTGCTTAAGGCTCGCCTTGCTAAGCTTCGCAGAGAACTCATTACTCCAAAAGGTGGTGGTGGTGGTGGGCCAGGAGAAGGTTTGTGTTTTTCTTTTTTTTTCTTTAGTGATTTTAGAGAGATAGAAACATCGATGAGAGAGAACATTGATTGGCTACCTCCTGCATGCCCCCTACTGGGGATTTGGCCCACAAACCTGGGCATGTGCCCTGACTGGTAATCGAACTGACTTTTTGGTGCATGAGTGGATGCTCAACCACAGAGCCACACTAGCCAGGCAGTTTGTGTTTTTTTTTAAACATTGCTTTTCTCTAGTGTAATTTTAATCAAAATAATACAGGCATGTGGTTTTAAAATAATTTTAAAATTTCTATCAAAGTAGATTTATATTTTCTAAGCCTGAATTCTTTGGGTTTTTTTTTTAATCCTCACCCGAGGACATTGTTTTTTCATTTATCTTCACATAGAGTGGGAGGGAGAGATGGAGGTAGGGAAAGAGGGGGAGAGAGAGAGAGAGAAACATTGATGTGAGAGAGACACATCAGTTGGTGGCTTCCTGCATGACCCTGAGAGAGGGAGAGAGAGAGAGAAACATTGATGTGAGAGAGACACATCAGTTGGTTGCCTCCTGCATGACCCTGACCAGAGTAGGGGACTGAACCAGAACCAAGGTACGTGCCCTTGACTGGAATCGAACACACGACTCTGGTCTGCAGGCCGACGCTCTAACCGCTGAACCAAACCGGCCAGGGCTCTAAGCCTAAATTCTTGAGTTGTGTTTATTTTGCTGGTTTCAAAGGCAAATGAATATTGTTTAAGTGAACTAGGGTTTTATTTATGTACATGTTGTATTGATAGATTTGTTTCAACTTACAGAAATATGTAAATACATACACAGTCAACAAGATAAAAAAATAAGGAAATGGGTGCAAAGGGAGACAAAGGTAGGAAGAATAAGTTGAAGCTAAGAGAGATAAGGTTAGGACCAAAGGTTTGTCTTTGAACCTGTTTGCAGCCATTGTAAAAAGAAGAAAACCCAGACAGTCCATTAAACATTGTGAATTGCTATAGGGGGATTTTGCATGCTTAAGTTCTGTAGAGGTAAGCTAAAAAATTGCAGAAATAGGTCCTAGAGAGATAAGTAGCCAGAATGTGAAAGGAATCATATGAGTCTCAACACTCAGGAATAACTTTCTTCCTCTTTTTGATATTTATTGATGTTTTAGGTTTTGACGTGGCCAAGACAGGTGATGCTCGAATTGGGTTTGTGGGTTTTCCATCTGTGGGGAAGTCAACACTGCTCAGTAACCTGGCAGGGGTATATTCTGAGGTGGCTGCCTATGAGTTCACCACTCTGACCACTGTGCCTGGTGTCATCAGATACAAAGGTGCCAAGATCCAGGTGAGTTGGTTCTGCAGGCCAAGGAAGGGAAGAAATCCATTCTTTCATTTATTTAAAAAGCACTTATTGGGACATGGCCTGTGTGACTTAATGGTTAGAGCGTTGACTCGTGCACTGAAGGGTCAAAGGTTTGATTATAGGTCTAGGGCACGTATCTGGGTTGCCAGTTCGATCTGTGGCCCCAGTCGGGATGAATGCAGGAGGCAGCCAATCGATGTGTCTCTCTCACATAGATGTGTGTGTGTGTCTCTCTCTCTCTCTGCTCCCCCTTCCACTCTAAAAATCAATGGAAAAAATATCCTCAGGTGAGGATTAACAACAATAACAAAAAATAATTAAAAAATAAATAAATAAAAAGCAGTTTTTGGGAGCTCTCCATAGGCCAGACTTGATCTTAGCTCTACCAGGCCTTCATTGTCTAGCAGGGGAGACAGTACTATAGTGGGATAGTGTCTGTGAAAACACAGAAAAAGAAGGGACTACTTTCTCATCTAAGGATTGGAGGTGGGGAAAGGTCTGGTTAGACAAAAAAAAAAAAGTCTCATGTGGAAAGTGACATTGGATGTGGGTCTTGAAGTTCAAATAGCATTGTACCAACCAGAAAAGGTAAAGGGCTGTTTCAGAGAGCCGTAATGGTGAACAGACTACTGTGGTGCAAGCTTAGGTGTGGGACAGGGAGTGTTAGTAACTGAATCTGGAAAGGTAGATTAGAGCTGAATTGTGAAGGGCCTTGTGTGCCTACTAAAGAAGTTGAATTTTATCTTGTACATAAGTAGGAGCCGTTAGAAACTTTAAAAAAATGTTTTCTTTATTGATTTTTAGAGAGAGATAAAGGGAGAGGTAGGGAGAAATGAGAGAGAACATCAATTGGCCGATTCCTACATGCCCCCCACTGGGGATCTGGCCCACAACCTGGGCATATACCCTGACCGGAAATCGAACTGGCGACCTTTTGTTGCATGAGTTGATACTCAGCCACTGAGCCACACTGCCCAGGCCATTAGAAACTTTTTTTCCCTTTAATTCTCACCCGAGGACATTTTTGCATTTATCTTCCGATAGAGCAGGAGGGAGAGAGGGAGGAAGAGAGAGAGAGAGAGAAACATAGATGCGAGAGAGACACATTGAGTGGTCACCACCCACACGACCCCAACCAGGGCCGGGAACAAACTGCAACTTAGGTACGTGCCCTTAGTGGGAACCAAACCCAGGCCTCTCTGGTCCGCGGGCCGACGCTCTAACTGCTGAGCCAAACTGGCCAGGGCCCATTAGAAACTTTGAATAAATAATATGATCAGGCCCTTTTAGAAGATAACTCTTGCCCTGGCCGGTTTGGCTCAGCGGTTAGAGCGTCGGCCTGCGGTACAGAGAGACCCGGGTTCGGTTCCCGCTAAGGGCGCATACCTCGTTTGCAGTTTGTCCCCGGCCCTGGTTGGTCGTGCGGGTGGCAGCCACTCGATGTGTCCCTTTCAGGTCGATGTTTCTCTCTCTCTCTCTTCCTTTCTCTCCCTCCCACTCTATCTGAACAAAAAATGGAAAGATGTCCTCGGGTGAGGATGAAAAAAAAGAAGATAACTCTTGCCTATAAGGCCTAATGAGGTTGGTTGATGTCCTGAGAAGTTCTTAGATGATAGCTTTAAGGCTCCCAAATAAGGCGTCCTTTTGGGTATGAAAGAAGGTGTATGTTAAATATAATGGGACATATTCTTGTTGGCTGCACTAACAAGGTAATGTTCTGAATTCCATGATATCTGAATCTAGGCTAAAGGTTCCCAAATGTTCTTATTAAACAGCACTCTTGTGAATCAGCAGTTATTTCATGACACCTTGTCCAGTAATTTTTTTTTATCCTCACCCGAGGATATTTTTCCATTTTTTGTACAGATAGAGTGGGAGGGAGAGAGAGAGAGAAACATCGATGTGAAGGGACACATCGAGTGGTTGCCACCCGCATGACCAACCAGGGCCGGGGACAAACTGAAACCGAAGTACGTGCCCTTAGCGGGAACCGAACCCAGGTCTCTCCGGACCGCAGGCCAACGCTCTAACCGCTGAGCCAAACTGGCCAGGGCTTGTCCAGTAATTTTTAATGGTGCCCCAGGCCAAAAACCTTAAATACTTATGTCCTTACAGGCAGTTATTTACTAATGGGATATGTACACTGTTGTGTTCCACTTAACTTCTAAACTTTGGAATCATATTGGGCCCTGGCTGGTTTTCTCAGTGGTTAGAGTGTCGACCTGCGGACCAAAGAATCTCGGGTTTGATTCCCGTCCAGGGCACATACCTTGGTTGCGGTTCATCCCCAGCACTGGTTGGGGTTGTGCGGGAGGCAATCAATTGATGTGTCTCTTTCACATTGATGTTTCCCCCTACACACACACACTCTATCTGAAGATAAATAGAAAAATATCCTCGGGTGAAGATAAAAAAACAAAACACCTTGGAATCATATTGGATACTGACACATTTGTTTCCTTTCCACATTGATTTTTTTGTGTGGTGCTTGTTACCATAGCAACCACTGAAAAATCCAGCTTCTTAAAAATTTGGTTCTGACATAATTGAAAGCAATGTATTAAGATTTCATGTTGAAATCGTGAGCTACCTAGAGTTAACATTTCCCTTAGTGCCTGACAGATATCAAGAATTGCTGTTGCTCTTGAAAGTGTGCAATATCCCATGGCACCTCTAAGTCTTCTGTGGAGCCCCAGGGTGCCTGAGCGCATCATTTGGGAATTACTAGTGTAGGCATTTGTTTTTCCTCTTGCTGAGCTACACAGTGAGTTGTGAGGTGTATTATTCATGCTTCTTCTTTTTAAAACTTTTTTTTTCTTTCTTTTAAAGAGAGAGAAAGATTGATGAGAAAAAAACATCAATTTTTCTGCATGCCGCCCCACTGGGGATTTGGTCCACAACCTGGGCATGTGCCCTGACCGGGAATTGAACTAGCGACCGACCTCTTGGTGCATAGGTCGACCCTCAACCACTGAGCCACACCAGCCGGGCTCGTGCTTCTTTATTATAGAATCTGAAGTAGGAAGGCACCAGTGCTCTGGTATAGTTTTCGATGGCTTTTCTTCCCTGATGGTTAGGTACCTGTGCAGAGACTGTATTTCTGGGACTCCATGTCCAAATATATATATAATTAAAATGCTGATGCTTAGGCATATCTGGACCACTGCTTGATTCTGTCTGGTTTCAGTGTCTAGTTGACTAGTTATAACTTGGGCAGCTCAGAGAATAACCTCTTTGCTGATGGGATGCTCGTGACACTTTCTCAGTACTTCTAAGTATATCAGAATGAGGAGCTACTTAGTCTCTCTCTTTTCTTTCCCACATTTCAGTCTCTGACCTTTTAGTATTTTTTTTTTTTTTTTTTGCATGGTGCTTTCTTTTTTTTTTTTAATATCCTCACCCGAGGACACTTTTCCATTTCTTGTTCAGATAGAATGGGAGGGAGAGAGAGGAAGAGAGAGAGAGAAACATCGACGTGAAAGGGACACATTGAGTGGTTGCCACCCACACAACCAACCAGGGCCGGGGACAAACTGCAACCGAGGTACATGCCCTCAGCGGGAACCGAACCCAGGTCTCTCCGGACCGCAGACCAACGCTCCAACCGCTGAGCCAAACCGGCCAGGGCACATGGTGCTTTCTTTTCCACTAGTGTCCTTTACTTCTGTTTTTCCTACCATTCTGACTTTCTTCAGAAACCAAGTTAAGTAAGAATGCTAGTAGGTGTGTTTAACTTGATTAAGATGACTGCCCTCAAATTTTTTTAAGATTAATTGTTGACTGACTTGAGAGAGAGAGAAACATTGATCTGTTGTCCCACTTACACATACATTCATTGGTTGCTTGTATGTGCCCTGACTGGAGATTGAACCCACAACCTTGGCATATTGGGATGACGCTCTAACCAACTGAGCTACTCAGCCAGAGCCTGAAATTTTTTTCTTTTTTTAAAATTCTCACCCAAGGACATTTTTGCATTTATTTTCAGACTGTGGGAGGGAGGGAGGGAGGAAGAGAGAGAGAAACATCGACGTGAAAGTGACACATCGAGTAGTTGCCACCCGCATGACCCAACCGGGGCCGGGGACAAACTGCAACTGAGATACGTGCCCTTAGCTGGAACCGAACGTGGGACTCTCTGGTCCGCTGGCAGACGCTCCAACTGCTGAGCCAAACCGGCCAGGGCCTGAAATGTTTTTTGAATGGGTGTTTTGGGTTAGAGGACTCATTATATGTGACTTGGTGGAGGAGGAGTACAAAATTAGAACCACTTAAGAATTATAAGGGGGGGAAGTTTCTATTTTTTGTTAGGAAGATCTTTTTAATAGTAAAGATATCTGAAAATGGAATAGATACCTCTTGAGGTAATGAATTTCTGTTTCTGGAAGTGTTCAAGTAGTGACCAAACCACCAGCTACCAGGGATGTTATAAAGAAAACTAATTATCACATTGGCTAAGATTGGCCTGAAGAGTGAATGTACAGTGTTTTAAAAATTATGAGGCTTATATTTTACCTTGCCAGGGTTCCTAGGACTCCTGTAGTCCTGTATATATAATTGACTTGCAATTTAAGTTATCTGCTTTAACCTCTAAAGGCATTTGAATTTAAAGTAGATTACTATCGGGTGAGAGAGATAAACCACAGAACTTCTATGCATGTGTGCATGAACAATGGACATGGACAACAAAGTTGGGGACAGGGTGGGGAGGGAGGGAGAGGGGGAAATCAGTGGGGGAAAAAGGAGACACATCTGTAACAAAATGAAATTAATTAAAAAAAATAAAGTAGATTGCTATCCAGTTCTTGAAATCCTACAAATTCATGTTTATTTATTTATTTAGTGTTTTATTAATTTGTTTTTGTTACAGATGTTTCTCCTTTTCTCCCATTGATACCCTCTTTCCCATCCCCCCAAATTAATGTTTTAAAGAAAATTTTTTTCTATCTCTTAGTTGGTCACCATATGAAATTCAAATATGTAAAACATGGGCTATTGAAAAAAAATTTGTTTTTCCTTTATTGATTTTTAGAGAGAGAGGAAGTGAACGGGAGAGAGAAACATTGATGAGAAAGAACATCCATTGGCCGCCTCCCACATGCCCCCCACTGGGGGTAAGGCCCACAATCTGGGCATGTGTCCTGGCTGGAAATCGAACTGGTGACCTCTTGATGCATGGGTCGAGGCTCAACCACTGAGCCACACCGGCCGGACAAACATGGGCTATTTTTTAAAAAGATATCTTTATTGATTTTTTTTTTAATCCTCACCTGAGGATATTTTTGCATTTATCTGCAGATAGAGCGGGGAGGGGAGGGTGGGAGGAAGAGAGAGAGAAACATTGGTGTGAGAGAGACACACCGACTGGTTGCCACCCACAACCCCAACCAGGGCCTGGGAAAAACTGCAACCGAGGTACGTGCCCTTAGCGGGAACTGAACCTGGGTCTCTCTGGTCCACAGGCTGACACTCTAACCACTGAACGAAACTGGCCAGGGCTTATGTTTATTGATTTTTTTATTTGTTTGTTTTTTAATCTTCACCCGAGGACATTTTTGCATTTATCTTCAGATAGAGTGAGAGGGAGATGGGGGAAGAGAGAGCGAGAAACATCGACGTGAGAGAGAGACATTGAATGGCTGCCACCCACACAACTCCAACCAGGTCTGGGGACAAACTGCAACTGAGGTACCTTAGTAGGAACCGAACCCGGGACCCTTTGGTCTTCAGGCTGACGCTCTAACTGCTGAGCCAAACCGGCCAGGGTTGTTTATTGATTTTGAGAGTGAGAGAGAAGCATAGATATGAAAGAAACATTGGTTGGCCCGGCCAGTGTGGCTCACTGGTTGAGTGTCGACCCATGTACCAAGAGGTTGCTGGTTCTATTCCTGGTCAGGGTTCATACCCAGGTTGTGGATTAAATATATTTATAGCAAGAGTTAGTTTTAAACAGTATTTTGGTAAGTGCAACTCTGTTCCCAGTTCATTGATATGGATAATTACGTATTAGCTATAAAGTAGACCCTGGTATTATCAGATCTTACATACGCTGTCTTGACTGTTTTGACAGACTCTTAAAACTGATAGTTTATAATTTTGCTGAGATGTGATTTTGAATTACGTGTGTTACGGAGTTGGTTTTGATGTTCTCAT
This sequence comes from Molossus molossus, assembly GCF_014108415.1. Taxonomy (NCBI): domain Eukaryota; kingdom Metazoa; phylum Chordata; class Mammalia; order Chiroptera; family Molossidae; genus Molossus; species Molossus molossus. The sequence continues at coordinate 19,926,678 of NW_023425358.1, read as the reverse complement.
CATTAGGTACATAACAAAGTGACTTCTATGAAGTTTTACTTTACTCCATTTTCTAGGCAGTTGAGCAGTCATTTTCAATTGGGGACCCACATTAGAGACATCCATGGAGCCTTTTGAATTACAGATCAGTATCGGAACCCTGCTCTGGCCCTTCCAAATCAGAATCTGCAGGGATGGAGCTCAGATATCTGCATTTTTAATGGTTGATTTAATGGTTGAATAGATGATTCTTATGTGCTTGCTTGGTTAAGAATGGGTACAAAAGCCTGGCCGGTTTGGCTCAGCGGTTAGAGCGTCGGCCTGCGGTCCAGAGAGACCCAGGTTCGGTTCCCGCTAAGGGCACGTACCTTGGTTGCAGTTTGTCCCCGGTCCTGGTTGGTTGTGCGGGTGGCAGCCACGCGATGTGTCCCTTTTGCATCGATGTTTCTCTCTCTCTTCCTATCACTCTATCTGAACAAAAAAATGGAAAAATGTCCTCGGGTGAGGATTAAAAAAAAAAAAAAAAAGAATGTGTACAGAAATTTTGTCCATTGAGGAATTTGGGGGGTTTGCAAGTCTCAGTATGTATCAAATGTGAATATTAAGATCTAGCTAGCTATTATCTAAAGTAAAGAATTTGTGTGGAGGCACATGCTTCTGAAAAGTGGGGTGATAGTGAAAGATATTAATGGAGAATAATCGATTTGGCCCCCAAAATGTGGGTTATAATCTTACTTGATTTATTAGGACTATGACTTTGGGTAAAACACTTAACTTTTATGAACCTCAGCTAATATCCTTATCTCATAGGGTTGTTAGGCATTTTGAACTAGAAGAAGTATATGAAAAATCTGACATTTAGAAGATACTTAGTTAAAATAATATTCACATACTCATAAGGAAGATTGGATTTGGATCTCCTAAATTTTGGATACTTCAGAAATAAATCATTCTATTTGATCTGCTCAGATTTATAATCAGTTTTTCCATTTCCTCTTCTCATCCTTAATCATGCAGCTCCTGGATCTCCCAGGTATCATTGAGGGTGCAAAGGATGGGAAAGGTAGAGGCCGTCAAGTCATTGCAGGTAAGTGGTCCAGGGCCATCATCCTGGAATATCATTCCTTTACCAGGTACTATTCCTTTAGATGGGGACTGTGGGCTTGGAGATAATGACATAATGAAGGGCATAGTTTTATCTAATTCTTACCAGAATAGAATGTCAGAACTTGAAGGAACCTCAGATCCTCATTTGAGGAGAAACACTAAGGACAGGAGAAGTGAAGTGCTTTGGTCCAGTGTCATAGTGTTCATTTCATGGCAGATTTAGAACTAGAACTGAGGTTTCCTGACTACCACCCATGCTTTTCTTTTTTTTCTTTTTATTTAAAGTAAAATCTGTTCGGCCAGTGTAGCTCAGTGGTTGACCGTTGACCCATGCACCAAGAGGTCGTTGGTTCGATTCCCAGTCAGGACACATGCCCAGGTTGTGGGCCTGATCCCTAGTGGGGGGCATGCAGGAGACAGCCAGTCGATGTTCTCTCTCATCGATGTTTCTGTCTCTCCCTCTCACTTTCTCTCTCTCTAAAATCAATAAAGGGAGAAAAAAACATTAAAAAAAAAAGTAAAATCTTATAAAAGGCTAATCATAAATTGCAACAATCTCCTACCCTACCTCTCTTCACCTTAACTGTCACTACCCATTGGCACCTATACTGTCAACTCTTCAGCTGTTGCTCTGATGCTTACCTTCACACTTTTTAAAAATATATAATTTTTGCCCTGGCTGGTTTAGCTCGGTGGTTAGAGCATTGGCTTGCGGTCCAGCGAGACCCGGGTTCAGTTCCCACTAAGGGCATGTACCTCGGTTGTAGTTTGTCCCCAGCCCTGGTTGGGTTGTGTGGGAGGCAGCCACTCGATGTGTCATCCCTATCACGTTGATGTTTCTCTCTCTCTCTGTCTTCCTCTCTCTCCCTCCCACTCTGTCTGAACAAAAAATGGAAAAATGTCCTCAGGTGAGGATAAAAAAAAAAATTTTTTATTGATTTTTTAGAGAAAGAGGAAGGGAAGGAGAGATAGAAACATCAATGTGAAAGAGATATATTGATCAGCTGCCTCTTGCACGCCCTGTACTGGGGATAGAGCTCGCAACCCAGGCATGTATCCTGACCAGGAATTGAACTGGGACCTCTCAGTCTATGGGACAATACTTTATCTACTGAGCCACACAGGCTGGGCTGTATTAGTTAATTCTTTTTTTTTTTAATCCTCACCCAAGGATATTTTTTCATTTATCTCAGGTAGAGTGGAAGGGAGGGAGGGAGAGAGGGAGGAAGGGAGGGAGAGAAGGAGAGAAAGATAGAGGGAGAGAGGGAGAGAGAGAAACTGATGTGAGAGAGACAGGTCAGCTTGTTGCCTCCCTCATGACCTCGACCAGGACCTGGGACAGGACTGCAACTGAGATATGTGGCCTTGACTGGAATCGAACCCGCGACTCTTTGGTTTGCGGGCCAATTCTCTAACTTCTGAGCCAAACTGTCAAGGCTATAGTTAATTCTTTAATGAACTTTGCTTGAGTATAATTTTTATTTTTTAATTCTTTAGTTGCCCGAACGTGTAACTTGATCCTGATTGTTCTGGATGTCTTGAAACCTTTGGGACATAAGAAGATAATTGAAAATGAATTGGAAGGCTTTGGCCTTCGTTTGAACAGCAAACCTCCCAACATTGGCTTTAAGAAGAAGGATAAAGGAGGCATTAATCTTACAGCCACTGTAAGTGGAGAAGTTTTTATGGGGCAGGCTGCTAAAGACACTGGGGTGTAATGAATTGAACTAAAGGACTTTGGCATTTGGAAATTACCTGATGACTTCTAGCGCTAATTGAAGTAACACAATGACCTTGTAATGACTGACAAGAATCAAGAGTAGAATAACAGTCTCAGGCTTACCTTTGCAACTTCATTTCATTTTCTCTTTTGGGTTATCTCTTTGCATTGGTATGGGAGTATAAACCAATCTTATGCTTGCATGAAGTAGATGGCCACCATTGTCGGGTTTTTATTCATTCAACACTGATTAATAGAGTGCTACCATGGGCCAAGCATTGTTTTAGGCTTTGGGGAGTGGGTGGAGGAGGAAGCAAAAGAGACAAAAATCCTTGCCCTTATATCCTAATGGGGGAAAATAGCAGACAAAATTAAATAAATATAGTATATTAGGTGATGATGAATCTGAGGACAAGAGTAAACTAGAGAAAGGGGATGAAGAGTTATGGTGGGAGGGTTGCAGTTTTAAGTAGGTTGATCAGAGAAGTCTTCACTAAGGTGACATGAAGGAGTGAACCAAATGGATATCTTAGTGAAGAGCATTTTTTTGTAGAGGGAGCATTCATGGCTCTGAGGTAGAGCATGCTTTTGCATGTTTGAGAAACAGCAGAGTGAGCAAGCAGGAGAATAGTAAGAGATGAAGTCATAGAATAGGACCATATATGCCTTCACTTTGCAGGAGTTGGGTAACTGCTGATTGGGTTCCAGTCTATGAAGTGAATGTGGTTTGATTTAGGTTTTAATGGAATCAGTCTGGCTGTTTGTTGAGGTCCAACCGAAATGGATTATGAGCTGAAGCTGAGAAACCATTTAAAAGGTTATTGCAGTAAGTCAGTCAAGAAGTGAAAGTTTACAGCCCTGACCGATGTAGCTCATTTGTTGGAGCGTTGTCTCGTACACCAAAGGGTTACAGGTTCGATTCCAGGTCAGGGCACATACCCTGGTTGCAAATTTGATTCCCTAGTAGGGTCATGTGCTGGAGGTAACTGATCAATGTTTCTCTCTCACATCAATGTTTCTCTCCTCTCTTTCCCTTTCTCTCCCTAAAAATCAGTTTAAAAAAATTTTAAAAAAAGAAGTGAAAGCTTCTTACATCGGGGTTGTAAAAGGGGAGGAGATGAAAAGTAGTTGATTGTGGAAAGGTTTTGAAAGTAGCTGATAAGAATTATACCTGGATTGTATGTGTGAGAGAAAGAGAAGACTGTGGTTTTGTGTGTGTGTGTATGTGTGTTTGTCCTAAGCTAGAAAAAATTCTCTCTTATTACTAAAATGGTAGGACTTTGGGTAGAATAGGTTTAGAGGGAAGGGGAACATCAATATGTTTATTTTGAGATGCCAATTAGACATCCGAGTGTTGCTGTCAGACTGTCATTTGAGGAATGATCTGGGCTGGAGGTATGAAGTTGGTGGTTATCCACTTTAAAGCCGTATGTTTATCTGAGATCACTAGGAAGTCAGTATAAATGGAAAGAGGTTTAAGAATTAAGCCTGTGGGTCCCCCTCCACACACAATGATTAAAGTTTGGGAGATGGGAAGAATCAACAAAGGAGGACTTCTCAAAGGAGGAGAAGAAAAACCAGAAGAGTTTGGAATTTTGGAAGCCAAATAAAGAAAGTATTTCAGATAGGAGGAGTGATCAGATACTATCAAATGCTGCTTCTAAGTCATGTAATTGAGGACTGAGAGTTTCCTACAACATTTAGCATTCTAGAGGTCCAGACAATTTAACTGGCATAGGTTTAGGCTGTCCTGCCCAAAAGATTCTTCCTGTTATCCTGTCATTAGGTTTGAGTTTGAGTATTCAGTATTATTTTTGTATTCATTTGCTAAGGCTGCCATAATAAAGTACCATAAACTAGGTGCCTTAAACAACAGAAATTTATTTCTGTTCATTGTGGAGGCTAAATATCTGAGATCAAGGTATGAGGAAGCTTGGTTTATTCTGAGCCCTCCTTGGCTTCTAGGTGGCTGTCTTCTCTGTGTCTTCACTTAGTCTTCTCTATGTGTGTCTGTGTCCTAATCTTTTCTTGTAGGGACATCAGACATATTGGATTAGAGCCTACTCATATGACTTCATTTAACTTAATTACTGCTTTAAGACCCTATCTCCGCCCTGGCCGGTTTGGCTCAGCGGTTGGAGCGTCGGCCTGCGGTACAGAGAGACCTGGGTTCGGTTTCTGCTAAGGGCACGTACCTCGGATGCAGTTTGTCCCAGGCCCTGGTTGGTCGTGCGGGTGGCAGCCACTCGATGTGTCCCTTCACATCGATGTTTCTCTCTCTCTCTCTACCTCTCTCCCTCCCGCTCTATCTGAACAAAAAATGGAAAAATGTCCTCGGGTGAGGATTAAAAAAAAAAAAAAAGACCCTATCTCCAAAAAGTTATATTCTGAGATACTAGGACTTCAACATAAGAAGTTGGGTGGGGGCTGTGGGGACATAATTTAGCCCATAACACCTTTCTTAGAATTTGGAAAGATTTTCAGTTTTTAAGTATTTCCTATTAAAAAATCAGTTACCTTCATCCAGGTTATCAGTCTTTAGAAATGAGTTTGCACTTTAGCTAGGGTTATCCAGATTCATCAGTGGATACTCTTGGGAGATTTTTTTGCTCTTTGACCAGTCATTATCTTCTGTGCCTATTCAGTGCCCTCAGAGTGAGTTGGATGCCGAAACTGTGAAGAGCATTCTGGCTGAATACAAAATTCATAATGCCGATGTGACTCTGCGTAGCGATGCCACAGCAGACGACCTCATTGATGTGGTGGAAGGAAACAGGTATGGATCAACTGTGCAGTCTGGTGCCTGAGTTTGAATTTGAAGCCTCTTAATGGTAACAGCATTGGATCATGAATATGGCAGATATGATTCTAACTCTAGTTGTGCTGCTATCTCAAATATTAATGGACCTTGGTTTCTTTAGCTGTAAAATGAAGTGTTGGTCTTGATTTCTAACATCTTTTCTTTGCTTTGAAATTTGATTATGATTGTTAGATTCCCCGTTTCAGTTACTTGCTATGAACTAGGCTGTCCCCTAAGTTCTGTGTCATATGATGGTTGAAGAGAGTAGGTTCTCAGTCTTCACTCCAAGAATTAATTTATGTGGGAAATCCTATAGGCTATCCTACAGAACTCAGAGCAGGCTGGGCTGTATCTGTTATATTCTGCCTAAGGGTATGTAGCTGAAACCATGAAGCATTACTATTATTAATATTTGAAATTTAGTAATAGTTGAAACCACTGTTAAAATTATTCCTGGCATTTGTTTATTTATTTATTTATTTTATCCTCACCCATTTTTTTGTTCAGGTAGAGTGGGAGGGAGAGAGAGGAAGAGAGAGAGAGAGAGAGAAATATCGACGTGAAAAGGACACATCGAGTGGCTGCCACCCACACAACCAGCCAGGGCCGGGGACAAACTGCAACCGAGGTACATGCCCTTAGCAGGAACCGAACCCGGGTCTCTCGGGACCGCAGGCTGATGCTCTAACCGCTGAGCCAAACCGGCCAGGGCTATTCCTGGCATTTGCTTTCCTGTTCATTTGTTCCTATTTGTTGGATGAATTTATTTGTTCCTCCTTTGAAAACAAAGCCAGTGTTTTAGGCATTTTATAAGTGATGCAATTGAAGCCTGAGAATTTGTAGCCTGCCTAATTATTACTAACCTTAACTGCTACATTGATTGGACATTGGGATTGTGACATTGCCATATGTCGTGTTTAAGATTTTTTTATTATTTAAAAATTATCATGAAATATATTATTAGAAATATACTTACATTGTTACAAATATTTTTTGAAAAAAATCCTCACCCAAGGATATTTTTCCACTTATCTTCAGATAGAGTGGGAGGAAGGAAGGGAAGAAGATAGAGGGAAATACTGATTTGAGAGAGAAACATCAATTGGTTGCCTCCTGCATGTTCCCAACCAACCGCATCCGAGTTACGTGCCCTTGACCTGAATCGAACCTGCGACTCTTTGGTCTGTGGGCCTATACTCTTGACTGCTGAGCCAAACTGGCCAGGGAAATTCTTTCTTTTTTTATTTTATTTTTTCCTTTATTGATTTGAGAGCAAGAGGAAGGGAGAGCGAGAGAGAGATAGAAACATCGATGAGAGAGAACATTGATTGGCCGCTTCCTGCATGCCCCCCACTAGGGATTCAGCCCACAACCTGGGCATGTGCCCTGACCAGGAATCGAACCGGCGACCTCTTGGTGTATGGGTCGGCGCCCAGCCACTGAGCCACACCAGCCAGGCCAGGGAAATTCTTAAAACAACTTTGTAGGAAATCTACTCTGAGACTTGCCCAGGGGTACATCTAGAAAGTGACAGAGCTGCGAGTAGGTTCAGTTTATGTGACTCGAAACTTGTGTTGTTTTTACTGTAGCATGTTCTCTCAGCTGCATGGCCAGAACTAGGGCCTTGGTTTTATTACCTATAGCTCACTTTTTGGATGTTCTACTTTTATTTTGCTAAGAAGCTTTTTTGTGTGGGGTGGGGGGGTTGATCTGCATTTTATGGTCCCTTTTTTTTTTTTTTAATCCTCACCTGAGGATATTTTTCCATTTTTTGTACAGATAGAATGGGAGGGAGAGAGAGGAAGGGAGAGAGAGAGAGAGAGAGAAACATCGACGTGAAGGGACACATCGAGTGGCTGCCACCCGCACGACCAACCAGGACCGGGGACAAACTGCAACTGAAGTACGTGCCCTTAGCGGGAACCGAACCCGGGTCTCTCCGGACCGCAGGCTGACGCTCTAACCGCTGAGCCAAACTGGCCAGGGCTATGATCCCTTTTGAGAGTCTCTGATTTGGGGTGCTGGGTACTGATAATCAAACTGACAGTCTTCTCAACTGCTTCAGACTAATGTCCTATTTCTCTTCTATAGAGTTTATATCCCCTGTATCTATGTGTTAAATAAGATTGATCAGATCTCCATTGAGGAATTGGATATCATCTATAAGGTACCTCACTGTGTACCCATCTCTGCTCATCACCGCTGGAATTTTGATGACCTGTTGGAAAAGATCTGGGACTACCTGAAACTTGTGAGGATGTAAGTCTATGTGGATAGGGTAATATTGCTTTGGGGATGAAACCAGACTGTCCTGTAATGATATTCTCTGGAGCTCATTAACATAATGTCTTTTTGGAGATATAAATTAATTCCTGTCATCTGCTAGGATATATTGAAGGCCCTATTTTTCTCATGTTGCAAGGTTATGTACATTTGTTCTCAGATTCAGGGTTGATTTGCATTCATCACATGAAACATTCTAAGAAGTAGGCAACCTCTGCTTTCTCTCTGTTCTAGTTATACCAAACCTAAAGGCCAATTGCCAGATTATACATCCCCAGTGGTGCTGCCTTACTCCAGGACCACAGTGGAGGATTTCTGCATGAAGATTCACAAAAATCTTATTAAAGAATTTAAATAGTAAGTATCACGGGTATGTATGTGATGCCTTCTTTTCCCTGTGAGCTGCTGATTCCACTAACTAGAAATTCTTAGAATAGCATTACAGAAATCAGTCATTTAGGGCAGCTGCTAAAATGCTTGTTTAGTTAGAACTCTATAGTGTCTTCTTAAAACCATGTGAAATTGGAGCAGGTAGAACTCTGGAAGCCTATTCTGGTTAGAAGGGCTTACAGTATAAAGGGCTCTGACTTTTTTTTGTTGGGTCATCTTCTTGGCAAACACAAATGTTAATTCTCCCTGCTAAGCATCATATTGATCTCCACTGGGTACAGTCCTCCTCTAAACCTTAACCAATGGTAAAGCCCCCTAATCTCTTTCTCATACTTTTTACTGCTGAGAGAGCCTACAAGTAATGATAACGTACTAACAATGAGCAGCTCATTATTTATTTATTATTTTTAACATCTTATTTTGAACTGATTTTAGATCTACAAAAAAGTTGAAAAAAAATAGTATAGAATTTCCTTATATCCCTCACCCTACTTCTCCTAACACTGTCAGTTCCCATAACCATAGTACAGTCACCAAGAACAGAAATTAGTCTTTCAGTCTCCCAGTAACATTAGCTGACCTTGATACTTTTGAAGAGTATTGATCAGTTATTTTGTAGAATAGCCTTCACTTTGGGTTTGTCCAGTATTCTCTCATGATTTAAGTGAGATGCAGTTTTGGTAAGAATACCACAGAAATGATGTGTCCTCAGTGCATCATATCACAGAAATCATGATGTTGATATGTCATATTCATGGTGATGTTTACTTTGATCACTTGGTTAATTTGGTGTTGGTTGTTTTTTCTTTTGGTTCAATTTTAGCAAATTTGAAAATTTATGTATATATTTGTTTTACTAATACTATTATGTCTATTCCTATTGTTTATCTGTTTTTAGAACATGAAATCTTATTTAATGATTTCTTTTTGGAATATAGATATTCAAGTTTTGGTGCAAAGACAATATAATGGGTGATTTGACCACCATTTTCTACCCATTGGTACATAGTTCTTAGCTTCTGTGAGGCAGGTCTCAGTGTCTTGTTTATCAATTTCCATCAGTAGTACTACATATTTTTAGTATTTGAGGCCCATGGATGAAAATTATCTTTATATGTATAATATATATATATTTAAATTCATTGATTTGAGAGACATTGATTTATTTTTCTGCTTATTTATGCATTCATTGGTTGATTCATATATGTTCCTTGACTGGGAATTGAATGAACTCACAGCCTTGGTGTATTGGGATGATGCTCTAACCAACTGAGTTACCTGGGCCAGGGCCCAGTTTTAGTTTCTTGATAGGAAGGGAGACTTTTCCTAGTTTGGCTGAGGAAGGGAGGTCCTACATGTCTTCCTTCCTTTCTTTTCTTTTTTTTCTTTTCTTTTTCTTTTCTTTTCTTTTCTTTATTGGTTTTAGAGAGAGAGGAAGGGAGAGGGAGAAAGAGACAGAAAAATTGATGAGAGTGAACAATGATTGGCTGCCTCTTGCATGCCCCCCACTGGGGACCTGGCCCACAACCTGGGCATGTGTCCTGACCAGGAATCGAACCAGTGACCTCTTGGTGCATGGGTCAACACTCAACACTGAGTCACACCGGCCAGACGGTCCTACATTTCTTTCTTTCTTTCTTTTTTTTTAAATTTAATTAATTTATTTATTTTTGTTACAGATGTTTCTCCTTTTCCCCCCACTGATTCCCTCCTCCCCTACATTTCTTATCAATACCTAATGATGGTTTCAGTAGACCTAATAATAAAAACTGGTATTCTTCTTTTTTTTTAATCTTTAAATGTGCTTTTATTATGTGCTTATCTGTACTACAGTCTTTCAAAGTACAGACCCCATGGTGCATGCACAATCTTTTTTTTAAATTTATTTATTTTTTATTAATTTTTGCTACAGATGTTTCTCCTTTTCCTCCCACTGATTCTCCCCCTCCCCCGGTATTCTTTTTTTTTTTTTTTTTTTAATATGTTTTTATTGATTTTTTTAGAGAGAGAGGGAGGGGGAGAGAGAAAGAAACATTGATCGGCTGCCCCCTGCATGCCCACCGTGTGCTCTGACTGGGAATTGAACCAGGATCTCTCAGTCCATGGGACCACACTCAATCCACTGAGCCACACCGGCTGGGCAAAACTGGTATTCTTTAATAGTCTATAACTGACACTGTATTTGTGAGAATCGATTTCCAATCTGAATTATTTCAGGGTATTTCCCTGTAATGAACCCATGCCTTTTCTTTATTTAATATGTTTTTATTGATTTTTTTAGAGAGAGAGGAAAGGAGAGGGGGAGAGAGAGAAACATCGGTGAGAGATAAATATTGATTGGGTGTCTCCTGCACATCCCTCACTGGGGATCCAGCCTGCAACCCTGGCATGTGCCTCGACTGCTGGCGACCTCCTGGTGCATGGGTCGCTGCTCAGCTACTGAGAAACACTGGCCGGGAGAATCCATGCTTTCTTAATTTTAAGCTAGTCTTATCACACTTCTCATTTGTATTTTTTCTCTTTGATTTTCTTAAACTGGTTCTGGAACAAGAGGAACTACACAAGTTCTAAAAGTCTTTGCTACTTTGAATGTGAAGGCTCCAGTATGCCACACTACTGGGGAAGCTAAAGCCTCTGAATTTTGAGTGTGATTCTTGACTGGGGAGAGGGGTCCTTGGCTGTTGCAGGACTGCGGCTCTTAAGAGGTAGATTGGTAAACCTGAGCAGAATGGTGGCACCCAGATAGTTAGGGAAGAAGCTGGGTGATTATTTATACTGACTGTTCTTTTTTTCCCTTCCATACAGCGCTCTGGTCTGGGGTCTGTCTGTGAAACACAATCCTCAAAAAGTGGGTAAAGACCATACGTTGGAGGACGAGGATGTCATTCAGATTGTGAAGAAGTGAAACCTTCCCCTTTCCCCATCTGCTGGGCCAACCACTGCAGCTTTCCCCATGACCAGGCAACCCACCCCAAGTCCCTTCTGGCTTTGGCAGCCACTGGATCAGGATTCAGGGGAGGGAGATGGAGGTACCCAGACTGGAACTTCACTTTGTCTTGGTGTCACCTTGTATGTTGAACTGCATAAAGGACCTGGTAGGCCAGCTGGCTATGTGCAGTTCGTGTTATTGTCAGAATTTGTTTTGGGATGGACTAAATGTGGATGGGTGTTTACAGTAAGACAGCTGAATAAGGGGTACTAGGAACTTGGTCTTGAGTGTGAAGTGGATAAAAATGTAACTGCAACATCTTATTTGATGTTTAATTATGGGAAACCCTTCTAATTGGCTGTCGCCTTCAGTCCTTTCAAGTGGTCAGATGATGCTGGAGAGAGAAGGACTTGATGTAAGTTAACTCCTTAATCCTTGCATGGCTAGCCCATTTGGGAGAGGAGGATGTGTGGTGATTGAGTAAAATACTCTGACCATGCACATTGGAGTTTGAATTGCAAGTTTACCTTTAATTAGCTCTGGAACCTTGCACAAATTACTTAACCTCTATAAGACTTGGTTTCCTCATGTAACATGGAGACAGTAATAGCTCTTACCTTTCTAGAGTGGAGATTGTTATAATTAAGGGATATGGTAAAATGCTTAGTACAGTATCTGGCATATAAGTACTTGGTGAATATTGACTCTTAATCACTGGTCCCTTTCCTTTACCTGGACTCCTTGCCTGCCCTAGTCAGAGCACATTTGTCTATCAATGTGGGGCTGAATGTTGAGCTGAACATGTTGCCAGGTGGACCACTTAAGTATCTCCTTTCCTGTAGCCCAGCCTTTCTGCTTGAACCCCAGTGGCAGTCCTGGCTTCAACCACATAACCTGGGTGAAGGCATGGAGGCAGAACATTGCAAGTGAGGCAACCAGTGTGATCAGAGCAGGTTTGTGTGTACACATACTGTGTTATATGTGGAGGTGGGAGGTTAGGAGAGGTGGGGTCAGGACTACTTGAGAGGCTACTAAGGGCATAATCAGAGGTTTTAGACTGGGAATAAGGGATTTTGAAGGGATTTCCCTGGTAATGGGAAATTGGCAAAAATGTTCGTGTGGTGGACTGGGCTAGTGAGAATATGGACAGAGAGAGGGTGTGGTCATATAGTTACAGAGGAGAAATTTAAACTTGGTGACTGGCTTGCTCTTCAGAGAAAGAGAAGTCAAAGGTGATTTCATTATGGATTGCAGCAGTGATAGAGAAGGGTAGCCCCTGAGAAAATTAGGAAGGGAAACAGATTTGCAGGAAGATCGAGTTTAATTATAGATGAAGTGAGCTAGAGCTAGCAGGTTGTGAAGGGTGGAGATATGGGATTATACACATGCTCAGCCTTTTCTAGAATTTGTTTCTTTTGCTTTCTTGGTGACAGTTGTTTCCCTCCGATAGTTTTTCTGGAGCTTGGGCTTAGCACTGTCCTCAACCCAGAAGAAAAGCCCCTCATGTCTGGTATCCTAGTCATTTTGTAGGATATAGGCCTTGATATCACTGGTGCATTCATGACAGACACCATAATCTAGAGCCTAACTCTTCAGAGAAACATGGGCTTTCTGAGCTATGTGATTTCCAGCAGGGTTTGCTCTTTAGACAGAACATATATTGGGTTTTGGGGGAATCCTACTGCCCAAATTCACTTTCATTGAGCAAGAATTTAGCACTGCCAGGATGTTGGAGAGAGGAGGTTGTTGAAATACAGTTCATCCAAGGCCTCGGGATGTGTTTTGATTAGGCCTTGCTTCCATCGTTCAGTACCCTCCCTTCCCCCATCAGTAGCCCCCTGGTGGTTGAATGCATTACCATCCCTTCCTTTCTCTACCTTTTGGGTTCAGACTTGGGAATTTTGGGAAAGTGATACAATTTTGTGTCAGGGATGCTGCCTGGTGTAGGGCTACCAAGGAGGTCATTGCTATAGTTAAAGGCTTTCCTTTGGCTGTGACACATGAATTTCCTGTGCTGTTACATATTCTGTTTCTTTCCTGATCTTTTTCTACCACAGCTAAGCAGACTCACTGACCTGTGCCATTAATTAGTTAGAATGTTTTATTTATTTATTTATTTATTTTTATCCTCACCCGAGGATATTTTTCCATTTTTTTTTTTGTACAGATAGAGTGGGAGGGAGAGAGAGAGAGAGAAACATCAACGTGAAGGGACACATCGAGTGGCTGCCACCGCACGTCCAACCAGGGCCGGGGACAAACTGCAACCGAAGTACGTGCCCTTAGCGGGAACCGAACCCGGGTCTCTCCGGACCGCAGGCCGACGCTCTAACCGCTGAGCCAAACTGGCCAGGGCAGAATGTTTTTAGCTGTATTTTAACAACAAACACTAACTTAACCAACTGAAATGGAAGGAAATTTGATCTCTCATATAAGTTGTCTGGAGCTCAGATCAGCTCATGGCAGCTGTTATGTCATTGAGGATCCAAATTCTTTCTGTCTAACTACTGTGTTCACTATAGTCTGTTGGCTTTGCTGGGCAACTGGTTCCCCTCACAGTCACAGAATGTCTGCTTCAGTCCCAGGCTTTACATCAGCAGCCAGAGGATAATAAGGAGGGCTGTGTCTTATCTTTTTGGGAAGCCATTTCCCAGAAGCTGCCCAGCCATGTTATCCTTGTGTCTCATGGCCTAAATTGTTCACATGCTCATTCTTGAATCAGTTGTGGGTAAAGGGAATAGAATTACTGAAGAGTCCTATAAGTTATCGTTCTTGGATTGTGCTTGTCTCTTTCATTTACAAAGAAGGGCCAGTGGACCTGACTTCCTTTCCATCTTAGTAGAGCCTGGCTTATAAAGGAATAGCTATCTTCTGACTGAAGGCCTGGCTGTATTCTCCATCTCCACCCTGCCGAACCCCCCTTCATTGATTACCATTGACTTCCCAAGTTCCGACTGCTCAACTGCTTCCTTTGGGAGGTACTATTCTTTTTTTTAATCCTCACCTGAGGACATTTTTGCATTTATCTTCAGATAGAGCAGGAAGGGAGAGGGAGGAAGAGGGAGAGAGAAACATCTATGTGAGAGAGACACATCAAGTAGTTGCCTTCCACACGATCCCAGCCGGGGCAAGGTACGTGCCCTTAGCGGGAACCAAACTCGGGACTCTGTGGTCCGTGGACTGATGCTCTAACCGCTGAGCCAAACTGGCCAGGGCTGGGAGTACTATTCTTTCCTCTCCTATCCCTTAAAGGTAGGTCTTCCATGAGGTTCTCTATGGCCTTCTGCTGTATTACTTTGAGGAGGCCTTCCACAGCCTTAGCTTCTCTTAACCTTTATTTTGCATTCTTCCAGCCCTGATTGCTTCTAAACTTGTTTTATGCCTAGTAACTTCCCAGAGTTGCTCCATGTAGGACATCTCTTACCCTGTATCAGGCTCTTAGCTCCTGGAAGATTGCATTAGCTTCCTCTTCCAGCCTCTCCCTCCTAAATACCAAAATAGTTTTGTTAAAATCTGTACATCTAGCTTCTGTGCTATTTAAAAAAAATTTTTTTATTAATTTGTTTTTGTTACAGATGTTTCCCCCCATTAACACCCTCTTCCCCGCCCCCCACCCCATCCCCAGCTTTGTTGTTTATGTTCATTGGTCATGCATATATGCATGTAAGTTCTGTGGTTTATCTCTTCCCCCACGAACTTCCCCTCCTCTGAGGCTTGCCAGTCTGTACCCCACCTCCATGTCTCTGGGTTAATTTTGTTCAGCAGTTTGTTTAGTTCATTATATTCCACAAATAAGTGAGATCATGTGATATTTGTCTTTCTCTGCTTGGCTTGTTTCGCTTAGCATAATACTCTCCAGGTCCTTCCATGCCATCTCAAAGGATAAGAGATCTTTCTTACAGCTGCATAGTATTCCATTGTGTACATGTACCACAGCTTTTTATTTATTTATTTATTTATTTTATCCTCACCCAAGGACATTTTTTGTTATTTTGTTCAGATAGAGTGGGAGGGAGAGAGAGAGAGAGAGAAACATCGACGTGAAAGGGACACATTGAATAGTTGCCACCTGCACAACCCAACCAGGGCCGGGGACAAACTGCAACTGAGGTACGTGCCCTTAGTGGAAACCGAATCAGGGTCTCTGGGGACCACAGGGCGACGCTCTAACCGCTGAGCCAAACCAGCTGGGGCATACCACAGCTTTTTAATCTACTGATGGACACTTGTGTTGTTTCCAGATCTTATCTATTGTAAATAGTGCTGCTAAGAACATAGGGGTACATATATTCTTTGTGATTGGTGTTTCAGGTTTCTTAGGGTATATTCCTAGAAGTGGGATCACTGGGTCAAATGGCAGTTCAATTTTTAACTTTTGAGGTAATACCATAGTGTTTTCCACAGTGGCTGCACCAGTTTGCATTTTCACCAGCAATGTACTAGAGTCCCATTTTCTCCACACCCCCTCCAACACTTGTTTGATGATTTGTTGATGGCGGCCATTCTGACAGGTATGAGGTAATACCTCATAGTTGTTTTAATTTGCATCTCTCTGATGATTAGTGATGTTGAGCATTTCTTCATATGTCTCTTGGCTGTTTGTATGTCCTTTTTGGAGAGGTGTCTGTTTAGGTCCTCTGCCCATTTTTTAATTGGGTTTTTTGTCTTCCCTTTGTTGAGTTGTATGAGCACTCTGTATATTTTGGAAATTAACCCCTTATCTGATGCATCATTGGCGATTATGGTCTCCCATATAGTGGGATCCACTGTGCTATTCTTATTTCCTTCTGGCTCCATTTCACCAACACTGGCTAATAGCTTTGCCCTTTATTTGGTTCCTACATCTATTCATTTCTGTCCTGCCAGCTTCTAACTTGAAAGGGAAACCCTTACTGGAAGCTCCAACCCAATCCTTCCCACCCTACACTCCAAGTGTTGGTTCAACATGAAGGAGGAAGAAGCAAAAGGAAAGGTGGAATTGGATTCAGGCATCTGTCCTGCCATTGTTATGTGAAACTGCTTTCTAGCTTCTATCTGTGGAAACAAAACATTTGCAAGAATTCTAAACATAGGGTCTTTTTTCTGAAGCTAAGGAATTACATTGAGAGAAAATTATACTGAGGTGGGAAGATGATGAAATTGAAGTACCAGGAAGAGACACCTCATATTTGTTAAAAGGTGACCTGCTTTCTTGGTGCTTTTTAAAAAAAAAACTTTTGATTTGAGAGAGGGAGAGGAAGAGAGACATAGAAACATCGATGAGAAAGAACACTGATTGGCTGCTTCCTGCACGCCCTCACCAGGGATTTGGCTCATGACCTGGCCATGTGCACTGACTGGGAATCGAACCGACCTCTTGGTGGATGAGTCGACACTCAACCACTGAGCCACACTGGCCGGGTACAAATCTGCTTTCTTATGTTCCTGGAAGAGTAGGCAGGGTGGGCAGCTACAGGTTTATAGGTAATACCTCTCACACTCAAGACTCAAGTTGTGCCCAGGCTGGTTTTCCCAGTGGTTAGAGCGTTATCCCGGGGACCAGAGAGACCCAGGTTCGTTTCCCGCTAAGGGCACGTGCCTCGGTTGCAGTTTGTCCCTGGCCCCGGTTGGGGTTGTGGGGGTGGCAACTAGTCAATGTATCTCTCTCATATTGGTGTTTCTCTCTTCCCCTCTCTCTCCCTCCCGCTCTATCTGAAGATGAATGCAAAAATGTCCTCGGGTGAGGATTAACAAAACAAAAACTCAGGTTTTTTCAGTCTTGCTGTCAAAATCCAACTACCTTGCCCTTCACCTGTAAATCACAAAATGGCCTCATTATTTGACCCTCTAGCATAAAGTCAAGGTAGCTTTGATGGCTCTGAGTGGGCAAGTATTGAGAACTCAAGAAATTTCATTTGAAGAGCTTTAGAACTAAGTATTGTCACCTCAGATCAGTAGGACTGAAAAGGGGATTCCAGACCATAGCTATAGTATTTTGATAGAATCCTTTTTTTTTTTTATCCTCACTCAAGGACATTTTTCCATTTTTTGTTCAGATAGAGTGGGAGGGAGGGAGAGAGAGACATCGACATGAAAGAGACACATCGAGTAGTTGCCACCCACACAACCCAGCCAGGGCTGGGGATAAACTGCAATCCAGGTACATGCCCTTAGTGGGAACCGAACCCGGGTCTCTCTGGACCGCAGGCCGATGCTCTAACCGCTGAGCCAAACTGCCCACCAGGGCCTGATAGAATCCTTTTCAATGCTGTACATATAATTAAGGTGAATAATGAAAATAAATGAGCCAAGGAATGAGATGCAAAACAAAGAATCAGTTAACACAAGCATCAGAGTCTCAAGGGAAGTTTTATATGGAAAAAAATTAGACTTGAATGGATTGAATCAGACCTGAGGCCCTGTTTTTCCCTATAGGGGTCTTTGAGCTGAACAGGATGTCAACAGACTCTACTTTTGTGCCAGTAAACATGGATTTGTCAGAGAAAATACCATATACGTGACTACCCAAGAAACAAATTGTTTTTACTAGGTGGGTTTAATCTTAGAAATTGCTCACTATAATCTGGTATTAGCCACAAGGCTACCCGTAGGCTTAAGCCCAGCCCAAATTTACCCATTGGGTTCTCAAGGCTCAAGAAGGAAGACGATAAATTTTCTTCCTAAATTAGCTAAAGTTCATTGCCATGATTTTTTTTTTTTTGTAAAGAGAGAGAGAAACATTGATGTGAGAGAATCAGTCTATGCCTCCTGCATGTTCCTTACTGGGGATTGAACCTGCAATCTATGCACGTGCCCTGGCCAGGAATCGAACTGGGACCTCTCAGGCCATGGGACGACACTCAATCCACTGAACCATACCAGCTAGGCCATTGCCATGAGTTTTAAAGAAAAATTAAAACTTCAGATTATTTCTCTCAAGAGAACCTATTGAGTATCATGGGTCAGCTGGTTGGAAACAAGGAAGAGATTCAGGAAGAAATAAACACAATAATGCCATTCACTTCATTCACACATAGCATATGCAACTTTAATCAACCAAAAGAGAAAGCCCCAAATGTACAATTGAAAAAAAAATCAAACTGTTGACTCAGACTTAACTAATATCAGCTACTTTTATATACAGCTGTATAAGTTCCAAAAAGCTATCCTATAAGTATATACAAAAATTGTTTATACACAGGTCTGTACATAAGGGTCTATACATTTATTTCCTCAGAACCCTTAGGTGCCACCTCTTGGTGAAGACACCAACACTTCATTCACATATCTTACAAAAAAGACTATTTCTGGGGTTGACAACACTGTGCATCCTGTATTCAGACCGTGTTGGTTTCCATCAACTGGTTAAGGTCCTTCCGTCATGCAGACCACACCAGAATGCCTAGGCCTCCTAAACAGCTTTGCAGAGTGCTGACCAAGGTACCACCATAGTTCCAGGGTTAGGTGAGCCTGCCTGCCTTGCTCACTGTCGATATTCTAATTCATCTACACTGATGACTTTGGTGGGCATGGAGGGCAGGGGCTGCTGTAGCACATCAGAGCCAAACCATTTGGCAAGGCCCACTGGGGAGCTGCTCCTCTGGCTGGGGCGGTGCTCCAGCTGCGAGTGCATGTGGGGCAAGCCTGACCGGCTGGGCACATTCTGTGGGGTTGTCTGAACACTGACAGCTGCTGCCTGGGACCCAGAGCCTGGAGGATGAAGAACTGTAGGGATAAGAAGGAAGGGTTAGAGCAGGACGAGGAAAGTATATCAGGCCCTGCTTCACTCAACCCTAACCATAAAACTGCAAACAGAATTCTTGACCAGATGATTTATCTAGGAAATCCTTTGCAAAATGCCAGAAGATAGTCCTTGGAAAAGTCGTTATTCAGAAGTCTCACATTGAGAACCCATCCTAGATGACATGACCACTATTTCCCACAGCAAACAGCCACATCATGGGACATTAGCTGGTGAGAGGGCATGTATTTTGGGCAGTCCCTGTGTTGAACCTCTGTTGGAAGGATTTTCAGCCTCCTCTCCTAAGAGGCAAAGGATCAAAATCGCCAGAGCACACTTGGCTCTTGCACTGTTTTATGGGAACAGGAATTCCAATTCTTGTAGAGGTTGATTTACATCATCCTAGTCTCTGGTTACACCCTTATCCCAGTCTTGAAGGATAAGTTAATTGTCAGTGTCAATTCACCCTCCTCACTGGAAACTGGTCCAAAGCTTTAAGCCCACCCAGCTCACCTGCCCATTCCTGAACCTACCTGAACGCTGTAGCTGCTGTTGCATCATTGCCAGATGCAGAGGTGTCCCAGGACGAGGGTTTAGGAGAGGGTGACTAGCGGCAGGTAAAGGATAAAAGGGTTGACCCAGGATTGGGCCAGATATTCCCTGTAAATGAGTCAGATCCATCCCAGGAGGAAGCACACCTGTTGAACAGAAAGAAGAAACTGGTGAGGAGTAATCTTAATCTACCTGGAAATTTTCAAATTTGGACAGTATTGCGGATCTGAAAGTTTATTAAAAGTGAAAAATACTCAAGCTAGATTCCTAATCTTTTAATGGACCGAGGGGTGGATTAGATTGTCCACCAGTTAAATGGAAAAATCTAGTAACATCTTTCAAGGAATGAAAACCTCCCACAGCATAGCACTTTGTCAGTTCTAGCAACTGTTGTCATACCAGGTCAAAAACTCACCAGCTTGGAGCAAACTTGGAAGATGCTGTGGATGTACTCCCTGGGCCAGCATCCTTTGGACCAACCCTGGGTGAAGCTGGTGAGCAGGCCGAACGATTGGGACATGGGGGACAAGGGGAACTTGGTGGACAGGACGGAGAAAAGGTGTTCCTGCAACTGGGGATGCCAAGGTGGGTGTTTTTCTCCCAGTTCCTTTAGGTCTATAATCTTGTTCTTTGGTGTAACGGTTGGTCTGGGACAGTGGGGTGGAACATGAAGACCGCTGCAACGTTGACAGTTTGGGATTTGTTGTGGGAGAATAGTCTCGATCAGCACTGGGCACAGAGTTGGATGACAAGAGGCTCTCTGTAAGGATCCAGACAGAATAGTTTCAGTGTTGACAAACTTCTTTCAAACATTTTGTCCTCCCAATGATCCAGTAAATCTTATTTCTTAGAAAGCTCACAATTTGATTCCCCTTAGTAATTTAGAAAATTGCAATAGGGAACATCAGTTTGCCTTATGAACAGGCCTAGTCAAGGTCATAAGTGTAGTCAGGGACAGAGTTGGGAGTAGACCCCAAGTTTTCCGGTCTTCAACACTTTGTTGGAACAGAATTTATCTTTGCTCTAAAAACCCCAAACCGCTCAGCCGGTATGGCTCAGTGGTTGAGCATCGACCCATGCACCAAGAGGTCACTGGTTCAATTCCTGGTCTGGGCAAATGCCCAGGTTGTGAGCCAAATCCCCAGTGGGGGGCATACAGGAGGTGTCCGAATGATGTTCTCTCTTGTCGATGTTTCTATCTCTCCCTGTCCCTTCCTCTCTCTCTAAAATCAATAAAGAAAAACAAACAAAAACCAAACAAACCCCAAACCTCTGAAGTTCAAAAATGACATAACTTGTAAGCCCCCATTTTTATTCTTAAAATCCTCTCAGCTATTGGGCAAGTCAGCCTGCCATTATCAGGCCTGGTAGTCTAACAGCTGGGCACCTTGATCTGCCCATATGGCTGTGGTCTGGATCTGTGTGGGAGCTAGTCCTGTCATAGCTGCTTGGGATTGCCTTGCTTTTTAAATGCCTAAGGTGAGCCCTGGCCGGTTTGGCTCAGCGGTTAGAGTATCCGCCCGCAGACCAGAGAGACCCGGGTTTGGTTCCCGCATGTACCTCGGTTGCAGTTTGTCCCTGGCCACGGCTGGGATCATGTGGGTGGCAACCGGTCAATGTGTCTCTCTCACATTGATGTGTCTCTCTCTCTTCTTCCCTCTCTCTTTCCCACTTTATCTGAAGATAAATGCAAACATATCCTCAAGTGAGGATAAAAAAAATAAAAGCCTAAGGTGAAAATCAAGTAAGAGTAAGACTATGCAAATCCATCATAACAGAGTTTAAATAGCAATTACAGTCTGGTGAAGTAATCTTAACTGCCTTTTTAAGTAGGGCTGATAGGATCCCCCCCCACACACACACCCATACACAAGCTTCCTCACAAGTAAAAAGCTCTTAACACCAACACTCTCGACCTGTAGAAACCTAACTTAACAGAGTGTTTCACCATGTCCTTAATGGTCTCAACTGTGCAACTTCTAAAAGCTTAACATTTTCTGTGTACTTCTAAAAGGCTTTGCATACTTCCTGTATGCTTCATCGACTGCACAGATTTTGTTGGACACTTAGTCTCCATAGATTGGAGAGAACTTTTTAGAAGTAAACTGGTTGAACTCTATTTGCCAAATAAACGTACTAATAACTCAACTTTGAAGCCTAAATAAGAACCTAAAACTTAAAGCTCATTCCTTCCTGTCTAACACTAGCACTCATACCAGTATTAGATTGGTCTGAATTTTCCAACCCTTCTCACTGTCAAACACAGGCTGGTCAGCACTCAAACCCATGCTTCCTCTCACATACTGTCTTGGGCAGCACATCCTTAACAGCTCTGCAGTACCTTCACTGGCCTTCTGAGTGTCCTCTTTACTGTCACCAAGAGCTGCTTTTCCAGATGCTGGCTCCTCCTTGCTTTTCTCTTTGCTCTCATACATCTTACGAATCACTGAGGTAGGGGTGAAGGAAGGAGAAAGCTGCAGAGAACAATGATTATAATGAGCATATTCTCAAAACGCCTTTCCTTAATCAAGCCATGATTAACAGGCCAAACTACTCAGCAAGTTAGAGTCCCGTTGCCTGGCCGGTGTGGCTCAGTGATTGAGCGTCGACTCATGCACCAAGAGGTTGACAGTTTGATTCCCAATTAGGGCATGGCACACGCCCATGTTTTGGGCCAATCCCCAGTGGGGGACATCCAGGAGGCGGCCAACTGATGTTCTCTCTCATTGATGTTTCTCTCTCTCTCTCCTCTATAAAATCAATTTAAAAAAATTAAAACAAAAAGTGGGGGGGATCCCCTTATTGGCTATTGTGATAGAGGTCAATGCCAGTGTTCTGGTCTCTAACTACTAGAGGTAAAGAAACAGGATGGGCCAAGTAGACGGTGTCCCAGTCCATCATCCCTTGCTCATACCTCACTTGCAACAAAACCTAGACTTAGTTGTAACATAAGTTACAGAACTTCAATCTACCTGCCTATATCTGTGGTGATAGGGACTTGCCTATGCAGCTGCCACTTTCCCAGAGAGGGCATCAGGATGGGAAGAGGGGAAGAACATGGCTAGAAATATACCCTGAAGCAATAACACTTCTAGCTAGGAAAGGATATTTCAGGGCCTAAATTTCTCTATATAGCAAGTCCTCTTAATATTATTGACAGGTTCTGTGACTTTGAGCTAAAAGACATACAATGAAACCAATTTTACCATAGGTTAATTGATATAAATGAGTTATATCTATAGCATCTCATCAATGTTATAACCAAACAACACTAAACAAAATGTAATTTGAGGACTTGCTATAACCTAATGAGAAAATTCAAAATTATCTTTGTATTCTCAGTCATTAGGACTCACCATTTGGGGTCATTTGTTCCTACCTCTTCACTGCTGATTTTTACTTTGGTGATTTTATTATGTATGCAACTAACCCAAACCCTTGGTGGCAGGAGACAGGGCATGACTTATGGGAACAGAAAAGCTCCTTCTGGACCCTGCCTTCAAGGTGCTTAGTGCAAAGACCTACTTGGGGTCCTGAACAAAGAGGAATAGTTTCTTCCCACATGTCTGTTAGCTTTAGGTGATAAAAATCTGTGGGGAAGGAAACTTTAAAAAAAAAAAAAGGGTACATGAGTCAGTTGTAAAAAACTAAACTTGTTTCCACAAATAAGCAGACCCCTCTGTCCCAGCCTTAATTCATAACAGACATTTAAATCTGAGTTTGTGAACTCACTGTTTCCCTGGACTCCCCATGATCGTCAGGGGTCACTCCATTCTCACCTGTCTTTCGCCCTGTCCTCTCCACTCCAGTTGTTCCTTTGTTTGAACATATTATGTTATCACCTAAGTGCTCTAGCCCATACTTGTCAATCTGCTGGAACACACTTTTCCCAATGTAGGGCCTTTAACTAGAACCCTAACAGACTGAAAGGGGAAAACCTAATAGAAAGGCATGAAAGGCTATTAATCAGTTATTCCTGTGGAAGCACTTAAAGACATTTGGGTCACAATGATACAACATAGGCACAACCTAACAAAGAAAAACCTAGAACCCTAGAAGTCATTCACAAAGGCAAAGGTCACTGACCATGCTTGTGATGGAGGCAGCAGGGGCAGGGGAAGAGGAATTCCCTCTGTGCACGGGTGCTGGTGACTTGGTCACTCGCTGTTGCCTGTGAACAAACCAAGAATCAATGTAAGCCCCAAGCTGCTCAAATAAGTCCTAAAACCACAAAATAACTTAAGATCAGCCTAGAACTTTAACATCTCGTTTCACTTACCCAATTCAACTTCCCAAGCATTTACTAAGTGTTTAGATATGCAAAACCACATGTTAAGTTCTGAGGGAAGACAAAAGCTTACTGAAACATGGTCCTGGGCCTTGCAAGAATTCTTGTCTAGTGGGGGAGACACTAACTTAGGACATATCAAGGCATTCAGATATTAGGTAACCAACAAGGTATAATGGAAAAATGAATAGTAGAAGGAATGATAAGCTACTACTATTGAAGGGACTCTGGAAAAGATTCAATGGTAAGGAGCTACATTAAATTGGGTGTGAGCAATAAGAAGCTATAAGATGGAGAAAAATGATTTAAGTAGAAGGAACAGGTACAGGAACTTGAGAAGCCTTGGGAATGTAGAGTTATCCAGGGCTTGTGTATAGTTTATTTGAAGACTATACCACCAGTGAGGTAGGGCAGGGAAGGCTTTCATTTTATGGTCCAGGCTGTGCTTCAGAGGGTATGGAGCAACAATGACTTAGTACAGTGCCTGGCATAAAACATGCTCTGTGAGACACTGGCTCAAATTAAATACAGCACCAAAAATTTCAGCTATTTTAAGACCTAATTACATGCAGCATTCCGCAGCATTCCCCAGCATTCCTGGTCTACAAAAAGGGCTGATCCAAGGCCTCCCAAGAAAAGTTTAAAAGAACAGACTTTCGTTCTCTCCTGAGACATTCTACTTCAACTTGGAAGAAAACAGGAAACAGTTAATAAAGATATAAATAGGCTGAGAGAAGAGTGCATTATGTGAGCTCATTGCCTAATATAAGCTTCCCTGCATTTCAGCCATATCAGACCTTGTACCACAAAAACCAAAGCCCAAGTACAGTCAATGATTCTGAAGTTCTATGAATCATAAGCAAATGGGAATCCTAAACTCACGGCCTCTTTCCAGTCTATACCAGGTAAGCCCCACTACTGCCATACTGAAACTCTGAACATGACAACGAGGGGAGAGACAGATGAATAGTATTGTGAGTCATTAAGACATAAACCCCATATTAGGTGTTCCATATAACTTAAAATTTATTCCTTCTGGTAAACATACTTGAGCACCTACTATATGCTAGATACTGTTCTAGGTGCTGGGGATACAGAAGTAAACAAAAGAGACCAAAAACCCCAACCCCCCCCCCCCAGCCTTATTATATTCTTGTGGTTGCAGAGTAGAGAGGGGTTACGGTGGGCAGGGACACAGACAAAATAATAGAAGCTAGAAGGTGGTAAGTACAATAAATAAAGCAAGGAGAAAGTCATGTCTGTTGTGGGACACAACTGTATATAGAGTATTCAGGAAAGACCTGAGAGGCTGACATTTGATCCAAAACATAAAGGCTCCACTGACACTAACTCGGGTTCACTTACTAGTTTCAAGGGTAAGTTATACTTTAAAAATCTTAAGTTTCTATATCTGTAAAATGCAGTTATTCATCCCAACTATCTCAGGATTGTTGCCAAGAGCAAATAAAATTCTGGATGGCAAGAGTGTGTGAAAGTCAATAAACCATGTCCATGAATATTAAATAACTACATTATATTGTAGAGAGAAATCCAGTGATGGGAGCTCAGCCGACTAGTCCTGAGCTCTCTGTTTAGGCTGAAGGTTAGTAAACATAGAATGCATTTATGCAGGGTATCATAAAACCAGCTGAAACAAGACACAGACAATATGGCAAATTTTAAGAATCACGGCAAAACAAATACTTCTTGCCCTTATCGGTGTAGCCCAGTGGTTAGAGCACTGGCCTGCACACTGAAGAGGCGCAGGTTTGATTCCCTGGCCCTGGTTGGGGTGCCTGCAGGAGGCAACCAATAGATGTGTCTCTTTTACATGGAAGTTTCTCTCTCTCTCCTCCTCCCTCCCCTCCCACTCTCTCTAAAAATCAATGGAAAAAATACCCTCAGGTGAGGATTAACAACAATAAAACATTACCAAGTACTGTATGGGCAGGACTAAACTATCCTTCAAGGCTACACACTGGTCACTTCTGGGAGTATAAAAGGGGTTACTGGGACAGGGCACACAGAGGACTTCTGGGTAGCTATCAAAGGAGTTTGCCTTATACATTTGTTTATTGCAGTTTTTTATTTTACAATAAAAAATAATATTGCCCCCCCCAATTTATGATTCATTTTATTTCATTTTACTACTTGTTGCAACTAGCAGAAAGAACAGGAGCAGAGTGATGTCAGTAATCATTTATTAATGACTTTGATCAACAAACCTACATCATCAAGGTATAGTTTGATAACTCGACAAGGAAGCTACGGGGGAGGAAGCTAGGTAGAGTTTTACTTTTCATCATCTCACAGCATAACTGCAAATAAGAAGCGATGCTAGCTACATTTGTAAAAATGAATTCTTTAAATCAAGAATATAATAAAATTATACAGGATCAAAAACCTAAGCCCATGTGATAGAGTTCAATCATTATTTCCTTTGAGTATCTGGAATGAGATGGAATTCTCACCATATGTTGTACAACATCAGTATTTACAACTAATTTGCTTATCTGAGGAAAATTAATTTGCAAATCCCCACAAGGGTAGAATTAGTAACTTACCTGTTTCTAAATCCATCTCTGGTTCTGTCCACCTGTGGTTTGCCAAAACCAGGCTGATAAAAGTTTGCTGCTTGCACTGCAAGGTCATGTGGCAGGGCCAACCCCTCCAAAGCTGCTGCCTGTTGCAATTCTAGCTGGCTCATCTGCTGAACAGAAGGGACAGAGGATCAGAAGAATGAGGACAGGCAATGAACTTGATACAAAGGTCTCTTTTCACTCTCTTTAAACACCAGCCGAGAGAAATTCGATGGTGCAACCTGACTAAATCATGCTATCCACTGAACAGGATTTTAACTACTTAAATATGACTTATTTTTTGTACATGCCCCTAGTGGGAACCGAACCCGGGTCTCTGGTCTGCAGGCTGACGGTCCAACCTCTGAGCCAAACCAACCAGAGCTAAATATGACTTTTAATTGTTCACCAATTTTCTAGTCTTCACTTGAATTATAGTTGAGCCTGAATTACAGTTCAAAACCACTTTCAAGGATTGTAGCAATCTAATTCTCCACCCCATAAATAAAATAAAGGTGAAAAGCAAGCAATAGATTGCGTTTGAGAAAGAGCTCAGCTGGACCTGGGCCGTGACAGGGCTCATGGGCTTGCGCATGCCTTGGAATGGATCTCCGAGTAGCTGCTGTGGTCCTGGTGTGAAACCTGTTGAAATAGTTAACGGTATCAAGATAGCACATCTATCAGAGAGGCATTATCACCAATACATGCTGTTCCTGAACATCTTTTTCAAGAAGTACTGACTTCTTGGGCTGATGATGTCCCTCACGATGGGCTATGTGGATCTCTGCACTTAATGACCTGAATTGCTGCTGTATCCATCCTTCCCACTAAGCTGTCAGCTTTGTCCCTTTCAGAACTGAGACCTCTTCTATCTGTGAGAGAAGAGCTTTTCTAGCCAGTGATATGGCCCATTATCACCAAGCCAGTTGATACCAAAGCAGAGACCATGCTGTGAGACTCACATGCTTTTCAGTCTATCTCCTTAATTGTGGAGGGAAGATTTAAGAAAAACAAAAACAAAACTTCCACAGTAGCCCTGGCCAGTTTGGCTCAGCGGTTAGAGCGTCGGCCTGCGGTCCGGAGAGACCTGGGTTCAGTTCCCGCTAAGGGCACGTACTTCGGTTGCAGTTTGTCCCCGGCCCTGGTTGGTCGTGCGGGTGGCAGCCACTCGATGTGTCCCTTCACGTCGATGTTTCTCTCTCTCCCTCCCTCCCACTCTATCTGTACAAAAAATGGAAAAATATCCTCGGGTGAGGATAAAAACAAACAAACAAATAAACAAATAAACAAAAAAAAACTTCCACAGTAGATATGATTGGCAGGAGCCAGGGTGGCCAGCAACCTATAGTCCAGGGTGGAAGGAACTCTATGAAATTCTACACAATGCTTTGCTAAGATAGCTTTCTGGAAGTGCTTCCATTTATATTCTGAATTAGCCACAAGACCTCACAGTTGATTGTGTAATGACTTCAATAGGTTAGTAAAGAGCCACTATTCTGACACACTCTGTATCAAGAAAAACCTAGGAAGTCAATTCACTTTTTTGTACTGAATTCCCCAAATAAGGAAAAAGACTAAAGAGCTGGATCCAATTTAAATCAATCTCAATAGAAAAAAACAAAATTAAAACGTACATGTTTATCTAGAGGGACAGTTGAATAATAAACTATGTTCCACATTTGTGTCCCCACCACCCCTGTAAAAATTAGAATAAATAAATCCACACATTTCTTTTTAAAGTCTTCAAGGATGCCCATGAAAAGACTTTGCCAGTTCTAGGGACAAGTATAACTTTTGTCATGGGAGTGTGGAGTGGGGTTGGTGGGGGGGCGAATATGTGTGGAATAATGGGGACAGATGGATGGACATCTACACATGAATATTTACCAATTGGTGATGGTATTCTAGGACGAAGGTAGTCTGCTGAGGCTGCTCGTGTTTGAAACACCTGTGACAAGGGAGGAGATGGTGCTCTTTGGCCCAGTAAAGATGTTGTAGGCTCCAAGCTCCCCATAAGGCCACTCAGAAGGTTGGAAGAAGCAGGTCTCTGAACTGGCGGACCCAAAAGTTCCTGAAGGCAAAAAAGTCAAATCCTTGTGAACAAACCTAGTTCTCCTCCTAGTCAGGTATGGATTACGGATTAACTTTTGGAAGCCAATGATGAATCTTCTTCATGTTCTACTAAAGGACTTGTCATATGTACATGTAACACATTTCTCTGTAAATGTTCAGTTAGCAACACTGTGAGTTAGCGCTATAAATATGGGTTAGATACTTCAATTTTCATAGAAATTGCAAATGTGAAAACTGGAAATCAAGGGCTTACTTTGTCATCTTTCTTTTTAGCTACCTTCCCAAATCTTACACTGAAATAAACAGTGACACAGAACTATGTCAGGCAGTGACATAGCCTCAACTGCCAGGCAACATGGATCATACTCTAAGGCCCAAAGCTGGACCACTACAAAAAACCAGTTCAGAGGACTCCTGTTCAAGACTCCTAGGCCTTGGTCTAATGTGCAGTACCTGCAGGATGTTCTTAGGGACAGGCTGGCCTGGAATCTCAGCAGGGGACATCAAATGGCTTTCAAGGTTTCGCTAAAAAAGTAAAAGGAGAACTGGTTTTAACCTTCTTACACATTTAATTGGGGACCACAAGAGAGCATTAAAAATTCTTCAGGGAATCAACATTTAACAGCAGAATAATGTCAAAGTCACAGAAAACTAACTTAAATCAACCTGCTCCACTGTCTTAACACATAGGTCCCAAAGATCTGGGACCAGAAAAATCTTCACATGTACATGTAGAGCCCACTCAGAGATCCTCAGACCAGGTCTTTTCCTCGCTGTAGTAACCCTAGTCCATTTAACTGTTTCTAACACTGACCACAAGAAGGGAAAAAGAAAATGGTGGAATAGGGGAGTACTTACTTAGTAAGAAGCCACAGGCAGGAAATTTTGATAATTTATAGATTTAAGTTTTTGAGGCAACCTTTGCTATCTTTTATCTTGAACAAGATTTCTAGACCAGGCAATACTAAAAATCTAGTAAACAAGAGGGTTTGGCCAGAATTGGTATATTTCAGAGTTTGATATTTCAGGAAATTTAAACTTTATTATGTATAAGGAAGCTGTTTCAAATGGGTCTCAGATAGAGAAGTTCAAATCCTCCACGTTTTGTTTTTAATGTAGCAGCAGTTACTTTTTTTTTTATCTTCACCCGAGGACACTTTTGCATTTACCTTCAGTTAGAGCGGCAGGGAGAGAGAGAGAAACATCAACGTGAGAGAGACACATCCAGTGGTTGCCACCCACATGACCCCAGCCGGGGCCAGGGACAAACTGCAACCGAGGTACGCGCCCTTAGTGGGAACCGAACCCGGACTCTGGTCCGCGGGCTGATGCTCTAACTGCTGAGCCAAACTGGCCCAGGTGCAGCAGTTACTTTTTGCATCCAACTTGCATTACCTCCTATACTTCAGTACTTCCTTTATGCCTAAGCGCTTTCTCTGGTATAGTTTCCCTTCCACTAGGTGGAGATGCCAAGGTCCACAGCAGTATCCTCAGGCATGACAAATAGCCCAAAGACATCCACGTTTTGCTGCTGGTTTTGAAATTGTGACTGACTACAGATGATTTTAATAAGAGATACCTTCAAGAGTCCCTTAATTCTTTCTAACAAAAAACAAATAGGTAACTTCATACCACATGGTTTACTATACAGAGTCTATAATTCAATTTGAAATGGAGTTTAGCTTGAACCAACATGTTTGGGGGATGAAACAATATGATTAAACCTAAACACATGTAGGTAGATCAGAAATAGTATACATAACAAACACAGCCATAGTAATTAAAACTTGATTTTAGATGTAGATTGCAACTCAACAACGTGCAGATCAAACAATATTTTGGGATAATGCTCGGTGTGCTTATTACATTATTTTTCTTGTTGCTTTCTTTTCTAGGTTATGTTGAGTTTGTGTTACTCTTTGCCTAGCAACTTGAATTATATCATCCATCCCTTTACGTAGGTGTTTGGGGCTCATTCCCTTGGCTGAAATCAAACATATTTCAGAGCACTGAAACACAAACATTGAAATAGTTATTCTCACAAATCAGGGTCCACTGTGTTATCAAACCCTACAATTATCTCCATATCTGAAACAAAATGTTCAAAAGTATCAGGTTAACTATTGAATTTTCCTGCTCTCATTTCTTTACTTAAACTGAAAAAGTTATTTACAAGATTTGACCTAGTCACCAAGAGACAAAGGTAATAAGAAAGGAGAACAGAATAGTTTGCAATCTTTTAATCTGGTCCTCATTTAAAGAATTTGTATCTAATAATTCTTTGTATGGAAACAACTCTAAAGCAGTTTACAAGAAATAGTTCCCTAAACTGGCATGGTATGGTCAGATACATAGGAATAAATCTACCTACCTGAGATGCTACCTTTCAGGGGTGGACAGTCCTAGCAGTAAGGCCAGGAACAATGATACTTCTGTTGGAATCTCTATCGCTAACTGCTGGTCATATGAAAAACACCAAAAATCAGTTCCCTTCCCATGGTCAAGGCACAATGAATCAAAGAGCACTGGCTGCCACAGCTAACTTGTATTTCCCAAATGAGAAGGTACAAGGAGAAAATAAGAGGCAACACCCAATTTGATAAATTTGCTGTAACACAGCAAATGGAATATCTGTTTGTTTTTATTCTTCAGATTCACCCTGCTTCCTTTATCACCGTGTATCATCAAGGGACAGCAATAATGACATACAGGCCAAGGCTGAGAACCACTCCTAATATGTTATGACAAAGACCAGTATGTGCTACACACCTGCATTTACTGATATGCAGTCACCTTGTAACTCAACTTCATGCCTAAACGTGTTTTACAAGTTTGGAGTCACAGCTTTTTCTATTAGTAAATTAACGAAATACAATTGTCTTGGAAAAAAAAAAAATCCATCCTACTTTACAAATGTTTCTTATAACTGCCAACTGCCTAATCAAGAAAGCAGGTAATCCCAGGTATTTGTAATTAGAAGGTGTGGAAAGATACACACACACACACACACACACACACACACAGTAAGTTGTTTTAACAAGTAGCTGAATAAACACAAAACTTTCTTTGGAGCTTATCCACTTTTTTTTTTTTTTTTTTAGCAATGACAAAGTTAGTTATGTCTCTTTCAATCTTTGTATTGTCGCCCATAATACCTACAGATTAATAACAAACCCTTTTCTAGTAATAAATAGCATAGCAATAATTAAAGAACACACAAAAGCATCAAGGATCAAATGACTACTAAAAAATTTCCAACTTACTCAGAATACCTTTTTGAAAATCCATTTATTGTAGGAAGTGGAATAGAAAGAGGGAAAAGGAGAAAAGGCTGGGGTTTGGGTCAAATACTTACGCTGACTTTGGGCTGAGAAGGCAAAGTCCCACTTGCCTTCATGGTGTTCACTAGCTTGTTGAATGCAGTCATATCTCCATCTTTTTTGAGCTGTCGATTGCTGGTTACAGCACTCAGGGTCTCTTCTAAGTGTTCTGCCATGAAGGGAGTTGAATTCTTCAGTTGCTGATCCACCTTCAAGCCCTTGAGCCCTGCTTCTACCTCTTCCACTGAAAGCACAACCCCTGAATGTGCTGAAAAGTTGAGAAAGTTCAGGTTAAGCCAAGCAAAGGAATATGTGGTAGGAATTCTCTTTGGCTACCATGATGGTTAAGGTGAAAATAAAAGAGGCTGACACCAAAAACAGATTGAAGACACTTAAAATCATTGTTGCTCAGTGGAAATAAGGCTATAATTGAGTACTTAGTAAGAGATAATATAAACTAAACCTAAAATGCTTTAGTGCTAGAAACTGGGGGACTATAACCATGGGGTGCTTAGGTTTTAAGACTATACAAGATCCTGTTGTGCATTCTGTAGGAGGGCCTCTATGATGAGTCTTCTGGAGACTTGTTACTAGGGACAGGAATCCCAGATAGCCCATTAGCAAGATTGCTACCAGCACTATGGTTATTATATTGCTAAGGTTTTATGTTGAAGGCTTATAACCTAAGCAAGGAAATGACAGATTGGGGCAAAGATGTGAGGAGCTGTCAAACTGAGCTCTGGAGGACAACATTTATGAGAGTGTTATAAATGGGCTCCACGTAAGGAAGACTTGGTGGAAGAGTTATTATAGGGCCCAGGACCCATGTACTAACAGGTTCGCAAAGAGGTGGTACTATTTGATAAAAATTTTTTTGAAGAATGTTAAGGAAAACCCACCATATATTTGACTTTTGATGAAATAGCAAGCAGTATGTTAGAATTAGCTGCTTGAAGACTGAGCATTTAAGCTTTTTCAGATACCTAAAGCAGACTAAAAAACACTTACAGCTCTCTTTAAGTTTTTCTTTATTTGCAGAAAGACTGGAAAGAAGAGGTTTTAAATCCACTTTAGCTTTCTGTAGCATTTCTAAAATATCCACTTTATTTTCAGCATGGTCTTCCAATGGTATAGGAGCAAAATAATTCCCAGAATTCTGTCCAGGAGAGAGGATGGCTTGCTCCAGACCTAATATTGCAAGTAAATATAGTCACGATTAACTGGTCCCAATAAAGCACAGAAACATATCTTTAATAGTATTAACAGGACACAAATTGAAGGTTTTTTTTCAGTATCCAGGGACCCTTTAACTCTAATGGACCCGACTAATGAAGATAATGAACAATGTCAGAGAAAGCTCAAGTCTATGTCCAAGGCCAGAATCGGAAACCATTTTACCTGCAAGTCTCTCCAGTTCTTCATGTGGTGTTGACCCAAGACTGCTGGATCTGCTTCCTGATCGGCTTGGGTTAGAGAACCACCTACTGAATCTGCTGGCAGAGACTGACCCTTCTCCCAAAACATCTTCTATCATCTAAAAGGAAAGGTAAAAGGAACTAAGACAATAGTTTCTAGATGAAAGGGATAAGAAGTTTCCAATTTTAAGAAAGGGTCACTTACTTTGATACTTCCTTTGAAGCGGCTGACCTGAAGGTAAACACTTTCAGAACTTAGGATTTTGAACATCATTCTTTTTTCTTCCCCTCCTGGGTCATTTCTGAGTAACCCAAACTTGAGCATAACCAACCATGTATTTTCTAAGCATATAAAACAAAATTTCTGTGCCACAGAAAGTGTTCTGGTTCTCTATCCTTTGCCTTGTTAGAAAATCCAGACTACTGAATGTTCTTGGAGGACACACAGTTTCAAAATCAAAATCAGCACCAGGAGTAAAGCATTCCATTGCCAAGCTGATGAGTGGCTTTCAACTAAATATAAGGTATGGACTTCTTGTAAGAAAAGCCTTGCTTCAAACATTCTCATGGTTGTAATGAACATCATAAAATTCAGTGCTGATAATTTCAGAAGCCAGAAGCTAAAAAAGTAGAGCTCATATATCACAATTCCAAGTCAAAGTTTAGAAAGTATCAGAATGTGAAAGATGAACTTTTAACTGAGATCTAATATGTTTGAACTTAATGAGGAGTTTTCAGGTATCCAACTTCCATGGTTTTTGGCTTAATAATGAGGCCAACTAAATGATGATGCACTATGATCACAAATAATATCT
Organism: Molossus molossus; assembly: GCF_014108415.1. Taxonomy (NCBI): domain Eukaryota; kingdom Metazoa; phylum Chordata; class Mammalia; order Chiroptera; family Molossidae; genus Molossus; species Molossus molossus. The sequence goes on along the minus strand of NW_023425358.1, from coordinate 19,892,708 downwards.
TTAACACTATTTCATAATAGTAATTTCTACTACTAATCCTTCTTATAAACTAGATTTAAGCATTTTTTTAAAATAAAATTTTCAATTCTGCTCTACCATAAATCAAGTTAAATATCCAAATTGATTTTTATGCAGTATAATATTCTTATCAATATTTAGAAAAGATAAAGCAAATGTCAATCCAAAAATAAGGCACATCCTTGAAAATAAGGCATAAACCTTTACTTCTATACCAATAATAAACAGAAAACACATTTCCCCCCAAAACTGGTACATGGATGGCAGAGTTTGTGACTATTTTATCTGAAGTTTAAAGCCCACAGTTGCCAAAGTTTGGCAGTGGAAGGTAGGATTTATTCCTTTACTTTTATCTGGAAGCACTTTCTCATAACATATACCCAAACTAAGCCACAAAACACTTCTTTCACATAAGAAAAGGGACTTTAAGACACTAATTTGATCATTATTTGTGGTACTTCTATTTTCTGAGGAATTGTTCAGATGGTTTGAATCACATTCCACTTGTAGACTCTCATCCCTTAAATAATGCTGATTTTTTTTTTTTTTTGGTACATGCCCCTAGTGGGAACCGAACCTGGGACTCTCTGGTCCATAGGCCGACGCTCCAACCGCTGAGACAAACTGGCTAGGGCAATAATGCTGATTTTTAAGTGCACTTACAATAATTACAGTATAAAAGCAGCATTCTGAGTGATGTGGCACTGTAAAAAATTAGGAATTGTACCCAAGATACAATCACCTTAATGAAACATAGGAATTATTTTAAAACTAAAAGCTGCAGCTATTAAAAATATTTTAATGTTGAAAAGAGTTTGACATTTTACAAATAGCAAAAGTGGCTTTGCATTTCAATCCTTGTATTTCCCTGTATAGGGAAAAAGAAGATACACAGAAGGAACGTAAAAAAGAAAAGGACTTGAATATAAAGTGTCTGGACATTTTCTAAAGATACGACAGTTAAGTGTTGAGAGCATTTCCGTATTTTGATCAGCTACCAACTTTGTTTTGCTTAGAGAAGCTAAATTTTATTATATCCAAAACATAAGTAGAAACAAAGTTACTTTCATACACATTTACTGGAAATGCCAATTACAAGAATCTAAAGCAATTTTTTCTTTTAAATTTTATTGACTTTTTTTTTGAGAGAGGGAGAAGGAGAGAGAGAAACATCAATTGGCTGCCTCTTGCATGCCCCATATTGGGGATTAAGCCCACAACCCAGGCATGTGCCCTGACTGGGTATTGATCCAGGGGCCTCTTGGTGTATAGGTCAATGCTCAACCACTGAGCCACACCAGCTGGGCCGAAACGGAAGCATTTTAAACCTGAGAAGAATCCTTAAGAGTTTACCTAGTCAGTCATTTTTATCACAGAGCAAGATGGGATGCTTAACAGTAGTGCCTCCTCCACAGCACCCTGGCACAGGGAATGGAGACCTGGACCGATAACTCTGAATTTGTTGCAGACATCTTCTGCTATATTGTCAGCCATGAACTGGTTGAGAAGACTGAACTGTATTTTGATGTTTCAGCTGCTCTTTCTAGACTAGATCACAATTTTTTTCTTTATTGATTTTAGAAAAAGAGGAAGGGGCGGGGAGAGAGAGAGAGAAAGAAAAAGAAACATCAATTGGCTGCCTCCTGCATGCTCCCCACTGGGGATTGGGCCCACAACCTGGGCACGTGCCCTAACTGGGAATTGAACTGGCGACCTCTTGGTGCATGCATTGACGCTCAATCACTGAGCTACACTGGCTGGGCTGGACTAGATTTTTAATAACATCTTTAAGGTAACTTATTATTCTGGTTCCTCAAACAAATGTCACTTAGATAAGTCATATCCTAAAATTCATATTATTTTGATTATCAAACAGATTTTGTGAAATATTTTTGCTCTTCGACATTATTAGGTTTTATTGACCAATGCTTTTCTTACTTTACACGTGTACAGAAATTTCTACATTTTTGTATTTGTTTCACGGTAGTCTGATTTTTGGGGGGATTTCTAATGAATGCATTTAAAGCTATACATTTTCTTCTCAGCATACTTTTGAATATACCACCAAGAGTTTTCTATGTCATGTTCCTGTTCATCATTCTAAATAGTGTAGGATTATTGTTTTGATTTCCTTTTTTCTTCAGTTAACATACGTAAGCACCCATTATGTGTTAGGCATTGTGGTAAGAGTTGCATCATATCTAAAATAAACTTATTTTAAATTATTTAACTAGAATTATTTGCACGTGATCCAAACGTTCAGTTTGTGTTTGTTTATGGCTGTCAATTTCTAATGTATTGCAATGCCAGTAAATATAGCCTACAAATACAGATATAATTCTGTTTATACTTATTAATACTCAACATCTATGGAGCTTACTAAGTGCCAGGTACTATTTCATGTACTTTATGTAACATTTGTTAAATGATATTCAATTCCTGTATAACCCTTCTTACTTATTTTTCCCAAATGACTAGTCATTTTCTGAGCACTCTATCAGAGTCCAGCTGGGTTATATAGCACAGTCAGAACCTTAGTTTTTACTGATCCCAGTTTTACTTTTAAATGAATCTTTTATAGTCTACATACCTTAATGAGCAGTACCTCCATGGAAAACATGGAGTACCTACCCTACTGTTCAGAATTAGCAGTTTTGGTTCAGGGTGAGGGCCAACAGATAAGATGGTGCTGAGTTCTTATTCCTCCCTTTCATGCTTTAGAGACAGTATAATTATGAGGAATTTAAAGCAAAGACTATAACTGAAACTGCATAATTTAGAATTCCATTTACACCACTTCTGTGACTGGGCAAGATATCTAAACTTCTCTGTGCCTGTTTCCACATCTATACAATGGAAACAGTAGTAAGCTAATTTATAATGGTTTTGTGAGGATTAAATAACTCACTGTATGTAAAGCCTGAAACAGCACTATGTACATTATTTACCTATTATTAAAGGTTTAGTTTTGAATTCTTCTTCTGCCTTAGCACACAGATAAGTTTTATAGATGCTCACATTTGGAGCCAAGTACAGGCCTCTAAATCTTGACCTTTTGCTATGAAACTTTTTACAATAACATTTTCATGTCATCTTAAAGAATGAAAACAACAAAACAAAAAACAAGTCACATTAAGCTCACATCTGGATGCAACGCTTCTGCTATAATGAGCCAAAGGACTATTGGCTACCTAGTAAGGTATCTGGCTAGGAAACTTATCATTAAAATTGCTGCTATAACTTAAGAATAAAACCACATAGTTACCAGTTGATGTGGAGCTACGCTCCTCATGGTCCTGAACAGTGCTATAGATAAGTGTGGTCTTGGACTATACTGGTCCACATACAGATAAGTTTGGAGAATGAGAGTAAATGCTTAGAAGCTTTTATAGCAGTTTGTCATTGCGGTGACATTTGTACTTTGTATTAAAGTACTGGCTCTCAACGGACTGGAAATAAAACCAGAAAATTTAAGAAGTACTGCCCTAGAACTCATCTGTAGCCCTATACCTAACAGGCTATGCAATGTCTGTTAACCTATTCTGGAAGGCCATCTTTTGGGGTTTGGGGGATTGGGTGGAGCAGACAAAGACAAAAACCAATGTTGGCAACTCTGTTGTGCCCAGTTTTGTCTGCTAATACACTAATCAAACAAGGAGCAGTTATAATAATTAAGCAATAGAGTCATTTAAGTTAAATTCCATGAACCATCAATTCTAAAAGACTGTATTTGCTATATTTGGTGTTGCAAATGGACATTTAGAATGCACAGATGCTTTTGGTCAAATGATTTTTAAATTCTATTTTACCAGAGTTCTAGACGCTATTTTAGCAACCACAGAAAAACTCATTTCTGTGTATGTAGCCCATAGTTATATATTTTCTTAAAAAATTTGATGAGGCTATACTAATCCTTAAATGGCTGAAGGGATAGGAGCAAGGTTAGATATAAGATGAAGATTTGGGATGTCTGTTTCTACTTTAAAAGTCAAGAAATACTAGACCTTAACTGTTTAACAGAAACAATGATAGCATCCCAAATTCTTTTTCACTAAAGCTTTTCAGAACCATCACATCACAAAGGTACTAATTAAATAGCCAGCCTTACCCAAGGAATGCAGATCAGTGTGATATTAATCTTACCACTTACAAAAATCCACCTTCACAATAAGTCTTTACAACAAATACTGAACTATTTAAAAATAAAAGCAGACAGGACTTACTGTAGGGACCTGTGGTCAAGATGGCAGTGTAAATAAAAATGTGGTACTCAAATCCTCCCACAACCACCTCAAAATACAACTAATCTTCAGAACAACCATCATTAAGAATTGCCTGATATTGCCCTGGCCGGTTTGGCTCAGCAGTTAGAGCGTTGGCCCGCGGACTGGGGAGTCCCGGGTTTGATTCCCACTAGGGGTACGTATCTCGATTGCAGTTTGTCCCCGGCCCCAGTTGAGGTTGTGCAGGTGGCAACCAATCGATGTGTCTCTCTCACATTGATATTTCTCTCTTCTTCCCTCTCTCTCGCCTGCTCTATCTGAACTTAAATGCAAAAAAAAAGGCCTGAAATCTAGCTGAATGAAAGTCCTACAAGTAGGGAATTAAAGAAGCCACATTGAGATTGGTAGGAAGGGTGGAGGAGTATCTCGGTTTGGAGGTCACTGCCCCCATCAGACCCCTCAGCCCAGGGTTCCAGTGCAGGAAAGAGAAGTCCCCATAACTTCTGGTTGTAAAAACCAGTGGGGATTGAGGCTGAAGGAGATGGGAGATGAGACGTCTAGAGTCCCAGGCAGTTCCTCTTAAAGGGCCTGTGCATGGACTTACTCAGACTTACTTCCTCTGAGCTCCAGCACTGGAGCAATAGCTTGAAAGAAATAAGGGACGTATAGGGAGGGACTAAATTGTGTGGCATCAGGGCAAGAATTGGGGGGCGGGCAGCTTTCTGCCAGAAAAAAGTGCTGGCAGAGGCCATTGTTCTTTTGCTGAGCCCCCCCCCCCCCAGATGGGCACCAAATCTGTCTCCATCAACCTAAGTAAGGCTGTTAGCCCCTACCTGGTGATTCCCTGGGACCCTACCCCACCCAACTTGCAAATTCATCCAAGCTGTTTCTAGTGGCCTCTGGCCTCTCTTGCCTCATGCTTCGGACATTCCTAAAATCTCTCAAATAAGCAGCAACTGGCCTCAGTGTGCCCTGTACCTCTTGTTAAGTGGCCCCAGGCCTGGCACTAGCAGCAGCCCACCTTGGCCTCTCCTGGGCACCTCTAAGCCCAATGCAAGTAGTAGTCAGCTGTAGATTGCTCTTTAGCTCATGCTGGGTGGCCCCAGGCAGTCACTGAATTTGCACCTACTAGGAGGCCCCAGAGCCAGTACACCCAGTGGAGAGCTTCAGACCACACTGGATTATAACCTTAACACCTCCATGAGTGACATACTCAATGGGGTGGACTTGGTGAACACCAAAGCCCCAGTGAAGCAAGTCCTGCTCCCTAGGATCATCTCCTACAGAGCAGATCTTTGGCTATAGTAGCAGCTGGTCCTCACAGCCGACTGTCCTGGAGATCATTCCTCCCCAGTGATGCCAACAGCAATCAAGGCTCAACTGAAACAGCACAGTGCACACAGGCCAAACGGGCACACCTGCAGTGCCTAGCCCAGATGATTGTGGAGGCTGTGCCACTAGGCCCAACAGGAGACCTACTACATGAGGCCCCTCTACCAATTCTTGGAGATATAGCAGCTTCACCTAATACATAGAAACAAACAGGGAAGTAGACAAAATGAGGAGACAAAGAAACAATGCAAATGAAAGAACAGGAGAAATCTCCAGAAAAAGAACTAAATGAAATGAAAGCAAGCAAACTACCAGATACAGAGTTCAAAACTGTGGTTATAAGGATGCTCAAGGAACTTAGAACTTCAACAGCATGAAAAAAGACATAGGGACCAGTCAGAAATGAAGGATACACTAACTGAAATGAAGAATAATTTACAGGGAATCAACAGTAGAGGATGCAGAGAATCAAATCAGAGATCTGGAATATTATGAAGCATAAAACACCTAATCAGAACAGCAAAAAGAAGAAAGAAAAAAATATGAAGATAGTGTACGGAGCCTCTGGGATAACTTCAAGCATTCCAACATTTGCATTATGGGGGTGGCAGAAAGAGAAAAGAGGAAGAAATTGAAAAAATAGTGATAGAAAAATTCCTTACCTGGTGAAAATAATAGACATAAAAGTCCAGGAAGTATAGAAAGTCCCAAACAAGATGAATCCAAAGAGACCCACACCAAAATACTTACTTAAAATGGTTAAAGACAAAGAGAGAATCTTAAAAACAGCAAGAGAAAAACAGTTACCTACAAGGGAGCTCCCAAAAGACTATTTAGCTGATTTCTCAGCAGAAACTTTGCAGACCAGAAGGGAATGGCAAGAAATATTCAAAGTGATAAAAAGCAAGGACCTACAGCAAGATTACTCGACCCAGCAAAGCTGTCATTTAGAATTGAAGGTCAGATAAAGAACTTCCCAGACAAGAAAAAGCTAAAGGAGTTCACTACCAAACCAGTATTGCATAAAATGTTAAAGGGTCTTCTTTATAAAGAAGAAGAAAAAAAGATAAAAATATGAATAAAATGGCAATAAATACATTATCTATCAACAACTGAATCTAAAAATCAAAATAAATGATCAGAATAGAAACAGACTCATAGGTACAGATAACTACCCCACCCCTCAGCCAAGGATATTTTTTCCATTGATTTTCAGAGAGAATAGAGGAAGAGAGGGAGGGAAAGAGAGGGAGAGAGAAATATCTATGTGAGAGAGACACATCGATTGGTTGCCTCCCACATGTACCTTGACCGGGGCTGGGGACCGAACCTGCAACCCAGGTACATGCCCTTGACCAGGAACTGAATCCCTGACCTTTCAGTCTATGAGCTGACGCTCTAACCACTGAGCAATGCCGGCCAGAGAACATTTTGATGGTTTCCAGATGTGAGAGGGGTTGGGGGGTAGTGGGGAATGGGTGAAAAAGGTGAAGGGATTTGGCCCAGCCAGTGTGGCTCAGTGGTTGGGCATCGACCCATGCACCAAGAGGTTGCTGGTTCGATTCCTGGTCAGGACACATGCCCAGGTTGTGGCCCCAATCCCTAGTGGGGGGCATATAGGAGGCAGCCAATTGATGTTCTCTCATCGATGTTTCTCTCTCTCTCCCACTTCCTTACATTCTCTCTAAAAATCAATAAAGAGTGCCCTGGCCAGTTTGGCTCAGCGGTTAGAGCTTCAGCCTGCGGTCCAGAGAGACCTGGGTTTGGTTCCCGCTAGGGGCATGTACCTTGGTTGCAGTTTGTCCCTGGCCCTGGTTGGTCGTGTGGGTGGCAGCCACTTGATGTGTCCCTTTCACATCGATGTTTCTCTCTCTCTTCCTCTCTCTCCCTCCCACTCTGTCTGAACAAAAAATGGAAAAATGTCCTCGGGTGAGGGGGGGAAAAATCAATAAATTAAATAAATAAATAAATAAATAAATAAATATAAAAGCAGATAACGCTCTTAAACATCTGAAGAATTCTTAGACCAATGCTACCAGCCTAGAAAAAGTTAACTAGTACAGAATTCTCACTTAGTCATTTCTACTAAGCCTCTCAAAACAAAGCCAACAAAAATTCAAAGGAGTTTTGAATAAAAAAAAAGTCATATAAAAGTTTTTCTTAAAAGTTAATAAAAGGCAAGCAAGGTGCTCAATTGGTTGGAGCATCATCCCATACACCAAAAGATTTTGAGTTCAATCCCTGATTGGGATGAATACAGGAAGCAACCAAATGATGTTTCTCTCTCACATCGATGTCTTTGTCTCTCTCTCTCTCCTTCCCTCCTGACACCCTCTCTAAAATCAATAAAGATATCTTTTGGTAAGGATAAAAAATAAAGGCCCAAAATCCCCAAAGCATTCTAGCAAAAACATACTTCAAAAAGACAAATGTTAAAGACTCAGGTCAAATTTAACCATATTTGCTCCATCTATTTTATAAGTGTGCTGCTACACTCACCGAAGCCAAGCATGGCACCTTATCAAGGTTAAAGAATTCATTAAAGTCAAATTCTCCTGGGGACTGCTCAGGCAAGACGGCCTCCCTTGGCACTTCCTGATCAGCAGCAGGCTCCTGAGCAAGGATGACCTCCACCTCATCCTCTTCGGCCACTCCTCCATTGCATTCGACTATGCCTGAAAGCAAAACCAGAACAAAACAGTCTGATCAAGCTAATTGCTACAGACTTGTTCTGTGGCTTCAGCCATCACAGATGACTTTAAAAGCAGACTTCTTGTGCCAATACAGCATTTTCAATAGAAAAACAGTTCGCTTAGGAGGATTGTGGTCTCTCCTCCACCCATTCTTTAAGTTTTCTACAGTTTAGTACAGCGATTTTAAACAGTGTTCCACAGCATACTGGTGTGCTGCAAGCATTTTTAAAACCTGCAATACCTGACTACTTAGTCAGGAGCACTGACCTCTTTTCTCTTAGACTGTCAGAAAAAAAAAAAAAAAGACAACAGCCAACACAATAATAGCCCACCAGTGTGAATATCTTGTCTTGAACCATAAATATATAGGTCATATAACAGAGTTGCATCTTATTGGTCATGACACATAATAAGGTTGAATCTGCTTGGTTAATTCTTGGTCCCAGAAATCCTTGTAAGTATAGGCACTTGATTTTTTTTTAAAGTCACTTTGGAGCAAAAAGGGTACATAATTACTATCAATATTATTATTTGTAAATCATTCAAAATTTCACTTTTTTTTTTTTTTTTTGTCAGATGGGTTAAAAATATACTTTTTGGTGTGCCACAGTGTTTTAGTAATTAGTTTATATGTGACATGAGATGAAAAAGGTTGAAAATCACTGGTGTAGATTTTTAAATTTTATTTTTTGTAAATCCTCACCCAAGGATATTTTTCCACTGATTTTGAGAGATAGAGGGAAGGAGAGAGAGAGGGAGAGAGGGGGAAAGGGGGAGAGGGAGAGGAGAGAGAGAGAAAGGGAGGGAGGGAGGGAAGAGGAGAGGGAGGGAGGGAAGAGGAGAGGGAGGGAGGGAAGAGGAGAGGGAGGGAGGGAAGGGGAGAGGGAGGGAGGGAGGGAGGGAAGGGGAGAGGGAGGGAGGGAGGGAGGGAAGGGGAGAGGGAGGGAGGGAGAGAGGAGGGGAGAGAAGGAGAGAGGGAGGGAGACACAGACATTAATGTCAGACAGACACATCGATTGGTTGCCTCCTGCACTACCCCAACCAAGGTCAGGGATTGAACCTGCAACCTAAGTACGTGCCCTTGACCAGAATCATACTTATGACTCTTGGATCCACAGGCTGACACTTTAACCACTGACCAAAATTGGCCAGGGCATAGTGGATTGTTTTAATAATGGGATTTTTTAAAGCAATGGTCTTTGCAAGTATCTTATTGCTTAAAAATGGAACCAAATTAATTTACACACGCCTCTGCACCACTAGTTTATGTCAGGGTTCAGCAACCTAAGGTATTATGTGAAACCTAGCATGAGGGCAATTTTCACATGCCCACACATTGGTTGTAGTTCATCTTTCAAGGCAAAGCTCAATTACTACCTCTTCTGGGAAGCCTGCTCAGCCTACCCATTTTTATTCCTACCCAGCAAAATCGATCACTGCCTTCTCTATAATCATTATGTTATTTCTCAAAGTACTTATCACACTGTATTATAGTAACTGTCTGGTGAGACAGCTCTCTGAGGGGCAGGTAACCTGCTCTAATCAACTTTATCTTACTTTGTAGCGCCTGGCACATTTAAAGTTTAGTAATGTTTGGTTGTTAGGATGGCAAGGTAAGGTCTAAGTGAAGCTACCAAGAACTAATTTTTAAGGAATCTAACATCTTAGTTTTAGCTAGAGCATGGGCAAAAAGCAAAATCCTTAGGATAAAAAAAATATATATATATATATATTTTTTCTTTTTAAATAAGTACACTGAGGGACACTAGGCATTCAACTTTTCCATTTGAAGAACAGAATTCCCAAAGCCCCACCCTGCAAAAGTATCTGTATAAGAGCTACTTGTAATTTCAAGATCACAACAAACATGAAGTCCTAAAAAAAAAAAGTACCAAAGTCTGGACCCATCCCTTTTCAGAAGTCCCCAACAATTACCACAGTGTTGAGATTAATCAGGCAGGATATTCTAGACCAAGAGACAATAAATGCTGTCATCTGTGCTATCATTCCAACAATGCTTCAGAAAGCAAAGCAGGGGACTGTAGCAACTGAAAAGTTAAGTGCCTTGCTTAACCAAGGTCTCAATACAGTATTGGCAAGTGGCAAAAACTTCAACCCTAGGACATTCATCAGTGCTCTTCCACACCGCAAGGATAACTGCCACCTAAGAACCCTGAGCCTTCTGAGGGCCTAAGGCAACCAGTAAGAAGGTCTTTTGTGAGCCATAGACATGGCAATGAAAGTCTCTCCAGTGATCAGCACATGTTTACTGCCAACCACAAGAGGCAAATGGTATTCCTTAAAGACTGACATTTAAACTAAAATGGCTGCTTGAGTGGAGGTATTATCCTTACTTTACAAAGAAACAGAGTCCTTGAAAACAAAGAAACAGAGTCCTTGAGTAAACAACTCAATAGCTTAACCAAAGCCAAATTTGTATCCTTTCTACTACAGCAGTGCTTCTCCTTGGCCCATTTTGCCGAGCATAACCTGCCTGTCTACTTCAGGACTAACAAGCAACATACATTTTGCTACAGTTCTGCTCCCAACTTAAGGATGGGAGCCAGAAGAGTCTATACATGGCTTATGCATTTACAAAAGAAACCTGAATATTTTTCCTATTGACTTTAATTCTGTGTTAAGATGGGGGCATATCTTATGAGATGAATGACTTGCAAGCAGCAAGAGTGCCCCATATGCAACTGTATGCAGCTTTTTTTTCCATCCTCACCTGAGAATTATTTTTCCATTGAATTTTTTTTTATTATTCTTTTTTAATCCTCATCTGAGGATATTTTTACATTTATCTTCAGACAGAGTGGGAGGGAGTGGGAGGGAGAGAGAGAGACAGAGACAGACATTGATTGGCTGCCTCCTGCAAGTGCCTGGACCAGGGCTGGGAATTGAACCTGCAACCCAGATATTTGCCCTTGACCGGGACTCAAACCTGTCATCCTTTGGTGTGCAGGCTGATGCTCTAGCCACTTAGCCACATCAGCCAGAGCTGTATGCAGCTTTAAGCTCTCTAAAAAGCAGACTGGGCCTGACAACTGAGAGTGGGTATGAGTAGGAATATGCACTAGCAGACAAACACAACTGGCCATTTATTATGATAGACTCAAAAACCAGAGACCCAGGAAAAGTAACTAAGACCAAGTTTTATCACATATCAGAATGGGCACATACTTTCATTAGAAAGAATATAAAACAAAATTTTCTTTTCTGCCCTGGCTGGTGTGGTTCAGCGGTTAGAGTATTGGCCCATGCCCTGAAGGGTCACAGGTTTGATTCCCAGTCAAGGGCATATACCTGAGTTGCAGGTTGGATCCCCAGCCCTGGTTGGGACATGTGTGGGAGGCAACCAATCAGTGTCTCACATTGATGTTTCTCTTTTTCTCTCTCTCTCCCCCTCTCCCTCTCTAAAAATCAGTGGAAAAAAATATCCTTCAGTAAATATTCACATACACACACACAAATTTTTTTTTCTTTTCTATCAATGGAGGGTTTTAATAATTTCACCCGTGTACATAATTTTTTTCTGGTTATAAGTGTCATGCATATCCAAATTGTTTCATTATCATATATATATACCACTTAGCAGTGGGCCCTGTATAAAGTAGGTGCTCAGCCCGGCTGGTGTGGCTCAGTGGTTGAGTATCGACCCATGCACCCAAGAGGTCACTGGTTTGATTCCCAGTCAGGGCACATGCCCAGGTTGTGGGCCAAATCCTCAGTGGGGGGCATCAGGAAGCCAATCGATGTTCTCTCTTATCGATCTTTCTATCTCTCTTAAAAACCAATACAGAAAAAAATTATAAAATAAAATCACGCAGGCAAGTAATATGTTTGTCTTGTTACCTGCTACATACTTGACAATAGTATATGCCTGCAGAGAAGTGCTACATAAGTTCAGTGGAAATCTGAAATGCAAACAGAAAAATGGACTAAAAGGCACTTATTATCCCTCTTCCTCCTTTCATTCTTGCAGCCAAAATGAAACTACAAAGTGCTAGTTTATTTTAAATACAGTAGCTACTAGAATAGCCTAGGGACCTTCTGGAATTAACTGATGGGGTTAGTGAGCCAGGACCACTGTATTCTACTTGAGGCTCTCCTACAAAACCTGTGACAGGGTCTTAGGTTGTCCCCTTTTCCAGGCCTGTCTCTCTTTACATGTGTAAGGTAAGGAAGTGATACCACTGATATATCTTGTTCCACCTAGCTCCTCCACTTGTTGATACAAGAATGGTTGAAAATTCAGATTTAATCTCAGTGAGGAAAAATGTGCTTTTCTCACCAGAAGCCTGATCTTTATCATTAGGAGAAAAGTCTACATTTGCTGCTGCAGCTTTAGTTTAACTGAAAATAAGAGAAAGGCATATCTCAAAGGCAATTTAATAGCAAAGTTTCCCAAGTTACCCAGCAATTTCCTGCATCACCCTATGGAGGAAAGTGCAACAGCATAAGATAATGATAATTTCTATTGTATTTTAAAGATTGGGCAAAAAAAGGAGAGAAATGATTTCTCTACTTTCTTTCTCCTAAATAAATCCCATTAGCCTATTTCTGCTGAAATATGTTTTAATCTCATAATTTTAAGGTGGCACCAATTAAACACTCATGTATTAAAATAACTTTCCCTTTTTGTTGCCTAGTATCTGCCAAAAGTTTTTCCCCTAACTACACCTGGAAGGAACTAGAATTTACTAAATAAGTGTCCCCAAGAGGCTGAGCTCTGATATGTACATTTGATCTTCAATGCTAAAAGTAACCCTTAAATTTATTAAGTAGGCACTGTCTTCACCATACAGAGAAACAGCCCCACCTGTTAAGAGTTTTATCAAAGAGTATAATTTTCCTAAGTTGTAACTCCAGAACTCAAAACCCAGGTTAACACCTGGCTCTTCACTGCCTCTTCCCAACACCATCAGCCGAGGGCTAGCCACCTCAGAACCAGGTTACTGCCCTGAAAACTATTAATGGGGTCCCTACTCTGCAGCAGGCACTCCTCATGTATTAGCTTTCCTATCCTGTTTAACAAAGGAAACACCTAACCTTATCTCACAGCTGAGAAAACAGTTTGGGAAAAGCCAAGTCACAGACCTAGGAAGGTATAACACCATGGTGAAAAATGTGGGCTCTGAAGCATAAAAACATCTTGTCTATCTCCCAACTTCTATTTACTTTCTTAGTGTCCACAGGCAAGTCACTTAAGCCCTGTGCCTTCAATTGCTCATCCATAAGATGGACATAAAAGCACCTACCTCACAGGATTGTTAGAAGTAGGATTATATAGACAAGCCGCTTACCACTCTGTCTAGTACATAAAGTGTGCTCAATCATGAGACCCCTCATTATATCTACCACATGTTTATCTCTGGGGAATCCTTTTGTGTACATAGTACTCTTAACTGGGTAATGTGAGACCTTTCTGTTTATCATTGCAGGCAGAGCAAATTGAGGAGATAGTATAGGAAGCATTTTCAAAATCAGACTGCAACTTTAAGAACTTGCTACTTCCTAATAAATGTTGCCCATTCCTAAGTGTATGATTAAGCCAATTATAACACATCTCATTTTAAAACAGTGAGCTTCCCTCCCAAAGTTCTACTGACCTTCCTTCACAGAGGCTGTCCGTCGCCTTGTTCTTTTTCTCCCCTTGTGATCTTCCTCCAGTATCTTATCATCAAAGCCAGTCAGCTCAATGGTTTCAGACTGACTTGTGGGTCCAGCTGAGAACCATTCTGGTTCTTCTTCTGTGTAGGAATCGTTTCTTCTACGCTCACCAAAGACACGCTTACTATCCCCAAACTCCCTCTGGAAAAGTACATAATGCAGATAAAAAATAAGACTCTAGTTAAGGCATTTCTACCTCATTCAAGGCCTTGATGAATTAAGTAATGCTCAATAGTGCAATGAAGATACTATGCTGTAGACTTGAAGCCCCTCTCCGCCCCCATCCAGCTCTCTCTATTCTTCCCTATCTGGCTTAAGAATGGTCTGCGTTCATCCAGGATCTTAAAGTAACCCGGTACAAATGAAGTGACTATTGAGTCCCTAAGTACACCAGGTGCCAAAAAACCTAGAAGACAAACCCTGAAACGCTTGTCCTTGTAATCCCTCTCTCGGTCTCTGTCTCTCAAGTCCCGAAGGTCCTTATCGCTAAGACGGTGATCCTTCTCAAAGGTCCTAGCAGAGATTATCCTCCCACTGCCAATTCTTCGTCCTCCAATCAGGCGAAGCCCATCATTGTCTTTCTCTAAAGGACTTCCTGAGCGCCGGGAACTAACAGCAGCTGTCACATGGCAGCCCCCTCCAAAGCTTCGTCTCTGTGGGCTGAGAATAACATCCAAGTCATCTTCTTTCAGGCGCTCTCGGGGATCTGGAAAGATGCCAAAAATAGAAAGTTAAGCAAACTAGCAAGGGCATTTTTCCTCTCTGGATGGTATGTCCATGACTGGTGGTGGTGTGGTTACTGGAAAAGAGTCACCACTAAAACAGCTACAGAGTAACATGTACATTAAATATTTAAATAAGACTGAGCCTTTTGCTTTTTTATCTTTGTAGCAATAAATGTACTTCATAATAAATTACTTTCCATAATCCCTTTGACTATGTCCTTATCTATATATTACCAAATGTTTTGTCAACTAATAAACTATAGATGTCAGTATTTGGAAAAAAAAAAAAAAAAAAAAACTACTTAAAAAGTTAAAAGTGTCTCTTCAACAAATGGTATTAAATAGGTATCCATACACAAACAAATTAACTTGAATCCATACCTGGTCTCATATACAAAAATTTATTCAAAATAGATCATAGATCTAAATATAAAACCTTAAATTATAAAACTTCTAGAAGAAAATATAGGAGGAAATCTTTGTGACATTGGGTTAAACAGTTTCCTTAGGCATGACACTAAGAGCACAATCCCTTTTAAAAAAAATGATAAACTGGGCTTGATCAAAATGTAAAACTACTCTTTGACAAATAATAGTAAATTCCTCTCTTAAGGTCCAATGGTAGGCTCTCCAACTTTAAGTGAAACAACATACAATGAAACCAATTTTACCACAGGCTAATTGATATAAACAAGAGTTAAGTTCCTATGGCATTTCATCAATGTTAAAATGAAATGACACTAAACAAATAATGTTATCTGAGAACCTGGCATACTAGTCAAAGAATGCAAAAAGAAGCCACGGATTGGAAGAAAATATTTCAAAGTATATATATGGATAAAAGACCTGTATCCAGTACATATAAAAACCCTAAAACACTCAAAAACAATCCAATTAAAAATGGACAAACGGCCCTGGCCGGTTTGGCTCAGCGGTTAGAGCGTCGGCCTGCGGTCCTGAGAGACCCGGGTTCGGTTCCCGCTAGGGGCACGTACCTCGGTTGCAGTTTGTCCCCGGCCCTGGTCGGTTGTGCGGGTGGCAGCCACTCGATGTGTTCCTTTCACATCGATGTTTCTCTCTCCCTCCCACTCTACCTGAACAAAAAATGGAAAAATGCCCTTGGGTGAGGATAAAAAAAAAAAAAAAAAAAAAAAGGACAAACAGTGCCCTAGCCAGTTTGGCTCAGTAGTAGAGCGTCGGCCCGCGGACAAATGAGTCACAGGTTCGATTCCGGCCAAGGGCATTTACCTCGGTTGAGGTTCGTCCCCGGCCCTGGTCGGGGTCGTCCAGGAGGCAACCAATTGATGTGTCCCTGTCACATCGATGTCTCTCTCTCCCTCCCACTCTAGCTGAAGATAAATAGAAAAATATCCTTGGGTGAGGATTAAAGAAAAAAAAGGACAAATGGTTTGAAGGAACACTTCACCAAAGAAGATACATGAATGGCAAATATGAA
This sequence comes from Molossus molossus, assembly GCF_014108415.1. Lineage (NCBI taxonomy): Eukaryota > Metazoa > Chordata > Mammalia > Chiroptera > Molossidae > Molossus > Molossus molossus. Next base: position 19,876,585 of record NW_023425358.1, on the reverse strand, counting down.
TATGAAAAGATATTCAACATCATTAGCCATTAGGGAAGTGCAAATTAAACCATAATGTGATACCACTACGCATCTATTCGAATGGTTAAACTCAAAAAAAAAGAAAAAAAGAAAAAGAAAAAAGGATGGCCACTCTCTCTCCTGGGAACACACCCCAGTGCCTTTCCCTTTCCCCTCTTCTTCCCCTCAGGTGCATTACCTTTGCTTTTCTCTTTCCTAAGCTCCAAGAGCCCTTCTTCTGCCTCTGTAACTTGTTTCCTGAGCCTATGCAGCCCAGCTGGCTCACTTCTACTTCTGTAACATTCTAAATAAACTTTCTCTTATAATTTGAAGAGGGGGAAAAAAAAAAAGACTGACCATGCCAAGTGCTGACAAGGATGGAGCAAGTGAAATTCTCATACAGTGCTGTAAAATGGTATAACCACTTCTAAAAAGAGCTTGGCGGTTTCTCAAAACATTAAATACATCTATTATAGGACCCAGCCATTCTACTTTAAGCCATTTACCCAAGAGATAAGAAAGCATATGTTTTACGGGGTTGGGGGAAGGGGGACAGGGAAGAAGGTGTCAATGGGGGAAAAAGGAGAAACATCTGTAACAAAAATAAATAAAAATAATTTTAAAAAAAAGAAAGCTATGTTTCCATAGAGACTTGTATATGAAGACTCATAGTTCTGATTAATATTCAAACACTGGAAACAACCCCAAAGTCCATCAATAGACAAATGAACTGTGGCAAATTCATACAATGAAATACAAGTAGGCAAAAAGAGGAAGGAATTATTTATACACCCAACAACATGAATTAATCTTAAAACAACTATTCTGAATAAAACAAGCTACCCAAATAGTGCATGATGTATAATTCCATTTATATTAAATTACAGGAAATGTAAACTACATATAGTGACAGAAAGCAGATGGGTCTTGAATGGGGGTACTTGTAAGGAAGGGACTGACAGGAGTACTAGAAAACTTTTGGGGTGATGGAAATGCTTACTACTTTAATTGTAATGGTTTCATAGGTGTATATATGTTAAAACATCAAATGGTATGCTTTATGTGCAGTCTATTATATGTCAATTATCTCAGTAAAGGTGTAAAAAAAATAAACATGTCAACACACACGCAAATTCTTCCTAGAAAACTGAAGATAAGTCCAAGACAGAAAATTTTTCCATTTATCTTCAGATAGAGTGGGAGGGAGAGAGAGAAATATCACTGTGAGAGAGACACATCGATTAGCTGCCTCCCGCATGACCCCAACCAGGGCCAGGGATCGAAACGCAACTGAGGTATGTGCCCCTTGACCAGAACTGAATCCGTGTCTTTGGTCCAAGGACTGATGCTCCAACTGCTAAGCCAGAACAGCCACGACAGAAAAACTTCTTTTAATTCTCTCACCAAAAACAGTTCCTAAAACATGTACTTTGTTTTTTTTAATCCTCACCCGAAGACATTTTTGCATATATCTTCAGATAGAACGGGAGAGAGGGAGGAAAAGAGAGAGAGAAACACTGACGTGAAAGAGACACATGGACTGACTGCCATCCACACAACCTCAACCAGGCCCAGGAACAAACCACAGTGGAGGTAAGTGCCCTTAGCGGGAACCGAACCTGGGACTCTCTGGTCCGCAGGTCAAAGCTCTAACTGGTGAGCCAAAACGGCCAGGGCAGAAACATACTTTTTTGAGAACTTTTCCAAAACTTTCTTGCAGTGTCTCCATTTTTTCCAACACAAAATATAATATGGGCAGTGCTTGCTTCAGCAGCATATATATTAAAACTGGAATGATAAAGAGATTAGCACGGCCCCTGCACAAAGATGACATGCAAATTCGTGTCATATTAAAAACAAGAAGAAAAAAATTATATAATATGGACAGTTTTATATAGCTTGGTAAACACATCTCCAACATGTTTTTAACAGCTAAACAATATAATATTCACACATATTCAACCTATTTCTACTGTTGGACAAATATTTAGGCTGCTTCAAGTTTTTATCATTTTAATCAAGTCTGTCGCACATCTTTAATAACTGTTAGAATAAATTCTTTGGTTGAGGAACATTACTTCACTATGTATACTAATAAGATTCTGTGTATAAGGGTCTTATAGCTAAAACTAGAGTTGAGTCACCTGTTCTCTTTGCTCAGTTCCAAATTTGTTTTATGATTGAATCTTCTCATCTCAAAAGGAGTTTCTCTTACAAGTTTCTTGATTAGATTTATAGTGCCAGGTTTCCATTTCACTCTTCAGTATCTTTTCTAGTTTAAACAGGTATAGGTATGGCCCTGGCAGATTTTGCTCAGTGGTTAGAGTGTTGGCCCATGGACGGAAGGGTGGCGAGTTCGAATCCAAGCTCTGGTTGGGGCCGTGCAAGAGGCAACCAATCAATGTCTCTCTCACATTGATGTTTCTCTCTCTCTCCCTCACTCTTTCCACTTCATCTAGAAACTAATGAGAAAATATCCTCAGGTGAGGATTAACAAAAAATATAAAATAAAGGGGTAAAGATACGGCGGACTGAACTTTAGTCTCAAACCATATCTAAACCTTATATTCAGATCATAATCCATTATGAATTAAGAACTGCTAGAATTGCTCGGCTGGTGTGGCTCAGTGGTTGAATGTCCACCCATGCACCAAGAGGTCGCTGGTTTGATTCCTGGTCAGGGCACATGCCCAGGTTGTGGGCCAAACCCCTAATGGGGTTATGCAAGAAGCGGCCAATTGATGTTCTCGTTCATTGATGTTTCTATCTTTCCCTTTCCCTTCCTCTCTCTCTAAAATCAATAAAGAATCCCGCCCCCCAAAAAAACTTAAAAAAAAGAATTGCCAGAACTGATTTATATCTGAAGACTTAAGTCTCATATATGAGACTAAGCATAACCAGATTGCCAGCACAGCTTTGTGCTCCCTACCACACCTACCTCAGTTATCCCTGTCAATGAAAGACATCAGCACTTTTATTCAAAAGCACATAGCCACCCTGGCCAGTTTGGCTCAGCAGTTAGTGAGTGTCAGCCTGAGGACCAAAGAGTCACAGGTTCAATGCGGTCAAGGGCAGGTACATCAGTTGTGGTTCAGTCCCTGATCCTGGTTGGGGTTGTGCAGGAGGCAGCCAATCGATGTCTCTCTCTCTCTCCCTCCCTTCCACTCTATTTGAAAATCAACGGAAAAATATCCTTGGATGAAGATAAAAAAAAAAAACAACCAAAAACAAAACAAAAGCACATAGCCCTGGCCGGTTTGAGCATCGCCTGCAGTCCGGAGACCTGGGTTTGGTTCCCGTTAAGGGCACGTACCTCAGTTGCAGTTAGTCCCCGGCCCTGGTTGGGTCATGTGGGTGGCAACCACTCGATGTATTCCTTTCACATTGATGTTTCTCTCTCCCTCCCTTCCTCAGACATAGCCTAATATGTCTGCTTGCCACTGCTATACAGGAAGGGTATGATTTAACTCTGTTCATCAGGAAAATTTCAATTGGTAAATCAGTTTCCTGATAATGACACTTTCCCTCAATGCACAAAACTATCACAGCTAAGAATGAAGCTGGTAGCAAAGAGCACTGTCTCCAAAATTGCTTACCCCACTTCTGAGTGACTGTGTGCTCACCTACTATCCTGCGCACCAGGGAAGGCCGGTCTGTATCCAACTCTTTTTTCACACTTTCCACTGGTGAGTTCCTCCCTGAAGCTGGGTAAAGAGAGGCATGCCACTTCTCAGGGTCCCAGACGCCATCACTACAAGTCAAAGTATACCAACAATTAGCACTTAAACCTATGAACTACATATGTAGTCTAGTTTCTGAACTTCCTCAAGTAATAAGTTGTGGAAATCCCTTTCCAATATAAATCATGGTAAGAATGGTTATCTGTTTTAAGATGGAAACAAAAACATTCAGTAATACTTTATTGTTATTCACATCAACACCAGCAGTCACTTGAAAACCAGGGTTCCAGCCCAGCTGGTGTGACTCAGTGGTTGAACACTGACCAAGTGTTCACCAAGAGGTCACCAATTTAATTCCTGGTCATGGCACATGCCCAAGTTGTGGGCCAAGTCCCCAGTGGGGGTCATGCAGGAGGGAGCCAATCGATGTTCTCTCTCATCAATGTTTCTCTCTCTCCCTCCCCCCCTCTTTCTTCCTCTGTCTAAAATCAATAAAGAGAAAAAAAGAAAACCAGGGATCTGTGCATAAATGAAACATTCAGACCACACACCTTGGGGTGTATAGACTACAGTAGCTCTGTCTGTCCTACCCAAAGAACATAGCTCCATAAATATGATTACTTAGTTTATAAGGGAGGAAATACCCCTTAATTCTCTCACTAAAAGTAGCTCCTAGAATGCTTGGTGGTATTTTTCTAGAATTTCTATACATAAGTCTTAGTTTTTCCCACAAACTTTTAAGGGCCTAAAATGTGTGGTTTGGGTTTTGTTACTCCCTAATGATGGGGTGGCAGGTGATACAGTGTGCAGAGCAGCTTTGGAGCCCAGTGATCTGGGACCAAATTCTAGCTCTGCCATCATCACCAGGGACATCTTCGACAAGTTTCTGAGCTATGCCCTTTACTCTTCTGTAGAAAGGACTCCCCCAACCCCAGATCCGACCAGGTTGCAGTACACACTAGTTCTGTTCTCTGCACTTGTCCTTCACAGCCTGTAATGGTGGTGATGACAAACTCTTATGAGTATTTGATTGTATCATTCCACAGACCAATGTTCCATGAAGACAGCACTCCCCCTTCCATTCTCTCTATCAATGGAAAAAATATCCTTGGGTGAGAATTAAAAACACACACAGAACTGGTTTAGTCCTTAGAGTCCCTTGCAGCTCAATTCTTTGAATTAATAGTTCAAAGATAATTAATAATGAAACTGATGAAGACAATGCAGTGAAATGCTAGTCATGTTCATAGTTTATCTGTAATATATTTGTGCTAAGGCCAAATGGTAAAACCTGATATCTCCCCACTCATAATTCTTCCAAAAAGCTCCAAAACAATGTAATTCTTAATTTACCAAGTTTGATATAACAAGGAATTGACTAGAAGAAGCAACCCCTCCTCCCCATGCAATACCTGTTGTATTTTTCAGAGAGGCATGAAGGTCTTTGTTTGGAATGAGGGCATTCTTTTATATCCAAGAGCTCCTCCTACAAAGAGAAATTAAATGGTGATTTTGAATAATATTTCACACACTTTTGACTTATTTTTGTTTTCAAATTGGGTGTCTATCTTAAGCATTTCATACAGTTCCTATTTATTTATACCTGACTTATTCCTGAAAGGGCTTACAAAAAGCTCAAGCAAAACTGGCAAATAACTTAATAGTGATCAGTTTCTTGCTAAGACACATTCTCTTACAAATTGCTGTCCAATATTCCACAATACTCATCAAGGCATGCATGGAAGCTGATGTGCCTACTCTTAAATGCATTAGATGTCAATTTATAAGGAGATATTTTAGTGTATACTAAAGTTGCAAGGGAAAAAAAACACCAAAAAAAAAAACCCACTCATATAACATTTTTATCTGATTTGCCTGTTAACATTTTTTTCCTATTTGCTTTAGCATTTGGACTCTGTGACTACTTTTCCATTCTCCCAAAGATAACAACACTCTGGTCAGTATCATTTCAGATGCATAGGAGAGAAAAATCTGTTACATACAATGGATGCCTTAGGGCATTAGGGCTTATTTCTGCAGAACCTGGTTGAGAAGAGCTGTCAGTTTTATATAACCAGTGATCAATAATATTTTTATTTAATCTACCCCTTCTGGATCCCAATTTTGTCAACTGACCCAATAATGTCCTTTATATTACTTTTTTCAGCCTCCAACACAGGATCCTAGAATCAGATATTGGTTGTCATGTCTCTGGTCTCTACTCTGGAATGGTTCTGCAAATGCCTTTGTCTTTTATGGAAGCCTACTTTTTGTCTTCTTTAAAGAGAACATTATTAATTATGAGTTTGTCTAATGTTTCCTCACAATCAGATTGAAACTGAGCATCCCTGGAGCAGAATATTAACCCAAGAGATGTTGTGTCCATCTTAAAGCATCATCTTTGGCCCCGGCCGGTTTGGCTCAGCAGTAGAGCGTTGGCCCATGGGCCAGAGTTGCAGGTTCGATTCCAGTCAAGGCCATGTATCTTCGTCCCCGGCCCTGGTTGGGTTGTGTGGGAGACAGCAAGTAGATGTGTCCCTCTCACGTCAATGTTTCTCTCTCTCCCTCCCACTCTATTTCAAGACAAAACCAACCAACCAAAAAACACACATCACCTCTGGATGCCCATGGTGTCCACCGGCCCACCAGTGACATTAATTTTGACCACTTGGTCAAGCAGTTTCTCTACTGTTCAATTACTATTTTCCCCCTTGCAATTAGTATGCAATCTATGGGGAGGCACTTTAAAATCATCCCATTATCCTGGTCTTCATAAAAATTTCCCTCCAAATTTAGCATCTATTGATGATCCTTGCCCAAATCAATCTTAATTTTCCAACTCCTGGCCTCTCTCCCCATTTACCAGCCAATGTGTGGCATTCCACTCTAAACACAAACCCAATCTTCTCCCTTCTTTATATACCTATTTATTGGCATGGGCTCACAGATTCCTAGTTTTTCCAACAGTCTATAATTTATGTCCTTAATTATTTTGGTACTCAAACTGGGAGCTTCTTCAAGCTGGCTCCTGTGCGTTTTTGACATGCTCCATTATTAAAAAAAAAAAAAAACCAACACATTTCCCTACTTTCTGTTTTATCTTGTACCCATCCTGTCTGAGCCTTAGAGTCAGCCATTTTTCTAAGAACTCCTAGTTCCTTTAAGTGGGGAATGTGTAAGAAACCAAGGTCTTGAAACTGGGTATCCTCGTTTGCTTCTTGGCCTTTTCAGCAGAAATATGTACACTTATATATGGACAATATATATACATTAATATACACACATCTGCTCATATACATGCATATACACAAAAACCACTGCCTTTTTATATATTTAAACACTTTCATAAAAAAGTAAAATCAATTCCCAAACTCTCAGTTACCAGTAAAATGCTATAACTGCCTTGCAAAAAAGCATATACCACTGTGCTGTGACCCTCTGCCATACCCCCATCACAGGCCCCACTGCTTCTTTTAACACCACTTTCCATATCCTGAGGTAAATATGGAGGGATATAGATTTACTCTCTGTCTACAGTAATCATCGCACATAAGCATACCATGAATTCACCCAGTGTCTTCAGACACTTGAAGCATCTAAATGTTTTCTCTATGATAGCAAAATGCACTAAGACCAGATGCCATTTTAGCTTTAAAACCTGAATATCAGACATTTGTATTTATTTATGAATTATGTCTTATTTTTTCGATGGAAATACTTTGAAAATTTGGGAAGTCTGAGAGAAACTGAATTCCAAATATAAGAAAATATCTAAATACTATTCAAAATTCTGAAAAAAATGTTCAAGCGCTGATGTACCACTTGCAAATTGCCAGTAAAGATTGGAGTCCAGTGAAATCTTCAGGGCAAACATGATGTCAGAGTTGCAGGGGTGATACAAATTTGGTGGTGGAGGAAGCAAGGGTGGGGCAGATGGATGATGATAGTAGATATTACAATACAGAAATCCTAAGGACAGGAAGGCTTAAAACATTTGCCACTAGAAACAGGAAGAACCTTGCAATATAGGAAATACTTATACATACACTACAGAAAAAAGATTATAAAGCAATTCTCTATTAGAAGCAACCCCAAAATTGTTATCTATTCCCTTACTCCACTACCCTCAAATCCAAGTATTAAACTAAGAACCCTAATATAATATTAAACCAAGGGCAATACATTTCATACTTAAGTATGTGTATTCTCAGTATACAAAATAATCTAAATAATGAGGCTTTGTTTGAAACTTTTAGCTCCAAAAGATAATAGGCAGCACAGGTGATAGGTGTTCTGTTACTACTAAGATTGAGGAGAGATGACAATTAAATGTAGTATGGTATTGTGGATGGAATCTTGGAACAGAAAAGGGACATTAGTTTAAAAGTAAGGAAATGTGAACAAAGTATGGACTTTAGTTAATAACAATGCATCAACATTGTTAATTATAACAATTGTATCATACCAATGTAAGGTATTAATAGGAAAAAATGGGTGAGGAGTTTATGAACTCTTACTATGTTCCCATGTTTTCTGTAAATCTAAAACTGTTCTAAAAAATGAAGTTTATGTCTACTTCACACCACATACAAAAATTAACTCAAGACTGGCCAGTTGGCTCGGGGGGTTGAGCGTTGTCCCATGGACTGAGAGGTCCTGGTTTGATTCCTAGTCAGGGCATATGCCTGGATTTTGGGCTTGAACCCCAGTAGAGGGTACGCAGGAGGTAGACAATTGATGTTTCTTTCTCACATCAATGTTTCTATCTCTCTCTCTTAAAATCAATAAAAACATATTAAAACAATAACTCAAAGTGAAAAAATATTTACAAATCATATATGGTAGTCTCCCTTTATTTATTTTCACTTTCTGAGGTGTGAATTCACTAAAAACCACTGAATGGTGTACCTTAAAAGGAGTGAATTTTATTTTTGAATTATATCTCAATAAAAAAATACATTAAAAAATATATTTTTATTGATTTCAGAGAGAGGAAAGGAGATAGAAACATTGATGAGAGAGAAACATCAATCAGCTACCTCTTGCACGCCCCCTACTGGGAATCGAGCCTGCAACTCAGGCATGTATCCTGACTGGGAATTGAACCAGCAACCTCCTGGTGTATGGGTCGATGCTCAACCATTGAGTCACACCAGACACCAATAAAAAACATTTTTAAGTAAATAAAACTGAGAGGTTCAATTACCAGAGGATAATGTTTTGTTTAATTTATTTTCTTACAGACTTACTGCTCTAACACAGACTGATAAATGCCAACTATTCTCAGATACGAGAGTCACTCAGGTTGGTAAAAATGTTTTAACTTCCCCTCCTGTATTATTCCAGTTTTCTGTTGACTTTATATACTTGGCATATACCAGGTGTGACTAAATACTCAAACAACTGACTATACAAGATAGAGCAGTGAGCCAGTTGTACACCAGCATTAATTATGCCAGCAGTACCTTTTGTGATAGGGTATACCTCTAAGTGGAATGGCTAAAACACAGCTGTCTATAAAAGAGGAAGAATCACTTTCTTCAATAACAGACTTGAGAACTGGGAAAACAAAACAATTCTTGGATTGTAAAGGCTGCTGGGAATAACTTTAAACATCTAGGTAAAACTATATTTATGGTTCTTGAGAGCAGGGCTTCTTAAATGAGTTTCATGGCTTCAAGGAAACCATATACAAAAGTATGCATTTCTGAAGTGAATGTTCATACCTTCAAAAGATCTCACAGAGGTTAAGAAATAGTACTTGAAACTGATCATGTTTCTCAAAATGTGACCCAAGGTCCACCTGAGCATTTAGGGAAAAAATGAGAGAGATCCTCTTCACAGGGCTTTAGAGAGCTGAATCTGTTAGCAAAGTCTTAAGTTGCATAAGATGATATTCCACCCTGAGAGGATCCCTCACTTAAGTGGGGAGGAGAGAAACCACAGGCTAAGTCAATACAAAGTTTGCTTTTTTTCATAAATGTCCATTGAACATTTCCTGTGTGTCAGGCTTAATGTCTACCATAGGCAGATGACTCTTGTCCCTGGCCCCAAGGCACTCAAGTCTCTCAAGAGAAGTGTTTTTGAACTTGCCATTTCATCAAGAGCCCTGAACAACAATTATTCCTGGAAAGGAACCCCTCTGGGATATTTTCAAAGAAAACCTGAAACTTTAGCTAAAGAAAAAATACTTGGAAAGTGCTCACTATGAACTCAGAGTGCTCTCTCCCTAAGAGTATTTCAGGAGGGAATATAAGATTACCCTTTTGAAGAGACCCACGAAACCACAGGAACTTACTGATCATGAACAAATTCACTAAAATTATCATGCGGACAAGAGAAGAGTTAATATCTGATACATAATTTTTTGCACAGGTTAGTAAAATCTGACCAGGCAAGAACAAGCTGCTAATTGCCCTAGAGCCATACACCTAAGTATAAACACATTTTCTTAGTTTTAGCAGCCTTAAAGAAAATGTCAAGCCTCCCAAAACAATTTTCATATTTGGGAATTACTAATATGGACACTCACTTTTAGTGATCAGTACTAAAGCAGAAAGCAAATGAATGAGTATAAACCCCAATAACAGTGGTTAAAATCCTCATCTAGTTTCTTTCTTCTGCAGAAATTCCATGAGAAGCAGCTATGCATTCTGACGACGTAACATAGAATTTCCCACAAGTCACTTATAGGATATAAAAGGGGAAATATTCTTTATCTCTATGATCTGACTTCAATTCACAAGAGAAGAAAGCTCAATTTTTAATAATTAACATAGATAAGTTTTATTTCCTTGTTAATGGTCAAAACATTCTAGAAGTTACCCCCTAGTACCTCACCTGTGTGTAGGGCTGGCCCTTCCTAAAGAAGGCAAATGTCCCTGGAGCAGCATTTGGGTTGGGCTTGCCTTTGACCTCCTCTCCCAGTCCCTATCCTCCACACACCCAGCAGCATTGGGCTTGGCCCATCAGGCTCTCAGATGACTGCTGACTGACCTGATGTTTCATTCTACCAAGTTACATAACTTTACTGAAAGAATTAGCAGGTTTTTAAGAATAGACCACAATGGGGTAATGACATCTATAGATGACACCCAGGGCAATGGTGAACTATCAACACAGGGGGTACATGGGATACAGTCCACCATCCCTCATTCATAAGGGTTGTTGCTAAAGGGGAACCCTGTAGAACAGTTTTAATAGGTAAGTCAGGAGTCAAACTGGATCCTGCAGTTGATATGCAGGACTTAGCTCTTGGACTCACCCAAGCATCTAATGGTGGCTGATTTAATGCAAAGACTTTCTTCTATTGAAAGAAGTTATTTGAATCTAAGAAGGGAATGGAAAAAAGAAAGGAGTCTATTTTTTTTCCCTGTTGATCTGGCCAACGCAATAAACACAAACCAAAGCAATGTAAAATGTTAAGTAAGCAGCTAGATAAATATTAGAAGGAAACTTAAATTTATTTTTAGGGTGGTGGCATTATATCTTCAATAGGACTTTCTGATTTCATATTAAAATGGAGATGGTCACTGTGACATTTAAAAAATAAGCATCTTGACCTGGCAGGTTTGGCTCAGCAGTTAGAGTGTAGGCCCACGGACCAGAGAGTCCCCAGTTCAGTTCCCACTAAGGGGACGTACCTCAGTTGCAGTTTGTCCCCAGCCCCAGTTGGGGTCACGTGGGTGGCAACCACTCGATGTCTCTCTCTCACGTCGAGGTTTCTCTCTCTTCCTCCCCTTCTCTCTTGCTCTATCTGGAGATAAATGCAAAAATGTCCTCAGGTGAGGATTAAAAAAAAAAAGCATCTTGACCTAAAATTGGTATCTAAAGGAGGTATCTTTTAGTACCCTGCCCCCATCCTTTTAGGCCATAAGCAGTTTTCAGCACTTATTGTGTACCAAACACTTTTCTAAGCACTGGACATGCATTTTCTCATTTATCCCCCACAAAAATCCTAGGAACTAGCTACTATTCCACCTGCATTTTAAAGAAAAAAGGATGAGATTCAGAGGAGCTGAGTATACAGCAGAAGGCCACACAGGTCAAGTAAGTGGCAGAGTGAGGGATTCTAAACCAGGCAGTAAGGCTCCTAATCCTCTCCTCTCCACTGCCTCTCTTGAGAGGACAAGGGAAGGCGCACAACCCCTCCCAACAGCTCTGTCACTCAGTGTTATGTTTGTCCTAGTCTAGTGAGACCACTGGGAACTCTAAGTAAAACTGCCACCTTGATGGGCAGGCTTCCCCTAACTGGGTCTTCTCTTCTAGCACCCTTTCCTGAATCAAAAGCTATGTTCCTAAATTTCTATGTTAAGGGTTCCAATTGTGGCCCTGGCTGGTGTGGCTCAGTTGGTTGGAGCGTCAGCCCCGTACACCTAGAGGTGGCAGGTTCAATTCCCCGGTCAGGGCACATACCTTGGTTTCTGGTTTGATCCCTGGTTGAGGAGTGTGTAGGTGGCAACCAATGAATGTTTCTTTCTCTCTCCCTTCCTCTAAAATTAGTTTTTTTTAAAAAAAGGTTCCAGTTGTGAAATGACTATCTATCTATTGAGAAGTTCCCATTATGAGTGAATAGGAGAGGATACTCATGGGGGCAAGGGCCCTGAATCTTAAACTTTCAAGATGACTTAGAAGTGGAACAGGGAGGAAAGAACAGTTAGAAGACAGCATCTATACTGTTGCAAGCCAGCCCCTTCTCAGAACTTCCAGTCAGCTAGGTTTTCTGGACAGTTGAAACGTTAAGATTGTCTAATAATTTTTCTTTCTTACTATTTACTTATTTATTTTAGAGAGGGAAAGAAGGGAGGGAGGGGGAGAGGGAGAGGGGGAGAAGAAAGAAACATCAATTTGCTGTTTCACCCACCTATGGATTCATTGGTTGATTCCTATATGTGTCTTGACTGGGGAATGAACCCACAACCTTGGTATATCAGGACAATACTCTAACCAACTGAGCTACCCTGCCAGGGCTGTAATGGCCTTTCATACCATAATTCTGCCTTCTCTAATATAAACAGGTACCTATTTTTATATTAGCTTAAGAAGTTTATAGCTAAGTGTGTCACTGAAATACTACCTGTTAGAGGTTACTACTGAACTCAGTTTACGAGAGAAACCTATAAAGTTATCAAATGAGACCTTTGTACAGGAAAAACTGACCATCTGACTACTGATTTCAGCCAAGGATTTAAATCATAGTTACTCTTTTCTTCTCAGAACCTTGTTTGACTTCAAGTCTCACAACTGATTTTTCTCCAAGAAAGCTAGGAGGATTACTCAAATCAGTCAACTTCAGTTGTTGGTCTATTTTCTTAATAGTTTTAAAGCAAAGACATAAATATGGCTGCACCACTGTGACCAATTGCCCATCAGCCACGGATTAGGGCCTCATTTAAAGATCCCTACACACACTGAAGGCTAAAATAGTACCAATTCATAACAAGTCGAAACAATGAAGATCACACATGAAATTAAGCTCAGATAATCCAACACCTACTTTTAGATTTAAGATGCATGATTGACACTGGTCAGTATCAAGGTGAATGGTTTGAGTGTCCTGTTTTTATTTCCTGTTCCACTGGCAGGTGGCAACATTTAATGAGTCAGTGGTACGATACAGGAGCAAAGAAAGAGCAGCACTAAAGTATGTGTAGTCTATGATCTAAGATCAGTCTGTTCATTTGAAGAAAAAAACACATGGATCTGAATAATGGGACAGTCCCAAGCATTTCTATTTTGTATTTCAAGCAGAAGACAGTATCACTAATAGAATGGCAAGTACTACCTACACCTCAAGATCTTGTAAATAGGACCTCTAATGAAGGTAAAAAAAGTTGAATGAGTCCCAACGTTTTTCACTAATATGCATCACTACCTCCTCTATTTCCTAAACCAATGGTTCTCAAACTTGAATCAGAGTCAGAATTCCCCGGAAGATTTGTTAAATGCAGATGACTAGGCCCCATCCCTAGAGTCTGATTCAATACCTCTGGGCTTGAGATTTTGTATTTCTAACAAGTTAGCAGATGATGCTAAATGCTGGTTCAAAGACCAGACTGTGAGAACTACTGTCTAAACCACTTTTAGTCCATGACTTTGAGGTGAGACCCACTCTATAATTTCCAAAAGTCCCTCAACATAATCCAATCACTTTATAAGTGCAATTTAAATACTACCAAAGTGCAGCTTTTGATCTTAGGAATCTGATTGGCAAAATGGACCTCCAGGGGTTTTTTAATTAAGGGCTCAAACCCCTCTGGATAACAGGTACATTTGATAAATCCACTTATAACCATCCCCATTAAACATCACTGAGACTTAGGGGTAGGCCTGAAAGTACCCAGTGTGAGTGTAACTTGAGTTCCTGAGGTATTCATGGAAACACAATGGACACCAATTGAACCAGGAGGAGTAACTATGTGTCTGAGTTGCCTGACAACATCAACACCATGTTATCAGATTGTTCAAGGTATACTAAAACCTAGCTACTTAAAGTATGGTTAGTGGACCAGCAGTATGGACATCAACTGGGAGCTGGTTAAAAAACTGAATTTTCAAGCCCACCCCTGACCTAACAATCAGAATTCACACTCTGCCAAGGTTCACAGGTGATCCCCAGACACATAAATATTTGAAAAGTTGGACTGCCTGCCTGGTATGGCTTAGTTGGTTGAGTATCCTCTCATGCACCAAGAGGTTGTGGGTTGTATTCCTTGTCAGGGCACATGCCCAGGTTGCCTCCATCCCCCATAGAGGATGTGCAGGAGGTAGCCAATTGATGTTTCTGTCTCTCTCTAAAAATCAATAAAAATGTTATTAAAAAAAAAAAAAAAAAGAAAAGCAAGCTGGACTCAAAGATGTCCTAATGAACAGGGAAACTCTGGTATGTTACCCTTAAAAGCACTTAGCCAAACATCTGGATTCCTCCACCTTCATGGAGAAAAACCCTAGAATTCTGAACAGACTATTAATATTATCCCCAAAAACAAGTGAATGCTAAACTAGAAGGCTCAAAGGTTAAGAAGCCTCTAATTTGGCCAAATGTGTGGTGTGTTTTTTTCCCACATTTACAAGTTTTCACAAAATATATCACTTATGAAAATGACTGAGGACAGTTTCCTTCTCCTGCTTCTAAACTTTCTAGCCCATATACTTGAAGTGGCAGAAATATTACTAAATGCTTTACTTATTCCAATAGTTTGATCTCAGTATGTAGATAAAGAATAGGCCAGCTCAAATATTATTCTAATTGTGGAATTAACAGACCATCTACTATACTACTCAGGATTGTTTCAAGCTTTCTTCTAAAGAAGAATGGTTTAGTTTGCCTCAAGTCTCATAAAATTACTAGTGTTGAGTAACACATATATATGAAAGCACCATCCTAACTTTGTCTAAACACAACCCCAAAACTACCATTAACCAAATCCTCTCGAATGGAGTGGAAAGTAAACTTATTTCCAACTAAATTTGGTAGAGAAGACCAATCTAAGCTTCACTGTCATTAACCTAAAAATCCTTTTCTTAACCATTTTAGGTACATTTAAGTATGACAGAATTCTGAGGTAGGACTATTAAAAATGGGCAATATTGAGCTTCTTAATCTTTACTGCAGACATACATACGTTTTACCCTAACAGAGACTATTACTAACTTTCTAAAAATGGCTTAACTTTATTCAAAAAGTTCTGGCAAGAGTTGAAATCACATAAGCTTATAAAAGTAGTTTGAATCAGTTTCCCCTCATTTAATAAGCCTTTCTCCACTCAGAATTCACCTGTCAACATTTTAGGTAATGAATTTAAGTTGTGAAACACTACTCAAACAATCTCAGGTTTGAGAGGAACTATACATTAGAGAAGACCAAACCTTAATGAAGTAAAATACTTTCTATCAACTCACACTGTAATGCCAAAACAGACTGTTAAGACAATTAACCAAGAATTCTCTTACACCTGGAAACACTTTTTCCCTGCTCTAGAGAGGGTTTGTTTCTAATGTTAAAAATGAGTATTACTCTGACAGCATTAGATACTTTCTCAAGTAGGTAAGAGTAATGGCACCAGTACACAAACAAGGCCTGATGTTAAAATATTAACCAATCATTATCCTGGGAAGCCAGGGACAATAACCACCTCAGAGTCCTTGACTGGGTCCATTATAAAAATATAGATATGGACCCAACTAGGACATAACCCTTCCTGTCAATAGTCCCAAGCATATTTTACGTACTCCAGCCCAATACAATTTAGGGAACCAGAAATAAATTCATAGCTCACTGAATCCTATCAACCTCTTCAGAAACATTCAGTAGCCAACAAGACACTGACTGAAGCAATAGCTTCAATAAATATGACACTGAGGTGGTGAACAGATACCTAGCAGATACCTAGGTGAGCAGTTTAAAATCACAAATTTTCAGCCAGGGGAAACATAATTTAAGTCTTACTTTTGTGAGTCCATATCCAATTTGTAACAAGAAATAAAAAACAATTAAAATCTGGTTATCCTACCCAAGCACCTAGAATGCACCCAAGAGCATTCCTTTGGGGTGTTCACCTCTTAAGGAAATATTAAAACACAGGAGGCTGATTTTGTGAGGCATCTCAGAGCTGGAATTCTTACTCTATAGCATGTAAGTTAACAATGTACCAGCTGTTACAGAATATGTGTGCCAATATAAACTGATCCATAAATTCATATGGGGTCTGAGCTAATCTTCACCTGAAGGCTACTTAGAAGCAAATTCTAGTTTAAACTCTAGGTATTCACACTTTCAGAAAAAAAGGTTCAAAGCAACGCTTTACATTTAGTCCTATAGTGAATCAAAATGAGACTACCTCTTTAGATAATACTAATGAAATACCTACACAATGTTACCAACCTCCCCCACCTTTACAAAGAAACACTATTTCATTAGTAACAAAGCCTACTTTTGTATAGCGATGGGGGGATTTGGAGGCCAGTTGCTTCTTCAAGTCAAGGAAAGCATCTCCATTTTCTATGTCACCCACACTTCTCCTATCCATGGCTCCGTGGTCTACAATTCGTTGCACCTGGAAGATAAATCAGCACAAAACTGTCACCGAGAACAATAAATCTTTAGAAGTCTTGACTGTTTAAGAAACTGATACTTTTCTCTTAAAATGACTACTATTGAAAAAAACAAAACAAAAACACAAACCTTCGCTCAACAATTATTCTATAAACCAGAACCCAGTTGGAAATATAACTACTACTTAGTTATCTCTTCTAGTAAATAAAGTGCTCTAAACATCAAACGGGGTAAGGAAAGTAGAAATGGAAGGTGCCCAAATCAGGGTACAGCCTGTAAGCATCTTTACTACAAAAAGAAACCAATATAAGTGGCTGCTACCCGGGGAGACCCGTCAGGGACTCCCCTTAGTGGGTTAGTTTCCCGGAGTGGGGGCAGGTAGGAGAATGGTTGGGGACGGAGATACGGGAAGTCGGGCTGTAGTAAAGTGCCTGTCACTTGCCAATGGACGGCGCCAGCTGCCCCTTGTTATCCGGGGACCAGGGACTGGAGACGGAGCCCGAGCGCCCCTCGCCCAGCCAGCCGCACCTGTGGCCATGTCAGGGGCGCCCGAGGTAAAGAGGCAAGCACTGACTTCAGCTCCGAAACTCGGCTTCCCTCGGCCGCGACCCCAACCCCCGGCCTCTCGCGCAGGCCCCGGCCCAGCGGCCTCCTTCGGAGGAAGGGCGGGACAGTACTCACGAGGGTTGGCGGGCCGGAGGGAACGGAGAGATCGAATCCCCCGGCCCGGGCGCTCCGAGCTGGAGCCGGCACAGGCCCGCCGCCTTCCGGCCGGGCGGCTCGGGCCCCGCCAGCCCGCCCGCCGGCCGCCCCACTTGCTTCGCGTCCCTGCCCGCCTCTCGCGCGCGCCCCGGCGTTCGCGCTAACACACGCGACCCCGGGAGCAGCGCACCCGCGCCCCTTCTCTGCGGGCCCTGGAGCGCGGCGGCCGTAGCTCCCCCGCCGCCGGACTCTTACTCGGTGCCTCCGCCGCTCGGCGGCCCTTCACCTCGGCCGCGGCTCCCCTCTCCGCGGCCCGCGCTGGTCTAAGGGCTTCTCGACAAGGCCTTCGCTCTCGCCCCCCCACCCGTTTGGGCTGTCTCTCTTCAGCCGCCGTAACTGCGGCCCAACCCTCCGTCCCTCCTCCCCAGCCCCCTCCTCCTTAATAACTCCCTCCACGCACCCCGGCCCCGGCACCGCCTTCGCCGCCGCGAGCCCGGATGTGAGGTGGCTGCGGCGGTGCCGGGCGAAAAAGAGAAACATCACGGCGCACTCCCCGGGCGCCGGTTCCTGCGAGCGCAAGGTGGCGGGGAGACGGAGACGGGGCGGGGAGGTGGCGATGAGAGTGAGGAGGACGGGCCGGGGGTGCTGTAAAGCCTCCCAGGTGCGCGCAGGCGGTCGTCGTGGGCAGCTCCTGGGAGAACGCCGGGTTCCCACGCGCGCTTCGGGGCGGGGCGGAACGGACCGTCTGTGCTTAGAGCCCGCGACCCCCGCCAGGTTGCTCTCCTGGGGAGGCGGTGGCAGCCGCGCTGTGGGCCGGGGTCCGCGGACTGCGGGGCTAGGAAACGCGTTGGTCACTGCATTTGCACTGTTCGAGCCCACGGAGAACCGTGGGGACTTAGGCAGTGGGAATCTGAGTTAGGCGAGCCTGCGGGGTTTTTGAGCCTTCCGGGTGTGGCCTCGAACCTCAGCTTTTTTACTAATGGTGTCTGTGTCTTGGGCAAAGCTCTGACTTCTCTTGAGTTTCGTTCTTCTTTTTAAAATGGTCTCTCTATATACATTTCTCAGGAATAAGCGAGATTACTTGTTGCTGTATTACCAAACTTGCCATGATTGCCTCTGATTGCGCTAAATTAAAGGTGACTGACAAATTCGTTCTTTCCCGCCCATAACCTGAAGTTTGTCCAGGAAGGGGAAGTGCGAGTGTTTGGGTGAAAATGAGATGTGAACGTCAAGCGCTTAGTACCCAGTGCTGACATTCTGAAGGGGACACAGACATGCCAATATTACCCTATTATGTGGAGCAATGAGTAACTGCTGTGCGGAGGAGGAGCGGTGAGGAAAGGTTTGACTGAGATCACCTGTGAGCCTGCTCTGCAGGATTATCACAAGCTCCTGTTTCTCTCCTGTGGGACCGCCCAGGGTTTGTGTGAAACGATACATGGGTGTGGAGGGAATCCTATTTTTTTCTCCCAAAGGGTATCTATGGAAGTCCCCATTTCTTTGAGGGGGCCTACTATCTTTGAGCTTAATTTTCTTCACTTGTGAAATCAGGGGACTGGACACTGAATGATCACTTGGCAACAGAGAAAACAATTATGATGAAAATGTTTTTCTTTTTCTCTAATACTGAATAAAACGTGTTTCTTACAAACTATTTTCTCTGCAAGCAAGAGGCAGAGGGAAGCGTTTGCAAATGGGCTGAGTTTGCATCCCAGCTCTACCACACCCTTCAGGCTTTGGAGAATTAGGCCATTTATTTATTCTTAGCCTTGTTTTTCCTATCTGTAAAATTAGGACGATGTTAACTCACTCACAGGGCTGTTGTCAAGATTAAATACGATAAGCTGGGTAAAAGGCTTCATACAACCTCCATAAAACTGCTGGGGGTGGGGGGTGTGTGTGAGTGAAACCCAGTACAGAGCCCTGCTGGTGTGACTCAGTGATTGAGAGGGCCCAAGCACCTGAGAGGTCATTGGTTCAATTCCCAGTCAGGGCACATGCCAGAGTTTCCTGCTTGATCCCACTAGGGGGCTTGCAGGAGGCAGCAGATGGATGTTTCTCTCTCTCTCTCTCTCTCTCTCTCCCTCTTCCTCTCTCTAAAATCAATAAAAACATTTTTTTTAAAAAAGCTCATACAGAGACACATTGGCGGTGATCACACAAGGGCCATTTTTTTTTTTTTTATCCTCACCTGAGGATATTTTTCTATTTTTTTTTTTTACAGATAGAGTGGGAGGGAGAGAGAGGAAGGGAGAGAGAGAAACATCGACGTGAAGGGACACATCGAGTGGCTGCCACCTGCACGACCAACCAGGGCCGTGGACAAACTGCAACCGAAGTACGTGCCCTTAGCGGGAACTGAACCTGGGTCTCTCCGGACCGCAGGCCAACGCTTTAACCGCTGAGCCAAACTGGCCAGGGCCACAATGGCCATTTTAATTATTACTTAAAAAATCAAGCTGCTTTCGAAATCCAGGTTTTTCCTAATGTTGGAGAAATGGTCTAATCCCCTTGCCATTATGGAATAGTAGAGAAGGCCTATTTTTTGAAGCTCTTAAATCCTGATTTCTGCTACTTAGAGTGAAACTCGAGCCAGTCATTTCACCTTTCTGGACCTATTTATTCATGCGTCGAAAAGGGATAGCAGTATTGACTTTTTAAGCTTGTAGCGGGAATCAGACATACTAAAAACACTGTTCTGGTTATTTACTGCTTGGTAACAAACCACCCCAAAACTCAGTGGCTTAACTCAACATTTTGCACCCCAGTCTGCAATTTGGGCTGGTTTTAACTGGGACAGCTGGTCTCTGCTCCATTCAGAATCAGCTGGGGTGGTGGAAGACTGGGGCTAGGATCATCTAATGGCTCACTTACATGTTTGCTGGTGGCTGTCAGTTGGGACCATTGAAACTATTGGCTGAAACACATATGGCCTCTCTGTGGTCTGAGCCCCCTCACAAGGTGGTGGCTGGATTCCGAGGGCAAGTATTCAGAGAGAACAAGAGAGTCAGATAGTTGCTGAGTTTTCTAACCTAGCCTCGAGATCACTCAGTGTCTGTTCTGCCACATGTCACATTCTGTTCTTTAGCTAAGAGTCACTAACACTGGCCCATGTTCAAGGGGAGGGGACTTAGACTCCACCTTTATATGGGAGGAGTGTTAAAAGAATTTGTGAACATATTTTAAAATTACAAATCACGTGTGAAATCTGCTCAGGGTAATTTACTATTGTGATATTGGCTTGGCCTGGAACTAGGGCCCTCTGGTTTATGCTAGTTAGGATATACTCTTCCAGTAGGCTCTTCTTTAATGTCTTGTAGAACCTTGGTCTCAACTTACCTCTCTGAGTCTCAATGTGTCCTTATGAAAGAAGACAATTACTCAGAAATAAAGGTAATAATTTACTAAAAGAGAGCATGTGTAAACTACATTTACCTGTGCCATGCAAAAACTAGATGCTTGCAAATACTTGTTTCATTGTAGCATTTTATAAAAATAAATGTTTTTATTGAGGAATTATATACATACAGAAAGGTATACAAATCTAAGGGCTCATCTCAATAAATTTTCACAAGGCAAACTCACTCATGCAACCATAACCTGGAGCAAGGAAAAAAAACATTTCAAGAAGCTCTGTTTGCTCTGGTCGACTGGCTCAGTTGGTTGGAGTGTTGTCCCATACACCAAAAGGTGGCAGGTTCAATTCCCTGTCAAAACACATACCTAGGTTTTGGGTTTGATCCCTGGTTGAGGTTCAGGTCGAGGTACGTATGGGAGGCAACCATCTATGTTTCTCTCTCTCTCTCCCTTCCTCTCTAAAATCAATTTTAAAAAAATCCTCAGGTAAGGATTTAAAAAACAAACAAAAACCTCTGCTCATGCTCCTAAATCACCAACTCTCCAAACGGTTCATTGTAGCTTTTGAATATTATTCTCCTTGGCAGGAATGATAATTTGTAATTCTAAAGGCTTCTTTTTGCAATTAATGATGAATTTTAAAATATCAGTGTGTGAAATTCCTTGATAGTAAGAGATTATTTAGTTGCTTACTAAATATTTGTAATATTTTGGTTTAGTTTCAAATTATTCAAATTTTGGCCAAAGGGGTCTCAAAGGTTCAGAACAGTAGAGAAGCAAATGAAAATATTAGAAACCTAGAAAATTTGAGAGCAGCCTTATCTCAGAAAGTTGGGATTACACCTCAGTGGTCCTGCACTAATCTAAATGGTTTTTTTTTTTTTTTTTTTTTTTTCCTATTCAGTTTTTCTTGTTTCAAGGGTAATTCCTAGTTATGAGAAACTGGGATGTAAAGTTTCACAGTTGTGCCATCATGGACTCAGGTTAAGGACTATAAAAAAATTACTAAGGGACTTCCAGAAAAGCACATAGCAAATTATTTGCAGAGCCTAGACCCCCTTCTGGCATTTCACATCTGATTTTTTATATGGGAAGTACTTAAAATAGAACCTGACAACGTGTAAGTGTTGAAGCACTAGCTATTATTCTGTACTCTTATGTTCTAATCTTTCCCAGCAGGACTATTTTCATCATAACTCAGGTGGAAATGCCTTTTGCCTTTCATCCCTTCTTAAATTAGTCCAAGCTGATGGTGGTAAATGCACGTGATAGAAAGCAAGCGCCAGCAAGTCATCAGGAAAGCATGCTTATTGGTTTATTATCTTGGATATATCATAATTTATATGACTAATTAAAAGACTAATTTTATAGTAATAAATATTACAATGTTAATTTAGAAACATTGATGGGAGAAACATCAGCTGCCTCCTGCATGCCCCCTACCTAGGATGGAGTCCACAAGCTGGGCATGTGCCCTGACCGGGAATTGAAGCAAGAATTGATCTGGGACCTCTCAGCCCAGTCTACTAAGCCACACCAGCTGGGCTAACCAATTTTTAAGTTACAAAAATTAACACATGTAACCCTGGCTGGTTTGGCTTAGGGGTAGAGTGTGGGCCTACAGACCAGTAATTTGAAAGTTTGATTCTAGCCAAGGGCACATACCTTGTTGCTGCTTGTCCCCAGCCCTGGTCCAGCTGGTGCAGGAGGCAACCAATCGATGTGATGTTTCCCTTTCTCTCCCACTGTCTAAAGCTCAGTTGGAAAATATCCTTGGGTGAGGATTAAACAAACAAAGGAACTCCCAAAATTAACATATCTGGAAAATAGAGTAAAAATGAAAATTACCTGTTATTCTAATCCTGAGGCACCCAACAATTTATTTTTCCTCATCTTTTTTTCTTTAAATACTTTTTTAAATTGATGTTTAGAGAGAGAAAGAGGGGAAGGGAGAGGGAGAGAGATAGAAACATGATGAGCGAGAACATCGATTGGCCACCTCCTGCATGCCCCCCACTGGGGATGGGGCCCACAACCCGGGCATGTGCCCTGACCTGGAATCCAACTGCGACCTCTTGTGCCTGGGTCCAAACTCAACCACTGAACCACACCGGTGGGGCATCATGTTTTTAATGTAAAATCTTTCAGGCATTTAAACGCATCATGCTAGCTTTTGCTCTCTCCACCGGGCATCTCGTGGGCTTTCAAGCGATGTTTTACAAAGCACAGGAGAAAAGCATATAAAAGTGTCTCACCAGCCCTCACCCAACCCTAGTAAAAGATGATCAGAGTGGACTCAAAAATTTAAATTTAACAACTATTTACTAACAACTAGTGCTTGTTAGTTACATTTTAAAGGAAGGGTTAAAAAGATATCAGCCTGGGATAATTTCAATTAGGGGGCTGCAGAACAACGCCCCCAACTCAGTAGAGAGACAATCGCCTGGTCTACGCAGGCGCGCGCTCTACTCCCTGGGGGCCACCTTACATTCCCTGGGAATTGTGGAGAACCAAGAGCCAGAGAGGCTCATGCAGGAGTCTGGAGGTGCGGGAAGGACCTTCGAGCCGGCCTCCAGACAGAAACCTTATTCCTAGTGCTTGCCGCGCAAAGCGTAGCTTGGGAATCCGCTCAGAAACAGCTCCCACTCTTTGTCCAAGAGCAGCAGTAGGAAGCTGTGCTCAGAAAGAAAATAGCGGGCCAAGGAGGTAGGGAATCCTCCATGATGCTGTCCAGACGGTGCGTTTACCCACTCATCTGCCGAATTCCCGTGGCTGGCGCTGCTAGGCTGCCGGAGGGACGAGCGCACCTGCCGGACTGAGGCTGCGCGAACTCCAGGGCCCCTGGCGCAGCGTCTCTTACGCATGCCGCGTCGCCTTGGAGACGTGGGCGGGGCCGGCACGAGACTTGCGAGTAGAGGCGCGGGAAGCGCTGAGCCGGCGTGGGCCGCTGGAGCGCCATAAGCCAATGGGCATCGGCTAGCTCCCCCGAGACTTCCTAGAGGCGCAAGCCCGGAGGGCTTGAGTTCACCCGGTGTGAGGCCGGGTCTGACCGTCCTCAGCCTCTTTGTGGCTCAGCCTCTCGGGTCCGGAGCCTGGCGGCGAGAGCATGCTTGTCCTTCTGAGCTGGGCCGGGTGACTCTCCTGTGGCAGCCTCGGCTTCCTCCTTTCTCTAGAAGTGCAGGTGAGGCTACCCACTCATGGGGCTGGGTGGAGCGTGAAGAAAAGAACACGCAGGACGGTTCCCGGAGCCTGTCCTTGTCCAGCGCGGCGCTTGGGTCGTTTGGCTGAGTGTTGCCTCTCGTCACTGTTTTGTCACCGGGCCGCGCATCTAGTGCTTTGCAGGGAGGTGCCTGTGCGGGTGTCCCTGCAAGGCTCATTAGCATTCGCTAATCCCATTCCGGGGTTTCTGGATCCCTGCTGCGTAAGCCGAGGGAGGGGCTAGTGTAAATAGACCTCAGGGGCCCCCATCTGAACCCCAAGGGGCCAACTGGGCAAACATTGTGAAGAAGCCTCCCCCTCTGTGGGAGATTAGTGCTTCCTTTTATTTGCTGGGAGGCCTTTCAGATTTCTTGTTAACCTCTTTGTAGATGTATAGTAAATATTTGTTGAGTGAATGGTGTTAGGGACCTGAGTATCAGCCCCAGCTGTACCATTTAGCAGGTCACATGGAGCACTTCGTCTATAAAATGAAATGGCCACCCTTGTTGGGGTAGTTATATTAAAACGCAGGTTTAATGCCCTGGCCCTGTGGCCAATTTGGTTGAGCGGTCGTTCCATGCACCGAGAGGTCGCAGGTTGGATTCCTGGTCAGGGCACATGCTCAGGTTGTGGACTCGGGAACGTGCAAGGGGCAGCCCAGCCCATCGATGTTTCTCCCTCTCTGCAAACAATGAACACATATTTTATAGAAAGCGGGTAATTAAACGTGCTTAGTACTATACCAGTCACAGAGTATCCACTCCATAAATGTTGTTTTTAAATCGTTTAATTGCAATCACTATTATTCTGCCAATAATCCACTAGAAATGGTTTTTGTTTTGCCTTTTTTTTTTTTTTTTCAAAGAGAGTAGAAGGGAGGGAAGGAGGTTAAGAGAAAGAACTATCATGTGAGAGAGACACATAGATTGGTTGCCTCCCACACAACCCCGACAGGGATAGGTGGGGGCAGGGACCAGGTATGTGTCCTGAACCTAAAATTGAACCCAGGACCCTTAGATCCACAGGCACATGCTCTAAACTCTGGGCCAAGCTGTCAGGGATGTATTGGTTTGTTCTTTGCCCATGTGTGAATGACCTGCACAAGTGGGTTATTCCAGGAGAAATTATAGCGGAAAAAAGACACTGATAGAAGGAAAATGTAAAGGAAACATTTAATTCTCCTCACATTTTATAACCATCTGATGATCCACATAATTTTATTATATAAACCTCTTTACAGTTTCAATTTATTACCATTAAGCCTTTTATATAAAATTTACTGTGGCTAAGAATTATATATAACCTGAAGTCCACTGAACTGCTACTAGAATTTCTGCTGATACTATTTCCAGTGTAAATTTAGGTTGAATACAGGAGTGGGCAAAAGTAGGCTTACAGTTGTGAGTACAGGAAGCAGAGTTTATTCATGTGTTATTTGTATTACAATTGTAAACCTATTTTTGCCCTCTCCTGCATAACCCCAAATAGTTTTAAAAATGAAAAACCAATAGAAATTCACCACTTCAGCAAGTTAAAAATCTTTCTAGGCTACAGTTAAAAAAGAAAAAGTTAGATAAGATAGTGAGGTTTTGTTTATTTTATTTTATTTTTCTAATTCTTACCCAAGGATATTTTTTCATTTATCTTTCAGATGGGGCAGGGAAGAGAAACATCAGTGTGAGAGAGACACATGGACTGGTTGCCTCCCACACGCCTGGACCAGGGTTGCGGACGAACTGCAACCAAGGTACATGCCCTAGACTGTTCATGGTATTCCATCGTGTATATGTAGCAGAGCTTTTTATCCATTCATCTATTGATGGACACTTGGGCTATTTCCAGATCTCAGGGGTACATATATTCTTTCTGATTGGTGTTTCAGGCTTCTTTTTTTTTTTTTTTTTTTTTATCCTCACCCGAGGACATTTTTCGATATTTTGTTCAGATAGAGTGAGACGGAGAGAGAGAGAGAGAAACATCGACGTGAAAGGGACACATCGAGTGGCTGCCACCCACACGACCCAACCAGGGCCGGGGACAAACTGCAACCAAGGTACATGCCCTTAGCGGGAACCAAACCCGGGTCTCTCCGGACCGCAGGCCGACGCTCTAACCGCTGAGCCAAACCGGCCAGGGCTGTTTCAGGCTTCTTAAGATCTATTCCTAGAAGTGGGATTACTGAGTCAAATAGAGTTCAATTTTTAATTTTTTGAGGAAACACCATATTGTTTTCCATAGTGGCTGCACAGTCTGCATTCCCACCACCAGTGTACTGGAGTTCCCTTTTCTCCATACCCTCGCCAGCACTTGTTTGATGAATTGTTGTTTGCAGCCATTCTGGCAGGTGTGAGGTGATACCTCATAGTTGTTTTAATTTGCATCTTTCTGATGATTGGTGATGTTGAGCATTTTCTCATATGTCTCTTGGCCATTTGTATTGTCCTTTTTGGAGAGGTGTCTATTTAGGTCCTCTGTCCATTTTTCAATTGGGTTCTTTGTCTTCCTTTTGTTGAGTTGTATGAGTACTCTATATATTTTGGAAATTAACCCCTTATCTGATGTATCATTGGCAGTTATGCTCTCCTATATGGTGGGTTCCCTTTCCATTTTGATGTTTGTTTCTTTTGCTGTGCAGAAGCTTTTTAGTTTGTTGTAGTCCCATGTGTTCATTTTCTCCTTTGTTTCTCTTGCCTTAGGCATTGTATCAGTGAAAATTCTGCTGCTGTGTGATGTCTGGAATTTTGTTGCTTACATTTCTTTTAGGATTTTTATGATTCATGAGTCACGTTTAAGTCTTTTCTCTATTTTAAGTTTATTCTTGTGTATGGTGTAAGTTGGTGGTGTAGTTTCATTTTTTTGTATGAGGCTATCCAATTTTCCCAACACCATTTGTTGAAGAGGCTGTCTTTACTCCATGGTATTCTCGTGCCACCTTTGTCAAATATTAATTGAGCATAATGTCTTGGGTCAATTTCTGGATTGTTCCATTTATACCTGTTCTTGTGCCAGTACCAGGTTGTTTTGATTACAGTGGCTTTGTAGTATAATATAATATCTGATATTGTGATCTCTCTTGCTTAGCGCTTATTTTTCAAGATTGCTGTAGCTATTTGGGGTCTTTTTGGGTTTCATATAAACTTTTGGAGTATTCTAGTTTTGTGAAATATGTCATTGGGTATTGCATTGAATCTATAGATTGCTCTCAGTAGTATAGACATTTTAATGATGTTAATTCTTCCAATCCATGAACAAGATATATGCTTCCACTTTTTTATACCTTCTTCTATTTCTTTTTTTAGTGTCCTGTAGTTTTCTGCGAATAGGTCCTTCACTTCTTTGGTATGTTTATTCCTAGGTATCTTAATTTTTTTTGTTGCAATGGTAAATGGGATTTTTTTAGCTTTCTCTTTCTGTGAGTTTATTATTGGTGTATTAAAAATGCCATCAGCCCTGGCCGGTTTGGTTCAGCGGTTGGAGCATCGACCTGCAGACTAGAGAGTCTGGGGTTCGGTTCCCACTAGGGGCATGTACCCCCCCCAAAAAAATGCCGTCAATTTCTTTTTTTTTTAGCTTTTTAAAAAAATTAATTAGTTTATTTATTTTTGTTACAGATGTTTCTCTATTTTTCCCCCCACTGATACCCTCTCCCTCTCCCTCCTCGCCCTGTCCCCAGCTTTGTTGTCTATGTCCATTGTTCATGCATACATGCATGTAAGTTCTGTGGTTTATTGCTCCCCAACCCCTCTTCTGGGGATTGTCAGTCTGTATCCCACTTCCACGTCTCTGGGACTACCCCGTTCCTCAGACTGTTATGTTCATTATATTCCACAAATAAGTGAGATCATGTGATATTTGTCTTTCTTGCTTGGCTTGTTTTCCTTAGGATAATACTCTCCAGGTCCCCCCATGTATTCTCAAAGGATAAGATATCTTTCTTACAGCTGCATAGTACTCCATTGTGTATATGTACCACAGCTTTTTTATTCATTCGTATACTGATGGACATTTGGGCTGTTTCCAGATCTTATCTATTGTAAATAGTGCTGCTGTGAACATGGGGGTACATATATTCTTTCTGATTGGTGTTTCAGGCTTCTTAGGGTATATTCCTAGAAGTGGGATCACTGGATCAAAGGAATGCCATCTATTTCTTTTCTTTTCTTTCTTTTTTTTTTTTTTATCCTCACCCGAGGACATTTTTTTTTTTTTTTTCCATTTTTTGTACAGATAGAGCGGGAGGGAGAGAGAGGAAGGGAAAGAGAGAGAGAAACATCGATGTGAAGGGACACATCGAGTGGCTGCCACCCGCACGACCAACCAGGGCCGGGGACAAACTGCAACCGAAGTACGTGCCCTTAGCGGGAACCGAACCCGGGTCTCTGCGGACCGCAGGCTGACGCTCTAACCGCTGAGCCAAACTGGCCAGGGCTCTTTCTTTTTTTTTTTGTGTGGTATGTGCCCCTAGCGGGAACCGAACCCAGTACTCTCTAGTCCTTATGCCGACGCTCAACCGCTGAGCCAAACTGGCTAGGGCGCCGTCCATTTCTTGATGTTAATTTTGTATCCTGCTACTTTGCCAAATTCATTTATTAGCTCTAGTAGATTTTTGATGGAGTCTTTAGGGTTTTCTGTGTACAATATCATGTCATCTGCAAATAATGACAGTTTCACTTCTTCCTTTCCAATTTGGATGCCTTTTATTTTTTCATCATGTCTAATTGTTGTGGCTAAAACTTCTAGTACTATGTTAAATAAGAGGGGTGAAAGTGGGCAGCCCTGTCTTGTTCCTGTTCTTAAGGGAAATGCTTTTCATTTTTGCCCATTGAGTATGATGTTGGCTATAGATTTTTCATATATGGTCTTTATTATGTTGAGATATGATCCCTCTATTCCCATATTGCTGAGCGTTTTTATCAGAAATGGGTGCTGGATTTTGTCAAATGCTTTTTCAGCGTCTATTGATACGGTCATGTGTTTTTTATCTTTCATTTTGTTTATTTGGTGTATCACATTTATTGATTTGCAAATATTGTACCAGCCTTGCATCCCTGGGATGAATCCCACTTGGTCATGGTGAACAATTTTTTTTAATGTATTACTGGTTCTGATTTGCAAATATTTTATTAAGGATTTTGGCATCTATATTAGGGATATTGGCCTGTAGTTTTCTTTCTTTGTAGTGTCTTTATCTAGTTTTGGAATTAGAATTATGCTGGCCTCATAAAATGAGTTTGGAAGTCTTCCTTCTTCTCCCCCTTCTTCTTTTGCAGTTTATTTATTGAAAGAACTGGGTTGTTTGTCCCGTAAAGTTTCCTGTATCATTGATTTTGCTGATTGCAAAGTTATTTTATTTGTCCCGTATATTTTTGTGTAAGTTGGTACTTAGTTCTAAATGAGACTTTATAATATTTAGATTCAAGTTTTTGGCAGTAGTACATCTCAAGTGGCAGCACTTCTTCAGATTCCTTTATTTTGCTCTTTTTCTTTCTTGGAGGTCATTTCCAAATGTTTTGTGATTCTTGACTGTCCATTCATACTGATTGTCAGCAACTGAGAAATTAGTTGGAAGCTCCCATTGTCTGAGCAGGACATGCAGGTTTGTGAGTTTCTCTCTAGGAGCAAACCTGCCTTTTCATTGATAGAGATGGGGCACAGATGTCAGAATCTGGAGGTCTGTTAATTCTTAGCTTCTGAGGGACTCTTCTAGTCTCCTATTGGGAGGTACCAGTCTAGCTGCCAGAATTCTGGAGTCAGTGTCAGGGTAGGATAGCTACATGAAAAAAAAAAAAAAATACCTGGCGGGGTTGGGGAGAAGACCAGGGGCCCCAAATGCTCACCATATAGACTTTCATTCAGTCCTCTCATTTGTGGCCTGTGGCTTCAGTTCTCTGGGAGCCTTTCCATGTTTCTTCTACTTCTGGGCTCTTCTGAGATTCTTTTGGCCTGCTTCTCTTTGGTATCTCACGCTGTCGGTTTTTACTTAAATCTGTTAGGTTAATTCATTTTTCTCTTTCCTCTTTCTTGTTGCAAAAATTTGTGGAAATCTTTCATTTCCTATGATCTCATCTCCCCTCTCTTTTATACCCCTTTATTCTTTACTGTCATCTTAGGAGGGCAATCTCTATATATTTAACTGAGAGTCCACACCTAATAATCTTTGTTTTTCTTGGGCTCTCTTGTATGCTTATCATTAATGTGTATTCCAACTCAGAGGCAAGTTCATATTCATATCCTTACAGAGATCAAACCGATGTCCTGGTCTTTCCAGTATTTATGTATCTCACCTATCAGGTTCTGGATATTGTTTTAGGTGCTGGAGATTCAGTGGTGAGAAAGTCAGATATGGCTTCTGTTTTCATGGAATTTGTACTCTAGTAGGAGAGGCAGGTATGTACATATAGTTAGAATGTTGGCACAGACTGTATAGCAAAAAGGAGTCTTTGACCACAGATCACATTCCTTAGAATCATTATAACAAGACATAAACTCAAGGAAATGACCCATTTATTATGGCAGTATTTTTTATCAAAAATCCCTATTTGAATCATTCTTCCATTTAATTTATTTACAGAAATAGTCACTAATGGTGACCTTTTTGCGTTGGAGTGTGATACCAGGAAAGACTAGGACAACCCTGGCTGGGTGGCTCAGTTGGTTGGAGTGTCGTCCCATGTACCATGTGGGTTCAATTCCCGGTTGGGGTATGTATGAGAGGCAACAGATAGATGTTTCTCTCTCCCTTCCTCTCTCTGTAAAATCAATAAATATATCCTTGTGCTAGGATAAAAAAAAAGACTAGGACATAGGTTTGATCTCAGTGAGAACTATTAATTTGTATATTTAAACTCTCTTTTCTGGTTAATTCCTTGTCCGGTTATCATTGAAATATGTGATCTTGATTATAAAGGATGATGTTAACCTTTTAGAATGAATGTCTTATTATGAATGCACCACAGTTACACAGTTGCTCAGCATGGGACTTGTCTACCCTGTTAGCTTTCCTTCACTGTGTACTTAAATCTTATTCCTTTGTCTTAGTACTTATGTTAGTTTCCAAAGGCTGCTGTAACAAAATACCACAAACTAAATGGCTTAAAACAACAGAAATTTATGAAGTTCTAGAGGCTAGAAGTCTGAAATCAAGAAGTTGACAGTGCTGTCCTCTTTCTGAAGGTTCTGGTAGAGAATCTTTTCCATGCCTTTCTCTGAACTTCTAGTATTACCAGTAGTCCTTGATGTTCCTTGGCTTGCAGACATACCCCTCCAGTCTTTCTCTTCATCAGCATATGCAGTTCTTCCTCTGTGTCTGTGTCTGTGTCTGTCTGGGTCTTCACCTGACATTCTCCTCTCTGTATCTCTGTCCCTGTGTCTCTTCTCTTTTTGTAAAGATAATAATCATATTGGATTAAGGGCCCACCCTATTCCAGTATGTCCTCAATTTACATCTTAATTACTTCTGCAAAAGACTGTGCTTCCAGCCCTGGCCAGTGTGGCTCAGTGTTTCCAGCGTCTGCCTGCACCCCAAAGGGTCTCAGGCTTGATTCCTGGTACCTGGGTTGCAGATTCTTGTGTAAGAGGCAGCAAATCCATCTGTCTCTCTCACATCTCTCCCTCTCCCTCTCTCTCCCACTCCCTTCCTTTCACTCTAAAAAAAAAAAAAAAAAAATCAATGGAAAAAATATCCTTTGGTGAGGATTAGCAAACAAACAAAAAAGGACTCTGCTTCCAAATAAGATCACATTTATGGGTACTAGGCGTTAAGACTTCCACTTATCTTTTTCAGGGACACAACTCAGCCTACAACATTGCTATTCTTTTCCCTGAGAAATAAAAGCCATGTTATTTATTCAGTTCATAATATTATTGGTAGAAATTATCTCTAAATGAAAGTGAAAACTGTACACAGTACTCTACTACTGATCAGAACTGCCTGAAGCCCTGGCCACTGTGGCCTGGTTGGAATGTGGGTTGTAGGTTTCATTCCCAAATCCCAGTCAGGTCACATACCTGGGTTGTGGGTTCAGTCCCCTCTTGGGGGGTGTACAGAAGGCAGCCAACCAATCGATGTTCTCTGTCATCCATCTATCTCCCTCCTTTCCCTTCTCTCTAAACTAAAAATACTGATCCTTGGGTGAGGATTTAAAAAACAACAACCACCATCTGCCTGAAGATTCTTATAGGTAACATTGACAATCAAGTAATCTTGAGGGAAAAAAAGAAGTTTTGGTCTCTATTGGTGCTCTTATGAAGGGAAGTTGAAGGTCTTGGAGCAATATCTGGACAGGAAGAATGGACCAATCATAACCATTTGAACGTGGTTCACTCTCCTAGTTTCCTTTTTTAGAAAGTAACTTTTAAAAAATGCCCTTAATGCCCTGGCCAGTTTGGCTCAGCGGTTGGAGTGTCGGCCTGTGGACCAGAGAGTCCTGGGTTCAGTTCCCGCTAGGGGCGCATACCAAAAAGAAAAAGAAAAAAAAAAATGCAGCTAAAAATATTTCAAATCAAGACCTTGCATGTTCACTAAATGTTAAGAAGGAGGGGCAGGAGAGTAGGAGCTGGCATGTACCTGTTCAGAAATGTGGCTCCTAAGGGGCTTCAGATAATTTACTTTCTCTTTAATTCCCATTTCTCTTGTAGTTAGAAGAGAAGATAAAACGCTTTGATTTATGAAGAATCTGTTCACTAAGAAGTTCATTATCAAGCCACTGGTTGAATTTCCATCAATAAGAGATTAAGTGGGGAATGGAGAGGAAGGTTGAGTCCAGGTGAGTGATGGGACTTGACAAAAAAGATAACTGAAATTATGGCTCATATAAAATCCTGTAAATATTTTTTGTGTGAAAATAACCAATAATTTTTTTAAAAGTTTTTCCTAAATCATAAGTGGTGAAATAGGAAGTTTGGATAAGGATATTTTGTTATTGATTTTTGGGTTTCTCATCCAAAGTATAAAGTACAATGCACATACCTTACGTTACAGTCAAAAACCATTTTGCGCCCTGGCCGGTTTGCTCAGTGGTTAGAGCGTCGGCCTGCGGTCCTGAGAGACCCGGGTTCGGTTCCCGCTAAGGGCGCGTACCTCGGTTGCAGTTTGTCCCCGGCCCTGGTCGGTCGTGCAGGTGGCAGCCACTCGATGTGTTCCTTTCGCATCGATGTTTCTCTCTC
This sequence comes from Molossus molossus, assembly GCF_014108415.1. NCBI lineage: Eukaryota > Metazoa > Chordata > Mammalia > Chiroptera > Molossidae > Molossus > Molossus molossus. The sequence goes on along the minus strand of NW_023425358.1, from coordinate 19,843,429 downwards.
TCCCTCTGTTCCTCTCTCTCCCTCCCACTCTACCTGAACAAAAAATGGAAAAATGTCCTCCGGTGAGGATTAATTAAAAAAAAAACACAAAAAACCATTTTGCATGTGTGGCAATATCTATCATTAAAATTTTTATTTTGATTCAATTATTGAGCCCCAGGCCCTGCACTGGGTTCTGGGGCTACCCCAGTGTGTAAGACAGACTGTACTATATTCTCTTAGAGCCCACAGTGCACAGGGAAACACTACAGTGTGACAGGACTCTGTGCCTGTGGAGAGTCCTGAAGAAACAGCCTAAACTCCCTGACAGCAAGGTGGCTGGGTTGGTAAAAATTACTCTGAATGATTTGTTGCAGGGGATGAATTAAATCAGGCCCAGTGCCATGAGGGAGGTTGCAATTGATGTCCCAACTGAATAGTGATCAGATATGAGAAGACTGGAAAATATGAAACCAAAATTGAAACAGGCTATGGAATGGCCCTTTAAACAGAGTCTAGAGTCTTTCACTTGAATGGGTCTTCAGCCACCTGAAGGAGTTCTCCATGGGCCGCTTGGATGCTCTAAAAACAATGATTGCAAAGGCTTTGGCCAGTGAGAGTGGATAGAATTTTCTAGCCATAAACGGGCCTGAATTGAAGAATGAAGATGTTGGTGAATCTGAAAGAGCAGTTAGAGGGATCTTCTGAAAAGCAAGAGTAAGAGTGGTGGCTCCTTCCCCCATTTTCTTTGATGAACTGGATGCCTTAGTGGTTGAACAGGGCAGTTCTTCAGATGCTAGGAATATAGCTGACCGTGTTTTGGCTTGGCTCCCAACAGAAATGGATGGCATTGAACAGTTAAAGGATGTGATGATTTAGGCAGCTGATAATTGCCCAGATAGGACAAACAAGATCATGATGTGGCCTGGAAGAATCAATAGAATTGTCTATTTACCAGATGCAGCAACAAGGAGGGAAATATATATATATTTTTTTATCACCTGAGGACATTTTTCCATTTTTTATTCACATAGAGGGGGAGGGAGAGAGAGGAAGAGAGAGAGAGAGAGAAACATTGATGTGAAAGGGACACATCGAGTGGCCGCCACCCGCACGACCCAACCAGGGCCGGGGACAAACTGCAGCCAAGGTACGTGCCCTTAGCGGGAACCGAACCTGGGTCTCTGTGGACCACAGGCTGACGCTCTAACCGCTGAGCCAAACCGGCCAGGGCAAGGAGGGAAATATTTAACCTGCAGTTTCACTCTATGCCAATCAGTCTGGATATTGATCTGGATTAATTCATCCTCCAAACAGACGCATTCAGAGCGGAGATCATAGCTGTCTGTAGAGAGGCAGCCCTTGTGGCACCGGAAGAAGACATTCAAGCCAACTGCATTAGGAGAAAACATTTTACTCAAGCCTTGAGCACTGTGACACCGAGAATTCCTGAGTCATTGAGACTTTTCTATAAAGATTATCAAGAGCAGAGGGGACTATAGACACTGAAAAAAAAAAAAAAAACATATTCATTATGCTAAAAATGCTTTCTAGAGAAATCTTTTGTTTTTAAATTTTGTCTTGTGAGTGTTAAAAAAAGAAATCCCTAGCAAACAAAATGTCTAAAGTCCTGTATGTTGACTGGAATAAAGGGGCTTCAGTTCTTGTAGACATTTTAAATCATATGAGTACAATGAAAATAACCATGAAAATCTCTGGATAGGAGTTTTCGTCATTTTTATCTGGAAATGTATACTGAGTGTTAAAATGCAAGCTTCTAGCCTTTTCATTTTGGACCTGGTTCCTTCATCCCATGAAATGCTTTTCTTACTCCAGAATTCATTTCAGTATATTTCTTTTCCTTTTCTTTTTTAAAAAATGTTTTTATTGATTTTTAGAGAGAGAGAGGAAGAGAGGGAGTGAGGGAGGGAGAGAGAGAGAGAGAGAGATAGAGAGAGAGAGAGAGAGAAACAAACTCAACGTGAGAGAGAAACATTTATCAATTACCTCCCATATGCACCCCGACTGGGGATGAGTGGAATGAAAGCCTTATTTATTTTGGAAATTTTTGTTAATCTTTTATTTTGAAATAATTTCAAGTTTAAGAAAAAGTCGCAAGCATAGGACAAAGAACTATATACCTTTCTTCCAGATTCTCCTATTATTAACATTTTACCACATTTGTCTGTCAGTCTCTGTCTCTCTCTTGGCATCTTCATGTCATTTGTGGGCATGAGCAGAGGGGCAAAAAATTTTAGTCATCCAGTGCACATGTTCCCAGTTGAAGTCAAACAAGGCAGTGTTCTGCCTTCTTGTTTCAGCTCTTATACTGTAAACAAGTGTCCTTTTTTTGCAGCCCATGTAGGGCCATGTTTTCACAGTTTTGTGCTTTTCATTGATGATTTTGGTGTTTAAAATGGCCCCAGGCACAGTGCTGAAGTGCTGTCTAGTGTTTCTAAGTGCAAGAACGTCGTGATGTATCTTATGGAGAAAATAAGTATGTTAGGTAAGCTTTGTTCAGGCATGAGTTATAGTGCTGTTGGCCATGAATTTAATGTTAATGAATCACACTATATGTACTAAATAAGGTGTCTTTAAACAGAAGTACACATAAAACAAGGTTATGTGTTGATTGATTGATGAAAATGTTTTTGAGCCCTTGCCGTTATGGCTCAGTTGTTTAGGTGTCGTCCTGTGCACCGGAAGGTTGCTGGTTCAATTCCCAGTCAGGGCACATGTTTAAGTTTCAGGCTTGATTCCCTGTAGGGGGTGTGTAGGAGGCAGCCAATTGATATTTTGCTCTCACATGGATATTTCTCTCTCCCTCACCCTTTCTCTAAAAAATAAAATCAATAAAAAATATATTCATTATAATAACAAACAAAAAAGAAAATGTTTCAAAGACTCACAGGAACATAACCATCCTAACCATGTATTTCCCCTAAGGACAGTGGTTCAATATATACACTAATTCAGTGTTTTTGTTGTTGTTGTTGTTGTTTTACATTTATCTCAGATAGAGTGGGAGAGAGAGAGGAGGGAAGAGAGAGAGAGAAACATCGATGTGAGGGAGACACATCGACTGGTTGCCACTCACATGACCCCAACTGGGGCTGGGGACAAATTGCAACCAAGGTATGTGCCCTTAGTGGGAACCGAAGCTGGGACACTCAAGGTCCGTGGGCCGATGATCTAACCACTGAGCCAAACTGGCCAGGGCGCTAATTCAGTGTTTATTTGACTTTGTAGAACATAATTACTACACCATTTGAGAGTAAGTTGCGGCCAGTTGTCCCCAAAATACTGTTTATAGCAGACAGAAAACAACAAAATATAATAAAATTTTCTTTTTTATTCCTATCCTTTCTGGTCCAGAATCACACATTGTATTTTTCTTTTTTTTCTTTTTAGTCCCCTTTAATTTGGAGCTCTTTTTCAGTCTTATTTTTTATGATCTGAACAATCTTGAAGAATTCAGAACACTTAACCTTTTATATCTATTTTTCAATTTGGGTTTGTTCAATGTCTTCATGATTAAATTCAGCTTATGCATTTTTGGCAGGAATGTTGTGAAAGGGATGCTGTGTTCCTCTTGGGACATCAGTATCAGGAGACATATCATGTTGACTTGGTCCTGTTACTATCAATGTTAACTTTTTTTTTTTGGTTAATCCTCACCCAAGGATGTGTTTTCCATTGAATTTTACAGAGAGTGGAAGGTGGCAAGGGTGGAGTTGGGGGGTGAGAAACATTGATGTGAGAGTGAAGCATTGATTGGTTGCCTGCTGCACACGCCCCAATTGGGGCCAGGGATCAAACCTGCAACCCAGGTATGTGCCTTTGACCAGGAATTGAACCTGAGACCCTTTGGTGCGAGGGTGGATGCTCTAACCTCTGAGCCACACTGGCCAGGGCTCAATGTTAACTTTTTTTTTTTAAGTCCTCACCCTAGGATATTTTCCCATTTATCTTTAGACAGAGCGGGAGAGAGGGAGGAAGAGAGAGAGAGAGAGAGACATCGATGTGAGAGAGACACATTTATTGGTTGCCTCCTGCACGATCCCAACTGGGGCTGGGAATGAACTACAACTGAGGTACGTGCCCTTGACCAGAACCTGGGACTCTTTGGTCTGTGGGCCGACGCTCTAACCACTAAGCAAACCAGCCAGGGCTCGATGTTAACTTTTTTAACACTTGGTTAAGATTTACTTGGTTAACACTTGGTAATCTGCCAGGTTTCTTCACTATAAAGTAATGAATAAGTATTTTGTGGGGAGATACATTAATATCCTGTTTCTCATCAAACTAGCACCTACTTTTTTTTGTATCTATCAATGATTCTTATATGAATCAATTATTACTGTGGTGGTTCTTAAATGATGCTTTTATAATTCCCTTCTAAGTTTATTAGTTGGCATTCTACTGCAAAGTAGAGCTTCCCATTCTCCCACATGTATTTATTTACTCATTTATTTATTTATATCAGTGCAGGTTTACAGATTTCTACTTTATTCAGTGGGTTTTTCACCTATTACTGCTCAAATTGTCCCAGATATGGCTGGTGGGAGCTCTTTCAACCTGGCTCCTGTGTCTTTTTGACATGTCCCCATCATTCTCTGAACACTTCTTTATTTTCTGACCTAAAAAGATATTCCAGGCTCATCTCGTATTTTCCTTTTTTTCAAACCTGAAAATCATATCTCCAAGGAGCCCTGGTTCCTTTTAGTAGGGAATGATACTTTATAAAACAATATTTAAGCTCTAGGTATGCTCATTGCTATTGGAATGTCATTGCTTCTAAGTATTTCCTGCAGGCAGAGCTCTGCCATGCATTTCTTAAAAATCACGAGTTCAGCCCTGGCCGGTTTGGTTCAGTGGTTAGAGTGTTGGCCTGCGGTCCAGAGAGACCCGGGTTCGGTTCCCACTAAGGGTGCATACCTCGGTTGCAGTTTGTCCCCGGCCCTAGTTGGGTCGTGTGGGTGGCAACAACTTGATGTGTCCCTTTCACGTCGATGTTTCTCTCTCTCTCCCCCCCTCCCACTCTATCTGAACAAATATCGAAAAATGTCCTCGGGTAAGGATTAAAAAAAAAAAAATCATGAGTTCATCCCACTAATGTAATCTCTTAATATTTCTACAATGGGATTAAAAGTCTAATTTAGTGTTTAGTAAAAGTGTGTGGTTTCATATTGATATAAAAGTCACATTATCTGAAAATCAATCCTGATTGTTTTCTATATAAAACAATCTTTCTAATTTATAAATGATTATCTTTAAAATGACACATTAAAACGTTAGGACTACTGACTTCAAGATACTCTCTAGCTCTGTAGTTTCTACCTTGAGCCAGCTCAGCAATACCCACCTCCGGTAGCTGGCAGGTATTTCTGTCAGAGATTGGGTTGCTTATTGTCCTTTTTTTTTAAGTCCTCACCCGAGGATGTTTTCCCATTGCTTTTTCAGTTAGAATAGAATGGAGAGAGAGAGAGGGAGAAACATCGATGTGAGAGAGACACATCGGTTGGTTTCCTCCCATATGACCCTTACTGGGGCTGGGGATCACACCTGCAACCCGGGTACATGGTCTTGACTGGGAATCAAACCTGAGACCCTATGGTCCATGGGCCAATGCTCCAACTGCTGAGCTAAACCAGCCAGGGTATTGTCCTTGAAGCATAGTTATTTTCAGTCTATCTCAATGAGTTTATTTAATTTCAGTTGTATGTTAAAAGGTATTTATATCACATGCAGAGAATGTAATTCTATTCCTTACTCCTCAAATTTAAGGTCTTTTAGGGATGGTGCAGTTAAGAAACCTTATTCTCCAAAGATATTGTCCAAGAAGTCTTCTACTTTCTTTGGGATCCGGAGTGAGATACCTCGTTCTAGTCATCTATTGCAGTGTCACGCTCGGACCCAAAGGGGCCGATTAAGAGAATTGCGCATCAGGTGAGCATGTGAGTGGTCATCTGTCTCCAGTGATTTTTTTTTTCCATTGTTCTCCCTTCTTGGTTAAAATGGAGGGATGATTCTTATTCTCCTATCTTAACTAGTTGGACACCTTGATGTCTGCTCTTTATGGCAGAATGTTCAGAAGAAAAGGTAATATGTAGGACTCTGCAGACATAAAATCTGTTATTGAGTGTTTTCATTCATGTTCTCCAGTTGTACCCCATAATGTGTAAACTATAAAGAATCTTCCAGAAAAAGTCTAAACATGATCCAAGAAAAATGATAATTCTTATTATTTACTTTTTTGATAATCCTCAGCGGAGGATCTTTTTTCTGTTGATTTTTTTTTTTTTTTTTTTTTTAAGAGAGAGTGAAAGGGAGGGCGGAGGGTGGAGAGAGAGAGAGAAAAAAAAAAAAATCGATGTGAGAGAGACATATTGATTGGTTGCCTCCAGAGCTCGCCCTGACTGGGGCTGGGGATTGTACCTGCAACCCACGTACGTGTCTTTGATCAGGAATCAAACCTGAGACCTTTTGTGCATGGGCCGACGTTCTAACCATGAGCCACACTGGCCAGGGCAATGATCATTTTTTATATTCTTGATTAGGTCCATCAAAGGTATCATCCATTTATGCATTCAGTAAAATTCATCAGGTGTCAATTTGGCCAGGTATTGTGCCAGATGCTGAGCATACAGGGTGAATAAGACATTCCTGGTCCTTGACCTCATGAAAGCTTAAAATCAGGTATACTTGACAGACTGTTAAACAAGTCACAACAACAAAGTGTGATAAGTGCAATGAAAGGAGAGGATGTGGCTCATAGGCTCATGTGGCAAGGACAGCCATGCTAGTGTAGCCAGCAGTGACTTCCTGCAGGAAGCGAAGTTTAAGCCAAGTCCTGAAGGATAATGTAAGAATACACCAGACAAAGGGTAGGAGGAAGAAGAGCATTCCAAACCAAACCTGGAGATTAACTGGCCAAGACAGACCAACTTTTTGTGTGTGTGCCAGGACTATGCTAGGTACTGGGGATACTGTGAGACACAGTCCCTGCTCTCAGGGGCTCAAAAGGTAGAGGGAACTACAGGAACCCTGAGAGCCAACAACTGTGATTTGGTGTCATAGTGTTACATAATAGAACAGAGTGCTGAGAGTACAAAGCTATTCACTCTGGGTTGGGGAAGGTCCAGGAAGGCTATATATAGGAGCAAGCATTGAAGATGAGCCTTGATGGGTAAGTGGGCATTTGCCAGGCATTTTAGGAAGGAAGAATAATATAAACAAAAGCATTATTATGCACTTCCTTTTCCTCAACTCTGAAGTCTTCTTTGACAAAATACTTTATATTAAAAGTATTTTTTAAAAAAATAATCTCCTTGATTTAACTTTATAAATCTGTCCCATCCTATGCTCTGCTTGATGCACGATTAGCTATGATTCACCTTTTGTTTTGTTTTTTTTATCCTCACCTGAGGACATTTTTCCATTTTTTGTACAGATAGAGTGGGAGGGAGAGAGAGGAAGGGAGAGAGAGAGAGAAACATCAACGTGAAGGGACACATCGAGTGGCTGCCACCCGCACGACCAACCAGGGCCGGGGACAAACTGCAACCGAGGTACGTGCCCTTAGTGGGAACCGAACCCGGGTCTCTCCGGACCGCAGGCCGACGCTCTAACCGCTGAGCCAAACTGGCCAGGGCTGATTCACCTTTTGACTCATGCCAGCATCTCTCTCCCCCTGGGACCTTAAAGTTTCCCTCTCCTTTCCATAAAACTTATGAAATGAGCCAAATGGAGTTTTAAAATGTGTATATCCTTTTTCTTTTAGATGTGTGGCCAGGAAGTTCTTGTATTTGTGGATTCGGAAAACTTTTGGAAGAGTATTTCCTTCTAAAGCCAGGTAGTATTAGCTCAGAACAGCAGGCTTCTGCTGAATTCATTCTGTATTTTTTTTTTTTAAATTAAGCCCATTTATAACCTTATTATGTATAACATTCCTTCCCTGTTCTTCCCCCAGCCTCTGGCAGGCATATAATAAAATGGTAATTTAACACATATTAGTTTGACTGAATGAGTGTATGAAGGAATCATAAAGTAAACCAGGACAGCTAATGGCCTCTAGAAAAAAAGCTCTTTAAGGGCACTGGCAAGACCGATAAATTGACTTGATGTAGGGGAAAAGTTGGCACTGGCAATGGGAATGAAATTTTAGTCAAGACAGTCTGTGCCACAGCTTCACTTTGTATAAGCTACCGCTTACTGCTTTGAAGTTTTTGTTTTTTTTTTATCCTCACCCGAGGATATTTTTCCATTTTTTGTACAGATAGAGTGGGAGGGAGAGAGAGGAAGGGAGAGACAGACAGAAACATCGACGTGAAGGGACACATCGAGTGGCTGCCACCCGCACAACCAACCAGGGCCGGGGACAAACTGCAACCGAAGTACGTGCCCTTAGCGGGAACCGAACCCGGGTCTCTCCAGACCGCAGGCCGACGCTCTAACCGCTGAGCCAAACTGGCCAGGGCCTTGTTTGTTTTTTTAAAAATTTTTTTCTTTTTTTTTTTTTTAATCCTCACTCGAGGACATTTTTCCATTTTTTCCTCAAATAGAGTGGGAGGGAGAGAGAGGGACAGAGAGAGAGAGAAACATCGATGTGAAAGAGGCACATCAAGTGGCTGCCACCCGCACGACCCCAACCGGGGCCGGGGACAAACTGCAACCGAGGTACACGCCCTTAGCGAGAACTGAACCTGGGTCTCTCGAGACTGCAGGCCAACGCTCTAACTGCGGAGCCAAACCGGCCAGGGCGCTAAAACTGTCTTAATTAAAACTCAGCCCTGGCCGGTTTGGCTCCGCGGTTAGAGCCCACTCTATCTGAGCAAAAAAATGGAAAAATGTCCTCGAGTGAGGATAAAAAAAAAAGAAAGACAGTTTTAGCTGTAGTGCCCAAAATGGTTGGCAAGGGGAGCCACTGGGGTCAGGGACATTGTGTAGCAAGTAGTGAGGATGTAGAGAGGGGGCCATGTAGGGTATGTTTTAGAGGTAGAATTGGCAACCACTGAGAATGTAAGCTTTTTTTAGTTCATTTTATTTATTTTTTTAATCCTCACACGAGGACTTTTTTCCATCTTTGTTCAGATTGGGGTGGGGGAGAGAGAGAGAACTGTTGATGTGAGAGGGACACATCAACTGGTTGCCTCCTGCATGACCCCGACCAGGGCCAGGGATGAACTGCAAAGGAGGTATGTGCCCTTGACCGGAATCGAACCCTCAACTCATTAGTCTGCGGGCTGATGCTCTTACCGCTGAGCCATACCGGCCAGGGCCAATTTATGTTTTAAATTGCATACCATTTGGAGTAGTGTGATGAAACCTTGCACTGTCCCCCCTCTATCCTACCCAGAATGTGAATCATTTCCTTGCCCAGAGTGTCCATGTGATATATGTTGCCCATCCTGTTAGTCGCTTGGTGGCTGTCTGTTATTGGATCAACAACCGTTGTGGTATTAGAGTGTTTGTGTTCAAGTCACCCTTATTTTACTTAATACTGGCCCCAAAGTACAAGAGTAGTGATGCTGGCTGATTGGATATACCAAAGAGAAGCCATTAAGTGCTTTCTTTAAATGAAAAGGTGAAAGTTAGCAACTTAATAAGGAAAAAAAGAAATACGCTGAGGTTGCTAGGATATACCATAAGAATGGATCTTCTATCCATGAACTTGTGAAGAAGGAAGAAGAAATTTGCACTAGTTTGTTGAGAGAGAGGGAGAAACCACATTCATATAACTTTTATTTATTTATTTTCTTTATTGATTTTAGAGAGAGAGAAATGGAGAGGGAGAGGAAGATAGAAACATTGATGAGAGAGAACATTGATTGACCACCTCCTGCATGCCCCCCACTGGGGATTTGGCCCACAACTTGGGCATGTGCCCTGACCGGGAATTGAACTGTGACCTCTTGGTGCATCGGTTCAACCACTGAGCCACACCAGCAGGGCTTATGTAACTTTTATTACATTCTTTACATGCCATCTCATTGCTTCTTTTTTTTTTTTTCTGTACAAATGTTAATACCTTGCAGGTGTTTTGACTGTGAGTGGTTTGTCCTCATCTGCGTGTATTTTGGATTCATGAGGTATCTCATCACCTAGTTTTGTTGTAATTGACACGAGTTTTTGGTTTTGCTACATGGCAGTTCTGTGTGTTTTATGGGATTCAGAGATCAAAAAACATTGCCACCTCCACCATCTTCCCTAAATCTTTTTAAATTTTTTTTTTTATCCTCACTCGAGGACATCCTTCCATTTTTTATTCAGATAGATCTGGAGGGAGAGAAAGGAAGAGAGAGAGAGAGAAACATCGATGTGAAAGGGATACGTCGAGCGGCCGCCACCCACACCACCCAACCAGGGCCAGGGACTAACTGCAACCGAGGTACATGCCCTCAGCGGAAACCGAACCTGGGCCTCTTCAGACCACAGGCCAACACTCTAACCGCTGAGCCAGGGCCCTAAATCTTTTTTCTATTTAATTTTATTTAACTTATATTTGACCCATATTTAACTGGAAATCTCTTTTCAAATAATACAGATTTATATTCCAAGTAGTTAGGAATGCATTTGACTCAAGAAAGTTTGGCAGTGGCTTAAACAAATTGTCATATACTTTTTTCTCAGAAGCATTCTGGAAGTTGGTATTGGTTCAGCTATTCAGTGATGCCATCAAAGACTCAGCCTTCTAATACCTTTCTGGTTCACCATCCTTAGCATGTTGGTTCTCTGCTCTCAGAGGTGACACTGCATAATTGCAAGATGACTGTTCTAGCTTTACACAGGAAGGAGGGGGAAGGGTGGTTTCAGCTCCCTGTGTCTTTATCAGGAAAGCAGAATGTTCCTGGAAACCCCCAGCTTCGTTCTGCTTCTGCATCCTTGGCCAGAGCTATGTCACTGGCCATTTTTCTTTCCCAGCTTCTGTAATGGATGCCCATGAAGAAGCAGTCTTGGCAGTGAGTGTTGGGTTAATCATTGACTGATATTTGCTTTACTTTATTTTTTTCCTTTTTTTGCTCTTTAGTGGTGGCTGGGTATAGGGGAAAGAATATTGGACTGGAATTTAGGAGACCTGAATTTTGGTTCTAACCCAAGCTAATTGTTTGATCTGGGGATAAGTTATGGCGCTGGGCCTCCGTTTCTCAAATTATAAAATGAGAGAGTGAGAATATTTGTTTTTTTAAATCTTTATTGTTGAATGTAAAATATATTACAGCCCTGGCCGGTTTGGCTCAGCGGTTAGAGCGTCCGCCTGCGGTCCGGAGAGACCCGGGTTTGGTTCCCGCTAAGGGCATGTACCTCGGTTGCAGTTTGTCCCCGGCCCTAGTTGGTCGTGCGGGTGGCAGCCACTCGATGTGTCCCTTTCACATCGATGTTTCTCTCTTTCTCTCTTCCTCTCTCTCCCTCCCACTCTGTCTGTGCAAAAAATGGAAAAATGTCCTCGGGTGAGGATAAAAAATAAATAAATAAATAAAATAAAATATATTACAGATGTTCTACATTTTTCCCCCATTGACCCCCTCCTCCCCACTCCCGCCCCCCTCCCACCTTTTCCCACACTATTGTCTGTGTCCATTGGTTATGCATATAAGTTCTTTGGTTTATTTCTTCCCACCCCCCCAACCCCTTTCCCTTTGAGGTTTGTCAGTCTAGCAATGAATTTGTACTTCTTCTTTTTTTTTTTTTTTTTAAATCCTCACCCGAGGATATTTTTCCATTTTTTGTACAGATAGAGTGGGAGGGAGAGAGAGGAAGGGAGAGAGAGTGAGAAACATCAACGTGAAGGGACACATCGAATGGTTGCCACCCGCACGACCAACCAGGGCCGGGGACAAACTGCAACCGAAGTACGTGCCCTTAGCGGAAACCGAACCCGGGTCTCTCCGGACCGCAGGCCGACGCTCTAACCGCTGAGCCAAACTGGCCAGGGCGAATTTGTACTTCTTAATCCCTTCACCTTTTTCACCCATTCCCCCAACCCCCCTCCCATCTGACAACCAACAAAATGTTCTCTGTATCTATGAGAATGTTTCTGTTCTGTCTGTTCATTTTGTTTGTAGATTCCATTGTCAATAGATACGTATTCATTGCCATTTTGTTTGTTCATATATTTTATCTTTTCAAAAAGACCCTTCATCATTTCATATAATAACGGTTTGGTGGTGATGAACTCCTGTAGCTTTTTCTTGTCTGGAAAAGTCTTTATATGGCCATTGATTCTAAATGACAGCTTTGCAGGATAGAGTAATCTTGGTTGTAGGTTCTTGCTTTTCATCATTCTGAATATTTCTTGCCACTCCCTTCTGGCCTGCAAAAGTTTCTTTTGAGAAATCAGCTGAACTCCCTTGTAGGTAACTAGCAGCCTTTCTCTTGCTGCTTTTAAGATTCTCTCTTTGTCTTGAACCTTTTGCATTTTGATGATAATGTGTCTTGGTGTGGGCCTCTTGGGGTTCATCTTGTTTGGGACTCTGTGCTTCCTGGACTTGTATGTCTGTTTCCTTCACCAAGTTAGGAAAGTTTTCTGCCATTATTGTTTCAAACAGGTTTTCTATTTCTTGTTCTCGCTCTTCTCCTTCTGGCACCCCCAAGATGTGAATGTTGGCACGCTTGAAGTTGTCCCAGAGGCTCCTTATACTATCCTCATTTTTTTGGATTCTTTTTCTTTTTGCTGTACTGGTTGGGCATTTTTTGCTTCCTTATATTCCAAATTGATGGTTTGCTCCTTGGATTTACGTACTCTATTATTGAAGCTGTGTAAATTATTCTTTATTTCAGTTAATGCCTCCCTCAATTCTAACTGTGCATCCATGATTTCTGACTGGTCCTTTTTCATGCTCTTGAGGCCCTCACTAAGTTCACTGAGGTTCTCACTAAGTTCATTGAGCATCCTTATAAGCAGTATTTTGAACTCAGCATCTGTTAGGTTGCTTATCTCCATTTCGCTTAGTCCTTTTCTTGGGGTTTTGTTCTGTTCTTTCATTTGGAACCTGTTTCTTTGTCTCCTCATTTTGGCTGCCTCCCTGGGTTTGTTTCAGTGTATTACTTAATGAGAGGTATGGGGCTAGCTGAGACCAGATGCTGCTTGTTTGAAAGAATTTAGGAAAAACCTGAAGCAGGATTTAAGACAGGCCAATCCTATGGTTAAACAAGTGGCAACAGCTTGGGTGGGCCTGAAAGTTGGGTGGGGCGGGGTGGGGCCTCAGGGAGTCACCAGGGCGGGGCTACCAGTGTGAGCCACGTTGCTGGAGTCCCAGATATGGCCTCTGTCTGCCGCCCCAGGGAAGGGCTCACCAAAGGAACAAAAGTCCTCTGACAGCATGTTTGTCCTGGAGAAAGCCCCCTCTCCAGCCCTCGCTCCAGTGCCAAACAGCTCAGTTCTTCCCTGTATGTCTCTGGTGCCCCTTGAGCTGCCTCCCCTCCGAGCTTAGAGGGAGAGAGTCCGATAAGTTCGCGCGCAGGCCCTTTAAGGAGCTGCCTGGGGCTCCAGCCGCTTCAGCTTCCCTGAGCCTCAGTTCCCGCTGGTTTTTCCAGCCAGAAGTTATGGGGATTCTCTTCCTGGCACTGGAACACTGAGCGGGGCACCTGGTGTGGGACGGGGACCCCTCATTCCTCAGGAAGGACCTTCCCAGCCGAGGTAGCCTCCTGATTTTCATCCTCCACACTTGGGTGTGGAACCAGCCCGTCGCGCCTCCGCCCCTCCTACCAGTCTGGTTGTAGCTGTTGCTTTAATTCTGTAGTTGTAGGACTTCCATTCAGCTCGATTTCAGGCGGTTTTGAATGATGGTTGTTCTGTAGTTTAGTTGTAACTTTGATGTGGTTGTGGGAGGACGCGATACCGCGTTTACCTACGCCGCCATCTTGACCAGAAGTCCTAAATATGTCTATTTTTAATCTACTTTGGTGTTATGACATAATGAGCCATATTCTGAGAAAACAATGGTAATATGAAATTGTAATTTGGGAATAGGTATCAACTCCAATATTATCATGTATCCCTGATGTTTTCCCTTGCCCTAGGTTTTACTATAAGCAAAGAATACTACGGAAGGTCTTTGAAGAATGGAAAGAAGAGTGGTGGGTTTTCCATCGAGAGTGGAAACTCTGTGTTCGAGCTGACTGTCACTACAGGTCAGATTTCATTTATGTTACTTCAGGTTTACTGATACACATTATCAAATAATTACTTGGCATGTTCATGGTCAAGTAGAGAAAAGTTCTGAATCGTTTTCTATTTTTCTTTTTTTATTATTTTTTATTTTTTTGTTGATGTTAGAGAGAGAGAGGAAGGGAGTGGAGGAGAGAGCGAGAGAAACATCTATGAGAGAGAACATTGATTGGCAGCCTCCTGCAGGCCCTCCACTGGGAATCAGGCCCAGAACCTGGGCATGTGCCCTGACTGGGAATCAAACCGACAACCTCTAGGTGCATGGTTCAATGCTCAACCACTGAGCCACATCAGCCGGGCTCATTTTCTATTTTTCTTCAAATTATTTTAGGGTAAGCAGTATTAACCCCAAAGACATGTGCACATGAGCACGCACACATAGAGACACTCCTCTAATTCAAGTAACCATATGTGTTGGTCATGCTAATGATTCGAATAGGGTTTTCTCCTTGACTTTCATTTATATATAATTTCTAATTCTGAGAAGAATATTCTCTTCTTTAATATAAGTTGTTTTTAGTTTATACTGATTATAGGAGAAAAATAAATGCCCCATAAATCTTACACATTGTTTAAAATTGTGTTCACTTTCATTTTAATCACTTCTTTATTTAGATAGATATATTGAATAATTCTAGTAAGCTGGTAGAGTATGAAATCAAGTCTAAGGAAAGGGGGTAGTGAAAATATGGAGGGACTGACAACCTAAATGTGTCTAGAGTATGTATTGAGAAGGAAAATAAAAATAAAAATGTGTCATTGACCATGTTTTAGTGCAGAGGAGAAGTAATGTTTTGCATACTGTAGATATTAAGGTGATTAATATATGACTATCATTCCAAACTTCATGGCTTTGTGGATGCTGAAGGTGAAGTTATTCTTAGAAAAGTCAAGCCTTTTTTCCTTGAGTGACACTATAAGGTGTGGAAAACAACACTCCATCAAGGACAATAGGTTTCACTGTGATTGTAGGGAATAAAATTTTAGTTTACGATGTAGATATGGCTTTTTTTGTATTGGAAATGTTCATAGTTATTTCCCTTGAGTACAGACCAGGTATATCGGATTAGGAATTGTTTGTTTTAAAGAAATGCCTGCGGTCCACAGAGACCCGGGTTCGGTTCCCGCTAAGGGCATGTACCTTGGCTGCAGTTTGTCCCCGGCCCTGGTTGGGTCGTGTGGGTGGTGGCCACTCGATGTGTCCCTTTCACATCGATGTTTCTCTCTCTTCCTCTCTCCTTCCCGCTCTACCTGAGTAAAGAATGGAAAAGTGTCCTCGGGTGAGGATAAAAAAAGAAATGCCATTTGCTTTTTTGGCTCCTCAGATATTACTTGTACAACCTGATGTTCCAGACCTGGAAGACCTATGTGCATCAGCAGCAGGACATGAGGAACAAGTACATCAGAGCCCAGGATCATGGTGAGAAACAGAAGTGCATGTGTAAAGAAAATGCCCAGATTGACTTTTATTCTTTATTAAGACTATTTTTTAGGAGCAGTTTTAGATTCACAGCAAAATTGAGGATACGGTATAGCGATTACCCATATACCTTCTGCCTATACCCATGCATGGCTTTCCCCATTTGCAAATATTTTCTCCCAGTTGGGGCTTGTCTTTTCATTCTCTTAACTGTATTTTGCAAAGCAAAAGTTTTTAATTATGACGAAGTGCAATTTATCAATTTTTGTTTTATGGATTGTGTTTCTGATAGCTTATGTAAGAACCCTAACCCAAAGTCACAAAGATTTTCTCCTAAAAGTTCTGTGGTTTTACATATGGATCTCGTATAGACTGCAACCTTGCTAAACTAATTTTTTAGTTCTAGGAGCTTTTATATAGATTCCATAGGATTTTCTCTACAGACAGTCATCTTTGAACAGAGACAGCTTTATTCCTTTCCAAAAATGTTTTTATTGCATAGGCTAGGGCTTCTAGTATGACACTGAATAGGAGTTGTGGGAGTGGACATCCTTGCCTTATTCCTGATCTTAAGGGAAAGGCATTTGGTCTTGAACCATTAAGTATGGTGTTAGCTATAGGTTATTTGTAGTTGTCTTTTATCAGGTTAAGGAAGTTCTCTTCTGTTCCTAGTTTTCTGAGCATTTTTATCATTAATAGATATTCAATTTTTTCATATCATTTTTCTGTATTTTTGAGATGATTATGTGACTTTCTTTTTCAGTTCATTAATATGTTGAATTATATAGAGTGATTTTTGAATTTTGAACCAGCCATACATTCCTTAGATTAGCACCACTATATTGCTGGGTTAAATTTGTTAATATTTTGTTGGGGATTTTTGCATCTATGTTTATGGGGAATATTGGTCTATAGTTTTTTTTTGTTTAATGTCTTTGTCTGTTTCTGTTTCAAGGTAAGACCCTCACAGAAAGAGTTGGGAAATATTTTATCCTCTTATATTTTCTGAAGAGATTTGTAGAATTAGTATTATTTCTTCCTTAAATGTTTGGTAATACTCTCCAGTGAAATCAACAGGGACTGGAGTTTTTTTTGTTGGAGAGTTTTAAACTTTGAATTCAAGTTTTTAAATAGATATAAGACTACTTAGGTTATCGATTTCAGCTTGTTGAATGAGTTTTGGTAGTTTGTGTCTTACAAGGAATTGATCCATTTTAAATATATGTTGTCAAATTTATGAGCATAGAGTCATTTGAAGTATTTCATTATTATAATTTTAATGTTGCAGGGTCTGTAACAATAGCACCTCTTTCATTCCTGATATTGGTAATATGTGTTTTTAGCTTTTTAGTTTTGGTCAGTCTGGTGAGAACTTTATCAATTTTATCAGTCTTTAAAATAATCTAATTTCTATTTATTGGTATTTTTAAAAATTGTTTTTCCATTTCCAAGTTTCTTTATTCCTGCGTCTACCTTTATTATCTCACTTCTACAAAGTTTGGTTTTAATTTGCTGTTCTTTTTCTAGAGTCTTAAGGTACAAGCTGAGATTATTGATTTGAGACCGCCCCTTTTTTCTAAGACAAGCCTTTACTGCTATAAAGTTTTCTTTAAGCACTGCTTTAACTGCATTCGACAAATTTTAATATTTTTCAATTCTGTTTTTTTTTCATTCATTAAAAAAATATTTTCTAATTTCCCTTAAGACTTTCTTTTTGACCTAAAGATTTTTTGGAAGTGTGTTTAGTCCTAATATTTGGAATTTTCTAATATCTTTCTAGTATTGATTTTCTAGTTTATTCCATTCTAATCAGAGAATAATACTTAGTATGATTTTATTTCTTTAAGTTTGTTGACGTTTGTTTTGTGGGCCAGATAATACTATATTTTGTGAATGCTTCATGTTTACCTGAGGAATGTGCATTCTGCTGTCTTCCATTGTTATAATAAATACAGCCATATTACAGAGTATAAGGAAAAGTCACTTGGATTTTTTTAAGATCAAAAGAGTTATTTCTGATATATGACATTGTTTCAGGCCATGTCCACAGACCCAAGGGAGTGCCCATTTACTCTTGTACTGTTAAATAAGTCTGCAAGTACTTTCAGGCCTCAGGGAGAATGGTTTTCATATTGTCATCAGAATCTTGGTAGAGACAATTAATGTAGATTCCTGGTTCCATGCTGGGAAAATAACAGCTTGCATTTATTGGAGACACTTTTCATAGAAAATCTCATTTACTCTTTGCAAGCATACGTCTAAGGGAGGCACCATTTTATAGATAAGGAACTTGTACAAGGTTACTTAGTTAATAAATGACAAGGACTTTTTTTTTCTTTTTCTTTTTTTGTTAATCCTCACTTGAGGATATTTTTTCCATTCATTTTTTCTAAGAAAGCAGAAGGAAGGGAGGGAGGGGAAGAGAGAGAGAGAGAAAAATATCAATCTCAGAGAGACACATCGATTGGTTGCCTACCATATGTGCCTCGACCGGGGCTGGGGATGGTACGTGTCCTTGACTGGGAATCAAACCTGTGACCCTTTGGTCCGAGGGCTGATGCTCTAACCATGGAGCCACACCAGCCAAGGCAAACCTGGCTCATCTTACTCAGATACCAAACTCTAAACCACTGCACCACGCTAGTCTATGTCACCTGAGGTGTGTGGATTCCTGAGGTCTGGAGTGGGCTTGAGGAAGCTACATGTTAAATTTTTTTTCATATTTTGAGTCAACTTGTCAACAACTATGAAATATATAGTTCCAGTCCTACTGACCACATGTTGGAGAATGTTCTGAAAATGGTTTATATAATTTTATTTTCTCCTTTGTATGCTAAAAAGAAAAGAAATTTACTTTGTTAGTGATGACTTTCATAATGAAAATGGAATTTACCACAAAGTGAAACCTTTACACTTCCATATCTAGTCAATTCTCTTTCCTTCAGGATCATTACTGGTCTTTGTTATTCTGTTTCCCAAATAGATACGGATAGTATCCTTTTCTTCTGTCTTGCTTATGCTACTTTACAATTATTATTTCAAACAGCAAGTTTTATAACATGATTTCTTATTCTTTAATCTTCATATTATAGAAAATTTTAACTCTCTACAAAATTGAAAGATGGAATAATGAACTTCCATGTACACACACCCTCCCAGCTTCAACAATTATCAACTCACACCAGTCTCACTTCCCCACTTCTTCACAATATCATTTCATTTGTAAATATTGTATTATATATCTCTAAAAAATAAAGGGTGTTTACAATACAGGATTTCTAAACAGTGCAGTGTATTGATTTTCGTTTAAATGTTTTGTAAATATGGTCACTTCTATAACCATTCTTCACATGCACTTGCATCTATTAATTTTGTAGAGCTTCACAACTTTTCCAGCAGGGGGCACTTGAAAGCTGGAGGAATTTAGGTATTCAAAGGAGAGATAAGTACAGAAAGCCCCATGAGTTTTTACCGCAATCCAGAGTAATCCATCTCCCCCTACCCCTTTTTGAAACTCTCTTTCGTGCATCTAGATGCAAAACAAAAGATGCGACAGGCCTGGAAGTCCTGGTTGATCTACGTGGTTTTTCGAAGGACCAAACTTCAGATGCAGACCACTGCCTTGGAGTTTAGGCAGCGGAGTATTTTGTGGTGAGTGTGCTCAGATGCCCTGTAGTTCAGCAACTATCATTTTATCTCAGCCTTGCTTTATGTTGCTGAAAAGCCGCCTAAAAATCTACCTTAAAACAGTTTAAAACATAATTTTTACCTAATAAATATATATTTATTATTATTATTTAAAAAGTTTTTTATTGATTGATTGATTTTAGAGAGAGAGGAAGGGAGAAGGAGAGAGAGAAACATCAATAAGAGAGACCATCAATTAGCCGCCTCCTGCATGCCCCCACTGGGGATTTGGCCCACAATCCGGGCATGTGCCCTGACTGGGAATTGAGCTGGCGACCTCCTGGTGCATGGGTTGATACTCAACCACTGATCCACACCAGCCGGGCCCTAATAAATATTTATTGACAACTTGTTAAACTATAAGATAACTGATTTTCACATAATCACAAGTAACACTAACAGAGTACTCACTATGTTCTAAACCCTGTGTTAAGTATGTGTATGTATTAATTTTTTAATGTAAAGTGTCTCATTTAATCCTCACTATGAACTGTAAAATAAGTATTCTTATTGTGCAGATTAAGATACATAGTAATGCCCTGGCCAGTTTGGCTCAGCGGTTAGAGCGTCGGCCTGCGGTTTGGAGAGACCCGGGTTCGGTTCCCGCTAAGGGCACGTACTTCGGTTGCAGTTTGTCCCCGGCCCTGGTTGGTCGTGCGGGTGGCAGCCACTCGATGTGTCCCTTCACGTCGATGTTTCTCTCTCTCTCTCCCTTCCTCTCTCTCCCGCCCACTCTATCTGTACAAAAAATGGAAAAATATCCTCGGGTGAGGATAAAAAAAAAAAAAAAAAAAAGATACATAGTAATGCCCTGGCTGATTGGGCCCATTGGTGGAAGCATTGACTTGTGGGCTGAAGGGTTGATTCCTGGTCAGGAGCACGTACCTGGGTTGCAGGTTTGATCCCCAGCCTTGGTCGGGGTTGTATGGGAGACAACCATTAGATGTGTCTCTCTTTCATTGATCTTTCTCTCTCTCCCCCCCTCCCTCCCTTCCTCTCTCCCTCCCTCTCTCCCTCCCTCTCCCTCTCTCTCCCCCCTTTCTTCCTCCCTTCCTTCCACTCTATGTAGAGGGTTAATGGAAAAATATCCTTGGGTGAGGATTAAAAAATATATAGTAAGTCTCAGAAAGGTTGAGTAACTTCCTCGAGCTCATATAAGTTGTAAATGCATTTTTCTGATGCCAAACCCATGTTCTTAACTGCTGCCTCACACTGCATCTCGTCAGCATTGTCCAGTAAATTAGGCCTCTTAGGAAGCCAGATGTGTGTAACAATGAGGTACTTTATAATGGGACTGATTTCACTGTATGTTGTTTCTGGTGGTCCTCTGGTGTCCCGAATGACAGCATATTAAAAGCTTAGTTCCTGTCTGGCTGGTGTGGCTCAGTGATCGAGCGTCGACCCATGCACCAAAAGGTTGCAGGTTCGATTCCTGGTCAGGACACATGCTCAGGTTGCGGGCCTGATCCCCATTGGGGGGTATGCAGGAGGCGGCCAATCGAAGTTCTCTCTCAACTATGTTTCTATCTCTCTCGCCCTCTCCTGTCTTCTTTCTCTAAACTCCATAAAGGAAAAAATAAAAATAAATACAAATTTAGTTCCTGCCTGAAAAAGCTGGGCCCTGTATATACAATGGAGAAAAACATAGGCTTTGCAGGCAGACTGAGTTGGGTTCAAATCCCTGTTCCAACATGTATTTTTGGGTCATTTCACCTATTCAAGTCTCACTTTTTCCATCTGTGAAATAGGCACACTATTAAGTTTCTTTCAAGGTTGTTATGGGAAATAAGATAATATTTGTAAAATATTTAGTATAGTATTTAGAACATCAGTGGACATATAGAAGTTACTTAAAATTTTTGAAGTGATTTAAAATTTATTCAACAAATATTTTAAAATTCTAAATAAGTATGCACTTCTATTATAGTCTATAGGGGATATTTTTACACAATTTTATTTATTCATTGTGTAATTATTGAGGGCTTAAAATGTTTCTGGTACAATGTTGGGTGCTAGGGCTGCATTCAGGGACCTTATAATTCCCTGAGTACTTAAAAAGATAGCATAACCTAGGTTAGGAAGAAGGAGATTTTGGTGGGTTAGAATGATCAGGCAAATTGAGTGTTTCTATAAAGTAGAGGTTGTCAACTTTTGTGTCTTCATTACTGTTTTTGGAAAATAAGCAGAAAAGGATACATCAAGACTAGAAATCTAAAAGGTACTTTTTTTTTTTTTTGCAGGTTATTCTGTGAACTCTCCTGATTTTTTAAATGTTGGCAGTTACTTATTATATATCTTTAAAAATCTGTGTAGGCCATCCAGAGCATGCCCGTAGTGTCTGAGGCTGAATCTGACTTCAGGAACCATCAGTTTCCAACCTTTAATTGGCAGCTTTAGGACTGTTTCCCGGTTGACATTTTTAGCAGTGGCTTTAACAGATATCATTCTAGACATGGTACCATGAGAGTGAGGGACTTGAGCTGAGTCTGAAGCCTAGCCCTTACTACCCTTCTTTTATCTGCGTGGCTTTTTGCTGACTGGTTCCATCTTCAATTTGCTCTTTGACAGGGTGTGGTGGAGCGAATGGAGGCGGCAACTGGGACAGATCCGTGTGGGACACATTCTCTTTGCCTCAGCTGTGAAGCACAGGGCCCTTAGCCTCCAGCTGCAGGTGAGTCCAGCAGACTCGAGTTTTGTGTCCTCTGTCCATGTTGTCAAGCCCCTCACCCCCAAAGGGTGGGGTTGGACTTCAAGCAGAAGGCCAGTCATCATGCTGCTGCCTCTCTCCTGGGCCCTTCCTACAGCTGAAGGGACTTAGGAGGTGGTGGGGGCAGAAGCAACATTGGGGGTTGAGCTCTTCAACAGCAGAGGTTGCTGTTAGGAATATGCTAGATATGATTACCAGTGGTTTGTAGAGCATGGCTGCTAATTGTGGAACTGGGAAGGGATTTGTGAATTAGTTATAAACATGTTAAGGATACAGCAGTATACATTTTTATTTCCTCATTACTGCCTTTTTACAGCAAATTAGAAAATAATGAGGGCAGAAAAGAAACTAAGACTGAAAAGAAACCTGGCCCCCCTGCCACCTTCCCACCCCTATATAATCTTGCTTATCTTAGAGGTTTCTTTTGGGAAAGCCACTAGCTTTTTGTCAGTATAAAGGCCTAATATCTGTATCAAATCTGTGCTGTGGTGAAGCTTTCTTATGACTTTTGATTGAGTCTCTGAATTTGTCATTTTTGTGTCTGAGGACCACCAAGTCAGTTATAGAGAATAGAACAGAGAAGAGGAGAAAAAGAAGTGCCTGTTATTACTTGTAGGAATAATATCTTTATAATCTAACAAAATTTTACATCGTCCATGTAAGTGTATGCAGTATATGGAGATCACATGCAAATAGCATATAAAATTATATAGATCAGGGGTCAGCAAACTGGCTCACAGATCATATTTGGCCTGCTGCCTGTTGTTGTAAATGAAGTTTTATTAGGACACAGTTACACCTATTCATTCATGTATTGTCTAAGGCTGCTTTCAGGGTACAAAAGCAGAGTTGAGTAGTTGCAACAGAGACAGCATGGCCTGCAAAGCCTAAAATATTATCTGACCCTTTAAGAAAAAGTTTGCTGATTTCTGAACTCACAAGGTCTTCTGAGGCAATAGCAAGGAATCAGAGGTCTTGCCAGTAATAACAGTAATAACCGTTGCAGCAGTAGCAGCAACAGCATTCTTTGAGGTCTTACTTGTGCTAGATGCTAAGTGCTTTAGAAAGGTTATCTCATTTAATTTTCATAATTCTTTAATTTTTAATTTTTTAAATTTCTTTATTGGTTTAAAATTATTTTAATTGATTTTTAGAGAGAGAGAGAAATATTGATGAGAGAGAATCATCGATTGTCTGCCTCCCACATGCCCCCCCACCATTGGGGATTCAGCCTACAATCTGGGCATGTGCCCTGACCAGGAATTGAACCAATGACCTCTTGGTGCATGGGACAACTCAACCAACTGAGCCATACTGGCAAGGGCTAAATTTCTTTATTGGTTTTAGAGAGAGAGGAGAGGAGGGAGAGGGAGACAGGCAAAGACTTCGATTTGTTGTTCATTTTCTGGTTGCTTCTTGTATGTGCCCTGACCGGATCAAACCCACAACCTTGGCATATTGGGATGATGTTCCAACCAAGCAAGCCACCTGGCCAGGGCTAATTCTTTTCTTTCTTTCTTTCTTTCTTTTTTAAAGAAATCATTATTTATTATTGAGGAAACTAGAAAGTTTAAATAACTTGAATAAGGGTCATTCACCTAGCAAAGATTTCAGAGCCAGGATTTAAACCCAAGCAATCTGAAAACTGCAGAGCTGTTCTTCTGATCATCATGCTGCATTGTCCTTTATAGATTTGTAATCTCAGGAGGGAGGTGGGACTGACAAATGTGAAAATGCTATAAACACAGGAACATCATGAGACTGATTTTCTGTCACTGATGGACTGCAGCTATGTGAATGTCCTTCCCTTTCAAATAGCCACTGTGAGAGCCTATAAACTCATTCTACTGATGGCTGCTATTGCTCAGAACTCTTTTAGAAATCCCTTTTACAGTTGTGTTCAAAGCTTGCAACAACAGTTTTGATTGACTATTTTTAGTGATAGTGGGTTTTTATAGTTTGAAGTTGGGTTTAACTTATAAAACAGCCCAAAGTGATTTAGAATCAAGTCAATGAAAAATGTGAGTAGTCAGATAATATTGATATGGACTAAAAGTGATATGAGACTCTTAAGACCAGATTTTAATATGTAAATTATAAGAAATAATGCTTTGTATCTGATAAGTACTGTGGTTTTTTTTTTTTTTTTTTATCCTCACCCGAGGACATTTTTCCATTTTTTGTTCAGATAGAGCAGGAGGGAGAGAGAGGAAGAGAGAGAGAGAGAAACATCGATGTGAAGGGACCCTCACGACCAACCAGGGCCGGGGACAATCTGCAACCAAGGTACGTGCCCTTAGCGGGAACCGAACCCGGATCTCTCTGGACCGCAGGCCGACGCTCCAACCGCTGAGCCAAACCGGCCAGGGCAGTACCGTGTGTTTTACTAAGGACTTACACTGAAGTCATTTCTCTTATTCCTCACAATATATCTGAATTAGGTGGGGCAGATATCATGAGATAGGTGAAATTTAAAAAAACTAAATGTACGTACTTCAAACACAGAAACATTAAATATAAAACATTGGTAAAAATCTTTTACTAACAAATATCCAAGTACCCATTACCCAGATTTAAAAGGTGTTAGCATTTTCCATACTTGCTCCAGAATTAACTGTGATGGACATAGCTCAGACCCACTCTTCCTCCCTTCTGCCACCTCAAAGATAGCCACTGCCCTGATACTGAGCTCATTGTGCTCTTGTACAGTATTTTTTTTTTCACTTGTAAAAACGTGTGCATACATACCCATAAAGCAAAATGTTACGACTTTGTGCAGTTAGGAAATTTATGAATGGTTTTATACTGTACATTTACTTTGCAGCTTGCTTTTTTTAATGTAACAGTATACTTTTTTTATTTTTTATTTACTTTTTATCCTCACCTGAGGACATTTTTCCATTTTTTTGTTCAGATAGAGTGTGGGGGGGTGGGGGGGGAGAGAGAAACATTGACGTGAGAAGGACACATCGAGTGGCTGCCACCCACACAATCCAACCAGGGCCGGGGACAAACTGCAATCGAGGTACGTGCTCTTAGCGGGAACCAAACCCGGGTCTCTCTGGACTGCAGGCCTACGCTCTAACTGCTGAGCCAAACCAGCCAGGTCTAGCAGTATACTTTTGAGATTTATCCAGGTTGATACATAGAGATTTATCAACTGAATATAATATGCCATCATATGAATAAAGCTCAGTTTATCTGCTCACTGTTGATGGGATGTTGATTACATCTACTTTTTGGCAACTACAAACAGTGCTGCAGAGAGTCTTCTTAAACTACAATCCTTGTGTAAGAGTCTGAGTTTCTTTCCTGGTTCCTAGAAGTGAAATTGTTGGATTGTTAAGTATTTACCTCTTCATTCTTAAGTATCACCTAATTGGTCTCTGATGCCATACCAGTTTACATTCTAATGTTTCAGTTCCCATTTCTTTCAGCCTCATCAATACTTTCCATTACCAGATGTGATCATTTTCACTAATTTGATGTGTGTAGAATGGTAATTCATTGTTCCTTTAATTTATATTTCATTGATTCCTAGTGAGGCCCAGCATCTTTCCAGAGGTTTTGTTTGCCTTTTGGGTTTCTGCTTTTGAGCTTGTTTATATCCCTCACTCTTTTTTGTCTACTAGGTTATTTGGCTTTTTCTTACTGATTTGTAGACATTGTTATTATATATGTTGTCGGTACTTTCTTCCAGTCTGTATAGCTTGTTTTTTGCTTTATGGTGCCTTTTTGGTACCTTTTTTCATATAGGTATTATTAATTTCAGTGTAGCCTAATTCATTGTTTTATATTATGGCTTGGTCTTTAATATATCTTGGGTTTGCTGCTGGTGGAAATCATGTTCTCTCACGGGATTTCGAGGAAAGCATTCCCAGACCTACGCATGGGAGATTGTGTTATAGAAAGATATATTCTAGTGGAAATAACAGAAGGTTGCCCTGGCCAGTGTGGCTCAGTTGGTTGAGTGTTGCCTTGTGCACCAAAAGGTCCTGGTTCAATTACTGGTCAGGACACATGCTCAGGTTATGTGTTCGATCCCCAATCAGTGTGCATGCAGGAAGCAATTGATTGATGTTTCTCTCTCACATTGATGTTTCTCTCTCACATTGATGTTTCTCTCTCTCTCTCTCCCCTTCCTCTCTAAAACCAATAAAAATATATATTTAAATAAAAAAGAAATAGAAGGCTGCTCCTGGGTTTTCAATTTCCCTTCCAATCCATCCTGCCATGGAAACAATCCAGCCTTGTCTTTATCAAGGCCAAAACTAAGGTCAGTGTCCAGAGTTTCTACTTCATAGTAAAGCTCAGTTTTTTGTAGCCTGCATGGTTTGCTGTGGGTTCTGGTTGGCTGCTAGACCCAATTTAGAGGGACAGTAGGAAGGGTCAGTTAGGTCAAGAGGTGACAAGGAGGCAGGTTGCAGGGCTTTGCAGGCTGTGCCCATTAAAGGCTTTGGCTCTTATTCCAGGGGAGGTGGGTTTGAGCAGAGGAGTGATGTGATCACATTTACCTCTTTTTTTAATCTTTATCTGAGGATATTTTTTCATTTTATTTTCAGATAGAATGGGAGGGGGAGAGAGCAACATCAGCATGAGAGGGACATATCGACTGGTTGCCTCCTGCACGACACTGACCAGGGCCGGGGACAGACCACAACCGAGATACGTGCCCTTGACCGGAATTCAACTCGAGACTCTTTGGTCCGCAGGCTGATGCTCTAACCACTGAGCAAAACTAGCCAGGGCTCATTTACCTCTTAATAGGAACCCTTTGGTTCATTATGTGCTGCCTTTTGAGTAAGAAAGGGAAGGAGAGATACTGGAGAGAGTGTGTGTGCTTATATTTTAAAGAAAAATAATGGAAAAATAAACCAAAAACTAGCAAAATGTGGTTACCTATAGAGGGAGGGGAGGGAACAGTGTTGGAACAAAGTACTTTTTTGTTAATCTTTACCTGAGGATATTTTTCCATTGATTTTTAGATCAATGGGAGGGAAGGAGAGAGAGAGAGAGAAAGAAACATCGATGTGAGAGAGTCACATCAATTGTTTGCCTTCTGAATGACCCTGATGGGGCCAGGGATAGAACCTGAAACCCAGGTATGTGCCCTTGACTAGTAATTGAACCCGAAACCCTTTGGTCCACAGGCCAGTACTCTAACTGCTGAGCCAAACTGGCCAGGGCGGAACAAAGTACTTTAGTGAATTTACTTTGTTACATATTTTTAACTTTGGAACCATGTAGATATTTTATATAAGTTTTAAAAAGTAAATCCAAAAGGAAAAATTATCCCTAGGATTTAATTTTTTTTTACTTTTTCACTGATTTCAAAGAAAGGAGGTAGAGAAAGAAACATCGATGTTGAGAACGACATTGATTGGTTGCCTCCTGAACAGCCCTGGTCGGGGATGGGGAAGCCTGCAACCCAGGCATGTGCCCTTGACCAGAATAGAACCCAAGACCCTTCGGTCGGTCTGTGGGCCGATGCTCTAACCACTGATCCAAACCAGCCAGGGCAAAAATATCCCTAGGATTTTAAAACACACTGAAACAAATGTATCAAGTTTGTAGCAATGACTGCAGGAGAAAATAATTACTTCAAATCACTTTAAAATAAAATATTTGACTGTTCTTCCTTACTGAGATACAGTCTAAGGACATAGAAAACTGCTAAGAAACCTAAAACTGTATTCAGTAGTTTTATTGTTAGTAACAGGTTTGCTATTATGTTGAAACAATTATAGCTACATTGTAAGATAAAACAAATAACTATGGCAGTGTCGTTAGGAATCACAATTTTCAGGGTAAAAGAAAAGATTACAGGTATAAAAGCAAAGAAATTAAAAGTCCTATAAATCTGAAACTTGAAATGTAAATATCAGTATGGACACAAGATATTTTTACCTAAAAAAAATCTATTTCTGACTCTGTTTACTGAAAAGACTTAGAAATTGTGGCAGTAATACATTATTTGGCATCTCAAGAGCCCAAGTTGTGGTCTCTGCTATTTCCCACTAAAAGGAACTGAGGTTTTTTTTTTTTCAGAAATGGCTAATTCCAGGTTTAGAGCTAGAAATAGACATCATAAACCTAGGGCAGCGATTTTCAACCTTGTTCATCTCATGGCACTTGTAAACTAATTACTAAAATTCTGTGGCACACCAAAAAAATACATTTTTGCTAATTTAACAAGGTAAAAATGAAGCATTTATCTTGCCTTTCCTGTACAATCTAATCTCTGAGAAACCAGAAGGTTAATGAGAGAGTAGACTTCTTTATAGAACTCCAGCTAATAAATGCAGGAGTACTAGAATGAGAAAATCACCGTTTGCCACCCCATTGAGAAAATGGATGTAGGCAGCAGTCACCAGGTGAAAAGATGATGGGGAAATATAATGGAGGGATCAGACTGAAGCCATCTGAAGCCACTGAGCAATTTTGGCACAGAGAAAAAACGATGACAGCCAGAAATGCTGTGCCCCATGATGCAGTGTAATGGGAAATACCTAGCACCACAGTGTTACCAGACTGTTCAGTATATGCATTCTTTTTGAGTCAACTTTTGAAATTTCCCAATAAAATATTTATATATCTTAAAAAAATAGATCATAGAAGATCAAGGATAAAAACAGGGAAACCAGTTAAAAAGCTGTTATCAAATTCCAGGTGAGATTTTGGACAAAAATGTAGCAACTTGGTGTTAGATTCTGGATATGTTTTGAAGGTATTGTCAACAGGATTTGCTAATGGATAGATAATATGTGAAGTTCTAGAGAGAGTCCAAGATGACACCCAGGTTTTTGGCCTAACTAACTGAACAGTTGAGTTGCCATTTACTGAAATGGGGCGGATGGAGGGAGAAGTGGGTTTGTGGGGAAAAATTGGGAAGAGGTACATTCTCAGTTCCATGTCTTCAGCCTGGTAGGCCTTTTGAATATTCATGAGGAGATGTCAAGAAGGCAGTTGGATATATGTGTTGAGTATTGAGGACAGGCCCAGACCTGAGAGATAAATTTGGGAATCCTGAGCATGCAGATGGTGTTTAAAGCTACAAGAGACTGGGTGTGAACACAAAGGGAATGAGTAGCTAGTGAAGTTCCAGGACTGAGCCTGTGAGATGGGGAACAGCAACAAAGAGGGTCCTGTGATATCCTGAGAGCCAGGTGAAGGAAGGTGTGATCAGCTGTCAGATGCTTCTGGCAGTTCAGGGAAGGTGAGGACTGAGATTTGACAGAGAAATTTGGAGATCATTGATGCGTTTGATAAAAGCATTTTCAGTAAGCCTGGTGGTTCAAGGAAGCCTGCCTGGGAGAAGAGAAATGAGAAAACAGCTTTTTCCAGGAGCTTGGAAAGGAAGGGAAAGAAATCTAGTGTTAGCTGGGTGGCAGAGTGTGGTATAGACAGTGCTGGTGGTTGGTTGGTTTGAGAATTACTGATTTATCCTTTTAAGAAGTATTTTTGTGACAGTAAGCTCCCCCCCACTTTATTTTTGACAAATACCAGCATGAAAAAGGTGAATACTAGATACTGTTCGTTAGTTTAAGCATTGTTTACATCTTGCCACATTTGCTTTCTCCACGTATATCAATATATTTTCCAAGATACTTTAAAGTTGCAGACTAATTATTTTAGCTTATTATCAATCTAAAAATTAGGATTTTTTCTATATAACCACAATATCATTATATCCAAGAAATTTAATAATGATATGATAATATCTAAAATACAGTTTATAGCCCTGGCCGGTTTGGCTCAGCGGTTGGAGCATCGGCCTGCGGTGCAGAGAGACCCGGGTTCGGTTCCCGCTAGGGGCGCGTACCTCAGTTGCAGTTTGTCCCCGGCCCTGGTTGGTCGTGAGGGTGGCGGCCACCCGATGTGTCCCTTCACGTCGATGTTTCTCTCTCTCCCTCTCCCTCTCTCTCCCTCCCGCTCTATCTGAACAAAAAGTGGAAAAATGTCCTTGGGTGAGGATAAAAAATAAAATAAAATAAAATACAGTTTATATGCACACTGTATATTGTTGCTATTTTAGTGTCAGGTCCAGGTCTAGTGAATGGTTACCCATTGCTTTTGGTTGTCACATTCCAGAGGGATAAATTTTTTTTAAGGATGGGAGAAATAATAGCACATTCATATGATGATTTTAAAAATCTAGTAGAGCCCTGGCTGGTTTGGCTCAGCGGTTAGAGCGTCGGCCTGCGGTCCGGAGAGACCTGGGTTCGGTTCCTGCTAAGGGCATGTACCTCGGTTGCAGTTTGTCCCCGGCCCTGGTTGTTCGTGTGGGTGGCAGCCACTCGATGTGTCCCTTTCACATCGATGTTTCCCTCTCTCTCTCTCTCCCTCTCTCTCCCTCCCACTCTATCTGTACAAAAAATGGAAAAACGTCCTCGGGTGAGGATAAAAAAAATAAAATAAAATAAATAAAAATCTAGTAGAGTGAAAATCAGTGATGCAGAAGTGGGGGAATTGCCACAGTGATCAACTTGAGAAGGTGAGAAGATGGGATGTATGCTTAGTGGGAGGGGTGGACCTTTGATGGAAGCATGGACAATTTATCCAGGGTAACAGAGAGAAGGCAGAGCCTGTGGGCAGGTGGGGAGAGCTTGAGAAACTTATTTTTTGATTGCTTGTATTTTCTTGGTGAAATAGGAAGAATGATATTCAGCTGAGAGGAAAGAAATGCGAAGAATTGTTATAGGTTTAAGAAGGTATGAAGTCGTCTGAGACAGTCACCTTCAAACTAGGGCATGCATATTGCTGAGCGTACATGAAGATTTTCCTAAGGGTGTGCATTTATGGATGATCTTAAGGGAATTGTTTTGTAGGCCTCAACTTCTGTAGATATACTTCTGAAAAACTAATGTGTCTGAGAAAGGGCCTCTTGACAGTAGGCTTCCTCCCACTTTGGAAGAAAAGGCAGGCTCTCTGTCACCTATCCCAAATCTGAATGAATTATATCACCACTTGGATTGTCTGCTTCTTGTCTGCTCATTGATTTTATTATTCCTCTTTATTTTTGTTCTTAATCCAGAAAAAAACTTATTTTCTGGAAGCAGAATGCCTTTAAAGAACCTTTCACCCCAAATTCCCTTAGCTTATGATCCTGCTTAGGGATTGCCACCTCCTTGTGTCCAGTTTTTGCCTTTCCAGTGTGTGTGTATGTCTGTTTTTGTTTCTCTCACTTGTACTTTGCCTTTACTTTCCTGCCTTTCCTTTGATCGTTGTCATTTCAGGCTTGGTCACGGTGGCAGGAACAGCTCCTGCGTGTCCAGAGGGAGAGACAGAACGTGGTCTCTGCAGTGAAACACTATCAGCATTGGCAAAAGTGGAGATCCCTGAAGGCCTGGCTTGAATACCTGCAGGTCCGGAGGATAAAGAGACGGCGAAATGGTGAGCAGGAAGTCCTGGGCTCAAGAGATAGAGGGTTGGGTCACAATTTCCACTCTCCTTCCGCCAGCGGTGCTAATTTATTACGGAGAGATATAACCATATTATGCCACAAATTTTGGTAAAGGGAGATTGAGGAGGAAAATACGTCCTCCTCAACTCACATTTATTTTCTTCTGGCCTTTTCTTCTATGCATATATTTTATTCGATAGGTTTTCTTTTTTTAATAATCCTTACCTGAGGATATTTTTTTATTGATTTTTTGTTTTATTTTGTTTTTTAGATAGAGTAGAAGGGAGGAAGAGAGAAACATCGATGTAAGAGACACATCAATTGATTGCCTCCCGCATGACCCCGGCTGGGGTTGAGGATTGAACCTGCAGCCCAGGTATGTGCCCTTGACTGGAAATCAAAGCCTCAACCCTTCAGTCTGCTGCCACTGTGCTAACCACTGAGCAAAACTGGCCAGGGCTCAATAGGGTTGTTTTTTTTTTCTTTATTGATTTTAGAGAGAGAAGGGAGAGGGAGAGAGAGAAACATCAATGAGAGAGAACATTGATTGGCTGCCT
The DNA here is from genome assembly GCF_014108415.1 of Molossus molossus. Classification (NCBI taxonomy): domain Eukaryota; kingdom Metazoa; phylum Chordata; class Mammalia; order Chiroptera; family Molossidae; genus Molossus; species Molossus molossus. Next base: position 19,811,506 of record NW_023425358.1, on the reverse strand, counting down.
CCTGCATGCTCCCCACTGGGGATTTGGCCCACAACCTGAGCATGTGCACTGGCTGGGAATCAAACTGGCGACCTCTTGGTGCATGGATCAGTGCCCAACCACCGAGCCACACCGGCTGGGCTCAATAGGGTTTTGGTTTGTTTTTATCCTCACCCGAGGACATTTTTTGCATTTATCTTCAGATAGAGCAGAAGGGAGAGATGGAGGAAGAGAGAAAAATACTGATGTGAGAGAAACATGGAGTGGTTGCCACCCACACGACCCTAGCCGGGGCTGGGGACAAACTGCAACCAAGGTACGTGCCCTTAGTGGAAACCGAACCCAGACCTTTCTGGTCCACGGGCCGACGCTCTAACCACTGAGCAAAACTGGCCAGAGCAAATGTTATATTCTTTTAATGGGTATTTAATAGGATGGCTTACCTTAATCTACTTAGCCATTCTTCTGTGGGTAGATATTTGGATTGTTTATTTGTCCCCAGTTATGAGAATGCATGTGATTTATGATGTTGTTTTTGAACATTTGGTTTAAATGGTTTATTTTCCAGTGAGAGTTCAAAAATAATAAGCTCGGCCGATGTGACTCAGTGGTTGAGCACTGACCCATGTACCAGGAGGTTGCTGGTTCCATTCCTGGTCAAGGCACATGCCCAGGTTGTGGGCCCAATCCCCAGTGGGGGGCAACCCAGAGGCAGCCAATCAATGTTCTCTCTCATCCATGTTTCTATCTCTCTCTCCCTGTCCCTTCCTCTTTCTAAAAAATAATAAAGAAAAAAAAAATTTTAAGTATTAATACATTCATAGGTCATGATCATCAGTACTCTTTGTACTTTTGTTTCTTTAGTTTACCCAGAAGTGCTCAAACTCTGTGCTAGATGCTGGGTTGGGCTCTTCAGCTTTCACCTAGACCTCTCTGCAGAAATCTCTAGCCTGCTACACTGTTTTTGGGGAGAGTTTGAATGTGTCCATTTGAGAATAGTGACAGGGCACCACTGCCTGGTTGCTCAAGCCCTGACCGTGGAGGCATTAAGCTATTAGAAATGATGAGCTGCAGACTCACATTAGACAACGTGTGACAACATTTGAATTCTGGGACCTACTCCCTTCCACTTCCTGGACTTCAGCTTATCAGGTCATTAGCTAATTAGTGTTAAAAGGAGATGAAGTTAGCAGCCTGCATCAGCCTGACTGAAAGCACCAAAAAGCCTTTGCATCTTGTTGACCAAACTGTGTGTTACCGACTCAGCCCCTGAAGTCCTCACTGGGAGACAGTAAAGAGGCAAAAATAAAACGGAGTCTTTGAAAGCAGCAGTCGCTGTTCTTACTCATCAGTATTAACTAGAAGCCTCAGCTCTTTGTTTTTATAGCATCCTCTTCCCTAAAATTATAGACTTTTTCTTTTTCCTTGGAAAGAGGAGATGTAGTTAAGGGATTCCTAATAACTCTTCCATGTTTATAAACCATTTATTCAAGGATTCTTTTGAGAACTGCCTTGAATTCCTGCTGTCTGCCAGTAGTGGGGTTCAGCTTGTATTACAGATGCTTCCTTCTCATTGCCCAATGCCAGAGGGGCAGCACTTAAGTTATTTTCTCTGTTGCAGAGATGGCTGAGCGATTGCACCGAGTCACTGTACTTCAGACACACTTCTGTGATTGGCAGTGGGCCTGGCAGCGGAGGGAGAGCTTGCATGCTCACCATGCACAGGTGGAGATGCTGGCCAGAAGGATGGTGCTGCGGCAGGTCTTTACTCACTGGAAACACTGTATCCTTTTCAGTCTGTCAGCCCTGCCTCAGCCAGGACAGCATGAACTCAGCAGTCTGTAACAAGAGTCGGGAGATACATGGTAAACAATTACTGAATCATTTGATAGTCCTGGTCTCTATTGACTTCTTTTAAAAAGTTTTGTTTAATTGGGAATATTCATACAAAATAATATGTATAACATACCTTTACAGTGTAAAGAATAATAATAAAATGAACACCTATGTTCCTACCACTCAGCTTAAAAAATAGAACATTGCTAATACCCCTGTCTGTTCCTCACTGATGGCGTTCCTTTTCCTCCTCCTCAGAGGTATTCCTACTACCCTGAATTTTTTTTTAAATACTTTTTTCTTTATTGATTTTAGAGAGAGAGGAAGGAAGAGGGAGAGAGAGAGATAGAAACATCAATGAGCAAGAACATTGATTGTCTGCCTCCTGCATGCCCCCGACTGGGGATCAGGTCCACAACTTAGGCATGCGCCCTGACCAGGAATCAAACCTGCAACCTCTCGGTGCGTGGGTTGATGCCCAACCACTGAGCAATACCGGCCAGGCTTTACTACCCTGAATTTTATGTTATAGCCTTTCTCTACCCACTAGGTGATGGAAAGAGCCACAGCCATTTCTGTTTTAGAAGGCCATCTGTTCTTGGCTAATCTATCAATATGATCATAGCTTCCATTTATTGAACTTTTACTGTGTACAGGCATTATGCATTATCTCCTTAATCATCATAGCAACCCTATGGAGTAGGTTGCACTGTATCCATTTTACAGATGAGGAAACATATATTCAAGAGGTCTAAATAATTTTTAAACTCACAGCAAGTCATTGGCAGAGCTAGGATTTTTTAAGCCCTGGCCTGGCCTTTGAGAGTGCACTCTGCCCCCACCACAGTATGTGGCCAGGTGTGAGGATTTAGATTGCCTGGGATTTGCATCCACACGTTTGTTTGTTCATCAAACTCTTGCTTTGTTTTAAACTTCTGCGTAAGTTCTGGAATATGGACAAACTCAAAGACGAACAGTCGTTCATTGTCTAGGAGGAAAATAGACATGAAAATGGGTCTTTACAATATGGTGCAATAAATGCTGTGATAAAGGTTTGTATCAGGTCCTTCAAGAGCTACTGTGGCAATTCAGCCAAGGAGATGTTTGAGCCAAAATGAAGTCTTAGGGGATGATAAGCTCCCAGCAGAGAAATCAGGAAGTGTGTTTCAGGTGGGAGGAGAGGCAAATATGCAGGCATAAATGAAGAAAAGCATCCAAGGATGGTAACGGGTCCGTAGTGGGTTGTGGGCTGTGGATGCAGTAGGGTAGTGCAGGTAGATGCTGACTGGGGACGCTTGTGTGCAGTGGTCAGGAATTTGGGCTTTATCCCGGTGGCACTGGGGATTCTCTGGAAGTATTTAAGAAGTGGTAAAGCAGATTTATACTTTAAAGGATAAATCTAGATAGAGGAGCAAAGCTAACACAGGGAGACCAGTTATAGGAGTTGGCTCTCTTACCAGCCTATGTGACGTACAAATCAAATGAATTGCAGGGTGTTGAGGGTGGGGACAGAAAAACAGGAGAGATTTAGGAGAGTAGAAGGACTTAGCCACTGAGTAGATGGAAAGAGTGGGAGGAGAAAAGATTTGAAAATAACTCCAAGGTTTTTAGCTGAAACATCTAACTGGATTGTGATGCCAAAACAGAATACAGCCCTGGCCGGTTTGGCTCAGTGGTTAGAGCATCAGCCTGTGGACAGAAGAGTTGCAGGTTCGATTCCGGTCAGGGGCACGTACCTCGGTTGTGGTTTGGTCCCCAGCCCTGGTAGGGGTTGTGCAGGAGGCAGTCAATCGATGTCTCTCTCTCACATCCAGATTCTCTCTGTCTCTCCCTCCCTCCCTTCTACTCTATCTAAAAATCAATGGGAAATTAGCCTCAGGTGAGGATTGACAAAAAAAAAACCCCAAAAAAACAATGCAGGAGAAGGAGTAGGTTCTGCTTTACATATGGTACATATAGTGATTTTGAAATGTTTGCTGTGATTGTCGGCAGTGCTTCTCAACTAGTTTTTGCCTCTCATGAAATGGGCATCGGAAGGGAGAAAGGTAAGGCCAGCAGTTTGATAAGTAACTCACATGATATCCCTTTGCCCACTCTTCTTTGGGTCATCAGGAAGAGACAGGTGGATATCAGCCCATCTGCATATTCTATGATCCCCTGCAGTCGGAACCCTTCAGGTAGGTCACTAGGATTGTACTGTGTGTGCGTGGGAACCCTGCTGAGACGACAGGCCTTAACTCCTGGCAGATGTGGTGCTGTGTGCAGAAGGAGCTGCTCAGTGGAAGGTGGCAGAAGAGCACTATAGGCGTAGCTTGCTGGTAAGCATGCCAGCCTTGCTCAGGCATCTACTCTCGGGGCACCCGGACCCATGTCATGCCCTTTCAGTGTATCTGGTCATGTGAGCTTTATCATGAAACCCTCCTCTATTGCCGGTGTCTCTGTTTTCATTTTGGATCAGAGATAGTAATGGTGTGGGATCAGAGGAGTTTGGAGCTATAAAGAAATCTTAGAGATTAGCTAGTCCTGGGGGGAAGCCTACTCGTCTGTAAAATTGGTCCAAGTAGAGATGCGGAGGATAAAGCAATATAAGAGGAGTAGTACCTGTTTTTTCCCCAACTTCACCAATACTTAAGTATCCTATGAGGTTCCACAGAGCACAATATAAGAACCCCTGATTACTTCATTTCTGTCTTGGAAAACTGAAGCCCAGGCTGTGGGGAAATGGACTTTGCTTCGGTCACATGTGAGGCATTGATGGAGCTGGATCCAGACATGCATGCCTGTCCCTACCCCAACCCCGACTCACCAAAGATTCCTCCTCTTCCTTCTACTCTTGCAAAACTGCATTTACGCTTGTGCAAGTGTAGACATTGACCCCACATGGTTAAATAAAAACATCATAGACTAAAAAAAGTCTGTCTCCTTTTTGAGAGGCAAAGTTGGTATTTTAACCTTTGTCTGTAGTGTTCGCATATGAGTCATGGGAATCTCTCCCGGTCAGAAGCGAGGGTGTGTTTGTTCCTATTATTACTATGGACAGCAGGAAGTGGTGTGACAGCTATTTATTAAGTGCCTACTGTGTGGCCTAGTTTCTGTCAGGCTCCCAATTGAAACTCAAAGCAGAGAAACGCTCTCAGGGACATGGGAGCAACTGTGACCAGCTGTACTGACTGGCAAGAGCCCCATGTTGTTTTTACAGATACTTTTGATTTGTGATCCGTTATGTCCTTTCTTCTTTTCACAGCACTTTTGTTTTAGGGCCCTAAGAGACAACGTGACCCATGCCCACCTCCAACGAATAAGAAGGAATCTTGCTCATCAGCAGCATGACATCATGGTGAGGGCCATCTTCTGTACCAGGGCGCTTCTTCTTTTTTTTAGTGCTTTACCATTTACAAATCTTTCACATACATTCCATTTGACCCTCACAACAATCCTGTGAAGTAGGCAGCACAGATATTATTCTTCTCATTTGACAGATGAGGAAAGTGAATCTCAGAGCAGTTAATTGATGTGCCGAAGGTTCTACAGTCAGTAAATAATCTGTATTGATATCAGTCTTTGGCCTAAAAATTCAGCACCCAACCTCCCCTCATACTTGCCCTACCTACTTCACAGGGATAATGAAGATAAAATGAATTCAAGGCTAACCGTATACTTTGAGAGAAAAAAGCACTATATAATTATACCCGCAAACTATAATTTTCCACGATATATGGCTCACTCCCCTTCTCATCCCAGCTTGTGCATGAACGCAGAATTGTGTGTTGCAGGGCGCCTCTTCTGATGGCCATTCTCTTTATAACCTTGGTGCTTACAGATTTGTCCCTAGCCCTTTAGACTCTGAAAACTTGGTGTTCATTTTCTTTAGTAATCCATACCAGCTAATAGAGAAACCCTTGTTTTTGCCTTGTTTAATCCCATTTTTATCTGTTTGCTAAGAAAATTGGTATTTGAATTGGAGGTCAGGGACTGTGGATTCCAACCCTGTCCTACTGAATACAGTTTAAGACTGCACTCTAGGAGGCTTTAGTTGTTTTTGCACTGTAGGTCTGTTCTCTTCAGGGGGTGCTTTACCTGAGGACAACAGACATTCCATCTCTACTTATAGATTGTGTTTCTGGGTGTAGAAGGATGGGGTTTTCTTGTTTTGTTTTTCATCATTTTTTTTAGAGAGAGAGTAAGAGAGAAGGAGGGGGGTGGCGGGCATTGATTGGTTGCCTCCTGTATATGCCCCAGCCTGCAACCTGGGTATGTGCTCTGACTGGGAATCTAAACTACAACCCTTGGGTTGCATCGGCTGACACTAACCAACTGAGCCACACTGTTTTGTTTTTAATTATGGAAATGTTCCAAATGTATAGAAAAATATAGTGTAATAAGCAGCTCTGTACTTAGCATCTCAGTTTAAGAATTGGGGCCTTAACTGGATAGCTTAGTTGGTTAGAGCATTGTCCCGATACACCAAGGTTAGGGGTTCGATCCCCAGTCAGGGCACATACAAGAAGGAACCAATGAATGCATAAATAAGTGGAACAATGAATCAATGTTTCTATCTCTTTCTCTCAAATCAATCAATCAATAAATTAAACAATTGGTAATTTTTGCCTCCTTTTTTTCTTAATCATTGCAGAGTAAATTACAGACATTATGGCACTTTACTTGTAAACATTTCAGCATGCATCACCCATAAAGAACTTTTTCTGTTGTTAATCCTCACCCAAAGATATTTTTTCCATTGATTTTTAGAGGAAGGGAGGGAGGGGGAGAGAGAGAGAGAGAGAGAAACATAAATGTGAGAGAGACACATTGTTTGCCTCCTGACAACCCCAACTGGGGCCAGGGATCGAACCTGCAACCCAGGTATATGCCCTTGACCAGGAATTGAACTCGAGACCCTTTATTCTGAAGGCTGATGTTCTAACTGCTAATCCAAACTGGCCAGGGCTAAACAGAACCTTTTTGTACGCAACCACAATATCATTATGATCCCTAACAAAATCAACAGCAATCCGTTATCCAGTATAGCTCATATTCAAGTTTCCATTATCGCCTTTAAAATGTCTTTATAGCTGTTTTTTTCAAACTAGGATTCAATTAAGGATTGATTACTCACTTCATTTGGTTATGTCTCTTAAGGCTCTTAATTAATAGCAATCCCCTTGTCCCACCCTCTTCTTCTGTTTAACATGTTTGTTTATTTTTTATTTGTGGTAAAATACACATAATAAAGCATCATATTAACTTTGTTTAAGTGTACAGTTCAGTGACATTAAGTATAGTCACATTGTTGTGCAACCATCACCACAATCTATCTCCAGAACTTTTTTTTCATTTTATAGAACTGAAACTCGGTACCCATTAGACTGTAATTCCCTATTCTCCTTCCTTCCAACCCCTGGCAACCACCATGCTCCTTTCTGTCCGTGAATTTGACTGTTCTAAGTACCTCATATTTACAGTATTAGCTTTTTGTGACTGGCTTATTTTACTTAGCATAGTGTACTTTCTTTTTTTTAAATGATGTTGACTTTTTGAAAAGGAAGACCAGTTATTTTGTACAATTTCCATGTTCTTGATTTATCTGTTTGCTTTTGATGTCATTTGATTTTCCTTTTTCCTATGTAACTCCTATAAACTAGAAGTTAGATCTAAGGACTTGATCAGATTGAAGTTAAACATTTTTTTTTTTTTTCTTTTTGGCCAAGTCTACTTTATAGTCAGTAATAATGATAAAGTCATTTTATTTTATTTATTTTTTAATCTAACCCCCCCTTTACTAATCTATAAAGTCATTTTAAATTTCTATAATGGCATTGTCTTCCACAGGCCCAGATTAGAAATAGATTCTGCTTCCCGTAGACTGGAAGATCCTTCATTTTGCTTTTTATTTTGGCCCAGAATAGTTCCATGTAGCTTCTCCATAATCATTTCACAAGCCTGTTATATATTGGGTGCTCCAAATTGAGGCAATTCCTGCTTTGGGGATCTTACAATCCTTTGATACAGAGATTTGCTAACTAATAAGTTAAGAGTGATGAGCTTGCCTTAAACTTCCATTTCCTTTCTGTTTTGTTTCAGCTGCTGCACAGGTTCTGGAACCTCTGGCAGTCTCGGATTGAGCAGAGGGAGGAGAGAGAACAGCTCCCCTTACTGCAAGCAGCCTGGGACCACTACAGGTAGGGACTCTGACCTTCTCCTTGGGCTCTCCAGAGACCACTGTGACTGTCTCACTGATCTCCAGAGGTGATCACTTACCCTTCCATGTGTTACTGCAGCAGGTTCAGAAAGGCCCTACTTTAAAAGTGGTTCCTGAGCTTGTGTTTCCCCTTTGGCTGATCAGAGGAAACATTCTGATTAGAGGAAACATGGAATGAGGATGTTTGTACTCGTTCTTGGCCCCCATAGTTTGAAGTATGTGCCTTCAGGCTTTAGTGATGCCCACCTCGTAGAATTCATGCACAGATACTGTTAAAGAGAAGGTCAGGCTAGGTGAATATTTGTGGCTTGGTCTTCAAGGGTGCAAAGAGTATCCTCAGTTTTTTAGAGTTAATCATTCAGTTAAAATAAATATGTGAATGTACCACATGTTCACGAGGAAAACTCAATATATAGGAAAGAAGGTAGAGAGTTACATAAAAGCTACCTGGGTCCCTTTCTTCCTCCCTCCCCTTAGTCTTACTCTTCAAAGGTAACCATAATTCAGTTTTTTGCTGCCAAAAATGTTCAGTATATCTCCCTTAGAAAGCCAGTTTAATCCACTTAATTTGTATAGTTAGAGGTCTAATTTTGGAACATTTTTTAACAAGTCAGTGAGAATCCCAGTGTTTAACTGACTCAGTTTGGAGTTATCAGGGTATATGTTATTATTATTCTAAGCCCTGGTTTACAGAACTGAATATTGTTTTCATTCTCAAAATCACTGTGTGGCCCTGGCCAGTTTGGCTCAGCGGTTAGAGCGTCGGCCTGCGGTCCGGAGAGACCCGGGTTCGGTTCCCGCTAAGGGCACGTACTTCGGTTGCAGTTTGTCCCCGGCCCTGGTTGGTCGTGCAGGTGGCAGCCACTCGATGTGTCCCTTCACGTCGATGTTTCTCTCTCTCTCCCTTCCTCTCTCTCCCTCCCACTCTATCTGTACAAAAAATGGAAATATCCTCGGGTGAGGATTAAAAAAAAAAAAAAATCACTGTGTGAAAGGAGAGTGGTGGTTATAAACAAGCCCCAGGTTGTAAAACAAGAAGGATATTGGGGGGGATTTCATGCATATGACCTAAGTTCCAGTGATGCTGTACTTGGTGGTCCAGTTAGGTTTACAAGAAAGTTGTCAACATTTTGGGCAAGTCACAGTCCAAAATCAGGGTTGACGGATTTCATGTTAGATATCAGTTCTTATTTCCCTCCTAGAATGAAACCCATGGGGTGCCTTTAACACTCAAGATGTAAATAACTACACCTAAATTTACCTGCCTCAAAATCAAAACAAAAATTTAAAAACCTGAAAGTGGGGTGAGCAGTAACTTGGTGTTCTGTGTTTTATTTCAGAATAAGATTGCTACGCAAGTGTATCAAGCTGTGGTTACAGCATACTCAGAAGAGGCAATACAAGCAGGTATGAGTACTTCACAGATAGCTCTTCTGGCTTATACTCTTGGATTCATTTGCTTTGGAAAGATACTTGGAAAAGGCCTATGCCAAGAGGTCTTAGTGTTCAGATTTGGAAGAGAGGGTGCTGTAAAAAGCTCAGAAGTATTTCCCCCAGTCCGCCTATGATGTGGGAACGTGTGCATAACTCCCATTCCTTCATCTGCTATGAAAATGCAGGTGTTCTCTGAAAGTGATGAGCTCGTAATGGCCATTCATTCCATGTATACTTTTACTGAAATTTATTTATTACATTAGTTAGCTAGCCCATCACCCAGTGAGACCTTTAAAAGATATGGGGAAAGGGGTAGAGCATAAGTGCCTTATCCTAGTGCTAAACAGTGTGAGACGCAGGTACCACAGTGAGTGGGAGGAGATGGGTGTCAGGCTGATGAATTAGTGAAGGCAGAGTGAGATGGATTCAGTTCCATTTAAGAAAGACTTGCTGAGCAGCTGCCGTGCCTCAGACACTGCGCTAAGCACTGAGGATACCACTGTGATACAAAGCAGACAAAGGAAGCTCCTCTCACAGGGTTGTTGTTTAGCCTCACGGTGGCAAATAAGTGTGATCTTGCAGGCCAGCTCCAGTGATGGGTAGCTGTCTGGAGTGCTGAGCTGAGAAGGATTTTGTGGCCACGTTCAGGCTCTGGGGGCCATGTATTCAATTGATGATGTCTGCATGGGCATTGTAGTGGGAAGTGATGCTGTACATACCTCTTTTTGGCCATGCCTGGCAGTGAAATGAGGCAAGACACAGACCAAACCTGCCCCCGTTATTTCTGCAGTTCTCTCTCCATCTCCACCTCCATCTGCTGCTAGAGTCTCAACATGTAAATATAAAGATTTTGGCTGATTCCTTGTAGTTTGGGATAGACTCCAAATTTTTTAGTAAGGCACACAAACTGGTCCTTGTCTGTTTCTTTACCCTTTTCTGTTACCGCTTTGTTCCTTTGCAACTGCACCCTGACCAATTAAGCTGCCGCTCCTTCCCTGAAAGTACTGTTTTCCTGCTTCTCACTGTACCTGCACTTCTCTGTTCCTCAGTACCCTTTCCGCTCAGGTGTTACCTCTTCCCCAGCCCCACCCAGGTGTATCTTGATCAGAGTATTCATCACATGGTTTTTTACTGGCCTCTCTCCCTATCAGACTGTGAGGTCCTTGAGGGTTCAGCCTGTCTCTTTCTTCTCCTTATCCCAACACATTACTTGGTGTAGGGTATGTGCTGACTCACATTTGGACAAATTAACAAACGAGTGAACAAAAAAACAAGTGAACTGCCACTGATTGCTTCAAAATTTTCCCCAGGTTTTGACTCAATTCTTGGAGTTTGGATAGTTAACTCAGGGCATGGCTTGTTCCTTTGGGTTATGTGGGTGTTTTTGGAAGGACATTAGTCACTTGATCTCTTAAGCTCACTTAATGCAAGCGCAACAGAATGTAGAGAGAGACCTTTTAGAAAAAGAATGTCAAGGCCAGAGTTGGAAAGTTGTGTTTATTCAAGGTGGAAAGTAGAAGGTCTCTTAGTTCCTTCCTGGCAAAAGAGAGCTCATTGACACTGGTAGAAGGTCAGGGGTCAGTGCTCTTATCTGTCACACTGCTCCAGCATGGCCTGCGCAGTAGGTAGAGCCCTGCTTAGTTTTGTTGTTGTTTTAAAAAAATCTTTAGCTGCTCTGGCCAGTTTGGCTCAACGGTTAGAGCATCGGCCTGTGGACCAGAGAGACCCTGATTTGGTTCCTGTTAAGGGCACGTACCTCGGTTGCAGTTTGGCCCTGGCCCTGGTTGGGGTTGTGTGGGTGGCAGCTAGTCGATGTGTGTCTTTCCCTCCCGCTCTGTCTGAAAGATAAATGCAAATATGTCCTCGGGTGAAGATTAAAAAATGAAATCTTTAGCTAACGATATTAATTTGATCACTTGGTTTAGTTATTTATTTATTTATTTTTTTGTTATCCTCACCCGAGGAAATTTTTCCATTTTTTGTTTAGGTAGAGTGGGAGGGGGAGAGAGAGAGAGAGAGAGAAACATCGATGTGAAAGGGACACATCGAGTGGCTGCCACCCGCACGACCGACCAGGGCCGGGGACATACTGCAACCGACGTATGCGCCCTTAGCGGGAACCGAACCTGGGTCTCTCCGGTCCGTGGGCCGACGCTCCAACCGCTGAGCCAAACCGGCCAGGGCTGGTTTAGTTATTGAAGGGGCACATCAGTTCTTTCTATTTCAGGAACAGATAAAAGTATTAATTATTGAGGGTTTCTTTTTTTTTTATCCTCACTCGAGGACATTTTTGCATTTATCTTCAGATAGAATAGGGGGAAGAGAGAGAGAAACATTGATGTGAGAGAGACACATCAAGTGGTTGCCACCCACATGACCCCAACTGGGGCCAGGGACAAACCACAACTAAGGCACATGCCCCCAGTGGGAACCGAACCTGGGACTCTCCGGTCCGTGGGCCAACGCTCCAACTGCTGAGCCAAACCAGCCAGGGTGATTTCTTTCTTTTTAAAACATAATATATAGCCCTGGCCAGTGTTGCTTAGTGGTTAGAGCATTGGTCTGCACACCAAAGGGTTGCAGGTTTGATCCCTGGTCCAGGGCATGTACTTGGGTTGCAGGTTTGATCCCTGGCCCTAGTCAGGGCGCATGTGGGAGGCAACCAATCGATGTGTCTCTCTCACATCATTGTCTTTCTCTCTCTCTCTGTCTCTCTCTCTTCCTCTCCCCTCCCACCCACTCTATCTGAAGATAAATGGAAAAATATCCTCAGGTGAGGATTAAAAATAAATAAATAGATAGATAGATAGTCCTATAAAAAAAGCAAACAAACCGCCAGACATTCATATATGTGTCCCCCTCAACAAGGTTTTGGATTATTTTTATGTCAGTTGTTTGTCTTTCTACTGATATATCAGTGAAATAGTAGTAGCCTTTTATAGTTACATTAAAATTTAAAGAATCTCTTATAAATAAACATCATATTGATAACATACATGACAAAGGACTAATACGTTTCTTAAAGTTGAAATTTTTTTTTCAATCCTCACTTGAGGATATTTTTTTTCCATTTATCTTTAAATAAAGTGGGAAGGAAGGAGAGAGGAAGAGAGAGAGAGAGAAACCTCGATGTGAGAGAGAAACATCGACCGGCTCCCTCCTGCAGCTGGGGACCGAATCACAACCAAGGTAAATGCCCTTGACAGAACTCAAACTCAAGACTCTTTGGTCCAAGGATCAGCGCTCTGACCACTTAGCCAAACTGGCCAGGGCCATTTCTTTCTTTCTTTCTTTCTTTCTTTCTTTCTTTCTTTCTTTCTTTCTTTCTTTCTTTCTTTCTTTCTTTCTTTCTTTCTTTTTTTAAATTTTTTTTCTTTATTGGTTTTAGAAAGAGAGGAAGGGAGATAGAGAGGGAAAGATAGAACCATCGATGAGAGAGAACATTGATTGGCTGCCTCCTGCATACCCCCCACTGGGGATCAGGCCCACAAACAGGGCATGTGCCCTGACTGGGAATCGAACCGGGAACCTCTTGGTGCATGGGTTGATGCTCAACCACTGGGCCGCACAGGCCGGGCTAGGGCCATTTCTTTAAAGTTTAAAAAGTCCATATGTAACACTGAGTTACATGCTGACAGATAGCAAAACAGGCAATGAATATGAACATTTAGGCCGTGGGAAAACAATTTAGATAAATATAAATATACATAACACATATAAATTATATGAAGAGATGCTTAATCCCCCCTTTTTTTTTTTTTTTTTTATCCTCACCCGAGGACATTTTTCGATATTTCAGATAGAGTATGAGGAAGAGAGAGAGACACATCGAGTGGTTGCCACCCACATGACCCAACCAGGACCAGGGACAAACAGCAACCAAGGTCCGTGCCCTTAGCGGGAACCGAACCCGGGTCTCTCTAGACCGCAGGCCAACGCTCTAACCGCTGAGCCAAACCGGCCAGGGCTTAATCCTATATTTAAAAAATTATTTTATTGATGTTAGAGAGAGAGGAATGGAGAGAGGGGGAGAGAGAGAGAGAGAGAAACATCAGTGTGAAAGAGAAACAGATTGGTTGCCTCTCATACACACCTCGGCCAGGAATCAAACCCACAACTTGGGTATGTGCCCTGATCAGGAAGTGAACCTGTGATCTTTTGGCACATGGGACAGTGCTCAGCCAACAAAGGCACAACATCCAGAGCTTAACCCACTTTTATTTATTTATTTATTTTATTTTTATTATTAATTAATTTTTGTTACAGATGTTTCTCCTTTTTCCCCCACTGATTCCCCCCTCCCTCTCCCTCCCTGCCCTGTCCCCAGCTTTGTTGTCCATGTCCATTGTTCATGCATACATGCATATAAGTTCTGTGGTTCATCTCTCTTAACCTACTTTTAATTAAAGTGAATAGTTTTCATCTCTCATATTTCAGTTTTTCCCTATCATGTTAACAGAGATTTAAAATGATTTAATCTTTCCTGGCCAGTGTGGATCAGTGGTTTAGCGTCAATCCATGCACCAAGAGGTAGCCAGTTTGATTCCTGGTCAGGACACATGCCCAGGTTGTGGGCCCGATCCTTATTGGGGGGCATGCAGGAGGCGGCCAATTGATGTTCTCTCTCATCTATGTTTCTATCTCTCTCTCCTTCTCCCTTCCTCTCTCTCTAAAAATCAGTAAAGGAAAAATAAAATAATAAAATGATTTAATCTTGGCTGGGTAGCTAAGTTGGTTAGAGTGCTGTCCCAATACGCCAAGGTTTTGGGTTCTATCCCTGGTCAGGGCACATACAAGAAGCAACTAATAAATGCATAAATAAGTGGAACAACAAATTGATGTTTCTCCTTTTCTGTCTTTTTTCTTTTTTTCTCTCTCTCTCAAATTAAGAAATTAAATGGCTGGTTTTGCTCAGTGGTTAGAACATCGGCCTGAGGACCAAAGAGTTGTGGGTTCAATTTCAGTCAAGGGCATGTACCTTGGTTGCAGTTTGGTCCCCAGCCCTGGTTGGGGTCATGCAGGAGGCAACCAGTTGATGTATCTCTCTCACATCAATGTTTCTCTTTCTCTCTTCCTCTTCCTCTCCCTCTCTCTCTCTCTCTCTCTCTCTCTCCCCCCTTCCCTCCTCCCACTCTATCTGAAGATAACTGGGAAAAGTATCCTCGGGTGAGGATTAAATAATGAATTAAAAAAATTTTTTTTAGCCCTGGCCAGTTAGGCTTAGTGGTTAGAGCATAGGCTTAGGGGTTAGCGCATTAGCCGAGGACCAAAGAATCTCAGGTTTGATTCTGGTCAAGAGCACATACCATGATTACAGTTGGATCCCTGGCCTGGTCAGGATCATGTGGGAGGCAGCAAATTTATGTCTCTCTCATATTGATGTTTCTCTCTCTCTCTTTTCCTCTCTTTCTCCCACTGTATCTGAAAATCAATGGAAAAATATCCTTGGGTGAGGGTTAAAAAAATTTTTTTTAAATGATTTAATCTTTTTTTGAATTTTGTGTAAGAAGCAAACCTCCCTCAAGAGTGTGACCTTGTTCTGCACAGCAAAAGATACAATCATCAAAATGGAAAGGCAACCCACTGTATGGGAGAGCATAATTGCCAATGATACATCAGATAAGGGGTTAATTTCCAATACATATAGAGTGCTCATACAACTCCACAAAAGGAAGACAAAGAACCCAATTAAAAAATGGGCAGAGGAACTAAATAGACACCTCTCCAAACAGGACATACAAATGGCCAAGAGACATATGAAGAAATGCTCAACATCACTAATCATCAGAGAGATGCAAATTAAAACAACAATGAGGTATCACCTCACACCTGTCAGATGGCCGCCATCAACAAATCATCATACAACAAGTGTTGGCGAGGGTGTGGAGAAAAGGGGACTCTAGTACACTGCTGGTGGGAATGCAGACTGGTGCAACCAGTGGAAAACAATATGGTGTTACCTCAAAAAATTAAAAATTGAACTTTCATTTGACCCAGTGATCCCACTTCTAGGAATATACCCTAAGAAGCCTGAAACACCAATCAGAAAGAGTATATGTACCCCCATGTTTGTAGCAGCACTATTTACAATAGCTAAGATCTGGAAACAGCCCAAATGTCCATCAGTAGACGAATGGATAAAAAAGCAGTGGTACATATACACAGTGGAGTACTATGCAGCTGTAAGAAAGAAAGATCTTTTATCCTTTGAGACAATATGGAGGGACCTGGAAAGTATCATCCTAAGTGAAATAAGCCAAGCAGAGAAAGACAAGTATCATACGATCTCACTTATTTGTGGAATATAATGAACATAACAGTCTGAGGAATGGGGTAGTCCCAGAGATGTGGAAGTAGGGTACAGACTGACAATCCCCAGAAAAGGGGGTGGTGGGGGAGAGATAAACCACAGAACTTATATGCATGTATGCATGAACAATGGACAGCAAAGCTGGGGACAGGGTGGGGAGGGGGAAGGAGGGGGAAATCAGTGGGGGGAAAAGGAGAAACATCTGTAACAAAAATGAATTAATTAATTTAAAAAAAAAGTGTGACCTTGAAAGGTCATTTTCTCTTTTTACTGAAAAATAAAAGTTATTTATTGTTTTACTTTAGTTCTTACAGGCCAGAGCAGAAAGTCACTTCCAGCAGAGAGCCCTGCCCATGGCCTTCCAGGCTTGGAGAAGACTCTGGCGATGGCGCCAGCAAGAAAGTGTCCTTAATGCAAGAGCGGCACGCTTTCACAGGTATGCAGCTGGGGCTGGCGTCTGAGGTCAAATTCTGCCCCCACATAGCCATTTGCTGTGCTTTTCAGCCTCTCAGACCCCTAGGCCCGAGTTCTTCCTGGTTTTTCAATAATGTGCGCTTATTGATTTCATCTAGCAGGAAGACAGTATTTTCCCTCAGGAGAACCTTGGTCTGTCTTTATTGGAAATGCTTTCAAAACAGTCTGGGTTTTATGTCCCTTCCTTTCCTCATTACAAATGACAGTGAGCTTCATTAAGGCTGCCCATTAGCTTTCTGGATCAGAGTGTAATTGGACCTTGCATTGCTTTGGCGGGCATTCTTGAGTGTGATTTCCCTGAAGCGTAAGGGTGATTTCCCTGAAACGTTGGGTTCCTGGCTTTTTGAAGTCTTGAAATTAGGAGCAGAGTTACATCTTTTAAGCTGCCATGGGGCAAATTTGCCAATAGCAATGTTGGTGGAGTATAATGAAATTATTAATCACTAACTGTTTGTCTGCCACTGTGGTCGGCATGGTGTGATGGGAGAAAGGAAACAAATAGCTAGACTTGTTTGCTTATGACATCATCATCTTCATGAATAATTTCCCTCCCCAGCAGTCCTGAGAGAACAGGTTCAAAACGATAAATGACTCACCCATCTAACACAAACAGTAGTTAACAGAGCCAGAGTTTAAATTCAGAGTTCTGTGATTCCATAGTCCGAGGAGGAAGAAGATCTTTTTAATGATTTCATAGGAGATAAGACTCACGCAAGAAATAATTGAACGGTTCAAGAGAACAGATACTTGTGTCCTCAGTTGTGTCATCTGCAAGTTCTAGAGCTCAGAGCTAGTGCTGAGGGTAGAATCTGGGGGAAACTTGGCTTTGAGCTGAGGGGCTGAGAATGGATGGTGGGAGTGGGCAGGATGAGAAGGACCAGACTGAGGGGATTGCCTGATCCTACAGATAGATAATGGACAGATGTCTGAGCTGGTGCATGCAGCTAGTAAAATGACAGTTATGGAAACTGCCCTGAGTATGGTGTTAACAACTTAGGACCGAGAGATGAGAGGGAGGGGACATGTATTGGAAGAAGTTGCAGTGATCTTGACTTAGGAGAACTCTGACTGCTTACCTGAGGGGATCGGCCAGAACTTCAGGGCTCCTCCGCACAAAGTCCAAGGACATGTGTTTAGGGCGTGGTCATGGGGAATAGTGACTGATGAGGGGATAGCACTTACCTCTATCCCTTCTGCAGAGACAGTTGCTATGCCTTTACCTGGTTTCTGTATTGACTTCTGGTATAAGATTCATTCAAAATATGGCTTCACTGCTTAAAACACATACACCTCTTTGTTTTCTTTACAAATAAAGCCATGATTGATTCTGTTTTTTCTTTTTTTTTGCACTTTAGCATCTCTCAGGGAACAAAAATTGAGAGTACCTTCAAAATAGCCAGGAGGAGCTTCTAAAAGGACTTTTGGTGGGGAGCAGTCTTGGGTGAATTGGAGACAGGGAATAGCCAGGAAACTTCAAGGGTAGGGAAGGCCTGATTCTCTTGTTTTGGTTTAATTGGATCTTTGTAGAAAGCTTAGTTTTTCAGGTTCCTGTCTTCCTGTTTTGGATAGGCCTGAGTTCAGACCTTGTTCCGCTGCTTGCCAGCTCTGTGACCCTGGGCCAGCCACTCAGTCTCTCTGAGCCTCAGTTTTCTCAAATTAAAATGGAGATGATTTGCTAATAGTCCTTTTCTCATATGGTTGTCAGGAAAACTAGTGGAATAATCCATGTAAAATAAAAGCAGGTGCCCACACAAAGTTTAACTATCCCCCTTACCCCTAGCCAGTTTGACTTGTGACTCTTACAGTAAATTAACATTCATGGGTTGGTTTGGAGTTTAGCAAATCAGAGTTCCAAATAAATATGTATGTTCATCTTTCCATAATTCTTAGGGTGTTTTTAAAATATTTTTGACTGCTTTTATTTATTTATTTATTTTTTATTGTTGAGAGTATTACAAATGTCCCCCATTTATTATTGATTGAGAGACAGACAGACAGAAACAGCAATTTGTTGTTCCACTTATTTATGCATTCATTAATTGCTTCTTGTGTGCCCTGACTGGAGATCGAACTCACAATCTTGGCATATTGAGACGACTAGCTAACCAACTGAGCTGTCCAGCCAGGGTGCCTTGGACACCTGTGGCACCTTTATTGAAAATCACTTGGCCGAATATGTTTATATCTATTTCTGGATTTTCTCTTCTGTTCCATCTGCAACCGAGATATGTGCCCTTAGTGGGAACTGAACCTGGGTCTCTCTGTACTGTAGGCTGACGCTCTAACCGCTGAGCCAAACCGGCCAGGGCATGTTTATCCTTATTACCATAAACAAACCTAACACTGTGCTGCCAGCCGTATAAAAGTATAGCACATACAGTGGGAATTATGGACAGTGCATAATACTTGATAATAAGGTACTATTTACTATACTATACTTTTATATTGTTAATTGATTTTCTTTGTAAAAATTTATTTTTCAGTGATAGTTGATATACAATATTATATTTGTTTCAGGTGTACAGCATAGTGATCAGGTGTTTATATACCTTACAAAGTGATCACCCTGATAAGTCTAGTACCCATATTTTTTACTATATTCCCTATGCTGTACTTTATACTTTTTATCATTAATTTAGAGTCTGCTCTTTTTTTTTTTTTTTTATCCTCACCTGAGGACATTTTTCCATTTTTTTGTTCAGGTAGAGTGGGAGGGAGAGAGAGGAAGAGAGAGAGAGAAACATCAACGCGAAAGGAACACATCGAGTGGCTGCCACCCGCACGACCGACCAGGGACGGGGACAAACTGCAACCGAGGTACGCGCCCTTAG
Source organism: Molossus molossus (assembly GCF_014108415.1). Lineage (NCBI taxonomy): Eukaryota > Metazoa > Chordata > Mammalia > Chiroptera > Molossidae > Molossus > Molossus molossus. Next base: position 19,792,443 of record NW_023425358.1, on the reverse strand, counting down.
CGGGAACCGAACCCGGATCTCTCAGGACCACAGGCTGACGCTCCAACCACTGAGCCAAACCGGCCAGGGCTAGAGCCTGCTCTTTCTACTTATAAAAAGCGTTTATTGCTGCTAAACAAACTAGACCCAGAGACAGAAAGAAGTATGGTTCAGACTGACAGACCTCTGAGGAGGAAGAGGGGGTGGCTGAGATAAACCAAAGAACTTATATGCATATAAGCATAACCAATGACAACAGTGACATAGACAACAATGCTGGGGGGTGGGGAGACGGGATGGGGAAGAGGTTGTCTGGGGGGGAAAAGGAAAAACATCTGTAGCAAAAATTAATTAAAAAAAAAAAACACGTTTACTGTAAAACAGTATGCTGTTATGCTGGCAGCAGCCTTGTATTTTTGTGTTTACCACAAACTTGATTGCATCATGTTTTTCTTGAATTAATCTTGTGTTGTGTGATGAATCTCGTGTCTCCTAAGTGTACAGTGCTTATAGAGTCTGCGTAGTGTGCAGTCATGTCCTAGGCCTTCATGTTCACTCGCCGCTCACTCACTTCTCACCCAGAGCAACTTCCAGCCCTGAAAGCTCCATTTATGATCAGTGCCCTATACTATGTGCCATTTTTCATGTTTAGATAGGTTTAGATAAACCAATTATTACCATTGTGTTACAATTGCCTACAGTATTTACTATGGTAACGTGTTGTACAGGTTTGTGGCCTAGGAGCAACAGGCTATACCATCTAGGTTTGTGTACGTGCACTCTGTGATGTTCGCACAGCGATGAAATCACCTGTTGGGGCATTTCTTAGGATGTATCCCTGTCGTTAAGTGATGAATGACTGTATACAATTCAGTGGCATTAAGCACACTGTGTAATGCAACCATCATCACTATCCATTTCCAGAACTTGTTCATTATCCCACACGGAAACTTTGTGCCCATTAAACAATAACTTCCGGCCCGGCCGTTGTGGTTCAGTGGTTGAGTGTTGATCCATGCACCAAGAGATTGTTGGTTCGATTCCTGGTCAGGGCACATGCCCAGGATGTGGGCCAAATCCTCAGTGGGGGCATGCAGGAGATGGCCAGTCGGTGTTTCTATCTCTCCTTCTCCCTTCTTCTCTTTTTAAAATTCAGTAAAAGAAAAAAAAATACACACAAAAACATAACTTTCCATTTCCATTGACCCCCAGCCCCTGGCAACCTGTAACCTATTTTCTGTCTTTGAATTTGCCTATTCTAAGTACCTCATATAAATGGAATCATTACAATATATGCCCTTTTGTGTCTGGCTTCTTTCACTTAGCATAATGTTTACAAGTTTATCCATGTTATAGCATGTTTAAGATTTTCATTCCTTTTTATGGCTGAACAATGTTCTGTTGTGGCTATGCCACAATCTGTTTATCCATCCATATGTTGATGGACACCTGGGCTGTTTCCACTTTTGGGCTGTTATGAGTAATGCTGCTGTGAACATTGATGTACATGCGTCTGTTTGAGATCCTGATTTTAATTGTTTTGGGTATACACCTAGGAATGGAATTACTGGATCATATGGTAATGCTATGTTTAACTTTTTGAGAAACCACCAAACAATTTTGTTCTTTTTTGTACTTTTTATTCCTCTGCTGAAACTCCCTGTCTTGTAACTAATTTTGTTCATCTCTTCATTTATACACTCAAAATTATTTATTAGAGTTCTTTAAGTTTTTACTGATTCCAACATTGTAAGAGTTTCTGTTGACAGCCTTTTTCCTTTCAAGGGTTTGCGTTTTTTTCTGGCAGGTGTGGTTCCCCTTCCGGCGGTTCCTGTGCTCCTGTAAAGACTGGTTTTATTCCTTCTTCCTGTGGGTCTTTTTGTTTGTCTTCAGTGTTAGGCATGGCTGTTACTCCTGAGGCTTCTCAGTGAATTCTCTCCTCTCTGAATGGGCTGGAACTCCATCTCCCAGTCCTGTCCAACCTCTGGTATCTCCACTTAGCTCTTGGGCCTACAGCTTGCTGCCTAGGGCAGCCTCACATAGAATTCTGGGTATTTCCCTTGATGACTGTGCAAAGTGTCCATGAGTGTGCCTGTATGTGAGGGGTGGGCCTCCCTAGGCTATAGGCACTCAGGCACTGTGGCAGCCTTGAGGTGTCGATGGTTGGGGTGAGGTCTCTGCCTGCCCAGGCTTAAGAAGGCCAGACAGGTCCACACAGTCCTTGAGTCTTCTGTCTCAGCTCAGTGAGACTGTCATGCTCTGCTTAGACGTCCTCCTCCTTCCCTCACTGTCCACGAAGTGCCCTGGGCAAAAAGCCTGGGCTGCTGAGGGGCTTACCTTGCATGCTTTCCATCTTGCAAGGATCGCAGCCTATGTTGCTTGCTGTCTAGGATCTGAAAACAGTTGCCTCATGTATTTTGCCCCATGACTCTGCCAGTGCACAGCCCCTGGTGGTGTTGACCAGTTGTCACAGCCCTGCATTTGCGGGTTTTGACATCGTTATGGTGAGTAGGTGGGCTGAGGCGGAGGTGACAAAGCAGTGCTTCCTAAACCTATCTCCCTGTCTACCTACCACTTCCTGGCAGCCTCAGACCTGCTCAGTTAGCCTGGGAGGCAGGGCATCTGTTTTTAACCACTTCACGCAAGGCTGTGTGTCCTGGCTGGCCAGCGTGGACTAGAACAGCTTTCACTAATCATTGTTGAGCACTGTTGGTAATTCAACTTGGAATCGAGGAAGATCTTGGGTCTTAAAGTCTGAGTCTTGTTCATGTTGTGTGAATGCTTGGCTGATACGAGAAATACTTGGAAGGTATTCGGTGGTTTGTAGATTTTTTGCCTGTTATTTTCTGCTTTCCTTTTCTTCTCCTTTTCTTTCTCCCCATCTAATCTTGTCTCTTAATAGCACAGTGTAAAAGAAAAAATCCACTTGGAACTTCTCATTCTATTATTTTTCTTTTTTAGGGAGACATTAGAGAAGCAAGTCTTTGCTATTTGGTGGCAGAAGATGTTTCAGCATCAAGAAAACCGCTTGGCAGAGAGGATAGTAAGTGGCTTTCCCCAAGGAGGTGCCCGGGACAGGCAGGACCTGTTTCAAGCCTCTGCCTCCTCTCAGGACATCGCCTGAACCCACACCCACCATGAAGGACATCCTGCTCACAGGGCAGGGCCAGGGTCTGGGGCATCTGTTTCCTTTGCACAGACGGCTTCTGGGCCAGGGCAGCTACCTCCTGAATGTCTGTTTCTTTTGCCTTGTCTTCCTGGCCTCTGTGTCCTCCTCCTTGACCATTCTGTTCTCTCCCTGCCGTCCTGTCGCAGGCCATCCTTCACGCCGAGCGGCAGCTCCTGCGAACGTCCTGGTCCAAGTGGCTCCAGCGGGCAGCAGCACATCTCCAGGAGCGGCAGTGGCGAGCAGTGGCCTGTGCCCACCACCGCCAGGCGAGGCTCAGGGAGGTTTTCTCCATTTGGAAGAACAGTGCCCGAGGGCTCCGAGCAGAGTGAGTGGGTGCTTCTGCCATCTCAGACCAGCTTAGATCGTCGTGGCAGCACTCTCGGCTCTGAGTGCCCCGCCAGCGGGTCATGTTAGCCTAGACTCTGGTTTTAAGTTCCGGAAATGCAATCTGAAACACTAAGCAAAACCAGGGCTGTACTGAGAGGATCCTAGACACATGTCTGTGGGTCTGGTTGGGGCCCATTCGAAGTGACCATGGCCAAAGAACAGACTGATGGGCTTGTTTAGGGGTAACTGACCCCCTGGGAGCAGCAGCTCTGGTCAGGGTCATGGTGTGACAGTTTTTGCCATACCATGTGATTATTGGAGCAGCATAGACAGCCACATGTCTGCTGCAGACACTCCTGCTTTGATGCCTTTCTGTATCCGCTTTGTGCTGCGAACATGTCTGCTGCAGACACTCCTGCTTTGATGCCTTTCTGTATCCGCTTTGTGCTGCGAGGATCTCCCCTCGTCTCAGACTCTGGCCACATTGAACCTCCTACACCGTCATCTGCACATGAACAGCCTTCAGTGGTACCTAAGCCCTGTGAGGTTGTCTGACAGAACTTGATTACACGTTCACTTTCCCAGGTGGAGAGCTCAAATCCTTTGGCAGCTCTTCAGAGTGGATCTCGACTCCCCTCCGCCCCTAATTTAAGAGCCACTAAGCAGGAGCCAGGGACTGAAGGGCACCCACGGAGAGGGCCCAGCTGGGTCTGGGCTGCGGCACTGAGCACTGACTCTCTCCTCACAGGAAGATGGGCAGGGTGCTGGCTGCAGAATTCCACTCAGCACGGCTTCTGCGTTGGGCCTGGAACAGGTGGAGGGAGGTAAGGCTTTGGCACAGGTGCCACCCACCTGTGGCTCGTGGACAGGTGGAGCTGTGTGTCAGCGTGACTCAGCAGCCATATGGGTCCTCCCCAGTCCCTCTGAAACCACCTGCCTCTGAGCGTAGGGAAGAGGCCGGGCAGCAAATGAATGTTAACCTGATTTCATGAAATGATTGGCTCAAAATTCCTGTTCTTTTACGTGTTAGGCTTTTCTTATCTGAACTCACTGAATGTGAAATTCCTAGTCTAACCATTGATAGGCATCTTTCTCTGAGCAAAGGTATTTATGATAATGTTGCTGGAGCATTTACCCTAAGTCAGGTACTGGCTCCGTTTGATCCTCACAAAACCCCTAAAGATACCTATTTATAGATGAGAAAGCTGGGGCTCCCAGGTTTCATACCTTACCCAAGCTCACCCAGACTGTGTAAAATGGAGGCAAAGCTGAGCCTGCCCTCCTTGGCCCTCCGTGACCAGCTCTCTCCTCTGTCCACAGTGCCTGGCCCTCCGGGGCGCTGAGCAACAGGAGCTAATGCGAGCAGACCTGCATCACCAGCACGCCTTGCTGCACAGGGCGCTGCAGACCTGGGGGGTAGGAGCTGCTGTTCCTCCGCCTCCCTTGTCTGCCCCTCTTAGAACAGAGCAAGTACCGTGGACAGTGAGTCTACAGCCATAGGGCTAAGTTCTTCCTTCCTTGCTCAGTAAATACAAACAAGAAGAGTAAAAAGTGTTTGGGGTACCAGCCTTACTGTCAGAGTTGCCCCCGATCCAGGAGTCCAGTGGTTGGACTTACTAGCTGAGGGCTTAGTGAGACATTCCTCTCCCTGCTGTCCAGGTGGTCTCCTGGCCTTTTGCCCTTTGGCCTCTTCCCATCCTCTGGTCAGTGCTCTGGGGATCTAAGTCCCTGCTGAGAACCTCTGAGGCCTTCCTGGGAACGGGGGGAACTGTGGGTGCAGGGGCAGCCTCCAGTCCTGGTCTCCTGCAGACTTACCAGAGCCGGGTGCGGAGCATCCTACAGGAGGTGGCGTCCAGGGAGAGCCAGCACAAGAGGCAGCTGCTGCGGTGAGTCTCCCAGCGTCTTTCGGGCCCAGCCTGAGGATCAGGGAACAGACTCCAGACACAGGCCGAGCCTGGCTGCCTCGCGCTGCTCATAGCGTAGCTTTGCTTTTCCACAGTGAGCGCTCCATTCGCTGGTTCCCCTCATGTCTCGAGTGCCTGCTGTGTGCAGAGCGGGACCTGTGGGAAGCAGGTCTCACCTGCATGTCTGTGAGATCCGCCACTTGTCTTGCTCCTCTGAGCACTTCCCCTCCCTACTTCAGACCTGGAAGATTCCGCTTCTCGAGGCCCCTTTAGCACCCCTCCTGCTCTAGAAGCTGCACTGGCTCCCTCCTGTTGCCTCTCAGTTCCCAGTCAGTCGCCTCCCCACTTGACTCTTCAGACTTCACAGACTCCAGAGTCATCTCTCTACTGCTTAGGCCCTTCTGCGTCTGACAGCTTTGGAGGTTACCTACTGCCTCGGCTCCAGCTCCCTCCTGGGCCCATCCTCCAGCTCCTGCTAAGCCAGGCTCTAAACTCGCTCTCGTGCAGGGCTTCCTCATTCTACTCTTTCTGTTCTTTCCTCTGTATTTGTTCCGTATACACTGTTCGAAGCTGCCTGTGGGTGGTGGGCCCTGTGGACTTTAAACACCACTGTTCTTCCTTCAGGGCCCCATAAAGTGTCCAGTTAGCTCCTCAGACAGAGTGGCATAGAAGGAGGGAGTCCCTGAGCTAACTCAGCACCAGCGCAGGCGCTGAGGTTCTGGTGCCTTTCCTCCAGCTTCCCTTTCTCTCTAGCTCCCTTATCATGGCATGAATCACCTGTCCTGTCACTGCCTGATTACATCTCTGTGTTCCTTGTAGCGCATACATTCGTGAGCATGTAGTTTGGTCTTGTCCACTGCAGTGTCCCCAGTGCTGCCTCCATGCCTGGCACAGGGCCGGTGCTCAGCAACCATGAGCTGCATCAACATAAACATGGCTGTCAGGGAAACATGTTCTCAGGCATAGGGCATCCTTGATTCAGGAGTGGGCTGAAGAACCAGGAGTGATTCACAGAAACCTCACCCTGCCTCTCCACACCGGTGTCACCCCTGTCCCGGCCTGTGTCCCTGCAGGGATGTGTTGCATCGCTGGAGAGAGAACACAGTGGCCCACATGGAGGAAGCAGAGAAAACCTCTCGAGCAGTTGCTCACTACAGAAGGAGCCTGTGTTTCAAGGTGAGGCACGGGAGCCAGCTGGTCACCCGCGAGGGTTCGGGACCATGCTTCTACAAGATGGTGTGGGAGTTGGTGCCGGGGATTTGAACTGAACAAGGAAACCAGAAAACACGAAAACTCCTCCTCTGCCATGTGAGCAGTCGGGTTTTATTTATTTTACTGAATTATGAACCAGTCTTCATTAAAATCAGAACCAGTATTTTCCATATGTGTGGACTTTTCCACTGGGGGAAACTGCTGAAGTCACCATGCCCCCCGTCTCTGCGTCTGTCGGAAGAGGACGCTCGCTCCTGTGCGTCAGCCCCACAGGTTTCACGGCCAAGGGACTTTCTGGAAAGCATAGAGCATCTCAGGAATGTGAGGCAGTTGGTCACTGCTGATAGGAAGTGGCCCCAAAATGCCCTGTGGTGGGGTCTGGTCCCTCAAGCTGGGGGAGGGGAGGGTGTGGCAGGACACGCTATGGGAAGAAGACGTGTTACAAGACAGGGGACTCAAAGCAGATGAAATGACAGAGGTGGTGTCTGGACTCGGGGACGCTTTAGAAGAAAGCGGGGAGCCCTGCTGGCAGGACTGCTCCTAACACCTGGGAAGCATCCGCAGATGAGGAACATTGCATATGGTCTCGGCCCAGCCTGTTCTCGGGATAGCTCCGAGGCCAGCGTGTGGGTTCCCTGCTCTGGAAGGAGGGTCAGGACTCTGCTTGGCTTCATGGCTCGGAGGGGAGGAGGCCTTTTTGGGGTGAATGGAGTTTGTGATAGTTTGGGGAGCAGGCACCAGGCGTCCCCTAGCTGCTTGACTTTTCAAAGTGCTCTGTTTCTGTGATTTTCTAAGTCCCACATAATGGTAGTGTGCGCATAACATCGTTTCTGTCAAATAAGTAGAATGAAAGCCCATTGTGTCTTCACGGCATGGTGTGACCTTTAACTCTTGGTAGGAAATGCCATCACCTGAGGTTCTGGGCTTCCTGTGCGGGCCCTGGGGCTCTGCCTGGTGCCTCCTGGACTGTGGTCAGCGCCTTGTGTCCACCACTTGGCCTCCTTCCAGGAAGGCGCTGCCAGCAGAGCTGGGAGTCCCCAGGACGTGCTGTGACCGCCTCGCTGTTCGTTGTCTGCCTCTTAGGTCTTGGTCCAGTGGCGGGAGGCCGCGTCAGTGCAGATATACTACCGACAGCAGGAGGACTGTGCCGTCAGGGAGGCCCAGAAGGTGCTGGACAGGCGTAAGTGGGGCCCCTGGAAGCTGAGGAAGGATGAAGGACCCAGAGCTGTCACATTGCGCTGTTTGCCTCCCTGGAGTCTTTGTCTCCTTCTTGTGTACTAGTTTCCTGTTGCTGAGGTAAAGCACCTCAGACTGGGAGGATTAAAACAACAGAAAGTTGTTCTCCGAGTTCTGGAGGCCAAGTCTAAAATCAAGGTGTTGGCAGGGCCATGCTCCCTCTGAAGGCTTAGGGAGAACCCTTCCTTGCCTCTCCCAGCTTCTGGGGGCTCCCAGCAGTCCTTGCTGTTCCTTGGCTTGTAGACGCATCACTCTGGCCTTGGCCTTCATCGTCACTTGGCTCTTCCCTGTGTGTTCCTGTCTCTTCTTCTAAGTCAAGTCACACACTATCAAGGAAGGGCCTACCTTACTCCAGTGTGATGTCACTTATTACACTGCAGCGACCCTCTCACCAAACAACATCAATTCTGAGGTTCCGGGACGGACATGAATTTGGGAGGGTGTAACTGTTTGAGCCAGTACATCACAGCATTCTCCTCCCAACTGATTACTAACCAGTTTGTTACAAATGAAAAGTCAAGGCTTGAGATCTACATCAAAACGAGGAAATGAAGTTGGAATGGAAGAGTTTGAGGGAATGGAGGGATGGTTGTGACAGGAATTCCTTCCAGTGGCTGCTGCTTATCAGGTCAGCCTCATCATGGGAGGGCCCTGCTCCCTCCTATAGTTGGGCCCTTGGGAGCAGGGACTTGCTCAGTTGGCCTCAGGTAGTCCCACTACCTGCAAAACAGACAGCCTGGGGAAGACAGTCTCTGCCTGTGAGATACCCGGGAACTGGTCCTGCAGCGTGGGACCTGACACTCAGGGGACAGCCTACAGTCAGGACAAGTACAAATGCAAATGGAAATGGTTTAAGTCAAACTGTAGAGAAAACAGATCAAGTCGTTATGTTGGCTTGACAGAGTTTGCTCCAAGACAAGAATTCAGCTGTGGTTGGGCTAACATGTTTGTGTTGATGAACACAGGTCTCACTTTCCTCTAGGCAGAACTCTGGGTTAAACGTGCTGCTCTGTGTCCTCAAGCTGTCCTTCACCCCAGAAACCAGTTGCTGTTTCTAGTTCACTTCCAAGAAAGCAGCTGAGGGGCTCAGCCCAGCCCTTGGTCTCTGCTTATACAGGGGTGTGGCACCTGGTGCTGCACAGGCCTCGGCAGCTTGGGTCAGTGCACACTCCTGGCCCAGGCGGCCACTCCGGGGAGTTAGAGGAAATGGGCACAGGACTCTGGGGCAGGTGGCTTTCCTTAGAAGGCAGTCCCTGGGATTGCCATGTCCATAAGAAGCTCGGGAGACCTGTGACAAGACACTGGTGTTCTCAGCACATAGTAGATGTGCATTCGCTACCTGGGGGACCATATCTTGGCTTAATTAAGGCCCCGAGGTGTGGGCACACCTTGGCAGTCCGAGCATGGGGCTGGGCACTGGAGGGTGAACTAGGAGCAAGGTGTCATCATGAAACAGAGGCTTAAGAAGTACAGGCAGGAGTCAGATGCTGGCTGTGCAACCTGGGCTAGTCCTCTCTGAGCCCTCGTTTCTCCATCTATGAAATGGGGATAATGCTCCCTGTCCCTTGGGGTTGTCATGAGGACCCAATGAGAATAATATATATGCACTTAAGCAGGGCCCAGGAAGTGTCAGCATTTAGCACTAATGCTTGGCCTCCAGGCTTGTGCATGCCGCCCTCCCTGTTCCTCTGGCATCAGTGCCCTGGTGTCAGCCCTCTTCGGTTGTCTCTGAAAGAAACTTCTCTCAGGGCCTAAGAAAGTAAAAATTCTAAAGTAAACAATCACCCTTCCTCTGTCTAAAAAAAAAAAAAAAAATCAGCAGAAGGAAGTGTTTGCTTCCTCAAGAGAGAATCTGGTGACACAGAAACAAAATGCAGGATGCGGCCCTACCTGGCTCAGGCTGCTTGGACTTCTCTGAGCCTCAGTTTCCTACCTGGCACAATAGGGCCACCGTCTCACACGGTCAGACAGAGGGTCTTCTGGGTCACGCAGCAGCTCTTGCAGTCACTCTGAGGGACCCTGGCACATCTGCAGTCTCGGCTCATGGGCCCTTGGGAAGGTCACACCAGCAAACAGAAGACCTGGTTCCAGTCTCCAGGGTGCTCAAGGTTGCTGAAGGTGGCCAGAGCTGTCCTCAGAGGAGTGTCCACACGTGGTGGTTTCACCCAGTGTGGGATGACACCCCAACTTTGTCCCCACACAGCCTTCTTCATTCTGCACTCTAAATTTGGTGACGTAGTCATGCAAATAGACCCTAGAAAAGAGCAAACTGATTCGGTCTGCCTCAGGCTGTCTCAGGACCTGGTTTTGGCACTGGCGGGACCGTGGCCAGAGAGCAGCCCAGCAGAGAGCCCAGCTGGAGAGGGCAGCACAGCATCACCGTCGGCAGCTACTGCTGCAGGGCCTGGACCGGTGGAAGGTGCACCATCTGGGCTGCATCAGGAAGAGGGTGAGGCAGGCTGCAACTCCCCGGTTCCCTTGCGCGGGCGAGCCCTTCCAGGCCGGGACACCAGGCCCCAGGGAGGAAGAGGTCCTTCCCGCAGAACTCAGGCAATGCAGCCAGTATGGCTGCTGGGTGGTCTGGGTCCTATGGGCACAAGGTTCAGGAGCCTTTCTGGGATGGCTGGGGGGATGGTACCTGAAGATCTGGTCTCTCCCACATGAAAAACAGTTGAGTAAAAGCCTCGTTCACCCTGAATCGAGGCTTGTCAGAGCGGGGGACCTGTGGAGTCATCTAGAAGCCCCTGCCTGGTGCAGGAGGCTCTTGGCTTCATGAGGATACCTGGCAATGGGAGAACCATTTACTTGGGCAGAACTTCTCACTCTGTGGCTGCCCCCAGGTGGTCTGGGTATGGGGCACCTTTTAACGCAGCTCCCTGTGCACCCACTCTCCGTTCAGCTCCTGCAGAGGCAGGGCGCCCGACTCCTGGTCCATACACTCGTCCGGTCCTGCTTCCTCCAGTGGAGACAACAGGTGGGAACTTGACAAACCCTTTTCCCCAGGTGTGCCCCCCACCCGACATTTCTGGGTATTGCCAGCTTCCGGGCATCGCCAGCTTCCATCCACCTGTGACTGTGTAAGGCAGAGTTACTTCAGGGCCCTGTTTCTATGTGTCACATTGAAAAATATATCAGAGGCCCTGGCTGGTTTGGCTCATCAGTTAGAGCGTCAGCCCGTGGACCAAAGGGTTTGATTTTCGGTCAAGAGCACATACCTGGGTTGCAGGTTCAATCCCCAGCCCCAGTTGGGGTTGTGTAGGAGGCAACCAATCGATGTGTGTCCCCCCCCACTTACTTCCCTTCCACTCTATCTAAAATCAATGGAAAAATACCCTCCAGTGAGGATTAATAACAAAAAACCCCATGAGGGTAGTAGTCAAAAAGTAATGTGAAATGCATTTTAATCTTCATGAGGCCTTGATTGAAATGCCAGGCAGGATTGTATCCAGCTCAGCAACCCTTGACGCGCACGGGTCCCTCACTCCTTGGACTGCAATGTGAGGGCGGCCCCAGCTTTTCTTGCCAGCCCAGCATGCTGCCCACCTGCTCCTCCCCCAGAGCTGTGTGTTCTTTCCAGAGGACAATTCCTCAAGGGGTCTGAGAGTGACAGGGCCCTGTGGTCAGGCTGGCCTCCCCGGAGGTGCTATTTCGGTAATCTCTTCTTCCTGGCCCATAGCTGGTGAACAGGAGGCGGGAGCAGCAGGACACAGCCCGGGCCCTGTGGTTCTGGGCCTTCTCGCTACAGGCAAAGGTAATGGGGGCTCTATACCCCGCTGCCCCTGCTCTTCCCAGGAGAGGACTGTGCCTTGGTGGAAGGTAGGGTGGGTTGTGGGCTCAGCCCCTGGGGAAGCCTAAGCAGGGAGAGCTGGGGCTCACCTCCTCCTCCTCCTGGAGGTGTGGGCTGCGTGGCTGGGCTTTGTGCAGGAGAGGAGGAGGAAGAAGGCACGGCTGGAGCGGGCAGTGCAGACCTACCACCAGCAGCTCCTCCAGGAGGGTGTCATGCGCCTCCTGCGGTTTGCAGCTGGCATGAAGGCCCTCCGGCAGCAGCTGCATTGCCAGCAGCAGGTGCAGGTAGGCCCAGGGTACCCTCACTTTCTCGTGGGGAGTGGGCCGGACATGGCATGACCTGACAGAGGCTGTTGCAGGCAGCCCACAGTCTCCACCGGGCAGTACATCGCTGTGCCATGCTCTGGAAAAGGAAGGTGCTGGGCCCAGGCAGGGGGCCTCAGCCTCCCACATCCACCATGCCCAGGAGAGTGACATTCAAGGGTCCCTTTCCCGACCGCATCACTGCTGGTGCTGGGGATGCCGCCCTGGAGACCACGAGGCCACGAGCTCCTCGTGGGCCACTGGGAGCTCTGGGCAGCCTGGCGCCGAATGCCGGGGACCCCCAACTCCTGGAGCTGTGAGTAGCTATCTCTTGTCTCTTTGTCCCATCTGTGGGTCACTGCTGAGTCATAGGGACCCTTCTCTCCAGCAGGACGTCTCTCCTCAGCCCTGGGAGAGAACACAGCAAGAGGGCAGCCCCACCCTTCTGCCCCCAGACCTGCCATTGTCCTGCTTCTCCCCTTACAGCCAGGAAACTGGGCTCCTCTCGGAAACCCCACTTTTTATGCTCTGGCCCCTGCCCCATACCCACACGCTCTGCTGATACAGCCGTTTGTGTCCAGAGTGCCCAGTGCTGCCTGAGCCTGGGGGAGAGGTCACCAAGGGGAGAGGCACCAGCCTGGGCCTTGGTCCTGCTCTGTCTGCTTCATCCCCCACCCTGACCCTAACAATGGCCTGTTCCCCTATGATGTGGGACAAACAGCCACATCACCAGGGTTGCTATAGAGGTCAAAGGAGATGATGTGTGTGGGTGAGACATCAGCCTCGCTTCATTAGAATTGCTAGAAGTTCTTTGTGGTCCAGAACCATCATCCTTTCCTTCTCTGGCCTTAGTCTCCCCGTAAGATTAGAGGGGCTGGATTGGATGATGGCCCCTTACCCCACAGAGGTCTCAGGCCCCCTGCAGCCCCTGGGCAGCTTGGAGGAACAGGCCCATGTTTCTTCCCAGCAATGCTGTCCGCTCAGCAAGGAAGCAGCCACGACGCCCAAACTTCTTGCTGGAGCCCTTGCAGAGCCGGAGGTCCCTGGGGTGTGGCACCATCAGGGGGCAAGGGTAGGTCATGTAGTCCCTGGGCCCTCAAAAATAGATGGTACCTCCATCCAAGGCTTGTGATTTGGGGTCTGAGGGTGAGTGGCCCTTTTATTCCTGTTTCATAGGAGGGTACTGAGGTCTGACCAACTCCTGCCTTCCCTCTGCTTAGGCCTGAGACACTGAGGGAGCAAGGCCTAGGCATGGCCCAGCCAGCAGGCCCTTCCCTGACGAGGCCCTTCCTGGAAAAGACTCAGACAGTACTGGTCCCCAGTAGCTCCCTGCCCCAGGCTGGGGCCCTGCCAAGTGCCCCTGGCCGGAAGCTGTCCCCCATGGCGAGTGCAGGCCCAGAGCTGCTGACCCCTTCCTCCTTCATGCCCTGTGGAGTGGACGCACCCACTAGGGTAAGTCCTGTCTGGTCGTCTGAAGTTCATTCTGCGGTCTGGTCTTCAGTGCTCTGTGTCATGCACTCGGGTGCTGCAGCCACAGCTGTCCTTGCTGCTTCTGGAACACTCCCACCTCAGCAAGACGCAGCGAGGCCCCTCATTCACTCACCAGATGTACGTGCCACAACTAGGGCCTAGTGAACAGCCCGCGGGGCCCTGCTCCTGAGGTGTCCCGCTGGTGGAGGCTGCAGATCCTGAGGGTCATACAGGCTCTGGTGAAAGTTTGGGTTTTAAGGAGAGTAGGAAGTTGTGGAGGATGGTTGGCTTCTGTGATCAGATGGCCTGGCAGAAGGTGCTGGCAATACCGTGGTGGGAGGCAGACTAGGCAGGACTTGCTCTGATGGGTTTGATACGAGTGAAGGAAGGAGCCTGGCTCGGATAACTCAGGGAATAATGAGTTATTTTACTGAAAGAAGGAACAGTGGGGTCCCATTTGGGGTGAAGCATGAAGTTGTTTTGTACCTGTCAGACTTGAGATAAAGCAACAGGCTTGCGAGTCTGGCCTTCGGGGAAGAAGTTGGGTCTGGAGATCAAAGTTGAGAATTGAAATCAAGTTGTCAGGCAGGGGAGTGAGAAAGGAGGAGTGCTAAGTAACGGAGGGGGCAGCAGTGGGGTTGCACCCCGAGGAGCTGGTGCCTCAAGAGAGCCTTGGGAATGGTGAGAGAGACATTGTTCTCACCAGGAGGGAATCGGCTGTAGGTGGGTGTTGGACATTTACAGCTGCCTCTGATCACTTCCTCACTGAAAGACAAGATCACAGTTCAGAGCGAGCAGGGGTGAAAGATCAGGAAGGCTCGAAACAGCTGCTTGGAGCAGGGCTGAGCCAAGCCCTGCAGAGGGTGGGGTGATCCTTGGGTGGTTTGGTGTCTGGTCCTGAGGGAAGAAGGGCAGGGCCAGGACTCTGAGTGAGCTGGCTATGGGAAAGCCCAGCTCCTGGGGCTTTGCCTACCCTACCCCTGGCACCCTGTCCCAGGCCTTCCTCCAGCTTCCCTGCTCAGTGTCCATCCTTCCTTTATAGGCATCAACATCACTGACCTTCCCTGGCCTTACGCCCCAGGCTCCTCTATCCCTAGCCTGTCTCCCTAATCCCCACCTGCTCCTTCCTGGAGACCTCACAGGCCCCCGGCTTGGGCCTGGCTCTGAAGCTGCAGGTGTGTACCTGAGGTCTGGCAGCACAAGCATTCAGCCCACTCCCAGCACCTGGGCGCCCTCCTTTCAGCCTGGGCCCAGCTGGGAGAGTGGTCAAGATCAAGCTTCTCCTGTTGCCATGGGCCACACTGACCTGGAGGCTGAGCTTGAGGGCATCCAGTGGCAATTGCAAGACTACCAGAGCATGAAGCAGAACCTCTGGTAAGATCCAGAAACCCCTGCCCACAAGGAACAGCTGGCTGCTGGGGTCCTAGGGGTGATTCACCTCTACTGTGTGCACTGCCAGCCCCCCTGCACACAGGTGGCACCTTTACCCCAGTCCTGCTCAGGAAGGCCAGGTTGGCCTTACCTGTGGGATGGGGACACAACAAAGCTGAGCGAAACTTGAAACATCACTGGATCATGTGAAAGCTGGGCCAGAGGTCTACCCAGTGATTGAGACATGGGATGAAAAGGTGCAAAGACAGGCCTGGGTCCCAGCTATAGAGAGTGGTGCTGTCCTCTCTTGCTTGTGGTCTAGGTCCATAGTCTGTAGCCCCCAAGCCCAAGCTGGGGACCCTCACCCTTGGAGGAGCAGGGACAGGTATCCCCCTGGGTCCAATCTGAGTTGCTGTCCTCCAGACAGTGCAGAGGCTGGGAGAGGAATGGGAATTACCCCCCACCAAGAAGCCCTAAGCCTGAGGCTCCACCAAGGGCCAAGCTAGGCACACAGCAAGTATCTCAATGCCTCAGGTCCTACCAGCGGCAGGCAAGCAGCCTACGCCAGTGGCTGGAGTTGAGCCGGGAGGAGCCCAGGCCTGAGGACCAGGAAGCTGAGCAGCAGGTGCAGGAAGAACTGCAGGAGGTGAGGTCCTGGGCAGTCCTGGGATGGGCTCTGGCTGTGCTTCCTCTCAGCACGGCCTGTCCTTTCCCGGCCCCCAGGTGGAACTGCAGATCCAGCAACTGGCTGTGGAGCTCCAGGCCCGGCGCCAGCCCATCAAAACCTGCATCTCCCGTGTGCAGGCCCTGT
Source organism: Molossus molossus (assembly GCF_014108415.1). Taxonomy (NCBI): domain Eukaryota; kingdom Metazoa; phylum Chordata; class Mammalia; order Chiroptera; family Molossidae; genus Molossus; species Molossus molossus. Next base: position 19,776,875 of record NW_023425358.1, on the reverse strand, counting down.
ACCAGAACCATCACCCACTAGGGAGGTCTCAGCCCACCTCCAGGAACAGAATGCAAAGCTAAAATAAATTTTATCTTTTTATTTCAAAATGTTGCAATTAAATGAATTATGGTTCAGAAGTCTCCCACTTTTCTTACAAAAATACTGTGCTACTGATACAGTTGAAAAAGTTCAAATGGCTTCTCCTGCAGGAGAAATTCTGAGTCCCCAGGAGACATGAAACCTGGCCCTGTCCTCGCCATCAGCGGCTCCCTAAGGACTGCATACCTGTTGCTTGGGGACAGATTTTCTAGGCACTGACCCTGCCTCCCCACCCCGATACACCAAGGCTCCTCTCTGCCCCCAACATAAACCCCTGAATCAATAGCAGCAACTTTCCCATATTTAATGTAGGTCTGGATCTGAAAAGGGGACACAAGCTCTCCCCTAGTCCCAGTGTGGCCAACACTACCTGACTGCCCCATTCACATGGGACACTGGCAGGGGGGGTTCAGTAACTGGTCTTGAAAGCGCCAGAAGGTTGCTCTCTGGGATCTGAAGAGTGCCTCGCAGTTTAGTCACCCTCCTCGGAAGACGCTGGCAGAGTCGGGTGATGTATTCACCACCAGTGTGAAGACGACAGCTTTCCCAACAAGCAAGGTGGGGCGAATTTGGAAACAGAAAGCAGTTACAGTAAAGGCTGTGTGGTCCTGCTCTGGGGCAGGCGGGCCCACGGTCAGTGCCAGGAGGCACCTCACCCGTGCAGGGAAGGCCGAAAGCAGTGACGGGAGGAGCAGCAGAAAGGTACATTCCCGCTTACCATCCTAACAGAAACCAAGACCAACGGAATACTCAGCCAGGTTTATACGACAGGTTAAAACCTCTCCAAAAGGGAATCCGAGATCATCCCGGCACTCACTCCTCTTCAGGGTGGGAAGAAGGAACGACATAGGTCTAGGGCACAGTGGGGCTCGGGCCTCGTCTGCACCTCTGGGACAGCAGTCACCAGGTCCTGCCTGGTCAGACCCTGGTCCTGAGAGAGTCCCCTCCTGACAGCTGAGGAGGTTCCCTTCAAAGGGATTCCCACTTCTCTGTTCAGGAAAGATCCCTCAGCAGCAGCAGCCAGGAAAGAGGCTTTAGATTAGAGGGAGCCCAGAGCCTCCCCAAATCTGATTTTCTGTCCTGCTTTCAGCTTGAAATTGAAGTCCTTGGGGGCCTCGAAGATGAGCACAATGGTGGAGCCCAGGTTGAACTCGCCCAGGTGTTCGCCCTTGCGCATGGGGATGCCCTCCTTGTTGGCATGCGTCACAAAGCTGAAGTCGTTGTAGGAGCCCTTGCTGTACCGTGGGCTGTTCGTGTGCAGGTCCTGGGGGAGGCCAGGGGCAGAGTATGTGGAGACCTGCTCTCTGGGCCTTGAACACACCCCTGCAGCCTGTCCCCAGTCCAGCAACTCGGCCCATGGGCCAGGTGTCTAACCAGACAGTTCCTGACACCCACTATGAACTGGGCCTCAGGGATATAGAGGAATCAAACCCCACCGTTCTCTAGCACAAATGATGCTGCAAGACCAGCACCTAGGGAGCAAGGGGCAGTCACAAACTGACACCAAGAAAGTCCCTCCCTCTCCAGCCACCTCCAGAGAGGACACAGGGGTGGGTGTGTCAGCACTTCTAGACCTGAGGGAGCTGGCTACACAGGAGACAGGGCAGTGGAACCCCAAGTGGCCTAACCATTGGGCTTCACCAGGGCCTGGGCTCTGCTTACCCGGTCGAAGTAGATGCGAATGGAGCCCACGTTGGTGGCCCCCACAGCTGTCAGTGAAAAGAAGCCATGTTTCCAGTCCCCAGTCAGGACTACCCGCTCGTTGTGGCAGAAGAGTTCTTTGATCCAGCGGGCCATGCCAGGGTTCACGGACATCAGGGAGCCTGTGAAAGCAGGGACACTGCTGCTCCCCGCCCAGCAGGAAGACCAACCTCCTGGAGCCCAATGGCACCCCCATGTCACTGCAACTACAGAGTAGGCTGGACCCCAGCCTACCCCCCCTGCTGCCCACACCCAGCCAGGCTAAAGCAGTCAATTCCCAGCCTTAGCACCCCATCTCTGCAGCCTGGGGTTCAGAGAGGCCACTCTCAGCCACGGGCCGCCCTGGCCTACCTGGGAAGTGGCGCCGGTGGGACACAGTCCAGTCGGTGGGGGAGTGGAAGCAGTGGTAGTCCCCGGGGGCCAGGTAGATGACGCAGTGGTAGAGCTCATTCCCTTCTTGGGTGACCAGCTGGTTCCTGAAGGAGCTGCAGGAGGCGGCTGTGGTGGGCAGACACGAGGAGAAGGCCATCAGACAGGCACCCAGTGCTACCCAGCTTGGGGCCTGCGTGTAGTCTGGACACGGGCTCGAGGGAGGCCTCGAAGCTCTGGGCAGAGCGATTCCTGGTTCAGGGGCAGCCCTCAGTTCCTACAGCCTTCTCAGAGTCCCTTCCCTCCCCAACCCATTCCAACCTTCACCCTCCAACCTCTGGCACAGCCACACTGCAGCAGAGCGACCAGGTTGTGACCAGGCAAGGACTCACCTGGTGGGAAGGGCAGGTCTTCCACAGAGGTTCGAGGGCCCAGGAATGACTCCAGCGAGTAGGTGACCCCCTTCACCTGCTCCACCTCAGAGTTCTTTACCTGCCCAAAGTTGAGGATCTTCCCATCCGATGGGCTGATCTGGAAGGGCCAGGAGAGGTTTACTGCCAGGGATGGGAGATGAGAGGACACAGAGGAGGAGAAGGGACCTCTTCTAATGCCTACACTGATGGCCCCGCCTGGCGGGGCAACACCCTTAGACCACCCATGGAGGCTGTTGGAACTGATTCCCACAGGCACAGGATAGAATCACATTTCTGGAGGGAGGAGTGGAAGGCAGGGTTGGGCCTCACCACACTGTGCAGGCAACAGACAGGCCGGGCCTGCGGCTTCAGCTTGCGCCGGAAGAACTCGCTGAGGTTGCGGTAGTGGTGCAGGTCCTCCACGGCGGCCTCCTTCATGTTCACCCCGAAGGTCCAGATGTACAAGCTATAGACGGGCCTGCGCAGCCAGTGTGGCAGCTCCACCTGGTTAAGACGGCCCCAGGCTCGAGACAGCAACCGTGTCGGCACTGACTTGTACAACGCCACCTGCAGGCCACAGGCAGGCAGATGAGTCAGCCAGCTTCCAGCCCACTGCCCTCCTCAGAGGGGGCCACTTCCAGAGGCCTTGGGCAGCCCATGTAGGCTTTGTGATGTGGTTGTTTCTCACTAGGAACCAGACTGAGCTTGCCAAATACTCTCCCAAACCGAGTACTGGCTGAGACCCTGACAGTGACAACTCAGGTGTTGCAGTCACTTTATGCAGGCCGAACGGCAGCCATCCTAGTCCCTGGGGAGAGAATGGCCAGCAGTCTTGTATCTTGAAGGGAGGAGGGAGCATAAATGGATCTGATACCATCACAGACAGGCTATGCAGGAGACAATGCCTGTGTCCTGGACCACAGGAAGGAGCAGGAGGCCCCTGGTGGACAGGAAAATCTACAGCCCCAAGTGTACATCCCTGTCCTAACACAATACTCCCTTGGTCAAGATCAGGGACTTTGACATCATGCAGAGATGCTTTATCACTGTCGCCAGGGCCTGGTCACACCCTGCTGAGCCTGCCCTGCCTGGCACTCAGAGGCATTCTCCTGTGATGGGCCAGGCCACAGGGCTTTTTGCACTCGGGGCTCCTCCCAAGAGGAACAAGGGAACCAGCCCCTCCAGCCACACTCTCTGGGCCAGGTGACCCATCTAGGAGCTGCTGACATAATGGGACCTGCCTCTAATCATCAGCTGTTGCTTGTCTGAACACAACCAAGATACCAAGTCCCCAAGGTGTAAAAGTAATTTCATTCCAACTTAAACACCTCTAGGAGGTATTGAATCAGTGCCTCCCAGAACTCCTCCCAGCTGACGCCTGTACATTGGAGTGGCCACAGCTGTGTGACTCCAGGTCTAATGCCCAGAGCTCTTTAGCTTTCAAGCCCTCCTGACACCCTACCATGGCTGTCCAAGGGCCAGAAGCAGGGTCTCCTCCTTGAGGTCAGCCTGCCCTCCAGGGAACTGGCCAGGGCTCCCAACCTCAAAGGCATCTCCACCCTAAGAGGCCCAAACAGGCTCCAGCCTTCCTGAACCACCCTCTGACACCAATTTAGTTTTCTCAAAATACCTCTAAACTCACACAGGAAATCAGAGACACCATTTTCAGAATGCCCACTAGGGGTTCCTTCTAGAAGCAGAGCCCCTAACGGCACAAATGCAGGCAGAGAGCTGGCAGTGGACAGCAAGCCGGCTCACACAGCCACCGACCAGCACCCCGTTCTGGAGGGCTCAGACCCCACAACCATCACTTCTTATCTGACAACTGTCTCTCCTAGGTCTCCTGTGTCCCTACCTCAGGCTGCCTGGGGGTGGTCTGGGCCAGCAGCCTGCACACACTTACCCTGCTCACGGGCCTCCATCCCACCCGGCTGAGCGGTCTGAGGGCACCGAAGGGCAGGAGGTAGTAGAGGACCGTCAGGGGCCAGGAGCGCAGTTTCAGGGCAGGTCTGGACATGCAGCTCAGCTGTCCCAGCCTCCGTCTCAGGGCCAACTGGGGGAAGTGCAACCTGCGGGGCACATGTCCACTCATGACTGGGGTCAGCAGAAGGGTCTAGGAGCTCCCATCCCACCTTTATGAAGCCCACTTCTCAAGTCCAGCAGCACTGGCCATGCCTCTCACTTCCCAGTCCCTCACACCTGCCTGCCAGCTGGGAAGGACTGGAGATGTCAGCAGCTGAGACATAGAGGCTGAAGTCCAGCTCCTAACCTCTCAGAAGCAGCAGCTCTGAACACAGGAGCGGCCCCAGTGAGGCCCTTCAGAGCCAAGCACCACCTGGGCCTAGTGCAGGGAAGACAGGGTGCAGAGCCAGCTTCACAGCCCCTACCCTCCTGGGGCACCAGGAGACAGTCTGATTTCCCAGAGCCCCATCAGCAAAGCCACACATAGGCGTGGGGGAGCCACTGCAGGATCTGGGGAAACCTATTTATGGCTGCAGGCCTCTTATTTCCTCATTTGAGATATTAAGGGATTGGGCCTGAGAAGATAAAGAAAAACTCACACACACACACCCCTAACAGTTACTGCTCCATCCACCTACAGGGTCATTCTATACCAGGTCAAGTTCTCCAAAACTGACCCAGAAATTGGTAGGGAGAGCCTGTCCCCATCTCAGGCCACCTGAGGTCTGCTGGGGCCACACACCTGACCCAGGCCCCTCCTTCCAGCAAAAGAGAGTGGGCCTTTCCCCAGGCCCCACCAGCCCAAACCCAGCGTGCTCAGCACAGGCGCAGCCTTTTCCACCAGAACCCTGGCCTCCCGAGGCACATCAGTGAGGCCCATGTCCCCTCTCACAGGCTGAAGCCCCAGAAAATGCTCCTGAGGCCCTAGTGTAGCCATCAGGAGGCTACAATGCCACCCACTGTGAGAATGTTCCCAGGCCTCAGCTGCAAAAAGACTACATTCATCTGGATGATCTATGGCCCCCATCTATGCCAGTGCACTCTCAGAGAGGCTGTGTCCTCTGCCCCCACTTGCTAAACAGACCAAGGAACAAAGGCATCTCAGCTGATAGGAAAGCAGAGAATGGAGAACGGAGCCAAGGCCAGGCCCGGTTCAGTGCCGGCAAAGAGGCTGCCGCATCCCCCGCTCCCGACCCCATCCCCGCGTCCATGCTCTCACCACCCCCATTGTGTTTGTAAAAGGTCTGGCTGCTGATTGGGGGGGGTGGGGGGGCAAGCAAAGCCAAACAAATCACTGCTCCCCCCTCCCACTGCCCGCACCTGCCCTGCTCACTGCAGAAGCACAAGGACCAATCCTGGAAGAGCTGCACCGAGCAGGGTGGGGGCGCTGGGGGGGTGGGGAACAGCAGTTTGGGTGCAGCACAGACACTGGGCCACCAGCCCGCTCGGCCTCCCCAGTACCTGAAGCGAGCTCTCCGACTCAGGCCCCCAGGGCCGGGACCCTCCAACCGCGGGGGAGTCCCGGGGCCCCTGCTGCCACCTCCACTGCGGGGCCGCTGGACATGAACTCTGACCTTGTGGAGGTCGTGGCGGGGAAGAGCAGGGTTAGGAGGCCGCTGGCAGCATCTCACCATTTCGCCGAGCTGAGCTCAGGTCCTCGCCTCGCCTCTGACTGACACATGGTGGGCGGGCAGGGAGGCGGTGCCAGCAGGATTGCCTTTGTTCCTCCTCCTTCCGCCCTTCCCCCCAAGGAGCTCCTGCGCCGTCACTGCTCCACGGTGGCTGGTGGGCCGCTTCCTCTGCTCAGAGACTACAGGGTGGAGCTGGGACTATTGCAAAGACAGGCACTGGTCACACATCTGCTCCGGGCCTGCAGCACCAGCCCTAAGCTTGGCCCACTGTCTCCGGGCTTGGCCACCAGCCTGCTCCGGGGAGCTGATGGCATGGAGGGGGCCAGGCCCCTCTGGGCTCAAGGAGCACAACGGGAATCTGAGCCCTGCACTCCAGGCAGGCGCCCAGCGTCACCCTGTCTGCAGCTCAGGTGGCCCCTCCCTTGCCAGGCCCTGACCCATTTTCCATTCAGGTGATAAAGTAGCATCGGAGGAATGAGGGAGGGAAGGCGAGAGGTGGGCCTGGTGAGACCCTGGGCATGACCAGCTTTGGCTCTTCCTCATTGCCCATGCCCCTGCCTGTGAGCCCCCCATACTGGGCACTAACCATCAAGGCCTCCTCAGAAAATGAGCACCTGGGTGACATCAAGGAAAACCGATGTGGAGCTGGGAACAGGCCAGGAATGAAGTCCATACCTGCCCCCCTCCAACCTCCCCATCTTTACTTGGGAACAGGGACAGCACTCTGGCCAAGGGCCCGCATGCTATGGGGAGGACACACTGCCTCCACAAAGCCCTTCCCATCACCTCACAGATATCAGGGAAGGGGGAGAACAAACATTCCACGGCTGTTGCTGTCTCAGCCCTGGGAAGTCAAGGTCTTGGGAGGATGCTGCACCAGCCTGGCCTCCAATCCCAGCTGCAGGCTGGCAGGGGACAGAAGCCTGGCCACCTTTACAGGAAGTGTGAAGAAGCACCACTCCAGAGCGGCTCCAAAGGCAGAGAACCGACCCCGCAAGGCCAACGCATTGTGACCAGCCAGAGGCCCCAACTCAACATGGCTTTATCACACAAGGGAGACCACTGCCACCCAGTGAACACACCTCAGCCACAGAGGTGAAAAGGCCAGCTTGGCACTTGCCAGGTGTGCAGGGGCCCATGGCAGCCTCAAGTCTGAACATGAGCATGGATTTCTGCCCTGACCGAGGAGACAGTACAGCCTGGCCCACGCCAGACCAGAGCAGGTCCAGTTCACTGTGGGTGGTCCAGGCCTGACCCAGAAGCAGATGAAGGCACATGCCTCCTCTGGCCCCAAAGGACAGGCCCACAGCCCCATGGACAACCCTGCTTCAGGTTCTGGCGACCTCCAGCTAATAGTCCCATCCATGATGGTCAGGTCACCTCAACCACACCACCCACATGCTGAGTGTACCCCCACTCCTCCCTAGTCCACCAGGCCTTGGCCTCACATTGCTCCCCAGGAAAACAGGCCCACAAGGGGTAAGTCCAGATCAGGGCTGCCTCCCTGCCTCTAGAAACTAGAAAACTCAGACTAAGTGCACACCCAGGATTCACGGTGGGGGCCAGTGAGGAGGGGACAGGAGCCCAGCCGCTTCCTGCCATGGCGACCACTGCATGCTGTTGGAAAGGCACATTCAAGAACCCACAGACAAACCTAGCTTCTCTGGAAACCTCAGATCCTCAAAGCAGATGCACACACTTGCACTTCACTGTGCCCCGGGGCTGCCAGCCACCAGGGCAGGGCAGACTCCCCCTCTCCCCCCAGTGGAGGGAGCTCACCAGGAACCTGCCCAAGGATATGCAGTCCTGGAGAGACTAGAACTGCCCTGAAGGGTAGGGAAGGAGGTCCTGCCTCCTCAGTACCATCTCTGCCACTCTTCTACCTCTTCTAAATCACCATCTGTGGCTCTTAAAAGGGCTCCAGGAAGCAGACATGAATTCATCTTTCTCTCAGGAAATGAGCCGAGCGCCCTGTCCAGCTTAAAGCTGCAGGATGGAGGCAAGGGGATCCCTAGAGGTCACTCACTTCCCAAGGGCAGGGCCACTTCTATAGCCAGGAGTGCTCCAGGCTTCCCCATCTCTGAGCCCCATTTCCCTCCACACCTGTGACAGCCCTTGGAGCCCAAGCCAGAGCTTCTCCCTCTCTGGCTCGGCTCCCTGAGTGTGACTGGGGGGCAAGGGAGTGCCTCAGGCCCAGATGAGGGTGCTCTGCTAGGCACCTACTAGGAGGGTGCTCTGAAGTGGGGAAGGACGGACACCCTCCTCTCTCTATCCTAAGTCTCAAGGACACTCTGTGGAGGTGAGTTTTTGGCTGTGACCAGGACTTTAAGTCATTACAAGGCCTAAGGAACAGCCACATGGAACATGAGAACTAGCGGTGGCCTTGGTGGAGGACAGTGACAATTTGGTTACTGCAAATCCTGGCTGCCTTCCCACACTCCCATCCTGAGTAGGGAAAGGCCTTGCACACCACAGGGCTCTCTGAATGGTCTTTCCTCCTGCTCATCCCCTGGAGGCTCAAATCACAGCTGTGACCACGGCCCAGAACAACTCTGCTCAGAAACCCCATGCTTCCCTTCCATGCAAGAGTCAGTGCAGCCTCACGCCCCAGACCTGGCTCCCGACATCTCACCTTCCCTTCCAAACCCACACTCTGGGTGGACAGGTTTCCTCCTTTGTGAGGATGGAAGGAACAGGGTAGAGGCTGCCCCTATGAATAGGAAGAGATGGCTCAACAGGACCACTGCAGGGACATCTTTGTCAGGATGTACTGTTCTTGGGGGTTTCACTCGAACACGTCAACTGGAGGAGGACTGCCTGACCCAGGAAGTTACCAGCTACTACAGAGCGGGCAGGCCTGTGTGCTCCTGCCTGGTTCTCTAGGACCCTGGTAGATTCAGCAAAGCCAGGAAGGCAGGGAGGGCGTCAGAACTGACCACCCCTCCACTACCCCCCAAGAGGTTCTCCCCGAGCACAAAGGGCCTGGCAACCCTGGTCATGCCCATCTGAGAATTTGCTTCTGCACCCCGAGTGGAAATCTCACTGGGTGCCAGGGTCACTCCTCTTGAAGCCTCAGCAGAAACTCGGGCCCCCTAAACGTGTGTCTGCCACCTGACTTCTGTGTGCTCCCACCTGGAGGGCAGAGCCGCTTTCCCCTCCAGCTCCCCTGAGGCGCAGCCACCAGGCAGCTGTGTCCAGGTGAGGCCACCAACCCTTCCTCCTGTGTTCCAGGGCTAGAAACAGACAAAACTTCACAAGTAGGAATGGGGAAATGTATCTCCCAGTGAAATGGGTGAGCCATTCTGGGGAAGCCCTGGGCAAGAGGAAGCAAAGAGAGGGGCCCAAAAGCGCCTCTTTCAAGTCTGCACAAGGGAGGCCCAGGAAAAGTGGGTGGAGGTGGGGGCAGTACTCTCCCAAAGGAAAGGAACCTCTCAGGCAATCCCCGGAGCCAGCAGGGAACGGGGCTCGATGAAGGGCAGCATGTCACCATATCACCACAAGAGGGGCAAGGGGCGGGGAGGGGGTGACAAGTACTGACACCTCCAGGTCCTAATGAGGAACAGTACAGCGTCCCTCCTCCTCTGACATCCGCCCTTGGCTCTTTCTGCAGCACAGAGGAAATCAGCGGGCGCTCCCAGCGCTGGAGGGGCCTCGGAGCCGCCCTCCTCCCCCATCAAAGTCAGCACTTCCCTTTTCCCACCCCCAGGCTAGGAGATGCTAGAGGATGTAGAGGAAGTGAGCTCATCCAGCCGCCCGGTGACTGCCATGTGGGGCTGGGGAAGCACACAAGTTGGTCGAGACTATGGGGTGGGCTACTTGGGCCCCCAGGCCTCAGGTTCCAAACTCTAAAGGTGTGCCCCGAACCCAGGGGGCTAGATGGCTCTCCTAGGTCTCAAAGTGGCCTCCCAGCGGGTGTCGGAGAGGAGAGGAGCCCAGCTCACTCACCGGCAGGTGGTCCCGTGGTCCCGTCCTGCTCGGCTTCCGGGCAGCCGACTCAGAGGAGGCGCTGCTCCTCCACCAAAGACTTGGGTTGGTGGGCGGGGGCTCGGGCTCCAGCCACTCAGACAATCAGGGCGGGGCGGGGGCAGGAGGGCGGACACCAGACACCATAGCTGTACTCCGCCCCCCAGCCCAGCCCCGCCTGCCCAGGGGCCCCTTTAAGGGGGAAGAGGAGACCAGCACTCTGCAGATCACCTTCAAGGGACCTCCCCAGTGACACTACCGGGGTTGGGAGTGGTCTGCCCTCACAGGAGTTGGTTTCCTGGGGTGGCTGCCTCCCAGAGATCCCCTCCACAACCTGCCCCTTTAGGCAGGCTGGGCCTTCAGGTGCTGGCCGACTTCTCTGGACGGAGTGGACTTGTCTAGCCCTCCAAGTGAGAAAGTGAGACAGGTATCTAAGTCTTTGCTCCTTCCCACACCCCATCCTGAAGACACAGGCTGCCCCCACCCTCACTTCTCCTCCTCCAGGCAGACACACCCCTGACATACAAAATCCCTGGTGTAGACCAGCAAACAGGACCAGGGGGCAAGGTTCACCCCTGGGCCCAGCACTTAGGATGAAGAACATATGGAGTGATTCTGTGTCCAGTCTTTTTGTTGTTCATTTTACTTTTCAATTACAGTGGGCATTCAATATTTTATATTAGTTTCAAGTGTACAGTATAGTGGTTGGACCCTGTCTACCTCACTAGATGGCAGAGACCTAGCCTGTGGGGCCAGTAGCCTACCTACATGCCCAAGTCAATATGAGAGGGAATGAAGCAGCTTAACATATTTTACCAGGGAGAAGACGACTATTCACCAAAGAAAGGGTGTGGAATTCAGGAGCCTGGTCACTGTCTGTGCAGGTCATGCCCCAGGGCAGCATGCCACCCACTGGTCAGACTGCCTCAGAGGCTCATTCTTCTTGCTCAGGCTACTGAACAAACACCCAATCCAGCTTCTTCCACTGAGAATTTGGATTCTAAAGCAATGTTTAGAACAGTTAGACAGACCTACAGGTGTAGACACAGCCCACATACCTGTCCTAACTTGGACCCAGACCAAGCAACTTATCCATGACAACCTCTAGACCTGAGCTGCCACCGTGGGCTGAAGAGGAGACAACAGGGAGGGTCCCACCTCAAGGACTTCAGTGAAATTCCACACCTACACCGCACCAGTAGGAGCAGAGAGACAAGGGTGATCCATGCAGAGCTCCAGTACTGGGGGCTCACTACATTCTCCGAGCCCTGGTGAGAAACATTCTCACTTCAAAACAAGCAAACTCCAGGTAGGATGGGATAAAAAAGAGTTAAAGCACAAGAAGGTACCATCACAGAATCCTAGCAGCACAAAATGCCAGAAAGCAAAAAGGTCCTGGAAGACCATTCGGACTTCCCCAAAGCCTCCAACACTTCCAGACCAGGCCCAGCCCACACCAGACCAGAGGGCAAAAACAAAAGTCTATGGGTCAAAATGAGCTTCTCATTTGCTGAGCGGTGGCACCAAACGATCTCCCAGAGATCATGACCACTCAAAGCCCCTTGGATGATCAGTGTTTAAAGTGATGAGTGTTTAGAAAAATCATAAACAAGCCCAAGATCTGCCCTGAGATCAGCCCTCCCTGGCTTTTAACCTCACCTCCACCACCTATCAGTAGGGAAATGCCTTCCAGATTTCAGACAGTAGCTGAAAAATCATTTCTGAGAAAAACAAAAACCCTTTGGTAAGTTCACGTTCCCAACCTGAATGAGCCCCTTCTGGCCACACTGGGTCCTTAATTTCCAGTCCTCCTAACTTGTTTGGACTCCTGTGGGTGGGAGTACCACCTCACACCACCGTGAGGCTCTGTAGGTTTCAGGCCTCTTGGCCACCAACACATGTGGACAGACTTGTCCCTCTAGGTCAACCCACTGCAGCTCCCTGCTGAGTGTCAGGGCACAAGGCGGCGGTGGGACAGGGGTGGCAGGTGCTCTCTGCTAATTCTCATTCCCTGGGGGCTGGTCGGGGCCCATGAGGAAGGCTGGTGTTTGCAAATGTTTCTTACCAGTCCTACCAGCGCACAGGACTTCTCTGGCTCAGGCATAGCCCCTCAACGGCTCTGAAGAAGGGCGGCATGCAGTATGGTGAAGAAAGCAAAGTACATGTACAAGAATAAACTCAAAATACATTAAAGACTTAAAGGTAAGACCTGAAAACACAAAACTCCTAAAAGAAAAAAAATAACACAGGCAGCAAACTCTCTGACATCACTCTTAGTGATATCTTTTTGGGTATGTCTCCTGCAAGAAAAACAAAAGAAAAAACAAACAAATGGGACTACATCAAACTACAGAGTTTTTGCACGGCAAAGGAAGCCATGAACAGAACAAAAAGAAAATGTACTGAATGGGAGAAGATATTCACTAATGATATACCCATAAGGAGTTAATATCCAAAATATGTAAGGAACTCATAAAATGTAACACCAAAAACAAACCGATTTAGAAATGGGCAGAGGACCTGAACAGATATTTTTCCAAAGAGGACATACAGATGACCAACAGACATACAAAAAGATAAGATGCTCAATGTCACTAATCATCAATGAAATGCAAATTAAAATCACAAAGAGCTATCATCTCACACCTGTCAGAATGGCTACCATCAATAAGTCAAGAAACGCATGTTGACTAGAATGTGGAGAAAAGAGAACCCTAGAGCACTGGTGGTACAGCCACTGTGGAAAACAGTGTGGAAGTTCCTCAAAAAATTAAAGCTAGAACTATCAGCCCCAGCTGGGTGGCTCAGTTGGTTGGAGCATCATCCTGTACACCAAAAAGGTTGTGAGTTCGATTCCCGATCAGGGCACATACCTAGGTTATGGGTTCAATGTCCCATCGGGATGCGTACAGGAGACAACCAATTGTTTCTCTCTCTCTCTCCCTTCCTCTCTTAAAATCAATTAAAAAAATAAATCCTTGGATGAGGGTTAAAAAAAAATAGAACTACCATATTCCATTTCTGGATATTTATCCAAAGCAATCCAAAACACAAATTCACGAAGATACACGCACCCCTATGTTCACTGAAGCATTATTTACAATAGCCAAGACATGGAAGTGTCCTTCGACAGACTACTGGATGAAAATGTGGAACAGAGCCCTGGCCAGTGTGGCTCAGTTGGCTGAATGTTGTCCCATGCACCAAGAGGTGGCCAGTTCAATTCCTGGTCAGGGTATTTCAGGCTCAATCTCCAGTAGAGGGCATGTAGGAGGCAGCCAATAAATGTTTCTCTCCCTACCTCTCTATCTAAAAATCAATAAAAACATATTTTTTAAAAAGATGTGGAACATATATACAATGAAAAGTTACTTGACTACAAAAAGAATAAAACTTACCATTTATAACAACATGGATGGACCTAGAGGGTATTATGCTAAGTAAAAAAGGGCAGAAAAGACAAGTACCACATGATTTCACTTGTATGGGGAATCTAAAAGACAGAAACAAACTTATATATACAGAGAACATTCTGACGGCTGCCGGACGGGAGGGGGATCGTGGGGATGAGTGAAAAAAGAGAAGGGATCAAGATGTGCAAACTGTCCATTATAAAAACAGTCACAGGGATGCAAAGTATGGCACAAAGAATATAGTCAATAATATTGCAATAACTATGTATGATGTCAAGTGGGTGCTAGACTTAATGGTGATCACGTCGTAAGTTATATAAATGTCTAATCACTATGTTGAACACCTAAAGAATATTGCAGGAGACATATTCTGAAGAATATTGAAAAAAATTTTAAATCAGTGAATTTTACTGCATATGTCTTATAGTTTAATAAAATAATAATAAAGGAAAAAAAAAATAAAAAGAGAACAAGGTACTCTGAGGTAGAACAAGCCCAAAAGAAAGCAAGCTCCCCACAACACCCTACAGGCCTCTGAGTCAGCCACCTGGACCCCTTCCAGCCCAGAGCGCAGCCTTGTCTGTTCCACATCTTCAGGCAGAGTCTCTGCTCCACACACTGGCTGCTCAAAGCTATGGGAGGCAGTCTCCAAGTGGTACAGGCACACAGCTGTCCTTGGGCTGGGGGAGGCAGGAGAGCACGGGATGAAGTAGGGGACTGAGCTACTGGGGAGAGTGCCTACCACAGGTACACAAGAGGGGCCCCGAGGCCCACTGAGGTCGCCTCCTGCCCTGGAACCAGGAGAGGTTCTTTGAGGACAGAGCTGGGCTGTAAGTAAACTGCACCTGAGGCGGCAGGGGGCTCTGCTTCCCTGCCAACCTAATTGCCAATTTTAATATTCACAATTGTTTTCTCAACACCTATTAGAGAAGAAAGTAAAATAGTATTTACTGAATCTCTACTCCCTGCCAGCACAGGACCAGGTATTTACACATATATCATTCTCACTTAACCACTTTATGAGGAAGTTAATATCCTGTTTACAGATGAGAATAAAGTTATAGTAATTACATAAAGTTTAAAAACGCGCAGAACATGCTCTCTACTGTCCAGGGTCAGGGACACCATAGAGAAGAAGCATGCTGTGTGGAGGCTGAGGGGCTATGGATGGGGATGAGAACAAGGACAGAGGGTGATGAGAGAATGGTTGGGCTGGTCTGTCTGTATACCTTTTCATAAACTGAAGTGCTGCACCACACATTTTTAAAAAATGTTTTGGCTTGAGAGAGAGAAAGGGAGAGGGGAGAGTGAGGGAGAGGGAGAGGGAGGAGGGAGGGAAAGGAGGGACAGAGAGAGGGAGAGGGATATATATGGAGAGAGAGAGAGAGAGACATCGATGTGAGAGAGAAACATCGACCAGTTGCCTCCTGTATGAACCCTGAATGGGGACTGAACCCACAACCTGGACATGTGCCCTGACTGGGAATCAAACAGGTGACCTTTCAGTGCACGGGACAATGCTCAACCAACGAAGCCACACTGCTTGGGCACCATACATTTTAAAAATTCTAACCTGAGGCAAGAAATAAGGAAGTGGTGGTAACACAGGGAATGAGCGTGGAGCCCAGCTGTTCCTGACTAAGGCCTATTGTCTACATGGCTGCTCCCCAAACACCTGACCTCCCCACAAGCTCCCCATGGCCAGGTTAAAATGAACAAAACTGCATTAGTATGCTCAGATGCAGAATGATGCATTTGGGGGTGAAGTTTCATAATGTCTGCAATGTACCTGCAAACAAACAGTTCAGAGAATAACATACACAGAGATAAAGCAGATGCGATAAAACATTAACAACTGTTCAGTCAAGGGGTGTGTATGTGGGTAACAACTCTTAACTTTTCTAATCTGTTCAAGTGTTCACAATAAAAGAATTGGAAGACTCTGCTTCACAGAAAACCCTCTAATTCTATTACTAGGGAGAGTACTTCTCTGGCTCTGAGTAAGGCAGAACAAGCCAAGTCTGCTCTCAAGGTGCCCCACGCACCCACTGCTGCTTCCCACGCAAGCACTCAAGACCCAACCACTCAGCCAGGGTATAATCAGCACTCCGAGTGCCCGGCTCTGGGCTGGGTGCTGGTGTCCAGAGAGTGCTCTTCATGCCCAATGGGATAGACCAGCTGCCAACCACAGCTCATTCTGCAGCCACAGGCCTTCCCGCTTCCATGAAGTCACCTCCATGGCTTGCAGAAGGAGAGCCATATGGACTGCTTCTTCTCCAAAGGGCCCCCCCATTTCCACCAGGCCAGCTTTTCCACCACATGCCCCTCTGTGTTCAGGTCAAGGAAGAAAGGACACATGGGAAACACCAGAGACCGAGGGGATTCCATTACCAGGTGTCATCCTACGTGGAACTCAAATCACATGTTCACAGGAACCCTGCAGTCACCATGCTGCACAGCTGTGCACTCCCCCAACACACCTGACATCACCCAGTAACTTCAGGTATACAGCACTACACACCTTCCACTGCCCCCACCTTGCTGAATACTTATGAAGGTTTTGTTCCCCCTTTCTGACTTATCGTGACAAGAAGACAGCATATCTGACATCACAAATGCAGAACCTGCCACAGCTCCAGGCACACCTGGCTGCTCCTATCCTGTTTGTGCTGTTCACGCAAAGGGAACTCTCCATAGAGGTCCCTGAGTCAACCGCCCTCCTTTCAAAGGCCAAACACCAGGTCTGGGCAGCCCAAATGAACAGGCACTTTGACCACAAACCCCAAGCTTTTCCAAGACATCATGAGTTCCTGGAAAAAAACCAACAACTCCTGGGCGTCTCCTCCTCTAAGGGCAGGGAGTCCATGTGGTCTGACAGGGCTGAAAGCCTTGTTTCTGGAGGAGCATGGATTTGTTCTGTGCCATTCAGTTTAAATGTTAAATTTATAAATACTCTGAGCCAACATAAACAAAGAATAAACATGTGAAAAATGTTGAAGTGGATTCATATAGAAAGAAGAGCAAATTACAAACCATACTGAGGTACCAGGGTCCTGGCATTCTCTATTTCCTCCAAGGCTCTCAGTAAATAGCCACTCCACTCCTCCATCTGCTCGAGTCAAAAGTCACGAATCATTTCCCATTTCTCTCCCCCCACCCCCACCCTATACATCAGTGCATTTTGTCCATTCTCCTTTCAAAACACACTCAGAACTGCCCTGGCCCGTGTAGATAAGTAGTTAGAGCATGGGCCCTCGAACCAAAGGGGGGTGGGTTCTATTCCTGGTCAAGGGCATGTATCTGGGTTGCAGGTTTGATCCCCAGCCCTGGTAGGGGTTGTGTGGGAGGCAACCAATTGATGTGTCTCTCTCACATCGATGTTTCTCTCTCTCTCCCCCCTTCCTCCCTCCCTTCAACTCTCTCTAAAAATAAATGGAAAAAATATCCTTGAGCGAGGATGAACAAAACAAGCAAATCTCCAGAATCAAGTCTTTTCCCCCACCACCTCCACCACTCCCACCTTGATACCCCCACGGCCTTCTCTTGCTGGGATACTGTCAAAGCCCCCCCAACAAGCCCCCATCACTTCTCCCTAGCTCCCCTACAGCCAGAGCGATCCAATCAAAAAGTTACCAGACAGGGGACCTGGCCCTGAGTGGGTCTGCCTAGAGCCAGCCTGTAGTGTGTGTGTTCTTGACTTCGTGCAGGAAAAATTTCACAACACGAGTCCAGGTGAATTTTAGAGGATAGACGTTTATTAAAGCTGGGGACAATGAAACAAGGAAGGGCCTAGGATAGAAGAGGGACTAGATGGGGAAATGAGCCTAGGCTGGGCTACTTTGGATCACTAAGAAGTCAGAGAAAAGGGGGCCTTGGGGACAGGGTAAGGGGGTTTGCCTGGGACAAACTGCTGCTGCCCATCACTGACCAATGGAGGTATCTTTTGTTATAATAACTGGTCTTTTTTCCTCAGTTCCTAAAATCTTCAGAGCCACAAAGCTGAACTGGGTGTCTTGTTGTTCATAACAAGTTCCTTTCCATCACAACTGGGTTTATCTTAATGAGGTGAGTCTTGGAAAGCACCTAAGGATGGGGGCTGGTTGCAGGGGAAGCAACCAAGAATAGAGTGTTGAAATTTTCAATCCCACACTGGGCGAGGGAGTTGAAGGTTGAATCAATCACCAATGGTCAATGGCTTAATCAATCATGCTTATAAAGCCTCCATAAAATCCCAAAAGGACAGGTTCAGAGAGCTTCCAGGTTGGGAAACCAGAATACTTCCATGTGCAGGGCTCCAAACTCCACTAGGACAGAAGCTCCTTTGTTGGGGACCTGGCCCTATGTATCTCTTTGTCTGGCTGTTGATTTGAATCCTTTAATATCCTTTGTAATAAACCAGTAATCTAGTAAGTAAAATATTTCTCTGAGTCCTGTGAGCTGCTCTAGCAAATTAATTGAACCTAAGAAAGGGGTCATGGGAACATCTAATTAAAAGTCATCTGGCCCTGGCCGGTTTGGCTCAGCGGTTAGAGCGTCGGCCTGCGGTCCGGAGAGACCCGGGTTTGGTTTCCGCTAAGGGCACATACTTCGGTTGCAGTTTGTCCCCGGCCCTGGTTGGTCGTGCGGGTGGCAGCCACTCGATGTGTCCCTTCACATCGATGTTTCTCTCTCTCTCTCTTCCTCTCTCTCCCTCCCACTCTATCTGTACAAAAAATGGAAAAATGTCCTTGGGTGAGGAAAAATAAATAAATAAAAGTCATCTGAATGACTTCAAAAAGAAAATGTTCCATAGTCCAGACAGCCAGACATTTGAAGAATACACCCTTGGACCCAATTCATCTCAACAATGTACATTTTACTACAAAACTCACAGACTTTTCTTTCTCCCTCAGAACACTATGGGTATTGCTTAGTTGTGTTTCTGGTTTGCAAATCCTAAGACCCTTAAATAAATCATTGTCACTTATTTCTAGCCACAGCCTCCTGATTCTTTGTATGTTTGAAAACCTGTAACCCCAGGAGGGAGTCATTAGAACCTCTGATCTATATAGCCAGTCAGTCAAGCACAATGACAACCTGGATTTGTGACTGGCATCTGAAGTGGAGGGCAGTCTTATGGGACCGAGCCCTTAACCCGTAGAATCTTATCTATCTCTGGGCAGATAATGTCAGAATTGAGTTGAATTGAAGGACACCCAAGCTGGTGTAAGATTGTTTGCTGGCGTGGTGAAGTATATGTCCCCACCTCCTACACAAATGTTGGAATTGGTCCCAGAACCCTTTAAGAACAGTAATTTTTTTAAAACTTCAAGTGTCCCTTCTTAAATGAGTCCTGCTTGGTTTCTAATGAAACTGAGATGTCTTTGTACTAGTAATAAGCTAGGTTCTCTAAGGTAAAGAATAAGAAAGGAACCATGTAGAAAATCTACAGAGGGTTCCCAAGTCTCTTGCTGAGTACGAGGCCATGCATATCTAGGTTGTTAAATTTCAGAAGGCTCACAAAGAATAATCAGAGAGCCATAAGTCCATTTCCAGAGCTCACAAAGGATCAGGAAACATTTGCATTTCAACAGGCCAGACGGAAATTTAGTTGGCATCCCCGAAGAGTCACACTCTAGTAGAATAGTAGGGCTAAACTAGTCCAAAGTAAAGAATAGTCTAAATTGATCCTAACAAAGCTTCAAAACAAGCCTAAAAGAATCAAAGTGATCCACACACAAATATAACTGCCTACTAGAATAAAATCGAATACCATGTGATAGAAAACAAAAACTCACAATGAATAGTACTGAATCAAAACAGTTTGATAATTTCTTGTAAGGTTAAGTAAAAATTTACCTATGACCAAATAATTTTACTTTTAGGTATTTACACAAGAAAAATGAGAACAAATGTCCACATAAAAACTTATACACAAATATTCATATAGAATTTATATACAACAGTCAAAAGTTGCAAAGAACCCAAATGTCCACCAACAAAGGATTAAAAATAATTTGTGGCCCTGGCTGGTTTGGCTCAGCAGTTAGAACATCAGCCCACGGACCAGAGAGTCCCAGGTTCGGTTCCCACTAAGGGCACATACCTTGGCTGCAGTTTGTCCCCGGCCCCAGTTAGGGTTGTGTGAGTGGCAACCAGTCGATGTTTCTCTCTCTTTCTTCCCCTCCTCTCTTCCTCCTGCTCTATCTGAAGATAAATGCAAAAATGTCCTCAGGCGAGGATTAAAAAAATAAATAAATAAAAAATAATTACGCCAACATCCTGAATAAAATACTAGCAAATCGGCTCCAGCAATACACCAAAAAAATTATCCACCATGACCAAGTGGGATTCATCCCAGGGATGCAAGGCTGGTACAATATTCGCAAATTAATAAACGTGATACACCACATAAATAAAATGAAGAATAAAAACCACATGATCATATCAATAGATGCTGAAAAAACCTACGACAAAATCCAGCATCCATTTCAGATAAAAACGCTCAGCAGTGTGGGAATAGAGGGATCATATCTAGACATAATAAAGGCCATATATGAAAAACCTACAGCCAACATCATACACAATGGGCAAAAACTAAAAGCATTTCCCTGAAGAACAGAAACAAGGCAAGGATGCCCACTTTCGCCACTCCTATTTAACAGTACTGGAAGTCTTAGCCACTGCAATTAGACAGGAAGAAAAATTAAAGGGATCCAAATTGGAAAGGAGGAAGTAAAACTGTCATTATTTGCAGATGACATGATACTATACATAGAAAACACCAAAGACTCCATCAAAAGTTTACTAGACTTAATAAATGAAGTTGGCAAAGTAGCAGGATACAGAATTAACGTCAAGAAATTGATGGCGCCCTGGCCAGTTTGGCTCAGCAGTTAGAGCGTCGGCCTGCGGTCCGGAGAGACCCAGGTTCGGTTCCCGCTAAGGGCACGTACTTCGGTTGCAGTTTGTCCCCGGCCCTGGTTGGTCGTGCGGGTGGCAGCCACTCGATGTGTCCCTTCACGTCGATGTCTCTCTCTCTCTCTCTCCCTCCCTCCCACTCTATCTGTACAAAAAATGGAAAAATATCCTCGGGTGAGGATAAAAAATAAATAAAAAAATAAGAAATCGATGGCATTCTTATACACCAATGATGAACTCACAGGAAGAGAAACTAAGAAAACAATGCCATTTACCATTGCGGCAAAAAAATTAAGATACCTAGGAATAAACTTAACCAAAGAAATAAAGGACCTATTCGCAGAAAACTACAGATCATTGAAAAAAGAAATAGAGGAAAATATAAAAAAGTGGACGCACATACCCTGTTCATGGATTGGGAGAATTAACATCATTAAAATGTCCATATTACCCAAAGCAACCTATAGATTCAATGCAATCCCCATCAAAATACCAATGGCATACTTCACAGAATTAGAACAATTACTTCAAAAGTTCATATGGAACCAAAAAAGGCCTCGAATAGCCACAGCAATCTTGAAAAGGAAGAACAAAGTTGGAGGGATCACAATACCAGATTTCAGGTTATACTACAAAGCCACTGTAATCAAAACAGCCTGGTACTGGCACAAGAACAGGCATATAGACCAGTGGAACAGAACAGAGAACCCAGAAATGGACCCAAGGCAATGTGCTCAATTAATATTTGACAAAGGTGGCAAGAGCATACAGTGGAGTAAGGACAGCCTCTTTAATAAATGGTGCTGGGAAAATTGGACAGCTACTTGCAGAAAAATGAAACTAGACCATCAACTTACACCCTACACGAGAATAAACTCAAAATGGATAAAAGACTTAAATATGACTCATGAATCCTAAAAATCCTAGAAGAGACTGTAGGCAACAAAATTTCAGACATCATACGCAGCAGAATTTTTACTGACACATCACCTAAGGCAATAGAAACAAAGGAGAAAATGAACACATGGACTACATCAAACTCAAAAGCTTCTGCACAGCGAAAGATACAATCATCAAAATGGAAAGGCTACCCACTGTATGGGAGAGCATAATTGCCAATGATATGTCAGATAAGTGGTTAATTTCCAATACATATAGAGTGCTCAAACAACTCCGCAAAAGAAAGACAAAGAATCCAATTAAAAAATGGGCAGAGGAACTAAATAGACACCTCTCCAAACAGGACCTACAAATGGCCAAGAGACATATGAAGAAATGCTCATCATCACTAATCATCAGAGAGATACAAATTAAAACAACAATGAGGTATCACCTCACACCTGTCAGATGGCTGCCATCAACAAATCATCAAACAACAAGTGTTGGCGAGGGTGTGGAGAAAAGGGGACTCTAGTGCACTGCTGGTGGGAACGCAGACTGGTGCAGTCACTATGGAAAACAATATGGTGTTACCTCAAAAAATTAAAAATTGAACTTCCATTTGACCCAGTGATTCCACTTCTAGGAATATACCCTAAGAAGCCTGAAACACCAATCAGAAAGAATATATGTACCCCCATGTTTGTAGCAGCACTATTTACAATAGCTAAGATCTGGAAACAGCCCAAGTGTCCATCAGTAGACAAATGGATAAAAAAGCTGTGGTACATATACACAATGGAGTACTACACAGCTGTAAGAAAGAAAGCTCTTTTATCCTTTGAGACTACATGGAGGGACCTGGAAAGTATCATCCTAAGTGAAACAAGCCAAACAGAGAAAGACAAGTTTCATATGATCTCACTTATTTGTGGAATATAATGAACATAACAGTCTGAGGAATGGGGTAGTCCCAGAGACGTGGAAGTGGGGTACAGACTGACAATCCCCAGAAGAGGGGGTGGTGGGGGAGAGATAAACCACAGAACTTATATGCATGTATGCATGAACAGTGGACATGGACAACAAACTGGGGACAGGGCGGGGAGGGAAGGGGAGGGGGGAATCAGTGGGGGAAAAAGGAGAAACATCTGTAACAAAAATTAATTAATAAAAATAAATAAATAATAATTTGTAAATAAATAATAAAAAATAATTTGTTGTATATCCACCCAATAAAATACTACTCAGCTATAAAAATGAATGCACTCCCAATATATGCAATGACATGAATGGATCTCAACATTATGCTCAATGAAATAAACTACATGTAACAGAGTATATTCCATTTACATAAAATTTCTTAGCAGACAAATCTAATCTATAATGACAGAAAGCAGATCAATGACTACATGCAGCCATGGGTGGCAATGACTGCAAAGGAGCACATATTCTCTATCCTGAGAATAGCAGTTATTACACAGGTATATACAGTTATCAAAAACCAATTAACTGTATGTTTTAAAAAGGTGATTTTTATTAAAAGTAAATAATACATCAGTAAGGTTGACTTAAAAAATTAAATAATTATGGCAGTATTTATAATAGGTAGACATGGAAACAACCTCAGTGTTCACTGATGAATGAGTGGATAAAGAAGTTGTGGCTTGCACACGCATACATACACACACACACACACACACACACAATGGAATATTATTCAGCCATAAAAAATGGGGACAACATGGATAAACCCTGAAGGCATTATGCTAAGTGAAATAAGTCAGAGAAAGATAAACACTGTGTGATTTCACTTATATGTGAAATCTTAAAAAAATAAAACAAGCCCTGGCCATTTTGCTCAATGGTTAGAGCATTGGCCTGCGGTCTGGAGAGACCCGGCCGGGTTCGCTTCCCACTAAGGACACGTACCTTGGTTGCAGTTTGTCCCTGGCCCCGATTGGGTCGTGAGGGTGGCAGCCACTCGATGTGTTTCTTTCACGTTGATGTTTCTCTCTCTCTCTTCCTCTTTCTCCTTCCTGCTCTATCTGAATAAAAAATGAAAAAATGTCCTCGGGTGAGGATAAAAAAAATAGTAATAATAAAACAAAAAAACCCAAACTCATGAAAGAGATCAGACTGCAGAGGGGAAGGGAAGTTGGAGGAATGTGGTCAAAAGGTACAAATTTTCAATTACAAGATAAATAAGTACTAGGGATTTAATGTACAGCATGATGACTTATAGTTAACACTACTGTATAACTACTGTACAATATATAGGAAAATTGTTCAGAGTTAATTGTGACAATTCTCATCACAAGGAGAAATTTTCTTTTTAGCTGAATCTATTGTGGTAATCATTTCACAATATATGTAAACCAAATCAGCTTGTTCTATGCCTCATTATATAGTGATGTTATGTCAATTATTTCTCAATAAAACTGGAAAAATTCACAATAACTTTGAATACAAAAGAAATGTAAGGATGGAGAGATTTTCTGGAGAGATACATGAGAAATGTAAAAAATGCATGCTTGTTGGCCCGGCTGATATGGCTCTGTGGATTGAGCATCATCCCATGGACTAACAGGTTCTGGGTTCGATTCCTGGTCAGGGCACATGCCCAGGTTGTGGGCCAGACCCCCAGTCGGGGGCATGCAGGAGACGGCCAATCGATGTTCTCTCTCATCGATGTTTCTATCTCTCTTCCTCTCCTTGTCTCTAAAAATCAATAAAGAAAAAAAAAAAAAAAAAAGTTCCTTTGTTGCTACAGAATTCCCTTAATTCCATAGCAGTAAACACATAGGTTTATTTCCTCTCAGTCAACTGCAAAAGCTTTTTTTTCCTACCATAAAAAGAACATGAACCTTAGAGCAGGCAAAGATCTTAGAAAGGTTTCCTTAAACATGTAAAAACAGAACTCAGAAAGGTGAAACAATTTGCCCAAGGTCACATAGCTGAAGGAGCCCAGAGCTCAAGTACCCTTCCACCCTGTCCAACCCTCCTTCCTCAGCACCCCTCTGCAAGAGCTGTGCTCTCTCCTCCCATATAGATTTTGGAGTTATAATTTCTTCTATACTGGTACCACAAAAAAAAAAAAAAGAAAGAAATTCTATTTCAATAAAGGAAAGTTATTGATATAAATTCTTCAAGACTGTGATGTTGTAGGAAGGAGACCTAATGTGAATGCTCATCTGCGTTATCACAGACAACTTTTCAAGTCAGCACCTGCAAATTTACCATACGTTTAACCAATCAGAGCCCTCAGAGCATGGATGCACCAAGTACATACAAACCCTGTTGGGCAGGTAGTTCACCTCCATCTCTTGCTGTAAGAGCAACTTTTACTAGTAACATGGCATTGTTCAAAGAGCATGAAATTTTATGTCAACAGATCTGTATTCTGGAACCTACTCGGCTACCTACTAGTCTTTCCCTTTATAAAAATGGCTCTAATATCTGCTGTGCCCACCTCAGCAAGCTGTTGTAACTAAAAGGGTTCAAAAAACTGTGAGGTGCTATTCAACATAAGGTATTACACAACTATGCTCTTAAGAGTTTTGATACAGAGGGACAACCAGATGTTCCTACGGCATGAGACATTTATTTACAAATGGGAAAGGGGAGCCAAGGCCTCGTGTTGGCATACTGACCATAGGGACTAACAGGAAATGCTCCACGTGTGGGGAGGTTTACAGCACCACTTGACCCAATCTCCTGGAAAACTACTATTTGGTAAAAAGTCATCCAATCACCTCAACTGTGTCACTGACCCAAGGGCTCATCTCAGCAGTAACTACCAGCCTGTCCTCTCTCAGCTCTAGCGATGTCAGGGATAATGAAGGGATTATATTCCAGCAAAGTCATCACCAGAAATTTTGTTGCTGTTAATCCTCATCCGAAGATATTTTTCCATTGATTTTTAGACACAGTGGACAGGAGAGAGAAACATCTACGTGAGAGAGACACATCGATTGGGTTGCCTCCTGCACGACCCTGACCGGGGCCAGGGATTGAACCTGCAACCCAGGTACGTGACCGGAAATTGAACCTGAGACCCTTTGGTCCATGGCCATCACCCTAACCGCTGAGCCAAACTGGCCAGGGCACCACAAGAAATTTTCATGTGCCACTTAAAAACGGAGCCCTGGCCCTGGTCAGTTTGGCTCAGCAGTTAGAGACTCAGCCCACGGATCAATGAGTCGCGGGTTCAATTCTGGTCAAGGGCACATACCTCGGTTGCAGTTCATCCCCTGCCCTAATCTGGTCCTGTGGGAGGCAACCAGTCGATGTGGCTCTATCATGTCTATCACATTTCTCTCTGTCTCTTTTTCCCTCCCTCTCTCCCTCCCACTCTATCTGATGATCAATAGAGAAGTACCCTCGGGTGAGGAATTAAAAAAACAAAAAAACCGGAGCCCTGCCCCAGCTGAGGGGACCAGCTGGTTGGAGCATCGTCCCATGCACCAAAGGGGTTGTAGGTTCGATCCCCAGTCAGGATGCATGTGAGAGGCAATTGATCAATGTTTCTCTCTCACATCAGTGTTTCTCTCTCTCTAAAATCAAGAAACATATTCTCGGGTGAGGATTAAGAAGAAGAAGAACAACAACAACGAAGCCCTACAACAACAACGAAGCTCTAAAGGAAACCTTACAGTTCATCTGCCTGGTTCCTAAATCTGACTTGTTATCAGAATCACTAGAGGGCTTTTTCAAATCAAACTCTTGGGCCCTGGCTAGTCTGGCTTAGTGATTGGATCATTGGCCCTTGGACCAATGAGTCACGGGTTCAATTCTGGCCAAGGGCACGTACCTTGGTTGTGGTTCAGTTCCTGGCCCTGGTCCGAGTTGTGTGGGAAGCAAGCAGTCAACGTGTTCCTCTTATGTTGATGTTTCTCTTTCTCTCCTTTTCTCTCCCTTTCTCTCTCTCCCACTCTAACTGAAGATAAATGGAAAAGTATTCTCAGGTGAGGATTTAAAAACAAACAAACCAAAAAATGACCTGGCTGGTGTTTCCATTAATGTCATGGAAAATAAACAGAGTATAGCCTGGTCAATGGATTGAGCATCGTCCCATGGGCTGAGAGGTCCAGGTTCAATTCTCGGTCAGGGTACATGCTTGGGTTGCGGGCTCGATCCCCAGTAGGGGGTGTGCAGGAGGCAGCCAATTGATGTTTCTCTCTCACATCAATGTTTCGCTCTCTCTCCCTTCCTCTCTCTCTCTAAAAAAATCAATAAAACATGTAAAAAAATAATAGTAATAATAATAAATAAAATAAAAACAAACTCTCAGGATGAGTCCAAAGAATCCACAATGTTTAAAGTTCCCCAAGAATTCTAATGATCAGCCAGGTGGTGTACTCGTTCATTTTCCATATGAGATGATAGTGATTAGGTGGGGTCAGGGGTGGAACTAAGATACAGCATTCAGCTGCCAGTTTCGAACTATCCCTTTCACAACTTGCTGCCTGTCTTGAAATCTTACAATGTCTACTCTGAGTCCAGATCATTTCCCCTTCATAAGGTGAACTGTTGCAAATCTATTTTAAAATTCAGAAGCAGCCCAGCCAGTGTGGCTCAGTAAATGAGCGTTAACCCATGCACCAAGAGGTCGCCGGTTCGATTCCCGGTCAGGGCACATGCCCAGATACTGGGCCTGATCCCCAGTGTGGGGTATGCAGGAGGGAGCCAATAGATGTTCTCTCTCTTCCTCTCTGTCCCTCTCTGTCCCTCTCTCTCTTCCCCCCTCTCCTTTTCTCTCTCATATCAATAAAAAAAAATTTTTTTTTTTTTAAATTCAGGAGCAGTCCTGTGACCATTTTAGTCAACCAAAAGAATGGTATCTACCTTAAGCCCAGTTCTTTACTAACAGGGGCTTCAGAGCTCATGCTCCACTAGGCCACTCCACTCCAGTATCCTGTCACTGTCCAGGCCCTAGAACTTATGAGCTAATCAACCCTGTCCTCATTACAAACAATCATCTTTCAGCTGATTCATATATGGCAGTAATCCCTATTATACAAACGGTGGATGCTAAAAAAAAAAAAAAAAAAAACAACTACTGACATTGGTCTCTTATGATTTAGGAACTAGCAAACAAATGTCTTCCAAATGTAGCTTCTCTTGGGATACCTTTGAAATGAGCGGGGATTTCCTGAAAGCAGGAAAGCTCCTCACAGGGTGAGTCAGCCTGACAAATGCCTAGGGTCAGAGAGAAGACAGTTTGGGTTTAACACTTGACTACTGTCTTAAGATGTCTTACAAATACTTTACTGGTCTAAAGGAAAAGAATATGCTTACAGAGGAAACCATTAATGTCATGGAAAATAAACAGAGTATAGCATACTTTGAAAGTGTGCCTCACATGCAATGCAATTACCTTTCACCAAAGAATTTTATGGCATAATACCAGAAAATCTTTCTCTTTTCTTGGTCTGAGGTAGATTATTATAAAGTTCAAGGCATATGAACAGGCCAAAGGGAAGACACATGAGCACACAGACAGATTACTCTTAGGATAACAGCCACATGTAGCTCTGCATGGTCAGTTGACCAAGTCACAGTTTTACAGGACTGTTGGGAATCAAATGAAATTCTTATACTGGATTCTGTTGGAGGAAGAAGGTTGAAACCAAAAGTCAAAACAGAATTTTGGGAGGAAGCCTATAATGTGTATCATGGAATGCCAACAATTCCTAGACAAACTACATTAGAGTTGGAAGGAATCATAGTCATGTTCCAATCCAACCCACTGGTTTTTGTTTTTAATCCTCACATACTGAGAGGGGGTAAGGAGAGAGAAACATTTGTCGGCTGCCTTCTGCACCTGCCCCAACCAGGGATTGAACCCGCAACACAGGTATGTGCCCTGACTGGGAATTGAACTGGTAACCTTTGGGTGCACAGGATGACACTCAACAAACTGAGCCACTCAGGCTGGGTGAACCCAGTTTTATAGTTAAAGGCACAGGGGACCAGATGGAAAGTGTTATGTCCTATTTCATACTACTGAGGAGCATGCTGGGATCGACCTTCAGGAGCCAGACGCCTGGCCACTGGACTCAGCTGAGCTGGATTACCAATATAGAGTGGCTCATGAGGAAATCCATGCATCATTCCAAATACTGCAGTGTCTTTACTTTCACCCCCTCTTCTATCCAGGCTACCAAGATCTACTGATATTTTATATTTTTCATTTGTTAAATTATGACTGCAAAGAAGGCAATTTTCAAATTTACACATTTATATCCAATTTCAATATTTACTGAATGTCTGCTCTGAGCCAGGTATCATCCTGGGCTACGGGAAAGCACAAATAAATAAGACAGTTCATTATGCATCACACATGGTCCAACAACATTGAAGCCTGCCCCCATCATATGGCCCTATTGTGGAGGGAGTATTCTGAGCAATAATGATCAAAATTTTTTATTATTTCAGTCTGGTTCCTGGTGAGAACTTATCCACATCTCCAAAATCCAACCGTTTCAGCTCATCCTCAGACTGAGAAGAGCATGAATGGCTAAGATGCCAGACCCAATTTAAGGCATGAACTCTGAGGGTTTCAACAGCAGGAAATTTCTACTCAGAGCCCTTGTGGGTCTGGAGACAGAAAGGAAGCCTGGTATGACGCTGAAGATATAACTTCTGAATCTGGCCAAAGGCCCATTGGAGACATGAGCTCCAAGAAAGCACATTTCACTTTTTCAAATATTTTAATTTTGAGGCAGTGACAGGCAGTTGTGCTAGATGAGCAATCAAGGTGGTTCCATCTTATTCCTACCTCCCAGTGACCAGCCAGTTTGGGTGGAATCTCCAATCCCAGCTTCTCCAGCTCTTGCTCCCTATACTTCTCATACTGCCGGTAACCTGCATACCCGCCGCCAGTCACAAACAGAAAGGGCAGGGGGCGCAACAGGAACAAGGTTCGAGCAGGGGCAGTGTGGACTTTTCTGGCATCTGGAACAACAACAATAAAAAACAACAACAGAAAAATGTTGAGCCTGGGAAAAGGGACAAGAATGAGTTATTTCAACACAGCACCAACAGGAGGGCCAGAAAAAGTCAATGCATGTTATAAGCCCCCAGTAATGGTGAGTGGACCCTGAAGGGATCTAACAGGAAAGTGCAACCCTGAGTCACTACTGAGACCCTTCTGTCTCCAGATTTATCAATTACCAAGGGACAAGCATCTTTCCTGTGAAACTATAATGCATCTCAATTATCACCAGAGTCACAGAATTTAAGACAACATTGAATAACAAAGAAGCCAAGAAACTAATCAAGGTTACCCAGCTGGTCACCAACAGATCCAGGACTGGGAACCAGGTACCATTTCTCAACCAGGGCTCTTTGATCTTACTTTAACAATGCAGGTCCAATTCTGATTGGACACTACTATTCTCATATGCAAAATCTCATAAGCTTTTACAGTTCAACAATAAAAAAGACAATCCAACTTAGAATGTACAAAGGATTTGAAGAGACATACCTTCAAAGAAGATATATGAATAGCCAATAAGCACATAAAAAGATGCCCAACATCTGTTATGGGTTGAATTGTGTCCTCACCAAAATTCATATATTGAAACCCTGGCCCCCAGTAACTCAGAATATGACCTTACTTGGATATAAGGTCTCCACAGAGGCAATCAAGTTAAAATAAAGTCATCATGGTGAGCCCTAATGACTGGTGTACTTATGAAAAGGGGACATTTGGACACAGACATGCACACAGGGAGAATGCCATGTGAAGGTGAAGGCAGAGATTGGGGTGATGCTTCTCTATAAGCCAAAAAAGCCAAAGACTGCCAGCAAACTATCAGACACTAGACCAGTGGCATGGAACAGATTTTCCCTCACAGCCCTCACAAGGAAGCAACCCTGTGACACCGTCACCTTGGATCTCTAGTCTCCAGAACTGTGACAGAATAAATTTTTATTGTTTAAGCTACTTGGTGTGTGATACTTTGTTACGGCAGCCCTAGAAAATCAATACATCACTAGTAATCAGAAAAATGCAACTCAAAACCACATACCACTTCACGCCCACTAGGATGGTTAAACCAAAAAGATAAGTGTTGCCCAGCTGGTGTAGCTCAGTTGGTTGGGCACTGCCTCGTGCACCAAAAGGTTGCCAGTTCCATTCTTGGTCAGGGTATATGCCCAGGTTGCAGGCTTGATTCCCAGTAGGGGCCATGCAGGAGGCAGGAGATCAGTGTTTCTCTGTCATCAATGTTTCTATCTCTCTCCCCCTCTCCTTTCTTCTCTCTCTAAAATAATCAATGAAAACATACTTTTTAAAAACAAAGATAATGTTGGCAAGGACTGGAGAAATCTGAACACTCATATACTGCTGGTGGGATTGTGAAATGAAGCAACTACTTAGAAAACAGGTTTGTCAGTCCCTCAAAATGTTAAACATAAAACTACCCTAGAACCCAGCAATTCTGCTCTTATGTATATACCTAAAAGAAGTGAAATATACACCTAGGCCAAAACTTGTACAAGAATGTTCAATAACAGAAGCATTATTGATAAATGGAAAAAATGGAAACACTTCAAATGCCACTGAGACTGGAAAACAAAATTTGGTATGTCTGCCCTGGCCGGGTTAGAGCGCCGGCTATTGGACCAAACAGTCATGGGCTTGATTCAGGTCAAAGGCATGTACCTCCACTGTGGTTCGTCCCCGGCCCTGGTCAGGGTTGTGCAGGAGGCAACCAATCAATGTGTTTCTCTTATGTTGATGTTTCTCTCTCTCTCTCCCTCCCCACCCTTCCTCTCTCCCACTCTATCTAAAGATAAATGGAGCCCTGGCCGGTTTGGCTCAGCAGTTAGAGTGTCGGCCTGTGGACTGGAGAGTCCTGGGTTCAGTTCCTGCTAAGGGCACATACCTCGGTTGCAATTTGCCCCTGCGTGTTGGTGGCAACCACTTGATGTGTCTCTCATGTTGATGTTTCTCTCTCTCTCCCTCCTGCTCTATCTAAAGATAAATGCAAAAAAAAAAAAAAAGTTCCTCAGGTGAGGATTAAAAAAAAAAAAGATAAATGGAACAATATCTTCAGGTGAGGATTTTTTTTCTTTATTGATTTTAGAGAGAGAGGGAGAGGGGGAGAGAGACAGAAACATTGATCAGAGAGAACATTGATTGGCCACCTCCTGCATGCCCCGCATTGGGGATCAGGCCCACAACCTGACCAGGAATTAAACTGGCGACCTCTTGGTGCATGGGTTGACACTCAACCACTGAGCCACACTAGCCAGGCTCGGGTGAGGATTTAAAGAAATGCAAAAAACAAATGAACAAACAAAAACACAAAAAAACAGCTTTTGGTGTGATGAATAAAAAGGGTATTTAGATAATAAAAACAATACTTTTTTTTTTATCCTCACCCAAGGACATTTTTCCATTTTTTGTTCAGATCGAGTGGAAGGAAGAGAGAGAGAGAGAGAGAGAGAAACATCGACATGAAAGGGACACATTGAGTGGCTGCCTCCTGCATGCACAACCCAACCAGGGCTGGGAACAAACTGCAACCGAGGTACGTGCCCTTAGCGGGAACCGAACCCGGGTCTCTCTGGATCGCAGGCCAATGCTCTAACCGCTGAGCCAAACCAGCCAGGACGATAATACACATTTTTGAAAGAGTTCAAATAGCTGCTTACAAGATCAAAAAAGTTCGTAATCCACGGTGTGGGTGTGGAGAACTAATGTATTCATAAGCACTTCCTGCTTGTATGAGGGTAAACTGGGATAACCCTCTTGAAGAGCAATTTGACATAAATACCAAGTTGTAAAACTTCTGATTCAGCAAATCTACCTTTATAAATATACCCTAAAAATGCACAAAAATATGTTACTACAGAATCACTGACAGCAGAAAAACACTAGAAACAAATGCCAACACTAAATGGTACAGTCATACAACAGACTACTAGGCAGCCAGTAAAAACAATGAGATAATAATAGCTACTGCTTCTTTAGTGATGACTGCATGCCAGGCACTATAAGCACTTCACAGGTACAATTTCATTTAATTCTAACAACAACTCAATGGAATCAGTGCTATTTTTAACCCAATTAACTGATGAGCAAACCAAAGCACAGAGAGGCCGACACCACCTCTAACTGCTACTTACTTGTAGAAAAGGCTCTGAGAGGCAGCTTCCTTACAGGTTGTAGAAAATGGCTTAGGGCAGTGTTTTCACAGTGATGGAGGCTACAATCAAGCAAAAATGAATCATTACACATTTTTCTTAAAATTAAAAAGAAATTAATAGATCAAATGGCAAAATTGGAATACAGCCTATAGATTCAACAATAGTATTGTATCAGCATTAATCTCCTGGTTTCGACCACTGTACTGTGGTTATGTGAGAAAATGTCCTTACAGGAAAAAGGCTAAAATATTTAAAGGTAAAGGGGCATCAGGTCTGTAATTTACTCTTAAGTGTTTCAGAAAAAAAGAAAAATACATACATACACAGAGAGAGAGAGAAGGAATGAAAAGAATAAAGAAAAGTTAGTCAACATATTGGGAATCTGGCTAAAGGATAGTTGGGAATTCTATATATTATTTTTCTAATTTTTCTTTAAGTCTGAAACTATTTTACAATAAAAAATTACTTTTTCTTTCCGTGGCCAGTTTGGCTCAGTGGTAGGCCATTGGCCCATGGACCAAAGAGTCACGGGTTCAATTCCAGTTAAGGGCACAACTTTGGTTGCGGATTGGTCCCTGGTATTGGTCCAGGTTGTGCGAGAGGCAACCAATTCATGTGTCCCTCTCACATCGATGTTTCTCTCTCTCTCCCACTCTATCTGAAGGTAAAATGGAGAAAAAAGTATGCTTGGGTGAGGATTAAAAAAAAAAATTACTTTTTCTTAATTAAGCACAAGATCATAATAGGCAGTAAAGCCAGCACTCTTACACAAAGCCACATTTCTGCACCACAAAAGAAAAGCTGTACATAGCCTTGTAAACACCTAACCCCTACTCGTGAAAGACTCTAATATTGCAGGTGGCTGAAATTTTACATTTTAAATGGCTTTCCTAGAAAAAAGGTCACAAACAAACCATGTTGAACTATTCTAATCTATTTCAAGTCTGAAAGGCTCAACTGGTTTAGAATTTTTGAATTATCTCCCAGCTGGTGTGGCTCAGTGGTTGAGCACTGACCCATGCATCAAGAGGTCACCGGTGCGATTCCCAGTCAGGGCATGTGCCCAGGTTGTGGGCCAGACCCCCAGTAGGGAGCATGCAGGAGGCAGTCAATCAGTGTTCTCTCTCGTCGATGTTTCTATCTCTCTTTCCCTCTCCCTTCCCTTTCTCTCTAAAAGTAAAGGGGGAAAAAAAGAATTCTTGAATTATCTTTTGTGGCAACTTTGCCACAAAAGCTACTTTGACAAAGTGAATAGGTTTCAACTGTTCTGAGAAAAAAATTACCAATTATTTTCATAGCCTTTAAGCTCTAAGAAAATATATATTTTTTTAATTAAAAAAAATTTGTTTTTCTTTATTGATTTTAGAGAGCGAGAGGAAGGCAGAGATAGATAGAAACATTGATGAGAGCATTCTGGTCGGTTTTGCTCAGCGGTTAGAGCGTCGACCCGCAGTCCAGGGAGACCCAGTTTGGTACCTCGGTTGCAGTTTGTCCCAGCCTGGGTTGGGGTTGTGTGGGTGGCAGCCACTCGATGTGTCTGTCTCTCTCACGTCACTGTTTCTCTTTCTCTCTCTCTCTCTCTCTTCCTCCCTCTCTGAAAATAAATGCAAAAATGTCCTCAGGTGAGAATAAAAAAAGAAACATTGATGAGAGAGAACATCAACTGGCCTACTCTTACATGCCCCTCACTGGAGATTGGGCTCACAACCTGGGCATGTGCCCTGAAGGGGAATTGAACCAGAAACCTCTTGGTGCATGGGTCGACGCTCAACTGCTGAGCCACACCGGCCAACCTAAGAAAATATTTCCGATTTAGTTTCTCTTCTGTTTCACCTTCGCTCAAGGAAACTGGACATATTCCCAGGGGCAATGAGTGACTATGCCAGCAAATAGAACATTAATGAATTTTTAGGTAACAGTTGGATCTCCCCTTAATTAAAGAGCAAACGTCTCACCTTTAATTCAGACAGCAGTTCCATTTCCCCAAATACTGACCTGAAATCTAAAGCAAAGGAACTATATCTTTGTCAGTAAAGGTTTCTTTTTCCCTTGGAGTCCTTTATGATAGCTGTAATAACTTATTTTAAATGTCAAATTTGCTATTTTTGTGGAAAATAAAACTACATATATGATTTTCACACAATAATATTTATTTGCATGGACATTTAGTAGTTATATCTTACACAGATATCCTGTAAACATTATCAGATTTAGGCACCCTCATTTTTTCACATGAAAGTTCCTTAACTTAAAAACACCTTTATGGCCCAGCTGGTGTGCCTCAGTGGACTGAGCGTTGTCCCATGGACTGAGAGGTCCCAGTTTGATTCCTGGTCAGGGCCCATACCCAAGTTTCAGGCTCAACACCCGTAGGGGGCGTGCAGGAGGCAGCCGATCCATATTACTCTTTCACATCAATGTTTCTCTCTCTCCCTAAAAAAAAATCAATGAAAACATTAAAAACGAACAAACACCCTTATAGGCCCTAGTCAAGTTGCTCAGTTGGTTAGAGCATCAACCCAATATGCCAAGGTTTTGGGTTCAATTCCCGGTCAGGGCACATATAAGAATCAACCAATGAATGCATAAATACATGGAACAAATAAATGTTTCTCTCCCCCCCACCAAATCAATAAAAAAAAACAACAAAAACACCCTTACAGCACAGAGCAAATATGGCTAATGTGATGAATCTGACCCTCCTATGGGCAAATAAATTTGTATGGAGAAAAAGCATGGGACCACGACAACCACCAGCCCTAAGGCCAGAAAGATGTACAGCCATGAACAAAGAAGGGCCTGTTTCAATATATGAACGCTCTTTCAGCACTGAACAATGCTCATCTCTCAGACTCGATACTCTGACCATAAAAGCTAAAAGCCTAAAACCCTACTTTCCAAAAAGAATTAGAACAAGAAGTGTAAAAACTGACTAAAGGGTACATTGTTGTGTTTTCTATATTGCTGTATATTTGTTCTAGAATTAATGCTGAACTCCCTAACTAAAAAAAGAATGTCTGCAGACTACTGAGAAAGGCTTTGGGGGTGGGGGGGTGGGGGACGCTGAGAAGATACAAATGGGAGATAATCGGTTATCCACTGTAACCGGTCAGGGATCCTGATTTACCTCCTACCTCTCTGCTCTCTCCCTAACTTTAAACTGGTGCCATGCCAGCGTCCAGACATCTTCCCTGTCTATGCTCTCTCCCTAGAGATACTCATCCCGTCCCACCTTTAAACAGCTAGATACTAATGATTCCTACACTGCTGCTTCAGAGACCTCCAGCTCCATGTTTCCAGCTGGCTACCCAACATTTCCACTTTGAATCATCCTAAACTGAGTTTAGATGAATCCCTGACCCTCCCTAACTCTTCTTCAACCTATTCTTCCCCCGTAGATGTTCATCTGTGGCAGACACTAGCCAGATGTCTACCAAATCCACTTCTTCTTCCTGGGTACCCAACAGACTGTATTTCCCAGCCTCTTTTGCAGTGGGGTTTGACCATAGGACTGAGTTCTCACCAATGTGAGGACCACTGAGGCTTCCCACTGAGGTATCTACCTCTAGGCTTTCCCCTTTCAGCCTACTTGATGTCTGTCACATAAACATGCAGACGTTGGGAAGCCATGAGTTCAGGACTCGGGTCTTTGAATCACTGCTGCTCCGCCTATCAGGAGCACCCACTGGGACTTTACAAGATTGAGACGTAAATTTTTATTGTGTTAAGTCACTGAGATGCTGGCTATTACAGTAGCACTACTATAATTAGTACACTATCTCAGAAAAAGGCACCTCCATTCACCTAGCTACACAGGTCAAAACCCTAGGACTCATTCTTTTTTTTTTTATCCTCACCCGAGGACATTTTCCCATTTTTTGTACAGATAGAGTGGGAGGGAGAGAGAAGAAGAGACAGAGAGAGAGAAACATCGATGTGAAAGGGACACATCAAGTGGCTGCCACCGCACGACCAACCAAGGCCGGGGACAAACTGCAACCGAAGTACGTGCCCTTAGCGGAAACCGAACCCGGGTCTCTCCGGACCGCAGGCCGATGCTCTAACCGCTGAGCCAAACCGGCCAGGGCCTAGGACTCATTCTTAAGTCCTTTCTCAACGTCCACATTCAATCCACTGACAAGGAGTAAAGACTGTACTTTTGCCCTGGCCAGTTTGGCTCAGCGGTTAGAGCCTGCGGTCCGGGGAGACCCGGGTTCAGTTCCCGCTAAGGGCAAATACCTCGGTTGCAGTTTGTCCCCGGCCCTGGTTGGGTCATGTGGGTGGCGACCACTCGATGTGTCCCTTTTACGTCGATGTTTCGCTCTCTCTCTCCCTCCCACTCTATCTGAACAAAATATCGAAAAATGTCCTCGGGTGAGGATAAAAAAAAAAAAAGACTGTACTTTTATTTGTCTTTAATTTTTTTTATTTTATTGATTTTTAGAGAGAGAGAGGAAGAGAGGGAGAGCTAGAAACATCAATGAGAGAGAACATCTATTGGCCGCCTCCTGCATGCCCCCCCACTGGGGATCAGGCCCACAACCTGGGCATGTGCCCTGACTGGGAATCGAAACAGTGATACTCAACCACTGAGCTAAACCAGCCAGGCTAAAGACTATACTTTCAAAATATATATCCTCATCTGCCTATTTCTCATCACTGCCATTTTAGGCATACCTCAGAGATATTGTGAGCTTGGTTTCAGACCACTGCAATAAAACAAGTATCACAATAATGCAAGTCGTAATCTTTCTGGGAGAGTCTTGCTTTCAATTTGTAAAAAATGCAACATCTGTGAAGTGCGATAAAATGAGGTATGCCTATAATCCAACCCTAACCCAAGCCACCTGAGTTCTTACCCATGCCTGCAATAGCCTGTTCTCCCTGCTTCTACTCTTGGCCTTCCAAATCCTATTCACCACAAAACAGCCAGAATGATCTTTTCAAAACAGAAAATAGGACCAGACTCTATGTAATTGGTCCTTGCTGAATTCTCAGATCTCCTGCTGTTTTCTCTCTCCTCTTCCTCACTCAGTCCTCTTGGAACTCCTTCACACCTGTGCCCCTTGCACACCTTTACATTTGCTGTTTGCTCTACTGAGCACACCCTTCTATGTGGCTCATTATTTTACCCATTCAGTTCCCTGCTCAAAAGTTTCCTCCTCAGCCCTGGCCGGTTTGGCTCAGTGGTTGGAGCGTCGGCCTGTGGACCAGAGAGTCCCGGGTTCGGTTCCTGCTAGGGGCATGTACCAAAAAAAAAAAAAAGTTTCCTCCTCAGTTTGGTTTTTCCTGACCACCCTGTGCCCAAGTGTTGCCCTCTAAAGCACTCTCTGATCCCTTAATTACCTTCTTTTATTTTTCTTCCTAGCACTTCTCACTGCCCGAAATAAACAGAGTCTATATATATATATCCACTTATTTGTTAACTGTCTGTATGCCTGGATGAATGCAGGGGTTTGTCGTCTTCTCAATGGCCTGCAACCTCAACAATGAGATTAAGCTCCAAGGCAATGAATAATGGATAAGAAAAATCAGATCTCTTCCAGGTGGTGAACTACAGTGGGCATCCTCCAAGCAGGTGATCATAGCCTGTGATTAAGCACTCAAGTCTGATTGTGTGGCTGAAATCTCAGTTCTGCCACTTATTTGCTGTGTGACCTTAGGAAATTTCTTAACTAATTTCAAGCCTCAGTTTCTCCACCTGTAAAAACAGGACCTATATAGCCCTGGCCAGTTTGGCTCAGCGGTTAGAGCGTCGGCCTGTGGTTCAGAGAGACCCGGGTTCGGTTCCCGCTAAGGGCACGTACTTCGGTTGCAGTTTGTCCCCGGCCCTGGTTGGTCGTGTGGGTGGCAGCCACTCGATGTGTCCCTTCACGTCGATGTTTCTCTCTCTCTCTCTCCCTTCCTCTCTCTCCCTCCCACTCTATCTGTACAAAAAATGGAAAAATATCCTCGGGTGAGGATAAAAACAAACAAACAAACAAAAAAACAGGACCTATAGTTCATTAAGAGACAATCAGCCCAGCTGGTATGGCTCAGAGGTTAAGCAACACCCATGCACCAAGAGGTCGCCAGTTTGATTCCTGGTCAGGGCACATGCCCAGGTTGTGGGCCAAATTCCCCGTGGGAGGAGGCATGCAGGAGGCAGCCAGTAGATGTTCTCTTATCGATGTTTCTACCTCTCCCTCTCCCTTCCTCTCTCTCTAAAATCAATAAAGAAAAAAATTTTTAAAAAGAGTGAGACAATCAATAAAACCCTCAGCCTAGAGCCTGACACCTAGTTATACATTACTGTATATTAAAAGTTAGATATTACTACATATATGAAAAGTAATAGTTGATATTAATCTGGCATACACTGGGATGGCCATGTCAACTGTCTATGACCAGTGTCCATGCTGACTAGTCTGTGCCCATATTGTCATAGCTATAAAAATATTCTTTAAAAATATTTTGTTTATTTTATTGATTTTTAGAGAGAGAGAGAGAAACACTGATTTTTTTGTTCCACTTATTTATGCATTCATTGGTTGCTTCTTGTACACACCCTGACTGGGGATCGAACCCACAACCTTAGTGTATCAGGGTGACAATCTAACCTACAGAGCTAACCAGCCAGGGCCTAAAAATATAACATCACCTCTGGTGGTAACATTTTAACTGCTGTTATCTCTCTCCTGCTTTCTAAAGCTGTGAAAGTTCTAAAAATGAACTGAAAGACCTTTTGATGGCCTTTTTTTCACATTCTATCATATGTTCTTTACTAGAGTGTTTTTTCTCTCTCCTACTAAACTGTAAAGTTCTTTAAACAAAGGCCTATTTCAAATATATCTTTTAATTCCTCTCTCTGCCCTCACTCTCCCCAAGGTCCTTGGCACCAGGTTTGCAGTGGTGGGTGAAAGGGTTAATAATGTTTTAACAAAATTAAACTCCATTCTGACCAGTTATTACTGCACGTAAACACCCGAGCAGTTTTCTAAAAAACCTGGGACTGACACCCAGAGGAACCATAAAAATAAGGGGTTAATGACGGCCTTGGGAAACTTGAAGGGACCATAAAAAAGAAGGAAATTAATGATGGCCCTGACCTCTGCTGGAGCAGACTCCTTACCTCTGAGACAGCTTGTATCAGCACCCCAGCACCAATTACTTGGTGCCAAGAGAATGTGGGGGTGTTTTTAATGTAGTTTTTTTTTAGTTTCTGTAGTTTGGGCCTATAAAAACCAGAGACCAAAGCAATTTCGAGGCTAAGCTCAACATTGCGACTCAGTCCGCCTGCACCCAGGCGCATGCAATAAAGCCATTTGGCTCTACACTGGCCTTGCGTTGTGGATGTGATCTCCCACCAGCTCAGACCTTTTAGCAGGAATGTCATAAATACTGTTGAATGCAAGTCTTAACACAACCAACCACTCCCTAAGTAATATGTCAATACTTGCCTAAGAATTATCAGGGCACTGTCGTCCCAACCTACACACCTACTGAATCTGAATTTGGCAGCAGGGTAGGGATACATCTGGGAATTTCTACTTCTAATAGCTATTCCATTCTTTTATCAAATAAGTTTGGGCAACATGGTCCT
This sequence comes from Molossus molossus, assembly GCF_014108415.1. Lineage (NCBI taxonomy): Eukaryota > Metazoa > Chordata > Mammalia > Chiroptera > Molossidae > Molossus > Molossus molossus. Next base: position 19,736,818 of record NW_023425358.1, on the reverse strand, counting down.
AAATGTTCACCCAAAATGTTGCTTTCTCTTTGTTCTATCACCCGTCACACATCACCATTACTGAAAAATTTCCCTGCAATATGAGGCTTTCATCTATATGTCTTACAGATGGGGCTTTACTGAAAACTCAAGAAAATGTTATCTTTTTTCATTTTTTTGTATCAATATAATTTCTTTCTGTCTTGAGATGTAAGAACTTTGAAAATTAAGGCATCTTATTGTACCCCCATTTTTTTTTTTTTTTTATCCTCACCGGAAGACATTTTTCCATTTTTTGTTCAGGTAGAGTGGGAGGGAGAGAGAGAGAGAGAGAGAGACATCGACGTGAAAGGACACATCGATCACATCGAGTGGCTGCCATCCGCACGACCAACCAGGGCCGGGGACAAACTGCAACCGAGGTACGTGCCCTTGGCGGGAACCGAACCCAGGTCTCTCGGGACCGCAGGCAGACGCTCCAACCGCTGAGCCAAACTGGCCAGGGCTGTACCCAAATTTTTATCCCTCCAATCACTGCATCTAAATCTAGTCTTTTGTACCTACATTGGTACTAAAAGTGTGACTCCCCCCTCCCCTTTTAAAAATGTTTTTATTGATTTTTTTTTGTTTCTGTTTTTACTGACTTTTTTTTTGAGACAGAAATATTGATTAGAGAGAGAAACATGGATCAGCTGCCTCCTGCACGACCCCTACTAGGGATCTAGCCCAAAACTCGGGCATGTGCCCCGACCGGAATCAAACCAGGACCTCTCAATCCATGGGGGGACGCTAATCCACTGAGCCACCCAGGCTGGGCATGACTCCCCCCCTTTTTAATGATAAGTAAGTAAATCTTCCTCATTATCATTTAAAAAATATCTTAGGAGTGTCATTTTTAAATCTTTACAACTCATGACACAGTTTAAAATAATTTATGGCTGACTCAAACGACATACCTAGTAATAACATTGAAATCACCTGTCCAAATCCTAACAGTTACCACTGCATTGCAGAGCCCCCTCCTGAGAGACATACACTATCTTTGAACGGCTAATAATGGGAGAATTAAGCTTTCATGTCAAGGCCAATCATAGCTTTTGTTCCCTCAGTCCAAATTCAGAGTCCTTTACTTCCCCAAATTACAATGATAGGTCACCTCAGGTCACAGAACAAGCTTTGGTCAACGCCTATAAAATGAACCTGGAAACACAAAAGTACCGCGCGCCTCAAATCTTCCTGCAGACACCAAGCAGCTGACTCTGAGTCACAGCTACCAACATTTTAATCCATTTTCTGAGAGTCCAACTGCTCGCAAGCTGTTTGGTATAATAATAATGATGATGATAACAAATGCTCACATGGTGGGCAGCCTAAGAGAAAAGTTCTTACATGAGAGAGAGATACCTGGGTTGGGGTCCTGGCTCTGCTACTAAACTGACTGACTGGGTGAAAATGAGCAAGTCCCTCCTCCCTCTCACTTCAACTCCAACTCCAAAAAGAGCTGACCCCTCAGGGTTTTTTCCAGTTCTAAGAACCGAAGTGTTGGGAGTCACCAGGGTAACCAAGACCCCAATTCCACACTACTACTTTGAGATGACAGGATCCAATACCCTCGCTTCAAAGAACAAGACTCCGAAGTGAAAGCCGCCCGACTCCCGTCCAGTGCTCTGCCCACATCACCCCATCCCATCCGGGAACTCGAATCCCTGCGCGAGGCGTCCAGTCCCGCCTCGGCTCTAGAGAGGGCGTGCAGGGTAAACCCTCTTTTTCTTGTCCCTTGGGCACTTCTACCTAGTTGGAAAGGGCAAAGTCAGAGCGCTTAGCCCAGACCCTGACTAAACCCGGACCGCCCCACACGGCAGCAGTCGTACCTGCTCCCGAGCTCGAAGTGAAGGTGGGTGGCCCCTCTCCATGAAAGCACTCGTGAGGGCGAGCCGGCCATAAAGAAAGGACTCCTCTTTCCCCACCCTGGTGTGGCCCTGGCTGTCCCCCTACCTGAGACGGCTTCCTTGAGCACTGTACCCGCTCCGCCACGGCGCGACCTCACGCTGTAACCTCAAGCAACGCTGCCCCACGGAAGCCGCCATCTTGTCTCCTCCTTCTCAGTGAGGCACGCCCCCTTTCACACGAGGGGCGCACGCATGGGCGTCACGAGCCTCGAGCTACGGGGCCAATGAGAAACGCGGGGAAGTGTGGGCGGAGTCGACGAACTCCTCCTCCCAGAGGCTCCCGCCCCAGCAGCCAGGGCCTCCGGCAGTTCCGCAGGCAAGTGTGGGTGGTATTCTCTTCTGCCGTGCTGGAGTTGGGCCAGCGTGAAGCGTTGCCAGTGGGGAGAGAGATGTTCATATCTCCAAGTATAATATATTCTTGTGTATTTTTTAGTTCTGACGATTTTTATTTAATATATTTTAATGTGCCCTGGCCCATTTGGCTCAGCGGTTGTAGTATGGGCCGTGGACCAGAGAGACCCGGGTTCTGTAGAGACCCGGGTTCAGTTCCGCTAAGGGCACGTACCTCGGTTACACTTTTTCCCCGCCGGGTTGGGGTTGTGTGGATGGCAGCCAGTGGATGTGTCTCTCTCACATTGATGTTTCTCTCTTCCTCCCTCTTTCCCTCCCGCTCTATCTGAAGATAAATGCAAATATATATGTATGTACATATATGTATATGTATGTATACACACATATATACATGAATGTTTATGCGACTTCTAGATTGTTATATTTTCCTACTGGATGTGCCCTTTTTATCATGATGAACGTCCAACAGCTACTGGACATTATTTCTTCTGAAATTTCCCTACTGCCACTAGAGGGCAGAATTAGCCTAGCATTTAAGAACCAGCGTGCATTTCCAGTGATACAACTTTAAATTTCCAAAGCAGTTTTGCAAACTGAATGGTGGTGGGGGAGCTGCATTATGCTTTTTGTGGGCCCGAGGTACGTTTCCTTTAGTGGACCCTTTTGTCCATTAAAAAAATATTAAAAATTTGCCCTGGCCGGTTTGGCTCAGCGGTTAGAGCGTCGGCCTGCGGTCCGGAGAGACCTGGGTTCGGTTCCCGCTAAGGGCAGTACTTCGGTTGCAGTTTGTCCCCGGCCTGGTTGGTCGTGCGGTGGCAGCCACTCGATGTGTCCCTTTCACATCAGTGTTTCTCTCTCTCTATCTCTTCCTCTCTCTCCCTCCCACTCTATCTGTACAAAAAATGGAAAAATGTCCTCGGGTGAGGATAAAAAAAAAAATTAAAAATTATATTTTACAATAGTGTTGATGTAAAGACAATAAATTCCAGGCCTAGTTCATTATTATATTCTTTTTTTTTTTTCTTTATTGATTTTAGAGAGATAAAGGGAGCGGAAGAGAGAGAGAGAGAGAGAAACACTGATGAGAGAGAACATTGATTGGATGCCTCCTGCATGTTCTCTGGGGATTTGGCCCACAATCTGGGCCTGTGCCCTGACCAGGAATTGAACCAGTGACTTCTTGGTGCATGGGTTGACGCTCAACCACTGAGCCACACCAGCCAGGCTCCTGTCTCATTTTAAGTTAATGACCCCATTTAGCCCGCCAGTGTGGCTCAGGGGTTGAGTGGTTGACCCATGCACCAAGGGGTTGCCAGTTTGATTCCCGGATCAGGACACATGCCCAGGTGGTGGGCCCAATCCCCAGTGGGGGGCATGCAGGAGGCGGCTAATTGATGTTTTTTTCTCTCTCCCCCTCTCACTTCCTCTAAAATCAATAAAGAAAAAAAATTTAAAAACACAGAAAATAAGTATTAGAGAGGATGTGGAATCCTCATACAGTGTTGGTGGGAATATAAAATGGCCCAGCCACTGTGAAAACTAGTTTGGCATTTCCTTAAAAAGTTAAACATAGAATTACCTTATGATCCAAAAATTCCACTCCTAGGCACATACCCAAAGTCACTGAAAGCAGATACTTGTACTCTAGTCTTTACTGAAGCACTAGTCACAATAGCTAAAAAGTGGAAACAACCCAGTATCTATCAGCAGATACATGAATACACAAAATGTGGTCTATACATACAATATATTATTCCTCCTTAAAAAGGAGAAGGAGCCCTGGCCAGTTTGGCTCAGCGGTTAGAGCGTCGGCCTGCGGTCCGGAGAGACCCGGGTTCAGTTCCCGCTAAGGGCACGTACTTCGGTTGCAGTTTGTCCCCGGCCCTGGTTGGTCGTGCGGGTGGCAGCCACTCTGTGTGTCCCTTCACATCGATGTTTCTCTCTCTCTCTCTCCCTCCCACTCTATCTGTACAAAAAATGGAAAAACATCCTCGGGTGAGGATAAAAAAAAAAAAAAAAAAAAAAGGAGAAGGAAATTCTGGCATGTGCTACAATGTGGATAAATCTTGAAGACATTATGCTAAGTGAAATAAGCCAGACACAAAGGACACATATTGTATGATTCTATTTACATGAAGTAACTAGAATAAGCAAATTAATTGAGACAGAAAGTAGAATGGTGGTTACCAGAGCTGAGATGGAAGGAGGGTAGGATAAAGTTTTACTTAATGATTTGAATAAGCCAAATATAGCTATCTAACTCCATGAACAAATTCCTGTTGTTGACATTACACTCGACACTAAAACAGTGACTTTCCAGTTTGTTACAGGTTTACCAGCTTCCTGTAGTTTTCATTCCTAGCACTCATCACAGTTTGTCATTTTCTCTGTATGTATTACAATGAAAAAATTACCGCCAATCAGTGTGGCTCAGTGGTTGAGCATTGACCCATGCACCAAGAGGTCGCTGGTTCGATTCCTGTTCAGGGCACATGCCTAGGTTGTGGGCCAAATCCCCAGTGGGGGGCATACAGGAGATGTTCTCTCTCATTGATGTTTCCATCTCTCTCTACCTCTCTTTCCTTTCTCCCTAAAATCAATAAAAAAGAAAAAGAAAAAATTATCACTTACTGCTGTCTCTCCCCCTACCCCCCAAGGTCAGAACCCACTGCTCTGTTTGCTCACTGTTAAATCCCTAGAGCATACTAGAATGGGACACAGGACATGGGAGGTGCTAGACAAATGCTTGTAGAATGAATGAACCAAAGTAATCTGGACGTCATTGAGATGTGCAGAATTCGGTCATCTTAAACTGGAGCCTAAAGCTGAAAAAGATGAAGCAACTGCGCCCTTAGGAAGCACCATGCTTTGGGGGTATTAATCAATTTAACATGAGGAAATTGTCCCATTTCTTGCTGCTGTCTTCCTAACAGTCTTTCCTTAAAGTTCCCACACCTACTCTCACTTGAGGTGGCCCTTGAGTCCAAGGAAAGGAGTGGAGAAGCTGATGACTTTTATTTATTCAAGAACAGCTTTTTCAGGGACCTGGGACTGTTGGATAGAGAGGGCTTTGCTGGGTCCCACTTCCCTTGCAGCATGCACCCACGGGGCAGCCCACCCTGTCTAACCCTTATTGATCCCCATAGAACAGCTCTTCAGAGCAGATCCATACAAGGTAAAGTCCTGGCCCCAGCCAATTTTATATTTATCTCCCTTCTCTTTCTTCTGTGTCCTTCCAAGACACCCATTCCAGCCACACTTAATCCTGAGCACACCATGTCACCTTCGCTGGTCCCATATGGTAGAGAGTACAGGCTTGGGAACTAAACGGAGCTCAGTTCGAATATCAAGACCTTGATTTGATTCCAGCTCTGCCACAAAGTAACTGTTCACTTGGAACAGCTAACTCAACCTCTGCTCAGTTTCCTTATCTTTATTTATTATAATTTTTTTCTTTATTAATTTTATTTATTTATTTTATGAATTTTTTTATTTACTTTTTGTTACAGATATGTTACCTTTTTACCCCATTGGCACCCCCACCCCACCCCACCTCCGCCCCGTCCCCGGCTTAGTTGTCCATGTCCATTGGTCATGCATACATACATATAAGTTCTGTGGTTTATTTTTTCCCACTCCCCCACCCCCCCCACCCCCTTACCCCCTCTTCTGAGGGATGTCAGTCTGTGCCCTACTTCCATGTTTCTGGGTCTACTGTATTCCTCAGACTGTTATGTTCATTATATTCCGTATATAAGTGAGATCATGTGGTATTTGTCTTTTTCTGCTTGGCTTCTTTCACTTAGAATAATACTTTCCAGGTCCCTCCATGTCGTCTCAAAGGATAAGAGATCTTTCTTTCTTACCGCTGCATAGTACTCCATTGTGTATATGTACCACTGCTTTTTTATCCATTCGTCTACTGGTGGACACTTGGGCTGTTTCCAGATCTTAGCTATTGTAAATAGTGCTGCTATGAACATGGGGGTACATATATTCTTCCTGATTGGTGTTTCAGGCTTCTTAGGGTATATTCCCAGCAGTGGGATCACTGGGTCAAATGGAAGTTCAATTTTTAATTTTTGTTTTCCATAGTGGCTGCACCAGTCTGCATTCCTACCAGCAGTGTATTAGAGTCCCCTTTTCTCCACTCCCTCGCCAACACTTGTTTGATGAGTTGTTGATGGCGGCCATTCTGACAGGTGATACCTCATTGTTGTTTTAATTCTTTATTAATTTTAGATAGAGAGGAAGGGAGAGGGAGAGAGAAATAGAAACATCGATGAGAGAAAACATCACTTGGCTGCCTCCTGCATGCTCCGCCCTCCTGGGGATTTGGCCCACAACCTGGGCATGTGCCCTTACCGGGAATCCAACTGGTGACCTCTTGGTGCATGGGTCAACATTCAACCACTGAGCCACACCAGCTGGGTAGTTTCATTATTTTTAAAATGGGAACAAGGCAACCAGCTCAGTTATCTGTGTGAAGCACAAAGAAAGTGCTTGGTAAGTGGGTACTGCCATCTTTGTAGCCATCATTGTTATCAGTACAGGGCTGTTGTCTTTTCTATTTTTATTTTTTAAATCCTCACCCGAGGACATTTTTGCACTTATCTTCAGATATGGAGTGGGAGGGAGAGAGGGTGGAAGAGAGAGAAAGAAACATCTCAATGTGAGAGAGACACATCGAGTGGTTGCCAGCCACAGGACCCCAACGGGGGCGGGGACAAACTGCAACTGAGGTACGTGCCCTTAGCGGGAACCGAACCCGGGTCTCTCTGGTCTGCAGGCCAACACTCTAACCACTGAGCAAAACTGGCCAGGGCCAAAGCTGTTGTCTCTTCACCTTGCCCATACCTTTCCTCCCTTCCCAGAGCTGCACCTGACACTCTGGTCAGAAGTACTTGCTTCTTCATTCACCTGTATACGTACTTACTTATTCATTTATTCAGTGAGTATGTGTTTATGGGAGCATGTCCTAGGTATGGGAGTGGGCATTGTGCCTCCTTTATGAAGCCTGTCTAGTGTGATGAGGCATCAGGGAGAGGCATTTCTTCATCTCTGTTCTTGAAGTTCAACCCCACCCCCCAACAACAAAATTAATGTTTTATTCTATGATTATTGTTGCATAAGGAAATTATTATTGAAGAATATTTGTAAGGCACTGTGTTGTTTTTTAAAAGCTAATTATTAGCTACTGTCTGGAGACAGTGGTTTTCAAAAATCACATGCTACCCTGCCCTGTGTGGCTCGGTTGGTTGAACGTCATTCCGCATGCACAGAGGGTCACGGGGAAAGAATCACACATTAAATGTCACATGATTAACTTTACATATGGTTAACATTGTATTAGAAAGTGCTCTCAGAAGTACTGCAGCTTCCTTAATTTGGGTTGATGGCAGTCATTGGTACAGAGGCTTCCGGAGGAGGTGATGTTTGCAATGAGACTTGCAGTAAACAAATTAATGCCCCCCTGCCAAGATGTTCACATCCTAATCCTCAGAACCTATAAATATATTGTTACATGAGAAAGGATATTAAGGTTGCAAGAGGAATTAAGATTATCCTGGTGGGCCCTATATAATCACGGCTCATTAAATGTGGAAGAGGGAGGCAGGAGGGTTGGGGGTGAAGCATGACATTCAACCAGCCATTGCTGGCCTTTATGATGGAAGGGAACCAAGCACCAAGGAATGCACATTCTCTAGAACCTGGAAAAGGCACCAGGGCAAACAAACAAAAAAACAACAGCAACAGCAACAACACACCTCAGATTCTCTCCTAGAGCCTCCAGAAGGAATGCAGTTCTGCTGGCATCTTGACTTTAGCCCAGTGAGACCCATTTTGGACTGTTTGCCCCCCAGAAATGTAAGATAATAAATTTGTAATGTTTTGCCCTGGCTGGTTTGGCTCAGCGGTTAGAGCGTCGGCCTGTGGTCCTGAGAGACCCGGGTTCGGTTCCCGCTAAGGGCGCGTACCTCAGTTGCAGTTTGTCCCCGGCCTTGGTCGGTTGTGCGGGTGGCAGCCACTCAATGTGTTCCTTTCACATTGATGTTTCTCTCTCTCTCTCTGTTCCTCTCTCTCCCTCCCACTCTACCTGAACAAAAAATGGAAAAATGTCCTCGGGTGAGGATAAAAAAAATAAAATAAATTTGTAATGTTTTAGGTCACCAAGTCTGTGGTGATTTGTTATAGCAACAAAAGGAGAGACCTTTTAAAAAGTAAATGTGATCCACCATATTTATGCTCTCCCAGTAGTCTCCTAGCCAGCTAGGCTCTTATTCCAAATAGTTAGCTAATATTTAAAACATGTTTTGACCTGAATTTATAACTGCTTTTGGATTTCCCAGCCATGTGAGAAAGTAAATCACGCTATTTAAAAATCACACCTAAAATACTTCCTTAGCAACCCTACCCAACTTAATTGGGTATGACTTGCATCTGAATGAGTCCTGGCTGTTTTCAAATATCAAATTCCCTCACAAAAGATGATCTACCACCACTGAGTAAGTTGAAAAGCTCCACTGCAGGCTCAGAAGTCCACCCAAAGGTGGAGTTCTACGCGTCCTGAGCACAGGCAGTCCTTAGGATGTGGTGACCACTTTGGAAGGAATATACTTATTTTGATTATAACTTTGCAGTGTCTATTTTTAAAAAACCAACCACATGACATTACAGGTAAAATTTTAACTTATTAATGCCAAACCACAAGAATAACAGCCTTGAGAATTATTTGAAAGGTTTCAAAAAATTTTTATTTTCATAAATTAACACACATAACGGTGGGAATTTGAGAGGCACAAACTACCAAACAGAAAAGGAACTGCAGGGGCATCATGTATGCCAATGTTACCCCCAAAAATGTACAAAATTCCACTGAACTATTGACCGTGATAATATATAAACACTTCAGGCAGCTATTTACTGGCCCAGACCAGCCCAAGAAGATGCTGAGGCCTCTTACCAAGAATTCAAATCCAAATTCAGCACCAGAGAGGGACTCGTGAAGACACACAACGAACAAGCATCAAATCTGAGAGTATGCTGTGCTAGATGGTGGACTATATAGGGACCCTCACTTTACAATCAAAATAGCCTTTGCTGCTCAATATTAAATTTAATTCTAGTAAAATTGAGCCTTCCTCCCTAGCCAGCTTTTTACAGAAGTTCACTTGTGGTTAAGGAGCCCTTTCCTTGCATGAATTCAGGAAAGGCTACTCCACATATCTGGCCAATTATTTTAGACTTTGGATACAGCCAACCACAATGTGGTGATTAAAAGGTCCTTTCCATGATATCCAGGGGAAAGCATACAGAAACAAAACAAGGGAATTAAAAAAAAAGCACCAACTGCATACACCCTCCCACCCCCAGGAAATGGGAGAAAGGATCACGGCCTAAATGTCAGTCTCTTGCAGATGTTGATGCACACGGTGTTGATTATGAGATGGAATCCCACCTGAAGACGAACGCTGGCTCTGCGTTCCACGAGGCTGCACCAAAGCCTGGGATCTGCTGTCCAAGTCCCACACACTCTGTGCAGCTCTTGGCCTGGCAGGCAGGGAAGGAGCCGTGGGGGTTGGGGCGATCATGCCCAGAGGATAGGATCTGGAATTTACCTCAGATTGGTTCTGGCACCCATTCAAAAGACTTTCAGGCAAAATTGTGACAAAGTGTCATGATTTTCACAGCTCTTGGAGGAGCGCAGAGTTTTGGAATTCACAGCATGAGTTTCTGAGCTTTTCAGGCTCCAATAAGGCAAACGCTACATGTTTTTCCACTGTACCTCCCTCAGCTGTAGCTCTCAGAGTAAGGTCAGTAAGAAAAAGTGGACATAATCTGGTTTAAAAGGTGATGAGGTATGAAGAAATGAAGTTGGAAACAAGGGCAAAGGAAAAGAGGAGGGGAAGGTGGTTGGGAAAACAAATACAGCTATAAACTAAACGTTGAGAAAACCCACAGTTAAGTTTCAGTGAAAAATCGATGGGCGGAACCCCAATTGGACCTGAGATTTCTCTTCTCTTTCCCACATTAATAACACTAAACCAGAGTTGAGTAAGTTATAGTCCACTATAACTCCCTACCACTTCGGTGGGAAGTCCCCAAACTCAGAAATTGTACCCACTCCCACCCCAGAACCAGACCTCCTGTAGCTCTGGGCAGGTGGTGTGCCAGCAGCTGACCAACATCTCCCATCATCGGCAGGTAACACAGGCTCTAAGGACCCCAAGCAGCGCTACAGCTGGTTAGGCCAATGGCAAAAATAAATGTTAAGACAGGTGCGGCTGAGCATGGCTAGAACCTGTCTAGCGACTTCAGGTAAGCAATTTCAAGTCTGCAATGGGGACCTGTTCTTAACTTTGAAACAGGGAAAGGCCCTAGCCAGAGGGCATGCCAAGAATTTCAAGGATAGACAGGGTTGGCCTCAAAGCAGCTTTTCTCCCACATTCCCAGGACAAGGAAGGAACCCAGGTCTCCATTTCCTCCAATTCTCCCTTCCCAGATGCCAATGTTCCAAATCACTGCTCCTGGCTGTTAAAATGCCTTGCCTGTAATGGGCAAACGTTAAGCTGTATCTCTGTAATGTTGAAAATGCCACATTGCTGACTCGTCTACACTGGCAATGGAGCTGGCTAACAGGGCTCTGTTGACTCCCTGGGAGTTTGTAAGCTGGCCAGTAGTAGTTCCCTAAAAACATTTACACAAGGGCACAATGTATTACTCACCCCGCTCCCTAAAGCAAAAAGACAGAGAGAAGCATTTAGTGTCTACAGACCTTGTCCCAGGAAGGGAGAGGTATTGAGGTGAAACACAGGTCGTGTCTATACAGCCTAAGCAAAGTGGATGTAGAATGGCAGAATCTGGTTCACATCACTCAGAGCCAGTGTGGAAGGTTGGCTCTCTTCTAATGTTATTTGCCATGGCCTTAGAAGTCTCCATGGATTACCAGATGTGTATTTAACTTACTAAATGCTACGTCTGAGGCAGTGGGCCTAGAAGACTGACGTGGCACTTTTTTTTCCTGCTCACGTTGGTTTTTCTGCTCCAGTGTGGCATAGACTGTCAACCTGCAAAGGAAAGGCACATAGAGACCCACCCCCACCCACCCCATCTGCCCACCCACCAACAAATGGGGAAACAAAAGAAACCTAGGAGACACATTCCAGGGCGGCACCACTCATTCTCCTCTGACAGACTAACTTGAAAGTGTCTCTGGAGCTTGGACAGTTCCCACTGGCAGCTGCTCCCCAGCAGTGGTCCTAGGAGGATGGGAAGAGGTGACCGACCAGTGTCCTGAGGCTGGGTCTAGTATCCCACTCACCAGCCAAGGAATGTTAATTCTCTGAACTCTTTTTTTGAAAGAGAGAGAGAGAAATAAAGGATAAAATACAAGAGAAGGAAGGCAGGGGAAGCAGGGTGAGGGCATATAGGGATTAGTGGGAAAGGAATGAGACCTCTGGGCCTGCTAACCCACACAGCATCCTTCTGCCCACAGACTCTTGGGGGCTCAAAAGCAGCAGCTCAGCAAACTCTGGCATTCTTCATATCCAGTAGGTTTGACACAGAAGCCCAGAGTACAATGAAGTGTCCTCTGAGAGGGCTGGCCGTGGAATTTCACGCTCCCACCACGAGAACGCATTACTGAGTCTGAACAGTGGCGTGTCACCTCTCCCTGCTCTGAGCTGGTTGCTCAGACAGCTGCAAACACTCTGGGTCGGCCTGTACCACTGCCCAGGCTGTTATACCCAACTTTGTTTCATACCAACACTTCCAATAAAACCCATCAAAAGACCACACCCAATCCTCACACTTTTACACCGACTGGGAGAGAAACCTGCTCTTATGTCCATCATTAAAATTAATACATCTACTTAGTGGGCAAGAATGAGAACCCAGATGAAAAAAGTGCTCCCTCTAATGACTTACACTAGAAGGCGGAGACGGGGAAGGGACTGCTTGAAACACGTGAATGAAAAAATGTCTCTCCACTGTCCCAAACCATGCACTGATAAACTGGGTCAAATGTCTACCATCTATTCTGAAGACATGTAATGTCTTTCTCCTTGATGTCTTAAAAAAATTGTTCTAAAATCACATTTAAAGGCTCCAAACATGCAGCAATTAAAAAAAAAAAAAAAGAAAAAGAAAACAAATGAAAATAACACCACAACATTAAAAAGTGCAACTTACTTCAAATGGGGCCTGGATGGGCTCCTCTGGCACTAGTGACCCACAGTCACAGAAGGGAGAAAAAAATGATGGGAACACACACACACACACACACACACACACACACACACCAGGATCTGGGCAGGTGGACTCAAAGGATTAGAAAACACCACAGGCTCATCTTTCCTCAACTACTGAGATGAGCCAGAGATACCACAAAGGATGGGATGCCAGGTCCCCCTCCCTACGCAACATCTCTAAATAATCTTGGTCTAGCACCACCGTAAACAACGTGGAACTTTCACATGGACGTGCAAATGCTTTGAGTCCTTGGAATCCTAGTGTTACTGAAGGTATGCTGCGTCTTCCTCCTATGGATGGCAGAGTGTGGCAGGAGGCCAGATGTCATTCAGGACCACTTCCAGGAGAAAGGGAGCATTCCTGAGGTTCTATACTCAGCAGTAAAAGTAGAGGACCCTCCCCTTCACCAGTTTCTAAAAAGGCTGCACCTTGGAACAAGTAAAAATCCATGGACTGCATTTTGAGTGGTTTGGGCATTGGGCAAAATTAGGCAACCTCTTCCAAGGAGGTCTGGAACATCAAATTTTGAGACTCTCAAACCAAACTGCTTCTCAACAATCAGATGATGGCTCCTGTTCCTCTTCCTTGGCAAAAAAGGTCTCCAGTTCCATTAGTTTCTGTATCAAAAGGGCATCCAGCTCTCGGCTCTGCAGTGCCGCCTTCTGTGCTCTGGTGAAGCTGCCGGCCACCTTGACCTTTCCACGAGCTCTCCTCTTTCGTGGAACTGTAAAATCCTGAAATTCTAGGACTCGCTTCCTCTTCTGTTGGCTGATTGAGATTAGCGTACCATTTCGCTCCTTAGGTTCCTCAAAGATGGTCTCTAAACACCTAAAGGTGGAACACAAAACAGAATCACCAACGCACCTACTCACATGGCAACCCGTCTAGTCAATGGGCTGAACACTACTTGCAGTAACCACTCCTTACTCAGTTGTTTCCTCTGGACGGCATCTATTTTTTTTTTTTAACGTGTATTTTTTTCCAGCTTTAATGAGGTATATTTGACAGGTAAAATTGTAATATATTTAAAGCATATAATGTGATTTGATATAATTGAACATTGTGAAAAGATTCCCTCACTGGAGTTAATTGACACACCCATCACCTCAGTTATTTACTTTCTTTGTGTGTGTGTGTGTGTGTGTGTGTGTGTGAACACACGTTTTACTCTCATCAAATTTCAGTTATACAAAACCATATCATCAACTACTGTGACCACGTGATATATTGTATCATCAGACCCCAATCATAACTGGAAGTTTATACCCTTTTATATCTTTTCCCACTTCTCCCACTCTCCAGCCCCTGGCAACCACCACCATTGTACTCTGTTTCCTTTTTTTTTTTTTTTGGATTTCACATATAAGTGGTTATCATGCAAAATTTGTTTTTCTCTGCCTGGCTTAATTCATTTACCATAATGCTCTCCAGGTTCATCCCTGTTGTTACAAATGGCAGGATTTCCTTCTTTTAAAAAAAAATTTTTTCTTTAAACATTTTTTTAAATTGATTTTTTACATAGAGGAAGGGAGAAAGAGAAACATCGATGTGAGAGAGATATATCAATTGGCTGCCTCCTGCATGCTCCCTCCTGGGGATTGAGCCCACAACCCAGGCATGTGCCCTGACCAGGAATCTAACCAGGACTGCTAAATCCACTGATCCACACCAACTGGGCAAGATTTCCTTCTTTATTTAAGGTTGAAGAATATTTCATTGTATATATAGACCACATTTTATTTTTTAATTGATTTTAGAGAGAGATGAACAGAGAGAGAAAGTTAGAAACATCAATGAGAGAGGACATCGACTGGCTGCTTCCTGCATGCCTCCCACTGGGGATCTGGCTCACATGTGCCCTGACCGGGAATTGAATGGGCGACCTCTTGGTCATGGGTCCACGCGTAACCACTGAGAAACACCAGCTGGGCCTCTGTATCTCTTTTGTTTGTCAGTTTATTTTGTTCATTGGATTCCACATATAAGTAAGATCATGTGATAGTTATCTTTCTCTGACTGGTTTATTTCACATAGCATAATAATCTCCAGGCCCATCCATGCTGTCCCAAGGGTAAGAGATCCTTCTTTTAGACAGCCACATAGTATTTCACTGTGTAAATGTACCACACATCTTAGTTAGCTATTGTAATTAACACAGCTATGAACATAGGGGTACATATATTTTTTCTGACTGGTGTTTCAAGATTCATAGGATATATTCCCAGAAGTGGGATCACTGAATCAAATGTGAGTTCCATTTTTAATTTTTTGAGGAAACTCCATACTGCTTTCCACAGTAGTTACAATAGTCTGCATTCCCACCAGCAGTGTACTAGGGTTCCCTTTCTCCACATCCTTGCCAGGACTTCTCTGTTAATTTATTGATGCTAGCCATTCTGACAGGTATGAGGTGATATCTCATTGTTTTAATTTGCATTTCTGATGATTAATGACATTGAGCATTTTTTCATATGTCTATTGGTCATCTGTATGTCCTCTTTGGAGAAGTGTCTATTCAGGTCCTCTGTCCATTTTTTTTTTTTTTAAATCCTCACCCAAGGACATTTTTGCATTTATCTTCAGATAGAGTGGGAGGAAGAGAGGGAGAAAGACAGAGAGAGAAACATCAATGTGAGAGAGATACATCGACTGGCTGCCACCCACACGACCCCAACCGGGACTGGGGACAAACTGCAACCGAGGTACGTGCCCTTAGAGGAAACCAAACCTGGGACTCTCTGGTCCGTGGGCCAATGCTCTAAATGCTGAGCCAAACAAGCTAGGGCATTTTGCCCATTTTTAAATTGGATTATTTGTCTTCCTGATGTTGAGTTGTGAATTCTCAATAAATTTTTAAAACTAACTTCTCATCAGATGCATCACTGGCAAATACATTCTCCCATACAGGGGGTTCCCTTTTCATTTTGTTGGTTTCTTACGCTTTGCAGAAACTTTTTAGTTTGATGTAGTTCCATTTGTTTATTTTTTCCTGTTTCTCTTGCACTAGATGTATTGGTGAAAATACTGCTATATGAGATGCTGAGATTTTACTGCCTGTTTTCTTCTAGGATTTCTGTGGTTTTGCAACTTACATTTAAGTCTTTTATCCATTTTGAGATTCTTATGTTGTAAGTTGTGGTCTAGTTTCATCTTTTTGGATATATCTGTCCAATTTTCCCAACACCATTTATTGAAGAGACTGTCTTAACTCCATAGTATGCTTTTGCCTCCTTTATCAAATATTAATTGACCATTATGGCATGGGTAGATTTCCGGGTTCTCTGTTCTGTTCTAGTGGTCTAGGTGTCTATTCTTGTGCTAGCACCAGGCTGTTTTGATTACAATGACTTAGTATAGTTTGGTATCTGGTATTGTGAGACCTCTAACTTTGTTCTTCTTAAGATTGCTGAGGGTGCTCAGGGTTTTTTTGGGTTCCACATAAATTTTTGGAATATTTGTTCTAGATCTGTGAAATATGTTGTTGATATTTTTTAAAAATATATATTTTTTCTTTATTGACTTTAGAGAGAGAGGAAAGGAGAGGGAGAGATATAAATATCGATGAGAGAGAACATCAATTGGCCGCCTCCTGTATGCTCCCCACTGGGGATCGAGCCCATAACCTGGGCACATGCCCTGACCGAGAATCAAACAGGCGACCTCTTAGTGCATGGGTTGATGCTCAACCACTAAGCCACACTGGTCGGGCTATGCTGATGATATTTCAATAGGGACTGCATTGAATCTGTAGATTGCTTTGGGTAGTATGGACATTTTAATAATGTTAATTATTCTAATCTGTGAACATGATATGTGCTACCACTTGTTTGCATTTTCCTGTTTCTTTTCCCAATGTCCTATAGTTTTCTGAGTACAGATCTTATACCTTCTTGGTTAAGTGTATTCCTAGGTATCTTATTGTTTTTGTTGCAATGATAAATGGGATTGCTTTATTTTTTAAAATATGTTTTTATTGCCCAGCCCGTGTGGCTCAGTGATTAAGCATTGACCCATGCACCAAGAGGTCACCTGTTCGATTTCCGGTCAGGGCACATGCCCAGATTGTGGGCTCAATTCCCCAGTGGGGGCATGCTGAAGGCAGTCAATTGATGTTCTCTCTCATTGATTCCGGTCAAGTGCATGTACCTTGGTTGCGGTTCAGTCCCCGGCCGTGGTTGTGCAGGAGGCAACCAATCGGTGGGTCTCTCTCACATCAATGTTTTTCTCTCTCTGCCCTCTCACTCTATCTGAAGATAAAAATGGAAAAATATCCTATTGTGAAGATAAAAAAAAAAAATGCCATTGATGCCCGGCTGATGTGGCTCAGTGCATTGAGCATTGTCCCATAGACTGAGAGGTCCCGGTTCGATTCTCGGCCAGGGCACATGCCCAGGTTATGATCTTGATCCCCAGTAGGGGACATGCAGGAGGCAGCCAATCAATGTCTCTCTCTCACATCGATGTTTCTATCTCCCCCCTTCCTCTCTCTAAAAATCAATAAAAAAATGTTTTTAAAAATGCCATCGATTTCTGGATGTTAATTTTGTTTCTTGCTACTTTGCGGAATTCATTTATTATATCTAGTAGTTTTCTTGTTAAGTCTTTAGGGTTTTCCATGAATAATATAATGTCATCTGCAAACATCAGTTTTACTTCATCATTTCCAATTTGGATGCCTTTTATTTTTTCCTTCTTGTCTCTTTGCTGTGGCTAGGACTTCTGGTACTATGTTGAATAAAAGTGGTGAAAGCAGACATCCCTGACTTGTTCCTGATCTTAAGGGAAACATTTTTAGTTTTTGCCCATTGAGTATAATGTTGGCTGTAGGTTTGTCATATATGGCCTTTATTATTTTGAGATATAATTCCTCTATTTCCAGTTTGCTGAGAGTCTTTATCAGAAATGAGTGCTGGATTTTTTTTTTTAATGATTTTCCTGCGTCTATTGATATGATAATGTGATTTTTATCCTTCATTTTGTTTATGCGACGTGTCACATTTGATTTGTGAATATTGTATCAGTCTTGCATCCCTGGAATAAGTCCTACTTGGTCATGGTGTACAATTTTTTAAATGTATTGCTGGATCTGATTTGCTAATACAGTGATACCTCGGTTCTCGAACATAATTCGTTCCAGGAGGACGGTCGAGAACCGAATTGTTCGAGAACCGAAGCAATGAAACCAATAGGAAAGCGTGACTCCACAAAGCGTGACTCTCTCTCTGCACTCACACTGATGACGCAAGCAAGGCGCGCTGGGCCGAATGAACGCCATTCGGCTCAACTCGGCTCATCTCGGAAGTTCGAGTTCCAAATATTTGTTCGGATTCCGAGACAAAAGTGTCTCGAATCTCCATTTGGTCGAAAACCGAGGCGTTCGAGAACCGAGGTATCACTGTATTTTGTTGAACATTTTAGCATTTATGTTTATAAAGGATATTGGCCTGGAATTTTCTTAGTAGTGTCTTTATCTGGTTTTGGAATTAGGATAATACCAGCCTCAGAAAACAAGCTTGGAAGTCTTCCATCCTCTTGAAATTTTTGGAATAGTTTGTAGATAGATGTTAGTTCTTTGAATGTTTAGTAAAACTTCCCTGTGCAGTTGTCTGGATGAGGACTTTTCTTTGCAGGGAGGTTTTTTTGTTTGTTTGTACTGCCTCAATGTCATTAGTTTTTATTGGCCTGTTTAGGTTTTCTGATTCTTCCTAATTGAGTTTTAGAAATTTTTGTTTCTAAAAATTTGTCCATTTCATTCAGGTTGTCCAATTTGTTAGCATATAGTTGTTCATAGTATTTTCTTACAACCCTTTTTATTTCTGTGTTGTCAGTTGTTACTTCGCCTATTTCATTTCTAATTTTATTTATTTGGGTCCTCTCTCTGTTTCTTGATGAGTCTGGCAAAAGGCTCATCAATCTTGTTTATCTTTTGAAAGAACCAGCTCTTAGTTTCACTGATCTTGTGTATTGTGTTTTGTTTTTAGTCTCTATGTCACTTATTTCCACTCTGATCTTTTTTATTTAAAAAATTTTTGTATGTTATTTTTTTTTTAGAGAGGGAGAGAGAAATAGAAACATCGATCTGCTGCCTCCTGCATGCCCCCTACTGGGGTCAAGCCTGCAACCCAGGCATGAGCCCTGACCAACCAAGACCTCTCAGTCCATAGGACGATGCTCAATCTACTGGCCACACTGGCCAGGCTCTTCTCTGACCTTTATAATTTTCTCCCTTCTACTTACGCTGGGCTTTTCTTGTTCTCTAATTCTTTTAGTTGTAGGGTTAAATTGTTTATTTGAGCTTTTTATTGTTTCTTGAGATAGGCCAGCATGCTATGAACTTACCTCTCACAACTTCTTTCATCTTGGGTTGTTTTGTGTTCATTTTCATTTATTTTCAGGAAGTTTTTTATTTCTTCCCTGATTTTGTTGGTAACCCATTCACTGTTTAACAATGTGCTATTTAGCCTCCATGTGTTTGAATGTTTTTAAGCTTTTTATTGTAGTTAATTTCTAGTTTCATGCCACTGTGACTGACATGTTTGATATGATTTCAATCTTCCTGAATTTGTGAAGACTTATTTTGTGTCCTAACATGTGGTCTATCTTTGTGAATATTCCATGTGCACTAGAGAAGAATGTATATTCTGCAGCTTTGGGAATGAAATGTTCTGTAAATATCAATTAAATCCATCTGTACTAGTGCATCATTGAGGGTCTCTGTTTCATTAATTTTTTGTCTGGAAGATCTATCCAGTAATGTCAGTAGGGCGTTAAAGTTCCCTATGACTCTATTGTTGCCAAGCTTTACCTTAAAGTCCACTTCAAGATTTTAATATATTTACGTGATCCTATATTGGGTGCATATGTTTACAAGGGTTATATTTTCTTGTTGGACCAGTCCCTTTAGCATTATGTAGTGACCTTCTTTGTCTTTTAATTTTTTTTTTTTCTTTATTGATTTTTTTTTAGAGAGAGGAAGGGAGAGAGAGATAGAAACATTAATTGGCCACCTCTTGCATGCCTCCCACTGGGGATCGAGCCCACAACCTGGGCATGTACCCTCACTAAAAAATGAACTGGCGACCTCTTAGTGCATGGGTTGGCACTCAACCACTGAGCCACACTGGTTGGGCGCTTCTCTGTCTCCTTATGGCCTTTGCTTTGAAGTCTATTTTGTCAGATATGAGCATTGCCACCCCAGCCTTTTTTCATTTCCATTTGTATGAAATATATATATTTTTCATCCTTTCACTTTCAGTCTTTGTTAATCTTTTTGGTCATGTGTTCTTATCTATTCACCTACCCTATGTCTTTTGACTGGAATATTTAACCTATTTACATTTAAGGTTATTGATAGGTACTTATTTATTGCATTTTCCCCTTTATACTTATGTTCCTCTCTCGATTTATTCTTCTTCTTAAATCATTCCCTTTAACATTTCTTGCAATGCTGGTTTAGTGGTTAGGTACTTCTTTAGCCTTTTTCTTGGTCTGGAAGCTCTTTATTTTACCTTCAATTTTATTTTATTTATTACAAAACTACTTTTATTGATTTTTTAGAGAGAAAGGAAGTGAGAGGGAGAGAAACATCAATGTGAAACATTGATTGGCTGCCTCCCACACACTCCCTACACCTGGGATCAAGTCCACCCCTCAGGTATGTGCCCAGACTAGGAATCAAACCAGCAATATTTCAATGTATGAAATGACACTCAACTAATTAAGACACACCAGCCAGGGCTTGCCTTCCATTTTAAATGATAGTCTTGCTGGACAGAGTAATCTCAGATTCAGGTTCTTGCTTTTCATTAATACTTCGTGTTAATCCCTTCTGGCCTGAAGTGTTTCTGATGAGAAATCAGCTGACAGTCTAATGGGAACTCACTTGTAGGAAAGTTTCTGTCTCTCTCTTGCTGCTTTTAAGATTGTCTTTAACATTTGTCATTTTAATTATGATGTGTCTTGGTGTTGATCTCTTTGTGTTCTTTTGCTGTTATTAATCCTCACCTGAAGATAATTTTCCATTGATTTTTGGATAGAGTGGAAGGGAGGGTAGGAGGAAGGGAGGGAGGGAGGGAGAGAGGGAAAGAAACATTAAAAAAAAAATTGTTATTTATTTTTGTTACAGATGTTTCCCCTTTTTCTCTCAAAGGGAGAGAAACACTGATGTGAGAGACACATAAATTGGTTGCCTCCTGCACAATCCAAACCAGGGCTTGGGATCAAACCTGCAACCCAGATAAGTGCCCTTGACTGGGAATCAAACCCACAACCCTCTGGTCCATGTGCTGATGCTCTAATCACTAAGCCAAACCGGCCAGGGCTCTCTGTGTTCATCTTGATTGGGAGTCTCTGTACTTCCTAAACTTGTGTTACTTTTCATTTACCAGGTTAGGTAAGTTTTCTGTCATTATTTCTTTAAGCAGGTTCTCTATTACTTGCTCAATTTCTTCTCCTTTTGGTACCCCTACGCTGTGGACATTGTTATGTTTCATGTTGTCCTGAAATTTCCTTAAATTATATTTCTGCTTTTAAATTCTTTTTTCTTTATGCTGCTCTACTGGGTGTTTTTTTCTACCTTGTCTTCCAAGTCACTGATTCGATCCTCAGCTTCATTCAATCTATTTTGATTCCTTCCAATGTCTTCTTCATGTCAAATATGGTATTCTTCATTTCCAACTGGTTCTTGTTCATTGTTTCTATTTCCTTTTCCATGCTATTGTAGTTCTAAGTTCTTTGTAATTTTCACTAAATTCCTTGAGTATCCTTATAACCATACTATGAACTCTATATCTGGTAAACAGCTTGCCTCCATTTCATTTAGTTCCTTTTCTAGAGATTACTCCTTTTCTTTAATTTGAGGGTTGTTTCTGTCTCCCCATTTTAGCTGTCTCTTTGTGTGTGTGTTTGTTTGTTTTTTGGTATGTGCCACTAGCGAGAACTGAACCCAGGACTCTCTGGTCTGCAGGACAATGCTCCAACCGCTGAACCAAACTGGCCAGGGCTCTTTGTGTTTGTTTCTATATATTAGGTAGAACTGCTACACCTTCCAGTCTTCATGGGATGGCCTTAGGTAGTTAAGTGTCCTGTGGGACCTAGTGGTGTAGTCTCCTTGATCTCCTGAGCTGGATACTCTAGGAACGTCCCTTGTGTGGATTATGTGGGCCTTCCTGTTGTAATTGGGTCTTTTTAAAAAAAAATACGTTTTTATTGATTTTTTTACAGAGAAAGGAGAGAGAGAGAGAAAAAAACATCTGTGTGATCAGGTCCACAACCCGGGCATGTGCCCTGACCAGGAATTGAACCAGGACCTCTCAGTCCATGGGATGATGCTCAATCCACGGAGTCATACTGGATGGGCTGTAATTGGGTGTTTGTGTGTGTGATCAACCCTCAAGCTGACTGACTGTGAGGTTCAACTCTGACCATATCATGCAAGTTGTTGTATAGGTACTGACAGAACAAAAAAAAGCAAAACAGCAAGAGAATAGCCCAGCCACAGTGGCTCAGTGGATTGAGCACTGTCCCATGGACTGAGAGGTCCCAGTTCGATTCCCAGTCAGGGCATAACCCTGGGTTGCAGGCTTTGTCCCTGGTGATGAGTATGCAGGAGGCAGTCAATTGATGTATCTCTCTCACATCGATGTTTCTTTCTCTCAAAAAAATCAATAAAAAGATATTTTGTTTGTTTGTTTGTTTATAATCCTCACCCGAGGACACTTTTGCATTTATCTTCAGGTAGAGTGGGAGGGAGAGAGGAAGAGAGAGAGAGAGAGAGAGAAAAAAAACATAGATATGAGAGAGACACACTGAGTGGTTGCCACCCACACGACAACAACCAGGGCTGGGGACAAACCGCAACCGAGGTACGTGCCCTTAGTGGGAACCAAACCTGGGACTCTCTGGTCTGTGGGCCAACACTCTAACTGCTGAGCCAAACCAGCCAGGGCCAATAAAAACATATTTAAAACAAACAAAAAACACACCAACAACATCAACAAATTAAAAAATATATATGACTAATTATATTCCAAAAGAAAAATAAGAGAAAATGTATGAAAGAAAAGAAAAAGAAGAAATTAAGAAGAAAAAAAGAAAGTAATAGATTAGGAAAAGAAAATATAAGCAAAGAAAAAAAGGAAGAAAATAGAATTAGGAAAGAAAGAAATATGAAATAATTAGGGGAAAAGAAAATGATTAAAAAAATAAAGACAACTGTAAAAATAAAATAAAATAAAAATAAAGAAAAAAGTGAAGCTTGTTGGATCCTGCTCCAATGCTATTAGAAGCCGGCCACTTGGTCTGTCAGTTCCTGGCCTTCCAGCAACCTGTCTGTAGCTATAAGCGATCCACAGTATTCTGCTTCTTCTGGGCTTAGCTGTGTCTGAAAAAACGAAGCTGCATTCCAAGGCTGGTTTTTACAAGCACAGGGCCCAGGAGGGTCAACCAACATTCCAAGCCTCCCTGGGATCATCTCTGCCTGTCAGGCTTAGACACAGAAAGCACTTAGTCTCTGAAAGAGCCTTTAGCACAGTGGTTCTCAAACTTCCTAATGCTGCGACCCTTTAATACAGTTCCTCATGTTGTGGTGACTCTGAACCATAAAATTATTTTCGTTGCTACTTCATACGTGTAATTTTGCTACTGTTATTTCTTAGGCAACCCCTATGAAAGGGTCGTTCGACTTCCAAAAGGGTCGCAACCCACAGGTTGAGAACCGCTGCTTTAGCATAATCAGGATGGGGTTACTGGATTTTCCCATGAGGGAGAGGTGCTGTTCAGACTTTGGGGAAGATGGTAGGTGTGTCTCCCTGCCCCTGAGTCAAAGTCTTAAGTCAGTCTTGGATTTCCCCCTGAACTCAGCAGGGCAGAGCAGTAGCTAGGAGGGTGGAGCCTATGAAGCCCAGAGGTGGGGTCTGTCAGAGGCTGGGGGTGGGAGGGTGGGGAAGTGTGTTTCTATCAGAAGTCCTGTGAGTTTCCCTGAAAAGTGGTGGGGGGTGGAAGATGGGTGTGGCCCCTTCCCATGGCCCCTTCCCAAAACACATCACTGACAACCCCTGAGACTGCCCAGCTTTCTAAGCCCCAGTCTATGCTATGCTGACTCCTCAGCGGGTCTTAAAATGCAGGGTGGGGTGAGGATTCCAGAGGTCTGGGAGAGCCGAATGCTGGAGGGTGAGGGGTAGTTGCTTTTTCCTATGCTGATGCCGCTTGGAGTTCCTCCCAAGAAAAATGGCTGCTGCGGTACCGGGAGGATGATCTAACATTAGGTTCCTTTCTGGTGACGCTCCCCCATGCCTCTTCCCAATGCCAGCCACCCCTAACTGTCCTTAGGTGCTTCCAGTCCTCAGTACCTTCCCTCCGCCTGCATACGGGGTGTCTGCAAACAAATGTTTTGCACACTAGCCCGTTGATAGCTTTGACTCTAGAGGCTCCATCTCTCCTTGACAGGTAATAACCCCTCCACCTCTCATAGCTAGATGCTACTGTAGGCGCTATTCCTGTCTCCTGGTGCTCCAGGCTGGGAAGCCCAGCCTGGGGACTAGGCTTCTCACCTCTCATGGGGAACCTCCTGCAGCTGAGGTATCCCTTCTTAGCCTCAGCCTGCCTCTCCTGGGAGTAGGGCTGGCCTTTTCATGACTCTGCCCTTCCTACCAGTCTTGGTGCATCTTCTGCAGTCTTTGTTTAAAAGTCTCCTCTTTGGACAATCTCCAGTTAGTATTTCAGAGTGATTGTTCCTCATTTTAGATGTAAATTCCAGTTTGGTTTTGGGAGGCATTGAGAGCAAGATCTCCCTACTCCACTGCCATCTTGAATCCCCTTCCCAGTATCTATTTTTTTTGTATAAAAAATTATATATATATATATAACATGTATATGAATATGTACTATATGTACAAAGTGAAAAAATCAAAACTGAACAAAAGTATAAAGAAAAATAAGACCAGCTGCCAATAGGCAACACACCAGCACCAGTTTTTTTGTGTATCCTTCCAAAAGTCATTCAATGTAATACATGCATAAATAAGCATACATTACCAGAAGTCAGCCCTTTCATGTAAAGGTCCAGATCATAAACATTTTATTTATTTATTTTTTTAATCCTCACCCAAGGATATTTTTCCATTTATTTTCAGATAGAGTAGGAGGGAGGGAAGAAGAGAGAAAGAGACATCGATGTGAGAGAGACACATCAATTGGTTGCCTCCCGCACAGCCCTGACCAGGGCCGGGACTGAACTGCAACTGAGGTACGTGCCCTTAACTGGAATCGAACCCATGACTCTTTGGTCCGAGGTCGATGCTCTCACTGCTGAGCCAAACCAGCCAGGGCCCAGATAGTAAGCATTTTAAAATTAATAAGCCACGCAAGTCTGTGTTACATATTTTTTTTGTTTTTCAACAAAAAACATAGAAATCATTCTTAGTTTGCAGGTCATTATAAGTCAAAAGGGAAAAAGAAAGCAGAACACTGGTTGGATCTGGCCTGTAGCTTGCTGACACATGGCATATATCCTCCATTTTGGTTTTTTTCTTTACTCAGATCATATCAAATCACATACATTGTCCTATGCACTATGCCTCTTTGGCCTATCAACAACTAAGATTACTTCAATTTAATACACAGGTATCTGATTTGTTTTTTAAAATGGCTATACAGTATATTTCCTTACAAGGATGAATCATAACTTAATCAAAACTCTATTAATAAACATTTTAGATGGTTTCCAATCATTTCCTATTAATGAACAATGCTATAATAAGCACTCCTGTACAAACATCTTAGAGCAAATGTTTGTCTTGTAGACTAAAATTCTAGAACTCTCCTGTTACATCCTAGACATAATAGGAATTGAAATGTTCAATTACTTAAACTGAATTCAGACCCAAAGGCAGCCAAGTGAAACCTTTTCTGTATTTGGGTTTGGACTCATATCTGAAGATCAGTGATTATTAGTCCTGAAGACAGGCAGCATATTCACTAAAAATTCCAGTGCAAACTAAAAGGAGACTACATTTTCTGTATCTAACTAACCCAATACACATTTCTTTTCCATCCCACCACTGACCCCAATTCAAGTGCTGGGAACTGAAAATATCAATTCTAGTAATTTCCAAGACCCAATAGTGGAAGAACTGAACATACCCTTTCTGCAGTTAAGGCAATGGAGATTTACAATGTCATTTCAGAAAACCTCCTCATCTATTATTTCCTACTCATATGTACCTACCTGTTTGCAGGGGGAGACTTATAATTCTTGTTGGTGTATATTTCTTCTAAACTGAACTCCTTTTTCTTTAACCTGAAAAGAGAACAAAATGAATTTGTCACGCTCTCTAACAAGAGATAAGATTGGCTTCCTAACTGTCCTTCCCATTTGTTTACTTTCAAACTTTCTGTAGTATGTTTTAGATGTGTTTCATGTGAACAACATGTATTAGACTTTCTTTTTTTTATCCTCACCCGAGGACATTTTTGCATTTATCTTCAGATAGAGCAGGAGGGAGAGACGGAGGAAGAGAGAGAGAAACATCGAAGTGAGAGAGCATATCGATTGGTTGCCTCCTGCACAACCCCAACTGGGGCCAGGATGAACTGCAACCGAGGTACGTGCCTTTGGCGGGAACCGAACCTGGGACTCCCCAGTCCTTGGGCCGACACTCTAAGCACTGAGCAAAACTGGCCAGGGCTGTACTGGATTTTCTTTACTGGACTGCCATTCTTTAAATTTATGAAATTTTGTTCATTTATACTTATTCAGAATGATATGATTTTATATGTATTGTCTTATTTTACAGCTTCTTTTTCTACTGTATTTAAAAAAAACAGAAAACGAGAAGTTTTTTGTTTTTTTTAATCCTCACCTGAGGATATTTTTCTATTTATGTTCAGATATAGTGGGAGGGAGAGAGAGGGTGAAAAAGGGAGGGAGAGAAAGCGAGAAACATCGACTGGTTGTCTCCCACATGACCCCAACCAGGGCCAGGGCGAATCGCAACCGAGGTACGTGCTCTTGGCCGGAATCGAACCTGTGACTCATTGGTCCATGGGCCAACACTCTATTGCTGAACCAAACCAGTCAGGGTTACAGCTTCTCTTTCTTCTCTTTAATTGATTGCCTCCTCACCCAACTCCCCGCTGTCTCTCTTATCACCCTGGCTTGAAAATTATACATTCTTCTATTCTTTCAGTGGTTGGCAAGAATTTTATGAGTATATTGAACTTAGAAACTGAAGGACATCAATATTTTTAACCTTCTCCCAAACAACACAAGGTCCCTGGAACTTCTAGGACAAATTAATACTGTCCCAATTTATGTTATTAGTGTTCTATTTTGTCTTCCTTTTTTCTTTTTAAACCCTCACCCGAAGATATTTGCCATTGATATTTTAGATAGAGTGGGAGGGAGGAAGGGAAAGAGTAACTGATGCTAGAGAGACACATTGGTTATTTGCCTCCTGCATGACCCCAACCGGGGCTGGGGATTGAACTTGCAACGGAGGTATGTGTCCTTGACTGGGAATTGAACTGGCAATGCTTTGGTTCGCAGGCCATTGCTCTAACTGTTGAGCCAAACTGGCCAGGGCTTGTCTCCTTTTTCATTTTGTAATTTATTTGTTGAAGAAACTAGGTCATTTGGCCTGTGGATTTCCCAGTCAAGACTTTTTTCCCTCACAAGAGGATATTTTTCCATTTTGTTCTGATAGAGTGGGAGGGAGAGAGAGAGAAACATCCACGTGAAAAAGATACATTGAGTAGCTGCCTCCCGTATGACCCCAACCAGGGCCGGGGACGAATTGCAACCGAGGTACTTGCCCTTGACTGGAATTGAACCCGCGACTCATCGGTCTTCGGGCCGATGCTCTAACTGCTAAGCCAAACTGGCCAGGGTAGTCAAGATTTTTAAAAAATAACATCTACATGGTATAATTTAACATGTTCCTTTGACCTAAACACATGGGAAATACTATAGGTATTTCCTATAGACTGGCAATGAGATATAGAGGCATAATCTGATTAACCAGGTAATTCCCTTTGTTGTCCTCTTGGGAGTTGAGGAAGGGGAGGAACACAGGTTTATTTCTGGTTCATAGTGAGGTTATAGCCCTTTGTTGGTGTGCATGTCAATTCAATGTATATGTGTATCTCACACTAGACTCTCATTTGAGTAAGGGCATATATTTTAATTTTTGTCATTTGTATAAACTAGGCCAATGAAAATTTTTTTTGCTCCCTGGCTGGTTTGGCTCAGCAGGTAGAGCATCGGCCTGTGAACCAAAGAGTCTTGGGTTTGATTCCAGTCAAAGGCACATACTTTGGTTGTGGTTTGGTTCCTGGCCCTGGTCAGGGTCATGCGTGAGGCAACAAATTGATACATCTCTCTCACATCGAGGTTACTCTTTCTCTATCTCTTCCTCCCACTCTGAAAACAAATGGGAAAATATCCTTGGGAGAGGATTAAAAAAAACTCTTTAAAATTTAGTTTTTATTGATTTTTTTTAATCCTTACTCAAGGATATTTTTTTCCCATTTATCTTCAGACAGAGTGGGAGGGGGAGAGCGAGTGAGAAAGAGAGAAACGTCTATGTGAGAGAGACACATCAATTTGTTGCCTGACTGGTTGCCTCCTGCACAACCCTGACCAGGGCTGGGGACCGAACCACAACGGCGGTATGAGCCCTTAACTGGAATTGAACCCATGACTCTTCGGTCCACAGGCTGATGCTCTAATCACTGAGCCAAACCAGCCAGGGCTAGATTCTTTGCTTTAAAAAAAAATTAGGTGATGAATCGTTAACTATAATTTCATGATAGATGATTGTGATTTTTTTGATAATTATATGAAAGAATTTGAAGGTATTATATATCAATTACTATATTAAAACTTGCTACACTCCCAACTACTTATTTGTATAAACAAGGTTTTTCAGAACTTTCCATCTAGGATATTTGAAATAATTTAAAAAATATTTCTTGAAAAGACATATGATATAATGATCAATAATAAAACTATAATATAAAAATACAATAAATTAAGATGAAAAGTATGTGGTAAAAGTGGAACGTCAATCATCACCACAGTAATAGTTAATTGTTTATTGCATATGTGTTATGTGAAGCAATATAATAGCTACAGTACATTTTTTTCTCAATTGGACTATATAGCAATCTTGAGCTTTGGGAATTCTTTTTTTTTTTTTATCCTCACCCAAGGACATTTTTCCATCTTTTGTTCAGATAGAGTGGGAGGAAGAGAGAGAGAGAAACATCGCCATAAAAGATACACATCGAATGGCTGCCACACACAGAACCCAACCAGGGCCGGGGACAAAATGCAACCGAAATACGTGCCCCTAGTGGGAACCGAACTCGGGTCTCTCTGGACCGCAGGCCGATGTTCCAACCGCTGAGCCAAACCGGTCAGGGCGAGCTTTGGGAATTCTTATTCACATTTCACAGATAAGTTCTAAAAGCTCAGGAAGGTTATTAAATAACATACTTTGGGTGACTTAAAGGACTACTGGTAGGCTTCCATTTGCCAATGAGAAATGAAGGAGATCCACCACATAAAAATATAATTCTGAAGATCTTTTTAAAAATGTTTAAATTTTTATATGTCTGTGTAGTATCTATAATTCCAAAACTGGAATCAGGCTAAATACATAATTTGGAATCATGCCAAATACATAATTTAGTAATCTGTTTTTTCTTCCTACTTCACTTTATAGAATTAGCTATTGTCTCTGTCATAAAAAAATAAACCTTTAGCCCTGGCTGGTTTGGCTCAGCCGTTAGAGCATTAGCCTGAGAAACGAAGGGTCGTGGGTTCAATTCTGGTCAAGGAAATATACCTGGGTTGCGGGTTCAATCCCTGGCCCTCGTTGGGGTTGTGCAGGTGGTATCTAATTGATGTGTCTCTCTCTCCCTCCCTCCCTTCCACTCTATCTAAACAAAAATAAAAAACAAACCAGTGAAAAAGTATCCTTAGGTGAGAATTAACAACAAATCTTTAAAGGCTGTAATACAGACCATAACATGGATCTGGCATTTACTTAAAAAAAAAATTGGCCCTGGCCGGTTTGGCTCAGCAGTAGAGCACTGGCACGTGGACCAATGAGTCGCAGGTTCAATTCTGGTCAAGGGCACATACCTCGGTCGTAGTTCGTCCTCGGCCCTTCTCAGGGCCGTGCAGGAGGCAACCAGCCGATGTGTCCCTTTCATGTCAATGTTTCTCTCTGTCTCCCTTTCTCTCCCTCCCACTCTATCTGACTATAAATAGAAAAATATCCTCAGGTGAGGATTAAAAAAAAAAATTAAACTTTCCTCATAACATTTGTGTCCCTTCCTAGTTTTATACACAGAATGTTGTGAGATTGGGCTGTGGAGTCGGGTAAGACTTGTGTGAGACAGAAATCACCTGTGTCATGATTGACACTATGGTTTCTTAACCACTGAGCCTCAGCATCGTCACCTAAACCTAGGGATGACAACTGATTACTTCCCAGCATCACTGAAGGACAAACTGAGAGATTATGTATCCAAGGGTCAGCACAATGTCTGGCATGGTGACCTCAACACAAATGATTAGGAACACATTAAACCATCTCTGCACATAAATCTCTGGCCACATTGCCAATGAATACTCTTGGAGAAATCCTAGAAGTATAATAGCTCAACAGTATACGATCACTGAAAGGTTATTGTATTATGCCAAACAATTTTCCAAAAAGTGAAGCTACGTGTATTAGAGAAAAGAGCTCACCTTTTGGGGCGAGGGAGGCCCATAGGGGTAAGATTGGGGTCTGGCTTAGGAATGGTTTTCCGGATGCGAATCTGTGAGACTTTCTTTGGCCTCTTCTCTGGCTGCTCAACCTATAAAGTGTTAAAAACAAAGATGGTCATGTTGTAAGACATTTTAAATAAAGTCCCTTTTCTTCATCCTCAAGGTATCACCTCCTCGGTTTATAGATGACTCTAATAAGTAGTGTATGACAAAGCTTCCCCTCTTATTCCTGCCACCAGTGTTCTCAGCAACTACCTTCTTTTATATTATTAAAGAGAATTGTACTTTCTGCTCAGATATTGAGTTATCAATATATGTTGAAGACAGCAAATGTTCCAAAATTCATCCACTCATCCTCTTTGAATGTATGAAGCAGCTCTGCACTCTAATTCTCTAAACATTGTTAAATTCCATCATCAAGAAAAAAGAATCTAGAAAACAATGTAGATGAAGAGATCCAGGGTATCCTGTAGTGGCTAAACAGAAAACCTCCCTGGTAATCTTGGCAATCTCCAGTACTCAGCCAAAGTTAAAGGTGATAAGTAAAGATACTCAGGGGCCCATCTGTACCTATCATGTGATCTGTAGTCATTGATAGGCATCTCTCCAGTGCCAGTCACCTGACCCCAACAGCACTTTACACTTACCTCTTTCTGTTCTGGAGGGCTACTTTGTGGACAGGGGCACACTGCTGTCACACCATCTAGTTCATCTAATCCAGGAACCTGGAACTCAGAGGCTGAAAGCAGGAGCTTGCTGACAGCTGAGTCTGTTACCAAGCAAGACTTTGGTACCAAGGCAGGGAATGGAGGCTCTAGCCTAGCAGCACAGAGAGAAGAACAGGAGAAAATGGGTGCGGATACACGTTCTACCTCAGTACACTCAACTTAACATCCAGAGTAGGGTTGAAGCCTTTTTCCAGCAATGACATGTCAACCTGTTCTCTAGTCACATCTGGACATAGCCTGTGTCTGCATATGTAAAAATTTACAAGAATGTGGTCAATCCATTTCATTGGTATGGAGCAATGAAATAATGAAAATGTAATGAATAAGGAAAAATGTAAAAAGGAAAAGATTTTTTGGAAGGCAGAAGACATTTAGTGAACGAAACAAATGAAATGTGTGCAGATGAGATCAATTCCATCCAGGCACTGAAGTTGGCTAAATGACCAAAAATAGCTTGAGAGGGAACTTATGGTACAATGAGCTGGCTAAGTGATTTTGACTTTCTCCCCATATTTAGTATTAATTACACATTCTTAGTTACTACTACTAATTAAATACATTTGAATCTAAGATTCAATCTGGTTTATAAGGAGAATAAGAGTTCAGATTCATGCCATGCCTGATCCACACCATCCTCTAGCGTGCGCGTGCACGCGCTCTCTCTCTCTCTCTCTCTCTCTCTCACACACACACACACACACACACACACACACACTCACTCTACAAGCCCTCATGTGTCAGGCACCATTGGAGGCTTACTTCATCTGGCTGCCGCTGGTGTTGTAAGTAGCTTCCAGGCCTGGAAGAGGCACGTATGGTAACATGGTGTGGCTAAAGTGAAGCAAAAGTACAAGAGCAATAGGTTAGGGCAGTGGAACAGCAGGAAAGGTTTTGATATCATTACAGCTTTGGCATATGACACTCAATTAGAGCCCTAGGATGTTAAGAAATGCCAGTCACTCAGAAAGATGAAAATCTCCCAGTAAGGAGAATTACATTTATGTGCCCATCAATGGAATGGAGGCAGGATGACAAAAAAGATTATTTTCTAATTTAGGTGGAAACAAGGTAGAAATAAACAAAAGACAGGAAGAGAAAGGAGGGGAACAAGAATGATTTTGAGTCTTAAACCTCCTAATCAAGTTGTTGAACACTTACACTGAAGATTTTTTTAAAATTTACAGATAAGCCCTAGCCAGTTTGGCTCAGCACTTAGAATGCCAGCCCACTGACCAAAGAGTCGTGGGTTCGATTCTGGTCAAGGGCACGTACCTCGGTTTCAGTTAGTCCCTGGCCCTGGTCAGGGTCATTAGGAAAGCAACCAGTTGATGTGTCCCTCTCACATCGATGTTTCTCTCTCTCTCTCCCTCCCTCCCACTCTATCTGAAGATAAATAGAAAAATATCCTCGGGTAGGAATTAAAAAAAAACACTTACAGATAAAAATCTTATACTATATTCAGCTTTGTACTAATTCTTAAAATAAAATGCCAGTTTCTATAGCATTATACAAAATTATGAAGAAAACCTATTTTCTTTAAAGCCAAGTTCCATATTAAACATGGCTATGTAGCCCAGCCAGAGTGGCTCAGTTGGTTCATCATTGTCCTGTGCACCAAAAGGTTGCTTGTTTGATTCCCATTCAGGGCACATTCCTGGGTTGCAGGTTCAGTCCCTAGTTGGGGCATGTACAGAAGGCAATGGATCGACATTTCTCTCTCAAATCAATGTTCTCTCTCTCTCTCTCTCTCCCCCTCCCTCCCTCCCTCTAAGCATGTCCTACGGTAAGAATTTAAAAACAAACAGCCCAGCCCCTGTGGCTCGGTGGTTGAGCGTCGACCCATGTACCAAGAAGTCACTGGTTCGATACCCAGTCAGGGCACATGCCCAGGTTGTGGGCCCAATCCCCAGTGGGAGGCATATAGGAGGCAGCCCATCAATGTTCTCTTTCATTGATGTTTCTATCTCTCTCTCTCTCTCTCTCTCTCTCTCTCTCTCTCTCTCTCCTTTCCTCTCTAAAAAAGTCAATAAAGAAAAATAAACAAACAAAAACACAGGGCTATGTAAAAAAAAAAAAAAAGTTAACAGGATGGTTGGTCCCTTAATAATGAATCTTTTACTTTTTTTTTTAATCCTCACCCGAGGACATTTTTTCGTTTTTTGTTCAGATAGAGTGGGAGGGAGAGAGAGAGAAAAACATTGACGTGAAAGGGACACATCGAGTGGCTGCCACCCGCACAACCCAACCAGGGCCGGAGACAAACTGCAACCAAGTTACATGCCCTTAGTGGGAACCGAACCCGGGTCCCTCTGGACCACAGGCCAACGCTCTAACCGCTGAGCCAAACCGGCTAGGGTGAATCTTTTACTTTTATAGATGAAACAATAAAACCAATAATCACTTAAAGATACATTAATATATAATGTTGTAGAGCTTTTTGTGCCTCTTAAAATAAAATGTTTATCAGTTACTATTGAATTTAGAACACGGAACAGGTTTCAATCAATAAGACTTTGTATGATGACCAATCACTCCTTTTCCTCTTAGAAGAGAAATTTGTTCAAGGGCTAGGAAAAACACAGATAATTCAGATTTTCAGACTTTAGCAACAACTCAGAATTCCCTCAAGAGTATAGATAAAAGGAAAGCAAGACAGGGCGGAATATTGAAAAACAACAACAACAACAACAAAAAAAACCTGCTCTGGCCAGCATGGTTCAATGATTAGAGTGTCAGCCCACGGTCCAAAGGGTTGCAGGTTCAATTTCCAGTTAAGAGCACATACCTGGGTTGCAGGTTCGATCCCCAGCCCCAGTTGCGGCGCAAGCAAGAGGCAGCCAATCAATGTCTCTCTCACACCAATGTTTCTCTCTCTCTCCCTCCCACTCTCTCTGAAAATCAATGGAAAAAACATCCTTTGGTGAGGATTAACAACAACAACAAAAAAGCTAACCAAACCAGAAATTGGGAAACCTCATTCTAGGTCACTTCAGCTAAAATACTAACCAGCTCTGGCTAGTCTGGATCAGAGGCTAGAGCGTCGGCCTGTGGTCCTGAGACACCCAGGTTCGGTTCCCACAAAGGGCATGTACCTCGGTTGCAGTTTGCCCCCGGCCCTGCTTGGGTCATGTGGGTGGCAGCCACTCGATGTGCCCCTTTCATATCGATGTTTCTCTCTCTCTTCCTCTCTCTCCCTCCCACTCTATCTGAATGGAAAAAAAAAAAAAAAAAAAGGGAAAAATGCCCTCAGGTGAGGATAAAAAATAAAAAATAAATAAAAAGATAAAATACTAACCAGATATGCAATCTGGTTAGGAAAAAAAACATGTACCTGAAACTTACATAATTTTATTAACCAATGTCACCCTAATAAATAGAATACAAAGTAATAAAAACCAAAACCAAGTGCCTCAGGCTCATGATCTAGAAAAGACCAAAATGGTGTCCAGTTAACCTGTA
The DNA here is from genome assembly GCF_014108415.1 of Molossus molossus. NCBI lineage: Eukaryota > Metazoa > Chordata > Mammalia > Chiroptera > Molossidae > Molossus > Molossus molossus. The sequence goes on along the minus strand of NW_023425358.1, from coordinate 19,702,322 downwards.
TTATGGGGTGCTAGAGAATAGGTTCAAATAAAAAAATGCTATAAAAACAAATTAATTTACTCTTCATCAACTTAAGTCTTGCTTTTGGGGGCTACCCAATTAATCAAGCTTAACATTTCTAAGTTTGTTTAGAAAAACAGAAAACTCCCAGACTCACACCAAAGCATATGATGTTAAAACATTCTTAGAACCCATAAGAAGGAAAAGTTGCTACAAACATCACCTTCCACCTCCCACTTGAATTGAGGAAAAAGCACTAAAGGGTCACACACTTTCCCAGGGTGAAATGAGTAACTATCCTCCTTCTACATTAACCTCAGGAATGAAAACTTTAAAGAAAGTAACATGATTAAAAAGTGTGTTTCATAGACAAAGAGTAAAAAGTAATTATAAGATTATAGAGGTATACCAACAAACTAGACAATAAAAGTAGTATACCATAATTTAAAACAATTTGACTCATTCTAATGTATTTTTATGGCTGCATTACAAGAAACAGATTCTCCTATTAACTACAAGACAAGTACTTAAAATAGTAATTCATCTTTCTATTTCAATCAGCCACATTTAGGTTCTGGAGTGTTTTTCTGAAACTACTTTATTTAGTTGTCTGCTAAGATGCTCGGTGAACTTCAAAAAAGATTTATCTATTATGTCTAAAGCACATCTTTAGGGATCTAATTCTCAAATTCTTTTTCTTCTCTAATTTTCAATTAGAAGGTAAAATAAGTCCTGGCCAGTTTGGCTCAGCAGTTAGAGTGTAGGCCTGCGGACCAATGAGTTGTGGGTTCGATTCCAGCCAAGGGCACATACCTCAGTTGTGGTTTATCCCCAGCCCTGGTTGGGGTTGTATGGGAGGCAACCAGTCGATGTATCTCTCTCATGTCGATATTTCTCTTTCTCTCCCTCCCACTCTATCTGAAGATAAATAGAAAAATATTTTCGGGTGAGGATTAAAAAAAAGAAGGTAAAATGATACTGGTGAAATTATTTTCTTAGTGGTCAAACCACAAGAATGCTTTTCCAAGTCCACTTAAAATTCTACAAATCCTACAACTACAGTATATAAATGCAAATCTTTGAAGTCTCTCTGCTCCAGAAAGAAATGCAACGGTTCATAAACTAGATTCAATGATGACTATATAACTAACTTATTGAAAAGTATTTCTTCTGCATGGATGGTGTGGCTCAGTGGTTGAGCATGACCCATGCACCAAGAGGTCTCCAGTTCGATTCCCAGTCAGAGCACATGCCTAGGTTGTGGGCCTAATCCCCAGTGGAGGGGCACATGCAGGAGGCGTTGAATCGATGTTTTCTCTCATCGATGTTTCTATCTCTCTCTGTCTCCCTTCCTTTCTCTCTAAAAATCAATAAAGAAAAAAAAATTACTTATTTCCAAAGTTAACATAGTTTGAAAAAAAAAGTATTGCTTCATATCTTTGACATACCAAACTCTGAATTAGGTGCTGCCTGTGTAATACTTTGTGACCAAGTTACAGCGACAAGCCATTATTTGTAACTACTCAGTCTTTAACTTGTAACGGTGTTTGTTCTTTGCAAGGTAGGGGCAAGAGGAGAAAAGAGATTCAAAAGATTTTGATGGTTTGCATAATCAATGGACAGAACAAAGAATGGTAGAAAATAAAGGGTTCTGCAGGAAATTAGAGGGGTCTGTACTTAAGAATTACTGCTGCATTTTCTTGGCAGAGATTTGGCAAGGTATAAACAGAATGCAGACACAGAGACTCCAAATAGCCCTGCATTTCCAGTAGTGTCTCTCCCCTCTCCCCACTGCAGAAAGCAAACATGGGACATTTGCAAAGAACAGGGTCAGAGTTTACCTGCTTCTGGTGTCGAGAGTTGGTTGTCGCTTGCTGTGAGTGGAATGAAGAGCAGAGATTTCGAAGGGGCAGGCAGAAGGCCCATGCTGGCTCCAAACAGATAGCACTCGGCCCACCGAATAGGGTAGAGAACAGAAGATCTTGTCTGCTATGGAGGCTGGAGACCTTAACCCTTTCAAGCCCTGGGTAAACTGAGTCATGAAGAGCCTCTGCATAGTAGGCATGTGACTGGAAAAGTTCCGTTTTTTTGTCCAGATTCGGTAACATCCAGGGGAACAAAGTGCTAGGAGAGTGTGAAGGCCAAGGACAGAGCAGCCTGCTCTTGTCTGGACTATGGCAGTGCCTCCGCAGTCTTGGAGAGGAACTGGAGGCTGTGGAAGAGCCTGGGCATGTGCCTGACTGTGGAGGCCAGTGTCTTCCCTGAATGTGGCCATCCCAGGGCAACCATGGGACAAGAAGAAAGAAAAGGTCCACTTGGGAGGTTGAGAAGGGCACTGGGTGGCCTCCCCTAAGGCAAGCCTTGCTGGAGCACAGTGCTCAGGAAAAGTCCTTGGGGACTCAGTCATGCACTCGGAACCTGATTTCACATGAAAGGATACTGGGAAGATTTCAGAGTCCAACAGGAGCAGCGGCATCTTGTTGCTTAAATCTACGAAGCTCATTTTGATGGCTTCGAGCGGATAAAATGTCAAGGGTTTATTGTTAGGCCTCTTATCCCATTCACTAGCTGTCAAATATGGACTCAGCTGCATCGTATTGTATGAAAATCCATCCAGGAGCCTTTTATATCTGAGCCGTTTGTAGCTTTTAGCCACTGGAAGTAGTTCAGAGGAACACCGCCGATACCTTAGTTTCTGGGTCTTTGTGGCTGGGGCCAACCTGGAGGCAAGGATGGATAGCTTGTTGAGTAAGGCTGATTCTTTGGTAGGCTTCCTGACATTCAGGCTCCTTAAGAGATGGCATGGAGTAGCATTCTGCTTTGGTATGTGGCTAACTAAGCTCCTGGTGGGTACTGTTTTGGGTTCCAGTCGTGTGGGTGCAGACATAGCACATGAACTGAGAAATCGGTGTGCTTTTGTGGAGATGGTTTCAGAGGAACTCTTTAAAAAGGCAGAATTTCTGATTTTACTTATTTTTCTCCCCACATTGACTTGCTCCTGACAGGAAACTTTCTTACATGTCCGATGAGGCTGCTTCTTTAAAGGAAGCACTCCTTTCTGATGTGAAGTGTTCCCAAAGGCACCATATATTTCATCACAACTAGCAGAGTCGGGGCCTTGTGCTTTCTGGGAGGCACCACGAAGGCAAGGATCTATGCACAACTCAGTGTCCTGTTTTAATGGATGACATAAGTTTTCCTCCTTTAGGTCTTTCGACTTCTGAAACCATGCAGTAATATCACCCTTGGCCAGCTTTGCTGGGGTGATTTCTTTCATCCTGGTGTACTCATATTTGCAATCCTTAGGTTGGTTTTTATTTTGCACATCGTCTGACAACACATTAGATGATGTGCATTGTTCCAATATCGTATGTGCTTCTTTTTGATGTATATATTCCTCTTCCTTCTGTAACATGTAGTCCAAATCCCTCTGGCTTTGTTGTTCTTCAGAACCACCACACATCCTCAGGGATTTAAAGTGTGTCTGAGAAATCTCACTCACATTATCACCATGACTATCTTCTCTGGTGATCTTCTCCTCAGACTTGTCCCCAACAGTTAAGTGATCCGGTGGTCCCCTCTGATGTTCTTTGGCTTCTTCTCCTATCACTTTAGTTTCTGTTTCCATCATCAAAGGCAAAATTTTCACACTGATGTCATTGCTGCCTCCTTCACTGGGATTACTCATAGCCCTTGGTGCTCCTTCCTGCATCTTAGGCAGGACTGTGCAGTCCTCTACATTTTCACAAAGCATTTCACCATCTTTTGGTTTAAAAATATTTTTCAGGTCAGTTTCTTCACTATTAATATTAGCTTCTGAATTTTCTTGAGAAGAAAGATAAAAAGGCATTATCTCAGTGGATCTCAGGCTCTCTGGAGGAACAGAGTTCTCATCTTGGTGTCTAGAAGACATCAACTCTTTTGAGGAAATTCCAAAGGTATTTTCCTCATCAAACTCAGAATGTGTTTCTAGTCTTGATCTTCCATTTATTCCTAGTGTTTCTCTCAGAGATGCTTCTTTAACTTGTTGTTCATGATGAATATGATTTAAAGACACATTTACTCTATCCAATATTCTTATATTTGGTTCATGATCTGCAATAGATTCTATCTCATTGGCACAAGAGTCTGGACATACTTTCATTTTACAATCTTTTAATGATCTGCAGACTTTTTCTTCACATGATTCTTTAATTTTAAGAGATTCCATTGCAGAGGAAGTAGCATATGGGAAATCTGAATCCTGGTCAATCTTTCCTAAAAATGCAGCATTCAAGTCTCCTCTCTGAGAGAGGCTATTCTTTGAGGTTTCAATTAATGCCCATCCACCTTGCCGTGTACCACCATCAAGTATGCTAGATGTGCTTACGTCCAGTATGCCTTCTGTAGGTTTATTACTACAATCTGTATAGACAATGTCTACCATGCTATCTGTTGACTCCTTACAACTAGAAATCCTTTCAAAGCCTCCTTTCAAATATCCTTTCTTCAGATTGCCTGAACTGAATGGCAGATCTGTTTGGTTGTGGCTTACCTCTGTGTTAGACTCTGTGATGGTCTCTCTCTGTTCACCATCTAGTGGCTCCTTAGCTGGTTTATCTTCACTTCTACACTCATTTGGTCTGTTTGGGTTCTTCTGGCAGTCAAAGACTTCATATGTCTTCTGATTAAGAGTATTAACTGCTTGGTTCATGTTTTTAAAACTGGAGATCTTAGCAGTAAGAGACTGCTCCAGCAGTTTTTCAGGATTTGGAATGTTTACAGATTGGCTTTGTTCTTGTGTGGCACAATCAGAGACATTATATTTACAAAACACAGTCTCTTTGGGTATATCCTGTTCCTTTAATTCTAGCCCTTCCTCACTGGGTTGGATGTGACTGGTGGTGTGAATGGTTTTGTTTAAAGCTTCACAATTTAACATACCTGCTGTCCGTTTATTTCTGATCATATCTCCAGGAAGGCTGCCTTTAGTTTCTCTTCCATTAAGTTCACTTTCCTCTGATATATAATTCACTTTATGGGTGCTACTTTCCACGGAGTCTTCTCTTCCTGGGGAGTGGTGATCGCTGTGCGGAAATGCATTTTTATTCTTGGTTATCAAGTAGTTTTCAACTTCCAATATGACTCTGCTAGACTTACAAGCAGCACACATGGAACACACATTCTCTTCTGTTGCATTTTCCCCTACACAGTGGCAGCTTGAGAGATTCTGAGATTGAACACTCTGACGTTCCATGACAGACAGCTCTGGAAGCAAGACTACTACTTCTTTCCTACGTGAGAGATCTGGTCCTGAATCAGCCATTTTATATTCTCTTTCTAGGCTTCCTGGTTTGATATTTAAGGTGGGATTGTTTGAAGAGGCACCACAGGTTTTGTCACCTGGTGGAGAGCTGTCTTTCATTTTTGTCTGCATGGGGATGGTTTGGGTATCAGCAATGACCCTGGCTCCATCCTCTAATGGAGGGTGATAGCTCTGTTGGGAATCCTTGCTTGTTGCTAAAGGCATCTCTTTGTCAGTTGGCAACTTCATATGGTCTTGTGAATTAAGGGACACTTGATTTAAAACACATTCACTTTTTATTTTGTTAAGAACCAGTTCATCAATACAAGGAAGTTCATTCATCTCACAGGCAATGCACTGTTCATCTAACTGTGGCATAGTGTCCTGTGAGTTCTGTACAGCTTTTTCTGACTCAGGTCTGCAATCCAGTTCTAGGGATGGTGATAACGGAGCAGTATCTTTCTTGGGTTTTGATTCCTCATTTACAGGCCTTATCTGATCCCCTGGCATTAAACTCACAAGGGATTTTTTTTCAATCGTCAAGTCACTGCATGATGCTTCATTTAACTGGGTGTTGCCTTCCAGAGTTCTCTGAGTGCTGACTAAAAAGTTAGGGTTTGTACTGTAAATCTTTTCACTTAACATACTGGGCTCCATTGTGGCGGTCTGCTCTGGGTCTTCGATTTGCATCAAGGAGGAAAAACTGCTTTCTTCAGAGTATCTGCCTGGATGGCTCATATTAGTAAAAATTTCTCTATGGTCCTCAGGGTTTGTTAAGCTACCTTGAATGTCTGAAGTGATTTTGAAATCTTTTTTTTTTAACATTTCTTCTGTGGCTTCGGTAAAAGAACTGGGCATTAAAGAACTAGAACTGTCTGTATCGACACTGCCTTCAATGCAATAGTTACTGTGGATATTTTCTTTTGAGGAGGCAACAGTCTTTTTTTCTCCAGAGCAATGATCACTGGCATCCTCTTCTGGTTGCCTGGTATTAACAAGAAAGAATTCCCCCCTTTTACTCCTGGGGTTCAAAATCCGTTCTTCCTTTTCTTCTCTAGAAGCCAAGTTCTTGCTTTGATCATCCCCATCAAAGCAGGAATTCTCTGTCTTTTCAGCAGATCTCTTTAGCAAGCCATCACCTTCAAAATTACATTTTTCTAAGGATGCTGTTCTGGATTCTGATCCACACAAACTTGATTTAAAATATGAAATTTCAGAATTTCTTTCTAAGGGTTCTACAACAACTACATTTCTCAGGGGGTTGGGACTGCCACATGCAGAACCATGTTTTTCATTATGGTGGTTAAGAATCTGTTGGTGATTGTCATCTGCTTCACAGACAAGGCTTAACTTACACAATTCTTCCTCTCCATTGTCCACTTTGCAAATGGCACTGTTCCCTGGTAATAATGACAACCAAGAAGAACAAGTTTTTAATTCTTCACATTCTTTTTCTTTAGGAGTTGCTTCTGTTAATCCAGGGTCCACAAAGTTTAAAGGTTCTAGGGAAACTAACGTGCTGGTTTCTGAAACCTCACCACTGGTCATGATTTTGTCTACTTCTGGGTAATTGCTGTACCCAGCTGTGAGACCTTTACTCACATTGCTATTCTTGTGTCCTTCATTATTATCCGTCTTAGTCCCATTGACCTTCATACCTTGAACTTCTTCAGTAGATTTTAGCAGAGTTTCGGTTGTAATTTGTACATTTCCTTCTGCACAAAAGAAATAATTCCAAATCAGCATGTAATCATAAAAATCACTTGTACTCTGGCCAGTTTTGCTCAGTGGTTAGAGCATCAGCCTTCAGACTAATGGGTCGTGAGTTCAATTCACGCCAAGGGCACGTACCTGGGTTGCAGGTTCGATCCCTGGCCTTGGTCGGGATCATGTGGGAGGCAACCAATCAATGTATCTCTCTCACATTGATGTTTCTCTCTCTCTCCCCCCCTTCCCTTCCACTCTATTAAAAAAAAAAAAATCAATGGAAAAATATCCTTGGGTGAGGATTAACAACAAAAAAAGAGGAAACAATTTGCTCTATCTTCATGAATTTAATTGTGTACTAAATAGCAAAATGTCCAACTTAAAAAGAGAATTAGAAAATTAGTGCACTATACCACTGGTTTTGTTCTTCTCTGCAGAACATGGAAGGCCAAAAACCTTATTTGTAAAAGAGATTAATTTGCAAGTTGAATATTAGCCTTGAACCCATTTACCTGGAATAATTGCTTCCCTACAAGACTAGTCATGAGCTGGTGATCATTAATGCTGAGTGATAGGTACATAGGGTTTAGTATGTTCTCCACTTTTGAATAAACTTGAAAATTTCCATTATGAAACATTAAAAAAACTAAAAACCTTTCTAAGCAGAATCTAAATGTAATTCATAAATGAGTTTTACTGTACAGAGTATCTCTGAACTCCTAGGTACAGAATGTAGTATAAAGAAGTTTCTTTCCCATACTTGTTAATCTACAAAAAAATTTTCATCCCTCCTCCCTTTTTAGAAAATTAGCCTAAAATTGTACACATTCTTGTGAATGTGCATATGTATGAAGGCATGCATGTATATAATACCTGCACTAAACAGATAAAACAATATGCAAATCAATCTAAAGCTCAAATTCCTAGAGTATAAACTCCATGAGGGTAAGGATCATGTTTGTCTTGGTCTCTCCTCTTCATTCAAGTCCAGCATAATACCTGGTACATAATAGCACTCAGTAAATATCTGTGGAATTAATAAATGAATACAGTTAGGTCCAATCAACAAATGTTATTAATAGTGTCTTCCAAGGTCTTCCCTATCCATTTCTTAATTGGTAGTGAGAGTGAGAGTAGCAATTTTGAGGGAAAGAATAGCAGCTCTGAGCAGCAGGCTGGCTGGGCTCTGTGATATTACTTAACTCTCTGGTTCTGTTTCCTCCTTTGAAAAAGAGGGGAAGTACACTTACCTCAGTGCTATTTTGAGGATTAAATTAAGTAATACATATAAAAGACCACCTGATACAGTGCCTGCCATTTAAAGGAAAGGTTCTTTTCGTTTGCTCTGCTTTCTTTGATTCGTGTTTTACTGGACCTGAGAATAGTTAAAATGATATACTTAATAACTAGGCTAGGATACAGTGTTTAAAAATATTTGAAGTCAGCAAATATTAGATGGATAAATGTATAATGGATTCCGTAAATCTGTACAGATACCAATCAGTGACAAAAAGTAGCCTTGAAATTCTAAGGTTCCACATTGTATATACCTTTTTGAAACTAGCCTACCTTCCTTATCACAGCAGACCCTATGTATGAATTTCTAAGCATGAATACTCCAAATAGTCTTATTATATATCTCCAGTGAATGGTATAGCATTCATCAATTCATTCATGTATATTCTGGGCCTTTCCACTCTGTTCCTGCACCATTCTATTTATATTCCCCATTATATCTGCTCAGGAAAATGCTAAAACTCTTCATCCATCTCCAAACTGTTTACTGTGCAAGATACTTAAGGCAAAACTGTCCCTCAAAACCCCTACTTGGCACCTGGATAGTGTGGCTCGGTGGTTGAGTGTCGACCCATGCACCAGGAGGTCGCCGGTTTGATTCCCAGTCAAGGCACATGCCCAGGTTGTAGGCCCAATCCCCAGTGTGGGGCATGCAGGAGGTGGCCAATTGATGCTCTCTCACCGATATTTCTCTCTCTCTCCCTGCCTCTCTCTAAAATCAATAAAGAAAAAAAAAATTAAAATAAAAAACAAAAACACAAAAAACCCCTACCTGGCCCTGGCTGGTTTGGCTCAGCAGTTAGAGCATCAGCCCTCAGACAGAAGGGTCTCGGGTTTGATTGCTGGTCAAGGGCACGTGCCTGGTTTGCAGGTCTGATCCCTAGCCCAATTGGGGTCATGCAGGAGGCAACAAATGGGTCTTTCTTACATTGTTGACCAGCCCCCCACCCCACCAAATCCTCCGATGAGGATTAACAAATAACAAAACAAAACAAAATTAGGTGGCTAAACTGTGGAAGCTAAATATGACATTAGTTTTGTTTTTTATCCTCACCCGAGGACATTTTTTTCATTTTTTGTTCAGATAGAGTGGGAGGGAGAAAGAGGAAGAGAGAGAGAAACATCAATGTGAAAGGGACACATCGGGTGATTGCCACCCACATGACCCAACCAGGGCAGGGAACAAACTGCAACCGAGGTACATGCCCATAGCGGGAACCGAACCTGGGTCTCTCTGGACCACAGGCCAATGCTCTAACCGCTGAGCCAAACCGGCCAGGGCATGACATCAGTTTTGGTTCATCCTACTCCTCATCCTCAGGAAGATTTGTAATGGATTAGAAATACTGTAATATCTTATAAAAGGAAGCTCTCCTGTGGTTCACAAAGGCTGCCTAGAGGAAGGAAGATAGTGTAGACAACCCTACAAGCTTTTGTCATCTAAGCTTCTTTTGAGCACTGAACATCTGGCTTTCCAAATTACAAATAAATTGACAGATTCAACTCCTTAAATGAAGCTCTATAGCAGCTTTACTCATAATTGCCAAAACTAAAAACAACTCAAATTTCCCTAAATGGAAAATAAACTATGTTACAACCAGACAATAGGATCCTCTTCAGCAACAAGAAGCAATGAACTACTGATACACATGGCAACATGGATAAATCTTTAGTGCACCAAGCTAAATGAAAGAAACCAGACTCAAAGGCTTCTCCTGTATTATTACATTTATAGAACATTCTGGAAGAGGTATAAGGACAGAAAACAGATCACTGGTTTCTATAGGGTCTAGAGTTGGCAAGAAGGACTATTTACAAAAGGAGCCTGTGATGTTCAGTGCTGGGGTAATGGAAATAATCTATATCTTGATTGTAGTTACACAACTGTATGTTTGTAGAAATTCACAGAACTATATGAACCAAAAAAAAGGGTAAATTTTATTGTAGGTAAATTATACTTTAATTTAAAAAAAGAGAGAGACGCCCTGGCCGGTTTGGCTCAGCGGTTAGAGCGTCGACCTGCGGTCCTGAGAGACCCGGTTCGGTTCCGCTAAGGGCACGTACCTCGGTTGCAGTTTGTCCCCGGCCCTGGTTGGTCGTGCGGTGGCAGCCACTCGATGTGTCCCTTTCACGTCGATGTTTCTCTCTCTCTATCTCTTCCTCTCTCTCCCTCCCACTCTATCTGTACAAAAAATGGAAAAATGTCCTCAGGTGAGGATAAAAATAAAAAAAAAAATAAAAAAAAAAAAGAGAGAGAAAGCAAATCAGTTTCCTAAATGTGTACACTTCTTCCATGTTGTCTATTATTAAATGGGTCTACATAGTGCTGCATAATTTTTCAACTTTTCATCCCCCAAAGTATAAGTTATAGGAAGATAATGACATAAACAGAGAATACAAAACAGGAAATATTCATTAGAAAGTATTAAAAACAAATAAATAAACTCTAAGAATCTAGATGTATAAAAGGCAAACGGGCTCTATTGAAAAGTTCCTTTCATCTACTATGATGTTACTCTCTGGTCCACTGGCCGACACTCTAACCGCTGAGCCAAACCGGCCAATGCAAAATAGAGGCTTTTAAGAGATTGTTTCAACTTTAATTATTTTAAATAATTTAAACTATCTAGTCCCCAGAATTACATAAGGTGATTTTCCCCTCCTCGAGACTGCTTTCACCTTTGCATTAAATGTATTCCCATAATGCTATTCCAATTTCTGGTGACCCTCCTATTTCAGATTCCCATATAAACCTGAAGGGAAATTGGAACTGTGGGAACTAAGTCTCACAGCAATTATTGGGAGCTAATGCTGGTTTTATTCCTGGTGTCCATTTCATCTTTCTTCTACACACAACCTTCCCAAAGAAGCCTGGTCACAAGAAACTCTCTGAAAACAAAACAAAACTTAATAATGCCAATTCTGTAAAATATTAAACAAAAAGTTATGGTAAAATAGCCACAGTAAAACTCAGAATTGAAAAAACAAAAACAGCCCTGGCCGGTTTGGTTCAGCGGTTAGAGCGTCGGCCTGTGGTCCTGAGAGACCCGGGTTCGGTTCCCGCTAAGGGCACGTACTTCGGTTGCAGTTTGTCCCCGGCCCTGGTCGGTTGTGCGGGTGGCAGCCACTCGATGTGTTCCTTTCACATCGATGTTTCTCTCTCTCTCTCTGTTCCTCTCTCTCCCTCTCTGTTCCTCTCTCTCCCTCCCACTCTACCTGAACAACAAAAAAAACAAAAACAAAAAAAAACAAAAACAAAAAACAAAAACATATATCTCAAAATAGCAGAAACGGAGAGGCACATATCTCAGAATAGTCAGACTGTCTGCCAGGGGAACACTCCCACTTTGTTAGGTTTAGTGGGAGGCACATCTCATATAAAAGTATGAAGACCCAATCATCATGCTTATGAACAATAAAAGCATCTCTCACTTTATTAAATGGTCCCTCAACTAATACCCATCACTGCTCCCCCAGCCTGCTTCCCTTGGGTCTGCCCTACAGCAAACAAATAAGAAATGATGCCCTGGCTGGTTTGGCTCAGCAGTTGGAGCGTTGGCCTACGAACCAGAGTCCCAGGTTCGGTTCCTGCTGCAGGCACATACACACCCCCCACCCCCCACATAAATAAATAAATAAAGGATTAAGCTTGCCCTGGCTGGTTTGGCTCCGCGGTTAGAACGTCAGCCTGTGGACCAGAGAGTCCTGGGTTTAGTTTCCGCTAAGGGCACGTAACTCAGTTGCAGTTTGTCCCTGGCCCTGGTTGGGGTTGTGTGAGTGGCAACCACTCAATGTGTCTCTCTCTCATTGATGCTCCCCCCTCCCCCTCTATCTGAAGATAAATGCAAAAATGTCCTTTGGTGAAGATAAAGAAAAAATAAAAAAATAAAGGATTAAGCTTACTCTCATCTACCTAAATAAGCCAAAGCAGACATATGATTGTAAAGCACCTCAAAATTCTGGAATACCATGCTAACTTGGGAGTACTGTGAATGGGACATATTTATAGAGAAGGAAAAACAGTGCACCATGGGGAGAGTGTAGTAGCCTAGGTTCACATACTAAACAACTCAGTGCAGGGGATCCAAATTCATTCCTCAGCAAATTTATAAATTATTACAGAACACTGACTTTCAAGATGCCCCCATTCAGAATAATCAAATTTAATATAATATGAATGAAACTAGTGAAGCAATTTGTACAATGCCCAACAGTGCAGACACTTAAAGGTAGCAGGGATATGTTGGATTTTCAACAGGAAAACTTAAATCTAATTATGCTCAGGACTAGTAGCTATGATCTGGGGCAGAATGAAAATTTTGGCAACTGGGGTCCCTAGAGAGTGTATACAACTAGACTTCTAAGAAACATCATTTCTCAATTCATTAGCAAATAAGTTGGTAGATGCCTGATCTTCACTGTAGCATAGCAAGCTGAAATGCTGGCCATACTACAAGAGAGCATGTGCATCTGTTGAATTCAGATCCACGGTGACCATTTATCCTGCTTGTGTGCTCAGGAGGGCTGAACAGAACCTTCATACACTGGCCTTCACAGAACCTTCCTTTCTGCCTTGCTATGACTGGCTGGGACTCTGGGGAGCTAACCTTGTTTCCTCATATATAACACAGGGACACCCTGGAAAGTTCTTGGTGGAATGAACGAAGTAACATATCAGAGTCAGGCACTAGTCACTGCTGCTAAAAACTCTAGTAAAACCTCCGCCTCAAACTGAAAACCTTGCGTATGGCTTTGGGGGAGGAAAATAATTCATTTTACCAATTTAAGTCACTAATGAGAAATGGTATTAGGACAGAAAGAAAAGTACCACAATGTAGTTTATCTGATGACACTTTTCAGAAGAACTCATCTTTTCCACGGCTCGATGTGGACCAGCTCTTTAGGGGACAATAATTGGGTAAGTATGAGAAGGTAGATTTCCATGTAGAAAATAACTCTGGTTTTCCTGTTTAAAAGGTCATTTCAGTTGTTAAATGAATGTGCAATACAACTCATAGTAAATTTGTGCTTAAGCTGTGGGTAAAAATATAGCAATACACCAAAGACACAATATAGCAATATTGGAGCCCCACTAAAAAGATCTTATGGCAGGGAAGGGGTGGTGGCACTAAATGCACTAAGGCCCAGAGAACTGACTAAAACTTAGGCACAAAGTGACATTTCTCATCTTCAGAGCTTTAATCAATACTGAACAGCCGAGCCTTTGAGCCCAGAAAAAATGTCCAGCAGCAGGAAGCAGGGTGAAAAACTGGGACAAGTGTCTTTTCTCGTAAGGTTGATTTGTATACTTCCTTTTCTGTTCAGGCTGCCAAGAAGCAGAGAGTCAAATCTGATGTTACAACAGGGTCTCATAATTAAACATATTTGCTGTATCTTTTGCTGCCTGCCCCCCCCCCCCGCCCAGTTCTGATTATTCTATATTATTAATCTTAATTATATGATATATTCATGTAGTCCTCTCTCAAGTTACCAAAGACTATTTTCAGCCTAGGGCAGGGGAAGAATAATCCTGGCTCAGCATTCTCTTTTGGGCCTCAGCTCCCTCCTCAATCAATCAATCAAACAAACAAACTAAAGGTAGTATCTCAGATGCCTATATTCAACTATTGTTTGGAGGAGTAAAATGAGGTAACAGAAATGAAATGGCTTTGAAAACTCTCAAGATAACCTGAAATGAACACCTTCTCCCATCCCTGCCCGGGAGAACAAGAAGAGATGTACTGCCACAGTACTGAACTGTATTGGGTGGATTCCTCCCCTGTCCACATTAACCCTTCCAAACAGGCAACTTCATTTTATAATTCGAATAAAGGATTCCACATCAGCAACTAAGGTTTAACGCACTGTCAATAGAGAATCATTATAGAAAAAGTGGGAAGCAAACTACTGTAAAAAATAAGGCACTGTTTGATAATACTAGGGGTCTGCAAATATGTCCATGGGCAATATCGAGAATTTCTATAGTTAAGTCCATCTTGCAAGGGCCTATAATCCCTTATATTCCCAATGCAAAGTGGAAACTGTGAACTAAAACAATGTGTGTAGTAAGTGGAAAAAGAGAAGATTTGAGAGAGATAAATACCTTTGCTCCTCAGACAATCCTCAGGGAGGTCCATGCAGAAGAGTTCTTTACGCGATGGCATCCGGAGATCCTTCTGCAGTAAGAAGTCAGCAGTCAGGGAGGATTCAGAGATACTTGAGCTCATGAATGCAAATTATCCTTGGAGACTTCTTTATGACTCTGGAAATTTACTAGCAGTCACAAAGACTGGGAACTAAAGGAAATCTCAAATTTAAATAAGTATAATCAGCCCTGGCCGGTTTGGTTCAGCGGTTAGAGCGTCGGCCTGCAGACCGGAGGGTTTGGGTTTGATTCTGGTCAAGGTCCCGTACCTGGGTTGCAGGCTTGATCCCCGGCCCCGTCAGGTTTGTGCGGAGGCAGCCAATTGATGTGTCTCTCTCACACTGATGTTTCTCTCTCCCACACCTCTCCCCTCCTTCCATTCTATCTAAAAATATCCTCAGGTAAGTATTAACAACAACAAAAAGTTTGAGAAACAGCCCTGGCCAGCGTGGCTCAGTTGGTTGAGTGTTGTCCTGTACACTAAAAGGTGGCAGGTTTGATCCCTGGTTGGGGCAATTACAGGAGGCAACCAGTTGATGTTTCTCACATCAATACTTCCCTCTAAAATTACTGAAAAAGAAATTTTTTTTTTTAAGTTTGAGAAACAGAAATATTTACATAGTCTCAAAGTATCTCCCCACAAGACTACAAAGGGGAAAACAGTAACTTCACAGTGGAGAAACCTGGCAACCTCACCTGAACTGACGGAAGTTCACCTCCCCAGGAATGCCATGTGCCTCCTAAGAGGAAACCAGCATCACTTCTGTAGATTCCTGCCCACCAAACGTTTCATGAGGAAACATCAGACAAATACAAATTGTAGAAATTTAAACAAAATAAATGACCTGCACTTTTCAAAAGTGTCAAGGTCATAGGCTGAGGAACTGTGACAGGGCTGAGGAACCATGACAGATTAAAGACTAATGAGACAAGACAACTGAATGCTACCAGCGATCTTGAATTTTTCTTAGACAAAACAACAACAACAAACAAAACCATTTTCTTTTCTTTTGCTACAAAAGACATCAGTGTGACTATTGGCCAAATTTGAACATGGTTTACAGATTCAAGTACTTGGGTCAGTGTTAATTTCCTGATTTTGACTGTGGTCATGTAGCAGAATGTCCTTGTTTGCTAGGAAGCACACACTTAAGTATTCAGGCATCATGTCTGCAATACTACTCTCAAATTATTCAGGGAAAAAAAACACCAAATGTGATAAAATGTTAACATATGAGGGGTCTGCATGAAGGGTATATTGGAATTCCTGGTAATATTTTTGCAACTTTTCTGTAATTATTTCAAAATTGTTTCAGGTTTATCTTGTATCTCTCCCTGTGCCAGCCTGGAACAGCATTTCTCCAGTCTTGGTTTCTTCAACTGGAAGATGTTTAGAAACGAAGACCTGGTTGCTATGAGGTGTCACTGCTTCTAGGCCCTATCTCATATGCCCACACACACATACACTTCTGTATCTATCTGTATAGGTTCAGTCTGCCCCCCCACCCCCGCCATTTGTAATTTCCCCTCCTCTATTTGTGAGAAGCCTCTCATTATCCACAATACTTACCTATTCACTCAATCCTAGAATACATAAAAAGTAGTTTAGGAATTGCTAAGCCACACACACCCCTGAAAAATTTACTAAAATGTTGTGTTCTTTTTTTTTGGATTTAATCTTAGAGTCTATTGTCCAAATACTGTTTCCCAAAGTTTTTTTGGTTACTCTTGTTCTCCATTCCCCCTCCCTCAGTGTGGTTTCATTATTCATTAGCAAGAGTCACTTGTTATAGCTTGTATTTAATTTTGGGTTCCCCTAACATTCTTGTTGTCTATTTTTCAAGTATGAATTCAGAACGATACAAAAGGTGTACTGAGGCCTGGCCAGTGTGGCTCAGTGGCTGAGCATTGACCCATGAACCAAGAGGTTACCAGTTCAATTCCTGGTCAGGGCACATGCCCAGGTTGTGGGCCAAATCCTCAGTGGGGGCATGCAAGAGGCGGCCAATCGACATTCTCTCTCATCAATGTTTCTATCTCTCTCTCCCTCTCACTTCCTCTCTAAAATAAATAATGAAAAAAAAAATTTTAAAAACCACAAAACATAGTAGGGCTGTTATCCTTAGAATGGCTTGCTTGCAAGAGTGGCCTGGCCAGCAAGTGGGAACTTAGATTTTGGGAGTGTCCACCATTCCCTAAATGATATGAGTAGCTCAATGCACTTCCACAATCCCCACTTGCCTACTGGAAGTCTGGAATTTTAGTATGTGCTAGCCAGCGGATGTCTTGTGACCAACCCCCAGTAAAAACCCTGGGCTCTGGCAAGTTCCTATGGTAGACATTTCCATATGCTGTCACATTTTTTTATTGTTGTTGTTTATCCTCATCCAAGGATATTTTTTCATTGATTTTTAGATAGAGTAGAAGGGAGGGAGTGAAAGAGAAAACATCGATGTGACATCGATTGGTTGCCTCCTGCACGACCCTGACTGGGCTGGGGATCAAACCTTCAATCCAAGTACAGGCTCTTGAGCCAGTATCAAACCTGTAACTTTACAGTCCGCAGGCTGACTGTTGAGTCAAACTGGCCAGGGCATGCACCAGGGGGAAGTTAATTGTGTGTAACTTCACTGGGAGAGAACTCTTGGAAGCTTGTACTTGATTGCTTTACATTCTTTCACTGTAATTAATCTTAGCTGTCAATGTGACCATATGAGTCCCTTGAGTTCTAGTGAATCACCAAACCTAGAGGAGGTATTGAGGACCTCTGACGTATCTGGAAATCACTCCGTATCTGTACATGGAGATCTTCATTCTTTATTACAGCTGCACAGTACTCCATGTATGGATGTTTATATACCATAGTTTATTCATCCTCTCTCCTTTGTGTGGACATTTAGGTTACTTCTATCATATGTTGTCATACTTTTTTATGTTTACCATTCTCATAAAAAAGTGGGATCACATGTCTCTAATTATAAGTGGGGCTGACCATCTCTTCATGTGTTTAAGTACAACACACACACACACATACACACACACACACTTATCCAAATCTTTTCTCCATTTTTCTATTGGGTTTCATTATCTCTCAGTTAATGAGTTCTTTATATACTAGAGATATAAACCCTTTATCTGTGATGTATGTTGTAAGTATGTTCTCCCAATTTGTGTCTTTTGACAATTTTTATAGTATTCTGCCAATCTAGCAAGAGTTCTTATCTCAAAGTCCTAGGATATTAGGGCTCTGCAAAGCTTCTGAAATGTTATGTCTGATTTTCTAAGAGCTCTGCAGCATTTGTTCAGATTTCCAAAGGGTTCTGTGACCTGAGAAGGATGAGGAGTTATCACTACCATGTCTTCCACTAAGCCTAACTGTGCCCAACAGAATCACTCCTGCTTGATAGCCCCAAATCCGTGAACGCTTCTCTCACTTCTCTTGATTTTTCTCTTTCATGAGAAGACACACCCAGCAAATTGGCTTCCAATGGTGTTTTCAGGTTGTGTCATTAGTGTGAATTTTTATCCACGAATACATTCCCAGTTTTCTATATGCCTACATATGACATCAGGCTGGGCATGAGGAGGAGGGGACAGGATCCTCTTTGCCAGGAACCCCAACACTGACACGTTCTCGCTTCCCCTCTCATCCTATACCCACCCAACCATTGGGGTATATTGAGCTCATCCGCTGTGTGTGCTGTGGGGAAAGGAGACTGTGAGTATAATATTCTAGTTATAGGCTAACCAGAACACAACAGAACACAACCACCACCCCTCAGTCCAGGAAACACATTTTTGTTAATGTATATTAAGAGCAAATTGGCTTTCCTTGGCAGTCATACCACAAAGTTAATTCTAACTGACCAGCTAAAACCTGTAAGTCTTCTGTTTCTACAAAAACACTGCTTTTTTTCACTTGTGGAATTCAATTTGTGGAACCAAGCACAAAATCTTACATTTATATCTATTAATCATAGCACAGTTGAACTTCAATTCTCAAACATCTCCCATATGGAATAATTCGGTTCTTGACCAAGTTGTTCATGGAAAAAAAATGTGTCAGACTAACAAACCTCAGAGGAGGGGGTTAGGGAGATGGATGAGATAAACCAAAGAACTTATATGTGTAACCAATGGACACAGACAACAATGCTGGGGGGTTGGGAGATTGGGATGGGGAGGAGGGTGTCTAGGGGGGAAAAAGGAGAAACATCTGTAATAAAAATAAATTCATAAAAATTCAGAGAAAAAAAAAATGTGTCAGGCCTTGGCCGGTTTGGCTCAGTGGTTGGAGCATCGGCTCGCGGTCTGGAGAGACCTGGGTTTGGTTCCCGCTAGGGGCATGTACCTCGGTTGCAGTTTGTCCCCGGCCCCAGTTGGGGTTGTGTGGGTGGTGACCACTTGATATGTCTCTCTCACATCGATGTTTCTCTCTCTCTCTCTTCTTCCCTCTCTCCCTCTCACTCTATGAATGCAAAAAGTGCCCTCAGGTGCCCTGGCTTGTTTGGCTCGGTGGTTGGAGCATCGGCCTGTGGTCCAGAGAGGCCTGGGTTTGGTTCCTGCTAGGGGTGTGTACCTGGGTTGCAGCTTGTTCCCGGCCCTGGTTGGTCATGCGGGTGGCAGCCACTCGATATGTTTCTTTCACTTCGATGTTTCTCTCTTTCTCTCTCTTCCTCTCTCTCCCTCCCACTCTATCTGAACAAAAAATGAAAGAATGTCCTTGAGTGAGGATTAAAAAAAAAAAAATGTGTCAGTTGTCAAACAAAACTTCGGTTCTCAACCCAACAACCCTTTTCATGCTGATACCTGTATGATTAGTCATGCATCTTTAGGCGACAACGGAGAGCATGCTTGAGTATGAGTCAGTTTACTGCTAAACCTCGTGCTATTAACATCTCAGAAAATTGTGCTGTGAATAGTTTTTTTTTTTCTTTCTTTTGTTGCTGCTTATTATTATTAAATATGTACAGTAAGTCACCATGGGTCCTAAGAATATTAGTGATAGCAACAAAGTGAACAGGAAAGTTATGAGAACAATGATAGAACTTAAAAAAGAAATAGCTGCAAAGTATGAGAGAGGTGTTTGCGTATCTGACCTGGCTACTGAGTTTGGCATGGTGAAATCAACAATTACCACAATTTTAAAACATAAAGAAGCCATTAAGAGCCCTGGCCAGTTTGGCTCAGCGGTTAGAGCGTTGGCCTGCGGTCTGGAGAGACCCGGGTTCGGTTCCCGCTAAGGGCATGTACCTTGGTTGCAGTTTGTCCCCGGCCCTGGTTGGTCGTGCAGGTGGCAGCCACTCGATGTGTCCCTTTCACATCAATGTTTCTCTCTCTCTCTCTATTCCTCTCTCTCCCTCCCACTCTATCTGTACAAAAAATGGAAAAATGTCCTCGGGTGAGGATAAAAAAAAAAAAAGAAGAAGCCATTAAGAGTGCTGATGTTGCTAAGGATGTGAAAGTCTTCACAAATCAATGATCATAGGCAATTGAGAAAGATTAAAACAGGGAGTAACTTGGGGGTCTGGAATGGATTAATTCAATTTACATCTTTTTGTTGTTGTTAATCTTCACATGAGGATATTTTTTTCATTGATTTTTAGAGACAATGGGAGGGAGGGAGAGAGAGAGAAACATCAATGTAAGAGAGACACATTGATTGACTATCTCCAGAATGACCCCAACCATGGCTGGGGATCAAACCTGCAACCCAGGTATGTGCCCTTTACTGGAATTGAACCCGATACCTTTCAGTCAGTGGACTGATGCTCTAACTGTTGAGCCAAACCAACCAGGGCCAATTTACATAATTTCTAATGGAAAAAAATGATTTGGTTTTCAAACAAATCGCTTCTCCAACAGCCTTCTGGAACTTAGTAAGTTTGAGAACCGAGGTTTCACTGTATTTACCTATGGTAGAGTTGGAAGAGAGAAAGGGGATGGTTTTAAAAAAGGAACAGAGAACCCCGGTGGGTGCAGCTCCCATGGACTGAGAGGTTCCAGTGTGATTCCCAATCAGGGCACATGCCCGGGTTGCGGGCTTGATCCCCAGTGGGGGGCGTGCAGGTGGCAGCTGATGGATGTTTCCTTCTCAAATCAACGTTTTTCTCTCTCTCTCCCTTCCTCTCTCTCTAAAAAAAAATCAATAAAAACTTATTAAAAAAAAAAAAAGGAACAGAGAGACAGTGATCTTCCAGATCTTAGGTTGGGTGGAATGTACAAATATGTGTAGATGTATGTATGTTGTGTTCACTATTACACTTCACAATTTATATGTGCATAGTTTTACTTTGTATTGAATATCACATTAAGAAACTTTCATCTTGTTAGACTCAGCCCACCAAATCAAGAAGAAATGTTAGAACCTGAATCTGTTACCTCATTCATTTAACTATATTTTTAAGAGTAGGTCATCACAGCATAAAACCTGATTATCATATTCAACTGTAATTTAATACTTTATCCATTCCTAATTATGGCCAACATGTGCAGCCCACTACAACAATCAATTGCCCTGTAACCTGTGTAAAGAAATGATGTATCGCCCTAGCCAGTTTTGCTCAGTGGTTAGAGCATCAGCCTGCGGTTCAGAGAGGCCTGGGTTCAGTTCCCGCTAAGGGCACATATCTCGGTCGTAGTTTGTCCCCGGCCATAGTTGGGTCGTGCAGGTGGCAGCCACTGGATGTGTACCTTTCACACCAATGTTTCTCTCTCTCTCTCTTCCTCTCTCTCCCTCCCACTCTATCTGAACAAGGAGTGAAAAAATGTCCTTGGGTGAGGATGAAAAAAAAAAGAAATGATATATCAAGTGGGGAACGGAGCCTAGACCAGGAAGTCAAGAGAATATAAATTTATTAGTGGGTTTAGAGCAGTGATTTTCAACCTTTTCCATCTCATGGCACACATAAACTAATTACTAAAATTTGTGGCCCACCAAAAAATATATAATATTGCCCTGGCCAGTTTTGCTCAGCAGTTAGAGCGTTGACCTGCGGACCGGAAAGTCCTAGGTTCGGTTCCTGCTACCCCGCCCTGGTTGGGGTGGCAGCCACTCGATGTGTCTCTCTCACATCAATGTTTCTCTCTCTCTCTTCCCCCTCCCACTCTATCTGAAGATAAATGCAAAAATGTCCTTGGGTGAGGATAAAATATTATATATATTATATGTGTGTGTGTGTGTGTGTATGTATGTGTGTATATATATATATATATATATATATATATAAAATATAATATTTTTGCTGATCTGACCAAAAATAGGTATAATTTTGATTCATTCATACTGGATGGCTACTGTTGTGTTGGCTGTTCTTATTTTTTAATTTGACAGTCTAAGACACACTGGTTGAAAAATCACTGGTTTACAATAAGGGTTGTGAGTTCCTGTGCTTATAATCAATGTTATAGCCACACTCATTCATTTACATATTGTCTATGTTTGTTTTCATTTTATAACTCTACAGTGGCAAAGTTGAGTAGTTTTGACAGATACCATGTGTCCTGCAAAGTCTAAAGTATGTCTTTACTATATGGTCCTTTACAGAAAAAGTTTAACTCCTGGTCTAAGGCACCACCCAGACGAGAAGTTTTCCGCTTGTCAGGTATATTCCTTTAAGAATTGGGGGGTCCATCACAGCTCACTAACCATTAGTCCAACCTAACTAACCCCTCTTACTCTAAGTTCAAACTCACAAAAAAAGATTTGATTTCCCATTTCCTACCAAGTAATGATTCCACTTTTCACTGTGTATTAAAGAACTGGTTTTTTGATTTACAGGTCAGCTGCTCATGAAGTGAATTAGCATGGGTCAGTCCTTTGGAGACCATCACCTCTGATGTACAAAAAAACAAGTCAAGTTTCTGCAAAGCTAAGAACTTGCTTCCAAAATATGGCAATCCTTTTAGGGTATCCATCCTATGAAGCCCTGCTTGAACCAACAGCCTCCCTCAAAGACATCTCTGTGACATCTTACTCTATGATACTATCACTAATCATGATACTACCCAAATTCAAGGGACAAGTATACATTATTTCTTAACATCAGATGCAGAAATATGACATGACTATCACAAAGAGACTCAGTATTTCATATACAGTAGTTCCTCCAGAGAAGTGACATTTTTTTCCTTAAATAAGCACTTCCTCTCTTCAAGAGTCTAATGTGATGTAATGTTTTAAAATATTATTCAAAAAATGTTAACACCAAAATCAACATTTTGGCAATGTCTCAAGAATAAATCACAGGCTACCTGTCAACATCTGTACTTTATCATGTGAAGTGTTACACTGGAAAACTGTCATTCATACTCAACTCATCTGAATCAAGATCTCATTTCTTACCTGACTTGGGCTGATCTTTTCTTCAGTGGCTGTGGAATGTTGACAAGGGTCTTCCTTTGCTCCCTCACAAGGGTCTTTTAAAATTTCCACCTGGTCCCCTCGATCTCTGAAGACCTTTAGCTCCATGCTCTTGGTTTTCTCTTCCCTATCCAAGATCCCAGAAGCCACAGAATCTCCTGCTGTGGAGTCCACCAGCCCACACCGCCCAGGCTCTCCCCCATGATCCAAGGTCTCAAAGGTTTCTTCACAACTTTCCGTATGAGTCCTCTGCAGCTCCAAGGGCACTGCCCTACTCTGACTTACAAGAGAGCTTGAGGCTCCAGGTTTTACATCTGGAATCACACTTGGCTCAGGGTCAGCATGAAGCTCTTTGGAGACACTTACTGGGAGTTCCGAATATAATTCCTGTACCACGGCAGACATGGAGGAATCAAGTGGAACTGGCTGAGTCTCTACTCCGGATGACAGCATTAGGGCAGATGTAGATTATGGAGTCAACTCTTACATCAAACGGCTCACCCTGACACAAATCAAAGGAAGGGATAAAAGTTTAAAACTTTGCAGGGTAGAAGAAAGCTGTCTCAGCTCAAACTAGCAAAAATAAGGACAATAAATTCTACCTCAAATGGCAGCATTTTCTGGCACAAAAAAAAAAAAAAAAAACTGTCCTTAATAGACTGAATTTGTGGAAAAATAAAATTCTGAAACTTTTAATAGACATCTGTCTAATCTCAATTCAAATACTGCCTTATGAAAAATTCTCGGTTTAAATCTGGAGAGCCAGCAGATGCTGATGAGAATAAGACATGTCTAAGCATCCAAGGGATAGACCTGATGTAAATGAAAAGATCAAAATAGTTTTCAGGGCATGAACCTTGCTCGTTTTGTTCACTGCTATATACCTACTGCCTGGAATAGGTACTTGACACATATCAGGTACTCAATAAATGTTTGCTGTATGAATATATACTGAGGGACTCAGAAGAATTTGATTCACTGGCTTTTCTTCATTAAAATACTTTCTGAAAGAAGATATAAAGAAAATGGAATTCCGCCCTGGCCGGTTTGGCTCAGCGGTTAGAGCGTTGGCCTGCGGTCCTGAGAGATCCGGGTTCGGTTCCCGCTAAGGGCGCGTGCCTCGGTTGCAGTTTGTCCCCGGCCCTGGTCGGTCGTGCGGGTGGCAGCCACTCGATGTGTTCCTTTCGCGTCGATGTTTCTCTCTCTCTCTCTGTTCCTCTCTCTCCCTCCCACTCTACCTGAACAAAAAAAAAAAAAAAAAAAAAAAAGAAAATGGAATTCCATTCCTTCACTGCTTACTAAACACTTTAGCAGTATCTACCCAAGCTGGCATAAGACACTACTAAATCAGGTCTTTAGCAGATTCCTTCCTGACTTTTATTCAGCATCTTGAGATTTTCTAAGTGCCTTCACACACACCACTCACTTGACTCTCACAACTCTGTGAGCTAAGTAGGGCAGCTATCAACTTCCCATTATAGATTTTAAAATCGCACCTGAAGAGGTTAAAAATGACCTGCTGGTTTGGCTTACGGTAGAGCGTCGGCCCACGGACCAATGAGTCTCGGGTTCAATTCCAGCCCAGGGCACGTACTTCAATTGCGGTTTGTTCCAGGCCCTGGTCAGGGTCGTGCAGGAGGCAACTAGTTGATGTCTCTCTCTCAAGTCGATGTTTCTCTCTCTCCCTCCCACTCTATCTGAAGATAAATAGAAAAATATCCTCAAATGAGGATTAAAAAAATAATAATAAAAATAACCTGCCTATAAAATATTACATGGTTATCTGAGAGTAAGGAGAGCGATACCCAAGGGACTTACTCTGAGTGAGAATGTTTAATTTCTTGCATCGGGTGATGGAAACACACCTTATTTGCTGAAATAACATTTATATCTAAGTAGGTCATAATACTATATGATTAAAGTAGTCAAAACACACACACTCACACAGAGCTAGAAAATGGTACACTCACAACCAGGGTTTCCTGGTTGGTAAGTTTTCCATTTTAGTCTATCAACAATGTGTGAAGTTTCCACAAAATCCACTTTGACCCGATGAAGGGGTAAACTGATTAACCAAATAAGATACTGAATGCTTTCATTCTTGATGCTTTTCTTGACCCTAAACAAGGAGAGGACGATGAGAAATATTTGGCAACTCAGTTTGTAACAAGGATTTATTGGAGATAGTTATGGCAAATCCCTTTGGCTAAAATGCACATAGGAAATAAAGGAGGCTTCAGAAAAGCCAGCTGATTTCTACTCCTACTACTTCCTAACGTCCAGCTTTCCCCCCAAATAAACATATCACATACCAGTAAAATCCAGTGCTGGCTTGCAAACTGCCTCACCTTCTCTTCGCTGACCATAACCAGACATCTGAGCAGGGGGCACTTTTCCAACACGCCATGTAAATCTTCACAACTCAGTTTCCTTAATCTGTCTCTAGTCCTACCTTTGATTATCTGGGGGAGCACACAGATGTCACATATACAAAGGCACATGCTCTGCCTCCAAGTGAAGAAGTACCCACTCTCTGAATACTCCTGGGTTGATGATCGTTCCTCCATGCCCAAAAGATCCCATCCTTTCACCTGTGCTATTTGGAGAGGAGCTGGGGTCTAAGGAAGGGCAGATGACAGGTTCTTTCATTCTGCCTGTCTCTTAGTTTTTCTAAACTGTGGTGATGGTTTATTCATGTTCCTATGATTTCATCCACTGGGTGCCCTTAGTGTTTTTAAGGAATCCTACTCAAAGGTAAAAAATATAATGCTACATTACTTAATTAAATACTAGGAACTATAGGAATTTAGGCTGCTGGTCCATTATGTTCAGGTAACACAGGAGGGCTAATGAAGAAACCTGAATTTTAAAAAACAACAAAAAGAGTGAGGCAAGAATAAAATGAAACTCATACAGTGCTTAGAGAAATACATCCTTTTTGGAGCTACAGCTTTTCCCTCTAGCTCCTGGATGTTTCTGGGGCTACTTTAGATTTTAGGCCATTTTGTGTGTGTGCATGTGTATATGAGGGTTAAGAGAGATAAAGTGAAACTGCTATTTAATGGCCCCCAAAAGATAGGACAAGTTCAATTTTAATTGCATTGTTTCCCCTTCCCAACAACAAACAAAATCCAGTTTTTGATGGTCACAACATAGTACAAAGACCAGATTACTGCGGTAAGGGATACTGTGAAAGAGAAGGTTTATTAATGGAGAACAGTTCTGTGGGTCTCTCCACCTGCTTATGCTCAAGAGCTCTTCTCCCTGGGTGCCACCAAAGTGTGGGTGTTCTCAAAAGTTTACTGGTTGATACAGCTCCCTTTTTAGGCTTCACTTTTTTGATGACCTCACCTTTCCTTATAGCTTCTCTGACATGAGGATGACTCAAAACTGTCCCTCTAAGCATAGTGACCACAGGACCCAGCAAGTCTACTCCTAGTTATATACCTAATAACATATATCCACATAAACACTTTCACAAATGTTCACAGTAGCAGTATTCGTAAGAGCAAAAGTGTGGAACCAATGCAAATGTCCATCAGCTGATGAATGGATAAAACAAAATGTGGTCTATTCATATAATGGAATATTACTCAACTATAAAAAGAAATAAAATACTGATTTATGATACAACATGGATTAACCTTGAAAACATTATGGAAAATAAAAAGACCACATATCATGAGATCTCATTTATATGAAATGTCCAGAAGATGTAAATCTAGAGTCAGAAAGTAGATTAGTGGTTGCTTAGTGTCCGGAGAGGTGGAGAAATAGGGAGTGGCAACTAATGAACAGAGTTTCTTTTGGGATCAATAAGGATGCTCTAAAATTGACTATAGTGATGGCTGCATGTGACTATATGCTATAAACCACTGAATTGTATAATTTAAGTTCTTGAATTATATGGTATAAAAATTGTTGTTTTTTTTTATCCTCACCTGAGGACATTTTTCAATATTTTGTTCAGATAGAGTGGGAGAAAGAGAGAGAGAGAGAGAGACATCGACATAAAAGGGGCACATCGAGTGGTTGCCACCCACATGACCCAACCAGGGCTGGGGACAAACTGCAACCAAGGTACATGCCCTTAGCGGGAACCAAACCTGGGTCTCCCCAGACCACAGGCCAATGCTCTAACTGCTGAGCCAAACTGGCCAGAGCAAAAATTGTATCTTTTAAAAAATTTTTTTAGAGAGGAAAGGAGAGGGAAAGAGAGATAGAAACATCGATGAGAGAGAACATCAACTGACTATCTCCTGCATGCCCCCCACTGGGGATCTGGCCCACAAGCTGGGCATGTGCCCTGACCAGGAATCGAACCGGCGACCTCTTGGTGCATGGGTCGATGCTCAACCACTGAGCCACACCAACCAGGCTCTCTCTCCTTTTTTAAAATTAGCTTTATTAAGATACAATTTTTAACCTGGCTGACCAGAGAGTCCCGGGTTTGGTTCCCGCTAGGGGCACGTACCAAAAAATAAAATAAAGTTAACAATATTTAAAACAACAACAACAACAATGAGGCACATTGGCTGTTGAAGCAAAATACATTCCCTTTTTCTCCTAGCCCAGTTCTGGGTCCTCAAGTGTCTCAGCAGTATCTGCAGTTGAGTCACCAAGAAGAGCTGAGTGCCTTCTCAGTTCATTATTCTCAGTTCATTAGCTTGCATCACTAAACTCTTCTCTGAGCTTTTGCCATCTATTAAGATATTGGTAATGCCACAAGACTGCAGGAAAAAAGATACCAAATCTTACCATTCAAGTTCTTTAAAACTAAATTTCTGAATACAATGGAGTAATTAAAAATGGTGTAGAAACATATCTCTACATATAAAGTTGCCTGAAATATTTTATCAAACTACATAAACATCAGACCCCTTTATTTAGGAAAAATATACATGCATATAGGAAATACTTGAAATAATATAAGCCCGACAGTGATGGAATGATTGGCAACAGAAACAGTGATGTGTGACAGAATCACCAATGATTTCTCTGTATGTTTTATATATATATATATATATATATATTTTACAATAAGTATGTATTACATATATTGAAATTTTTTAAAACATTATTTCCCAAGATCCAAATATGTAGCAATAAATAACTGTAGCTGCATTATCCCTTTATCATTATATTCCCAAATGTCAGCTCTCTGCCTCGAACATAAAAGTTTTTACATTAAATGTTCAATGAACTTCAAGTAAGAGAAAAGAGTAACTAATACACGCTTATAAAATGTAGATAGGGATTTAGGGTTTAATCCTTACTAATGACTTATAAGCAACCTATTGGATGAGGACACCAGATAATTATCTAGTTTGAGGTATAAGCAAAAAATAACCCAGAGATTCATGAACAACTCTCATCAGCTGCTATTGGCTTGTCATCTTGGACTTAGATTGTTTAAAGAATAAATTTTTTCCTAAAGGAAAATATGACTGATATTTATAGGGGGTATGCAGTACAATTCTTGCAACAAAAGAAATTCTTTTGAATTGAGAACAATCATCTCCATATCTTTATGTTTCAAATGCAGAAGCAGTGCTGGGAACAGTCTGGATGCTGGTTTCCCTGTGGAGAGACCAGGGTCCCTATCCTGCTTGGGCTGGAGTGTGTCACTAACTTCCTTAGGCTACTTTTTCACATGTACAATTAACAAATTAAACACAAATCTCAAAGGTCCTGCCACCCATAAAAATCCCATGATTCTAAGTAAAATTTTCTATTTCACTGTTTCAGCAAAACACAACTATAGACCCCAAATCCCCACTGCAAGTACTCAAGGGCAAACAGGTAATTTAAGAACACTTTACATACAAAAACGATAGAAAGTTTTTAAGTAGTCTTCAAGCAATTTGGCAGTGTTAATTCCTATTCCACCAAATAACAAAACCAAGAGAGAGGAAGACAGCCAGTGAAGGATAACATTGCATCTCTTATTCTTATCAGAATATATTTTATAACACTGAAAACCTGACACAGTGGCAATTTCTTCTTTAGTCAGTTCAAACATTCCCCAAAACAAAAGTTCCTGGAGTATAAAGTTTGTAGCACTAAGAAAAAATATATAAGGGAAAAGACCAAACAAAGAAAAGAGAACAGAAAACCATGTGCCCCAATAATCCTGAATCTGAAGGTCTCCCTTCCCTTTAATTCCATATGCAAAGGGGCTGCTCTTAACGAAAAAAAGAACAGTTAATAACACTGGGCGCTGACAATACAATAATGATCAGGCCCTCAGAAATTCACAACACTCCTTTCACCTTGAGAAAGTGGCTTTCTTTTTTTCAAAGATCCAGACACTATAGCCAATCCCTCTATGAGGGAATTCGGAGAAGGGGCCTCTTCTTGAGGGGCAGAGAAAGAATTTTTTAAACCAAATTTCTAGACGAACTGAAAGTGGGGCAGGGAAGCCCACATACTAAACAGGGTCCAGCTTTCAACATGGAGTGTGCAGGAAATCTCAAAAGCATCAAACACTGTTTCCCTTTTCCTCCCTTTATTAGCATGCAGAAAAAGGATCCCTGTCTCCACATGGGGAGTGGAGTGAAAATGCTCCTGATTTCTAATTGACAGACTCTCTGCATAAAAGGTTGTAATTCCTTTTTGAAAGGAAGAGAAAAGAAACCATCTGTGCCGCTCTAAATATATATCAGGAAAGAGTCCTCCTCTCAAAGTATTTTTCTTGGGAGAGCAAGAGAAAAAAGTTGGAATCTCCCTCTTTGGGGGAGGGGGGCAAGTAGCTAGAAGGAAGCTTTTTTCCTCATAGAGCAAGTAGAGGGAGTGGGAGAGGACATCTCTAACCAGTGAGGAAGTGATAGCTTCTGTGAACAAAGAAAAGGCTAGCCTCTGGTATCAGGTCTCCCTACCTCCTGGAGTACAGACTTGTTTCCAAAAACAAAGTCTATTTTCCTGATTATTCTAATTGAGGCCCTCTTTGTTAATTGGGGGAGTATGGTAGGCTCTAAGAGGATTAGAAGTGCCTCTTTCTCCACCCCAGGGGGGAAAGCCTCCTTTCTAGTGAGAAAGGATGGGTTGAATGCTTGCGTTGCGGGTGGGGTTGGGGGGATGGGGTGGGGGTGATGAGAGGAGACATGCATGGAAAAATCTGTTCCTCTGTAGAAGATATTAGTTACCTTTTAATAACAAATTAAGTAACAGTAATAGCAACAATTGACCAAAAGATTACTACTATGTACTAAGCACTTACACGAATTATCCTTTAGCTCTTATCTCTGACTATTCTATGAAAAGAGAACTCAAATTAGAGATGGGCTAACTGAATGAGAAAGGTTAAATAATTAGTCAAGGTCACAAAGATGGGAAGTGGGAGACACAGACTCGCAACTATCACACTCCAAACGCCAATCGTGCGAACGAAAGGAGCTCGCTGCACACCAAGGAGACGTACGGGAAGAGAAGCTAGGCTCCCTCCGTGGATATGATTGGGGGAGGGGAGAAAGGCTGACCTCTAACACCATAAAGTAAATTCGGGGTCTTCCTCCCTATATCTCGGGGGAAGGGTGAAAAATAAAGGAGGAAAAGTAAGTCTATCTTTCATAGGGAAGGGAGATACCCTCTGCACTTTTAGGCAAGTTGAGTCTCGCAGTTCACTTGGGGGGCTGGCGCTGACCAAATCGGGGGGGGGGAGATCTTGTTTTGGGGGTTATCTCTTTTACCCTCTTTAAAATAAGTTAATAACCGCCCTCTCGCACCCCTGGAGCAGGGCTTGCTCTACTAATAAACGCACAGGGGCTGGGGAAAAGCGTACGCCCACGACAAGGGGCATCGCTTTCCCTAAAGGAAGTTGGGGGTCTCCTGCCGTACTGAGGTTGTAGAGGAGTCTCTCTCCCCAATGAGAGCCATGATTCGGTGAAGTCGTTTCCCACTCGCGACACGGGACCTGGTCTCCTCCCTCTAACCGGGTCGTTCCGCCGCCAGAGGCACAGCCCCGGTTCCCTTCGGCACCCCGAGAGAGCAGAGGGACGGGCTCCCCCTCAACCTGCACCTCCGGACGGATGGTCCTCTTAGGGTGGAGTGGGGCGGGGCGGCTGCACCCAAAGCCCTCCCGCCCTGGCCTCTTACCCTGAGGCCTGCTCCGCGGCCCGCGCTTGCCCCGCCAGCCCGGCCTCTGCAGCCGTAGCCCCACCGCCGCAAAGTCTACCTGAGCCTACGGAGTGAAGAGAGCCCAGGGGCACTCCGGCCACCGCCACCTCGTCGTCTCTATGGTCCTACCCCCTCCTCCCCTTACTTCCTCATCCGGGGCCGGAGACAGCCATGTGGGCTCGCCCAAGTCCCGCCCCCACACGGTGCGCGCGCACTCCTATGGGAGGCTCTTCCAGCATGGGGCTTCCCGCCCTCGGCTAACCGCAGGCCCTTTCTGTTCCGCCCCTGAGGCCCAACTCTTAAAGCGGAACACATCGTTTTACCCTGCTCCTGCTGAGCCTCTGGGGCCCCTGCCTGTCTCTATTGCCGACACCCTGGTCCAGACCACGGTTTTTTTGGCTTCGACGCTGCAACTTAAGGGGCTCCTGCCTTCTACTCTGGCAGCACAAGAGATCTTTAAAACTGGAACTAGTGTTTTAGGTCATGTCACTCCCTTCAAATCACATTGACAGCTAAATCTAAATAGCACCTCTCTGCCTCCTGTCCTTTAAGGCAAGGCGTCTTGTTTTCATTTATTCATAGCTTTAACATCAGCTAAAATTGCCCCATTTCATTTCCTGATTGACTCTTTATGGTCTGTCCCATCTCACCCCTGTGTGTTTTGTTCGTCATTCTCGGCTCAGCACCTATCGGTGTCCTGCATAAGTAGACACTGAATAGACATTTGAAGGAAGATTTGGAGGTTTGGGGA
Organism: Molossus molossus; assembly: GCF_014108415.1. Taxonomy (NCBI): domain Eukaryota; kingdom Metazoa; phylum Chordata; class Mammalia; order Chiroptera; family Molossidae; genus Molossus; species Molossus molossus. The sequence continues at coordinate 19,670,662 of NW_023425358.1, read as the reverse complement.
GACTTTAATTCTCCCTTTTCTGATCAAGATATCTTTTTTTTAAGGACGTTTATAAAGCTCGGGGCAGTGAAATAAGAAAGGGCTGGGGAAGTGAGCCTAGGCTAGTCTGCTTTGGCTCACTAAGAAGTCAGAGAAAACGGTGCGTTGGGGACAGGTTTAGGGTTTTGGGGAGGAACTGCTGCTGCTCATTGCTGCCTTGGTTGCCAGCCTGTGGGGCCCCTTAGAGTTTAGGAGAAGCATACCTATGGGGGAAGAAGGTGTGTGGGGGTAGGTGGGTGGACGGAAATGCCTGTGCTCCTGGGAAGGAGAATGTGCCCCTTGATCAAGATATCCGTTGAGCCAGCCAACATGTGGACTATTTGGGCGGAGATAATGGTTTTCCCTGCTTTAGTTAGGCATGGAGATGTACAAATACCCAAATGCCAAGACAGGTTAGTAAGCCAGGACAAGCAGAATAGGGAAACAGACAGATAGCTGAATGGCCAAACAGTTTCAGCCATCTAGTAAATCACAAAACCCTATCTTCTATAATGAAGGACACTTAAGAGTAAATGGTTATCACTTTTCCCCAACCAGAGGGTAAATAGCTTAAATCACCCTATTCAGGGAGATAGAGTGGAAATCCCATTACTGCCATTTGCCAGCCACATCCAAGTACAGATGAAGTCAAAGGGAATAAATCTCAACTTGGCACAACAGCATAAAACTGATAGTCTACTGAGATTCTCCCCTTAACCTCCCCTAAATTCACAGCCTTTAAAACTCTTCAAAACAAGGTCCTAGCAAGTGCCTTTCCCTTCCTACCCCACCCCCCGCCCTGCCACTGGCACACATCTCCTAACTCTAAGGGAATCTAGGAGACTTGCAACCAGGGAGCAATGGGCAGTGGCAGCTGGTCCTGTCCCTGGCAAATCCCCTGAACTTGTCCCCAAGGCCCTGTTTACTCTGACTTTTAGTGAGCCAAAGCAGCTCAGCCTGGGTCCATCCCCCCACCTAGTCTCTCTCCTGTTGCTTTTTCTATCCTAGGTCCTTCCTTGTTTCACTGTCCCCGGCTTTATTTTATTTATTTATTTTTTATTTTTCCTTTACTGACTTTTAGAGAGAGAGGAAAGGAGAGGGAGAGAGAGATAGAAACATCGATGAGAGAGAACATCGATTGGCCGCCTCATGCATGCCCTCCACTGGGGATTGGGCCCACAACCTGGGCATGTGTCCTGACCAGGAATGGAACCGGTGACCTCTTGGTGCATGGGTCGATGCTCAGCCACTGAGCCACACCTGCCGGACTGTCCCTGGCTTTAATAAACATCCTTGGAAATTCACCTGGACTTGTATTGTGAAACCTTTCCTGCACAAAGTCAAGAACTCACACACTACCAGCTGGCCCTAGGCAGACCTGCTCAGGACCAGGTTCCCTTTCATTAACAATGCCAACCCTGCCCTGGCCGGTTTGTCTCAGTGGTTAGAGCTTCGGTCTGTGGTCCAGAGAGACCGAGATTTGGTTCCCGCTAGGGGCACATACCTCGGTTGCAGTTTGTCCCTGGCCCTGGTTGGGTCATGCAGGTGGCAACCACTCAAAGTGTCCCTTTCACGTCAATGCTTCTCTCTCTCTTTCTCCCTCCCACTGTATCTGAACAAAATATGGAAAAATGTCCTCGGGTGAGGATTAAATAATAATAATAATAGTAACTAGTGAGCATTAATAAATTACTGTTATAAAAAAACAACAACAGCCCTGGCCAGTTTGGCTCAGTGGTTAGAGCGTCGGCCTGCGGTCCGGAGAGACCCGGGTTCAGTTCCCGCTAAGGGCATGTACCTCGGTTGCAGTTTGTCCCCAGCCCTGGTTGGTTGTGCGGGTGGCGACCACTCAATGTGTCCCTTTCACATCGATGTTTCTCTCTCTCTCTGTTCCTCTCTCTCCCTCCCACTCTACCTGAACAAAAAATGGAAAAATGTCCTCAGGTGAGGATGATAAAAAACAAACAAACATACAAAGAACAACAACAACAACAATGCCAACCCTATTGTTTACAGCCTGTGAGTCCATACATAGTCTTTCTCTACATATGTACGGTTAGTTCATTTATAGGCTACTACAGATGCGGTTGGGATGAATTAACTAGAAATTCACATTAAAACATTTCTACATTTACAAAATATGCTTCCTCAAATACTTCCTCAGGCAACTATTTATCTATACAAGGAGATCTGAGAAACCCAGTATTAATAGTAGGGTTGTCCTTCTGCCTCAGGCTCTAACATCATTGCACAGCACCATTATTGATCTTGTCTTTATTTAAATGTGATTGTTTTATTCATCATGGATTTTTGTATTAATTTTTATTTGAAAATATTGCATTAAAAATATTATTTATTGCCCAGCTGGTGTGGCTTCGTGGATTGAGTGTCATCCCATGCACTGAGAGGTCCTGGTTCGATTCCCCACCAGGGCATATGCCCAGGTTGCAAGTGGGCATGCAGGAGGCAGCTAATCGATGTATCTATCATATCGATGTTTATATCTCTCTCTCCCTTGCTCTCTCTTTAAAATATCAATAAAAACATACACATTTAAAAAATATATTATATATCTTGCTCACTGAGTTTTTTGATACATCCTGTTGGTGGTTGTAGCACAATGGTTGTAGAACCAAGGCAGTTGGATTCCCAGTCTGGGAGCTCCAACCTCTCCTTAACTTGACCAGCTTTAGACAAGTTTTTATTTTATTTTTTAAATTTTTATTTATTTATTTATTTATTTATTTTCCTCACCTGAGGACATTTTTTCCCCAGTATTTTGTTCAGATAGAGTGGGAGGGAGAGAGAGAGAAACATCGACATGAAAGGGACACATTGAGTAGTTGCCACCCGCACGACCCAACCAGGGCCGGGGACAAACTGCAACCGAGGTACGTCCCCTTAATGGGAACCGAACCCGAGTCTCTCTGGTCCATGGGATGATGCTCTAACCGCTGAGCCAAACCGGCCAGGGCTTTAGACAAGTTTTTAAAAATCTCAAAACTTGTTAAGGTATTTCACAAGTTTTTGCCAAATTAAAAAGTGGGATATTTGCATTTCTAAGATATGATATCAACTATGGACAGCTCTCAGGAGAAGCAATCAAACTCCTCTGAGGAGCAGCAAGAAGAATCCCAATAAGCTGCCTCTGGGGTGGAAGGGCTTACCATTAGCCACTGATGCTAAGGATGGAAACAGCCTGGGGGATCTGGGTGTGTCCCTGAATTGGCAACATTAAAAAGTATTTTACATGTAACATTTTGTCCCTGAAAATTTTGCAACTGTTGCAGTGCACTTGATTATATGTTTCCCTTAAATATAAAAAGTTACAATGATTTATTTAACTTCTGAATCCTAAAGTAAAAGCATGGATGCTTAAGAAAGTTCTTACTAGCCCTGGTCAGTTTGGCTCAGCGGTTGAGCGTCAGCCTGCAGACTAGAGAGTTCCAGGTTCGGTTCCTGCTAGGGGCACGTACCACCAAAAAAACATAAGAAAGCTCTTACTTGTCTTGCTACCTCTGGGTTGGAAGGGCTTACCATTAGCCACTGATGCTAAGGATGGAAACAGCCTGGGGGATCTGGGTGTGTCCCTGAATTGGCAACATAAAAAGTGTTTTACTGCAACATTTTGTCCCTGAAAAATTTTGCAACTGTTGTAGTGCACTTGATTATATGTTTCCCTTAAATATAAAAAATTACAAATATTTATTTAACTTTTGAATCCTAAAGTAAAAGCATGGATGCTTAAGAAATCTCTTACTTGTCTTGCCACTCCCAAGTCTCCTATTGGTATGCAATGCCTTTTTCTTTCAAGCATTCAGAATTTTTCCAAAAACCATAGACAATCAGATGGAGATGGCATCTTCTCAGGAGCCTTTGGCCAGTTTCAGGTACAACCCACACAGATTTTATTTTCTCTTTGGGGAGAGAAAATATCTCTACCTATAGGGGCTTAGGCTGAGCCCTTGGGTGTGACATGAAGAGGCTGGTTAAATGTTTAGCCTTTGGAGTTAAGTTGGAGTCGATTGGGTGAGGATCTGTCCTTGCTTCCTTCGGAGGAGTTTTGTGTCCCCAGCATGTTTCCTCGTGTATGAAACATGATAGTATTTGCCACCTAATAGGGATGTGACGATTACATAAGGAGTCTGTGAAAGCTATGGTAGCTATTATTAATAACCAGACCAACACGAACGTCATTTGGGGTTTGGAAGGATTTGAAAAGCCCCTCAAACATGGATATTTTCCAGCAGGGGTGATCGCACTAAGTCGCACGTGCTCAGCCCTTTGCATTTTACAAAAATTCTCCCAGAAATTATTTTGTGCCTCTCAGCAGCTAGCCGTGGTGAGGCCAGCAAGGGTGTATAACATTCCCTTTATAGATCCGGGAGACTCTCCAGAGTTTACCTTGTAGGGAGACCACTAAGTTGGAAACGAAGAGCTCTGGCTCGGATTTGTTTACGAACGTCTAGAAGGTAAATTATTTCCTCTACGGTGCTTAAGGTCTTATGGCCAGCATGCGTGAGACGCAGGGGGAAGCTGGAGCTGCAGGCCGCGCGCGCAGCCCCGCCCCCGGCGTAAGCCCCGGATGAGGAAGTCGTGCGGACACCGAGAGGAGGCGGAGGCCGGGCCAGAGAGGCCCGGGGCTGGTGGGCGGGAAGGGGGCTGATCCCCGGGGCGGAGCCACCGGAGCGGCGCGGGTTCTCAGGTGAGCGCTCCTTGGCTGGGGCTGGCCGTTCGGCGCTTGGAGCTCGGGCACGAAAGCTGCACAGGCTGTCGGGGCGTAGGCAGGGCGTCCCGAGGAGGTGCGGGGGACTGACGAGGGTCCGGTCCGTGGGGCCCCGGCCTGAAGGGGGAAGGGGCTCTGGAGCCGCTGGTGAGTGGAGCTGCCAGTCGGGGCCCGGGTTTGGGGAACAAGAGACAGCGAGCCCAGGCTCTAGTTCGAGTTCTGGCCCCACCCCCAACCCGCTGTGTGACCTTAGACAAGACTCTTTACCTCTCTGAACCTCAGTGGTCTCAGCTGTGAAATGATTGTCTGTGGGGATGATCCACTGAGAGTTTGTGTATATGGAGGTTCAGGAACTGAAACCTTGCCTTCCTCCCATTTATTTACCCAAGGCATTGACGGTGAAACAGAAACTGTGGTTATGCCTCTCATTCTCTGAGTGATTTTGGCCAAGTTCCTTGAACTAGCCCATGCTTTCTTCATTTACGGAATGAGTGTGCTTACCATTTAAGACCTCTTTATTATTTGTGTGTTAATTGGTTTAGATAGAGGCAAGGTAATGAATGTCCCATTCCTAGAAGTTTTCCCTTCAGAAGTGTGATAGAGAGATCTTCATGGACGTTGGGCTAGAGCGTAGCCTGAATTCCCCTTAGTTCCCAGATTCTCTGGTTCTATTTGTTCTGTATCCCTCCTTGCACTTGAAGGAGTGATTTCATTCAAGGGTTGGTGCCACCTCTTAGCTGAGCAACAGCAGTATTTTCACAAGCTAAACTCAAAGAGCAGTTGCAAGGAAAAGTCTGACAGTCTTTTTGTTTGTTTCCATGGCAGAGAGGCAAGATGACTTCTCTCCCCCAAGCTTGGAACAGCTGAAGGAAACAATAGTACAAGATGAGAACAACAAAGGTCTACAAACTGGTCATCCACAAGAAGGGCTTTGGGGGCAGTGGTCAGTATTGATTGGTCTTTGGGAGTTGTGTAAGTTGGCTGAGGTTCTGCCTTGAAAATTACACACTGGCTTATGTGACAGGCAACTTGTCTGAATGAAGCAGCAAGTATAATACAGTAGTGGGAGGGCAGTAAGAGCAGAGAGTGCAGGCCTTTCCTAAAAGCATTGCACTCTGCCTTTTAAGGAACACTGTGGATATTGCCAGTTTACTACCCATAATTTGTTTCTGTTTTTTTTGTTAATCCTCACCCAAGGGTATATATTTTTTTCTTTTTTATCCTCACCTGAGGACATTTTGTTTGCATTTATCTTCAGATAGAGCAGGAGGGAGAGCAGGGGGAAGAGAGAGAGAGAAACATTGATGTGAGAAAGACACATCAAGTGGTTGCCACCCACATGACCCTAACGGGGCTGGGGACAAACTGCAACCGAGATACGTGCCCTTAGCGGAACCGAAACCCAGGACTCTCTGGTCCATGGGCTGGTGCTCTCACTCTCCCTTTTTCTCTCTCTAAAAATCAATTAAAAAAAATATTAATTGTGCCCTGGCCAGTTTGGTTTAGCGGTTAGAGCGTCGGCCCACAGACCAGAGTCCCGGGTTCCGTTCCCGCTAAGGGCATGTACCTCGGTTGCAGTTTGTCCCCCGTCCTGGTTGGGGTTGTGTGGGTGGCAACCAGTCAGTGTGTCTCTCTCACGTTGATGTTTCTCTCTCTTTCTCTCTCTCTCTCCCCCCCTCCTGCTCTATCTGAAGATAAATGCAAAAGAAAAAATATATTAATTGCATACTTGTGCCAAACATACAGGTTATGAATATGGCAAGGTCCCTTGTCCCTAAGGGGCATTCAGCTTAATGAGATAGGCATGCAAAAAGGAAATGATAAAATGAAGCAGAATGGAATACATGCTCAGGGAGTTTAATTCAGACTATGAAAGTTAGGGGAAGACTTCACAGAGGATTTGGCATAAAACTAAATGGAAACAACATACCAAATAAGCCCTGACCATTGTGGCTCAGTTGGTTGAGCATTGTCCTGTGCACTGAAAGGTCTCCAGTTCCATTCCCTGTCCAGGCACATGCCTAGGTTTCAGGCTCATTCCACCCAGTTGGGATGTGTTTGGGAGGCAGCTGATTGATGTTTCTCTCTCACATTGATGTTTCTCTCTCTCCCTTCCTCTCTCTAAAATCAATTAAAAAAAATATATAAAAAATATATAATCTTGGATTAACCCAGTGCTTTGCTTTCCCAGGCTGAATTGTTTTAATATGTTTTTATTGATTTTTTTTTTAGAGCAAGGAAGGGAGAGAGAAGCATTGATGAGAAACATCAATCAGCTGCCTCTTGCACGCCCCCTACTGGGAATTGAGCCCGTAACTCCGTAACTGGGCATCGTTCCCTGATGGGAAATTGGACCTGGACCTCTCAGTTCATGGGATGACGCTCAATCTACTGAGCCACGGGCTCCCAGGCTGAATTTTTATTGGGTCTGATTATATTTGAAATCTAGATATACTTATTTGTCATGATTTTGGCATAATTAAAGGCCATCTATGTCTTTCCCAAAAAATCAAAAGAGAAAAAAAAAATCATTCCATCTTTATGGTTCTGAGTATATTGTATTTGAAAGAGCATTTTATTTGGCTTGATTTTTATGATGTATGAGAGGTGGTGGGCTTTAGGTAGAAGGAGCTCTGGGCATGTCAGTCATCAGTGCTGCCTGTGCTATTACTAGCTGTCTGCCCTTAACTTATTCTATGTAATTTCTTCATTTCTGCTAGATCCAAAGATTTATTGTGAGGGTCACATTAAGACAGTATTTTTGCATAATTTTGGATAAGTATAAGGGATTGTCCTGTAATACCAACCTGATGAGGTTGTGAGGACCCAATGTGAGAATATACACCATGACCTGTCACCTAAGTGAGTGTGTTTTCTGCTTGGGATTACTGAATTGTCTTTCAGATGATGAGCTGGTCGTGAACCCCAAAGTGTTTCCTCACATCAAGCTTGGAGACATTGTTGAGATCGCTCACCCCAACGATGAATACAGGTGAGTGTCTGACTGGGATCAAGGAAGCTAATTGGGTGGCTGTTTCCAGATGATATTTTGTTTAAGGGGCTTGAAGGGCGAGACAGCACTTTGCCTTTGGATAAAAATGCTCCTGCCTTCTAGGATTCAGTAAACCAACAATCCTACAAAAAGTGGTACATTTTGTTCTCTTTTTAAAGCCGAGTTGACAACTCTGAAAATTTTTTTTTTTTTTTTTATCCTCACCTGAGGACATTTTTTCATTTTTTGTTCAGGTAGAGTGGGAGGGAGAGAGAGGAACAGAGAGAGAGAGAGAAACATCGATGTGAAAGGAGGGCCGGGGACAAACTGCAACCGAGGTACGCGCCCTTAGCGGGAACCGAACCCGGGTCTCTCGGGACAGCAGGCCGACGCTCTAACTGCTGAGCCAAACCAGCCAGGGCGAAAAATTCTTTTTTTTTTTTTTTTTTATAAATAGTTTTTTTCCATTTCCTTGAGTACAGGTGCAGAGTTTCTTTGTTTCTAAGAGAACTTTCTCCCATTATGCTTACTGCTGCAAGTTACAATATGTCCAGAGTGGTCTGTCTGCCTTTGTGGGGAGGGAGGGGAGGCATGTGAAGAAAGTTAGTCATCCCATTTTTTATTGCTTTTTTTTTCAGCCCTCTGCTTTTGCAGGTCAAGTCACTTAAGGAAGATTTACAGAAAGGTAAGAAAGAATTCCTTTTTTTTCCCTAAGATTTTTTACACTTTACTGTCCCAGAAACTGCAAGAAACCTCTTTATAATCTCAGGGAATGAGGGCACAGTACTTCTCTCCTAAACAAATTGTGTTCCCTCTTTAAAAATGGTCCCCTATCAAAATGCCAATGAATCTCACTTGTTAACATCTGGCACTATCCTAATTTAGTGTCAGGAAGAAAATTAATCGGAAGAGGTGAAGCTTTACACTTAATTCCAAAATACTTGTTGGCAAAGCATGCTTTCTTAAATATTATGTTTTTGCACACAATATTTAAGTACCTACTCTGGGTGAGGCAGAGAAAGAAACATCCTGATGGTTACCTATAAAGTGTGTAAGGCACTGTACTGTCCCGTGAGCTTTTTGTAATATCTCTTTATCCTCCCACCTATTCTCTCTTTCTGTTTTTTGAGATCTCTTGGTTTATTCAGATTATTTAATGTACAATGATGGAACTGTGACCCAAAATGTATAGAGTTAAAGCCTTCAACTGCAGCTGAGAGGAGAGGGCAGGCATGGTACACCTGGGGATGTCAGAGAGTCAGGAATGATGGGCTGACTCTTACCCCTGGGCTGAGGATAGGGGGAGTGGCCTGAGGAGCAGGGTCCTGGTAGCCTATGGCCATGGGAAGGGGCTTGGACCTCCCTCTGGCCTAGGTCAGGAGCCCAGAAGTGCCCCATGATTGAGGGGGCAACAGCTCAGGAAGGGGCCAGAGGCTAGTGCCATGAGAGCACCATTTCTGGGGTGGGGCGTGGGGAGAGAAGCCAGGAGGGGCCACCTACCCCAGTGGTGGGAGCTGGACCCGAGTCAGGTGCAGGGCCTGAGAGCCCAGGCTGGTGGGCTCAGGAGGACTGAAGAAGGTTCCCACCAACTCTTGAGTGGGTGAGGAAACAGCCTCCGCCGATAAACTGGCTTGCCTGAAGTCAGTAGGTGAAGGAGCCACAACCTAGACTCTGCTTACTCATTCTGGATCCAGACCCTTTCTTTTTTTTAATGACTATACCATGCTGATCTAGAAACCAAGATATTAGCAAATAAGGTAATGCCCTAATTAGTACTTAAAAGACATTTAAAAAAAAACCAGGGCGGGCAGCGGGGGGAGGAGGCGGGGATGGAAAAGGAAAGAAAAAAAACTTTCTAATTTGCTTTGAAGGATTTTGAGTCAACTGCTTTTTTATATTTCAACTTGATGGGAAAGCATTCTATAAAACCCAAATCCTAAGATTTAAGATTTCTCTAAAACCCAAATCCTAGGAGTGTCCATCTCCTATCACCTGTGTGTTTCTTATTTCTATCTGAACTACCATCACTACTTAATTCCAAATAAGAAAGGATCTCTTCCTCTTCTGAATTTTCACAGCTCTTTGAAGTTTTTTATGTTGCTTCTTAAATTATTTTCTCCTTCTCTGTGCACGCTCGCTCGCTCTCTCTCATTTTTTAATTGCTTGGGCTCAGGTCTTACTTTACCTGCTTGTGTCACCTGAAAAGCAGAGAATTCTATATTTTAAGCTCCTGAGAGGCAGAGAATGTGCCTTGTCCCTGGCAAAGGGTCAGTTGTGTTGCTTGTTGAATGTCTGAGTATTTATAAGTCTTTTTTTCTTTATTTTTATTGTTAACACTATTATAGATGCCCCCACTTCCCCCCACTTTTGCCCCCTCCACCTACCCCCGCCCCCACCCAATGTCTGGGTACTTATAGATTAATATATATTTACCTGCTTTTTTCCATAATGTATTATTAGATTTCTTCTTTGTTTCAGAAACTATCAGTGTGGACCAGACCGTGACCCAAGTGTTTCGTCTAAGACCTTATCAAGATGTCTATGTGAATGTAGTAGACCCTAAGGTATATCTTTGTTCTGTACTTGAATATCTTTTGGAGATGATTATCACCTTTCCTCAAGATTAGGTCTCTAAGGAAACAATGAGTTATTTAAGTATAGTGTTAAACTATTAAATATGTGGTTCTATGTAGGTAACTTAGATTATAGATAGTATGTAAGGTGCATTTAGAATGCCCTCCTCCCCTTTTTTTGCCCTTCTTTTTATAAGGATGCAGTCTTTTTTTTTTAACTTTATGTATGTATGTATTTATTCTTTGCTTCTCCCTTTTTATTTATTTATTTGTTAATCCTCACCTGAGGATATTTTTCCAATGATATTTTAGATAGAATGGAAGAGAAGAAGGGAGGGAAGGTGAGAGAGAGAGAGAGAAAGAGAAGGATAATGTGAGAGAGACACATCGACCAGTTGCCTCCTGCTTGACCCCAACCGAGGCCAGGGATTGAACCTGCAACCCAGGTACATGTCCTTGACCAGGAGTCAAACCCGAGACCCTTTGGTTCACAGGCCGACGCTCTTAACAGCTGAGCCAAACTGGCCAGGGCTTCCTCCACACTTTTAAAAGATTTTGTATACGTATGTATGTGTGTATGTGTGTGTGTTTGTGAAGCTAAAGGTAAAATTTCCTATTAAAATACTAAAATTTCTTTATGTATTCTCACACTTTCCTTCTAGAAATGATGCTACAATAGGTAAAAATTATTATCTAGAAGATATTATCATTGACATTATCTAGAGAAATAAAGCATGAAGCTCAATGTTATGTTTGTGTGTCAGAATTAAGACTAAAACAAGGCAGATTCCGAAGACTGTCATAGGGGTGTTCGGAGTCAGACGCCAGCCGCTAATGAACAGCTCTTATTTGGGGGAAAAAAAAAAAAGACTAAAATACAACAAACACAAAACAGTGTACCGATGATGTGTTGTGGAATTGTGCACCTGAAACCTGTATAATTTTGTTAACCACTGTCACCCCAATATATTTAATAAAAAGGAAAAACAACAACAACAAAAAAACCCAAAAAGACTAAAACACTGAATTAGTATTCTGGTACTCTTTGAACTTAACTATGATACAGCTGCTGTAGCATCTGTTATAGACCTATCACCTGTTCTCAGAAGCCTTTTATGGCAGGATAAAATTTATTTGTCAGAGTTCTGCTATTGAATGGTCTTCCAATAGTTCTTTTTTGCCAAAAGCTTTCGCCATGTGAATGGGCATTATCTTATGACTATGAAGTGTGGCAGAGTAATGCAGAGAAGTATATTTGATTATCTCTTTTAGGATGTGACCCTTGATCTAGTAGAATTAACCTTTAAGGATCAGTATATTGGCCGTGGGGATATGTGGCGACTAAAGAAAAGTTTGGTAAGATGATTTTTTTTAAGTCTGGCTTTTTTTGTTATATTAATAATCCATGTTCTCATAGAGATTAGCAGATCTAGTAAGGGAGAAGAATTTACAATAATTTCAGATTGCAGCGTCATAAACGATTATTATGAACACTTCATGTATCTTCTTCCATTCTCTTTTCTTCATTTTTTTTTGTTGTTTGTTTGTTTTTTTGTCTTTTTTTAATTCTCACCTGAGGATATATTTATTGTTTTTGGGACAGGAAGGGGGAGAGAAAAGAGAAAGAGAAACATTGATGTGATAAATTGGTTGCCTCTTGTCAGCTCCCCAACCGGGAACTACTGAACCTGAAACCTAGGTATGTGCTCTGACCAGGAATCGAACCCATGACCTTCTGGGGCATGGGACGATGCTCCAATGAACTGAGCCATACCAGCCAGAGCTCTTTTCATTGTGTACGTGTGTGTTTTTTAGTCTTTGTTTTGCTTGTTTATTGTCAGAGATTCTTACTCTGCATTTTTTTTTTTTTTATCCTCACCCGAGGATATTTTTCCATTTTTTTGTACAGATAGAGTGGGAGGGAGAGAGAGGAAGGGAGAGAGAGAGAGAAACATCGATGTGAAAGGGACACATCGAGTGGCTGCCACCCGCACAACCAACCAGGGCCGGGGACAAACTGCAACCGAAGTACATGCCCTTAGCGGGAACTGAACCTGGGTCTCTCCGGACCGCAGGCTGATGCTCTAACCACTGAGCCAAACTGGCCAGGGCTTACTCTGCATTTTTGAGTGGGAAATTACAATATTATTTTACATTTGAATGAGACTCTACTTTTAAGATTTTCACTTGATTTCATTTGCACCTCACATGTCCTCCTTGTGGACAGGTATTTATTTCCCCTAATTTATAGATGTGAAAACTGAGATTGAGAAATTAAGTGATTGGCCAAGACTAGAAAGTTAGTAAGCAGTTAACACTGAGCTCACACTAAGCAGTCAGTCCAGATCTTGCTGCTTCCAGGTTAGACTGCTTTTGCTGTACCCTCCTCCCATTTTTCTTATTTTATTTTTAATTAACATTTTCCACTATAAATAATGAGTTAATCAAAATTGTGAGGTGGTGATAAAAAATTTTTCTTATTGGATTTTTTAAGTATTATGAAACAACAAATTATAGGTAGAACTTCTATATAGTGTATATTTTCAGGAAAAAAGAATCTTTGCTCATTTTTAATGGTAGAAGAAGTGCTCTATTTTCTAAAATGAGAACTAAATATTCTCCATTTAAATAAGTATGTAAATGTAGGTAAGTATGCAAACATATGTGAGGATAAGTATATTGGTGAAACTGGCCACTTATCCATCTGGTCTTTACTATTGTCTGTACTTGCCAAACTCTTAAGAACCTACTGTTATACCTGCCCCAGCAGGTTTTCTAATGGAATAAATCTGTTACTTCATGTTGATTGAACTTTGGGTTGTTAGAAGAGATTAGAAAGCCAGGATACTTTTTTATGACCTTTTATGGCCTTGATGTATTGTTGAACCTCTCTCTCATCCTTTAGGTCAGCACATGTGCCTATATCACTCAGAAGGTGGAATTTGCTGGCATCAGGTAGCTATTTCAAGATTCTTGATTTATCTGCTAGTAAACGGGAATAGGATCTAATACAGTAATGGGGCTACAAAGAATATTTGAGGTATATGGATGTTCTTATAATAAAATACACAATAGCTTAAAATATTAGATTCTATTGTAGCTAAAACAAACCAAAAAACTCCCACAATGCACTAGAGTACTGGCAATTTCTGAAGCCATCTGGTGTTCTGTAACAATGGAAGTCTAGACTAATAATTTTAGAATGGGAAAAAGCCTTAATCAAACCTTCTTGTCTTACAGATTAAGAAACAGATTTGGAGACATAAAATGACTAGCACAATAGTTCTGATTTGCTGCCCCCCCCCTTTTTAATCTTCACCCAAAGATATTTTTCCATTGATTTTTAGAGTGGAAGGGAGGGAGGGAGGGAGAAACATCAATGTGAGAGAAACATATTGATTGGTTGCCTCCTAAATGACCCATCCAGGGCCAGGGATTGAACCTGCAACCCAGGTATGTGCCCTTGACCAGGAATCAAACCCATGACCCTTTGGTCTGAGGGCTGATGGTCTAACCACTAAGCAAAGCCAGCCAGGGCTGCCTTTTTAGCTGTATTGAATTGTTGATTTATTAAAAATTATTTCTATATTTCTGTTTGTTAAGAAGAGAAAAAGAGCCCTGGCCGGTTTGGCTCAGCGGTTAGAGCGTCGGCCTGCGGTCTGGAGAGACCCGGGTTTGGTTCCCGCTAAGGGCACGTATTTCGGTTGCAGTTTGTCCCCGGCCCTGGTTGGTCGTGCGGGTGGTAGCCACTCGATGTGTCCCTTCACGTCGATGTTTCTCTCTCTCTCTCTCCCTCCCACTCTATCTGTACAAAAAATGGAAAAATATCCTCGGGTGAGGATAAAAAAAAAGAAGAGAAAAAGAGACTTTTTGAACCCCCTTTAAATTAAAACATAACATCCACATAGTAAAACTGTCAGTAAAAGAAGTATGTAATGAAATATAAATCCTTCTCCTTAGAAGGAACTGTCTTTCCTGAAATTTACTGTATATATACAAGCATATTTGCATCTGGTTGACTCACTTCATGACACAAAGAATGACATTTTTATTGATTTTTTTAGAGAGTGAGAAAGGGGGGGAGAGAGATAGAAACACTGATGTGAGATTGATCGGCTACATCCTGCACGCCTCCTCCTAGGGATTGAGCCTGCAACCTGGGCATGTGCCTTGACTGGGAATCGAACTGGGACCTCTCAGTTCATGGGACAGTGCTCAATCCACTGAGCCACACTAGCTGGGCTCAAAATTCTTTGAAAAATCTTAGCAACTAAAGCACAACCTAAGACTAATAATCAAGCCCTGGCCAGTTTGGCTCAGCAGTTGGAGCATCGACCTGCAGACCAGAGAGTCCTAAATTCAGTTCCCACTAGGGGCACATACCAAAAGAAAAAAAGTGAATAAGCAAGAAATACAGCCTAGATTCATGCCTCCCAATACAAGCTAGTCTCTCAGAACTAGTGGGCCAGGAATCAAGAAACCTATATGCTACACTACAGTGCCACTGATGAGCGGGGCAATGCCAGGCAGGTGGGGGTGTCTCTGAGTCTATTCATCTGCAAAATGAAATGGTTGGTTTAGAATCTTTTTCTGTAAATGACCAGATAGTAAATATTATAGACATTGGACCACATAGATCTCAGGTCTCTGTTGTAAATTATTTGTTTTTTTTTCCCAACCATTTTATTTAATTTATTTATTATTATTATTTTTTTATCCTCACCTGAGGACATTTTTCGATATTTTGTTCAGATAGAGTGGGAGGGAGAGAGAGGAAGAGAGAGAGAGAGAGAAACATCGACGTGAAAGGGACACATAGAGTGGCTGCCACCCACACAACCCAATCAGGGCTGGGGACAAACTGCAACCGAGGTACACACCCTTAGCACGAACTGAACCCAGGTCTCTCTGGACCGCAGGCCAATGCTCTAACCACTGAGAAAAACTGTCCAGGGCTTTCCAACCATTTTAAAATGTAAAAGTTGTTCTTAAGTGAGGGCCAAAACAGGAGATGGGATGGATTTAACCTATAGGCTATAGTTCAGTGAGTGAGCCCTGGTTTAGAAACCTAATTTTCTTAAATTCCTTGTTTCTCTATATAGAAACCCTCATATACATAGTGCTAGACATAGAAATGAAAACATTGACATAAAGGCAGTATTATTATTTTATTTTTAAGAACAGTGACAAGATTTATTGGGGTGAAAAGAAATAATACACCCTTGGGGATGTAGAGGGCGGGCAGTTTTAGCCTTTTAAAGCTCTGTCTGAATATTTTGCTTATTCATTCATGATTAAATGCAAATCACAAATCTTCTATTATTTGTCCAGAAGACTTATTTATAGTCTTCCTACACTAAATGAAAAGCGACTTTTCCTAACCACAGAAAGGCATGGGGGGAAAAAAAAGATGCTCTGGGCCTCATATGATAAAAGAAAAAATATTCATTTGTATAAAGTCATAATAAATTATTAAGGGTTTTCTCTGTAATTTAGCCTTTTTAACCTGGTAATTTAGTCAATAACAAGGATATGTGCATTTTATTACCTTGAAACATTATTTTCCTTAAAAGATAAATATTTTGATTTTCTCTGAGTAAATTTCTAATGTATTCTCTTTTTTTAAAATTTCCGTTATTAATTTTTAGAGAGAGAAGAGGGAGAGGGAGATAGAAACATCAATGAGAGAGAACATTGATTGGCTTCCTCCTGCATGTCCCCCACTGGGGATTGGGCCCACAACCTGGGTGTGTGCCCTGACTGGCGTGAACTCTTGATGCATGGGGTCGAAGCTCAACCACTGAGTCACACTGGCTAGGCCTTGATGTATTCTTTAAAAAAAAAATTTTTTTTATCTTCACCCGAGGACATTTTTGCACCTATCTTCAGATGGAGTGGGAGGGAGAGAGAGAGAAACATCAATGCGAGAGAGACACATCGAGTGGTTGCCACCCACACTACCCCAACTGAGGCTGGGGACAAACTGCAACCACAGTACATGCCCCTAGAGGGAACCGAACCCGGATTCTCCGAACCGCTGGCCGACTCTCTAACTGCTGAGCCAAACTGGCCAGGGCCCTAATGTATTCTTTAAAATGTTTTTTAAAAATCATTGTTTAAAAAAAACAGAAATTTTTTCTAAATTTTTTTTTTCCTTTATTGATTTTAGAGAGAGAGAGGAACTGAGGGGGAGAGAGAGAAAGAAACATTGATGAGAGAGAACATCAGTTGGCTGCTTCCTGCATGCCCCCCACTGGGGATTGGGCCCACAATCTGGGCACGCGTCCAGACTGGGAATCCAACCGACAACCTCTTGGTGCATTGGTCAATGCTCAACCACTGAGCCACACTGGGCCACGCATCTTTATGTAGATGATGATACAGTGTATACTATTTTGTATCCTTTTCCCACTTAAAAGCATATAAACATTTCTGGTGAAGTTAAAACTCCTTGTAAAGCCCTGGCTGGTTTGGCCCAGCAGTTAGAGCGTGGGCCTGTGGTCCAGAGAAACCCTGGTTCGGTTCCCACTAAGAGCACCTACCTCGGTTGTGGTTTGTCCCTGGCCCTGGTTGGGTCGTGCGGGTGGCAACTACTTGATGTATCCCTTTCACGCCGATGACTCTCTCTCTCTCCCTCCCACTCTATCTGAACATGATTCTCTCTCTCCCTCCCACTCTATCTGAACAAAATATGGAAAAATGTCCTCGGGTGAGGAAAAAAACAACAACTCATTGTAAACTTTATTTTAATGGTTCTATGATATTCTGTTGTCTGGATACACCATAATGTACTTAACTGATCTGCCACTGCTGGACATTTAGGTATTCAATGGTATATAATTCAAATGACACCACAGTGACCATACTTTGCATTTATTTTAATCTTTTATTCACAGAATGATAAAACTTAGCTGGAAAAGGACAGTGGAGATCACTGATCCCCAATAGTTCATTTGATAGAGAAGGAAGGGGAAATGACCTGCCCAAGATCCTAATCAAGGGCTAGGGCTTGGCAGTGTGCCATCTGCCTCTCTTATGAGAATGCCTATGTGCTCCTGGGTTGTTTCCTAGGGGGTATGGATTTGGCATTTGCATCATCAGTGGAATTTCTTTCTCTGTTGAACCAGCAGAAAAGAGAAGAGATGCTGCCTCAGGGCCGTTCTTGGTTCCTGTATGGGCAAGGGCTAAGAAAGGTCAAGATTTCATATATTCATTCTCTCTCTCTCTCTCTCTCTCTCTCTCTCTCTCTCTCTCTCTCATAAAGAGCCATTTCCAGCCCAGCCATTGTGGCTCAGTGGTTGAGTATTGACCCATGCACCAAAAGGTTGCCAATTCAATTCCTGGTCAGAGCACATGTCCAGGTTGTGGGCCAAATCTCCAATGTGGGGGGCATGCAGGAGGCAGCCAATCACTGTTCTCTCTCATCGATGTTCCCCTCTCTCCCTCTCCATTCCAGTCCCTCTAAAATCAATAAGGAAAAAAAAAAAGAGAACCATTTCCATCAGAATAATCCTAATTGTTGTGTATTTTACCAAATCCTCTCCTCATTTGGTCCTCCCAAGAACTCTAGCAGACGGAGAGGGCAATATTCTTCTTAACCACATTTATTAAAAAAAAATAATAATAAGACCACACAACATATTAATTAAAAAAAAAAGATGGGCTCAGTAAAAGACCTAGTAGAAGTTGGTGAGTGAGTGCACTAATAGCGAGCTCGTTTTAGAGGTCTGGTTAATTTGGTGGTTGGTAGCTTGTATGTATGGTACTTCTTGCTAATCGATTTCATAGATCATGGAAACATTGCATCCTTCCTTATAATGTTAAAGGAACAGAAGTCCCTTCTCAAGTCAGGCTTGCTGCATCTGTTCACTCACAGACATACTTGAGCAAAGGAGTACCCAGAGGCACTCCTCTTGGTGGAAGCAGGGCTGGGACCCTAAGAAGCGTATTTGAAGAACATGGTCTTGGTTCAGCCCTCTCCATTTTACAAATAGGAGGGAGGCCCGGGAAGGCTGATCAGTTGTTCACTGTTTCCCAAGTAGCCTGAGCTGTGACTCATGGTACACAACATTTTCCTTGCTTTTATTTTATCTTTTCCTCCTAAAAAAAAATTTTTTTTTTAATGAGAACTGATTGCTTAGGGCCAGGCAAGAAAATGCATTGGGATTGGTAGAAGAGAAGGGCTTTTATGGTTTGTTGAGAGATGATTATAGGGTCCTCAGGTAACAGCTACCAATACTTCTGTGGGATAGCATTTTGTGGTACTGTTTTCCCATTGTTATAGTTCTTGCTAATACAAATAACTACTAGTATTTTTTTTAATAGATTTTTTTTTAGGAAAAGAGGAAGGGAGAGAGAGAGAAACATTGATATGATAGCGAAACATTGATCAGCTGCCTCCTGCATGCCCCTTACCAAGGATGGAGCCTGAAACCTGGGCATGTGCCCTGACCCGAAATCGAACCTGCAAACTTTCAGTGCACAGGATGATGCCCAACCAAATGAGCCACACCAGCCAGGGTGCCACTAGTACTTTTAATTGAGTGTCTCTTATCCCAGCACTGTCCTGAACAGCATATCTGTATCTAGTTTAATTCTCAAAACAACTCTGAAGTAGGTATCATCTCATTTTCTTTAAAAAAAAAAAGATGTTTGTATTGTTTTTTTAGAAAGAGCGGAAGGGAGAGAGACATAGAAACATCGATGTGAGAGAGAAACATCAATTGGCTGCCTGTTGCACACCCCTACTGGGAATTGAGCCCACAGCCCTGGCATGTGCCCTGACCAGGAATCAGACCCAGGACTTCTCAGTCCATGGGACGACACTTGATCCACTAAGCCAGAATGGCCGGGCTCTATATCTAATTTATTTTTTAATCCTCACCCAAGGATATTTTTCTGTTTATCTTCAGATAGAGTGGGAGGGAGGGAAAGAGAGGGAGAAGAGAGAAACATCGACGTGAGAGGTTCACATTGACTGCCTCCTGCACAACCCAGGGTTGGGGACGAACCGCAACCAAGGTATGTGCCCCTGACCGGAATTGAATCCATGGCTCTTTGGTCTGTAGGTGGACACTCTAACTGCTGAGCTAAACTGGCCAGGGCTATATCTCATTTTTTAAGGACACTGAGCCTCACAGAGTTACTGAACTGAGATTCCTGCCTAGGTCAATTTCACTCCAGGCTCGTCAGCTCTAAAGGCCATGTTCTTTCACTGTACTATCCATTTCACAATCTTAAGTTGCAAAGGGGAAAACAACAAGCTCCCAAAGTACAATAGCAAGTTGCCATGGAAATTATTCACCAGAATGACCTCCATTGAATAGGGACCCCATCTTTTCTGCCTCCCAACCACTTGTCTTCTAATCCTGATATTAAGATGGATTTTGTTCCTTTTGGAACTCATTGTGTTAAAGCTGGGATTAGCAAAATTGTTCATCCGTTCTTCTTAGTTGTTTTTTTATGACATGGACTCTTTTAAGATTTGACAAAAGCTATAATACTCTGCCTAGAAAATTTTGCATCATTTCAGAGGGTTCATGGGTTCCCTGAAGCCCTTTTTTATTTTTTTGGTACGTGCCCCTAGCGGGAATCGAACCCAGGACTCTCTGGTCCGCAGGCTGATGCTCCATCTGCTGAGCCAAACTAGCCAGGGCCTGAAGCCATTTTTTTTTTTTTTTTTTTTTTTTTTAATTTTTTTTTATCCTCACCCGAGGACATTTTTCCATTTTTTGTACAGACAGAGTGGGAGGGAGAGAGAGAGTGAGAAACATCGATGTGAAAGGGACACATCGAGTGGCTGCCACCCGCACGACCAACCAGGGCCGGGGACAAACTGCAACCAAGGTACATGCCCTTAGCGGGAACCGAACCCGGGTCTCTCCGGACCGCAGGCGGTGAAGCCCTTTTTTAATTCTTTTTTTTCTTTATTGATTCTAGAGAGAGAGGAAGAGAGAAGGAGAGAGAGAGATAGAAACATCGATGAGAGAGAACATCGATTGGCCGCCTCCTGCATGCCCCCCACTGGAGATCGGGCCCACAACCTGGGCATGTGCCCTGACGGGAATCAAACCAGTGACCTCTTAGTGCATGGGTCAATGCTTAACCACTGAGCCACACCGACCGGGCCCTGAAGCCCTTTTTTTAGAGCCTCATGTTGTTTATGGACTCTCAGATTTATAGCTCCTATTGTACATATTCAATATGCTCTAAGAATTCTTGATATTTTGTAATCTGTTCATGGCACTATCTCTGGAAATCTATGTGTGACCAGGTCATTTGGGTATAAGTAACAGAGTAGAATGAGTCACCCTGAAGTCACCACTGTTTCTTTGTGGTTCATGTAAGACTTGTAATAACTTGTGTGTGGTTTCTCCTTTCAGGGCACAGGCTGGTGAGCTGTGGGTCAAGAATGAGAAGGTCATGTGTGGTTATATCAGTGAAGATACCAGGGTAAGATTGAGAAAATGCTTTTTTGGTGTTGTTTTTCCAAATCATTATGTCTGAGTCCTGAATTAAAAAACAAAACAGAAATAAGCAAAAACTTCATACTCTCATGATGGCTACTGTCTGTCTGCCTACCAGGTGGACTATACTGTAATATTGTCAGGGACTCCTGATACTCTAATATTTTACAATTGGAGCTGTTCAATTTGGGGTTAATCTTCATTTTCTTCTTCTGAAGAAGGTCTGTTTAATATCAGATGTAGAGATGTAGTGTCTAACTTGCAGGCCTCTCT
Organism: Molossus molossus; assembly: GCF_014108415.1. Lineage (NCBI taxonomy): Eukaryota > Metazoa > Chordata > Mammalia > Chiroptera > Molossidae > Molossus > Molossus molossus. Next base: position 19,649,614 of record NW_023425358.1, on the reverse strand, counting down.
GCCCACTAATACATAGGAAAAGTTAGACATGGTAGAAGATTGTGTTGGTAAACATGAAGCGAGACCTTTGCAAATGAATCTCCTTTTCTCTTTATTCTGGTTGGAAAAATCCAAACTTAACAGCTGTGACCATTACCCATGGTGGTGAAACCACCCACCTGTCTCCCCTGAGAGCAGTGGTTCTCAGCTTGGGGAGATATGGCCTCCCCAGGGGTCTTGCAGTGTTTGGAGACATTTTTGCTTCTCACAGCTTAGCGGTGTGTGGAGGGTACTGCTAAACATGCTTCAATGTATAGGACAGCCAATAAAGAAATGCTGGTCTTAATGTTGGTCTTAATGTTGCTGTTCTGTGCATTGTGAGATGTTTAGCAGCATCCCTGGCTTCTACCCACTAAATGCCATGCAAGTCATGACAACCAGAATGTCTCTAGACATTACCAAATGTCCTCTGAGTGAGCAAAATTGCTCCGATTGAGAGCCAGTACCTTCAGAGGTAACCTCTGAATTTTATATTTGTAATTTCCTTATTGTTTACATAGTGGTAATACATATACAGGGTGGGCAAAAGTAGGTTTACAGCTCTTTGTATGGAAAAACATGAAGTAATACATAATAACTAATACAAGAATAAACTGTTCTGCATACTCACAACTGTAAACCTACTTTTGCCCACCCCAGTATATTTTACTCAAGTAATATATTATTTGTTTTGCTTTTAGTTTTTTCTTTATTGATTCTGAGAGAGTGGAAGGGAGAGGGAGAGAGAGAAACATTGATGAGTGAGAATATTGATTGGCTGCCTCCTGCATGCCCCCCACTGGGAATTGTGCCCACAACCTGGGCATGTACCCTAATCGGGAATCGAACCAGCGACCTCTTGGTGCACAGGTTGACGTTCAACCACTGAGCCATATTGGCGGGGCTGTACTCAATACTATATTTTATTTTTAAAATTATTTTTTCCAATTAAAATTTTATTTAATTAATTAATTAGTTAATTTTTTTCGTTTTTTAAAAAATTCTCACCCAAGGACATTTTTCAATATTTTGTTCAGATAGAGTGGGAGGGAGAGAGAGAGAGAGAGAAACATCGACGTGAAAGGGACACATCGAGTGGCTGCCTCCCACAGGGCCCAACCAGGGCCAGGGACAAACTGCAACTGAGGTACTTAGCAGGAACTGAACCCAAGTCTCCCTGGACCGCAGGCCGATGCTCTAGCCGCTGAACCAAACTGACCAGGGCTCATACTATATTTTAAATCTATAATTAGGAGTGTATTTGCTGGGTTATAGGTTTCACTCTGTAATGCCAAATTATTTTGTGAATTCTTTGGATCAGTTTATATTCCTAGTAGCAATATATAAAGTCTTCTGTGTTTTATTCACTTTTTCCAGCACCTGGTCTTAAATTTTTAAAGTTTTTGCAACTCTAGTGGGTATACATTGGTATTTTATAGTGATCTTAATTTGCTTTCCCCCCAGTTTTCTAGAAATTCACTCTTAAGCATGACTTCCAAAGACCTTGATGATTTGGCATTTGCTTACCTCTTCAGCCTCATCCATCCTTTGTTTAACAAATAATATGGAAGTACCTCTTATGTGTTAGTTACTGGGCTTTCTTTCCATTAAAAAAAAAAAAGTGGTACAGAACATTATCAGTGAACAACCTTCATTCTAGAGGGGAATTCAAAGGGGGAAGGGAATCCCCATTCCCAAGGATTCATGGGTGAACAACACAAACAAGATCCTTCCTGGTAAGGAGCTTATCCCCTAGTAGGGAGACAGATGTAACTAGACACCTAGTTCATAAATGTGGTAATTACAGATTATGGTGAGAACTTCAAAGGAAATTAATTGGGTATTGAGAAGAACTAACTGAAGGTGGACTCCTTGGTGAACATATGAGATAAATGAAAAATTCTTAGGGAAACAGGGCATTGAGTAGAGAATAACTGGAGAACTTTCTTTCTTTTTTCTTTTTTTTTATTAATTTTTGTTACAGATGTCCCCCCCCCCCCACTAATTTCCCCTTCCCCCTCCCTCCCTGCCCTGTCCCCAGCTTTGTTGTCCATGTCCATTGTTTCTGTATGTAAGTTCTATGGTTTATCTCTCCCCCACCACCCCCTCTTCTGGGGATTGTCAGTCTGTACACCACTCTGGAGAACTTTCTTTATAAAGGTGGCAGGCAAGGCTTCTTTGAGAAGGTACTGGAAAGGTGAGACTTAACCAGCTTGTGGAGGTTGAGGCAAAGAGTGTTCCAGGTAGAGGGAGCAATTTAAAAGGCCCTTGTGGCAGAAACATAGGAGACAATTAGGGGAAGGATGTTGGTGAGGAGGTAGGCAGGTTCCAGCCAATTCATGCAGGGCCTTGAGGGCCATTAGTCTCAGGACAATTAGAATTCATTGAAGGGTTTTAAGTGTGGGTGTGATACATGAATTATGTTTCTAAAAGATGACTTAGTCATTCAGTTGAATTTTTTTGCATAAAAAAAACAAAGTAACAGTGGCTAATTGATGCTTAAAGGTCAGCTTTTTTCTCTCTTATAAAAGAAGTGCGCCTGGCCGGTGTGGCTCACTGGTTGAGCGTGCACCCATGCACCAAAAGGTCATTGGTTCGATTCCCGGTCAGGGCATGTGCCCTGGTTGTGGGCCAAATCCCCAGTGGAGGGCATGCAGGAGGCAGCCAATCAATGTTCTCTGTCATCGATGTTTCTATCTCTCTCTCCCTCTCCCTTCTCTCTCTAAAATCAATAAAGAAAAAAAATTACAAAAAAAAAGAAAAAAGTGCAGGAGTAGGCAGTTCATGACTGGTATGACAATGTCACAATTATTGGTGATCTAAGGTTCCTTTCTGTCTTCCTGTTGGGCCATACTCAGGATTGGGCTTCCATGATCCATCTGGAGCTGCTGTAGCCATGTCCATATTTTATGCAGGGGGTGGGGTGAGAAAGAGGGGTGCATTGTCCCACTTACATCTTATTGGCCAGAATTTAGTCAAATGTAGCTGCTTAGGGGAATGGGAGGTTTATTTTAGTCCTTTGGTTGGGTCCCTTGCCTCCCAGAATAGAATCAGTTTCTTGTTCCTTGGGAAGGAAGGATATTTGATAGGCATCCGTAGTACCTGCTGTCACCCCTCTGGCTCTGATGTAGAGAGTTCTTTGTAGGGACAAGAGTAGAAGCAGACGAGTTAGGGAGTTAGAAGATGGTGGCATGGACTTGGGTGGGAGCTGTAGCAATGAAGAGACATGGGCAGATTTGAGATACTTTTGGGGTAGAATCCACAGAACCTGCTGATGTATTGGATATGAGGAGTGAAAGAAAGAGAACTGAGCAGCTGTGTAGATAGATCATGTAACATATAAGAGATGGAGAAGACTGGGGAGGAGATGGTTGGGGGAAATTAACAATCTCAGTTTGTGAAGTGCCTGTTGGACATCTGAGTGGAGGAATCAGGGGAGGCAGTTGAGTCTGGAGTTCATTTAATCACTTCTCCCATATCTCCATCCCCAATAAATCCTAGCCCTGGGAACCATAACTTGTTCCTCAAACATTCCGTGTTCTTTCTTGCCTTTGTGTCTTTGGGTAGGCTGCTCTTTCCCACCTGGGATAGATTCTGCCTTTTCCCTTTCCCAAGCCACTTATCCACCTCTCAGCATTAGTCTCAGGCTTTCATGCTTCTGGAAAGCCTTGGTTCCATCAGGTGGAAGTTCCCCCGTAATGCCCCGGACATGTGGGTATGTTAGTACTTATCACACTGTGGTTTGTTTGCGTGCCTCCTACTAGAATGCAAGTACTGTGAGGGCAAGGACTGTATCTTACTTTTATGTCCCAAAGTTCTCTGGCATGGTTCCTGGCACTTAGCAGTCTGTCAAATATTTGTTGAATGAAATTTTAGACCTGCTTTCCCCATTCAAGAATTCATACTCTGATTAGGAAAACAAGAGTTGAGTGTACGAAAAGAAATCAACACTGTAAAGTTTAACTAATGGCACAAAGCTCTCTTATGTTAAACTTTATAACCAGTTCAATTACCTGGTTTTCCAGCCCACAAACATTAGAAGAAACAAACATGAAAAGAAAGGGAGTATTGATGTCTGCAAGTTATTTTTAGATAGAAAAAATAAGATGGATTGATCGATACATAAACAGATAGTTAGATGGTGATAGGTAAATGGTAAAGCAAATGTCATGTTCAGTACAGGATTTAGGTGGTGGGTATGTGGGTGTTTGCTGTATGATTTTTCAAAAAATTTTTTGTATGTTTGAAAATTTTATAATGAAATAACAAAAAGCACCCCCAAATTCTAAATGAAGAATGACATTAACTGTATTGTATAGATATGGCTATATTTCTATATAAATATTAAAATACGATAGAAAAAGTTGTAACTAGCATTAACTAGAATTTTTGAAAGTGTCTTTAAAGATATTGAGATACAGTAAATGATTGATTCACTTAAAAAAAAAGAGGGAAAACATGCCCTGGCTGGTTTGGCTCAGCCATTAGTGCCTTGGCCAGAGGACCAAAAGGTCGCAGGTTTAATTCCTGGTCAAGGGCATGTACCTGAGTTGCAGGTTTAATCCCTGGCCTTGGTCAGCGTCGTGCAGGAAGCAACTAATCAATGTGTCTGTCTCACATTGATCTCTCTCTCGCTCGCTCTTCCACACTATCTAAAAAAAATAAACGGAGCCCTGGCCGGTTTGGCTCAGTGGTCGGAGCATTGGCCTGCGGACTAGAGTCCAAGATTCAGTTCCCGCTAGAGGCACATACCAAAAAAAAAAAAAAAAAAATCAATGGACAAGTATCCTTGAGTGAGGATTAAAAAAAAAGAAAAAGAAAAAAGAAGGAAGACAAACAACCTAATTAAAAAATGAGCAAATTGCCCTGGCCGGTTTGGCTAAGCTGTTGGAGCATCGGCCCGCGGACCTGGGTTCGGTTCCCGCTAAGGGCACGTACCTCGGTTGCAGTTTGTCCCTGGCCCCGGTTGAGGTCATGTGGGTGGCAGCCACTTGATGTGTCTCTCTTTTATTAATGTTTCTCTTTCTCTTTCTCTCCTTTTCTCCCTCCCACTCTGTCTGAAGATAAATGCAAAAATGTCCTCGAGTGAGGATTTAAAAAAAAAGAGCAAATTTGCCCTAGCTGGTTTGGCTCTGTAGTTAGAGAGTTGGCCCGCGGACCACTGAGTCTTGGGTTTGATTCTGGTGAAAGGCACGTGCCTCAGTTGCCATTCGTCTCTGGCCCTGGTCGGATTATGCGGGAAGCAACCATTCGATGTGGCTCCATACATTTGATGTTTCTCTCTGTCTCTTTCTTTCTCTCTCCCTCCCTCCCAATCTAGCTGATGATAAATAGAAAAGTATCCTTGGGTGAGGAATAACAAAAAATAAAAATGAGCAAATGGTTTGAATAGACATTTTTTTCCAAAAAAAAAAAACTATACACTTGGCCAATAAACACGTGAAACGATGCTTAATATCATTAGTCATTAGGGAAATGTAAATCAAAACCACACTGAGACACCACCTCAAATACAGTAGGATGGCCATAATAAAAATAAAAAATTTTAGGCCTGGCCATTGTTGCTCAGTGGTTGAGCGCTGACCCATGCACCAAGAGGTTGCTGGTTCAATTCCTGGTCAGGGCACATGCCCAGGTTATGGACCTGATCCTCAGTGGGGTGCCTGCGGGAGGTAGCCAATCGATGATCTCTCTCATTGATGTTTCTATCTCCCTCTCCCTCTCTCTCTAAAATCAATAAAGAAAAAATAATGTTTAAAGGAAAAATTACAAGCATTAGGATATGGAGAAATTTGAACCTGCATACACTTCTGGGGTGGGGGTGGGGGAATGTAAAATGGTGAAGCTACCGTGGAACAGTTTGGTAGTTCCTCAGAAGATTAAATGTAGAATTACCAAATGACCCAGCCATTACCTCTTAGGTATATGCCTGATAGAATTGAAAATAGATGTTCATGCAGAAACTTGCATACAGATGTTTGTAGCAGAATTATTCACAATAACCAAAAAATGGAAACTAGGAATGTCCATGAGCTGATGAACAGATAAACACAATATGGTGTAGCCATACAATGGAATGTTGTTCAATAAGAAAAGAATGAAGTGATGATTCATGCAACACTATGGCTGAAAACATTATGCTAAGTGAAAGAAACTAGTTACAAAAGATCACATATTGTATGATTCCATTTATGTGAAGTATTCACAAAAGACAAATCCACAGAGATAGAAAGTAGATTAGTGGTTGCCGGGGTAAGGGTAAGAGGGAGTAACTACTAATGGGTATGGTGTTTCTTTTTGGAGTGATAAAAATGTTCTGGTATTAGTGCTGATGGTTGCATAACATTGTGAATATACTAAAAACCACTGAATTCACTAGAAATGGTGAATATTTTGTTATGTGAGTTTTATCTTTAAAAAGTCTAAACAACAACAAAAAAGGAAAGGATCGTTAGGGGGGTAATTTGAATATAACAGTAATTGACACTTTTACAGTTTCAAAGTGAAGGACACATGTACTGTTCTAATTGGCATTAATTAGAATTTTTCAAAGTATCTCTAAGACATTCAAATACAGTAAATGCTTCAAAATGTTAAAATACACATATAAATAAAAATAGCACTTTAGATATTTATGTTCATGCACACACACACTCTTTATAAATATGGAATTTGTTAACCATATTTAGAAAAGTATTTTTTATTTAATTTTTTTTTTTTTTTTTTTTTTTTAATGGAGAGGGAGATCTGAGATAGAAACATTGATTGGTTGCCTCTTGCACGACCCCCACCAGGGACTGAGCCTGAAACCCTGAGCACATGCCCTGACCGGAAACTGAACCTGGGATCTCTTGGTCTATGGGTGGACACTCAACTACTGAACCATACTGGCTGGGTTAGAAAAGTATCTTTTAAATCTACTTAATAAAACATAATTTTTATACGGTAAAACACATCCATTATATGTGTATAGTTTGAATTTAGATAAATGTATATATACCACCAGCACCACGATAAAATATAGAACATTTCCATCACCCCAGAAAGTTCCTTTGTGCCCCTTTGCTGTCAGTATCCCCCATACACACAGCAACCATTGATCTGCTTCTGTCTCTAGAATAATTTTGCCTAAGAAGTTATCTTTAAAAGGTAACTTTTTTAATTGTAAGATCATTGTATCTTTATTATTAAAAATTTAGTGTATCTTTCTGTTTGTTTCTCTGAAATATTTCAAATTTTAAAAGGCAATCCAAAAAATCACTCAATGCCAATACCCAGAGATGATCACAGTTAACATTGTTTTTTTTTTTTAATCCACACCCGAGGCCCAGCAGGTGTGGCTCAGTGGTTGAGCATTGACCAATGCACCAAGAGGTCGCCAGTTTGATTCCCAGTCAGGGTACATGCCAAGGCTGTGGGCCCGATCCCCAGTTGGGGGCATTAAGAGGCAGCCAATGGATGTTCTCTCTCATCGATGTTTCTTTTTATGTATTTTTTTTGTGTGTGTGTGGTACGTGCCCCTGGCAGGAACTGAACCCGGGACTCTCTGGTCCGCAGGCCGACTCTCAATCGCTGAGCCAAACTGGCTAGGGCTCTCATCGATGTTTCTATCTCTCTCTCTTTCCCTGTCCCTTCCTCTCTCTCTAGAAATCAATAAAGAAAAAAAAAATCCATACCCGAGGATCTTTTTTTTTAATCCTCACCCGAGGACATTTTTCCATTTTTTGTTCAGATAGAGTGGGAAGGAGAGTGAGGAAGAGAAAGAGAGAGAAACATCGATGTGAAAGGGACACATCGAGTGGCTGCCTCCCGCACGACCCAACCAGGGTCAGGGGCAAACTGCAACCGAGGTACGTGCCCTTAGTGGGAACCGAACCTGGGCCTCTCTAGACCGCAGGCCGACACTCTAACTGCTGAGCCAAATCGGCCAGGGCCCGAGGATCTTTTTTCTATTGATTTTTTTTTTTTAGAGGAGAGTAGAAGGGCGGGAGGGAGGAGTAGAGTGAGAGAGATAGCGAGAGTAGTAGTGTTAGGTATACTTACATTGTTGTGAAACAGATCTCCAGCACTTTTTTGTCTTACAGAACTGAAACTCTACATCATTTTTTTTTTAAATGCAATTATGTGTTTTTTACTTTCAGGTGGTGTTCCGTTCTACGTCGGCTATGGTTTACATATTTATTCAGATGAGCTGTGAAATGTGGGATTTTGATATTTATGGTACTGTTCCTAAATGCTGGTTGTAACTGCTAATGGGGAGAAGTTTCTGGTTTCTCCCAGGTTGTTGTCATTTACAGTAAGCTCTTGACATTTTCTAATGATGTGTCCTGAGATTTTTTTCAAATCCTCAAAGGCTAAAACAAACATTTTATATCTTTTATATGTATATAGTGAATTACATGATATGTGGTGAAGTATTAAAAGGTTAACAAAAAAGATAAAAGCACCATCACTTATAATGTCAGTAGATCTTTAATTGTTCTGCAACTACAGGCTCAAAAGTCATAGAGAAAGAGAGTGACTCTCTGGCGAGGAACCAACAGTTTCTTTGATCGTTCATTGCTCGTCCTATCATCACAGAAATTACCAAATTTGTCTTTTTATTAGAATTACTACACAATAAGTAGAGAACAGTGAAGCTGCTGTGAGATGTGGATACTGTGTCCAACACACCAGCTTCATGGTGCATATAATTTAGATTTGTTTTTAGCAAAATTATAAAGTAAATTTTGCTGTGGGTCATCAAGGTCACTCAAAAACAGCAAGAACTGAAAATGGTAATTCAGTGAATGCCCAGGGTCTACCAGGTCATCTACTAGCAAACTGTAAGCATCACTATGAAAATAATCATGTTTGGAAATTAGATGGTTCTCTTATTTTGAAGATGTACCATATTTTCCAGTCATCAAGCTTTTTCAATCTTGCATTTTACCTTGAAGCCATGGCCTCTTACTGAGTGAGGTAAATGTTAAATTTGACTCCACAGACAGTCTAGGTCGAAACCATTTATATATATCTGGCTTTTATGATCTTGATTTAGGATCATAAACAGAACCCACATTCTCTTTGACTAGTCCCATTCCTGTTACTTTACTGAGAGAAGAAATTGTAAGTAATAATTAAAGATAATCCTCACCCTCTTCTTGTTCCTTTTCAGGGGATCTGTATTTTGAGAAAGCTGTGAATGGTTTCCTTGCCGATCTCTTTACCAAGTGGAAGGTACATTTCTTCTTATGCACTAAGTCTCATTGAGCAAACATTATTCAATGCAGATTTTAAAAATATGCTATTTTTATTATGCTACATTTATTTATTTATTTATTTATTTATTTATTTATTTATTTTTGGTACATGCCCCTAGTGGAAACTGAACCCGGGACTCTCTGGTCCACAGGCCAACACTCTAACCGCTGAGCCAAACTGGCCAGGGCTATTGAGCTACATTTAATTGAGGTATCTTAGCTAAAGCCTAAATTGATAAGACTCTAGATTTAAATTACTTGAATAATCTCAACATTGTAAATGGCATTCATGAAAAACCTATAGTTAATATCATACCCAGTGATGAAAGACTGAAAACTTTTCTCCTTAAGAGCAGGAACAGGCTAAGGATGCTTACTGTCACCTCTGGTGTTCAATGTCATACTAGAAGTTCTAGCCAGAATAACTAAGTAAGAAAAAGAAATAGTGGCCCTGGCCAGGTAGCTCATTTGGGTAGAGTGTCATCCCGATGTGCCAAGTTTTCGGGTTTGATCTCTGGTCAGAGCACATACAACAAGCAACCAATGAATGCACAACAAAGTGGAACAACAGAGCTCTCTCTCTCCCTCTTCCCTCTCTCTTTCTAAAATCAATAAATATGAAAAAAAAAAAAAAAAGGGGGAATAGAAGGCATCCTTGTTGGAAAAAAAGACAGATGACATCCTATATGTAGAAAAATCCTTAAAAAGATCTATTAAAAAATCTGTTAGAGCTAATAAATGAATTCAGCACAATTGTAGGATACAAAATCAACACAAAAATCAGTCATGTTTCATCAGCAATGAACAATTGAACAGGAAATTAAACAAGGAATTAAATTTTTAAAGGGGAAGTAAAAAACAATTGTATTTATAAGAACATCAGACAGCATAAAATACTTTGGAATAATTTACCGAAGGAGGTGCAAGACTTGTGCAATAAAATCTACAAAACATTGTTGAAAGAAATTAACAGAGGCCCAAATAAATGAAAATTAACCCATGTTCATGGATTAGAAGATTTAATATTGTTAAAATGGCGGTACTACCCAAAGCAAGGTACAGCTCAGTACAGCTCCTATCAAAATTCCAGTGGCTTTTATTTTTTCCAGAAATAGAAAAGCTGATTATAAAATTTATGTGGAATTGTAGGGATCATGAAGAACCAAAATAATCTTGAAGAAAAACAAAGTTGGGGGACTGTCATTTTCTCATTTCAAAACTCATGCCAAAGTTAATACTCAAAGCAGTGTGGTACTGGCATAAAGATAGACATATTATCGATCAGTGGAATAGAATCGAGAGTACAGAAATCAATCTATACATCTATGCTCTTGATTTTAGACAGGGGTGTCAAGTCCATTCAGTGAGGCAAAGAATAGTCTCTTCAGCAATGGTTCTGAGATAACTGAATGTCCATATGTAAAAGAATAAATTTGGACTCTTCTTCACAGCATATAAAAAAGATGAACTCAGAATGGATCAAAGACCTATATATGAGGACTAGAACCATAAAAATCTTAGAAGAGAACAAAACTGAAATGTTTATGACATGGGATTTGGCAAGGGTTTTTTAGATATGACACCAGAAGCACAAGCAACCAAAGAAATATAAATTGAATGTACTTCATTAGAATGAAGAACTTTTGTGCATTAAAGGAACTACCAAAAAAGTGAAAAGACAACACACAGAATGGAAGACCATATTTGCAAATTATCTATCTGATAAGAGTCTAGTATCTAGGATATATAAAGAACATTTACAACTCAACAGCAAAAAGGGAACAACCCAATTAACAAATAGGCAAAGGACTTGAATAAACATTTTTTCAAAGAAGATATATAAGTGGCAATAAACACATGAAATGATGCTCAAGGTCATTAGTCATGAGGGGAATACAAACTAATGCCACAATGAAATACCACTTCATATCCCCTGGGATGACTATAATACTTTTTAAAATGGAATATACAAGTGCTGGAAAGGATGTGGAGAAATTGGAAGCCTTGTACATTTCTGTTGGGAATGTAAAATGGTATAGCTGCTGAGGAAAACAGTTTGGCAGCACCTCAATAAGTTAAATAATTGCTATATGACCCAGCAATTCCATACTTCAGTAAATACCCAAAATAACTGAAAATATGTTCACTCAGGAATTTATATGTGAATGTTCATGGCAGCATTATTCATAATAGCCAAAAAGTGGAAACTGCATAAATGTTTGTCAGCTAAATGAATGGATAAACAAAATGTGGTATTATTTATAGAACGTAATTTTATTCAGTCATACAGGGGAGTGCTACAACATGGATGAACCTTGAAAACATATGCTAAGTGAGAGAAGCCAGACATAAAGTACCACATAGTATAAGATTCTGTTTATATGAAATGTGCAGAATAGGGAAATCTATAGAGACAGAAAATAGATTCATGGCTGCCAGGGCCTGGGGCTGGGGCATGACTGTTTAATCAGTATGGGGTTTCCCTTTGGAAGGATGGGAATGTTCTGAAACTAGATAGTGGTGATTGTTGCACAACATTGTTAATGTACTAAATGTCACTAATGGTAATGTTTATGTTATATGTATTTTAACACAGTTTAAAAAAACACCAAAAATTACTGTAATCAGTTACCCTACCCTGATTTCACATGGAAACATCATCCTGATCAAGAAGTATTTGAGGTCACATATGTAGCAGAAAAGAGCATGGAGTCTGGATTAAAACAGACTGGATTTCAAATTATGGTTCTGCTTTTTTGTATTTAAGAAGTACTCAGGGGGACAGGGCAGGGAGGGAGGGGGAGGGGGAATCAGTGGGGGAAAAAGGAGAAACATCTGTAACAAAAATTAAGTAATAAAAAAATAAAAATAAATAAAATAAAAATCAACATTCAATGAAAAAAAAAAATACTCAGTCTCTCTGAGCCTCTATTTTCTTATCTGCAAAATGGAGAGAATAATAATCCCTACGCCACAAGGTGTTTTAAATTGTCTGCACATAGTAAAGTCTCAGTAGGGTTGGGGTCTCATTCTCTTTCCTCAGCAATATAGGGAAAAGATCCTTCAGCTCTGAAGGTTAAAGAAATAGAAATATGGTGATTGCCCTCAGAGAACTTGCAGACCTGCTGGGGAGATTGGATATATGTATTTGAAACAACAGCTAACCATACATTTAATTAATTGATTTTATTCTTCTTCTTCGTCTTATTATTATTTTAGCCATACATTTTAGGGGTTAGAATTTTGTTTACTTTTGAGTTTGGACCTGGAAGACTGAGGAAGGCTCAGAGGGTTGGAAAGGAGGACTGAGGTCATTTCAGATGAAGAGAAACATAGGAGCAGAAGAATGAAAATAAGTGTGAGAATGGGATGTGGTCTTAGGTGACTCCACAGAGTTTGTGAGGGGAACAATGAAGTAACAAGATTGGATTAGAAGGATAAGGTCAGGTCAAGCCGACAGGTTAGATTGAACAGGTTGATAAGAACTGGGAGCTATAGAGATTCTCCAGTAGGGGGGGTCAATGTGATCAAAGTTGGAGAGAATTTGAGGAAGAATAGCCTAGTGGCCAGAAGCAATTTGGTGAAGGGACAGACTAGATGGAATTAAGCAGACCATCCAGGACGCTTCTGCAGTCATGTGGCTTAAGGGTGATCAGGCCTTTGAGTCTGCCTGAGTATGGGGTCTGAGGAGAGCACAAACAACAGGGGCTGCAGGAAGCCAGGCCTTAGGAGTGGGTTGAATAATGGTCACCTAGGACCACATAATGGCCATTTCAGTGTTGGGTCCATGCAAACCTCCATTTCAAGTCTGGCTATATGGTCCTTTAGATGTCTCCTAACTTAAGACTTTGTGAGTGTATGTATGATTAAATGTAGGGACAAGATATAACATAAGCCCAGTCCTTAGTTTACAGGACTTTGCTCTTAGGACTTGTTTATTTTTCTTTAATCAAGAAATTGGTTATAAAGCAAAAACTGGAAATAACTTTCTGTATTCACACTATTGATTTAATGAAGTTTGGTGAAAGTTATTCATATATCCTGTTGAACAGCAGGATTGAGCATGGGAATTTATTAATTCATTTCTGAGCCTGAAATATAGTGGTGGTAGGAGTAATAGTAGTACTCCTAGTTAATATTTATTATTTTGACATAGCAGGTATCATGGTGTTTTACTCATATTATCTCACTTAATTCTCTTGTTCCTGTTACATAGGTAGGGGAAGTACAGCCCTAAGAAGTTAGTTAACTTATCCATGATCAGCAGCCTGTAAAAGTAGACTGAGGATTCAAAGCTTGTTCCATCCATTCACCCAGAGCTAGCCTAAGATCATAACTCCTGTGCTGTCTTGTCTGTTTCTGTAATCCCAGGCCATGTCACCATTGTTGTGTATCTTTCCCATCACACATGAGTTAAGAGGCTCATATGCTCATACCAGCCCATTGTAAGACATCTTTTCTGTATATCACTTATAGCAAAATCAGATAAAGATGCTGACTTTGGAGCACTGGAGTCCAATAAATTAGTTGGTATCTAATGAAGGTCTGTTCTTTCGTAGAACTCTGCTGTTGGTACTGCGGCCTATATTTAGGAATTTCTGTTCATTTGAGGTAGATCCATGGAAGGATAGATAGGGTCATGTTGTATACCTTATATGGTGAATGCTGAATTGTGTAGTCAGTAAGTACAGTTGGGTTAGAGATGGCTGGTCAGTATAGGCTGTTATTTTCAAAGATCCAGGGGCTGAAACAGCTTGCTGGCTCCCTGGTGCAAGCCAAATTTTATGCCATCTGTAAACACTCTACTTCCAGAACATTGATCTCCAGACTCCATGGAAATGTTGATTCTCACTAGTCCTTGTCCCAGTCTAAAGGTAATTCATTGTCTTGGCTTTAACCCCTACATCTGGAGCAGCCCCCAGTCCTCATCCTATCACAATGGGAGGATGTGGGAGTGTCGTGTCTTTGATTCTTTCTTCTGCCACCATCAGTTCTGTTCTTGTTCCCTAAACTACACATACGTAGAAATTAAAAAATACTGAAGCAGATACAAATCCCATGATCCTCTGGGCTGATTTCATGCCAAATCAAAAGCTGGAGTCGGGGACCTATACTTTTAGGTGATTTGCAGTTTTCAGAGCATTTGCCACATTCCTGGAACTTTAGGTACTTACATGTAGGGTAAGTTTCAGAGCCATGGCTGGATCCATGTCTTCTGACTCCCAGGAGTGCTCTGTTCATTACATTATGCAACCTATAATTACCTGATGTTATCTAATGCTATACTGCCATGATGCCTCCTAGAACTGAGAATACTCTGTTCATGTAGGTTGCTTCATACTGAAGTAAATGGAATAAACCTGAGCCTTCTTTTTCTCTACTCATGCCTAGGAGAAGAACTGTAGTCATGAAGTGACAGTGGTCCTATTTTCTAGAACTTTCTATGATGCAAAATCTCTTGGTGAGTCAGTCTTTCTCCCAGTTATTTTTTTATTTTGCTTCTCACACCCCACCCCCATTCAGTCCTTATTATCTTCTTTCCTTTTGCAAATAGCAAATGGCATAGTCCATTAGTAGATGCAAGAAGTCTGTGGGCTGTGATTCGTCTTAAAAACAATTTAATAGATATATAATTATATTTATTTATTTTTGTGATGCAAATGTTCAACCCAGAAGTGGGGGCAGAGAAATTGTGAGTTTCTCTTTTCAATCTGATCTACATACTTTGTTTTCTCTGTTTCAGATGAATTTCCTGAAGTAAACCGAGCCTCGATTCGACAGGATCACAAGGGGCGATTCTATGAAGACTTTTATAAGTATGTTTTGGGTCCTTTACTAGCCCCCTCTCCCAACCCTGTGTTTGATGATTTCTTTCCTAACTTCAAAAAAACTTTTAAAAATATGTTTTTATTGATTTTTTTTAGAGAGAGAGAGAGAGAGGAAGGGAGAGAGCAATAGAAACATCAGTATGAGAGAGAAACATCATGATCAGCTGCCTCCTGCATGCCCCTCACTGGGGATCAAACCTGCAACATGGGCATGTTCCCTGACTGGGACTCGAACTGGGACCTCTCAGTCCATGGGACAACACTTAACCACTGAGCCACACTGGCCAGACTCTTTCCTAGCTTTAAAAAAAATTTAACCTTTTTTATTTTAGAATAATTTTAGGTTTGCAAAGAAGTTGCAAAGATAATCCAGAGTTCCCATATACCCTTCATCTAATTTTTCTGTTAACATTTCATAACCAAGGTATAAGTTACAAGAACATTACTATTGACTAAATTTCAGACTTTTCTCAGATTTCATCATCCCTTTCCACCAATCTAGTTTCCTGATGTAGATATATTTATTGGATATAGATGTAAGACAAATATATGGATCTTCTATATTAAGGCTTTTCATTGTACTTGTAATCTAGTATATGAGAAATGTTCATATCCCAGCTGAATGGTGGGTATTAATACAATCTCAAGGCAATTTTTAAATGTTACCTTATTTTCAATCTATGTGACTATTGATGTGATTACATTTCTTTTTTAATGTTTGTTAAATGTATTTGACTATATCACTTATAATTATATGGTAAATTCCCCTAACTTTGGGAGTCCCATTTTCTCCTTCCCTCGTAACCCTGCTAGTGATCTGATGTCCTGTATGTAATACTGGTTCAATATCTGTTTTCTGATAATACTCCTTTCAGAGTGGTGGTACAGAATGAGAGGAGAGAAGAGTGGACTTCCCTCCTTGTGACCATTAAAAAGCTCTTCATCCAGTATCCAGTGCTGGTGCGACTGGAACAGGCAGGTACTGCATCCATGTGCTAGAAGGTGCGGCAGGGAAAGGAGATGTAGGGTGGGGGCTGGGAGGTGAAAAGGTTAAGCTTATTTTCCTTCCAGTGTTGTGTGTGGTTTCTGCTTCTGTCAGGTTTCTATTTCTGGTTAGGTCCAATTGTTCACTACGTCTACAGTAGGTTCAGTAATGTCCCTACTACAGGGTAGGGGGCCCTCTGGAACCAGTCACCTTCCACTTGCTTTTTAAGAGTTTATCTTTCATGAGCTGTTTCCTCCTCTTGTGTCTTTTGCTTCAGAGGGCTTTCCTCAAGGAGACAATTCTACCTCAGCCCAAGGAAACTACCTAGAGGCCATCAATCTGTCATTCAATGGTGAGTAAGAACACCACCACAGTGAGCAGGCATCTTGCTGACCTCGTGACTATGAACTTTTTATTTCAATCCTCACCCGAGGATGTATATCCATTGTTTTTTAGATAGAGTGGGAGGGAGAGAAGGAGAGAGAGAAACATTGATGTGAGAGAGACATGTTGAACCACTGCTTCCCGCACAACCCCCACCAGGGTAGGGATCAAACCTGCAACCCAGGTACACGCCCTTGACTGGGAATTGAACCCTCAACCCTTCAGTCTGTAGGCCTACACTCTAACCATGGAGCCAAACCAGCCAGGGCGACTATGAACTTCTCTTTACTAATGCCCAAAGACCCAGACCTAGTTGATGTTCACACCACCTACCCCCCAAATTAATTGAAAGCATTAACTTCTGATGGCCGAAATCTAGCTCTGAGGTCTTCTTTTGGGAAATTAACTTGCTGTTCTCATCTGTTTCTCATGGTAACCTGAGAGGAAAGAGCTGGAGGGAATCTTCCTTATGCTCTTTGTTTTACTAAAATATATTCTGTTTTTTACCCCATCCCTCAACTGCTCCTAGGTTATTTTTTTTTTAAATTACAAAAGTGAATTTAAGTAATGGAGAGATATATTGAGTAAAAATAAATATCTTCCTCCTCCTTCCATTGTCAGGCTCCTTCCAAGAGAGACCATTGTTAAGAGTGTGATGTGATTTCTTCTGAATGTTTGTCCCTATTTTTATGTGTTACCTGAGATACTTAGTTTGCAAATAAGTTCATTTAAACAAAAAGGAAAATGTACTCTAAGGAAATCAGGGGCTCAGTAGGGCAGTCATAAAGCTTGAATACCATGCCGAAGAATGTGGGGACCAGGGTGGCTCTGGGAACTGCAGCAGCAGGAATTCCTAGAACTGTGTTCATATCCCAGCATCCCTGTCTGCTCTTTGTTCAGAATCCCACTCCCAGCAGAGCGCATCTGATTGGACCACCTCCAGTTAGGCTTCTGTCTGGCACTGGCCAGTGGTGGAAGTGATCATGTGTGGTCACTTCACTGTGCTTATCACCTTCCTATGGGTCTGCACTCAGGTGCTAGGCATTCTAGAACATGGGGTCTTTCATTAGTAAATCTTTTTGTCATATTTGAATGTCACTGATTTTCCAGAGTAAGAATTACACAGCCCAGAAATAAAAATTAACTTCCCAAATTTACAAAGTCATCACAAGATTCAGGTCCACCTCTTTTAAATATTGTCTAAAATTAATATTTGATCCTTATAAGTTTTAGTACAGACTCATGAAATAATGACATGAAATTTGAGCCTGTAAGGCTGGCTATACAAGGCAAGTATTGATGGAGAGAGATTAACAAAGGCGACAGTGACATAGTCTTGTGTTAAGCAGTTCTTTATTTTTTTTCCTCACCCGAGAATATTTTTCCATTTTTTGTACAGATAGAGTGGGAGGGAGAGAGAGGAAGGGAGAGAGAGTGAGAAACATCGACGTGAAGGGACACATCGAGTGGCTGCCACCCGCACGACCAACCAGGGCCGGAGACAAACTGCAACCGAAGTACGTGCCCTTAGCGGGAACCAAACCCGAGTCTCTCCGGACCGCAGGCCGACGCTCTAACCGCTGCGCCAAACTGGCCAGAGCGTTAAGCAGTTCTTAATGTAGAAGGGGAAAGACAGGCTTGAGCATGACTAACTAGAAATCAGGTCAGAATGTGGCAATTGCTATAAAAGAAATATGGATAAAATGCTCTGAGAGCACAGAGATGCTTGCCAGTGGCTGATTTCTGAAAAGCTGTAATATCTCCATTGGAGGACTTTTTGCTTTGTTTCAAGTGTTTGACAAACACTATATCAACCGCAACTTTGACCGAACTGGGCAGATGTCCGTGGTGATCACACCTGGGGTGGGTGTGTTTGAAGTGGACCGTCTACTCATGATCTTGACCAAGCAGCGGATGATAGATAACGGTAATGCTCCCTGGTTCGTGCTGACTTACCCTTAGACCTCTGAGCTTTCCCTGGCTCCGTGCATCGCAGGTCTGGGACAAAAAAAGTTCCATGGTCAAATTGATTTGGGAGATGTTGAGCCATGTTCAGTTAGACCCATTCCCTAATTGCAGATTTTAATATACTTGTGTGCCCTGTTTATCTCTAAAAGACTTAACTGGTACTGAGTTTCCCAAACATATTTGATACTGGAGAAACCTTTTTGGGGGGATTGTTTCAAGGAACCAGTGTCCTTCAGCCCCTAATGGGAAGTACCATCAGACTGTCTAGCCCAGTCCTCCCTCTGTGATGTGCCATGCTTCCCCATCTTGCACCCCAGACCCCCATTTAATCTGTGCTTCAACAACAAGATGGGGTTGGGAAAGCAAATCCTCTAATTGCCAATAAAGAAGCTCTGTTAAGTGATGTCGATTGTTTCGCTTTTTGCTGAGATGATGAGGTTCCTTTTCCTTTCGGGCCTTGACATGAGTCATGGAGGCCTGGTTGTCCTTGTGACGAATCCTGATCTGCAAGGCAGAGGCTGGCTGTCAAGCACTGAACAGTGGCAGGTGTGACAGGATTTGGTAAAGGGAAAGAGAAAGAACAAAATACATTTTGTTCTGTTTATTTCTTTGCTGCGTAGGCAGCACTGAGGAGATTATAAATCATAGGATGGTAAATTGGCTTTGCCTCATCTCCTGATCCAGTGAAATAACATTGATAATAGATTGGAGCACTTATCTCTGCCTCTCCCCGCCTCTCTCCTATCCAAACTCTTTCTGTCTTTTCTTTCTTAGGAATTGGTGTGGACTTGGTGTGCATGGGGGAGCAACCTTTACATGCTGTCCCGTTGTTCAAGGTAATTCGATTTTGGATTGCTTACTAAGGGCCAGTTTCCAGGGCCAGGGTGATCTTGACAGTAGTTTTCATTAAAACTTGTTTTTTTTTTAGCTGATCTTTGCCTGACTTTTTCTCTTTCAGCTGCATAATCGGAGCGCTCCTTGCGATTCTCGTCTGGGCAATGACTATAATATTCCTCACTGGATAAACCACAGGTGGGTGTGATCTTGATTCCTAGAATGTGATAAGAATTTTGAATAACTTCCTTGCCATTTTCTCTTCAAGTCTGTTATGTTCTTACTATAAAAACTTCTGTCAGGATGTGGAAACCAAAGTTCTAATGTTTGCTTATAGCTTCTCTATGTGCAGAGCTGTGGCATTAACATAAGAACAGTCTATGGTGAAAAAAAACAACAGCAAATTTTGAAGGATTTATTTCCGCTACTGTTGCCAGCTCCTATTATTCCCCATTCCCACACACCACAGCAGACCAACATTGTGCCTGACCTCCTCCATGTGTAGAAAATTCCCCAGGCCCCTTCTTTACATGAGACGAGGCCTCAGTGTTCCTGCTGAGTCCAGCTCAAGGTGGTGTCTCTCATCCCTCTGCCTGTGCCACTGCCTTCTCCCAGTCCTAATCTTATCGAACAACTGCAGTGATCTTAGTGTGTCTATTTCTGATCTCTTTCCTTCAGTCCATCCTTTAGACCAGGGTTTCTCAACCTTGACACTACTGAGGTTTGGGGCCAGATTATTCTTCGTTGTTGGGGGGCTTTTCTGTGCATTGTGGGATGTTGGGCAGTGTCCCTGGCCTCTACCCATTAGATCCTGACAGCGCCCACTCCCAGCTATGACAACCAAAATTGTCTGCAGAAACAGTGGTGAAGTAAATTTTCCTATAAAAAATCCTGCAGAAAGTTCAGTTGTTTCTTTGAAACACTGCAGGTAGAGATCATACCTTTTGGAAACTAATTATGAGAACTAGATGTCCTCGAAGAAACCTGCCGAAAGTAAAAAGACTTGGGCTATTACTTCTTTTTAATGTTTTATGATTTAAAAAAAAGACTGCAGGTTTATGGAGAATTCATTTGAAACCTTTGGAAACTAGGGAGGGAAAATCATTGCAACTAAAAACAATTTTTAAAATATCTACAGACTTTGCCGCATGTCCCCTGGGTGGCAAAACCCCTCCTGCCTGCCCATTGAGAATCACTTCTTTACACTGGTGCTTTTTCCTAAGCAACAGGGCCCTTTCTTCAAGTAAAAGTATTACTTGGAACCAAGCATATAAAAGCGAAAAAGTGTTAGTGTTCCGCTGTGCCTCGCACTGCAGGCCCCGATGTAGCACCCAGAAGCACGGGGCGTCTGGGGACCAGCATCTGTCAAGCACTGCTTGACTTGGTTGCCAGAACCATATTTATGAAACTAAAATGACTGTCCTCCGGTTTTTTTGTGTGGCTTACTACAGACTTAAGCATTTGACTCCTCTCCCACCACTTGCCCTCTTTCATTCTGCAGGGCACATACCACATCTCACTCTCACATGTGAGCTTTTCCACCTAGTGGGCCTCTCCACCTGCCCTTGCCCTCCCAAAGGCCAGCCCTAACATCTCTCTTCTTCCTGTGCTACCCCTGATAGCCAGTAGCCGCGTTTTCTTCCGTGCTTCCAGAGCATTCTGCCCCTCTCTGGGTCCTCTGTCTTAAAAAGAAGATCACTTGGCTCATCCCTCAAGCTCAACAGAACTTCTTTTAGTTGCAAATCATTGCTGGAGACCAGCTTGAAAACTCATCACAAATGCTGATTTCAGCCTGTAGTCTTTTTTTACTTTGCTATGGGCCACATTGCCCTGGTATGATAGTTGCTGCTGGTCAGTTAAGAATCAGTTTCATGAGCAAGAAATAGTCATTTGGCCAGTTCGTAAAGATAGAGCGATCACATTGTAATTATCCTGTTCTAAGTATGTCTTACTCTTTTCAGGGGGACTCTCTGGCTGGTCATCCATGTTATTTCTTTACATGTGTGAATATACAACTGTTGAATGATGTTCAATTTTAGATGTTGTCATTGTATTGCCTGACATCACCTTGACAAAATGACTGCTTCATAATGAAATGCCTTCTGAATCTTTCTCATCTTGTGTTTTTGTTGCTATTATTTTAAAAACTTGGTTCAGGCAAAATAGGAGCATTTTGAGCTTATTTCTTTTTCATGTATTTCAGAGACAGTGTATCTTCTTTTTTTGTGAGCCCTCTAATTATTTTTGGATTTGTAATCTTTGAATAGACATTCAGATTCTTTTGCCAATAAGAAAACAGCTACTGTTTAATTATATACCACATTTCATGGTTTTGGAAATAATCAAGGGAAAAAGTTGTTATAACACATACAAAATTGTATATGAATTTAAGTATTACAGTTTCTCAAATCTTCATAATAACTTGAAGGTGTTCCAATTTGTCACTGTTTTCATCCTAAATTGGTTCTCTGATTCCAGTTAAGATGAAAGATAGATCCACACCTGAGGGGCTTCAAGATCTGAGAGCTGGGAGGGCCCGAGGCCTGTTTTTCACATCTCATTGTGAGCCTTGTTGCTTGAGCACTTGGGGACAGCAACAAGAGGACAGTGGCCTGAGATGGGTGGCTGCTCACAGGGGCCATTGTTCTCATCCTGTCAGCAAAGCCTCTTCAGAAGCAGGCAGATTGTTCCCACTGTAGTGAGGCCAGAGACCCTACTGAGCATAATCAAACTGTCGTCAGTGAGAGCTTATTACTCCCGAAGTATTATTGGCTAATAATTAAAATGGATTTAAAAAGTAAATTAATACCATATCCATAAGAATTATAAAACTGGGGTTTAGAAGATATCACAGGATATTACTGAAATCTGTCTTGGAGCTTATAATCCGAGTTCCAGAGAGGATAAGGGGCTTGCTGAGGGTTGACCAGCAAGTTCATGGCAAAGCTGTAGCCATTGATAGGAACCATTTGAAATTATGATATTAGACTGTCTTAGACCTTCAAACACAGCAATTTCATATTTTGTAATAGAAACCCGTTCTTCTGATGGACATCACTTCACCACTCAGCTTTTACAATTAATGTCTGGAAAGAGAGTAGCCTCCTCTACTTGGTATCTTCCTTGGTACCACTGTGAGAGGCCAAGTCCCAGAGGCTAGCTGGACTCTAGGTCTTGTGGCAGACACTATTCTAATGTTCTTATGTACTTACTGTGCCACTAGGATTGCCCCAGAGTCCACTGATTGTCTGCCTTTTTTGTTTGTTTATGATCAGAGTTATGATACGAGATGGGGATATTCATAACATTGTTATCACAAGTTAACTATACATTAAAATAAAGAACATGGGGGTGGGAACAGGAGGAGGGTGTCAATGGGGGGGTGTTATCTGTAACAAAAATAAATAAATAAAATTAATTAATTAAAAAAGAAAAACACAGAGAGATGTCTAAAGAATAGAAAAGGCTGCATAACCTTTATTCACTTATTCATTCAACCCTGGGCAAGGCTGGGTCTCTAGTTTTCTTGTGTGCCTGACATGACTGCATTACATGATTTTCAGAGGGATTGAGACTTCATGGTTTCTGCCATCTTTTCTTGAGGGCCACTTTTTAAATTTTCTTGCCTGGGTTATTCTTGCTCATTAAGTGCTGATCAACCAAGGAGTAATAAAGACCTCCCTTGGGCCCAGCATCATGTCAAGTATCTAGGTGAAGAAATATTATGGTGTAAATAGATTTATCTCTGCCATAAGGAGGAGGTTCTAATCCACTTAGAAATCAGAACTAGCACAAAACAATTTATAGGGGTGGGGGGATAGAACACAATTTAAAACATAGTTAATGTTTTATAGGAATTACAAAAGAAGTTAGGTTTGGGAAGACAAAGGAAGTTAGGCTTGGGAAGACAAAGGCATTACAAAAGAAGTTAGGCTTGGGAAGACAAAGGCATTACAAAAGAAGTTAGGCTTGGGAAAACAAAGGCATTACAAAAGAAGTTAGGCTTGGGAAGACAAAGGCATTACAAAAGAAGTTAGGCTTGGGAAGACAAAGGCATTACAAAAGAAGTTAGGCTTGAGACAAAGGCTTTCATGAGAGGGCTGATCCATGGCTGGGATTTCACTGTCTTGAGGTTTTTTTAAAAAAAGGTTTAGATTAATGACCCTGTTTGTTTCTTTTACAGTTTCTACACTTCCAAAAGCCAGCTCTTTTGTAACAGTTTCACCCCACGGATAAAACTGGCAGGAAAGAAGGTAGGTGTCACCAACCAGCAGAACATTCAGGGACTGTCATACACTCATGTGGTTATATTGGTCCTGAGATACTCCCTTTCCCCCAGGGTAATAACTGAGTTTAAGAAATTGTTTTAGAACTTTACAATTTTCCACATTAAGTAAATAAAAAACAAGGTAAACCCCTCATATGTAAGAAATATTTTTGGTAAAAGTATGACAAAGAACTATTTTCAGTTCTTCAATAATAAAAGAACTATTTTTAGTGTGATATGACTGGTTTATTCACACACTGAGACCTGTCAGATGCTGGTAGGGACAAGGACACAGCCACATGTTGCAGCAAAGGGGAAATATGATAAAAAGATCACATCTTAGCCCTGGCTGGTGTGGCTCAGTGGATAGTGTCAGCAGTGCACTGAGTAGTCACAGGTTTGATTCCTGGTCAAGGGCACATACCTGGATTGCAGGTTCCATCCCTGTGTGGGAGGCAACCAATCAATGTGTCTCTCTCACATCGATATTTCTCTCTGTCTTTCTCTCTCTCTCTCTCTTTCTCTTCCTCCCTCCCTTTCACTCTCTCTAAAAAAATTAATGGGAAAAGAAACTTAAAATAAAAAAGATTACATCTTAGCAGGTCATTAAAGAAAGACAAATCCAAACAGGAGCAGGGATTTAATATTTTTGCTTACCAAATAGGTTTAAACGTATTAATAATTATACCAAAACATCTGTGAAATTGGTGCTTGAATATTTGGTTGGTGTTCGATTCTTATGAAAAGCAGTTCAGTCATGTGTTTCAAGAACAGTGCAAAATGGTCATGCTGTTTGACCACATCATTTCACTTTTGGCCATGTGGTCTAACGAAATAATTGAGGCTGTTGAATCTGAATAGATCTTGGTCTAGTGTTATTCATAATAGTGACAAGTTGAAAATAATAGGGAAATGGCTAAATAAACCACGAAATAGCCACTTGATGGAATATATTTGCAGCCAATAAAAATGCCACTCTGAAGAATCTGAAGACGCCTTTTTAATGTGACCTGAAGAGAAAAACAGGTTGTTATGTACGGAGGCTGCACACTCGGGTGCTCTCATCTATCTGCCTGTTTCTAGCAAAGCTGAACTCTGAAAGTTGCCCCGTTTGACTGTGCTACATTAGTAGTATCAGGGCCAGTTCTTCCCCTTTTTTTTGGACAGGGTGGTTAATCTTATGCTTCTAATAGGGAAAATATTAATTGGAGATATGAAAACTCCTAAAATAGGCCATGTCTAATAGGTGCTAGGAGAAATGTTCTTCTCCTGCCTTCTGAGGTTTTATGCCTTCACCACAGTCATTCTCAGCAAGGGGGAACTTCTCTGCACATGATCACTTTAAAGAAGAAAGAATGAGTATTGTTACGGAAGGTGTAAGTGTCCTGCAAAAGATTTATCTTTTAAAAAGTGATAGTTCTTTTAGTTTTCTCCTCTACCTTTGTACTTCATTTCAGCAAATTGGGCAATCTAGCGGCACTCAGCTCTGGTGGGATAGGCAGACAGGTGACAAGACCATGGTGAAGGGGAGGCATGCAGAGTTTGGCACAGGTAAAACCTAGTCATGATAGGACAATTACGCCAGTGGGTTGGCCAGGAGTCTGAAGAGCTGATCCTAGATTTTGGCTCTGCCACCTGCTAATTACATGACTTTGAACAAGTCCCTTATTCTTTCTAGAGTTAAATTTCCTCACCTGTGAAGTGGGGTCCATGCCCCCACTGGATAGAGTTGTGAGAGTGAACAAGATGTGAGGTAGGAAGTAAAGGACTGGGCAGGGCTTGACACTGTGGTAGGTAGGTCTCTGGTGTTAGCTCCTGCCTTTCCATCAGTCACAGTGAGGAGTAAGACATGGTTTGTGCCTGGGGAGCGGCCACCTACATACTGTTTCTTGTGAAAGTTCTATTCTAGCAGACAAGGGAGTGATTAATTCTCTATTTAACTTTACAGCCTGCCACTGAGAAAGCGAAAAATGGCCGTGATACGTGTGAGTATTTTACTCCTTTCATCTCTTTTAATAAGAGTCAGCTAGCCGATGGGAACAAGATTATGTGAGGTCACATTAAAGTTTACAGCCAAGCTGGGAGACCTGAGTTCCCCTTGTGTGACCTTTGGAAAGTTCCTTAACCAACTTGTATGTTTTCGTCTTGTCAGCTACAAAGTGGATGATAATAAAACTTCAATTTTCTTTTCCATAGGTCAATTGTAGGGGTCAGGTAGAAAGTTTCAAAGTACTAAACATTCATATTAAGATGATATTTTAAAAGTGGGATCACAGAAGAATGAGATACTGCCATCGCCTTGCCTTTACTTAGTGCTATACTCTTTCTACATTCTTTGACATATAAGTCATTGATCTCAACAACCTGATGAATGGGTTATTATCCCTTTTTTTCTTTTTCTTTTATCCTCACCTGAGGACATTTTTCCATTTTTTGTTCAGATAGAGTGGGAGGGAGGGAGGGAAGGAGAGACAGAGAGAGAGAGAGAGAGAGAGAGAGAGAGAGAAACATTGACATGGAAGGGACACATCGAGTGGCTGCCATCCACACAACCCAACCAGGGCCGGGGACAAACTGCAACCAAGGTACGTGCCCTTAGCGGGAACCGAACCCCAGTCTCTCTGGACCGCAGGCCGATGCTCTAACTGCTGAGCCAAATCAGCCAGGCCCCCCTTTTTTTTTTCAGGGGGAGATGATGATGATGATCACCTGTGCCTTGCAGCTTTTGGTGAAGACCCTGTGAAGGCATCTGGTTGAAATATGTTTTGATGTCAATTCATATTTGTGTATTTCAGCTCTTGGGACTCCAAAAGAATCTGAGAATGCCCTTCCCATCCAAGTAGATTATGATGCCTACGATGCTCAAGTGTTCAGGCTGCCAGGCCCATCCCGGGCTCAGCGTCTCGCCACCTGCAGGTTTTCTGCCAGATTCACTTGGGGGTGGATATAAAAACTGCTAAGGAAAATGGGAGGCCCAGCAGGGACTTCTGTGAAAACAGTCTTGAGAATGTTTTAAATTAAAATTAGCCTAAGAGAAACCACACCATATAGAGTGTTAGGGATTTTGTTTTTGGGTTCTCTGGATCTGCCATTTTGTTAGCTCTGCTCATTATGAAGTATTGTCCCCATATAAGGAGAGCTTTCTTCTGCTTTTTCTAGCCAAGAGAAGCAATTCACAAATCTGGATACTTATTCTTACTTTGCTGCCGCATAGGGCCCAGAGTTTATTTTAGGTTTATTATTTCCAAAGGGAAAGATACTGTTTTCCCCCTCTTTTGTTCCTGCTTTTTAAATTTGCTCCATGGTGTGTTGGTCATATAGTAATTGAGATGTAGTCAGATCTACCAATGTATTCATTCTGTATTCAAGGTTAGAGATGT
Organism: Molossus molossus; assembly: GCF_014108415.1. Taxonomy (NCBI): domain Eukaryota; kingdom Metazoa; phylum Chordata; class Mammalia; order Chiroptera; family Molossidae; genus Molossus; species Molossus molossus. The sequence continues at coordinate 19,622,708 of NW_023425358.1, read as the reverse complement.
GTTTTATATTTTCTCCTCATACTTAACAATTTGTTTTAAAATGTTCAATTACAGTTGACATTCAATATTATTAGTTTCGGGTGTACAGTATAGTGGTTAGACATTTATGTAACTTACAAAGTGATCCCCCTGGTAAGTCTAGTTACCACTTTCTTCCAATACTTCATAGTCTTGGTTTTAGGCTTAGTTCATTATATAGAAGTTGATTATTAATGTGTGAAACAGAAATCTAGCTGATTTTTTTCCTACTTGATCAAATTTACCAGATTTCTTAAGTATGCAACTTTAAATACAATTGATTTTAACACTAGTTTATCTCTTCACATTGTGACAAATGAACTTGTAATGGTAACACGATTGTCTTCTGTCCTTTTCCTTTATCCCATCCTAATGTCTCATCCTAAGAATGTTTGGACCTTAGAATGAGTAAAAGCTATTAACAGAAGCTCCTGTACACATAGACTCTGCTCAGGGGCTCAGTCATGCTTATCTTAAAATGCTTTCCCAGTCCAAGATCCTTGGGTTTTTTTCTCTAATGAAAGATGCCAAGACATGGTGTTTCAAATACCCAGGTTGTGTGTTCCTTGAGGGGCCGGACTTTGTCTTAATCAGTGCTTTGTCCCTCGTGCAGGGTTGAGCATATACTGTGTTCAGATATTTACTGTTGAAATAATGAATGTGTAGTCAGCCCTTAGGATCTGTTTTCAGGCTCTGTTGAGGCTATTACTGAAAACAAAACCCTTCCGGGCAGAAAGGGAACAGCTCTGATGCAGGAGGGGCAGCCCTGTCACGGCTACTGACTCTTTCATTCTGGGTTTTTCCCCCATTGGGCATCTCCCTTTCTGATCCTTCTTCCTACTGCTTCCAGAGGTTTTCCCCTTAGGGAGTTTTATGTTTTAATCAGGGTGTACTGTTTTTTAAACCTTTATTAAGGAAATATTCAAACGTGCAAATAAGAGACGTGTGTGATGGACAGTTGTCAGCGCATTTTCAGCCTTGTTTCATCGCTTTCCCCCACATTTTAAAAGTGTTTGAATATTCTAAAACAAATCCTAGGCATTCCATTTTTTTCACTTGTAAATATTTCAGTATATGTTGCTAACAAATAAAAACTAAAAAAAAAAACAAATAAAAACTAAAAAAAAACCAAATAAAAACTAAAAAAAACTTAAACTTAAACCCCAAAACAGTACCTTATCATTGGTGACCAAATAACATTAATTTTTTTCTATCCTCTGATGGCTAGTCCATAAAATTTAACTCTTCCTCTGGTGTCTAAATTCTCTGTAAGCTGGCAATTATCTCCAGAGGCTCGATTAGCCTTAGGCTCAGTTTTTGGTGCAACAAGACTCCTCAGGTGGCATCATGTCATGTCCCATCTGGTTACCCCATTTTTAGTGATAGAAGATTGATCGGTGAGGTCAGACCAGAGCAATTACTTCTTTACAGCTGGGATCCCAGGACTTTGGCCATTTGAAAACTGTCTGTCATTTATCTTCTTTCTTACAAGCTGCTCTGGGCAAAGTACCTCCTATATTATGTCTGCTCATAGATCTCATTGGGGATTGTTGTTGGTTTCCAAGTAGCTTGGGCTGGTGACAGTTTTTGATGTTTTACTCTAGGGGGGGCAGCATTCCTTACTAGGTGGTAATTTGTCTCTCTTGGGCCAGGTCTGTGCGAGAGCAGGAGAGTCACAATCGGAAGAGTGCCAGCTCCTGTGACGTGTCATCCAGCCCTTCCGTGCCCAGCCGTGTGCTGCCCACTGAGGAAGTGAGGAGCCAGGCTTCTGATGACAGCTCTCTGGGCCGGAGCGCCAACATCCTCATGATCCCACTCCCCCACCTGCACCAGTATGAAGTCAGCAGCTCCTTGGGCTACACCAGCACTCGAGGTCAGAGAGCGGGGCCCAGCTTCCTTCCTGGAGTAAGGGATGGGGGTTGTGGCCAGGTGTGGGGTGTAAGTCCCACATTTTAATTATTTCCATGCAGTGCAACGAGTACAAATCACCTGAGCTGTATGTATGTGTGTATTATATTAATTTTGTCTCTACCCTTTCTTCCCCTGTTCCTGTAACTTCCTACATTTCCATATGTTAAAGTTGAGCTTTTCTTAGGCCTAGGGTCAAAGATGTTTGCTTATTTCCTTATTTCTATTTGTGCCATACTCAAAACAGTCTCTATCCTGTATTCCATTTTAAGATTTCTCCTTGTAGTTATCTGTTACCCTGGCTTACACTAAGGAAGACAAGTGCTGCCTTTCCTGTATCCTATTTTTCCCATCCAGCAGAACCAATAACTACAGTGTACAGGTCCCTCCTGGTTTTTTAAATATTTTATTTTGAAATAATTATGGATACATGGGAAATCATAAAAAAAATATACAGGGAGGGCCTGTGCACCTTTCACTCATTTTCCTCATTGGTGACATCACGCATAACTAGACTATAATATCAAAATCAGGAAAATGACATTGGTGTAATCCACAGAGATTATTCAGATTTCATCAGTTTTATATGCAGCCATTTGTGTGTGTGTGTGTGTGTGTGTGTATGTGTGCGTGTGTATGCAGTTTTATCACATGAAGGTTTCTGTAACCACCACTGCAGTTAAAATCCAGAATTATTTTATCACCACAAGGATCCTTCATGCTACCCCTTTATAGCTACACCCTCCCACTAATTATTCTCCTTCTCCATAATTTTGTTATTTTAAGAAGGTTATATAAAGGGAAGCACAGCCCTTCTGACTTGATCACTGACTTGGGAATGTTGTATATACACAGCTGTCTCCTGTTGCCCTGGAGGGTTTCCCAAAGGGCAGGAGTGTTTTCCATGACCCAGCATGTTGAAGGGGAAGCCACTGGTGTGGCCTCAGGACAGAGGAACAGGGCATTTTCATCCATTAGCACCATACACACTGAGCCAAGGGCCTAGGAAAATTTTTGACTGCTGAAAAAAGTGTTTTTGTTTGGTTTGTTTTTTTAATTACATGACTTAAATAATTAATTAGAGTTAGTATTCAAAAGAATTTTAATACATTTGAAAATTTCTAGGTTAGCTTTTTCCCACCTTCTGGTAATTTCTAAGTTTACATGACAGTGACTCCCATTTTGCTGAAAATATTTTTATAAGGGTCTGTTGCAAAAGCTAAATTAAACTAAATATTAGTCCTTTAAAAACCTTTGTTATTCTAAAGCCAGATCTCCCCTAAGGAGATGATGCTGGTTTTAATCCAAGTAGCCTTGAAAATAGTTTTCTTCAAAATGATTTGAATACTAGAATTGATTTTAACATATTTTTGACCTATTTTATCCCTTAGTCCTGTTTCTCAAACTTTTTGAAGTATGTACTCATTTTTTTTTTTTTTATCCTCACCCGAGGACATTTTTCCATTTTTTGTACAGATAGAGTGGGAGGGAGAGAGAGGAAGGGAGAGGGAGAGAGAGAGAGAGAAACATCGACGTGAAGGGACACATCGAGTGGCTGCCACCCGCACGACCAACCAGGGCTGGGGACAAACTGCAACCGAAGTATGTGCCCTTAGCGGGAACTGAACCCGGGTCTCTCTGGACCACAGGCTCACGCTCTAACCGCTGAACCAAACTGGCCAGGGCTGTACTCATTTTTTTTTAAATTGGGTTTTCTCCTTTTATTTCTTTAACTAGCTAGACCATATTCTTGTTTATTTTGGAAACCAGAGCATCAACTCATTAATTTACAATGAAAAAATAGTTTTCATGGAGATCTGAATGTTCTCTTCTTGCATGTACACTAGTTTGAGGAATTAAATATTACTCTATCCCAGGCTCTTATTGGGTAGATAATGGTGGACAAGACAGAACCCTTGATGCCATGGATTTTACATCTTCTGGACCCACTTTCTAACCTTGGTGGTTGCTTAGTGAACATGAGGTGAACATAAGAGTTGGCTGTGGGTCAGCTCTTTTATCTGCTCAGGGTATTTAGCATGATGCCTCCACCTCCATAGTAGGGACCGGCCTGTCATTGAACAGGACAGGCTGAGTCTAAATATCATGTCACCTCCTTGCCTGGTTAAGGCTGGATGCTTCCATTTCTTCATTCTTTTCTCCCCAAGAATATATTTTTAAACACAGTAACATTTGATTGCTTACTTATGTTCCAAGATACTGAGTCAATGGGAGGGGTTTTTGATCCACACAGTCATTCAGGGCCCCAGACTCCTTTCATCCTGGATGCCGTGGTCATCAACACTGGTCTGCAAAGTTGCCACAGCAGGGGAAAATAGAATGGAGATCATGTGTGGAGATATTTGTGGTCCAGCTCTTCAGTTGGAGCATGTCATTTCTACCTGTGTTCCAGTAGCTGAAAGTTGGCTAAGTTATTTGGCCCTAGTGCAAAGGGGCTGGGAACTAGAGTCCTGTTGTGTGCCTAAGAGGAAAATCAAACAAGTTTAGCAAACACATCAACGGTCTCTGTCAGAGTCTGTTCTCTGGTCACCACATACGTATTTTTTTTTTAATAATTTTTCTTTATTGATTTTAGAGAGAGAGGAAGGGAGAGGGAACATCGATTGGTTGCCTCCTGCATGCCCCCCACTGGGCATTGGGCCCACAACCTGGGCATGTGCCCTTACCATGAATCGAACTGGTGACCTCCTGGTGCATGGCTTGATGCTCAACCACTGAGCCACACCAGCTGGGCCAAATATGGATTTTTATTGTTCCTCCCGCATACAGAATATACTACCCCATCTCCAATGGAGGCAATTCAAGTCCTACCCTTTACTTATAACTAGCTTCAAGTCCAGGGTCTTTAGGTGATGTGTGGTCCACCCCATCAAGTTTGGGTGTGGCTTCATTGGGCCAGTAATCTGGGGAGCAAACTAAGAATTTAAAAAGTAAACAAACCCAATATTTTATTTCTTTTTCTTTTGGTGATTTTACTCATTTCCCTAACTGCTTAACATGTATGATGTCCAAGATTCTTGTTAGCCTTGGCAGATCGGTCTGCCTAGCTCTGGTTTCAATGTGGCTCGATGCTGTCTGTGTCTCAATTCTACAATAACTGGCAGATGTCCTGGAGAACATGATGGAGCCACCGCAGCGAGACTCCAGCGCGCCAGGGCGGTTCCACGTAGGCAGCGCAGAATCCATGCTACATGTTCGACCAGGGGGATACACACCCCAGCGGGCGCTGATCAACCCCTTTGCCCCCTCACGAATGCCCATGAAGCTCACGTCCAACAGAAGGCGCTGGATGCACACCTTTCCTGTGGGTAAGTTGGTGGCTCAGGAAAGAGCCCTGGACTGAGTTCCTGGTCCTGGTCCTCAGCACTAATCACACGTGACCAGTCAAGTATCCAAACTTCTCTGCACCTCTGGTGCCCCATCTCTAAGATGGGGATAACCATGCCCATTTTGCCTATTGCAGGGATTCTTGTTAAGATTCTGAGGTACACTTGGGAATGGGCTTTGTGACTGTAATTAGCTGTATCAACCTGAGGGCTTCTGTTTTTGTAATTTAAAAGAGACTGTACTTTGCCACCTGCTTTCTTTCCTAAGACTAATATCTTTCATTCTCATTCATTCCTTCCTTTCCTGGATCTCTCTGGATATTGATGTTACTGTTTTAGGTACACAGTTATATTCCTTTGTTTTCTCACAGGGGTCTCTGACAACTAAAAAAATAATTTTTTCCCCTCTGAATTCAGTTTTTCCTAGTCTGTCCTGATCTGTATTCTGTCCTAAAGATGACAGTAAGGTTTATAAAGCTGTGGCTAAAATGAAACTTCAGCTTAATGGATTCTTACTGGGCTGGGAAGGGACAGGTGCATTAAATGCCAGGTTTCTTCATAGAGGCCTTTCTTCTGACTGCCTAGAACTGTCTAGTTATTATTATTATTATTTTATACTTGATTTAGTGTTAAAAGTTAAATAAGTGAGCAGTGAATCTGGTTCTTTCAGCTGTAATTGGGGGTCATTCTTAAACCCCTTTTTGCCCTCCTTACCGCTGTCATAATCAACCACATGGTTTGTTTCTTCCTGGTGTCTCTTTCTTCTCACTGTCACCCCCACTGGCTCGCTTCAGGTTCTCCTAGGAGAATTACTGGTGTTTCTTTCGTGAATCTCTGCTCTTCTTGCTTCTGTGCTTTTCCTCCAGACACCCAACGTGTAACCCTTCACTAAAATGATATTCTTCAAAACTGCATCATCCTGCCCACCTGGGCCTCTAATCGCTCAGGCCCTCGCTTGCTGGGCTCCCAGCACTGCATCTCCTCCCGCCATCCTCAGAGCTTTTCTTTCCCAAGCCCATCTGGTGGGCTCCTGCACTTGTCTTCCCTCTTCCGTGCTTGGGGTTTCACACAGGTCATTTCTTCTACCCAGATATCTTCTCCTCAGCCCCTGCTAACTTTAACACTCTGTAATGTCTCTTTCTCTAGGAAGCACTTTTTAGTAGACTTGACTAATTCTGATCATTTCCTACTAATCATTTTTGCACTCATGCATCCTCTGCTACTTTGAGTCACAGTTGTTGCTGTCTTATATATCAACAGAGTCATTGGTGTTTTAGTTGTGTGTTCCTTTTCATTTAGTGTGTGTTAAGCTTCCTAGGAAGGGCTGTTGCCTCCTATTCTTCCATATTTCTCTATGGTGCCTCAGTTGTCATACATAAGAAAGAGGCCTTTAAATATTCTTAGGCTGAACAGGATGACAAACATGAGCCCACACAGGTGGATGAGTGTGGCTCTGAAGAGATGTCTTTGTGGGAGCCAGAGTGGATACAGTGGGTACAGAGTGGAGCCTTTGGGGGATACAGTCTGAATGTACATAATGTTCCTCTGTGTGTGTGGCCTGTGGTCTACTCTTTCAATGTCTCCAACACCCATATCCAGCAGTCAGAAAGGAAGATTGAAGCTAAGTGCACAACACTAGCTGTCAGGTGGGAATGCTGCTCAGTGGATCTTTGTCTGGGTAGGACCATCCGGAGAGGCCATCCAGATCCATCACCAGACCCGACAGAATATGGCGGAGCTGCAGGGCAGCGGGCAGAGGGACCCAACTCACTCCTCTGCAGAGCTGCTGGAGTTAGCATATCATGAAGCTGCCGGAAGGTGAGAATGTGTACAGGGCTCCGGATGGTACCTCGAGATCACTCTTCAGCACCCAAGACAGTGCGTGGAACAAACCACTGACAAAATGTCATGTTTATAAGATTTGAAGAGATAGTGTGAGATCAGGGTCTTCATTTGTTAGACAGCATCATTCCCTTCAATGGTCCAAGTGCAAAGCAAACAACCTGACATTTTTGCCAGAAATATTACCTAGGCCCTGCTGTAGCTTTAGGTGTAATTCAATGCACACTTTGTAAACCTCAAGCATGAATTTCTTCTAATCTTCAGTCAAGGGCGAAATGGATGCTGAGACTGGTGATTTGTGCTGTGTGTTTTAGGCATTCATTCTATGACTTTTGTCATTTTGGTCATTGAGAAATTTTACTGTTGAGTTTAGAATAAGTTAATACTAAAAGCAATGAAAATCAAGGCCTGTGTTTTTAAAAATAACTCTTTGAACCAGAATTCTGAATGTGTTACAGGCATCCAAAGAAACTCAGTACAGGACGAAAGTCATTTAAACCTTGATAAGCATGAGCCCAGGTTACACCTGGACTCACTGTGATGCTTTAGGAAACACTTTTCAAAGAGTAATATTTGACCCCTTTTTCACTCACCTTGACATCCCGTGGGATGGATGAGGGATACAGTCTGGATGTGACCATCTTTACCAGGTTAACTTGGTACCTCTATTCAAGCACTTCACATCCTCCTCTTGGTGTTAGCAGGGGGAGGCTCAGGACAGAGAGGGCAGGGAATCTAGCGTGGCAATGGCAGCTAAGGAGCCTGGGCAGGAGGAGCTGGTCACAGGAGGCCAGAGCTGGTAAACCAAGTGCCTCACCCTGCTAGCCTGTGATATGGATCCCAGTGTTTGCCAGCCTGTGTGGCTGAATATTCAGGCCTGTTTTTTGTTTGTTTGTATCCTCACCTGAGGACATTTTCGCATTTATCTTCAGACAGAGCGGGAGGGAGAGAGGGGGAAGAGAGAGAGAGAAACATCGAAGTGAGAGAGAGAAACATCGAAGTGAGAGAGAGAAACATCGAAGTGAGAGAGACACATGGACTGGTTGCCTTCTGCACGACCCCAACCAGGGGCAGGGACGAACCGCAACTGAGGTACGTGCCCTTAGCGGGTACTGAACCCAGGACTCTCTGGTCCGCAGGCCGATGCTCTAACCACTGAGCAAAACCAGCCAGGGCAGGCCTGTTTTGATGAAAATGCCCCGGGATACAGGGTGAGCAGGATCAAAGAAGTAATGATCTGCATTAAGCCAGGTGGCTGGGCTCTGTTCTCTGCAGGCACAGCACGTCCCGCCAGCCTGGTGATGGCATGTCCTTCTTGAACTTCAGTGGAACAGAAGAGCTTTCTGTCAGCCTGCTTAGCAACAGTGGTGCAGGTAACCAATCCAAAGGGTAACAGAGTTGGGATACTCAGAGCAGGCTCACATCTAGAAATGACATGGGGACTAGAAAAGAAGGGCCATGACTATTTTGGGATCATTTCAGCCACAATTTTGGGTGACCTATTTAGAAACAGTGCTTTATAATGCATGGAATTATAAATGGGCTGCACATTACATTTTTAGCCAGGAACATGCTGGTCAAGTCACATTTGTCATTGGTCTGTCAGTGAGTCGTGATTGAAGGCAGCTTATGAGCTTAGCATTTAGGGCAGTGCCAGGGCCAGAGTAGGAGTGATCTCTGCTCCCAAAGAGCTTTCAGTTGTGTGGGGTGAGGGCAAACCCACCTCCACATAAACAATTAGGAGAGGCCCAGAGGGGAACAATGTGGTACTTTGTCCTCTTGTTTCTTTTCTTTCAAAAATATTTTTTTATTAATTTTTTAGAGAGAGAGGAAGGGAGAGAGAGATAAAAACATCGATGTCAGAGAGATACATCAATTGACTGCCTCCTGCACGCCCCCTGCTGGGGCTGAGCCCAAAACCTGGGCATGTGCCCTGACCAGGAATCGAACTGGGACCTCTCAGTTCATGGGATGACGCTCAATCCACTGAGCCACACTGGCTGGGCTGTCCTCTTATTTCTTTGCGTAGCCTAGTCTCTCTATGGAATATGCTTTTTCTCTATCTTCAATCCCTGATTCTGCCTGGGAAATGTTGGCTTAGTCTTTATAAATCAGCTCCAACAATACCTCTTCTTTGAAGCCCTCTCTGGTGCTTCTGTCTCCTTCCCATACCTTCACCGGAGATGTTAGCCATGTTTCCACAGAGCTTCACATGCATAACCCAATTGTAGTGCTTGGCACATCCCGATCCCACTGTTTCCACGCTTGTCTCTCCACCAGACTGAAAGAGCTTGTCTGTATCCATCCCCGCATTGTTTAGCACATTTATGGACAAGTAAACTTATACTTCCAAGACCAAGCGCCACATGTGAAGCATCTGAATGACCCACAAAATTATTATAGTTGGTTTGTGACTATTCAGTTACATAAAATATGTTTAGCTTCTTAGAGAAGGTGTGGGAACCTTGGGTTCTTTTTCTAGTCAGGGTAATATAGTTAAATAGAGGCATCCTTACTCTTGCCCAGTCCCTTAATGACCAGTAGCACGTGTTTTCAAAGGGGTCAGAGGTCATCAGGAGGTGGTCTATATAGCATTAGCCTCCAATGCAATTGAACTCTCATCTTTGATTTTGTGCTTCCTGACGAATTATGTTAGCTAGCCACAGGAAGAAATTAGATAAAAATCATTCTATGTTACCATATACAATAACCAATTAATGTCAGATTTACTATCTGGATATATCTAGAATCTTATGAGATATCATCACCTCCACCAGTCCTAGCTCGGTCCAACATACCATCCATCATCTTTCGCCTGAATTATCTCAGTAGCCTGCTAACTGCCTTTCCATATAGTTTATTTTCAGCACAGCAATTCAGAATGACCCTCCAAAGTAGAAGTCAGATTGTGAAACTTATCTGCACAAAACCCTCCGAGGGCTTCCCAGTGTTCTCGGAGTAAACGCCAAAGAGCCCCCTGTGCCATGGGGCCCCTTGCTCCTCTCACCTTACTCTAGTGGTTCCCCAGATCACTCTGATCCTCAGGTCTTTTCTCTTGCTCTATCCTCTTCTGTGCCCTTAACACCAGAGATCTTCATGGCTGAGGCTTACATGTCTGAATTTGCCCAGGATGGTCCTCCTTTGAATTCATTGTCCTATATCATTATTAATAATGTCCCATTCCTCTCTCAAAAGTGTTCTGGATTGGATGATAAGTTATATGACCGCCCTATCCAGAGCTGCTCTTTTCCATTCAGGTCTTACTTGAACCACCGCTCTCTTCCCTGGCAGTTCCACATATCTTCCCTGCCTAATATTTCTCCATAGTTCCGCCTGGCATAGTTTCTTTTGCTGTTGTTTAGGGTTGTATCTCCATGGTTTAAAACAGCTCCTGGCACATATCAGGTAGTTGAATGGATACTAAAAGCCTTCTGAGATTAGCTTTCTCTCTGCTGAAGAATGTTTTCTCTTAATAACCGTCAGCATTCATTCTGGAACAGTTAACAGGATTTCTTTTCTTAACGCATTGGACGGTCTTTTTCTGTCTTGCTTGGTTTGGAATTGACTCTTATTAAGCCATCCTCAGTCCTCATAGAATATGGTTTGCTGTCTTCATACCCACCAAACTCTTACCTATTCCAAAAACGTTTCTTGAACTCTAGGCCCTCTGCTAAGGCCTGAGAAGAAACAAAATGATTAGGGCACCGATTCTTCTCACCTCAAGTGCTCTGGTTTGGGATTCTATTTGAAGAAGTTTGATGTGGGGTGACTATCATGACAGTAAAGCCCCCTTGCAGGGAGCTGAACTGTGAGTGGTTCCAGTGATACCATGTGGCTTGAGCATGTGGCCTGCATCATGGTATGGTAGATGAGGAAGCCTGCTATGATGCAAATGTCCAGACCTGAGTGCCTCGCCCTACTCCTCGTGGCCTTTGGAGTTTAGCCTTCAGCCTTTGCTAAGCCTCAGGTTCTTCATCTATATAATGGGCATAAAGATTTTCATCTGCCTACCTTCCTGCCTACCTGCCTTGCAAAGCTGTAACAATCAAAAGTAGATCGGGTTCTTTAAGGACAAAATGTCACGTTGGGTTCTTGTTTTGGAACAAGGTGGGGTCTAAACAAACAACTAGTTAACATTTCATTTATTAGAAAATAGAAGACCTCATCTGTGGCCTCTCCTTCACCTTCTAGGCTTGACAGTTTGCACCATCTGCAGGCACTCAAGCATGACTCAGATTTTCTCCTGTGTTTGGACTTAACTCATGTGTGAGTCATGATTCACAGGAGTGGTGTCTCTGTGGGTTTCCCTCCTTGCCCTGTTGAATTTCATTTTGAGCATTGTTGGCTGGAGCCTGGCACCTGGACTATTCACTTGTTTTTCACAGGCGGCCCAGCAGGGACCAAGTTGTTGGAAATGAGCAGATATTTTTTGTCCCTCTGTGTCTTTAACTGAGCACCAGTTTGTGACTTGTTGGTTAGCATCATTCCCTTCATTGGGTGTAAGTGCTGTAGATAATTTTGAAAAAGAAAATAAGTAATGCCAAGTTTTCTTTCTCTTTGGTATTGGGACCCAGAATCTGCAAGCTGGTGTCTGTGTTGAGCATGAGGTCCATGTGGCAGATTTGGCCTGACAGCTAAAGTAAAAAGTAAGTTACGGCACACTGAGACCAGAAGAAAGGGCCTCAGACTCACTCATCCAGGCAGGTTGGGCTTTTGAAGGGTAAGCAAGGTCTATGTAGCCCAGAGAGGAGAAGTGACTGACCCCAGGCACAGGCTTGTAGATTCCCCTGGAACCAGCCCTTTTTGGCCTGAGGTTAACAACCAGAGACTACATTTAGACTTCTTGACTCTGAACAGATGTCAGACGAGACAGAACTGAGATGACTCTTCTCAGCATTGGCTTCCCAAGTTGTACCTGTCTTTGAACTTTGACAAGATTCATCCCCAAATATCAGGTTGGAGCATAGCTGACTTGACCAGGAGGTCACCTCCATCCTCTCAGGTTGTTGGGGCTCTTCACATGCCTATAGCAAGTCTGTTTAACTGAAAATAAGCCTCAGAGGCAGAGCTGGTGGGAGAGGCAGTGAATTAGGCTTGAAACACAAGGAAGCTGCATATAAGCTTTGCAGAAGCCCTTAAAATATTTATTTCTTTAAATTTTTTTCATTGCTATTTCTTTAAAATAAAGTGTGTGTGTGTGTGTGTGTGTGTGTGTGTGTGTGTGTGTGTGTGTGTGTGTGTAGCATTCAAGGTACCTACTGGCCTCGAATGTGCTTGTACCTGTTAGAAATGGCACAAGTCTGCTCTTGGCCTAGGAGCCAAAGCTGCTCTGAGAACCCTTTTATTGGTTGGCTCTTTGAACTCAAACAATTGCCCATGCAATTGTAAATTGAACTGTTTCTTTATTGGAGTAAGAATTTCAGTCCTTACAAAGTCTGGGTTGGTTTTCTTAAAAAAAGAAAAAGGTGATCTAATATTTGAGCTTAGCATCCAAACCTGTGAGGTGTGATGTGTTTTAATAGTTTTAATGTTTTGGTAATGTCCATTTGGGGATTGCCTTCATACTGGTTCTTAGGCTGAACAAGAAAATCTACCTCATTGCTTCTGTATAGTCAGGCTTTGTGTTTTTGTGAAAATGGGTGTAATCAACCAAGCTAGCTTTTCAGAAAAGTTAGCTCCAAATGGCTTTTGGCTGTTGACAAAGAACAGATGACATTTTCAGTAGCTGAAAACTGGTGCCCCAGATGGATAGTCAGGAAATAGAGCATCTGTAGAGTTAAGCAGAAGAGCCTAAGTGCAGATTTCACCCACTTACTGTGTGATTTTTTAGTAAGTTAACTTCTCTGAGCCTTGGTTTCTTTATCTGTGGAAAAGGGATAATACCTACCTCATATCTGCCACATAGTGTGGGTTTGAATAAAATGAAACACTGTATTTTTCTAACTTACCAAATTGTATCTTCTTCTTATGATGACTAGTACTTTTTAAAAATCTGCTGAAGGTAGTTCCAAAAATTGCTTTGGCCAAGTGACATCATCACTTTAAATTTAAAACAATATTTATTTTAAAATTTACGTACAGTAAAATTCACTCTGTTTGCGTACAGTTCTATGAGATTTGACAAACCCATGGAGTCATAATTACCTACAAACACATCAAGAAACAAAACATTTTCATTATCCCCCAAATTCCTTTGTGCTACCTCTTTGTACGCAACCCCTCCCCATCTTGCAACCATTGTTATCTGTTCTGTCTCCCTCTAAATTGCCTTTCCCAGCATATTATGCACATGGAATCATACAGTTATATAGCTTTTTGAGTCTTCTTTCACTCAGCATAATGCTTTAAAGATTCATCTAAGTTGTTGCATGCATCAGTAGTAATGTTCATTCCTTTTTATTGTCCAGTTGGATTTCATTGTATGGGTGTCCTCACTAGTTTGTTTAACCCAAAGACATTTGGATTGTTTCCAGGTTTTGGCAACTGTGAATAAAACCACTGTAAACATTTACATAATGGGTTTCTGTGTGAACATACATTTTTATTTCTCTGGTAAATTCCTAGAAGTGGGATTGCTGGGTCAAATGATAAATATATGCTTAACTTTTAAAGAAACTGCAAAACTGTTTTCCAAAGTGGGGTACCATTTTGTATTCCTGCCACCAATGGATTCAAGTTTCCTTTGCTCCTCACCCTTGTCAGCACTTGGTACAACCTGTCCTTTTAGCCATTCAAAGAGATGTGTAGAAGTACCTCACTGTCCTTTTAATGTGTCACTTCCCTAATGACTGATGATGTTGAATGTCTTTTCATGTGCTTACTTGCCTTCTCTATGTGTCCTTTGGTGAAGTGTCTGTTCAAATCTTTTGCCCATTTTCTCATGAGGTTGTTTTTTTTGCTCATGAGTTTTCAGAGTTCTTCATATGTTCTGGATACAAGTCCTTTGCCAGATATGTGATTTGTAGATGCTTTTCCCCAGGTTGTAGTTTGTCTTCTCCAAGATTTCACAAGGGACTTACAAATATTTGTTCTTGTCATAAAGATTCGAACTGCACAAAGTATTTAGAATAAAAAACTCAAGTTCTCATTTACCTTCTGCCACGTCCTCCAGCTTTCTTCTCAGAGATCGTCACTGTGGACAGTTTGGTTAGGATATTTCCAGTTCTTTTTATAGTATAATTTTCTAGTAACTATATATTTTGAAAGGGACTTTTAAATGTTTACATGTGTGTTTTAAAGTGAGTTCTATTACATTTCTTCATTCAATAAGTTGCATTTTAAAGAATCTGTTTTTCTTTCAGCCTAGTTATAGGTAAAAGCATTGTTTGTTTTTTTGTTTTCTCTCTCAGTGAGTTTTGATGCACTACTTCAAAACACCATGATTTGGGGAAGAAGATGACTGTTGAGTTGACTAAATTTAAATAGGTCATTTTATACTTGCTAAAGATTGCTTTAATTAGTTAAAATGACTTTGAAATGCTTCCCTTTTCTTAATGTAAGTGGTAAGTTGCTCTTTGCAAGGTCTCATTGGGCAAAAAATAGCATTGATAACCTCAGAGTGAAGTTCTGGCTCATTCCCAAATTTCAGAGTGATCATTTTTCTTTGATTGATTCTTTTGTGCTGTTGGAAATCCTCAGCACAGATTTTATACTTGATTTACATTTTTACTTTTAGCTCTAGTTTGGGGCTTTTAAAAGGTGAAAGATTTATGCGATCTGAAGAGAAACCAGAGTATCTAGTTTTGGGCTTTTAAAACTACAACTGATCAGACCTTTTTTTTTTGAAGAATGAACCTCATTAAAACAAGTGGTTTTCCTCTTTTTATAGGTATGAATCCTAGGACCCAGAATAAGGACTCTCTAGAGGACAGTGTTTCTACCTCTCCAGACCCAAGTAAGAGGGGGCGGCTGCCTGGGGAAGGTTGAAAGGAGGTGGGGGGTGGGGGGTGATCTGGGCCTGAGGAAGCAGGAGAGAGCCCTGTGGGAAGAGAATGGTCTAGAAGTCCACATGGCTCTGGGGTACCGGAAGGCAGTGTGGTGAGGGAAGACTCTTCAGCCTCTTGGATGGAGAGTGAGAAGGAAGTGGCCAAATGGCCTGTTCTGGAATATGATTCAGAGAAACCTGGGAAGGGTAGCAGAATTTTCTAGAGGCTTTTGTGCTGATCCAGAGCTGGTGTTAGCCCTTAAATTACCTAATGATGGCTTTGGGGAAAAGTTGGAAACAAGTAATGAGAACTGGAGTTATTTACATACTTGTAGCTGAAAATGTTTGACTGGGTTGCATTTGTTTTGGTCATCCTTTTCTCTTGAAATAGCTGAACAAGTAATTATAGCTGGCCTTTGAACAACATGGGGGCTAGGGGTGCTGACCCATGTGTAGAAAATCCACTTATAACTCAAACAAAAATTTTTTAAATGTATTTATTGATTTGAGAGAAAGAGAGGGAGAGAGATAAACATCGATCTGTTGTTCCACTCATCCATACACTCATTGGTTGACTCCTGCATGTGCACTGACCGGGGATCGAATCAGGACGATGCTCCAACCAACTGATCTACCCAGCCAGAGCCCACATATAACTTTTAACTCCTTCCAAACTTAACTACCAATACCTACTATTATCCAGAAGCTCTACTGAGAACATAAACAATTAACACGTTTTGTATATTATATGTATTATGTACTGTAGTCTTACAGTAAGGTAAGCTAGAGAAAAGAAAATGTAATTAAGAAAATCATAAGGAAAATACATTTATAGTATTTATTTTAAAAAATCTGCACATAAGTGGACCCATATAGTTCAAACCCCTGTTGTTGAAGGGTCAGCTGTATTTGAGAGAATATCGAAGTATCTACAACAGCAAAAGACCAGAAGAAGATCCTACCACCTGATAGATGGACTATTTTACTTAGCTGTGGCCAGTGGATATACATCACTGAGGTTTTTTTTGTCCCATTATGATTAACTTAATAGTCCTTTCACTACTTCTTCCAGCCCCTCATATTAATCATTTGTAGTGGCAATATCAAAAAAATTACTATATCACAGCTCAAAATAATAATTTCTTGTAGGTGGCCATTTGGGTGGTTTCTTGTTTTGTTTTGTTTTTGTGATAGTATATAATATAGATACAATGCATGGTGCAGTTGGTGTATTTTTGCTTTTGGTTCAGATCCCTGGAATATATCTCCCAAAGTATGGTTGGCACATTAATTATTTTCTAGAAAGCTGCCAGCAATGAATAGATGAGCCTATTTCTTCTCTACAACTCCAGCACTGGATTTATTTTATTTATTTATTTTTTTTTAATCCTCACCCGAGGATATTTTTCCATTTTTTGTACAGATAGAGTGGGAGGGAGAGAGGGGAAGGGAGAGAGAGAGAGAAACATCGACGTGAAGGGACACATCGAGTGGCTGCCACCCGCACGACCAACCAGGGCCGGGGACAAACTGCAACCGAAGTACGTGCCCTTAGCGGGAACCGAACCCGGGTCTCTCCGGACTGCAGGCCGACGCTCTAACCGCTGAGCCAAACTGGCCAGGGCCAGCACTGGATTTAGTAATGTGTTTATCATTATTAATTTGATGGTTCTGAAATGGAACCTCCTCAGAGGTCTTGGCAGGGCTGAAGATGCTGGAGCTAGAAAAGAGGCCACACTCTTTTTCCAGTGAAAGAATGTCATTAAACTAAGAATTGGGACCTTTTTCACCATGGGATTTTGGACCAGACATTTAAATTCTCTGTATCTTGCTGTGTGCCAGCAGAAAACATTTCTGAAAGGTTTTTATAATCCTGAGAGTCAGGAAGCTGATGAGGACCAGAAGGATTTAAGAAGGTAATAAGATATAACTATCTTCTGTTTCTGGCTTCCCTAATGTTGCTTCAATCAGGTGTTCTCCTTCTACTACAAGTTCTAATCAGAAAGTAGGAATAAGCTCATCCCCTCATTTGCCATATGGAGAAATTGGGGTGATTAATTAGGCTGTTCGGGGCTATGTTTTGAATTCCTTTAAAAAATTTTTTTTTCTTTATTCATTTTAGAGAGAGAGGAAGGGAGAGGGAGATAGAAACATCAATGAGTGAAAATGTCAATTGGCCGCCTCCTGCATGCCCCCTGCTGGGGATCGGGCCCACAACCCAGGCATGTGTCCTGACCAGGAATCGAACCAGCGACCTCTTTGTGCATGGGTCAACACCTTTTTAAAAAATGTATTTATTGATTTGAGAGAGAGAGGGGAAGGGAGTCACACACACACACACACACACACACACACACACACACACACGACAGAGACATTGACTTCTTGTTCCACCCTTCCATGCATTCAATCGTTGATTCCTGCATGTGCCCCGACCAGGATGGATGCTGAAACCTTGGCATATCAGGGATGATGCTCCAACCAACTGAGCTACCCAGCCAGGGCTATGTTTTGAATTCTTAAAGTGTTAATGAGTTAACAAGACTTGTGCAGTCAGACTCGTAGAATCGAAGAGTGGAATGGTGGTTGCCAGGCACTTAGGGAGGAAGTGGAAGTGGAGTGTTGCTAATCAATGGACATGAAGTTTCAGTTATGCAAGATTATTATGTTCTGGACATCTGCTGTACAACGTTGTGCCTACATTAATAATACTGTATTATACACTTAAAAAATTGTTAAGAGGGTAGCTCTCAGGTTAAGTGTTCTTACCACAATAAAATAAAATTCAAGCAGACAACTAAAAATGACCCCAAGACCTGTGTAGACCATGGAGGTAGGCCTGTTGCAGGTGAAATCATCTTCCACAAGGCAGTGGTGCTGTATGGGGCATATTTCCTGCAGTGACGGAGCACACTAGTCTTCTTCTTGTCCTTTAACTCTGGGTTCAGTGGGACTTGGTTGCACTGGTTAGTGTGTGTCTGTAGGGTGGAAAGATTCCTGAACAGAGAGGGTTCTGGTCCTATAACCTCTAGGAGGTTTGGCTTGGCCAACTCTTTAAAGGGATTGATGAAAACACCACACCTTCTGAGGAGGCAGTGTGAGAGTGGATGAGATAACGGAGGTAACCACACTGAAAGCCACATAGCACTGTGCAAAGATAAAGTGTATGAGGATCTCACCTGGGACTCAGAGGCAGAGATGTGGAGTGTTTCTGTTTCATATTGCTCCCTTGTATAGAGACTTGGAAAATAGTCTTTACTTAAATAACTTAAAGAAAGAACTGCCTTATTTCTTTAACTCAGTGATTCTCAACTAGGGATTCTTTTGTCCCCCAGGGACATATGGCAATGTCTGTGGACATTTTTTATTTTCACAATCAGGAGATGCCATTGGCATCTAGTGAGTAGCATCAGTGGATGCTGCTCCACATCCTACAATGCACAGAAAAGCGCCCCCACCCCCCACCCTGCCAACACAGAGTTAGTTATTCAGTCCAAAATCTCAGTAGTGCTGAGGAGGAGAAATCCTGCTTTAACCAAAGAGCAGGCAATTGTGGGCAGACCCATGTGGTCAGGCCCCTCTACCGATCGAAACTTTCCTTTCTAGATTGTTAAACTCGGTCTCTTAAAGTTTTGGCCTTATAACTTTCCCAAACATCCTTGATTTCTCCTCTTACACTTTTAGATCTGTGACTTATTTTTGCAATTCTGAAAGTATTCCTAAATTCTGCTACCGTGTGCTGTTCGCTCCAAAACCCAGCTGAGCTCTCCTCCTTTCTCCACCCAGCCATTCTGCAGTCCTCAGGAGAGGCTCCAGCTTGAGCTCTCTTCTGCTCTTGGAATGTGATTTGCTTCGATGTGTAACTCTGCCTGCCCTGCAGTAACCTCCTTGGCATTGCAGCTTATAGCTCACGATCAGCAGAAAATGTGAAGTTTCAGCTTTGAATCCCATTTGCATGATGGGATTGAATGAGCACGCGCATTGCATTGTCTAACAAACTGTTTCTCTCTTTCTCTTTCTCCCTCCCCATCCCCATGTCTGGAAATTTTATCACCTTTCATCATGAACTTTTTTCCCCACCCTCCCCTTCTTCTCCTCCCCCTACTCACCACTGTCCACGCTTGCCGTGGTGACCACACATACCTATCCCCCTATTTACACGAGGCAGTTCTGACACTGTCTGCTCCCCCTGTAGTGCCAGGCTTCTGTTGCACAGTTGGAGTGGACTGGAAGTCTCTCACTACTCCGGCGTGCCTCCCCCTCACCACTGACTACTTCCCTGACCGCCAGAGCCTGCAGAACGACTACACAGAGGGCTGTTATGACCTCCTTCCGGAAGCAGACATGGACAGGTTGGTGTCAGAGGAAAGGTGTTTGCAGGGAGTACAGGTATGGCCAGGTGTGTGTCAAAACACTGAATTTTCAAACCCATTTCCTCTTGTATTTAGGAAATTTTATGATGCAAGAACTGTTCATTTTTCTCTGGAGTTCTTGTGACCCGCCTCCTTTAACCATTTCTCTTCATTGATCCTTTCTCATGTTTTCTATGATAGTTGTTCTGATCTTCTTTTCTAAGATTACTCATTTGGGCATCAAATTACCTGCCTTCTATTGTTTTTTTTTTCCTTTATGGATTTTAAAGAGAGAGGAAAGGAGAGGGAGAGAGAGAGAGAAACATCGATGAGAGAGAACGTTGATTGGCTGTCTCCTGTATGCCCCCTACTGGGGATTCGGTTAACAATGCCCTAACTAGGAATCAAACCGGGGATCTCCTGGTGCATAGGTCAATGCTCAAACACTGAGCTACACCGGTGGGGCACCTGCCTTTTTCCCTCTTGAACTGATCATTTCTCCCAAAACTGGTTTATAGATTGTTAGTTTTTTTTGTTGTTGTTTATGCTCACCTGAGGATATTTTTTTTTTCATTGATTTTTAGAGAGAGTGGAAGGGATAGAGGGAGACAGACAGGCAGACAGACAGAGAGAAACATTGATATGAGAGAGACATGCACGTGTCCCTTCCAGGGCTGGGGATTGAACCTTCAGCCCAGGTACATGCCCTTGACCAGGAATCAAACCTGCAACCCTTTGGTGCGTGGGCCAGTGCTCTAACCACTGAACCACACCAGCCAGAGCACAAATTGTTAGTTTTTTGAACCACCATAGAATAGTTATCAGGTCTGGCTTGTGGGTTTGAAGCATAGGAGAGGATAGGACTGTGGACCCTGAGTGTCACTCTGGCCTGGGCTAAGCATATTCATGTGAACAATCAATTGGTTTTTCAGGAGGGACGAGGAGGGTGTGCAGATGACGGCCCAGCAGGTGTTTGAAGAGTTCATCTGCCAGCGTCTCATGCAGGGCTATCAAATCATCGTGCAGCCCAAGGCACAGAAACCCAACCCTGTCGTCCCACCTCCGCTAAGCAGCAGCCCCCTCTATAGCCGAGGTGAGTTCTTCTCTTTGAACTTATATTTTGTCTTTTGTACTAAATTTGTACAAGTAGACTCTCAAGATGGTAAGGAGTAGATAGCTTCAGGGGTAATTGTTTTTTAACACAAAATTTTTCTTTCTAAATTTTACTTTATAGGAGGAATAAAGTCTCCACTAGGCACACATTTATCCTAAAACTCTCTTTCATCTATAGCTCTCCTCTTAAGGAAGACCAAGTTCAGGAATGTTACAGCCTGGCTTGGGCAACACCTTGGAGTAGCAGGCAGCTGAGCCATGACTAAAATGTTCAAATACATTGTGAATATTCTAGACCCAGAAACTTGTATTTGTTTCTAATATGGTACCTGACATACAGCAGGTTCTCAGATGTTACCCAAACCTGAAGTTTATTTTATTTTTTACTTATTCTGGATTCATCTCTTGTTTGTCACTAAAGCTTAGTGACTTGAAGCAAGGGTGGGTCATCTGGGAGTGACAAGCTAAGTGACAGAGACTCAGTGACGCTGATTGAGTTAGAGCCAGGCTCTGGAGAGCTCTTCTAAAATAATTCAGGCAGAGAAAATTAAGCACGGTGCCTGGAATCAGAAGCAGCGATCACTTCCTGGAATAATCAGTGAGCAGCTGTTAATCTTCTGCTTCCTCCTTATAGCATATGAGACCCCCTTGTTCCCCTGACCACCCAGTTCAAAATCTCAGACCATCTTTGGCTTCATTAAACCTACTCTGGCCAGAGGATTAGGGAAGTGTGATTTTGTTGGAGGGAGTTTAGTGGTCATGTGGTCCAGGTCGCGTTGTTGACGATGAAGGTTTGGACTCCCTCTGGGTTTTCTTTGAAAACCCCTTGTGATATTTGTCACTTGTTGCCTTCTTTTCATATTCTAGACTCTACTGAATAGAAACTTCTCTGAGTGCCAGGATTATTTTAACTTCATTTTTTTTCTTTCTTTATTGATTTAGAGAGAGAGCAAGGGAGAGGGAGAGGGAGATAGAAACATCGATGAGAGAGAACATTGATTGGCCACCTCCTACATGCCCTCCACTGGAGATCTGGCCCACAACCTGGGCATGTGCCCTGGCCGGGAATCGAACTGGTGACTTCTTGGTGCATGGGTTGACGCTCAACCACTGAGCCATACCAGCCGGGCTAACTTCATTTTTTTAAAAAATCCTCTATAATGGAAACCACTGTGCCTGGCATACAACAGTATGGGTTGATAAACATATGAATTCAGTCATTCGTTCATTTATTCAATAGTATTTTTGAATCTCCTGCTTGGTGAGGGGTATATAACCCAGAGGGGAAAAATAACAGTAGTCAAACTATGAAATATAATTCCATTCTGTGTTAAAGACTGTGAGGGGAAAACCAAATGGCTGTGAGAATATTGAATATGGGACCTGGACTGGCTTCCTGGAGAAGGTGATGGGTCGGATGGCTTCCTGGAGAAGGTGATGTTTGAGCTGAGATGTGAAGGACGTGCTGGAGTCATTAGTAAGAGAAATGGGGATGGAGGGCAGGATTAGGTAAGAAGAGAGTGCCAGGCAGAGGATTAGTATGAGCAAAGGTCCTTAAGCAAGAGGCACTGTGACACAGGCTGGCGAGGTGGGGCATAGGGAGTAAGCCAGAGATGCCAGAAATGTCAGGAGATCCAGGCCTGGCAGGGCCATGTGAAGGACTTTGTTTGTTTTGTTTTTTTTAAACCTCACCCAAGGATAGTTTTTATTGATTTTTTTTTTTAAAGAGGAAGGGAGAGAGAGAAACAATGATGTGAGAGAGAAACGACCATCTGTTTTGCCTCCCGTACGTGCCCTGACAGGGACTCAAACCCACAACCTAGGTATGTGACCTGACGGAGAATTGAATCTGCAACATTTTTTAGTGTATGGGATGACGGTCTCACCAACTGAGAAACCTGACCAGGGTTGTTTTTTTATCCCAAGAGTAGTGGAGTGAATTTGCCATTAGTATCAATGGTCCCATCCAGGCTGCCTACTTGCTTTTCTCTGGAATAGCTGATGGATGTCCATTAGTGGTCTGTAATTCCTCACGTGTCTGGTTCTGTTTTGGCTGATTCATGAGCCTCATGTCATGGCTAATTGGCTAGAGGCTGCTCACCTGATTGTACCCTTTCTGGCTGTTTTTCTCCTTTGATAAATTTAATTGCTTTTATTTCTATAGCAACAGAAATGTTACCATTATTATTTTAATTACTGGAAAAGTAGCCGCTATAAGTGACCTGTGCTACTCATTGATTGAAGATTTATTGAAAACTGATTGTGAGCAGGACCCTGTTCCAGTAGTGAACAGAACAGCATTGGTCCTGTCCTTGGAGTTTACAGTCTACTGGGGAGACAGAAATTAAAGTCATAAACCACAAGTGTATATTTGATCACAGATTGTGAGAAGTGTCATGCAGGATAAAAACAGGAATAGGTCTGGCTGGAGTGGCTCAGTAGATTGAGCATCATCCCATGGACTGAGAGGTCCCAGTTTGATTCCCGGTCAGGGCAGGCTCGATCTCCAGTGGGGGCCATACAGGAGGTAGCCAATTAATGTTTCTCTCTTACATCAATGTTTCTATCTCTCTCCTTTCTTCTCTCTCTAAAACATCAATAAAGACATATTTTAAAGAAACAACACAGGAATAGGTATGGTGTACCTAATTAGGAATGGGGTATAGGTACCATTCTAGATCGTCATGAACATTATCACATTGTCTTCCTGACAACCAATGTGGTGTTTGATGCATGAATGAAAGAATGCCGGCATTGGGACAAGCTCACTTTCTAGTTGCAGAAAGCGAGACTTAGAGAGATTTGGTACCCAAGATCACACAGCAGGCAAATGATAGCACTGGGGTTTAACCCAGGTCCTCCGAATCAAAGCCTCGTCTCTTTTATATGCAACCTGTCTGCTGCTCCCTAAACATTACGTGAGAAATTTCTTTATTCACAGTGAAGATCCTTTCAACCTCTGCTATCCTGTCTTCTGACAACTCCCATGCTGCTGGCCACTGTGACTATCTCTCAGGGCTGAGCGAGGGGTCTGTTTCACTTTTAGATCATAGGAATTGTCTTGGCTTGGTTGTTTATTTAGGCACTATTTTTACTCTCTTGAAAGCTTGTAGTTTTCTTGATTCTTCATTATTTTCCTCTTTTCAGTGTTCCACTCAATTCAACTAATACTTTTTTTTTTTTTTATCCTCACCCGAGGACATTTTTTGTTCAGGTAGAGTGGGAGGGAGAGAGAGGAAGAGAGAGAGAGAGAGAGAGAGAAATATCAATGTGAAAGGGACACATCGAGTGGCTACCACCCGCACGACCGACCAGGGCCGGGGACAAACTACAACCAAGGTACATGCCCTTAGTGGGAACCGAACCCGGGTCTCTTGGGACCGCAGGCTGATGCTCTAACTGCTGAGCCAAACCGGCCAGAGCTAATCCTTTCTTTTTAATCCTCACCCAAGGATATTTTTTCCATTTTTTTTTTTTTTTTTTTAGATAGTATGGGATAGAGGAAAGGAGGGAGAGAGAGAGAAACATCGATGTGAGAGAGACACATTGACTGGTTGCCTCCTGCACAACTTGACCAGGGCCAGGGCTCGATGGAACTTGCAACCAGTCCAGGTAATGTGCCCTTGACCGAAATTGAACCTGAGACTCTTTGGTCGATGCTCTAACTGCTGAGCCGAACAAGCAAGGGCTCAATTAATGCTTTTGAGTGCCTACTGTGGGCATGGCACTTTATCAGGTGCCACAGAAAATATGACGGTGAGCAAGATTTGTGTCCTGGCCTCCTGGAACTTTTAGTCTGTGAGGGTGTGAGACACACACATAAGGAGCTACATACAGGGTATGTAGTATGACTGCTGCTGGGTCTGAGAGCTTTTAAAGCAGTGGTTCTCAACCTTCCTAATGTCCCAACCATTTACTACAGTTCCTCATGTTGTATGTTGTATGTGGGCGTATCTGCATGTGGGCGGGCCCGCCTGGAGACGGAAAGAGGAGCCGTGTCTCGGTTCCTAAGACCATCAGAAATATGGGTTTTCCAATGGTCTTAGGCGACCCCTGTGAAAGGGTCATTCGACCCCCAAAGGGGTCGCAACCCACAGGTTGAGAACCACTGTTTTCGAGGAAGTGGCATTTGATGGTGACCTCAAATGATCCACAGGACTTTGATGGTGGTCCACCCAGGAAGAGAAGGAAGAGGAAGCACCAGGAACAAATATCTGGAGAAAGAAATTGCAGCAAATAAATAAGTGGTCCTTTAAGACTGAATATGAGCCCTGGCCGGTTTGGCTCAGTGGTTGGAGCGTTGGCCTGTGGTCTAGAGAGACCCGGGTTCGGTTCCCGCTAAGGGCACGTGCCTTGGTTGCAGTTTGTCCCCAGCCCTGGTTGGGGTCGTGTGGGTGGCAACCACTCGATGTGTCCCTTTCACATGACGTTTCTCTCTCTCTCTCTCCTTCCCACTCTATCTGAACATAAAGTGGGAAAATGTCCTCGGGTGGGGATAAAAAAAAAAAAAGACTGAATATGATATAGCAGTGTGGGAGTTGTGGGAGCTAAGGCCAGTAAACATGGCTCCACCCTGGGGTGAGGACCTCAAATGCCAGGGTGGCAAGTTGTGCTTGAGTGGAGTGGAGTTCCATTTTCTCCCAATCATCCCTCAGCCTATTAACATCTCAAGAACTTTCCAGAACAGGCTGTTCAACAGCCCCAGGCTCTGATCTGCTGCTGGTTGGTTCAGCAACAGAAAAATCTGCCAATTTCAGGACTTTCTTTGTTTTAATCAAGGATAATGCTTTTCTATAAACCTTCTCCTCAAAGGAAAATGTTGCCTCTTTTGTTTCTCCTTTTCTGAAACTATATGGAAGAGGAGCCATTACTTGTTAACAGAATGACCTTTCACCAAATGGAGGAAATGATTTTTTTTCTGTTAGGCCTTGTGTCCCGAAACCGCCCTGAGGAGGAAGACCAATACTGGCTGAGTATGGGCAGAACTTTCCACAAGGTGACACTGAAGGATAAGATGATCACAGTGACACGATACCTTCCCAAGTGAGTCCTTGGATATTTAAGGTTTTCAGCTACTGTTCTGAATTGTGTCCACATACTGTCCACATACTGAATTAAGTGTATCACACATGATTCAAACTGAGGAGGTTGAGTGATTGCTTTTTCTTCAGGAGTTACTGTTTTGTTTTCTAGGGTTATTTTAGGGGTAAAGCTCCCATACTTCCAAAAGAGATTTGATTCAGTTTATAATGTTTAGCCTGATTCTTAACAAGCCAAGTAAAAATAAAGAATGTGAGGAGAGCCCTGGCCGGTTTGGTTCAGCGGTTAGAGCGTCGGCCTGCGGTCCTGAGAGACCCGGGTTCGGTTCCCGCTAAGGGCGCGTACCTCGGTTGCAGTTTGTCCCCGGCCCTGGTCGGTTGTGCGGGTGGCAGCCACTCGATGTGTTCCTTGCACATCGATGTTTCTCTCTCTCTCTCTGTTCCTCTCTCTCCCTCCCACTCTACCTAAAACAAAAAAAAAAAAAAAAAAAAAGAATGTGAGGAGAGAAGAATGAGAAAGTTAAGATCTGAGAAATCTCTGTTACCAGTCCCTGGGGATGAGTTGGCTACTATGGTGAAGGGTTGAATACCAAGGATGGTGCTAAGTGTTTTGAGACTGAAAAGGCTGAGAGGAATCGGGGAAGATTCACTTTTGGACTTTCGGACATGCCCTTTTTTTTTCAGGTACCCTTATGAATCTGCCCAGATCCACTACACCTACAGCCTCTGCCCTTCCCACTCCGACTCAGAATTTGTGTCCTGTTGGGTGGAATTCTCCCACGAACGGCTGGAGGAGTACAAGTGGAATTACTTAGATCAGTACATCTGTTCCGCTGGCTCTGAGGACTTCAGGTCAGAGAGCGTGCTTTGGCTTTCCATTCTGGCTGCTTTGAGTGTATCCATATTTTAACACTTCTGGCCTTTTTTTCTGATTACAAAATGATGTCTACTTTAGAAAAACATGGAAGAACAAAAGCGATTCTGCATTGGGTTAAAAACACAGTGCTGAGATGGATGGGGGTGGACGTTGCACAACAGTGTGAATGTGCGGAATGCGTTGAAATGTGCTCTTAAGGACCAGCGAAGTGGTCATCTTTGCTGTGTACATGTCACCACATAAAAACCAACGGCCAAAACCCTTGGTGGTGATGTGCTCTTTGTTGGAATGTCAGTGCAGATGATGTTCTTAACATTTTCCTGATTACTTTGTGGTGTCTTGTTTTTAATTTGTGTGTGTGATTTATGATTGTGATGATTAAAAAGCCACAACTCACTGGGCTGGTGCACAGAAGCATTCTGGCATCTCTGGGATATAAAGTAAATGCAGTCTTTGAGTTCTTCTTTTTGAGCTTATGCTTTTGTTTTTATGTTTTTAACTTATCTTTTAATTATCGTTGACATACAATGAGCTTGTGTATTAAGTGAAGCCCTGAATTGTGGCACATCATGGGGAATGGGACCCTCACACCAATTTCAGAGAGAGGGTGGAGGTGGTATGTTCACGGGAGTGCTTTCACTATCTGCTTTTTTCTCACCACCACCCCTTTTCTTCCTTTGGTCCTCCACAGCTTGATTGAGTCTCTGAAGTTCTGGAGGACTCGATTCCTGCTGCTGCCAGCCTGTGTCACTGCCACCAAGCGCATCACGGAGGGGGAAGCCCACTGCGACATCTATGGGGACAGGCCCCGGGCGGACGAGGAGGAGTGGCAGCTCCTGGATGGCTTTATCCGCTTTGTGGAGGGCTTGAACCGGATCCGAAGGCGCCATCGCTCAGATCGCATGATGCGGGTGAGGGTTCTGGGGGCTCCTTGGGGACTGTGCTTGGTCTGGGATTCAGGAGCTATCTCCTCCTATCTCGGGGACCTCTCACTTGCTGGTTTATTTACTCTACAACTGTCCAGCATTTATCTTAAATCTAAAACAGTGTGTTCTGCCCCAGCCGGTTTGGCTCAGCAGTTAGAGCATTGGCCTTTGGATCTTGGGTTTGATTCCTGGTCAAGGGTTGCAGATTTGATCCCCAGCCCTGGTTGGGGTTGTGTGGGAGGCAACCAGTCCATGTATCTCTCTCACATTGATGTTTCTCTTTCTCCCTCTCCTGTCATCTCTCCCCACTTCCTCCCTTCCATTCTATCTAAAAATCAATGGAAAAATATCCTTGGGTGAGAATTAACAAAAAAACAAAAAACCCCAAAACAGTGTGTTCATCTCCAGTGCAGGGTGAGGAGGGGGGATTGGGTACAGACAACCACTGGGTAGTATTCTGTGGCACAGGGTAACCTGAGGACACAGCTCCCTCATGTACTCCCCAAGTGGGACCCAGTGTTGAATGCAGCTGCTTATGTGATGTGGTGCTGGACTACTGATTAGAAATTTGCTTAAGTCCTGGCTGGTTTTCTCAGTGGTTAGAGCATCGGCCCACAGACCAGAGAGTCCGGGGTTCAGTTCCTGCTAGGGGCACATACCTTGTTTGCAGTTCGTCCCTGGCCCCTGTTGGGGTTGTGTGGGTGGCAACCAGTTGATGTGTTTCTCTCACATTGATGTTTCTCTCTCTTTCTTCCTGCCTCTCTTCCTCCTACTCTATCTGAGGATAAATGCAAAAATGTCCTCGGGTGAGGATAAAAAAAAAGAAAAGAAATTTGTTTAAGAAAGTAATAGCAGCAATATCAGCAATATCATTTACATCACTTTTAGAGTTCCCAGTACCCTTGGGCATTCATTCATTCAACCACATGCTACCTAATGAGTACACTGAGGGCCATGCTACCTAATGAGTACACTGGTATTTCTAAGGATGCCCAGCTTTGTGTGTGTGTGTGTGTGTGTGTGTGTGTGTGTGTGAATTTCATAAATGTAGAGATTCATGTAACCATCACCACAATTAGGATTTGGAATAGTTTCCATCACTCAAAAAAATCTCCCTCATGCCACCCTTTATAGCCACACTCTTCTGTCATCTCTAATTCCTGGCAGCCGCTGGTCTGTTCTCCATCACTATACTTTTGTCTTTTCTAGGTGTCATGTAAATGGAATCATACAGTATGTAACCTTTTATGGCTGCCTTCTTTCACTCCGTGTCATGCTTCTGGGATTCATTTAAGTTGTCACATATATCAGTCGTGCTAACCACTGTACCACATGGGCCAGGGCTGAATTCATTTCTTTTCATTGCTGAGTAGTGCTCCATCATTGGCCATGTTTTATTTTTTTGTTTTTAACCTCAAGTCCATTGTTCTTTAACCTACTCAGCTGCCTTATATACACGGCATCATTTCTGGGAGAGCTTGTATAGTGGGAAAAAAACTTAGTTTTGAAGTCAGGTAACTGGGATTTGGGATAAGATGTTTAACTTCTCTGAGACTCAATTTCTTCTGCTGTAAATTAGGTATGATGTTATTTACTTTCTAGAGTTATGATGAGGGTAACATGAGATGATATGTGTAAAACACCTCAAAGAGGCAGGCACTTGGGAGCCCTGGCCTGTGTGGTTCAGTGGTTAGAACATCAGCCCACTCACTGAAGGGTTATGGGTTTGATTCCCAGTCAAGGGCCCATACCTGGGTTGGTTGCAGGTTCAATCCTCGGCCCAGCCAGGACATGTGTGGGAGGCAACCAATTGATGTGTCTCTCTCATATCAATGTTTCTGTATCGCTCTCTCCCTCTCCCTATCCCTATCTCTTCTTCCCTTTCACTCTCTCTAAAAATCAGTGGAAAAATATCCTCGGTGAGGATTAACAACAACAAAACAACAACAAATCCCCGGGCATTTGGGATCTTTCATTCAATCGAAAGACATTTTCTGGCATTTACTGAATTCCGAGAACCTGTGTTCCTCAGTTAACAGGACTCCCAGAGCCTGAGACATAACAGATGTAGCAGCGTGTGTTGGGCATGAGTGGCGTCCACTGAGGGACCCACTCGGGCTCATGGTCTTGTCTTCTTTTCTTTGCTTTAGAAAGGGACAACCATGAAAGGCTTACAGATGACTGGACCCATTTCCACGCACTCCCTGGAATCAACTGGTCCCCCAGTTGGGAAGAAGGGAACCTCAGCTCTGTCTGCCCTGTTGGAGATGGAGGCCAGCCAGAAGTAAGTACCTGGTTGAAGAGAGACTTGTCCCCATCCCACAGATCCTGAGGGTTCTCAGTGCCCCACTGTTGTGATTGGGGTGAAATATGATTTCTATCTGCAAGGAGCCTATTACATACAAAAATACACATACATGAGAATAAGGCTGGGTTAATACCTGGTAAATGTCGAATAACATGAAACAGGCCAGAACTTACAGTGTGGGGCTTAATCTGAACTATAGATACATTTGGTTTGGCCCACAAAATATTGTTTTCTTTTTTTGGTTTGTTTTTATTTTGTTAGTAGAATATTTTTTAGAGCAGTTTTAGGTTCAAAGCAAAATTCAGTGGAAGGTACAGAGATTTCCCATATACACCCTGTCCGCACAAATACATAATCTTCCCCCATTTATCAGCATCCCCACTAGAGTGGTACATTTGTTACAGTCGATGAACCTACATTGAGACATAATCACCCAAAGTCTGTTCTCTCTTGGTGGTGTACATTCTGTGGGTTTAGACAAATTTATAATGATATGTAGTCACCCTTACAGAGTAGTTTCTGTGCCCAAAAAAACCAAAATATTTTTTAAATATTGGAGCCAAACTTTTTTTTCTTTTTATCCTTTCCTGAGGACATTTTTCCATTTTTTATTCAGATAAAGTGGGAGGGAGAGAGAGGAAGAGAGAGAGAGAGAAACATCGATGTGAAAGGGACACATCGAGTGGCTGCCACCTGCATGACCCAACCAGGGCCAGGGACAAACTGCAGCCAAGGTACATGCCCTTAGCGGGAACCGAACCTGGGTCTCTGTGGTTAGGCTGATGCTCTAACCACTGAGCAACCGACCAGGGCCCAAATTTTTTTTTAAATATGTTTTTATTGATTTATTTTAGAGAGAGAGGAAGGGAGAGCGAGATAGAAACATTGATTGGTTGCCTCTTGCACACTCCCCACTGGGGATTAATCCCGCAACCCAGTCCCAGTCATGTGCCATGACTGCAGGACCTCTCAGTCCATGGGACGATGCCCAATCCACTGAGCCACACGAGCCAGGCTGAAGCCAAAGTTTTTTAAGAATATAAGAATCTGGATTTTTTATGAATTCTAATATGAAAAAATATTAGTATATTATTAATATATATAACAAGATGCATGTTTATATTATGTAATATATAAAACAATATATTATACATAATATAATACAAAATTATATTATACATAATATGTAAAATCCAGTTTTGCTTGAAGTAGTGGAGGCTCAGTTAACACTGGGTCCATAGTCATACTCAGCCATGATGGGCTGGCACTTTAGAATGGACATGTGCCCTCTGGTTTACCATAAGAACCCTGCACCCTCTGGACTTGGACTTGTCTTATACCCTCAGTCACAGCACCTGGCCAGCTTCTCTATGCATTTGAGTATATGGTCCCTTTATAAACAGTAAGTGCTACAGTCCTAGGACACTGCTGAGGCCACATCTTGTTTGGGAGGGTAGGGACAGTGCTAGAGGATTTAAATTGGCCTTGTAGAGCCCTGGCCGGTTTGCCTCAGTGGTTGGAGTGTGGGCGTACAGACCAGAGAGGCCCGGGTTTGGTTCCCGCTAAGGGCACGTACCTCGGTTGCGGTTTGTCCCCGGCCCCGGTTGGGGTCGTGTGGGTGGCAACCAGTTGATGTGTCTCTCTCACATCGATGTTTCTCTCTCTTTCTTCCTCCCTCTCTTCCTCCTGTTCTATCTGAGTATAAATGCAAAAATGTCCTCGGGTGAGGATTAAAAAATAATAATAATAAATTGACCTTGTAGGAAGGGAAGCATTTATATAGAGGGGAAGTGGGACTTGGGGAAGAGGAAAACACATTGCCACGGGCAGGGGAGTGTTTCCTACCTCCTTAATTCTCCCAGCCAGATTAGGTATCCTCTGTGCTTCCCTCCATCCTGGGTTTCCGTCCATCAGTATTCTTTCAATGGCCACACCTGGTTTACTCTTCTTCCCCCAACTTGTTTGTGCAGTGAGGGCAGAGGCTGTGTGCTGTGCCTGGCATGTAGTAGGTGGACAGTAGACGTGAATGATGGAGAAAGGGCTGTGGAGGGTCCCTGAGTGAGATGTTGGAGGAGACTAGACCATGTCTGTCTGCTCTGAGCGTCTGTGTTGTGCCCAGCAGGAGCCTGAGTACGGTCCACTTTCAGAAAGTTCTGTGGAGTATGAGGCATAGTGGGAGATGCGATTACAAAGACTGTGTGGGAAGCTGGATTCAGGCTGTCCTTACACATTCTCATAGCAAGAGCGATCCTGTAGAAGTTTTTTTTTTTTTAATGGAAAATTTCAGATTAAAAAGTAGACAGACTAGTATAATAAATCCCTGTTTACCCATCACCCGTTCTTCAATGATTATCATCTCAAAATCAATCTTGTTTCATTTATGTCCCACTTGCTCTCATCTTCCTTTTTTATTTCTTATTAAATCCCAAACATCATATCCCTTCATCTGTACCATTTCAATATGTATCTCTGAAAGATAAGTATGCTTTAAAAAAACTGTAATACCATTATTTACCTAAAAAGTTACAGCAATTCCTTAACATCATGAAATAAATATCCATTCGGTGTCATTGCCAGTAATGGTGTTTTCAGAGATGAGTCCCATGTATAGGAAGGCCCAGTGGGTGGACCCAGGAGGCAGAGACCCATTGGTAGGCTCTCACTAGTCCAGGTAAGAGGCTCCAGAGGCTGGATGGAGGGTGATGATGACATGGAAAGAAAGGGATCCCAATGGAGAAGTGAAGAACATAGCAGGGTGACTGGGGGACAAATGAGGGGAAGAGATTTGAGGTAGACTGGACCCATCACTGGGGACACTGGGTCCTCTTCAGAAAATATCTTTATGTGCCCAAAGAAAGACCCCAGAACTCTGCCTGGCAGGATCTCCCTATAACTAATCACAGGCCTTTCCTGCTGGAAAAAAGAACAAGGAACATATGTTGCTGGGAAGAGTGTGAAGCTGGGGGTGGGGGAATCTTATTTTAATTTGTCAGTGAGTCATCATTTAGTATGCTCCAAGGAGCCTGTTTCTGCTAAGCCTGGAAGAAGAAGGACAGCTTGGATGGTAGTGTCCCTGTGTGAGGGCAGACTCACAGCTAACCTCAGAGCAAGAGGCAGGGCAGAGAGATATACTCCTTGCCCCAGGTGTCTATCCTGGGTGACGTGGTGTGTGTTCTCAGTGCTGGAGGTAGAGCAGAGGGAGCAGACCTTTGTATAGTGTTTGCTCACCCAGCATTCTTTATTTGTGTGCTTTTTTTTCATTCTGTGCCAACCTATCCAATTTTATTTATTATGAAAAACTGAAAAAAGGATTTTTAAGATGTCACCTGTAGTCCTGCCGTCCTAGCATAACTGTGTTTATTTCTTCTACTTCCCTTCTGGTCTTTCTCTGTAGCATATACATTCAGTTGGCCTCTCCCAGAAGATAGTGGGAGAGGCTGGCCTTGTGCCAATTAACAGCTTGGCCGTGAGCAGTCTGCTCCTTTAGATGAGGATGACCCGATGACAGCTGAGTCAGAGCAGAGAGACCCCCTCATGGCAGAGGTTACTGCCTCTGGTGACCCCCTCCCAGCAGAAGGTAGTGTGCTCTTATCTGTGTTCTCACATATGTATGTGTACAATATGTATAACTGGTCATTTTGTGGCAGTCCCCTCCCCTGAGCCATTAGACAAGGAGCCTCCAAGGGCAAGGCCAGGGTCTCTGAATCCCTGATTCCTAGTCCACGGGTCAGAAGGCATCTCAGTAAATGAGGATTGATGTGTTCATCAGGTGACACATCTGGGGGTAACCAAGACTTCCTGCCACTGGAATCCCAGCCATGGCCTGCCCACTCAGCCTTCGGGGTATGCAACAGAATGTCACAGCATGCGATTGTGCATGGGGCTCAGAGGAAACCACACAGTGATGGGGCCGGGGGAGGAGGCAGCCAGTGGTGTAAGTGGACAAGGAAAGGAATCAAGCATTTATTCTGCTTTTCCTATATGAATTACACCTCAGAGTAACTGAATAATTGGTGTGGGGAAGTTTTTCTTTTTTCAGTATGCCAGCTAACAGGTACAGAAGGGTGATAGAATATTACCATGTGTGGTCTCTAATGAACTAGTAGATCTAACAGAGATTATGAGTGGCAACTAACATCACCAGAGAGGGACTGCCAGACACTATGGGCCTCCAGACAGAAATACACAACACACTTAGGAAGAATTCTTGTCCCGATTGAATATAAATATGCTCAAACCTTTCATTATAATTTCCAGTCCTCAGGAAGTGCAGAGCACAGAGGAACATGATAAGCAATGAAGGGATATAATCAGCTTATCTAGATTGTGTAAATTTATAGGACAAAGGAGCTTCTTTCTTCAACAAATAAATTGCAGGGATAAGGAGAAAAAAGAGTTTATAGCTTAAAAGAGACTTAAGAGACACAGCGTATTACAATGTAGGGGCCTTAGTTGAATCCTGTTTTGAACAAACAAACTACAAAGAAATTTTTGGAGATGATTAGAGAAATTTTTGATATTAGAAACCTTAAAAAAAATGTGAGCATGGTGATGAAATTGGCTGTTTTTCTTTAAATATGTTCTATTTTAGAGATACAGTACATCCTGAAGTGTTTATGGGTGAAATAATATCATGCATGAATTTTGCCTCAAAATAACTAAGGTAGAGAGGTAGAGACAAAACAAGATTGGCTCTAAATAATTTTGGGGTCTGGGCAGTTAGGGTTTGATTATATTATCCTCTTTACTTTTGTATGTTTGCAACTTTTTTATAACAAATTTAAAAAAGAGAGTATAACAGGCACTGTGGCAACCGATGTTTAATCTCTCAAATGACATTACTTCGCCCTAATACAAATGTCAGAATTTAAGACTAGAGAAATGTCACAGATTGGGTTCCTGGGGAAGCAGACAGAGACAGACTTGAACATGTAGGATGTTTATTAAGGAAAGTCATGGGCTCAGCACCTGTGGGAGGGTAGGGAAGAAGCAGGAGTGGACAGAAGGAGAAGCTGAGATGTCATGAAAACCCACTCACAGCCTCAGGCCACCTCACTGAGTTCTGGAGCTGGACCAGCCTTCAGATGACCAGGTGGGACCAACATGGCCAGGCCTTGCCACTCCCCACTGATCACTCCTTGTCTGTGGGCAGCCCGGGGAGGGGTGAGAACTTAGCAGAGGCTGCTCCGAAGATGGGGCTACAGTCCCTGAAGGGGCTAACAGCAGAGCCACCTGGAGAACAGGCCTAGCTACTGTGGCAACAAGGCTGCTGCAGAGGGATCTGGGTGGCGCCTGGCTGTGTCCACCACAAGAAGTATATGTTAAAATCATAATGGAGCATTTAAGACTATAATGTGAGCCTTCTGAAAATTACCAAATCAAAATTCAGTGATATAGTACAACAGTCTAATTTGGGGGAGTATTTAAATGATAATAGTTCATAATTAATTTTAGTATAGAAAAAAATTAGGAAAATAAACATGAGAGTGTGCATTTATGCACATCAGAACAAGGATGGGATGAGATATCATAAGAAAACCATTGTTGTCTTGTGTTATGAGATAATGTCCGTTAGATCTTTGTGGTTTTCTTTGTCAGGGAGGGATAAAAATATGTATATTTGAAATATTAACATATAAGCCTTCAAAATGTATAGAGTCAACACTTCCCCTGTTTAGTTTATGCCACATATCAGTGCAGCCCCAATTTTCAGAATATGCTTCTGTTGGTATACTAAAAACTGAGAAAAAGTCTTTCCCAGATGATTAAAAAGATGGTATTGCCCTGGCTGGTGTGGCTCAGTAGTTGGGCATTGTCCCATGCACTGAAAGGTTGCCAGTTGTTTCCAGTCAGGGCACATGCCTGGGTTGTGGAGGTTGTGCAGGAGGCATCTGATCCATATTATACTCTCACATTGATGTTTCTCTTTTCTCTCTTCCTCTCTAAACATCAATAAATTATTCTCTAAAAAAAAAGATGGCCCTGGCTGGTTTTACTCAGTGGTTAGAACATTGACCTGTGGACCAATGAGTCATGGGTTCAGTTTCAGTCAAGGGCACATACCTGGATTGCAATTCGTCCCTGGCCCTGGTCAGGGTCACGAGGGAGGCAGCTGGTCAGTGTGTCCCTCTTATGTCAATGTTTCTCTCTCTCCCACTCTCTCCCTCCCATGCTATCTAAAGATAAATAGAAAAATATCCTCTGGTGAGGATTAAGAAAAAAAAGGTATTTATGGATGGAGTCACTCAAACTGTGTTACTTGTCTTTTCAGAATAATAGGCATGCACCAGATGCTGCCAAGATGCTTTTTATTTTATTTATTTATGTATTCCTCACCTGAGATATTTTTCTACTTATTATCAGATAGAGTGGGAGGGAGGGAGAGAGAAAGACAGAGAAAAACATTGATGCGATAGAGCCACATCGACTGCCTCCCGCATGACCTGACCAGGGCTGGGGTGAACTGCAACTGAGGTATGTACCCTTGACCAGAACTGAACCCACGACTCATTGGTCTGTGGGCTGATGCTCTAACCACTGAGAAAAATGGGCCAGGGCAAGATGCTTTTTATTTTTATTTTATTAAAATTTTTTTAAAAAATTATGTACACTAATACATTTTTTTTTTATTTAAGCCCGGCCAGTGTGGCTCAGTGGTTGAGCATTGACCCATGCACCAAGAGGTTGCCTCTTTAATTCCTGGTCAGGGCACATGCCCAGGTTGTGGGCCAAATCCCCAGAGTGGGGAATGCAGGAAGCGGCCAATCGATGTTCTCTCTCATCAATGTTTCTTTCTAATAAATCAATGAAAATGTTTTGTTTTTTAATTTTTTCTTTATTGACTTCAGAGAGGGAGGAAGGGAGAAGGAGAGAGAGAGAGAAACATCAATTGGCTGCCTCCTGCATGCCCCATACTGGGTGGGGATTGAGCCCACAACCTGGGCATTGAACCAGGACCTCTCGGTCCATGAGACAATGTTCAATCCACTGAGCCACACCAGCCTGGCTCAAGATGCTTTTTAAATTGGGCCATTTTCTGATTTGCTGTAGAGGGCTGGTGATTGTTCAGGACCGCGAATGAAATGAAGGGTATCGTGTAATGCCCAAAGGAGAAACAAAGCAAGATTGTGTGTTTCAAAGATGACAGCAACAGAGCTGTCTACATGTTGTCTTGGCTAACGTGGGTTCTTCATCAGGGGGCTCTGAGCAAGCCACAGGCATGTGTTTTTCCTCCCTTCAGGTGTCTGGGAGAACAGCAGGCAGCTGTGCATGGTGGCAAGAGCTCTGCCCAGCCAGCCGAGAGCAGCGGCGTTGCCATGACTCCCACCTACGTGGACAGCCCACGAAAGGTAAAGGAGGCCATTCCAACAGGGAACATGCTCTTGGAGACCTGATGTGCGGGGCAGAGTCCAGGACTGAATGTGCTGAGGATTTGGATGAATTCTACCCTGAGCCCTTTTAAGCATTAATATTTTTGTGAACTTTCCTGTTTACAATTATAAGGAAGCTAACTGCTAGATAACTGCAGATATAAAACAATCCAGCTAAACAATATTGGTCAAGGTCCAGGATCTGACTTGAGCTTTGAAATTAGCCCGCTGGTTTTCCTTTAGCCATATCTTTGGCTCTCCCAGAGGGTAGGTAGAAAGCTACTGAAGCGTGTTCCATGAGAGCTCACTTTTATTTTTTTTAAATTACCTGCATGCAAAAGTTCAGGATCAGAGAGCTCACTCTGTGATAATGAAATTTCCAACAGTTTACTTAGACCCCTGATAGAAACAAAACCAAACCTGAGGCTTTGGGCCTCTATATAGAATAGGAGGTACAGTAGAGAAACTGAAAACTCTTTTATATCTTTTAAGACCAATAGCCTTCGCTCTCTCTCAACTCCTTCTGGGAAATTCAGAATCTGAGATCATTCTGATGTGTGGTAGGTGAGCTGATCGTGTCTATTATCTGATCTCTTTTAATAAGAAATGAAGGAGATTTAATGGATATATTTTTTTTCAAAATCATGGTCAAATTGTATATTATCACCTATGTGTTTATTTACTTTACTTCCACATCATGAAAATTTTCCCATATCATTAAATATTTTTCAAAAAAATAATTTTAAAAAATAATTATATAAAAAAATAATAATTACATTTCATCATACGGATGGACCTTCATTTATAACTTATTTTTTTATTGTTCAAAATGTAGATGGTGTCTGATTTTTAAAAACAACTTTTGATAATTCTTCCATAAATTTTTATAATTCTGTAATGTATTACAGTGATCAATAATACTGCAAATAACATCTTTGCAGATAATTATTTGATCACATCTCTGATTATCTTTTTTAGGATTAACTACTAGAATTAGACTACAAGGATGGAGGGATTAAAATCTGAGGAAAAGTATAATGGAGGCTGTAGGCAGTTTATATAGATCAGGGATTGGCAAACCTTGATAAATACAGGCTTTGTGAGCCAAGAGGCAAGATCAAGGCTTTTGTGTAGGTACTTCCATAGCCATTTAAAATTCACTCTTAGCTCACAGGCTATAATAAACCAGTGGATGGATTTGGCTAGCAGCTGTGGTTTGCTGACCCGGCACTGGCCAGATTCTAAGGTTAGTCTGTGTATAAGGAATAATCTGTTGGTCAAGGAAGAGGATTAGCACCTCTGCTTCTGTATGTTCTGGCAGAGAAGGGACCCAGATGGAATAATGAGAACCCATAAGTACCCTGGCTTTGACCTTTGTTCATTGCCATCTTTGAGGATTAGAAACAGTGCCAGGGACAGGACTGGAAAGTAGAGATATTATAGAGCCACAAGCATCCAGATTAAAATGTGCCAACAACCAACTATTCGATTGCTATTTAGAACACCCTCCTAATCTTCCAAGTGAGCACTAAAATGCAGGTGGATGGCCATCAGTCATGCCGGATGTAGATTCTCACGTAGTCAAGGAGCAGCAAAGGTGTGATGCGATGGCCAAAGTGAACCCTGGCAGACATTCTAAGAAATGCTTGACAGTGTCTTCAGTCAACCTCTGTGTGGGATGCATAGAAGGGTACCTGAGTTTGCATCTCCACAGCCACATGTTTTCATGGTTTGTTACTTGAGTTTCTAGAGGTTTGTGGAAAATGACAGTGGTATTGATCAAATTGACAGCCAAAGAGTTCAGTGATTCTACTTACAGAATTGAAGAAAAGTTGTAGGAAAGCAGAGACCTTCAGATTTATCAAGTGCCATTTCTGAATTTCAGTGATAATGCATAAAAAACAAAAACATTTTGACGGGACAAGAGAGACCTTCTTGGCCTTAAGAAAGATGGAGGGGTCTTTGGAAAAGTCCTCTATGTCAGTTTTGTTTCACATACATGACAACTTGAACCCCAGAAGAATAGGTTGAGGAGAGGAAGACAGCTTCAGGAAGCTCCCCATGAATGCATATGCATCTGACATTATGTTATACAACCTGTGGAGAAGGTATTGCTGCTTCTGTATTCCCTGTTTGCTCAGAAAATTAAGCAGGAACTTTTCCTGCATTGAATCTTCTTCTCCCAACTGACTGTCATGTTTAGGGACAGACAGAATTGAAAACCTCCAGCAGGTGGAGGCCAGGAAGTATCCACTGAAGCATTTTCCCTGCCACCCCCTCCAAGCCACTCTGTGGCCTTTTCCTTGCCTCTTGGCATAGGTCTGAAGGAAGTTCAGAGCTATGTGGGTGAATGTAAGCATCCAAGCCAGGCTCTGAGGGAGCTTGGACCTACCTTCTACCCCAGGAGCTTGCTCCCACTTGCTGGGATATTCTGCCCAAGAAGGTTTGAGTTCCTGCTCATGCTTTGCATTTGGATATTGTCTTCCTGGGTGGATCTCCCTTTCTCTCTTTCCCCCCATTCTCGTCATGTACCCTTGTTTCTCTCCTTTCCTCCTTGTTTTTATTTTTTTTCTTTCATACCCATCTCCTTTCCCTGATGGATCACCACTGGTCCACATTCCGTTCCTTCACTCTCTTGCACCTGCTGCTGCCACTGCTTCCTCCTCCTCTGACTTCAGGACGGGGCCTTCTTTGTGGAGTTTGTCCGCAGCACACGCGCAGCCTTTTACCCGCAGGTCAGTCAAACTCTGCAGCCCATGCATGCCTGTCCTGTGAGCAGAAGCCTCTGCTCAGCTCTGAACAGATGGGATTGGGCTGCAGCTGAGTTTCAAGGGCAGTTGACATTGAATTTGGTCTCAGAGGTGTACATGCCCATCCATGATCTT
Source organism: Molossus molossus (assembly GCF_014108415.1). Taxonomy (NCBI): domain Eukaryota; kingdom Metazoa; phylum Chordata; class Mammalia; order Chiroptera; family Molossidae; genus Molossus; species Molossus molossus. The sequence goes on along the minus strand of NW_023425358.1, from coordinate 19,582,799 downwards.
GGCCATGGCAAAGGGGGATGGAAAAGATTAATGTCAGAGAACAAATGATCACATCAGTGTTGATTCACATGTTTCCTGTCTCACGCCTCTCTTTTTCACATAGTTGCCAGTGATTCTTTGCCAAGTGGCAGCATCTTCCCTTTGAGGTGTTCTTTTTTTTTTTCATATAATATAAGCAACATGAAATATGCTTACTTAAGGACAGAACATTTGTTTTTTTCATCCTAATGCAACTGGGTAAATTTATAATAGTGTGCTGAAAAGCAGGAAGTGGAGAAAAACAAGCAGACATTTACTAATAAGCTTGTGCTTTGTCAGAGGCCAATGGTGTGCGACCCAGGGCAGCTCGTCTGGCCACTGGTCTTCCCTTAACACATTTGTCAAATAAAGGGTTTGGACCAGCTCTCCAAGGGCCTTCCAAGCCTTAACATTCTCCAGTTACCATGCACCAAACACATTGTATTATCTCTTTTCATCCTCACACCATAAACTATGAGTTAACCTATGGGAGATGCTTTATAGCAAGTTTACAAATGGAGACACTGAAGGGGAAAGAAGTTGTGCTTTTTACAGTATGGTATTGGCCTGGGATTTAAATCCAGGACCAACAGGCTTGACTCATGACCCTCCTGCTCTGTAATCAACATTGGCAATTACTGTTCTGATAGGTGCTAGGTGAAGACAAACTGGGCTCCCAAGACCCCTAAGTATATGAAATTGGCTTGGATACAGAGATTGGAAAGAGCTGAGAAGGTTTATGCAGAGAAGGCAAGCTAAGGAGGATGGGACTTGGGAGGTTTCCAGGTAAAGGTTAAAGGATTCTTATCTGATAGAAGTCAGAAAACCAACGCTGATTAAGTACCTATACTGCTAGCTACTGTGCAGTGTGGGCTCTGCAAATATGATCTTCACAACAGCGTGTGAGGTACAGGTATTATCACCCCACTTTCCAAACGAGGAAACTGAGGCTTGAAGATGTTACCTAGTCAAAATGCATACAACTAGTGAGTGGCGGAACCCCTGTACCATCCTGCCCACCACACTGAGGGGTCCAGAGGGTGCTGCACCTGTCTGTGCAGGTCTTCAGAGGTCAGCACCTACCTCTTCCCAAGTGAGCTGCTTGACCCGGGTCACAGCCCTGCTAGGACCTCTGTGTTCTACTCCAGGAATCTCTGATCTCTAACTGTGGAGGGCACACTGCATTTTTGGTTTAAAACAGACTCAGATTGGACTTTTTAACCTTTTACTTTATAGCAAGAGAGCCTCTTGGACTTAGATTAGAATTTAACAAAAGAAAAATCATAGAAGAAAATAATTGTGTTGTAAATCCTATGATAGCCCACACAGCTTCACATGGTAGAATTCACCAGTAGAACAAACTTGGATGAGTATCCACAATGGGAAATAACAAATAGAGTTGCACATGAATAAAATTTATATTACCCACCAGGTATGTTGTTAAGAAGATACATAATTTTTTTAGAAAATTATCCCTACTCATATCAGATATATAGTAAGGGAGTTCTAAACTTACAATTAAATTGCACTTTATTTCTGTATTAAAATATACATAACATAAAATCTCCTTGTTTTGTTTTTTAATAGGTAGCATGGGGTATGGAGGGGCTACAAAGCTCACACAGCATCACTGGTGGCAGAAATCTTCATCGCTCAGTGATGCCGTGTTTGCCAGCTGGCTGCCTGGAAAGTTACTGTGTTTCTCTTTGCTGTACTCGATTTTTTGAAACAAGTCACTAAATCTAGCCTGCTTAAAAGAGGAGGAGGAGCTGAAACTCCACCTCCTGGGAGAAGGAGTATCTGCACAGGTTAAATGGAATCCTCTGAGGAAGGTTTTGAATAAGGTTCTAAGAGGAAATGCATTCTAGACCAAACACCTCCCTCCGCTTGGCTCTTTCCAGGCCCCTGTGTGAGAAGGCAACCATTCTTTCCAACGAGCCTTCCTTGTCTTTTTGTTTTCCGTTGGTCTTATTCCAAAAACTTACTTCAGGTGGATTATGGAAATAAACACAACCTCCAGAATAAAAATGTGACGAGATTTTCACATTCGGGGGAATTTCAGGACAAGAAAAAATATGATAGGACATAATGTGAGGGCTTATAAAGTACCTAGAGCTTCATGCCGAATTTGCCCTGAACTTCCTGGTAGCCAGAGGAAAGTGGGAAGCATTTGTTGCAAGATTCAACATGGTTATAAGATAAAGAGAGATCAGCCCGGCCGGTGTGGCTCAGTGGTTGAGTGTCGACCCATGCACCAAGAGGTCGCCGGTTCGATTTCCAGTCAGGACACATGCCCAGGTTGTGGGCCTGATCCCCAGTGGGGGGGCATGCAGGAAGTGGCCAGTCGATGTTCTCTCTCATCAATGTTTCTATCCCTTTCCCTCTCCCTTTCTCTCTCTCTAAAATCAATAAAGAAAAAAAAAATCTTAAAAAAAAAAGACAGATCAATTTCTCAGGAAAAATATAACTTTTTCTGGTATTAAGATCTGAGCAAAATGCTTTTCTTTGCAGCTCTTGAAGGATAAACATTGTGTGGTAAAGAGCAGGGGTCAGGAAATGGGTAAATCTGGCTCACCAGCTGCTTTTATAAATAAAGTTTTATTGGAACAAAGCCATGCCTGCTTGTTTACATTGTGGCTGCTTTTGTGCTTTTTCTTTTTTAATCCTCACCTGAGGACATTTTTTTTTCCCCATTTTTTATTCAGATAGAGCGGGAGGGAGAAAGAGGAAGAGAGAGAGAGAGAAACATCGACGTGAAAGGGACACGAGTGGCCGCCACCCGCACGACCAACCAGGGCCGGGGACAAACTGCAGCCAAGGTACATGCGCTTAGCAGGAACCGAATCTGGGTCTCTGGACCGCAGGCTGCCGCTCTGACCGCTGAGCCAAACCAGCCAGGGCTGCTTTTGTGCTTTTTCGGTGCAGAGTTGAGTAGTTGCCACAGGCCATATGGCCCACAAAGCCTAAAATATTTATTGTCTAGTCCTTTACAAAAAATGTTTGCCAATTTCTGATTAAGAGGATAACTCCTTAACCACACCTCTACTAAAATAAAACTGCAGGAATTATGTAAATTTTTGTAACATCCTTCAGTTTAGGCTGGTGGGGCAGTTCTCAGAGTGCAGGAGGTGAGAGAGAACCCCATTACAGGGATTGAAAAGGCAGCACAGAGGAGCCGCTCTTTTGTGCTAAGAGCTGGGTCTAGTCCTCCATTAGCTTCTAATTTAAAATTACAGTGTGGTGCCCATTCCTGAATCTTGCTGGTTAGAACCAGATGGTGATTGGTAATTGCAGGCTGCCTCTTGCTGCATTTCTCTGTGTATTTATGGTGCTAGCAGAGTTTATATATGCTTTTGTTGTTTTGTTTTGTTTTTCCAAATCATTGAGCTTGCTGCAGGAGAGCAAAATGATTCTTTCAGAATTAAGGGCAATTATGACTCCCAAGGGACACTTGGTGGTATCTGGAGACATTTTTATTCGTCACAACTAGGGTGGGGGGAGATGAAAAGAGGAGTGTTAAGGACTGGCATCTAGTGCGTGGAAGCCAGGGATGCTGCAGGACATCTTACACAGGACAGCCCCACCACAGACTTACCTGTCCCCAAGAGACGAGTGTCGAGGTTGAGACACCCTGTCTTCGAAGGAGTACTTTTTACATCATTTAACAAAATATCTGATAATATAAGGCTCCACTTTGGAAGTTCTCATGTACTCTATGTAAGAGGGACTAGGAGTCTTACATTTTTCTAGGTATGCTCTGGAAAGCTCACCAGTCTCTCCAGGTATTTGTTATGGGCACAACCTTTCCAGGTAAGCAGGTCCTAGTCCTACCCTCTAGGACCTGTAAAGAGAATGAGACAGATATGACACCAAAATCTGGCAGCTACCAGGAGAAGGTCATAGAGGTCCAAAGTAGAGAGAAAGATGGCTTCTGTTTGGGGCTGCAGTGGAGAGATCAAGGAAGCATTTTGCTAAGGGAGCAGCATTTGAAATGACCCTTTGAGATGGATGGGTTTTTAGCCTGTGGTTTAGGGGAAAGGAGTCTCAGGGTGGCAGGGCACATAGACAGAATTAAATATGCAAGATGCCAGTGTCCTGTGAGTTGGTTTTCGTGGGAGACTTGAGAGATACAGAGTAACGGAGCAATGAGATTAGAACTGTCCTTTAGAAAGATGGAAATGGAAGTGGATCCCAGGTAGGGTTTTCAGGGAAAGGCTGCCCGTCAGGGGAGTCAGGGAGAGGCTGGTACAGCCCTCTGAGGTGGGGGAAAGTGTGGGCCTGGAGAGAGTGGTGGGGTGGGAATGACTTGGAGAGTTGGCAGAGGGGAGGCCATAGGATGAGGCCTCTCTTTAAAGTGAAGCTGTAGAAGAGTTATCAGATGTCCTGAGGTTTGAACCTGGGCAGTTGGAGGAGTGGGTGGGAAAGGGTGAGCCATGGTAACTAGAGGGTGTCTGCTGCAGTACTTATCCATTTGTCTCTAATTGTATCCTCCCTCCCTCCTCCTCGTCTCATTATAAGGGATGGTTTTGACTTCTTTACTTTCTATGGAGGTTTTTCTTTAGCGTACATCTTTCAGTTTGAGTCAGGTGCGGGAGCTATTTCTCTGGTCCTGGGGATTTACTATGAATGAGGTCTGTCAGCTTAGGTTTGGATGCCCATGGCTCTGCAAGAAGGCAGCCTACACAAGACTGGTGTGGTCCCTGTTCCTTGAGCTCTTCCACCAGGGACCAGCAGGATTGGGAGTGAGAGAGGAACAAAAAAGGACCGCAAATGTAAATAGCCTTAAAGGATGTTTTATTTTTGGTGTTAATTTTTAAATCTCCTACAGGTGTCTGTGGACCAGACAGCCGTCCCGGTTTTGGATGGCACCAGTTTGGGGGTAAGCACAGGCCAATCCGTGGACAGAGGCAACAGTCAGACCTTCGGGAACTCCCAGAACTCAGGGGAACAGGGCTTCACCTCTGCAAACCCCAGTGACAGCAGGTGAGATTCAGAATGGCTGACTTGTCCTCCTGGGCAGTGGGGATGGTCTAACCTCGGATCCTATTCCTGAGCATCCAGAGGAAAAAGGAACTGCTAGGACCTCATTTGCTTGAGGAAGTGCTTCAGCTTTTTATACTGTTGACAAAGCAGAGAAACTTCTTTTTCATTTCCTTTACTTTATAAAGCTGTATAATAATCTGTCCAGTCTGTTCTTGTTGCCTCACTGTACTGACTGAGCAGCCCTTGGCTAAGTGGTCTGAAAAACTTGACTTTTGCATCCCTTCACCCGAGAGCAGAAGGGCCTCTGGGGCAGCTTGCCTGGCTGGCCACTGTCAGCAGTTACTCCGCTTCCTTTTGTCACACGCTCGGTGCCGGTTTCTCCCACGCTCCATGCACTGCAGCTCATACTCTGGCCAGTAGAGGTGATGATCCGTGCAGAGGCACAAGAAGGCCCGCACTTCTCTAGTCTGTCATCTTCCCAGGCTCAACTCCTCCACTAGCCTGGCTGACTTTCGGGCGCTGCTGTGGAGGAGATTGGAGGGGCTGCCTGGCTCATAGGGACAGAATGCATTTCTTATTGCTTACGAGGCTAGGGTAGCAGGTTTTCTTCTGCTTTGGGGAGCAAAGAGAAACTGGGGATGTCTAGGCTGGAGACAAGAAGGCCAAAAATGACAGGAATCAGGATGGACTGAAAATTAGAACAGATTCCGTTTCATGATGAAGGACTTACTCACAGTTGGGTGAGCCACAGTACACTGGGTGGCCTTGGAGGGGTCGAGTTCTGTGCCACTGAAGGTGTTCATGCGGTGGGACTGCCTCCTGTCTGACCCTCGTAGTGGGGACTCAGGCATTAGAGGAAAGTGCACTTCCAGGGTCTATAAAGGCTTTTTTTTTTTTTCAATCTCCACCGGAGGACATTTTCCCATTTTTTGTTCAGATAGAGTGGGAGGGAGGAAGAGAAAGAGAAACGTCGATGTGAGAGAGAGACATCGAGTGGTTGCCACCCACACGACCCCAAATGGGGCCGGGGACAAACTGCAACCGAGGTATGTGCCCTTAGCAGTAACCAAACCTGGGACTCTTCAGTCCACCAGCCGATGCTCTAACCACTGAGCCAAACTGGCCAGGGCTGTAGAGGCTTTTTTAACCCTGAGATTCTGAAACGTGCTGGTGGGTACTGGAAAGGGAGAGGTTTTAAGGCTTGAGGAGCGTCTGGATAAACCTGATTTGGTATGGAGGGTGGCCACTTGTGTCCCATGCCCAGTGACCTGGGCTCAGTCGCTGAGTATTAACTGTGTTTCAAGGAACCATCATACCACTGAGAAAAAACTCGGGGAGCAAGTGATAGAAAGATCTGGGCTCTGGCATCAACAGACCTGGATTCAGATCTGGACCCTGATGCTTCCCAGCTCTTTGACCTTCACCAGCTCCTTTAACCTCTGAGTTTCAAAGGGTTGATACTATTGGTGTTATGTTTAGTATTGTTTACTGTTTTGGACTTTGTGGGTATCAGTCCTATGTGTGATATTTTACACACATTAACCTCACAGCAACCCTGAAAGACAGGAGTAGTATGATCCCCATTTTTCAGATGAGGAAACTAAGGCTGAGCAAAGCTAGAGAGAGGCCTTGCAGCCGGTAGGTAATGGTTCTGGGATACTGTGTTCTAAGTTCTTACACATGATCTAGTGCTCTCTGCTAAGATGAAATGATATGACAGGTAAAAGGCCTTTGGGGCAAACCCACAGCATTCCAGCATTCCAGGGAGAGTTCTTGGAAGTGGTCGGGCCTGAGGCAGATTATTCAAAGGGGAAGTGCTTATTAAGAATAAGCAAGTGGCCCTGGCCGGTTTGGCTCAGGTTAGAGTGTTAGCCCTCGGACCAAAGAGGTGGGTTCGATTCCAGTCAGGGGCACATACCTCGGTTGCGGTTCATCCCCATCCCTGGTCCGGGTCATGCAGGAGGCAACCAGTTGATGTACCCCTCTCACGTAGATGTTTCTCTCTCCCGCCCTCCCACTCTGTATGACAATAAATAGAAAAATATCCTCAGGCAAGGATTAAAAAAAAAGAACAAGCAAATGTGTTGCCCTAGCTGGATTGGCTCAGCTGTTGGAGTGATGGCCTTTGGGCCGGGAGTCGAAGGTTCTATTCCAGTCAGGGGCACGCACCTTGGTTGTGGTTAGGTCCCCAGCCCTGCAGGGGGCAGCCAATGGATGTGTCTCTCTCACATCAATGTTTCTCTCTCTGTCCCTCCCTTCCACTCTATCTGAAGATAGATGGAGAAATATCCTCGGATGGGGATTAATAAAATAATAATAATAATAATAAGCAAGTGTGGATATAAAACCACTTTGAGCCTGGCCGGTGTGGCTCAGTGGTTGAGCCTCGACCCATGCACCAAGAGGTCACTGGTTTGATTCTTGGTCAGGGCACATGCCTAGGTTGTGGGCCCAATCCCTAGTGGGGGGGGACATGCAGGAGGTGGCCAATCAATGTTCTTTCTTATCGATGTTTCTATCTCTCCCTCTCCCTTCTTCTCTCTCTAAAATCAATAAAGAAAAATAAAATAAAACAAAACCACTTTGAAGTCTTTTTTTTTTAGCATATATACTTTGGAAGTAGAACACACACACACACACACACACACACACCTCCGTAACTCTCCTAGGATGTAACTCTCCAGAATATGCTGGAACACCTTTAGAGTCAGTGTTGTCCAAGTTCCCAGCTCTGTAAGAAGTTCCTAGGGTTTGTGCTCTTGACGGTGTGTGACCTCTTGCTTTGCTGACCAGATGCTCTGTGTTACAGCTCTCAGCAACTGGTGGCAAGCTCCTTGACATCGTCCTCCACTCTGGCAGAGATCCTGGAAGCCATGAAGCACCCCTCGTAAGTGTTCGGGGCATGCATAAGTGCGGGGGTGGGAGGATCCTGCAGGCCCAGGCCGGGGCAATGCTCAGGCAGTGTAGTTTGGTGGATTCATGCCTGCCTTTTTTTCTCACTAGCTGCAAGACCTTGGGCAAGTTACTTGACCTTTCTGACCTCTGATCCTGTTACCTTGTTTGTAAAATAGGATAATGGGATAGGTCACAGGTTTGACATATGGATTAAATAAAATAATTATGTAATTTACCTAGTATAATGCCTGACAAGTATAGATATTCTCTAAATATCAAGTCCTTTTTCCTTCCCCTTCTTCTTTTCTCCCTATTGCACCATTTTTGTTCTGTCACGGAGGTTTCTCTGGGTCTACAAATAGTGTAGAGAAATTCCACTACAGGGATCCTCACTTCAGATACTAAGTGCCTTAGCAGGAGTCCCATCTCTGTCATCTTCTCTTTCCGCTTGTTGCCGTTGTGTGCACACACCCCCTGCTCCCTGCCCGCCGTGTTGGATCTCAGGACAGGAGTCCAGCTGCTCTCTGAACAGAAGGGCCTCTCGCCGTGCTGCTTCATCAGCGCGGAGGTGGTGCACTGGCTGGTGAACAACGTGGAGGGGGTCCAGACGCCCGCGATGGCCATCGACATCATGCAGGTGAGCAGCCACACAGCCAGATCCTGTCCCTGAAGGAGCCACCCTCTCCAGTAACAAGGTCTGTAGGTTGAGGTGAGGAACTGTTTTTAGTAAGTGAGGACTGTGGAATTGATGAAGGAGTGTGTCTTGCTTTGAAAGACACCATACTTTGACTTAAAAATCTGGTGGAATTTATTGTCTGAAATGAAGCATTCTGAAAGGAATCTGCACTTTTGAACCTGAGAGGAATCTCTGTGAAAGATTCCCTGGGATGCCCTCCCTCTGACCTTGAGCCCCCATTTTCCCCAGCTCGCTCAGTATTTGAGGCTGGAGGGAAGGCCCTGTGTCAGCCCTTAACACACATCTCCCACCTTGCCCAGGCTTCTTGCGAGCGGGGCCACCTCCCACGGTGCATTTCCACATCACCAGTGTCTGCCATGTTGTTTTGCACATGGTCAGCACTTGGCACATGTTTGCCGGATTTAATTACAATGTTCAGAGCTGGAATTAAACTCGGGAGAAGAGGAATGGCAAAGTCAAGTTGGCCACACAGAGGCCCCTGCTGGGAATCAGTACCACTTGCTGACCAGCTGGGTTGCCATCACTGAAATGTAAAATCAGTAACTGATTTGAATAAGCACATGATCTTCAGTTTTCTTTTTGAAGGTCTCAGTAGGCTGTTGTGCCTGGCCTTTGCCTGATTACTTTATATTCCCATCTCCCTGAGAATTGTATTTCCTTGTTCATGCAATGAATGTATTAGAGCATTAACATAAACAATCTGGAGGTACACGTATCAACACGGATAAATGTCACAAGCATGATGTTGAGTGACAGTCCAATTTACAACATGATAATAGTATTATATACTTCACTCAGGATTTAAAAGCCTATGCAAACACCTCATATTCTTTATCAGTGCATGTCTATATAATAAAATTATTTAAAGCATGTATGAGAATACTATTATACTCACCATTTATCTCTGGACAGAGAGGAAAAGGATTGGGACATTGGAGAGTTCATAAAGATTTTTTTTTTTTTTAGCCCAGCTGGTGTGGCTCAGTGGTCGAGCATCGACCCATGCACCAAGAGGTCGATGGTTCGATTCCGGTCAGGGCACATGCCCAGGTTGTCTCTCTCTCCCTCTCCCTTCCTCTCTCTCTAAGATTAATAAAGAAAAAATAAAATAAAAAATAAGATTAAAAAATAAAAAAGATCTGAAGTCAGTATAGTAAAATATTAAATTTGTTGATGTCAGATGGTGGTGTACCTGGATTTTCTTTATACTTTCCTGTATGTTTGAAATATTTGATGATATTGTACTATGCATTTCTACTTTATAATATTACCTGCACCAGGCACAACACTTTGCACAGTGCAGTTATGGTGGATGGGGGTGAAGAGTAAGATCTCCTCAGTGCCCTCGTCCTTCTCTTGACTCCAGCATATCACTGAGGGCTGCACCTCTAAGATGTCCCTCTGTAGGAATTTCAGAGTTTCAATGTCTCTCTCTCTAGAAAATGCTGGAAGAGCAGCTCATCACACACGCATCTGGTGAAGTCTGGCGGACCTTCATCTACGGCTTCTATTTCTACAAGATAGTCATGGACAAAGAGCCCGACCGAGGTCAGAGATGAGGCAGATGCTGTTGCCCACAGGGGCTTGTGTTCTGCGTGGTGACTTGCTCCTTCAAATGACACTGCTTCTTGAGCTTCTTATGTCACTTTGTATTCCAAGTTGATGGATATGTTAACTTCTTTGAGCATTTGTATTTAATTTAAGCATAACTAGATTGACAGCTATTTCTTAAAGCTACAGTATGTTCTTGGTGAGAACAGTGTGGATAGAAGATAACCCTAAAAGAGGCCAGAGGACCTAGTGAGAGGAAATTCTCATGGGTCATGTTTTGGTAGCTGCTTTTTCATAGCCCCCATCCACCCACTCACCCACCCCAGTGCAGGTGCTTCTGAGTATGACATGATGGGCTCTAACCTATAACAGCACTTTCTACCTGCTGGGCCTACAGACTCCATTTCTTCCTCCAGAGAGACTATCAGGTTCTAAAGATTTTCCAAGATATATTTTAAGGTTTTTTCTTTTTAATGAGAAAAAGTAATCCCCAAGAGGGGAGCAATTTCCAGCACAGTCAGAGCTGGGTCTCGTAGCACTGGACAAACATCTCTAGTCCCCCTAGAGCACACAGGGCTGGAAATGACTCCCATTCTGCAGAGGAAAGGCTTCCTGGCCTCAGGGTTTCAGGAATCGTGCATCAGATAATCGTGCAAGGATGTGTCAGGAGTGGGTCTGCGCAGGTTTCTGCCCTTGTAGCCACTGGTGTTCCCACACCACCTCTTCAGCTCTGAGTTTGACCTGTGTTACCTTCAAGTTGAAGACGTCCCAATTACTGTTACATGCTGTGAAATGAAAGGTCTGAAACTGAGAATGAAATATTTTTTAATTTGAAGTAAAGTTCACATAACATAAAATCAACCATTTTATTTTATTTTATTTTTTTATTTTATTTTATTTTATTTTATTTTATTTTATTTTATTTATTTTATTTTATTTTATTTTATTTTATTTTATTTTATTTTATTTTATTTTATTTTATTTTATTTTATTTTATTTTATTTTATTTTTTATCCTCACCCGAGGACCTTTTGCATTTATTTTCAGATAGAGTGGGAGGGAGAGAGGGAGGAAGAGAGAGAGAAACATTGATGTGAGAGAGACACATCGAGTAGTTGCCACCCACACAATCCCAACCGGGGCCGGGAACAAACTGCAACCGAGGTACGTGCCCTTAGCGGGAACCGAACCTGGGACCCTCTGGTCCACAGGCCGACGCTCTAACCGTTTAGCCAAACCGGCCAGGGCTAAAATCAACCATTTTAAGTGAACAATTCAATGGCATTTGCCGCATTCACAATGGTGTGCAGCCACCACTCTATCTAGTTCCAGACCATTTCCATCCCCCATACGAAACCTTGTACCCATCAGCAGCCAGTCCCAAACTCCTCCTCCCTCCATGTCCTGGCCACCACCAATCTGCTGTCTGTCTCTAAATATTGGTCTATTCTGGCCATTTCATTTAGGTGGCATCATACAATATTTGGCCTTTTGTGTCTGGCTTTTTTTACTTAGTATAATGTTTTCAGGGTTTACCCTTGTTGTAGCGTGCATCAGTAAGAAAGTAAACATTCGTGCTGAAGGTGCTTTTCTCCCTTCTGCTTTTCCCAGTGGCCATGCAGCAGCCCACCACCTGGCACACGACAGCGGTAGATGACTTCGCCAGCTTCCAGCGCAAGTGGTTTGAGGTGGCATTTGTGGCTGAAGAGCTCTTGCACTCCGAGATCCCGGCCTTCCTCCTGCCCTGGCTGCCCAGCCGGCCAGCCTCCTATGCAAGCAGGCACAGCTCCTTCAGTCGCAGCTTTGGAGGGCGGAGCCAGGCAGCAGCCCTTCTAGGTAGGTGTCCAACCCACACAGGGCCTGGGGATGTGCTGGTGGGTGGCTGAGGGAGAGTGGCAGCCAGCCAGGGGAACAATGCCACAGGGACCAGGATTAGAGCTGCCGTGGCCATCACACTGGCCATTCTGTCTGTCTGTCGGTGCTGTAGGTTCCTGTGCTAGCTTCTACTTTCTGAGTGGGCCAAGCTTATTATTATCCCAGCCAACAGTGTTTAGCAATTCTCACATCAGGACATAATACAAAACCTGCACAAACAGGACAGAGTAGACAGTGTGGCCACTTTTCTCAAGAGGCCTTCAGGATTCAGAGGATGTGAGCTGGTGCTCACTGCTGGTTTAATTCCTGTCAGAGGCCTTCCCTGAGACTAGAGCATCCTAGAACCTCAGGAGAGAAAGGGACCTTAAAGGTGGTCCATTCCAAACACTCATTCTGAGCATGAACCTCCCTTTGTCTTTCCCCCCCAAATATGCTTACCCCATTGAGGGCTGTAAACTGGGACTTGTCCCTCCTTTCCTCATTTCCTGCAGCTATAAGATAAGGGTGAACACCTGCTTATTGAATGGTGGTAACCTCAAACAGGAAATGGGGAATGCTACTCTCAAGGAGGGAATGAGGGTTGAGATGTGAGCATCTTTCAAAAATGCATCCTTGCCCTGGCCAGTTTGGCTGAGCGGTTAGAGCGTTGGCCCATGGACCAGAGAGGCCTGGGTTTGGTTCGCACTAAGGGCACGTACCTCCGTTGCAGTTTGTCCCCAGCCCCAGTTGGGGTCGTGTGGGTGGCAACCAAACGATGTGTCTCACATCGATGTTTCTCTCTCTCTCTTTTCCCCCCCTCTCTTCCTCCCACTCTGTCTGAAGATAAATACAAAAAATGTCCTCGGGTGAGGAAAAAAAATGCATCCTTGCCCTTGCCGGTCTGGCTCAGCCATTAGAGCATTAGCTCGCGAACCAAAGGGAAGGGTCACAGGTTTGATTTCCGATCAAGGGCGTGTACTTTGGTTTCAAGTTTGATCCCTGGCCCTGGTTGGGGTCGTGTGGAAGGCAGCCAATTGATGTGTCTCTCTCACATCAATGTTTCTCTTTTTTTTTTTTCTTTATTGATTTTTAGAGAGAGAGGAAGGGAGAGATAGAAACATCAATGAGAGAGAATATTGATTGGCCACCTGATGCATACCACCCACTGGGGATTTGGCTCACAACCTGGGTGTGTACCCTGACTGGGGATCAAACCAGTGACTTCTTGGTCCATGGGTTGATGCTCAACCATTGAGCCACACCCGCTGGGCCCTATGACCGGGAATCGAACCAGTGACTTCTTGGTCCGTGGGTTGATGCTCAACCACTGAGCCATACCGGGTGGGCCATAAACACTTTCTTAATGAAAAACAACAACCTTCTTAGTAAACTTCAAGTATAGATGTGATTGCAGAATCAATATACAATGGACAAGTACAAAACTTTCCTGATGAGCCTAACATTAGGCTTGAATGAAGACTCACACCTGCTTTGCAGAAAGGTGACCATACTGCCGCCTGCACTGGGAGGCACATACATGCTTGGGTAGGGGAGAAGAGAGGATGTATGTCTTCAGCAGGTAGTTTATTAGCCATCATGCTTCATGGAGTCTGCATGGGCGTTAGGTTCAGTGGTTCTGAAATGAGGCAGAATCCTGCGTGTGCACGTTTTTTGGGAAGGCACCCTTCTGTTAGCTTTTCAGTGGCTCCCATGATTGTTATCGCAGAATTTCACTCCATCTGCTTCCTTTCCAATCACCCCTCCCACAGGAAGTGGGTTTCTTTTCCTTTGAAACTTGACATGACTCTGACAGCTAATTCTGTCCAGTAACATCCCCCAGACCTTTGTGTTAGGATATGAGATACTTCTCCCCAGCATTTTTTTCAGGTTAGAATATAAACTTTTACTATGTCATTTACTTAAGTGAGAAAGATCAGTTTTCTATAAATGGGGCTATCTTCAATGTTGAGTTTATTTCTCAGAAAAAAATTTAATATTATTTTTAAAAAATTTTTATCCTCACCCAAGGACATTTTTGCATTTATCCTTAGATAGAGCAGGAGGGAGAGAGGGAGGGAGAGAGAGAGAGAGAAACATCCACATGAGAGAGACACATCGACTGGTTGCCACCCACACAACCCCAACCGGGGCTGGGGACAAACTGCAACCGAGGTACGTGCCCTTAGTGGGAACTGAACCTGAGACTCTCTGGTCCACGGGCCAGCACTCTAACCGCTGAGCCAAACCGGCCAGGGCAAATTTAACATGATTTTAGAGGGAAGAAGGCCTGTGTATCTTTTATGACCTGCTCCCTTTTTGTGTGTATTTGTTTTGACATGTTCCCTTTTAAGTATTTCTGATTCTCAGTTGGAGGTAGGCAGCGGAAAGCTATTTTAAAATAGCTGACGTGGGGCAGGGTCCTGTCTGGCTGCTCCCGTGGTGGCTCCCACTTCCCCACCCTTGTCATCCTGTGCCGCTGAGCTGTGATGCTGCAGGGGCATCTGAGATCCTGGAAGAAGTGGCACTGCATCTGTCAAGCGTGCTCACACACCTTTTACTTCTCAGCCTTTTCTGGACAACCCACTGGATCTCAGGGTCAGAAGAGGCACCTCTATCCAAACCCTGATGCTTGCACATTTTCCATGCACTTCTGATAAGTGAGGAGCCAGATGCTCTTTGAAAATTCCTGCCAACACAGCACTCACTCCTGAGACCACTTGTTCCATCACTGGACAGCTCTGGTTGTTACATCGAGCCTCAGTCGCCTCCCTGGTTCCTTTCTGTCCTCCGGTGACACTGATCCCCTTCTCTGCTCATTAATAGTCCCCTCACTATGACTCATCCTGCTCCTCCTCTGGGTTTGCATGTATTTATTGGGCTCTCCCTATCTCACTGTCCTAAGGTGAATCAGTCAGTTCTCCTAGGGCTCAAGTAGTGATTCAGAGAACTCACTGAAAGCTGCAACTCAGCTGGGCTTACACTTCGGTCAGCATTATAAGCTGCCGGCAGCATCCGCACTGTCCAGTCTGGCTCCTGAGCAGGAAGCCGGTGGCATCTTAAGCACTTGGCTGAGCAACACCCTGTCTTGGGCTTCCGCAGACCAGCCTGTTCTGAACTTGACATGCCAGATGGAAGAGAAGAGATGTGTGAGGTCACTGCTGGTGTTTTGAGTGTCCTTTCTATTGTGACCAGAGGCTTTCTACCTGCAGAGAAATGCAGTGTCCAGGACCAGAGAGCAAAACTTTCTTCCTTTGATTTTGGCTAAGTAAATGGTTACTTTGGCGGTGTCATGAATCCGGAACACCAGACAGAGACAGAAACCAGTTTAAATGAAACTTTTAGCATCAGAGGCACCAAATTATCTTGCCTTGAGTATCATAGACAGCTAAGCAGAGTCTGTGGGAGTTATGGACAGGCCTCATGTTGAGCATGGGTGAGCTCATGGCTTAAACTGGGAGGAAGGCCCTGGCCAGTGTGGTTCAGCGGTTGGAGCATTGGCCTGCGGACCATAGTGTCCCAGGTTCGGTTCCTGCTAGGGGCACATACAAAAAAAATAAAAATAAAAAATAAAATATTAAAAAAATAAATAAGCTGGGAGGAAGGATGAACAGGAACAGGAGGAAAGAAGAGTTACAAGTGAGGGTGGATAGAGGAGAAGGGAAGGGGGGGGCGTCTGTGATTCTCTTCCACATGAAGCAGCTGGGCAGGTACCATCTCAGTTAGCAGATGAGGAACTAAACCAGGAAAGGTGAGGCAGTATTTTCAGGGGTACATAGTAAAGAACAGAGTTGGATTCTGACTGCAAATCAAGAACATTTTTCATTTTGAGTGTTCTGGTTTGGAGAGAATGGTAAGCTGTACACCAGGCAGCTGGGTGCCTTCTGCCTGGGTGCATTCAGTGTCCCAGCTGTAGCTCTCTTGCCTCCCAACAATAGTTCATTAGAATTGCTGACTCAGATGCCATTTCATCCTCATCAGTGATAAAAGCCACTCAGGACTTCTACCTGCAGAACTCAGAACTAAGCTGACTCCTTCAGATAAAGAAATACCATTGGACTCAGGGGAGCCAGGGGAGAATGAGAGACTGATAATAGTTTCTAGAAACCCGAAGTCTGGCCATAATCTTGTCTTTACTTCTAAGCCCATTTAGGTCCTTAGTCTGGTCAGAAACTTGATTATCTGATCAGTCTCTAAAACATCCATCTCTTGGCCATGTAGAATTTCTGAGCAGGAGACCCAGATAGGATGAGCTAGTTTGAAATTGACCTGGAAGTTTTTTTGTTTGTTTTTTTAATTTATCTTTATTGTTGAATGTATTACAGATGTTTCTCATTTTCCCCCTATTGACCCCCTCCTCCCCACTCCTGCCCCCCTTCTGCCTTTCCCCACACTGTTGTCTGTGTCCATTGGTTATGCATATATACATATAAGTTCTTTGGTTTCTCTCTTCCCACCCTCCACCCTCCCTTCCCTTTGAGGTTTGTCATTCTAACAACCAATTTGTACTTCTTAATCCCTTCACCTTTTTCACCCATTCCCCCAACCCCCCTCCCATCTGGCAACCAACAAAATTTCTCTGTATCTATGAGAATGTTTCTGTTCTGCTTGTTCATTTTGTTTGTAGATTCAATTGTTGATAGATATGTATTCATTGCCATTTTGTTTGTTCATATTTTTTATCTTTTTCTTCAAGAAGACCCTTCAACATTTCATAAAATAATGGTTTGGTGGTGATGAACAACTTTAGCTTTTCCTTGTCTGGGAAACTCTTTATATGGCATTGATTCTAAATGACAGCTTTGCAGGATAGAGTAATCTTGGTTGTAGGTTCTTGCTTTTCATCACTCTGAATATTTCTTGCCACTCCCTTCTGGCCTGCAAAGTTTCTTTTGAAAAATCAGCTGACAGTCTTATGGGAACTCCCTTGTAGGTAACTAACTGCTTTTCTCTTGCTGCTTTTAAGATTCTCTCTTTGTCTTGAACCTTTTGCATTTTGATGATGGTGTGTCTTGGTGTGGGCCTCCTGGGGTTCATCTTGTTTGGGACTCTCTGTGCTTCCTGGACTTGTCTGTTTCCTTCACAAAGTTAGGGAAGTTTTCTGCCATTATTGTTTCAAATAGGTTTTCAATTTCTTGTTCTCTCTTCTCCTTCTGGCACCCCCAAGATGCAAATGTTGGCACGCTTAAAGTTGTCCCAGAGGCTCCTTACACTATCCTCATTTTTTTTTTTTTTTTTGATTCTTTTTTCTTTTTGCTGTTCTGATTGGGTATTTTGCTTCTTTATATTCCAAATTGATGGTTTGCTGCTTGGCTTTACCTGCTCTACTATTGAATCTGTATAAATTATTCTTTATTTCAGTTAGTGCCTCCTTCATTTCTGAATGGTCCTTTTTTATGCTCTTGAGGCCCTCACTAAGTTCACTGAGGTTCTCACTAAGTTCATTGAGCATCTTTATAAGCAGTATTTTGAACTCAGCATCTGTTAGGTTGCTTATCTCCATTTCACTTAGTTCTTTTCCTGGAGTTTTAGTCTGTTCTTTTATTTAGGACCTGTTTTTTTGTCTCCTCATTTTGGCCGCCTCCCTGTGTTTGTTTTTGTGTATTACTTAACGAGAGGTATGGGGCTCCCTGAGACCAGACGCTTCTTGTTTGAAAGACTTTAGGAAAACCTGAAGCAGGATCCAAGACAGGCCAATCCTATGGTAAAGAAACTGGCAACAGCTTGGGTGGACCTGAAAGATGGGTGGGACGGGGCCTCAGGGAGTCAGCAGGGTGGGGCAACCAGTGTGAGCCAGGTTGCTGGAGTTCCAGCTCTGGGGCTGTCTGCCGCCCCCAGGAAGGGCTCACCAAAGGAACAAAGGCCTCTGACAGCAGGTCTGTTCAGGAGAAAGCATCCTTTCCAGCTCTCGCTCCAGTGCCAGACAACTCAGTTCTTCCCCATATGTCTCTGGTGCCTTTCAAGCTGCCTCCCCTCCAAGCTTAGAGGGAGTGAGTCCAATAAGTCCGTGCGTGGGCCCTTTAAGGAGCTGCCTGGGGCTGCAGCCTCCTCAGCCTCTCTGAGCCTCAGTTCCTGCTGGTTTTTCCAGCCAGAAGTGATGGGGATTCTCTTCCTGGCTCTGGAACCCTGAGCAGGGTGCCTGGTGTGGGACGGGGACCCCTCAGTCCTCAGGAAGGACCTTTCCAGCTGAGGTGTCCTTCTTTTTCCACCACACGTGGGTGTGGGACCAGCCTGTTGCCCCTCCACCCCTCCTACCAGTCTCCATGCGGCTTCTTCTTTAATTCCATAGTTGTAGGATTTCCATTCAGCCTGATTTTTGGCAGTTTTGAATGATGGTTGTTCTGTAGTTGAGTTGTAACTTTGATGTGGTTGTGGGAGGACACGATACCATGCTTACCTACGCCACCATCTTCTGACCTGGAAGTTTTGAGCAACACACGGTTGATGGAACAGGGCATTAAGCTTCATTATGAGGTTTCATTTCTTGAGGAAAGATTATAGAACTGTTGCCTTCCTGTGTTGAGACCAGAAAAGCAAGACTTCCTCCAGACTGTGGTCTAGGCTGCTGGTCCAGTTGTCCCCATTCATGGGTCCCTGGAGTCAGATCAGGGGTCAGCTGGCTGAGGTTCTGACTCTAAGATCTTGACCAAGGATTTTCCTCCTTGGCTGCTGTTTCCTCATCTGTAAATGAAGGGGTTTACCTCCTATGGCTTAACTGGTCAAATCTGGCCTACCATCTCTTTGTTATTTATTTGTTTTATAATAAATTTTATTTTTAGAGCACTTTTAGGCTCCCAGCAAAATTGACCAGAAAGTATACTTTCTATGTACTCCCTGCCCCATCACACACACAGCCTCCTTTATTATCAACATCTCCCACCAGAGTGGGAAAATTGTTACAATTGATGAACTTACATTGACATTATTATCACCCAAAGTCTGTGGTTTACCTAGGGTTTTGACAAATGTATAATGACATGTGTCCACCATTACAGTGTCATATGGAACAGTTTCACCACCCTAAAAATCCACCTGTTTTTGCCAGTGTGGCAGAGTGGATTCAGGGTCAGGGCACAAGACTGAGTTTTGGGGTTGATCCCCAGTGGGGGGCATATAGGAGGCAGTCGATCGATGTTTCTCTCTCACATTGATATTTCTAGCTATCTCTCTCTTCCTATCTCTAAGAAATCAATAAAAATCCATCTGTTTTTATAAATAAAGTCTTATTGGACCACAGCCAAGCCCATCGTTTGCGTGATGTCTATGACTGCTTTTGCACTATAAAGGCAGAGTTGAGCAGTTGAAAGTCTCTATAGGAGACCAGATAGCCTGCAAAAGCTAAACTGTTTATTATCTGGACCTTTACAGAAGTTTGCGACCCCTGGACTAGATGATTTCCCAGAAGCTTCTAGAATCTGTGATTTTTTCCTATTAGGTGATTCTGCAGTTTCATTTCTGGGTATTTGTTCTTCCTCCTCATCCCACTCCTTTTCCCTCTCTCTTGGGGTCCCTCTGTGCTGACATAGCTGCCACTGTCCCGGAGCAGAGGACTGTGACCCTGGACGTGGATGTGAACAACCGAACAGACCGGCTGGAGTGGTGCAGTTGTTATTACCATGGCAACTTCTCCTTGAATGCAGCGTTTGAGATCAAGCTCCACTGGATGGCGGTGACGGCTGCAGTCCTCTTTGAGATGGTGAGCACCTCCGCTTGTGGGTGGGGCCTTGGCTCACCTGGCAGAGGGGCACAGTGGATGCTTAGTAGCAATTCGTGTCCTTTGTTTTTTTTTTAAAGTTCATACTTCTATTACCTTTCATCTAGATTATTGAAATTACCTTTTTAAAAACATTCAGGCATAATAACAAATTCAAGCAGCCAGAATGGGTGTGACTCAGAACTTCTCAACCTTGGCACTACTAACATCTAGGAACATATAACTCTGTTGTGGGGGGCTGTCCTTTTAGGATGTTGAACAACATCCCTGGCCTTTACCCACTAAATGTCAGGAGATCACCCACCTGGGACAGCCAAAAGTATCTCTAGATATTGCCACTAATCCCCCGGGAGTGGGAGCATGAATATCTTGTGCACTACTCCCCTGGAGAGATTCTCACCAGGGAAGCATTCTTAAGGACCAAGTTTAAAAAGATGCCCAGAAGTCTCTACTGCATATTAATTATTATTTTGAGGCAGTGTCCAAAATTGTTATGAATTAGACTTCATTAGGATAAATATTGCATAAAATAAAAGCATCATTGACTAAATCTTAGAAATTATTTTGGTCAAACAGAGAGCTTGGTTTTTGTGTTGTTGTTATACTGTAGTTATGAGTATTCCTGGGAAACTAAGACTGGTCCCCTTCGGTTGTAAACAATTGTATTTGTAGGTTTTTGAGAGAGCATTGGACACAAATCTCATCTGTATGCAGAGCCACACTCATCAGCTTTTAAATATATCAGGTTTATGATTAAAAGTATCTTAAGAACATTGTCACTGTTTCCTAAGAAAATGTTATTAATGGGAAGAGTTTCCTTTACGCCCTAGTAACTTTCATTCTCGGTCAGCCTGCAGACAGACAGTCTTTGGGAGTTCGCCTGGGAGCAGCTCGCATTCCGCCAGGTCCAGGCTTATCGCTTCTGGCCAGAGGCCACCACACTCATCTTGCACCCTGCGTCATGACCCACTCAGCCGGCTTGAGTGCATTGTTTTCCTACTCAATACTCTGGACTTAGTAAATATTTTATAAAGGACAAAATTAGGACTTAACCTCTATCCTGTGACCTTCTTCCAACATCTTATAGAATGAGAAGGGGTTTTAGGAGGCAAGAAATAGCTCTTTCCAGTCTCTTCCTCCCAAAAGAAATAGGGAAATTGCAGAAGCTTGGGCAATGAAGAGGAACTGTGTGCTTAAACTCACAGATTTTCGGGTATTCATCAGGTTAGACTGTGTGTTTTCCTGCCCAGGACCAGCTTGGAGCAGTGAACATTAATAAATGAACATGCCAATCAACATGCATAAGGTCATCCTGGCTGCTTTGCTCCTTGAGCAGTATTTTCTCTTGTCTGAACCAAGTTGGCAGTGATACTGTTTCTTTGCTTTCCACCAGGTCCAAGGTTGGCATCGAAAAGCCACCTCTTGTGGCTTTTTGTTGGTCCCGGTTTTGGAGGGTCCCTTTGCGCTGCCCAGTTACCTGTATGGCGATCCGCTTCGAGCCCAGCTCTTCATCCCACTCAACGTCAGCTGTCTGCTCAAGGAAGGCAGCGAGCACCTGTTTGATAGTAAGAGATACTCCCCCTGGGGTTCTGTCTCCACGAGTGAGACCTCCTCTTCCCCCAAGGGCACCTCTAGGTGTCTAATCCACATAAACGACTGTGTTGAGGGAGCCTTTGGACAAGGGGCCAAAGGATCTGGATTTTAATTCTCATTCTTCACTTAGTGGCTGGGTAATCCTGGACAAGTCACTTAATGTCTCTGAGCCTCAAGTTCCTAAAATGAGGGTGGCTAGAGCTGTTTTGCAACTCAGGAAGACCCTCAGAAGGCCTGGAACAGAATAGCAGATGGGAGAGGGTGTGATACTCTGTACGTCACAAGTGGCCCAGGTACTCTCCCCACACTGTCCTGTCTATGCTCTGGCCTAACTGGTTTGGGCTGCAGGAATTTGAACCTCACAGGAGGCTCGAATCTGCTGTTCCATGCAGAAATGCTAAAAAAGGGAGACATTGAAAGCAAAACAGGAAACAGTGACCTACTGTGCAGAGCTGTGGGGTGTCAGCACCTGGGACACTGCACGTGGCTTGTGCCCTGCATCTCAAGGCAGATGGAACAGGAGGAGCTTGTAGGAGGACATCAGGAGCCAGACAGAGCCCTTCCCTTGGAACAGGGTTGTCGGTTGCTGTTCACCCCTAATCCACCAGAACTTTGAGGGTAGGTGCAGGACAGATGGAAGGAGGCATTTTCACACAGCACCAAACTTTTTATCACCAAGGGTTCATTGCAATGAACGTATAAGTAGCTCCTCCAGAGCTCTGGGTGAGCTCACAGATGGACTTTTTAAATCCAAAAAGCTAGAGTTGCTGCTAATCTATTAGGAGCGCCTTTTCGTTTCTTAGATGTTGAAATTAACAACGTGAAAGAAAAAACTTCAAATGTAAGAGAGATGCTTTCTTCCTCTGCCCTTGTAAGTCTGTGTCATGGTTAGTGGCCCAGAGGGTCGGGGAGACCAAGCTAAGTGTCCCTGTGCTTTCCCTGTGGCAGGCTGCACCCAGGGTAGAAACAGCTTTTGTTCCAAAGGCCCGCTTGTATATTCTTTGGTTGTATCTTGGAAGACGTTTTGTTATAGAGACAATGTTTTAAGTGACAGTTAGGATTCAGGCAAGCCCCACTCTTTTTTTTTTTTTTTTATCCTCACCCGAGGACATTTTTCCATTTTTTGTACAGCTAGAGTGGGAGGGAGAGAGGGGAAGAGAGAGAGAGAGAGAAACATCGACGTGAAAGGGACACATCGAGTGGCTGCCACCCGCACGACCAACCAGGGCTGGGGACAAACTGCAACCAAGGTACATGCCCTTAGCGGGAACTGAACCCGGGTCTGTCTGGATCGCAGGCCGATGCTGGCCCCACTCTTTATCCTTAGAGTTTATAAAGTACTTCTCTCTCTCTCTCCCTCTCTCTCTCTCTCTCTCTCTCTCTCTCACACACACACACACACACACACACACACACATTCTTGTGTGACCTCACAGTGTGGCTGATACAGGACCCTTTTTGCAGCTCTGAAATGCCAGATGATTATGTTTATATCTGATGATTTTAAGCCAGGCACAGTCTCTTAGTGCTGTTTTTAATATGGTGAGGGGATAGAGAGATCATCCCCACACCATCAGAGACTCTTCTGGGGTTTTCTACCTTCACGGTAATAGCACAGGATTGCTCAAGGGACTGGCATTGTAGGACATTTTTATGTGAGCTGATCATGTTCCCTGCCAGTTATAACCCAGTCATCAAGACCAGCATCCTCTGTTGGTTACCATGGTTACAGTTGAACAGGAGTCTTAGCTTCAAGGAATGAGGACTTGAATCTAAAAATCGATTTTCTCGCTTCTCTGCTGTTTCTCTTCCAGTTATTCCCCTTCTGATAACAATGAATTTAAAACCTTAAAAATCTGACAAGAATCTGCTGTGTGTGTATGTTTTTCTATTAAAGCCAAAGTCATTTTCTCCCTTGCTCTTTCATTGCCCAGAATCCTCATATCTGTCCTACATAGAAGATGTCAAGTGTAGAAGGAGTAACGAGGACACTGCAGGCACCCATGGCCTTTGGGATGTATTGTACAGTTGTTGCTCTAGCCCTCGGCACCTCTGTCCCAAAAGTAGCCCAGGCCCATGGCCTGTTGCTGTGTGACAGGCTGCCCAGCCCTCCCACCGCCTCCTTGGTCCTCACAGCAGCCCAGCAGGAGGAACAGAAGGAGCGAGGCTGGAGCAATGAAGTGGGCACTGGGGGAGGGTGTGTTCCTGCCCTACCCTAGCTGATCACTTTTCCAAAATAATTTTTGTATTATTTGCTTCATTTTCCCTACCCCTAAAATGGAGCGTATAATATTACCTTTCTTTATAGGGAAATGGAAGATCAGCGATAATAAAAACTATTTTTTTTTTTTTTGCCCTGGCTGGTTTGGCTCAGAGCTTAGAGCATCAGCCCACAGACCAAAGAGTTGTGGGTTCAATTCCGGTCAAGGGCACGTGCCTCGGTTGCAGTTTGTCCCCGGCCCTGGTCAGGGTCATGTGCAAAGCAGCCAGTCGATGTCTCTCTCTCTCCCTCCCCCTCTATCTGAAGATAAATGGAAAAATACCTTCTGGTGAGGATTATAAGTTTGTGTAGGTATATGTATGTATATTTTTTATTTGATCCTTAGGAGTAGACAACATGCATTTAAAGCCTCTCTTCTGTTTGCACTTGAATATCATGCGACTTCCTGCTTTTGTCATAGGAGGTCATTGGAGTCTTTTTGTTGTTGTTGTTAATCCTCACCCAAGGATATTTTTTCGTTGATTTTTTAGATAGAGTTGGGAGGGGGACATCAATATGAGAGAGAGACATCGGTTGTTTGCCTTCCGCACAACCCCAACCAGGGCCAAAGATCGAACCTGTAACCCAGGGACATGCCCTTGACCAGGAATCGAACTCATGACCCTTTGTTCCACAGGCCGACACTCTAATAGCTGAGCCAAACTGGCCAGGGCTAGAATGAGGCTTTATCGCGTTCGGTAGCCCACGCTGGTTTCAGAGGACTCATATTCATCCCCCTTCTAGATCCTGATAGGGCTTAGGGGAAGGGATGGTGAGACTGTATGACTGTCCTTTTCTTTAGGATGGCCCTTCTTGGGGTTGAGGCTGGTCTTTCCAGAAGTAGGTAGTATGGAAAAGCAGAGCCTATGACCAAGGGGTAAGAACTGTCTAGAGTAGAGAAGGGTGCAGAAGGCCAGACCCAGGAGAACTACCTACCTTGGGATCACAACTGAGCATTTATTCTTTTTCCTTTCAGGCTTTGAACCGGAAACATACTGGGATCGAATGCACCTGTTCCAGGAAGCGATTGCACACAGGTTTGTCCCTTAGCAATGGAGAATAGTGGCAAGGCATTCTCGTTTGTCTTGAATAGCGGTTACCAAAGCAAAACCCAGTTTGTTTCACTTGTGGGGAAACAGGTCTTGTCCACCAATGACAAATTTGCTGCTTATCTCCAGTAGAACCCTGGCCTTGGTTTCAAAGATAAGCATTAGCTCTCCAATTCCTGTGGCTGTTGTTTTTCAGACCTGATATCTGTCGTCTTCCAGTTGAGGGGAGAGCAGAGAGCTCCCTCCTTAGCCTCCAACAAGACCCTGAGACAAGCCATCCAGGAGATGACATGAAATGAAAAACTGAAATTTGTCAAGAGTCCCTTGAAACATGTTGAAAAGACATTCAGTGGTTAAAAAGTGATAGATAAGACAGTAGGTATTCACTGGCACTTACGTATTCCAGGGAAAGCCTTTCCTAGGCTTAGCTGTCCATCTCTCAGGCCAGTACAGTTTCCTTCTCCAGAATACTGCTAACTCGGTGTCCAGTTGTTGCTCCTTGTTAGTCCTGGTGTAAGCGAAGCCTCCTGCTTCAGATGCTCCTGCTGCAGCCTTCAGTGTCTTGTCTCCTTATTCAAGCACCTTCAGCTACCACCGCGCCCACTCTGCACACCACAGGATGAAGCCCAGACTCCCCGTCCTTCCCTCACCCAAGTCGGCCCCCGCCTTAGACCTCATGCTGACCCTTTCTTCTTAGACCTTGCTCTGATGCTCAGTAAAAGCTGTGGAATGAGGGCCAGGGAAGCTGGTTTTCTCCTTCCAGTGGGAAGGGTGCCGATTTGGGGAAGGAGGTCGGGGGAACAGTGGTTGGTGGAAAGGGCACTGATGTGGGAAGCAGACAGGCCTGGGTCACCTCTGCCTCCACCAGCATCTGGCTGGGGAACCTTGAACAAGTCCTGGAACTGCTCCACCTTCATCTTCTCCCTCCTCACAGGGCTGTTGGGAAGGTTCTCTCATCTTCCTGGCACCTAGTGAGCCCTCAGTAGACAGAAGTTCCTATTAGGAGGACTCTAGTCGGCTGACAAGTTGACTGTCAAGTCTGACACCACTCACCTGTGTCATTGGGCAGCCACTGCACCTTGTTGGCTGGATGTCACTTGGGATGTGGCCTTTATTTGTCAAATCTGCTGTTTTTCACAGCATCCTCCTCCAGACCCACCTTAGTCCAGATCCCAGTGAGGTCTTCTGTAAACTAGCACCCTTTCCTCCTCAGTCTGCTTTTCCAGCCTCCAGTTTCCTCATGTAGCTCCTGCCCAGTCCCCATGTATCGCTGCTCCAGACTGCTGTGTCCCTTCATCTAATCCTCCTCCTTCCCCATCTAGACCCTCTCCCGCACCTTCCCACCTAAGACCCACCCCCTTCTACACCTGTCAGTCTTGCTTCACAGGGATCCCAGGTCTCCCCACTCTGAATCCCTCCTTCCATTTTCCCAGTACACCCTGTCCATGTATCACACTAACTTAGGGCCCCTGGAGAGCAAGGGCATGCATTTTTCTCATTTTTGTTCCCTCCACCTGGCCTAGCAAAGTGCCTTGCCCAGAAGAGTTGTTCAACATGTCACTTTTTGCATAGGGTGATGCTCTAGGGGGAATGTGGCTCTGAGATGAAACATTAGCCTCCATCTCAGAAGGAGCTAGAAAAGTGGCCAGCTCCCAACTCTCCCTCCATCTCTGTGTGGGCTGTTGGCATGAAATTAATACATCCCCTTCCCAGGGTCTGGAGCCCCCTGTCCTCACTTTGATCCTGAGTGGACAGTGAGGGGGCTGAGGACCATGTGGTTAAATTGCCTTTTTAAAATGAAAGGTCCTCCCTGTGTGACTTAAGGAAGAAACGAGGCAAGAATCTGGTCAGGAAATGACCTTGATTGAAAGTAGAGAGGAAGAAAGCAAAACCCAGGACTGTTCTTACACAGGACCGAAGCCTAGATGATGGAGCTTGCGGTGCATGTTGGCCTGTCCATTTAATGTGCGTATCTGGCTTGATGTGTTCTTCAGTCAGTAATCACCACATGCCAGTGTAAAGCTGGCAGCTTAGGCCCTGTGACACAGCACCTCCCTGAGTGGAGAGAGGCATTTTACCTCCTGTTGTTCTGCTTGTACCCCTGCCTTCATAAACCCCTCAGACTCAGGGCAGGAGCCACAGCTATGAACATGTCCTTTGCAGCACTTAGCAGGGAGAGTGTAATAAATGGGCTTTATGGAAATAGAGCCAGGAATAGAACAGCCATAGATGAAAAATGACCCCTCCTGCCCATTCCAGAGCGTAGCGAAGCAGAGAGCCCCAGATTGGTGCTCCTCGTGTTTAAGAAAAGGATTTCAATTAAGATACCTCATTTCACTTCAGAACCTTTATTGAGAACTTACTATGTGCTTGGGGTGGGAGACGATGAGGAAAGGGAGAAAGGTGTAGCTAAAGAAAATAAAGATTAGGACCATTTTCTGGAGGACACTGGGTGGGCACCGTGGGAAGGTCTGACGAGACTGGGGGTGTGCCGAGAAGGGGGCAGAGGTCAAGGCCGGATGAGAAAGAATGCAGCAGGTGAGGGCTTTCACCCACCTCAGGGATGAAAGGCGGCTTGGGGGGGATCTGGTGAGCCACGACGAGGTGAAGGTTGAGATGCAGCAAGCAAGGACAAAAGTAAGCAGCCTGGATGTTCCACCTTGAAAGAGATCTTTCCAGATCCCTTTAGACCCAGCTGTCAGAGCCCCGTAGCCACACTCCCCTTGACCCTTAGAGGCCCTAATCAGTCTGTCTTCCTTTCTTTCCCTTAGGTTTGGGTTTGTACAAGATAAATATTCTGCATCTGCTTTTAACTTCCCGGCTGAGAACAAACCTCAGTACATCCACGTTACAGGTGAGGCGCTCCAGGCAGAGCGTGGGTGGGTGGGCCCTGTGGCAGGAGGAGCTGGGCCCTATGCACAGGGTTCTTCCCTCATACCAAGCCTGTGGCTGCAGACCCCCCCCCCCGGCCAGCCCCGGGTGCCCCCTGGGGCTGTGACACAACCCCCTTTTCTTTTCAGGAACAGTGTTCCTGCAGTTGCCCTATTCCAAACGCAAGTTCTCGGGGCAGCAGCGGCGGCGGCGGAACTCCACCAGCTCCACCAACCAGAACATGTTCTGTGAGGAGCGGATCGGCTACAACTGGGCCTACAACACCATGCTGACCAAGACGTGGCGCTCCAGTGCCACGGGGGATGAGAAGTTTGCCGATCGGCTGCTGAAGGACTTCACGGACTTCTGCATCAACCGTGACAACCGGCTGGTCGCGTTCTGGATGAGTTGCCTAGAGAAGATGCATGCCAGCGCCCCATGAGACCAGGCTGCACTGGAGTCAGAGCGTGGGGAGGGTTCCCGTCTTGCTATTGATATTCAATAGGATCAGTCAGGCTCTGGGCATCAGGTGGCAGTTTGCCACTGTCAGTGAGTGGGGGCCGCTGTGCTGCTTCTTCCCCACTAGCTTTCTTCCACTCGAGGAGAAAGATTTTGGGAGCAGCTAGCGCCCAGAGCGGTGGGAGACTCAGATGGCCCGTGGGAGGGCTTCAGTACTGGGGAAGGGGACAGGCAGCCCCCATGAATGTCCTCAGAGAGGGGGCGGCTTCTTTGAGCACCCTTTTCCTCTGCCATCCATGGGCTACTCAGAGCAGAATCTGCCATTTCCCACTAGAACTGTGCACAGGATGTAAGATAATTTTGTGAAATAATGTACCATAGGCTCACACCAACTGTATATACCTGTACATAGCAGAAGCTGGAATAAAGTGCCATATGTGGCATCCCTGTCCCCAGCCTGGTTTCTGGCAGCAGCTGTCCCATCCTCAGTGGACAGTTGTGCCCTGTCTCTGGGGCTGTAGTGGCCAGTGAGCAGCCACGGATGGCGAGGAGTTTAGAATTTACCGTCCTGGAGGGTCTGGCTGTGGGTCTGCTGAAAGATGTCTTTCCACAGGCCCATGGGCCAGAGCAGGAAAGTTCAGCCAGGCCTGGAGGACACACAGCCCTAGGGAACTGCGGGCTTCTACGGTCACAGGTGCATCTTGCTAAGAGGATGATCCCAACTGGGCCACTCAGACTTCATGCATGACATTCAGAGAAAAATCAAAGGAAAGCCACGCTTAATGCTGACCAAGGTTTAGGGCCCACTGCTTAACAGGGCAAGACTCAGCCTGGTGCCTCAGCCTTAGCGGCCCGCCCTAACCTTCGGGGGTGGGGTGGGGTGGGGTGGGGCTGCCAGCCAGAGGGGAACCCGGCAGTTACCAACACTTCTTCCCCATCTCCACACGCTCACAAGCCCTGATGACTGACCTTACTAGCTTGGGAATCGCCCTGGCTGGTTTGGCTCAGCAGTTAGAGCGTCAGCCCGTGGTCCAGAAAGACCCGGGTTCGGTTACTGCTAAGGGCACGTACCTTGGTTGCAGTTTGTCCCCGGCCCTGGTTGGGTCGTGTGGGTGGCAGCCAGTGTGTGTGTCTCTCTCACATCGATGTTTCTCCCTCTCTCTCCGCAAAAATGTCCTCAGGTGAGGATCAAAAATAATAATAATAAAGCTTGTGAATCCATCTGCTTCTTCCCAGGCCCTTGGCTGCCACTCTCAGCCCAGACCTCTTTGGTCCTCAGCTTCCTCCTGCGTGGCTGGGAGGGCCTCTCAGTTGGGCTCCGCTTTCACTCCAGGCCATTCCCCACTTGGCAGTCAGCATCTTTTTGAAAAACCCGCCACTTATTTAGAACCCTTTGGTGGCTTGAAATTCAAAAATCTTAGACAATGTCTCGCACAATCTGGTTCTTGGCCGTTTCTCCAGCCACCGGGATCTGCAAACGCGGTAGCTGCTCAGCGCCTTGCACACACTGTTCCCTCTGCTAGAACACTCCTCTCCACGCTTGCTGACCCCTGCTCGTCGTCCGTCGGCTCTTAGCTCACGTCACTTCTCCAGAGAGGCACAGTGGGATGCCCTGTGACATCTCCCCACAGCACCTTCTCCCACAGCGCTCGGCACATTGACACTAAGCGTGGCAGAAGCGTGCCTATTGCATTTATCTCTGTTTCTGAATGTGCAGATGGTGGAAAAGTGGTTGCTGGCTGAATGGGTGGATTGAATGAGTGAACTCTGAGCTTGAGGGCCGGGCACTGGGTGTTACATCTGAATCTCTCCCCAGCTGGGTTCCCAAGTTACTTAGTGGAGGCTGTTTCTTCTTTAGCTATTGATGCTGCGTGCAGATTTTGAGAACAGGTCTGTTAAGATGTATGAATGTGTATAGGTTGATTACTGGGGTGGAGCAAGTTCTTGATAAAAATCCATTTTCTTTTCCCTTTTCATCTTCCCTTCCCTCAGACAAATCTTTGCTTCTTTTGCCCTGGCGGGTTTGGCTCAGCGGTTAGAGCGTCAGCCCGCAGACCAGAGAGTCCCAGGTTCAGTTCCCGCTAGGGGCACATACCTCGGTTGCAGTTTGTCCCTGGCCCCGGTTGGGGTCGTGTGGGTGGCAACCAGTTGATGCGTCTCATGTCAATGTTTCTCTCTCTCTCCCTCCCTCTCTCCCTCCTGCTCTATCTGAAAATAAATGCAAAAATGTCCTTGGGTGAAGATAAAAAAAAATCTTTGCCCCTTTCTAAGCATCACTATCCTTCAGTTATACATGGGGAGGCTGTTTCCCAGGGTGATTGGAGGATCAGAAGATAGATGTATGTGAAAGGACTTGCAGCCAACAGGCAATACATTCAGTGGCTGCTCGCACAGTCCCAGGCCAGGATCCCGTTCACTGTGAGCTGAGATCCCAGTAGCCTGCGTGTGAGGCCAGCAGTCGCCCCTGCCCTCTTCCCTCTTGCAAAGACGACTCAGCAGAAGAAGGCCCAGAGAATGACTTGGTGGAAGAAGAGGCAACTGACAAGTTAGAATGCCGGGTCACTATCCTCAGAGCCGGGCCTGAGACATGCCCTCGAACCCCAGCTCCCCCTGCCTTTCTCCCCTCTCTGACCAGTACCTCCCTCCACCCACTTGTCCAAGCCAGAATCTGGGACTCGGACTCAGTCCTCCCCCTCCATCATCACCCAGTCCTCCCACATATCCCTCCTGCCTGTTCCTCATTCCTGCCCACCTCCCTCCATCCCTGCTGCCCAGGTGCAGAGCCCGGCCCTCGGGGTGTGTGAGTGCGTATTGCAAACACGCAGACGCAGAGACGCGAATAGCCATTCCTTGGGGGAGAGAAAAACGGGGCTTGGGCCCAAGAGGACCAGGGTTTGACGTCCAGCCCTGCCATTTCTTAGCTGTGACAACTAGGGATAGTTCTGTCTCTCGAGCCTGTTTCCTCACCTATGAAATAGAATGACGTGGCCCGCCTTTCTCCCCAACCCTCACACACACACACACACACACACACGCATGTACCCGCGCACTCGTGTGTTGCCCTTCTGTGCTTGTGACACTGACCTACTGGCCAGCCCGTTTCAGCTCACTAGGTCCAGAAATTCTTCTGAAACACTTCAGTCAGTGGGAATTGCATGAATGAGTTGGTGAAATTGAGGAGGCAGGGCCCAGCACGTCGGAGGGACACATAAACTATAAGGAAGACCTTGACGGGATCACCTGATCTTGCTCCCCAAATCAAATCATGGAAGGCACTTACTCAGGTTGAGAAATGAGGCCATCAAGGCCAAGACACGTGCGTGACATGCCTTGGGTCACCCCAGTGTGAGTGGAGATGAGTGTGGTCCAATAAGACAAGCTTTAAAACAGAGGGGTTCTTGGAGATCTGTTCCAACCTTTTCATTTTCTCCCAGATAAAGAAACAAGGGTGCCCTGGCCGGTTTGGCTCAGCGGTTAGAGCATTGACCTGCGGTCCGGAGAGACCCAGGTTCGGTTCCCGCTAAGGGCATATACCTCGGTTGCAGTTTGTCCCCGGCCCTGGTTGGTCGTGCGGTTGGCAGTCACTTGATGTGTCCCTTTCACGTCGATGTTTCTCTCTCTCTCTCTCTCTTCCTCTCTCTCCCTCCCACTTTATCTGTGCAAAAAATGGGAAAAAATGTCCTCGGGTGAGGATAAAAAAAAAAAAAGAAAGAAAGAAACAAGGGTGCCTGCCTCTCACTCTAGCTGGAACCCAGGTCCCCTGGCTCCAGGGTCCCCAGACCTTTCTAGGCAGGTGGTTGCAGTCAGCAGCATGGTGGTAAGAGGGCAGGCTCAGGAGGCAGGTGGCTGGAGTCAGATTCCAGTAGGGCCCCTTGCTAGCACGTGACCCTGAGCAAGTCACTGCACCTCTCAGAGCCTTGGTTTTCTCATCCGTAAGATAGGACAATAATACCCCCTCACGGGGCCATAAAAATCCCATGTGAGGAGGTGGGTAAAGAGCTAAGATAGGCCTGGCCAGTGTGGCTCAGTGGTTGAGCACTGACCCATGGACCAAGAGGTCGCCGGTTAGATTCCTGGTCAGGGCACATGGCCAGGTTGTGGGCCCAATCCCCAGTGGGGGCATGCAGGAGGCAGCCAATCGATGTTCTCTCTCATCGATGTTTCTATCTCTTTCTCCCTCTCCCTTCCTCTCTCTCTCTCTAATATCAATAAAGGAAAAAAAAAAATTAAAAAAAAAAAAAGCTAAGACAGTGCCTGAAAGGTTGTGACCCCCTCCCTAAACAGGAGCTGTTATGATGATGGGAATAACTGCAGAGGGCCAGAGTAGACAGGGTGGTCTTTAAAGAGGAAGTAGCTTTGGACCTTGTGGGATGTGTAGGAATCAGAGTGGTCAAGAGGCGGAGCCCACTGTCTGGACTTGGGCTGGAAGACTGCTGTCCTCTAGCTGCCACGGTCCTTCTGCTTTTTTGGGTCCTAAGAACCTCTGTTCAGAAGTATGTTCTGTTGGCAGAGGCACCCTGTTGCCAAGAGCAGTAAGAAGGGCCCTCTGACCACATTGCCCTGGCTGCTTCCTTGCCAAGGAGCCAGCTCTGGAGACAGTCCTCAGCCTTGTGGCTGTGTTCAGGGTCACACACAGGCTCAGGTCCACCTGGGGCAGCACCGGTCAGCCTCCCAGACTTAGAAATGAGTCTGGGGTGAGGAACCACATAAGATGTAGGATGCGAAAGAACATGACGGGAAAAGAAATGAGATAGGGTAACATGTCCCTTTACCAAAGGAACTAGAAAAAAGCCAGAAAGGCCTCAAAACTGGAGAAGTAGCTGTCATAGTCCCCCACCCATGCTTCTCCAATGCTCCTGTGTAAGAGCTCGCCCAAACCTCAGCTTCAGAGCCTTCCCCCAAGATTCTGGTTCAGGAGATCGGGGACTCTGTGTGTAAACACACACTCCAAGTGGTTCTGCTATCAGGGGTCCATTTGAGAAACCCTGCCTCGGAGTCCTGCTCTGGGCTTCTTCCTGCCTGCTTCACACCCAGTTCTAACTGGGAACCTGAGTCTCAGACCAAAGCAGACGAGAAGCCGCACGCCGGAAGGCAACACAGCAGAGGCAGAGAACACGGCTGCAGCATGAAATGATGACTGACGGCTCCATGGCTGTGGGAGCAGATGGAGAGCTTCAAGGCCCACCCAAGACGGAGCCGCTGGGCCAGGAACTGCCAAGTACTACACTGGATAGGCACAGAAGCCCGTGTCTTCTTTGTAGGAAGAGACCCATCACAATAATGAAAATGGAAACTTCAGGTATTACAAGGAAAAAGTACAGTTGACCCTTGAACAATGTGGGGGTTAGACGTGCTCCTCCCCCCACAATAAAAAATCCACTGGATAATGTCAGTCAGTCCTCTGCATGTGCAGACTCCCAGCCATGGTTTGTTGAATCCATGGATGTGAAACCCAGGATACAGAGGACCAATCGTATATTGATTGAAACAAATCTGCGTGAATGTGGACCTGCTCACTTCACACCCAAGTTGTTTGAGGGTCACTGAACATGATACACACCTGAGACTAAGGGAACCTGTGAGACTTTGCTAAAG
The DNA here is from genome assembly GCF_014108415.1 of Molossus molossus. Taxonomy (NCBI): domain Eukaryota; kingdom Metazoa; phylum Chordata; class Mammalia; order Chiroptera; family Molossidae; genus Molossus; species Molossus molossus. The sequence goes on along the minus strand of NW_023425358.1, from coordinate 19,549,263 downwards.
TGGACGGGCAGTGGTGGGAGAGAAGGCTGAATAGAAGCCAATTTACAGGCCTCCTCTTTTGCCCAGGACGTCAGGCACGTGAAATAATAATGGTCGCTCCGTTTTCTGAGTGTTTCCTGTATTCTGAGCATGTAGCAAACTTTACGCGGTTTCCAGAGAGAGGTGAGTGTTGTCAAGTGCCAGAGTGCAGAGTGACAAACAGGCCATTGTTTGGGAGCCCGGAGCTAGCCTGGGCCCTGGGCGCTTGTCACTGGTGGGAGCCGGGAGACGGGGAGGGCACACATTGCTCACCCGTCAGGCTTTGCTGGCTCCAGATCTGGGTAGAACACAGGTTTAAATACACCCAGCCCGGCCCATGTGGCTCAGTGGTTGAGCGTCGACCCATGCACCAAGAGGTCACTGGTTTGATTCCTGGTCAGGGCACATGCCCAGGTTGTGGGCCAGATCTCCAGGGGGGGGCATGCAGGAGGCGGCCAATCCATATTCTCTCTCGATGTTTCTCTCTCTCTTCCTCTCCCTTCCTCTCTCTCTAAAGTCAATAAAGAAAAAAGTTAAGACATAAAATAAATAAATACACTCAGGCTCTGAGGGGGCATGGCTGCCTGGGAATGACCCTCCTTCCTCATCCCCTTTCTCTTCTGGGAGCCAGAACCCTGCTCCCAGGTTCACCTGCCATGTCTTCCTGGTGACCCTGCCATGCTCCTGGAACTGCGCTGAGCCTGGGGGATCGGTGTGAGAACCGGGGAAGGGCTTTGAAATGTTTTCAGAGCTGAACTCCTACACCATCTAAGGTGGGGGTCCCTGCTGTTTCTGTCTGACTTTTGCACCAATTACCTGTGTGATCCTTCGCAAGTCCGTTTACCTCATTGGACCTCAGGTTTGGGGGTGGGTGGATGATTGGTGTTTCTTCTGCCTCCTCTAAGGGGTGAAGATCCGATGACGTCAGATCTGCAAGGGTGTCTGGGTGGCACAAAACACCCTCTAGCTTGAAGTCAGCACTGTGAACGCTCCCCTGACGAAGGCCATGAAAACATTGTTTCAGAAGTGCCCGGAGGTCCACCAAGAACGGGGTACACTGCCCGCTAGACTGAAACTTGGGGAGGGAGGGAACGAAAGTGCCTTTGTATCTATATTACTTTCATATGGCCCCCAAGCATGTGTGCACCCATTGCCCTGCTGGAGCCTGAGGACAGCCTGAGGGAGGCGGGTGGGTGACGTACCCCTGCTTCTCAGAGGAGAAACCGAGTCTCAGGGGAGAGGAGGGACTTACCCAGGGCCAGGGAGCACACACATGGCAGAAGCAGGATTGAGCTCAGGGATTCTCCACCACAGGGCTCTTTCCCTGGAGAGAAGGAGCCAGGGAGTGGGAGAAAGAAGCCCATTGTGAGTGGTTTCCACGGTGGGCAGCCGCACCTGGGAAGAAGGGAGGGCAGGGCTTGGGGCCTGGGCTTGGGGCCTGGGCTCCCTGCACAGTGATGAGGGCCAATCCACAGGCCCTCCATTTCCCAGTCACCACACTGGCCGCCGTTGGTGGTTGGCACAGGAAGCCAGGAGCACTCCCAGGGTGGTCTGACACACAGGATGTGTCTCACCTCAAAGCAGAAGTGAAACGGGGCATACTTCCCTTGCAATTTCGGAGGCAAGTCAGACCATACCCTTGCCACTGTCTCCTGGAGGTTTGAGATTGAGGAATGACAAAGAGAAGCCAGCCTGGTCTGGGCATCAACTCATGTCCACCTCCCACCACACACATCCTGGGCAGCAGCTCTTCACACACATCTCCTTGGCCAGCATCCATATGATTGGAAGATACTGTTTCTATCAGGTTCAGGGGTGGGGAACCTTTCTTTTGCCAGGGGTCATTTGGATATTTATAACATCATTTGCAGGCCATACAAAATTATCAACTTAAAAATTAGCCTGCTAGCCCGGCCAAAGTGGCTCAGTGGTTGAGTGTCGACCCACGCACCAAGAGGAGCCGATTCGATTCCTGGTCAGGGCACATGCCCAGGTTGTGGGCCAGGTCCCCAGTGGGGGACATGCAGGAGGTGGCCATTTGATGTTCTTGCTCATCGGTTTCTATTTCTCTCTCCCTCTCCCTTCCTCTTTCTCTAAAATCAATAAAAAAAAAAATTAGCCTGCTATATTTGGCATGTGATGTTAGCTGGTACTGATTTTGAGGGCCTTATATGGCCCCCAAGCCGGACATTCCCCATCCCTGGGAGATGGCCCTTTATAAGTCCCCTGTTCTGAGCAGAATTGCAGCCAGCCCATCTCCATAAGAGGGAGATTCATTTATGGTTTATTCACTCATTCACTGTTCTCCCACCAACAATATATTAAGAACCATCTATGTGCAGGTACGTGAGGGAGAAGGACCTGAACACAAATTTACACAGATCACTATTGTTATAGCTGTGAAATGATATAGTTGTAAAAAGTGCTCCAAAGGCCAAGGAGAGGTCACTGCAAGGGGTTAGATGGGGCCCCCAACCTAGTCCAGGGGTCAGGGAGGCTTCTGGGCATTTCTGATGGATGACAGGGTTTGCTAAGCTCTGAAGACCCTAAGAGCCTGTGATTGAAAAGAAGACTGGCCCTGGCCGGTTTGGCTCAGCGGTTAGAGCATTGGCCTGCGGTCCAGAGAGACGTGGGTTCGGTTCCCACTAAGGGCACGTACCTCGGTTGCAGTTTGTCCCCGGCCCTGGTTGGGTCGTGTGGGTGGCAGCCACTCGATGTGTCCCTTTCACGTCGCTGTTTCTCTCTCTTTCTCTTCCTCTCTCTCCCTCCTACTCTATCTGGAAAAAAAAATGAAAAAATGTCCTTGGGTGTGGATAAAAAAACACACACAAAAAAATGGTGGGACCGAGAGAGAGGGCTGAGGCCAGTGTGGCTGGAGAAGGAAGTAGAGACCGGACCACACAGAGCTTTGCAGGCTGCATGAGGGTCCTGCCTGTTTGACACGTCTTCAAGAGGAAGACTGTCTGGAAGGCTGGGTGACCTTGGCGAGTCTTTCTCTTCTCTCATCCTCAGTTTCCTCATCTTTCCAATAGGAACATGTTTGCCATCCTTGCAGGGTTGTTGAAGAGCCCTTAGGTAAAATGCTAGCATGGCAGCTGGCATGGTGGAGGTGCCCGATAAGTGCCCATTTGCCATTAGTCTAACTGTTATGACTGAGCCAGAGGAGGAATCGGGCCTCCTGGCCCAGCTTCCCCTCCAGCAGCTGCTCTGCAGTTCCTGTCTTCCCCCAATAGCTGCTTCTAGGAGACGTGGAGCCAGGTGCTGTCATCGGGACTGAACACATTGGCCCCAGATCCCACTTGCTCTCTGCAGAAGCATTTCCCTGCGGTCATCAATGCCCTTTGCCAGCCAAGTTAATGCAGCCTGGGAAAGGCTCCAGTCTATAGCTGTGGTCAGCCCTAGAAGCGGATGCCCCCCTCCCTCCTGCCAATCCCACAGTGCCCCTGGCTCTGGCTAGATGACCTAGTCTGTCTCTGCAGGCTCCAGGTGCCGTGCAGGTGAGAGGCAGGCGGCACAAACTGGCGGCCCTGGGGTTGATCTGCAGCAGGACTGCATTGTTCTGAGAGGAACCACCCAGACTCTTCTGATTCAGGGAAGAAATCCTCCAAAAGCAGAAAGAAGCTGGCATTGACTACGCGCATGCGTGGGGCTGTGCCGGGTGCTTCGCTTGCTACCTGACTTAGTTCTAGCAACAACCCCTGATGGTGGGTATTACTGTTGGCTGCCTTTTACAGATAGGCAGCTGAGGAATCAGTCACCAAAGGTCACCCAGCTAACAAGTGCAGAGTCTGGATTCTGCTCTGGGTCACCATCACGATGCCCTGCCCCCTGACCCTCTGTGGCAGCCTTTGGGCTGTGTCATGTATTTTTGTATTTTGTCCAGTGCGAGTTGATTTGTAGGAGCCCTGGATATGAGGTGGGCAAGCCTGAGCTTTGATTTCTTCATCGGGCAAGTGGCCGCAGAAGTGTCACAGAATAATCAAGCTGGAGCCACCTCAGCGATGGTGGCCTCTCCCCTGTTTACAGAAAGAAAACTGAGCCCCCAAGAGGGGCAGCAACTTGCCTGAGGTTATGAAGGTGTTCAGCAGAAAGCTGGGCCAGGCCAGACATCCTGCCGCCCCCTTGGGTGGCCTTCTTTCTCACTCTCCCTTGCTGGCCTCTGCACCTCTGTCCAGTCTTCACACATCAGAGGATCAGCCTGTGGCCCCTGGACCTCTTTTCTGCACCTCATTCCCCGGCTACCCAGTTCCATGATTCTAATTACCGTCTACGTGCCTGTGAATCTCAACCTGAGATCTCTAGCCCTGACCCGGCCTCTACACTCCAACCTGTCTGTCCAGCTGCCTTCTTGGCCTCTCCTTAGAAATATCAGAGGATATCAAACTGGATATGTCTAAAACACAACATCTGATTTAGCTGTGTCCTCCCAGCTCCCACCAAACCTGCTCCCCCAACTATCTTCTCCATTTTAGTCACTGTACCATCATCTCCCCAGTTTTCAGGCTGAAAGCCTTTGAGTTATCTTATCTTTCCTTCCCTCAACCCCTATAGCTATTCCATTAGCAAAACTATGTTGCAATCTGACCCTTCTCCCCATCTCCACCCTCATCTGATGCAGCAGCAACCTAACTGGTCCTCCTGCATTCTCTTTTGCCTTCAAGAATGTATTCTCTTCACAGCAATCAAAGTGCTCTCTTTAAACACAGAACATGTTGCTTGAAACTCTTTAGCGACAATTTAGGATGAAATCTCAACTCCTTGCCACAGCCCATGAGGGCTTCTGGAAGCCTCTGTCTCCATTCTCATCTCCTCCTGCTCACTCAGAATGATGCATCGCCTCCCCTTTCTGTTCCACAAGCACCCCAAGTTTGCCCCGCCTCAGGGCCTTTGCACAACTCTTCCCTCTTCTTGGAACCCTCGTCCCAAGATTGAGGCCCTGTTGCTTCCTCATTGTTAGTGTCACTTGTCACCTTCCCTGACCACCCTGTCTAGAGGAGTACCAATGACCCCTCTGCCTGTCACTGCCCGTCACACTGTCCTGTTAGCTCTCCCTCACAGCCCTTGTCATCACCAGAAGCCGTCTGCATTCTTTGCCCACCGAGCATTGTCTTTTCTCCTCGCGGGAATGTAAGTTCTGGGGCTGTTCCCTGTCCCTGCCACGTCCTCAGTGCTTACAGCAGTGTGCCTACCATGGTAGCTGCTCAGTGAGTGTCAGCTCACAGAATCACACAGGGACCAAGCGCCCGAGTTACCGATCAAGGTTGTGTTCCCGGACTCTCTTTTGTAGCATTTCTCTGTCCTATGACATCTTCAAGACAGTGACTTCTGTAAGTCTCTCACTTACCTGCCAGCTCTCCCACCAACAAGCTCTGTGACCTTAGACAAGTTACTGAATCCCTTTGTGCCTCAGTTTTGTCAGCTGTAAAATGGGGATGATAACAGTGTCCACCTCGGAGAGCGAATGTGAACATGAAATGAATGAATGCAGAAAGAGCCCTTAAAGCCGGAAGTGGGGCACAGTGAGCGTCCAGTAACATTTGCTCTATTATTATTTTTATTGTTATCACCGCCACCACCATCATCACCAGTTTTTTTAAATTGATGCATACTTGATATATAACATTATATTAGTTTCAGGTGCACAACATGGTGATTCAATATTTGTGTATATTGCAAAATATACACAATAAGTCTAGTTAACAGCTATCACCCGACTGACTCTGGGAAGAGGAAATTATTGTTTCCTCTCTGCCTTCAAGTATTGTTACATCATGCCACTTTGCCTGCTCAGTACCCCTCAGTGGCTTCCTAGGTCCCTTAAGAAAAAGACCAAATCCCTATAAGTAGCCTGTGAGGCCTGCACCTACCTCTCCAGCTTCATCTTGCACAACTTTTCCTGTTGCTTGACGCCCCCTGGTCACACGGGCCTCGGTTCAGTTCTTTATGTAATTTATGCTCATCCCATACCAGGGAAATGCCTGGAGTTTACTTACCCTCCTTCTTCACCTGGTCAATGCCTGTTCTTCATTCTGATCTCAGCTTGGTCATTATTGTCTCCGCCTCCCATGACCAGTGACTAGGGGACTTCCCTTATTTCACGCTCTCAGGACAACGTGCCTTGGTTATATCACTTAGTACAGTCATAAATTGCGTTTATTTCTTCCGATTGAATTAATATCTGACTTTTCTCATAGACTCCAAGCTCCATGAGAACAGAGACCAAGTCATTCTTTGCCCACCTTTGTATCTCAACGCTAGCAGAGTGCACATAGGAAGTATTCAATGAATATTAAGTGAATGAGGGAATGAATGAGAGGTGAGAAAGCGCTTGAGTTGCAGGGTAGCCCTTCAGGTCAAGCACAGAGACGCACTGAGAGAAAATATGCTGCCTGTGCATAACCGACGGGCCTGTCTCACCGGCCTTTGGCCATGGAGCAAGCACAGCCCCCTGACTTCTAGCAGGTTCCACTTGCTAACAACGTGGCCTGAGGCAGCCCCTGCCTGCTGTTCTGTTTCACAGGGAGCCTCACAGATACATGAGTAGAGAAAGCCTTTGCTCATCTAGGCTGAGATAAAAGCTGGATATAGCCCAGCTGGTGTGGCTCAGTGGTTGAGCGTCAACCCATGCACCAAGAGGTCGCTGGTTCGATTCCTGTTCACAGCAGATACCTAGGTTGTGGGCCCGGTCTCCAGTGGGGGCATGCAGGGGGTGGCCAATCGATGTTCTCTCTCATCAATGTTTCTATCTCCCTCTCCCTTCCTTTCTCTCTCTAAAAATCAATAAGGAAAAAACAAAACAAAACTGGATATAGCCCTGGCTATATCCAGCAGTTGGAGCACTGGCCCACGACTGAAGAGTCGCGGGTTCGATGCCTGTGAAGGGTATGTACTTCGGTTGCAGTTCTATCCCTGACCCTAGTTGTGTGGGAGGCAACCAACTGATGTGTCTCTCTCACATCATGTTTCTCTCTCTTTTCCTCCCTCTCTTTCTCCCTCCCTCCCTCCCACTCTATCTGAAAATCAATGGGAAAATATCCTTGAGTGAGGATTTTAAAAAAAAGAAAAAAACTGGATATAATCCTGGCTGGGTGGCTTGGTTGTAGCGTCATCCCATACACCAGAAGGTTGAGGGTTTGATTGCTGGCCAGTGCACGTGCCTAGGCTGCGGGTTCCATTGCCAGTAGGGGTGCTTGTGGGAGGCAACTAATCCATTATTTCTCTCTCACATCAGTGTTTCTCTCTCTCTTTCTCTTTCTCGAAAATCAATAAACATATCCTTGGGTGAGGATTAGAAACAAAACAAAACAAAAGCTGGCCCTAACGCTGGGACGCGATGGAGAAGTCTGCCTCACTTCCTGAGCTTGGCTGTCTCACTACCAGACACTTTCCTTCCCTCTTGAAATAGGGTGTCCTGGTGGTGGAGAGCGCCGTTCTGTTTTTTCTGGCTGCTGGTGTTTTCTTTCGCTGGCTGGAGCAGAGCTCCTTGCTGCTGCAGACCGGGCCCGTCCACCACAGTCCACGTCGGGACACGGCCGAATGAGGGAGTGTCCGTAAGCTCAGTCCGTTCTCAGACTGTCTGCCCTGCTTTCTGTGGTCAGGATGCTCTTTCTTTTATGAAACAAGGGTGATGGGAAGTGGTGATAGGGTTTTTCTTTTTTTAGTTTTTGTTTTTTTTTAATGTCCTTACTTGTCAAATCACCTACATATTTTCTTTAGAGATTTACTGATCCGTGGACAGCGGCTGAGGCAGGATGAGTTTTCCAGTTCAGGTTAACACTCTCTCTGCTCTGCAGCCCTCCCTGGAGGGGATAACACGCAGGGGACATGAGAGCTGGCTGTAAATTATTGACAGGCTGTCATGTGGAAGAGGGGACACACCTGTCTGGTTGCGCCCAGGGGACAGAACTAGGGCACTGGGCGGCAGTTTCAGACAGGCACATTTCAACTGGTTTAGAATAAAGTTTCTGACAGGCAGGTATTCAACAACGAACCGGTTGCCCTGCCCTGCCCTCCCCCCACCTCACCCCCGCAGTGTTCAGGCAGGTACAGGTGGAGCGCCTACATCCAAGGCTGTTGGATAAACTACTGGGGCCTAGGGTACCAACCTAGGATTTTGCTCTTAGATTCAACCTGGTTTCAGCTTCAGTCTCACCACTTACTCTTTGTACGACCTTGGACAAATCAATTTTCTTTTATTTAAAATGGGGATCATCAGCCCTGGCCAGTTTGGCTCAGTGGTTGGAGCGTCGGCCTGCAGTACAGAGAGACCCGGGTTTGGTTCCCGCTAAGGGCACGTACCTCGGTTGCAGTTGGTCCCCGGCCCTGGTTGGTCGTGCGGGTGGCAGCCACTCGATGTGTCCCTTCACATCGATGTTTCTCTCTCTCTCTCTTCTTCGCTCTCCCTCCCTCTCTGTCTGAACAAAAAAAAAATGCAAAAAATGTCCTCGGGTGAGGGTTAAAAAAAATAAAAATAAAAAAATAAAATAAAATGGGGATCATCATGCCTCCCTCAGGGTCATGTGAGGATTAGAAAGGGGTGTGTGTACAATGCCCAGCTCACAGATAGGTCTTCAGTGAGACGTGAACTCTGTCCCCAGAAGCTTCCTTAGAGTCTGATGGAGCGTGAGAGACTCATGGAGAAAGAACATCATGTGTCAATTTATGAGCAAAGACCAACAAGAATGACCAGACTTATGTGCAGGGACATTTCTGAGGACGGGGGATCAGGTTGGGCTGCCCAGGGAAGATTCTTAGAGGAGGCGACATCTAAAAAGAGTGGGGAGCTTCCCAGGAAAAGAGCATACAGTGGTCTCTGGCACTAGGTACAGCTGGCCCTTGAACATGGGTTTGAACTGTGCAGGTCCACTTATACAAGGATTTTTTTTTTCAATGGACTGCAGTTCATTAGAGCCCTGCAATACAGACCCATTGTTCAAGGGTCAAGTTGTAAATCATGGATTTTCAACTGTGCAGGAGGTCAGCACCACTAACCCCCATGTTGTTCAAGGGTTGACTATAGTAAGTGTTAACTGGAAGTAGCTATTATTATTAAGTTTCAAGGACATGGCATTCTCTTTTCTTGGGCTCCCAGAGCACTGTGGGACATTCCTGTCCCGTCAAAGATGCTCAGTATATGTGGAATAGACAAAGAGAAGATTGGCTAGCCATAGAATAGAGGGAGATATGATTTGATCTAAATAAACTGGGGAAAAATGAGAGCATCCATCCATCCATCCATCCATCCATCCATCCATCCATCCATCCACGTGTTCCAGGCAGAGAGCAAGACAAAGTCACTGCCCTTGCAAAGCTTACGTCAAGTGGGGCAGGCTTACAGATAAGAATCCAATAATTACATGAATACGTGTAAAACTGCAACTCTGATAAGTGCTGCAGATGGCACTGTGCCAAGAGAGATGGAAACAGGTGATTTGACCCTATTTAGGAAGGTTGGGAAAGTCACCCCACGGAAGTGACCAATGAACTGAGCGTAAGTAGGAGGGTGAGTAGGAGTAACTGGAAGGGTTGAGGGGAAGGAAGAATGTTCCAGTCAGAGAGGGAAGAGCACAGGCAAGGGCAGGATGAAGCTGAGGACGTCAGCATGACACTGCAGGGCCTCCAGGGCTTCTCAAGACTTGATGTTGAACAGACTCAGAGATACAGACAACAGACTGGTGGTTGCCAAAAGGGTGGGGCGTTGGGGGATGGGTAGGAAAGGTGAAGGGACTAAGAAGTACAGACTAGTAGTTACAGAAGTCACAGGGATATAAAGTACAGCATGGGGAATATAGTCAATAACATTATAATAACTATGCATGGTGCCAGGTGGGTACTGGGAATATCAGGGAGAGCACTTCGTGAAGTGTATGTTTGACCAGTGTGCTATACATCTGAAACCAATATAAAATAATATTGAATGTAAACTGTAATACAACATTTTTTAAAATTTTTATCCTTAAAGATTCTAAGCAAGCATCAGGCGATATGATCAGATTTGTATTTTTAAAAGATTGGCTGGCTGTAGTTATAAGAAATCAAAGTGGGGAATGGGATGAGCAAGGATAAAAGCAGGAAGCTCTGAGAAGCCAGCGTGGTTGTCCAGGAAATCCATGATGGAAACTCGGACTGGGGAAGTGGTGTGGAGGGGAGGAGTGGATGACTCGAGGGCCACGTAAGTGGATGTGAGTGGGCAATGGGTTTGATGGGAAAGATGAGGGCGAGGCAGTTGTTTAGGATGACACCTAGGTTTCTGGATAGAACTGTTGCCAGGCAACAGAGTACAAGCCAGGGAAGAGCTGGGAAGGGGTGGGACACACTTTCCCTTGCAGTTGTGATTATGCCCGTGTTTACAAAATAAGGGGTGTTGAGAGTGTGGGTATGCAGTCCCCGACTGCCTCCCCGGGGTTAGAAGGCTGGTTGAAGGAGGTTGCACGTCACCAGCTGGAGGACTGGGCCTGGCAGCTTGGGCTTCCAGTTGCGGCTGTGTGACCTTGAGGGGGCAGCTTCACATCTCTGGGTCTCAGCTCTAAAAGTGATGGTCTGGTATTTTAAGGGTACAAAGCAACCTGAGTCTTATTGGCACTATCGACAGGGCTCCCCATTGGAAATGTCTTCCTTGTAGATCCACTTTATCCAGAGCCTGAAGGTTAAGACAGCAACTAAGTCTGGAATGTGAGATCTGAGAGGAATCATAGAGCCCATTTGCTCCATCTTTGAATTTTACAGAGAGGGGCAGCACGTGTGTCTGACCCTTATCTACCCTCCAGCAGTACCCCGCACGCGGAAGAGGTGCAGCATTTGTGCCAAGCCACAAAGCTAGAGGGTGGAAGAGTGCCCTTGGGAGTGAGCTCCACATTCCTTTTCTTTGGGGGTGGGAATTTTTCTGCCGTCTACAGTCATTTCTTAGGACAGATGGGGCCGGGTAGAGCAGTGAGGATGGACTGAGATCATAGACACAGGTGACACTGAGCATCTGAGGGAAAGAATGATGAAGGGAACATCTGAAGCTGTGCCCTGCGAAGCTGGGTACTTCCTGACTCTTTAAAGATGTCTCTTGTCATGCACCCCTGCTGTGACTCCTGAATGTCCTCCCTGGGCTGCAAGATGCTCTTTGCAAGAAAAGGAATGCATAAAACCCGCCTACCCTCTGCAAACAACAAAAGCCTGGTTGGAACCTCGGGGCTGAGGTTTCCATGGTGGCTCCACTCTGCCGCCCTTCCCATTGGCCAGGCATCCTGCTTAGGCTTTAGCAACAGAGGCTCAGATACCCATCTCCTTCCTGGTTGGCCAGGCTGTGCTGCAGCACCATGGCAACAGGGGCAGAGGGACCAGTCTCTGCAGAATGACTTGAGTCATCATCTACCTGGGGTGGAGCTGAGAGGCTGCTTTTGGGGAGGGGTAGGGGATGCAAATAGGAATGGGTAGCCCCCACCTTCTCTCACAGTCAGGTGGGGAACCCTCCTCCTTGTTGTCCAGGCTGGTGGGCTTCTCCTCATCTTATATCTTGTAGCACCTTCTCAGCTCTTCTCTTGCCCCAGGGTTTCTGTCTCTGCAGAAGAAAACCAAACCTCTGACAGAGGTTAACTTATTTGCCCAAAGTCATGTAAATTGCAAACCAGCATTTGAACCCATATTATATTGCCTGACCTAAAGGCTTTTGGGTCTTGCTAGAAAATCCAGAGGTCCTTTTTTTTTTTAAATAAATTTTATTGTTTAGAGCACTTTTAGATTCACAGCAAAACTGAACAGAAGGTAGAGATTTCTAATGGATTGTTTTCAGTTTTAACAGCAAGCCCCCTTTTATTCATCTAACAGCTAATGGTTAAAGCACTCTTTCATCTGAATTGTTATCTGAGCCTCCCAACAACCCTGTGGGTTTGGTAAGTCAGGGATGAATGACCCATCGTATAGATGAGGACACCAGAGTCCAGAGAGGGCAAGTAGTCTGTTCCATGTCACACAGCATATTGATACCAGAGCTGGACTACCAACTCCAGCCTCCTGAATTCTTTTCAGGGCTCCAACTCCAAACCATTGATTTGTGCATACCAGGGGGCTTCCAGAAGGGTTGGGGGGCTGCTCAGAGGAATCCTCTCATTAGTTTAGAGAACAATGCCAAGTAAAAATCAGGCATTCTAATGTGGGCCAAGCGTTTTACACCATAACTCTAGTCCCTGCCTGGCAACTCCTAAATGTGGCTCTAGTCCCCAGGAAGGGTCTGTATTTCAGTAGAAACTCTGCTTTTCACACCCGCCCTACCCCCCAATACACTGACCAATAAAGACATACTCATAAGCTTAACTACAGTCAGTTAAACAGTGTGCTTGAAACTGTGCTGAGCCCGCAGGATCTCACTGAGTCCTCATCATAACCTGGGGCTCAGGAAGGTTCAGCAGCCAAAGTCACACAGGTCGTTACCAGTGCAACCAGCATCTGACTTGAAAGCAGGCTTCCTTGAACAGAGGTGATGTGCTCTCTGCTCCCATAGAACGTGGAATGGCAGCTCCAAGAGGCCGCTGAGAGCAGATTCTTTTGCTCTTGGCTGTGCATTTTATCCTGAGTTGAGGCTGTGGCAGACCTATTTTTTGGCACTGGGAATAAGCAGGCTCAGAGCATCTGAGTTAGAGGCTTATAAATCCTTGGTCCTGAGGAGTGACTCAGTGTCCCCAACATTACCTAGTTTCTCAGCGTTTCCATCCTTCAGGAGGGCGTGGCTGGGCTGCTGGCAATGGGCAGTAGACGTGAAGGCAAGAAAACCCAGTGACCTCCTTACTCTGAATTTGCGCCCTTGCTGAAAATGAACACTTTGGCAGTTTCCTTTCCTTCCTGCTCAACTTAGGCTCCCTGAAGCTATTGTCTCTGAAACACAGCCCAGCCACCTGGCCAGGACTCCCCTCCAAAGGGCACCGGTTCCTTAAGTACCACATCAGCAAGGGGCAGGCCCACAGTTTCACCACTGCTAACATTTGGCAGCATCGTCTCTGTGCCAGACACCACACAGGCACTAGGGAGAAGGCAGGGAACAAACCATTATGACTCCTGCCCTCGTGGAACCTGCTACCTATTGGAGGAAATTAACAATAAGTCGCCCTGGCCGGTTTGGCTCAGCGGTTAGAGCGTCTGCCTGCGGTCCGGAGAGACCCGGGTTCGGTTCCCGCTAAGGGCACGTACTTCGGTTGCAGTTTGTCCCCGGCCTTGGTTGGTCGTGCGGGTGGCAACCACTCGATGTGTCCCTTCACATCGATGTTTCTCTCTCTCTCTCTCTCCCTCCCACTCTATCTGTACAAAAAATGGAAAAATATCCTCAGGTGAGGATTAAAACAAAAACAAAAACAAAACAAAACAAAAAAAAACAGTTAAGTCTGCATGTGAATAAATCATGATTTCAGATAGCGATAAACACCTTGACCAGGATGAAACAGGATAATAGGATAGAGAGTGGCTGGCAGTGGGGCCTGAGGTGTGCTGTTTTAGCTAGGATGGCCAGGATGGTCTCTCTGAGGAGGAAGCATCTGAGCAGACACCTGAACGAGGAGGAGGCAGTTATATCAGTTATCCGTGGTCGTGTAACAAACCCAAACTGTGTAATTAACTCCCAAACTCAGTGGCTTACAACTAAAGATACCACCTCTTGATGGGGGAGGGCATGGCAAAGTATTTGTGGCCATCTTTAATCTGGCACATCATTCATGGGAAGATCTTTGGGAAGAGTATTTTAAGCAGAGGGAAGAACAGGTGCAAAGGCCCTGAGGTAGAATGGGATCCAGAGACCTGAGGAGAATCAGACGTAGGAGCTTGGTTTGGCATCCTCCAAGCTCACCAGCATTTGTGGACCACCATCTGAAGGAAGGCACAGTGCTGAGCACTGCAGGTCACAGGCGAGTCTGAAGGGTGCTAACTTGCTGAGCTTATGGGCTGAAAAGGTTGCTCAGTGAGCAGGATGATGACTAGCTGGAAGGATTCTGAACCTCAGGATAGCCTGGAGGAGGTGGGATTTCAATAGGGCCTTGCAAGGCACATAGGATTTGGCTGAAGAAGGGGAAACGGTTGATAGGGTAAATGTAGGGGGTTATAAAATTTAGTGACTCAATGCAACAAATGCTTGCTGAACCCCTCCTCTGTACTAAGTGACCAGGACAAACAGAAGACCTGCCCAAGACATGGTGGGAATCCAGAGGAAATAACACCAGGCCTGGAGAGCCAGGAAGGCTTCCAGGAGGAAGCAATAACACTTCAGAGGCCTGAAGGATGAGCCAGGTCAAGTGCAGAGGGGCAGAGGGAGGAGTAGGAGTTACTGAGAGTGTCCCAGTGGAAGGAACAGTATCTGCACAGACCAGAGGGACGGGGGAGTTTGGGATTTTCAAGTAAAGGCAAAGAGTTGTGTTGAAACAGAGTTCATGTGGAAGAGAGGGAAAGGTTGAGCCTGGGGCCCAAGTGGGCCTTGTGGACCAATGAAAGACTCCAACCTTTCTCCTGAAGGCAGTTTGAGCAGGATTGCCAAATTTAGCTAATAAACACAGGTTGTCCTGCTAACTTTGGATTGCAAATAAACAACAAATAATATTTTTAGTATAATTATGTGCATGCAATATTTGGAACATCCTAATACTAAACAATTATTCATTGTTTATCTGAAATTCAGTTTTAACCGGCCCCCCTGTGTTTTCCCTGGCAGACCTAAGTGTGGGATCAAAGAAGAGTTTTAAGCAGAGAATAACATGGTCGGATTTACATTTTGGGAAGCTCCCAGGACTTGTGGGAAACATACTGGAGAGAGACAGGAAGGGGTGGAAGGTGAGGGTCCTGCTTTGTCCAGGCCAGAGCAGCGGAGGTCCCCACCAGAGAATGGGGGCATCTCATCATGTCATGTGCCTTCCTGACCTGGTGGGCAGGCTTGGATAAATCCCTCAGCTGATAAGCCTCATACAGGTGACTGCAGACCAGGTCAGACCCCAGCTCTGCTGTGTGAGCTTCTGGGCTGGTCTGCTCTCTCCTGGGCCCTCAATAACCTCATCTGTTGAATGAAGGGGTCAAACAATCAGAAGAGATGGTCCATAAAGGCCGTTCTGTTCCTGCCATCCTGGGCTCTCGGTCAATCCTCTTGTTACCAGAAAGGGGACCTGACCCTCAGCCGGTCTGCTTACGGCTGGGCCAGTAATGTGTGGGTTCTTGACTTCATGCAGGAAAAGTTTCACAACACGAGTCTAGGTGAATTTTAGAGGACATTTATTAGAGCTGGGGACAGTGAAACAAGAAAGGGCTGGAGAAATGAACCCAGGCTGGTCTGCTTTGGCTCACTAAAAGGTCAGAGAAAAGGGGGCCTTGGGGACAGGTTCGGGGTTTGCCTGGGATGAACTACCACTGCCCAGTAATGCCCTGGTTGCAAGTGTCGTGGGGGTCCCTTAGAGTCTAAGAGATGCAGGCCTGTGGGGGAAGAAAACAGGGAACACAGTATACTCCTGGGAAGGAGAGTGCACTGGGTTTTTTGCCTTGAGGCTTTTATTTCTCTTGCGGGCTGGAATCTTAGGGGAGGTCCCGGGGGAGGGTTTCAGCAGAATATTCATCAGTTTTCTAGGTGTGTTCCTTCAGGGTCTTGGTCCTCACGGATTGGTCAGTATCAGGGCAGGGGATCGTTAGTCATTACAGCTGGTCCTAGTGTTGCCCACCTGGTTTTGCTGCTTTTCTAGGTCTGGAGCTGAAATACAACTGAAGCCTAGATGTTATTTCCAGGGATGTGACCTTCTGTATCTGCTGTAAATTGCTCTGTCAGTTTGTTCAGCTATCTGCCCCAGTTTCCCTATTCCACCTGTCCTGGCTTACTGGCCTGTCTCACTCTCTGACATCTCTCTTAGGTGTTGCCCCACCAAGATGACAAGTCCAAACTCCAGACGTTTGGCTTCAAAGTCACCCTTCCTGTGCCCCCTCGTTCCTTCTTCCCCTCCGCCATCACTCTGGCCAATGAATGTGTGTGGCATCCCCTACATCTCCTCTCTCCCACCTTAGGACCCATGCCTGATTTGGGAGAAGGGATTCGGCATTTGCTGAGGTCCTACTATGTGCTGAGCTGGATCCTCTACATCACTTGTCTCATGTAAGCCTCACAACAGCCCCTCAAGAAGGCATTATTGTGCCCATTTCACAGATCAGAGAACCGAGGCTCAGTGGTACAGTTGCTGCCAGGTCACACAGCTGCACAGTGCAAACCTGGAGTGGAGTCCAGGTCTGGCTGGCGCCACTGTTCTGCCCTCCCTCTGTCTCCAGGAAATGTCCCTGGGAGCCCCTAATCCTCCACACATTTAGCGCTTGGGCTCAGTCAGCATTCTCCTTGTCCCACTGCAGGCACATGCTGTCCTGGCTTTTTCTGCGTTAAGCCAGGGGCTAAAATGGATGTGTTTAATGCTCATTTGCTGGGGGCTTTCCGGTTTATGAAGTCCTTTCCCAGCTATGCCCTCCTCATGACCCCATGGAGACTCTGCACGCCCCCCTCCAGCTCTTTTAGCTGGCAGCTCTGCCGCAGTGAAGGCCACATTAAATATTAACAGGGCAGCTCCTGGCACCGTGGTGACGTCAATTACTGGGCTGCTTGGTGAAGGCCCGGCAGCCTTTCCAAGGTGAAGCAGTGACTGGAATTCAGCTGGTTCAAATGGCATCCCTGGGGGCTGGCTGTCAGGATGCAGAGAAGATGCTGCTAATGTAAGGCGTGGCAGGAGTTCTAAACCTTCCTCCCATCTCCCTGGCTCCCTCGGGGTCTGCTGGTTCCTGATGCTGACACAATGCACTCAGTCATTTTGGAAGCATTTACTGAGCACCTGCTGAATGCCAAGCACAGTGGTGTATTCTGGGGATACAGCTGTGAATGTGATAAGGTCCCTGCATCATGGGGCTCCCTGGCTGGTGGAGGAGATGGAGAAACAGTTTCAATGTAGAAGGGAAAGCCCAGCACTGTGCCCCCTGAGGCTGAGACTGAGGGACACCTCCCAAGGAGGGTAGGGTGGTGCTGAAACCGGAAGAAGGAGCTCCGAGTTAGGTATGGAAAGAGGTGGGGAAGTGTTTCAGGCAGAGGTAACAGGATCAGAGCTCAGATCCTGGTTCCACCCCTGCCTAGCTATTTATCTGCAAATTGGGTACCCCTCCAAGGTTACTAGGAGGACTGAGGAGTGAAGCCATGGCTTGCAATAGCACAGGGCTTGAGGCACAGTGAGAGCTGGGGGTGGGGGGATGCTGTTTTTAAGAGCTCTGTGCCTTTATATAGTCCTTTACTCTGCCCCAAATCTTTACCCTCATTTGGCGAACAGAGAAACGGAGGCTCAAAGAAGCATCCTGACATGCCTAGGTTTATATTGTGGATTAGACCTCAGCCTGGATAGCAACCCTAGGCTCTGACTTGGGCCTTTTGCTATTCTCTAGCCATTGGCAACTCAAGCAGTTGCCTCAGTTCAGCAAGACACAGATCCCACCAATGAGCCCAGAATGAGGTCCTCAGCTGTATTTCCAAGGCTGGTCTCAGCCTTCTTCAAGGTAAGGCTGCAGCTGTCCAAGGACAAGCCCAGACCTTGACTTTGGGAGACCTGGGCATAGATCTGGCTCTGCTGCTAACCTGCCGTGTGACCATGAGCGAATTACTTTCCCTTTCTGAGCCCTCAGTTCCCTGTACTTAATACTAAAACCAGCTGTCATTGCCTGGGTCACCTTTCTTCCCACCAGAGCTATGGCAAATAAACAATTTCTGATTCCACAGTAAAGATGAGGAACCAGTCTGTCTGAGAGGGGCAGAGTGACATGCACAAGGCTACACAGCACCTGGGGACCGGACCTGGAGCTGTGCTCTCTCAGAGTAAGAAAGCACAACGTGAATTTTCTCCAAGATCCTTATTATGAGTCTGTGATTCTGTGAGTTCCCTGCTGCCCCCAGGCCTTCAGGTCCCCGCGATTTCATGGGAGGGCATTTCAGGTTGGGCTGATCCTTCAAGTGTCCCCATTTAAGGGAAATAACAGCACCAGTGTCCAGCAGGCAGCACCCATGCTCCCTCCCTTAGCCACAACCTCATTTCTCCTGGCAGCCGCCCAGGCGGTCTAGTGGGAACGGCAAGCACTGTGGCAATGTGCCCATTTTATAGATGAGGAAACTAAAGCTCAGAGAGGTGTAGCAACTTGCCTGGGCTTTCCCAGCTATTGTGGACACGCTGGGATTTGGGGAGGGCCTGATCTGAGTAATTGCAAGGTGGCCAAATTCAACCGGGAGTCTTTCTCCTTTCAGTCTCCCCGACTCCTGCAATCTTGCCTTCCTCCCCATTGCTCCCTCCCTTGTCTTATGTTCCATTCTGCTGTCAATTAATGTTAGCTGTCGGCCCATTTAAAGTGTTCCCTTTTCTTGCTCTGGCCAGTTTGGCTCAGCAGTTAAGAGTGTTGGCCCAAGGATTGAAGGGTCTCAGGTTCGATTCCCGGTCAAGGGTATGTACCTGGGTTGCAGGTTTGATTCTCCACCCCGGTCATGCGGGAGGCAGCCAATCAAAGTGTTTCTCTGACATGGATGTTTCTTTCTCCACCCCTCCCCCCTTCAGCTCTATCTATAAATCAATGGAAAAATATCCTTGGGTGAGGATTAACAACAACAAAGTGTCCCCCCTTCTGAAAGATCTTGGCCACTCACAGAGGGCTCTAGTGATGGCATTTCTGCAATATACACAAGGTGTGATCAGATTCAATTTAGCATCCATGGAGAGGTGTGCCCTGGAGGCTCAGTGTTTACATTCTACAAGGGAAATGTCAACTTCCTAAGGCAGTATAAGTGAGAGTGTGAACTTTATAGTCATAAAGACCTGGGTTCAAATCCTGACTTTGTACTTTGTAGCTATGTGGGTTTCAGTTTTCCCATCTGTTAATGGGTATGAGAGGAATCCCTCCCTACCAGATCGTTGTCATGAGGACTAAGAGAGACCATATATTAGATTAAATATCATAAATTGCATATTATAGTGCTTGATGCCTAGTAGCTGGCCAGTAAACACCAATTCTCCCGAAAGAACTCTATGCAGATGATGGACAACAGTCAGGGTGGGAGTGGGCAGAAAGGGAGAGTGCTTCCTGACGGAGAACTGGGAAGGTTCCTTCGAGAAGGTAAGCTTTCAGCTGGGCATTAAAGGACTTAAGAAACAGAGAGGTGGAGGAATCAGAAAGAACACTCTACATTTCTTCATTGGTAGAAACTCCTGGGCAGTGTCTGGAAACCTGGTGGGCCTAGGATGTCCAGGGTGGTAATGGGATTGGAAAGGTGGGCCAGGTTAGGTTATGAAGGGCCAGGGGAGGAGCTTGTATCTTTAAGTGTCCTACCACCTATGACCCCAGCAGTGGCTCAGAGCTGTCTGCAGAGACCAGCCCCCTGGAGTCAGCCTTCTCTTGTGGCTTTGGTCCTCCCAGATCCCTTTGTTTCCAGAGTTGGGGCCAGCCTGCCCCTGTTTTCTGACAGAAGGCAGAAGGCTATGGCAATCTGCTCACCTCCTACTAACATACTGGGAGGAAAAGGATGTTTTTTTTTAGCACAGATGCCTGGCAAGGAACCTTGGTGAAAATTCAGCGACCCTCCCCCTTACTTCCCAGGGTACTACTGTTTAAGCAGCAGGTGATGACTGTTATGCTCACAGCTCAGCCACCAAAAGAATGCTCCTAGGTTCTCAGGTCAGGGGCAGCAGTGGGAAGAATGGTGATGGTGGAGCGGGCCTGGATTCTGCTTCCTGTCCCCTGCTCTCTGTGCTGCACTGGGCAAGACACTTAACCTCCCTTGGTCTCAGTTTCCTCATCTATAAAACTGGAACAACAATAATGACTTTACCTTAACTAAGAGGGAGCTCACTGGCAAACTGCTGCCCCAAGGCCTGCTATGGGGTAGGTGCTTGTTACCTTCCTCCACTCCGTGTACTGACGTGGTCTAAGCATGGGTCCAATGATGCACCCCTGTTCATCCTCTTGAGTTTGCTGAACTGCCAATGGTGAAATACCTTCAGAGCTGGAAGAGACAAAGAACTCTACCATCCACCAGTGCAGTCTCTCATTTCACGCGTAAGAAATCCAAGGCTCAGAGAGGGGAAGTCACAGCATTCTTAGGCCCTGTCCTTCAGCTTTCAAGGACTACATGGCCCCTCCCACCTGGGCCCACCTTGTGGGAATCATACAGAAGCCTGAGGCAATATACACATGGTTCCAGCCAAAGGATCTAGAAAATTCTGGCTAAGAAATACAAGCTCCTTGAACAGCTGCATAACTGAAGCAAAAGCCTTTCTGCCCTTATTTTAACTGTATCCCACAGTGTCGCTGAGCTCCTCTGAATGAGTTTGGGGGGGGGGGGGCTGGTGCTGGGAATGGGGCTCTGAGCTCCACCAGTTCACAGATTGCAGCTACCAAGACATTTTCACACTTCTTAATGCCAAAAGCTGCCTTGGGAGCCAATCTGCTCCCAAAGTGGGCTTTGAAAGAGTGGTGGAAGGTTCTCGATGATCCTGAAATCTGTGTGCTCAGGCTGATCTTAGACACAGGGGGTGTGGAATTTAGCATCAGCAAAAGGGCACTGGGGCCAAAGCAAACTGCAGGAAGTGGGCATGACTGGGGGCTGCAGGTGACTCCCTTGACCACTGAGCAAGCGTCCGACCCTTCTAGGCCTCGTTTTCCTCATCCGTATCATGGGGATAACAATCTTCATCCAAGAGTTGTGAGCATTTGGCGAGATAATATATGGGGGAAAGTACACTGAAGCCAGGCAGAGAGCCAGTGATTAATCAACTAAGATGCTGTTGATGGTGGTATCACTGGTTCGGGATCAGCAAGGTCACCTGGGCAGCAGGAGACTTGTATTTGGTGGGGGGGGGGTTAAAATCCTATCTGGTGACACCAGTCTTTGGGTAGGTGGCCTCTCCTGCTCAAGATGGTAACCATACCAACAGTACGAAGGCCATCTCTTCCAGAACAATACCAGGTCTTCTTTGTAACATATCCCTTGGTGTCCAGACTTCTCAGGAGCTCAGACTGTCCCAGAGGACCAGAGAGAAAAAACAGGATGTGCCTTTTCTGGGTCACCCATTCACTGGGCTCCGGCAGAGGGTTCTGGCAGCGCTTTGGAAATCCAGTCCCGCGTAAGAAGCTGTCATTACCACTGGCTCAGGGCAGGTCACAGCAAGGAATTATTATATAGCTGTGATGGCTGGTGCCGCTCATGTGCCAGCACCAAGCAGGCATGGTACAAACATGCTCTTCCTGATGCCCAACCCTAAGAGACATGTGTGGTTAGTCCCATTTTATTATTATTATTTTTTATCCTCACCCAAGGACATTTTTCCATTCTTTGTTCAGACAGAGTGGGAGGGAGAGAAAGGAAGAGAGAGAGAAAGAGAAACCTCGATGTGAAAGGGACACATCGAGTGGCTGCCACCCGCACGACCAACCAGGGCCGGGGACAAACGGCAACCGAGGCATGCGCCCTTAGCGGGAACCGAACCCGGGTCTCTCCAGACCACGGGCCGATGCTCCAACCGCTGAGCCAAACCAGCCAGGGCTGGTTAGTCCCATTTTACAAGTGGCTTGCCCAAGGGTACTCAGCTGGTAACAGGCAGAGGGGGATTCAAACCCAAGTCCAGATCCTTCTCCCCCATCATACCACACACACACATCCTCAGTTAGCCAGCAGGGTTTGCTCTGTTCCCTGAGTGAGACCTATACCAGGTGAGACCCAGCAGACCCGGCCCTGGCACTGGGGACCTGCTCTGAGCTCTGTGGCAACACAGCATGTTTGACCATCAGCCCCCTACCTGGCTCAGGAGCACTCTTTGGAGTTGTTCAAAGGCCATGTTTCTTTCCTTTCTAAAAAAATTGATTGATTTGAGAAAGAGAGAGGAAGGAGGGAGAGGGCAGGATGGAGAGAGAAAGAGAGAGAGAGAAAGATCAATTTGTTGTTCCACTTATTTATGCATTCATTGATTCTTGTCTGTGTCCTAACGGGAGATCAAATCCGCAACCTTAGTGTATTGGGACAACACTCTAACCAACTGAGTTACCCAGCCAGGGCAAAGGCCACATTTCTTTTCTTCTAATTGATTTTTAGAGGGAGGGAAAGGGAGAGGGAGGGAGGGAGGGAGGGAGGGAGGGAGAGAGAGAGAGAGAGAGAGAGAGAGAGAGAGAGAGAGAGAGAAACATGAGAACAAAACATCGATTGGCTGCCTTCTGCATACCCCCTTCTGGGGATCAAGCCTGCAATCTGGGCATATGCCCTGACTGGGAATCAACAGGCAAGCCTTGGTGCACAGGAGGACACCCAACTGAGCCACACCAGCCAGGGCAAGGCTATGTTTCTTGATGAGACTTAGAACTGCAGGAATAGGTGACATGTCTGAGGTGGTTGCCCTAGTCTTTAAATGTGAGGTATGGGGATATTAGCAGCTCTCTCCTGAGGGTGAAGAAGACGGGTGCTGCTAGGAGTGTGCAGGATGTAAGAGGGGAGGCTTGTGTGTGTTTTTTACAATCTGAATGACCCCCAAAAGGGAGTCACACCTTGACCCCTTCTCAGCTAATATCACAGGGCAGTGTGGGGCCATTAGACTTGGGAGTTTGAATCTGAATCCTGGCTCTGCTGATTACCAGCTGTGTGACTTATATTCAAGTAATGGAACATCTTTGAGTTAGTTTCCTCATCTGTAAAGTGGGAATGGAAACTGTACCTACCTTACAGCGGTCTCTTGAAGAAATAAACATATCCATTTCTGCAAATCTTCTTGCCCAGTGCTGGGAATGAGGTAGATGTCCTCAAGAGAGGGTGTGGATGAGGTCACCCAAGACAGGGCAGGATGAGGAGAGGGCCTGGGGAAGAGCCCTGAGGAACTCCAGCATTTTAGGGTTAGGCTGAGAAGATAAGCCCACACAGGAGACAGAAGAGGAGTAGCCAGAGCAGCAGAGGGAAGCCAGGAGAGTGCAGGGTCATGAAAGATAAAAGGGCCAGGAAGGTGAGGACTATGAAGCAACCTTGGATTTGACAATGGGAGCCACTGGCGGCCACAGCGGAGGAGTGGGGTCAGAGCCAGGGTACTTAGGCTGAGGGCTGGGTGGAAGGTGAGGAAGAGGAGACAGTGAAGTTTGGTGAGAAGGAAAGAAAGCTTTATGGGAGAACCGAAGTGTCCCCCATTGGACATTTATGAATGTGAAAATGAATTAGAACTGAATTTGATTAAATGCTCCAGTCTACCTAATTTTCACTGTTCTAAATCAATCTCAGTCCAACATGATTAGAAAAGCTAGAAAGGCTCTAACCCCTCTAAGAGTTGAAAGGAACTGTGGAGGTGCCCCCAGGGCTGCCCTCCTCCTACCTCTCACTGGAACCCTATCTTCCTGGAGGGCAGGGTGGGTGGGGCACAGTTATTATGGAGCAGGCTCTTTAAAGATAGTCACTGGGGGAAACATAAGCTTGGTTTGTTAACCCCGATTCCATTTGTAGTTAGCAAAGGAGACTCTTCAAAGCATGGTGAAGCCTGGGGTGGGAGCCTTTTCCCAGATGCACACTCAAATCCTATTTCATGGGTACTGAGGTCCTCATTTTAGCATTACAGCAAGAAGAAGGCCTGGGAGGCAGGAGGCCTGGTATGGAAGCCTCAGCTCTGCTCGGTCACTGTGCAAACTGGGGCCAGGCTCTCCTCCCGGCCTCAGATCTCAGTCTCCTCTTATGCAGGACAAAGACTTGGACAGTGGTGACTTTTAGTGCCCTGCCATCATTCCTTTGACATTCCAAGATTTGTATTCTACAGTGCTTTTTTTTTTTTTATCCTCACCCGAGGACATTTTTCCATTTTTTGTTCAGATAGAGCGGGAGGGAGAGAGAGGAAGAGAGAGAGAGAGAGACATCGATGTGATAGGGACACATCGAGTGGCTGCCACCCTCACGACCAACCAGGGCCGGGGACAAACTGCAACCGAGGTACATGCCCTTAGCGGGAACCGAACCCGGGTCTCTCTGTACCGCAGGCCGACGCTCCAACCGCTGAGCCAAACTGGCCAGGGCTCTACAGTGCTTTTAACAGTCCTTCTTTCAAGTCCAATCTCCAGATGGTAAAACTAAGGTCCAGAAAAGACCCACTCTCCAGTTACCCTCTTCTCCCTTCTTGTGCATCTTATTCTCCAGAGCAAGATTCCTGGCTGGGACTATGGTTCTCTATCACCTAAGGACAATGCCTCACATTTCCAGCCTGTCATTTAAAACACTCCAAACTCATTTCCCACTGCCAGGCCTCTCTTCTCACCATTTGTTTCTGTCCTCCCTGGCAAGACTTCGCCCATGCCAACCCCAATCCCTAATACTTTTCCCCTGTCATCTTCATCAAGGTCCAGCTTACCTGCACTCTTGTATATTTAGATCTCAGCTTGCGAGGCAGGGCTGGATCTTACATACTCTGTAGCTACTCCTTCCCCCAGTGCTGAGCCTGCAGTAAGTGCTCAGTAAAATTCGCGAGCCTAAGGCCCCTTGTCCTGTGCAGCGCTTCCAACAACTGTCCTTAGGTCAGGGCCTGTTTTAGTCGTTGGGATTTTCCAGGCGTGTCCCGGGCCCAGCCCAGGCCCTGGCACGAGGCACCCTCTGCATGGAATGCCAGGCCTGGGACGGGCTTAGTGACCAGCCAGCCTTCCACACCCCTCTTTGCCACAGGAGGAAGTCCAGCCTGGGTTTGAACTCAGATCCCGGTCCCGCCACTCACAGGCTGTGTAACCTTGAGCAAGCCACTAACCTGGCTTTGAAAACGGAGAGCCCAGCTGTGCCCACCTGTGGGTGGCTTGGGAGGGTTAAATAGGATATACCTGTAAAGGCATAGCGCATCGGCCGGTTCCTCGTAGGCGTGTCCCTCTCTCAAGGAAGGCACAGAATGCCCGACGCCACTTGTCCGGGTGGGGCAGTGAGCGAATGTGTGTGGGATGCTGTCCCCAAAGGCCGGACGCGGTCCCGCCCGGGCCAGTGCAGGGTGTGGCCCAGCGGGGCCCACGGCCGGGAGAGGGGCTCGGGGCGGGTGAGACGGCTGGGCGGGTTCGGCACGCCCCTCGGGGCAGCCTCAAGTGTTCTCAAGCACTAGGTTTCGTTGCTTTTTGGGCCCTTCTCAAGCGAGACCTCTCCCCTGGATTCGGAGGCGCTTTTCCGGGTGGGGTGTGTCGAAGCGCGGCGTGCGCACGAGCCATCACCGCGCCCCCTCCTCCAGCCCGCAGTGCCTGAACGGCCATCGCCTCTCCCACCTCCACCTATGCGGCGGTAAAAATGCAGCACCCGCAAGGCGCCTGCGCGGCTCTGGGGCGGGGCCACGGAGGCAGCTATTTATAGTAGGTGACGTCACCTTGAAATAGACCGTTAGGGCCGGCCCGCCCTTCCCCCCTCCCACTCCCGCAGCTCCCCGCCGCCCCGCTCGGCCGCTCCCACTGCGCAGGCGTCCTCCAGCCCTCCCATCCCCCCTACGCGGCCGCCTCTCCTCCCTCAGCGGCGTCCGCGGCGCGAGCCACTGCGCGCGAGGCGAGCCAGCGAGAGGGCGCGAGCGGCGGCGCTGTCTGCAGCCTGAGCCTCGGCCGGCCGGCGAGCCAGTGCGCGTGCGCGGCGGCGGCCTCCTCGGCGGCAGGGGAGCGGACGGGCGGGCGAGCGAGCGAGCAAGCGGTGCAGGGCGCGAGGCGAGGCCGACCCACGAGCGACATGGGGGACCGGGAGCAGCTGCTGCAGCGGGCGCGGCTGGCCGAGCAGGCGGAGCGCTACGACGACATGGCCTCCGCCATGAAGGCGGTGAGCGCGCCGGGAACCCGGGCGGCCGGCCTGGGGGCCCGACGTGGGGGAGGGATGGGCGGTCTGGCGACTACTCCCTCCGTTCTCGGGGCGACCCCGCTGGGCGCGGCCGGCCGCCCGCAGCCCGAGCTTCCCGCGCCCGCCGGGCGCCCCGCCATTTCCTGCGGCTGGACCCGGGTGGGGTCTCCGGGGAGGGGGCACTCGGGGTCGCCCATGCAGTCCTGCTGGGACGGGCGGGCGATGGTGTCCCAGCGGGCGGGCGAGGGTCGCCTCGTCCTAGCTCGGAGCCCTGCATGGGGGGAGGGGGTGTACCCTAACTTGTAATAAAGAATCACCTAGTTTGTGGCGCCCTGTCTCTCCTGGTTTTTGCTGCCACGACCTGAAGCCTGTAATTCCTGTCTGTGTTGCTCTGCTCGCCCGAATCGTGCTCGTCCCATCTTTCACGCCCAGGGTCCGGCTTTGTGAGCCAAGACCCCCATCCTGCAGTCTAGGCGTGGACCGGGGCAGGCGGACGGCGGCGTGGGGCCCCACTCCCAGGTTTGATGCTGCGTCCATCTGCCTGGAGATTAAAGTGAGGCGTGACTTTAAGCTTGACGAGCCAGTGTGCCTTTGCATTCCCGAGACCCTTACAGATCGATTCTGCAGCCTGATTTCCGGTGAAAGAGTCCGGGCCAACCACACCCTAGCAAATGCCTTGGATTAGACGCCACCTGCGTTCCAGTTATCCTGTTACTGCCCCTGCCCTTTAACCTGATTTTACGTTTTCTCTAAATGCACATTACTTCTCTCTGCCTCAAGGTCACACAGTAGTAGAGCTACAACTGCGGCCACCAACCTGCCTATTTTTATCCTGTGTACAATCTCCTGAGACCTGGGAGGATCCACCTGGACCCCACCTCAGACCTAAAGATTCTGAAACACTGGGGGTGGGACCCGAAATCTGCACTTTAACCAGCTCTCATGACAAATTTTAGTGGGCTTAAGTTTGAGAATTTCTTCCCTGGGTCATAGCTCATTTGCCCTTTTGCTAGCCTTGTGAGGGTATTTCTTAGAGAAAAAAACTATAAATCTATAGCGGTGCCTTAAAATTTCAGAATCATTTGAAAAGCTCCTTTTAAGGCTTTTGATATTAAATATATGAAGTATGTTGTTGAGGCCACTATTTACGATTATCCAGATAAGAAACACACTTGAAGAGATGTTTCCTGTGGTTTCCTTATTACACTTGAAGGAGGTGTGTGTGGAACCACCACCACAGCCCATTTGTTGATTCACTGGTGACATGGCATGTCGTGGATTAGATAAGAGCTTTTCATCCAAACCAAAGATCTAGGTTTGGAACTGAAGTCTATGCAATTCTGGAGGCTCTGTTTAGGGGGGAAAAAAAAGTAAAATATATTAATTTTGAAAGTTTGTCAGAAACAGGACTGTCTGTGCAAACTCATTTCCCTGGAAGAGGTCCTAAGCTTTAATTTCTTTGTGATAAGGTGACTTCTGTCCACACAGCAAGTCATACTTAAATGAGCCTCTTCTCTCAGTAATTGAGTGGTACTGGGATTAGGCAGGGTGAGTCCTCTCTGAACATTTTACTGAGGCCCTGGATCACCCTGTGAGTGTTAGGAGCCCTTTGGGGGATGAAAGTGAATTGAGTTTAAGGGAAAATGACTAGAAGGTATGTTCTGGAGCTATAGGAAACCTGAGGCAACCTAAAATGGGAAGTAGGGGAAGAATGGAGAGATGTAACCAGAATAAAATACAGTTTGGGGCTTTCTGTTCTTCATATACAGGCTTGAAAAAAAGGCTTTCCTGCAGCTACTTGTGTCTAGTTTTTCTTGGAGGTTTTTAAGGTAGTATTTTGCAAACTAATGAATCCCTCCATGTGTTGGGAATCTGATAGCTGAACTGAAATGATTGATAGGTTGGATAAGCCATCCAGCATCAAAAATTCAATCCAAGTTCTAATCACGCCATCTCAGAATTGTGATAAACCACTTCCTCAAGGTAACTCTTTTTAAATAAGAACTTTTTTTGGTCATTATGCTTATTCTATTAAATTTTTTTTTGTCATCTGAATTAATGGAATATGCTTATTGGAAAGGACTTGATAGGAGTCAGTAGGAAACCTAACTTGATGTTTGTACGTTTTCTTAATCTTATTGAGAAGATACAGTCCACCTTTTATTAATATTACAGACCTTAAGAACAGTGTTTGGAAAGAGTGGATTCTAGTAACTCTGTGGGTTTATGTGGGTTTTCTTCAGGGCAGGTAAGTAGACTGCTGTAAGGAGGACAGAGCAGCACACCTGAGTGAAGGAGTGTTCTGATGCCACCACTCTGTGACCTTGAAACTTACATCTTGGCTTTGGGTCCTCTGCAGTGTAAAACTAGTAATCTTGATGTAACTATAAAGTTGTTTTTCAGTCTTCATTCTTCTAACTTGTTTTCTTTTTCCTTTATAATTTAAATGGTCACCTAATAATATTGCCTGCGTGCAGTGGTGTTTTTTATGCTACCAGCGTCACCTGGAGGATGGTGTCGGTAAGATCTCAGAAAAATCATGTGTATCAGAATCCATGGTCACATCAGTTGAGAATTGGAATTCCCTGCCTCACTTCATAATTTGAAGAGGCAAGAAATGTTTCTGAGGTGACATAAAGGCATGCCCTCAAACTCTCCTCATCTCAAACCTAGTAGCTGACATGGAGTGTAATCGTGGGAAGAAACTGAAAGATTCTAGAACCCCAGGCCTTTCTCAACACTGACAAAGGATGGGCAGAAATCCATCTGAAGGACTTGAACTATAGAAATCTTAAGTGCAGGAAACAAAACTGCAGTTTAAGGAAATGGGAGTCAGAGAAGAAGAGGCACTTGGCACAACCAGTGGTAAAGGGCTTTTATTCCAACAGCTGTGAGATTATGGGAAGTGGGGAAATGAGCAGGTGGTGCATAAAAGGATAAAAGAGCATGGCTGAGTGGCCCCGGGTGAGACATAACCCGTGTTGCAGGGTGTAAAACTAAAAATGATTTTGAGGTGTACCAAAATTGTGGTTCATGTGAAACCTTAAAAGCCACAGGCACTATAGTCTGAAATATATGTACTAGTGAATCCTGTTTCTCACTAACCAGTCATTTGAAATGTAATTATCGCTTTGTCATCTATTGTCCGAGGAAGGGAAGAAGGCTGTGGATTCTTGCAATAGTCTGAATTAAAAGGCACTTCAGATAGTGAACAGTTCACAAGCTTTGCTGCACTAAGTGAGAGTTGTGACCCATGTCTGGGTTTGGGGTTCCTGAATTATCCCCAGAAGAGCTCCCACAGTCAAGGAACCCAGTATTGCGTTAAAGGAACCCAAAATGTGTTTTCTTCTTTTTGTCTGGAATTTTATATTAGTGGTAGACTGCAGTTTTCTAGTAATATGGTTTGAAAGGGGGTACCCCAAATGTGTTTTCCATGTTACAATTCATCAAGTTTGTGGACTTTATTATTTGACTTATTAGGCACTTAGTACATGGTAGTTGTTATTCCATATGTGCATTCTCATTTAATCTTTATAACCACTCTGGATATATACTGTTATTAACTTTATTTTACAAGTGAAATTTAGAGTTTAATTTCTCATGGTCAAGTTGTAAAGCCAGGATTTAAACTCTTAAAATTAGAGCATTCACTTGAACCACCATATATGATAGTGCCCTGTGAGGCTAAGGGATGATATTTCTAGTATACATTCTGGTATGTTAGCTGTTGTCATCATTGGTGATGAAATTCCAAGCCTTTTACACTAGTGGACTTACTGAACACATAAGTTTATCTATTAGATGTAAGTTATTTTTGCCAAGTTTGATTAGGAACGGAATTTATTGGCCCTGGCTGGGTAGTTCAGTTAGTTGGAGTGTTGTCCCAGTATGTTAAGGGTTTGATGCCCAGTTAGGGCCCACCCAAGAATCAACCAATGAATTCATATATAAGTGGAACAACAAATTTCATGTTACTCACTTCCTCCATTCCTTTCTCAAATCAATTTTGAAAAAACACACTATAACCTACTACTTCACAGATCTTAGCTGCAGCAGAAGAGTATAAAAGGCAAAATCATATATCTAGATTTTGTTTATTCTCTTGAAGACCAAGATTTTTTTAGGTTAAGGAAAATATTAATGGACTGAATTCCTGCTATGAATTAAGTGCAGGACTATGTTAAATGTACAGTTATGGTATTTCAAGAAACTGTTTGATATCCTTGGCACCAATTGTTTTTCTGTATTGCCTTTATTTATAAGCCCATAGGTCCCAAAATTTCTTTAGGTTGTTGGTAAAATTGCTAGTGTACAAGTTGAGACCAACTGTTTGCTGCCCTCCTTCCCTCCTCCTCACTGCCATAGCATTTCCCCTCTTTGGTGGTGGATGTTGGCACTTCCCCTGTGATCAGAACCTGGCACAGCTTCTGAAAGCTTCAGTCCTAGTGCTTCCAGGGACAGTAGCATGCAGCAATGCCATTCAGGGTTGTATTTAACTCCTGCCAATGCCTACAGAAATGTCCAGTTATGTCAAGCAAGACACAAGCAGTCTCTTGATAACGAGG
The DNA here is from genome assembly GCF_014108415.1 of Molossus molossus. Lineage (NCBI taxonomy): Eukaryota > Metazoa > Chordata > Mammalia > Chiroptera > Molossidae > Molossus > Molossus molossus. The sequence continues at coordinate 19,518,885 of NW_023425358.1, read as the reverse complement.
CTAGTTGTTTTTAACTAATACTAAGCTTGAGTAGATATTAATTATCTGAACTCATCTTTTCTGAGCTTGCAATTAAGCCCTCTCTGGTGGCCTTATAGACCTGCAGCCTTGCTCTGTCTTCAGGGCGTGGTCTTTCCAGGCCTGGGCAAGTGGTGACTGATGGTGATTTGCCTGCTTGGGACATGGGCAGAATCCTTACTTTCAGGGCTTTTACTTGGGAAAGAGTCAGCCAAGAAAGTTTCCATCTTTCCAGCTCACTTTAAAAAACAAAACATGTACAGATGTGTAGGATTCTGCCAAAGAAGCTTAAAGATTTTATGATGTAATTATGTTTACCTAATTTTTATGAAAATTATTTTCTTCTGTTATTAGCTCTAGTATCCAAAGCAAACTTGTTGGTAGTGTGTGGGTGTGGGTAACTATAAAAGATGGGATGGTAGTGTGTGGTGTAGCTATGAAGGATGGGAGTGCTGTTCAGGAAAAGTAACAACCCCAACTGTGGCCTGGCAGCTCAGGGGTGGCATTTTTGTTTGCTCAGTATTACTTTTGAGGCTGGATGTTTCCCAGAATAAGAACTTTGTAAGTTTTCCCAAATAGTCTCTGTGCTATTTTTGACACTGGATCTATTTTTACTCACAAACGAATAGTTTATTGCCTTGTGAGTTAGTGAGTGGGAGGAGGCCCTTAGGGATTTCTGAGTAAGTAAGTAGTGTCATAGGAAGATAAATGAATTCATAGTAGACCAGGTTATTCGTGACTTTTAGTAATGCTGTGTAGTGTTGAAGCAAGAGAGAAGGGGGAAGTGAGTGCCCCAGGGTTGGGTGTTAGTGTAGCCCAAGACTGTGTAGTAAGGATGCCGGTCCAATGGCTGACAAGGAGCCCAGTCCTTAAAACAAATGGAGAGGAGGGCCTTTATAAATGGGAAGGGTCCATCATTTTAAGGTTTGTAGGAAGAGGCAGGGTTGAGGTGGGGAGAAGGGCAGGAAAAGAAGGCAGTAGAGGCTGAGCATAGGTGGGGAAGCCCCTTACAGGTGGGATTGCCACGTGAAGACTTAGTGCCTTGAGTGACTGCACCAGGGCAGCTGGCATGTGGCGGAAATGAGTGTTGAAATTCTGGCGTTAGAGTGGAGAGAAGGTTGAGGACCATTGTCTAGGTGTCTTCTATCTTGAAAATTCTTTGTCTTGTCTTCATGTTCCTAATTAGGAACCATTTGGAAACTTATGATTGTAGAGATGCAGTAAATCATCTCCATAGAATCTCCAGGTGATCATCTTGTTGGTTTAGTGTTAGTGTGGTTGGGACTAGCAGTTAGTGCTTTCCTTTCTTTCCATTACTCTACATTGCCTCCCATTGTCTGCCTCTCTTAGTGTAGGACCAGACTTTTCTTTAGATCTCCTGGGTCCAGTATTTTATTTTATTAAAAAATATTTTTTTTCTTTATTGATTTTAGAGAGAGGAAGAGAGGAGAGGGAGAGATAGAAACATCGATGAGAGAGAACATTGATTGGCCACCTCTGGCATGCCCCCCACTGGGGTTTTGGCCCACAACCTGGACATGTGCCCTGACTCTAGGAATCGAACTGGTGACTTCTTGGTGCATGGGTCAATGCTCAACCACTGAGCCACACAGGCTGGGCCTGGGTCCAGTACTTTAGAATTTGAAGTATTGGGAACTGGGGCTAATTTTAATGAAGGTTATTTACAAAAAGTATCACCAGTCAACACTGGCTATGAATCTGTTTTGTTTTAATGGGCCATCTGATTTCCCTTTGATCTATAATTTTCCTTCCAATTGGGGAAAGCTCCCAGTTTTCTTTAGTTATTTGGTCAAGTAGTAAAACTATCTTTATTCCATAAGCTTCCCTTTGTTAACTGAGTTGTAACTCAGGACTATTAAAAAATACTAGATTTAAATGTTTCCAGTTAGTTAGGCCCTGGTTGGGGTTTGAAGAACAATGCTTGCTTAGTGATGTTAGTCACCCTCAGCTGATGCTGACAGTGATTCATTCAGACTGGCAGGCAACCAGATGATTGTTACATAAACACTAATGCTCCTAGTAAATTATTTTTCTTGTGGGGGTGTCATTACAGATATTGCCCAGTAGCCTTTTTTGGCAGTTTATTCCTGATAGAGAAAGGGAGTGCTATGTGAATTCCTGAAGCACACAGATACACCCAAATTTTATTTTGGTTAATAGTATCAATCTCGTGCCTTAACCACACCTTTTATTGTTGCTCAGGAAAAATGGAATCCTAGGATTTTGGAGCTAAAGAAGTCTTTGGAGATCATTTGGGCTGATTCCCCTTATTTTACTTTTGATGAAAGGTTGTGATTTATTCAAGGTCACACAGCTAGCTCAGGCTAAACTCCAGATATTTTAGGGTTTTGTTGTTTTAGTAATGATACTGCCCCTAGTTCATATATCCTATGTGATATATATTTATATTTCAGATGTGCACTTAGTTTTAATATGTGCTCTGGAGAGTTACCTTTGTATATCTTTGTAGCCATCTAACACAAGCAGCTTTATTAGTCAAGGATTAAGTATATAGTGACTCCTTATAGATACATTTGCATTTTAATGTCAAGTGGCCTTAGATTTACTAACTGCAAGATCTAAGGGGCTCTCCAAATTGTGTTCTTGCTTCTTGTTATGTTTAATGACTATTACCTTAGAACAGTTATTTTGAGGCTTGTTAGAGTATTTGAGATGAATTTTGATTTATAAAGGTTTCTTCCTTAAAACCAAGTTATCTACAAAGACTCTTTATGTTTCCAATTAAAGAAATGAGTGTTTAAAGGCACTAACTGGTGGAGAAAATTAGTGGGGTTACAGGTCATGGATTGTGAATTAGTAGAGAGAAATTTGGCAGATCAGAGAGACCATTTCTCTGTGGCTATGAGAGACCACTCTTGTCTCTCTGAGGAAGAATGAGGAACCTGGCATGCAGGCTGTCATCTTGAGGAATGCATAGGGGCCAGCTTGTAGGCAAAGACCACAATGAAGAAAGAAGTGGGGTTGGATTGATTGAGTAGGCAAAGGAGGAGAGAATCCCAGGCTAAGGATTTGTGGCAAAAGGAGACTGGAGACAGGGAAGTGATTAATTAGAAGGAGCTGGTATTTTTATTTTACCTGGACTTTGTTGAGTTGGATGGTGGTAGACAATTGCTTGTTTTGTTTTTTAAGAACTTGGCACAAGTTTACTAATTTTATACAAAATTATTAAATTTGTTGCTTATGTTCTTAAACTACTAATTTTTCAAATAAACTTATCAACATCTTTGTTTAAAAAATTTTTTTGATTTTCTGCTCAGTCTTCTCAATTCATGTTAAGTATGTCTGTTTTTATTTTTATTTGTATTTATTTATTTTTTTGGTACGTGCCCCTAGCGGGAACTGAACCCAGGACTCTCTGGTCCGCAGGCCGGTGCTCCAACCGCTGAGCCATACTGGCCAGGGCAAGCATGTCTGTTTTTAATATGCTGTTAATAACTTTCTCCATTGAACATGACTTTTCCCCTCCACTGAAGGAGTTTTGGTCCTTATTTGATTTGATTTATAGTAATACCTTTTTTTGTTGAGTGTTTTATGGTTTCCTAAGTGCTTCTCTTTTCTAGTAGGTCATATCTACTTTATAGAAGATACAGGCCACTTTAACAAGTTAGTAGCTTTCCTGGGGCCCAGATGATGGTTTTGTGATTCCAAGTCTGTATTAGTTTCCTAGGGCTGCCCCAGAAGTCCCACAAATTGGGTGGCTTAAAACAACAGAAATTTGTTTTATCACAATTTGGAAGGCTAGAAGTCCCAAGTTCAAGGTGTTGGCAGAACTGTGCTCCCTTTGAAGGCTTTAGGGAAGAATACTTCCTTACGTATGTCCTAGCTTCTGGTAATCCTTGGTGTTTCTTGGTTTGAAGACACATCACTCCAATTTCTGCTTCCGTCATCACAAGGTGTTCTGTCTATGTGTTTGTGTGTCTCCAGATCTCTTTTTCCTTATAAGGACATCAGTCATTGGACGTATGACTTCATCTTAACTGATTACATCTGCAAAGGCCCTATTTCTAAATAAGGTCATATAACCAGGTACTAGGGGTTAGGACTTCAACATAACTTTTTGGGGGACACAGTTTAACAACAACAAAATCCAGTGTTCTTTCTACCAATGACATAGCTGGCTCACTTGGAGGTGGCATCAGGGAGAACTAAGTAATGAAGTTACAACTTGTGGCATTTCACATTTCCATTTAAAATAATTGGTGCTTCCATCCTTGATGGCCAGTAAGGGTTTTCTGTCTGGTAGGTGAGAGTAAAGCTTGCTGCTGAGAAGCTACACATCCTTTCAGCAGAGGCTGGGACACTTTACTGTCACTAATGTATCTGTTTTGGCTTAGCGGAGGGCTGGGTGTACTTGTGTGATTCCATGTGTAATCACATAGGCTGAAACGCTGGCCATTAGATCTGTGTGGTGGTTGAGCTCATCTGGGAAGCTCTAATCTATTAATATGTATTTGAGGGAGGTTTCATTGGTTCTTTCTAGACTGTAAAATTGGAAGAAGAATCTGGAACAGGCTTCTTAGTCTGTAATTTTTGAACATTTGACAGAGGTATCACATCTTGTTGAGAATGTCTCTTGCAGAATATCTGAACCTTGGTGCTTTTTCACCCAGTTATGAACCGTCACCTCACAACCTTCCTGTGATTATTCCCCTCCCCATATCTCTGCAAAGATGGAGGCAGTATCTTATAAGGCCAGAGTTATAAATTTTTCAAAGCCCTTATTATTTAATATCTTGAGTTTTAAGTATTTATTTCTTTGGTTAGACTACAGTCTTCCTTCAGATAGGATCCATATCTGATTGGTTTTTCTCTAGAGTAGCTTATCAATAATCTTGTTTTTGAGAAGGGTTGTTGATTAGGTTGAAGGGAAGATTTCTTTCCAAGATTTTTAGACTTGGATCTCAGTGTTTATCTTTGGCATTTTGCAGGTGACAGAGCTCAATGAACCTCTCTCCAATGAAGATCGAAACCTCCTCTCTGTGGCCTACAAGAATGTGGTTGGTGCCAGGCGATCTTCCTGGAGGGTCATTAGCAGCATTGAGCAGAAAACCATGGCTGATGGAAATGAAAAGAAGTTGGAGAAAGTCAAAGCTTACCGGGAGAAGATTGAGAAGGAGCTGGAAACAGTGTGCAATGATGTCCTGGCTCTGCTTGACAAGTTTCTCATCAAGAACTGCAATGATTTCCAGTATGAGAGCAAGGTATTTTATCTGAAAATGAAAGGCGATTACTACCGTTATTTGGCAGAAGTAGCTTCTGGGGAGAAGAAAAACAGTGTGGTCGAAGCGTCTGAGGCGGCCTACAAGGAAGCCTTTGAAATCAGCAAAGAGCACATGCAGCCGACGCACCCCATCCGTCTGGGCCTGGCCCTCAACTTCTCCGTGTTCTACTACGAGATCCAGAATGCACCCGAGCAGGCCTGCCTCTTAGCCAAACAAGCCTTCGATGATGCCATAGCTGAGCTGGACACACTAAACGAGGATTCCTATAAGGACTCCACACTCATCATGCAGTTGCTGCGAGACAACCTCACCCTCTGGACGAGCGACCAGCAGGATGAAGAAGCAGGAGAAGGCAACTAAACAGCCTTTGGGTCCCTGGCTCTTCCTTCACCCACCACCCCCATCATCACCAATTCTTCCTTGCCACAATCACTAAATATCTAGTGCTAAACCTATCTGTATTGGCAGCACAGCTACTCAGATCTGCTCCCCTGCCCCCTGGGAAGCAGTTTCAGATAAATCTTCATGGGCATTGCTGGACTGATGGTTGCTTTGAGCCCACAGGAGCTTTCTTTTCGAATTGTGCAGACAAGTGCCATCTGAATGAGGCATTTTACTATGCCTGTCTGTAGTTGTGAAATCCAGGCAAAAGCAATGGGGAAGTTTAGAAAGGAGAATTAGCCAAAACAGGCTACAATGATATTTAAATGATCCATTTAAAATGAGCTTATAGTGTTTTGTTAATAAGCAGTACATCTTGTGCATGCAAAAATGAATTCATCCCTCCCACCTCTTTCTTCAGCTAATGGAAACTGTTAAGGGAAGCTGATACAAAGAGAACACTTGCTCCTTTCCATCAGCTTTATAATAAACTATTAACGTGAGGTTTCGGTAGCGCCTTGTTTTGCCTCTTTAAATTATGATGTGCACAAACCTTTTAAATGCAATGCATCTAAAGTTTTGATACCTGTAACTTTTTTTTTGGTTGCGATTGTTTAAAAATCATGGATTTATTTTTTGTAACTCTTTGGCTATTGTCCTTGTGTATCCTGACAGCGCCATGTGTGTCAGCCCATGTCAATCAAGATGGATAATTATTGAAATGCCAGACTTCTAAATTAAATGTTTTGGAATTCAGTGGGTAAATAAATGCTGCTTTGGGGATATCTCTAGGTGTATGGTCTTCCTTTCTCTTCCTTAAGGAGCTATATAACAGGTCACCATATGGAATTCTTTTTTGAGTCTCAAACATTGAATCATTTTTCATACAGTAAGTTTTCTTGCCCTCTTGATTCCATTACATATTTTGTAATATACACATAAGACTCATGCATTTTAAATAGTTTACTGTGAACCCATCCAAAGTAGCCTCTTATCCACTCTTTGTGGTAACTGGTGTTTATATAGGAGCCGAGAAGACCAAAATGCTGCTTTCTGAGGTACAGCACCTCTGAAAGGTCAGGTCTGTGTTTACCCTGGGAGGGGAGGGTGTTTGATGTACTCTAGTGGAATGCTGGTTGATACTTAACACTCAAGGTAGATACTAAGCTTATACATGTCCTCAAATTTTAACATCCTGTCTGTATTAGATGTAATAAAACAAAATGCTAATTAGGGACATAACCTGGATCCCTGAAATCATCTTTACTGATTAATATAAAGAAAACTTTGAGCCCTGGCTGGTTTGGCTCAGCAGTAGAGCGTCGGCCCGTGGACCAAAGAGTTGTGGGTTGGATTCTGGTCAAGGGCCTGTACCTTGATTATGGTTCAGTTCCCAGCCCTGGTCAGGGTTATGTGGGAGGTAACCAATCAATGTGTCTCTCTCACGTTGATGTTTCTTTCTCCCACTCTCTGAAGATAAATGGAAAAAAGTATTCTCAGGTGAAGATTAAAAAAAAACTTGCCTGGCCTGTGTGACTCTGTGCACCAAGAGGTTGCCGGTTCGATTCCTGGACAGGGCACATGCCCAAGTTGTGGGCCCAATCCCCAGGGGGAGCATGCAGGAGGCAGCCAAACTATGTTCTTCCTCATCGATGTTTCTATTTTTCTCTTTCCCTCTCCCTTCTCTCTCTCTCTCTCAAAAAAAAAAAAAAAAAAAATCAATAAAGAAAAAAAAAGGGCTTTGAGTATTCTTTAAAATAGAAAAACTTCCGTCTGAGTTCCAAAGGAAAAAAGGCCTAACCCCTTAAGCACGCTCCCTGTTTGCCTGTATGCCAAGGTTTCCCCGGAGGCTCAGCATCACCAGTTGGACTCTTCCTCAGGTGATGACTCCAGCCCCTCACATTGTTACCACCTCCAGTGCGGTGCCCAGGACCGAATGTGCTTTTTAAGTGGATTGGCTCGGTTACACAAAGGTCTTAAATACCTTATTTTTTATCTTCACCTGAGGATATGTTTTTATTGATTTTTGGAGAGAGAAACATTGATTGCCTCCCATAGGCACCCTGACCTTGCAACCTAGATATGTGCCCTGATTAGGAATTGAACCTGAAACCTATTGGTGTATAGGACGATGCTCCAACGAACTGAGCCACCCAACTAGGGCTTAAATACCATATTCTTGACTAAAGCTTGATACTAGACCAGTGAAAATGGCCATGACCCGCCCTGGCTGGTGGTGTTACTCAGTGGTTAAGAGTCGGTCCGTGCACTGAAGTGTCTCAGGTTCTATTCCTCATCAAGGGCATGTCAATTCCCAGACCCAATCAGGGTCATGCTGGAGGCAACAAATTGATGTGTCTCACATCGATGTTTCGCTCTGTCCCCCTCCCTCCCTTACACTCTCTTTAAAAAAAAATCAATGGAAAAATTATCCTCGAGTGAGAATTAACAAGAAATGGTCATGACCCAGTTTCTGTCCTTGAGCTTATATTGTGGAACACAGCACTTTTAAGCATGAAAGTTTAACCTGTTTTCTCATTCTGAAGTAAAGGTATGACCCAGGTGTTAATAAATACTTCTTAGGAAGCCTGTTTCAAGTTGGCCTAATTTCTAGCTAAAATAGTTACTGAGTTTTACTTTAATTAGGTCAGGTATTTTAAAGCTACAAGCTTTATGTGGCCAACACACTTAACTTTGATAAACATGTAGACATTAAAACTTTTTATGCCCTGGCCAGTGTGGCTCGGTTGGAGTGTCAAATAGTACACCAAGAGGTGGCAGTTTGATTCTCAGGGCGCATGCCCAGGTTGCAGGTTTGATCCTGGTTGGGCATGTGCAGGAGGCAACCGATCCGTGTTTCTCTTCCTTTCTCTGAAAAACCGGTTCTTAGAGTGCTCTTCAGAGGAAAGGCTTTTGGAAAACATTTTCATTTCACAACAGTCATATGAAAGGTTTTGTTCCCATCCTACAGATGAAGAAGCTGAGGAGCAGAGGTTGTGGACCTCTGGAATTCACATAGCTGGAAAGTCAGAGGACGGCTTCTGCCCAAGGCTAATTCAGAGTTCCACCTGCCCTCGTGGGCTCTAGCAGTGCCTTACTCTCTGCTCCACACAGCCTTCAAGGCTCAGGCCCCTCATTTTTAAGTAGGATTTGGAATGTAAGTTTTAATTCAACTCAAAGTACTCAATATGTGTGAGACATTCTCTTCAGTCTGGGAATAGGGTGTGGGGAAGTATGGGCACAATTACAATTAGCCCCGTAAGTTATAAATGGGGTTCTGATGGAGAGGAACGACTAGGGAGCTATCACTTACATGTGGCATAAACCTTCAAGGCTTCTCTACCATGTGATTTCAAGTTTCCTTCAGTTCAGCACACTCTGGTTTTAAAATGTGTCAAGATAAATTTATGAAATAAGATGGGGTCACCTCAGTATTACTGCAGAGAAAACAAGCCCAGAGAAATGAGATGGCTTTTCCCAGAGTCACAGCAAAATCGGTGACAGAACCTATACTAGCATTCAGATCCCCTTTTTCGTGCCATGCTCTTGGGACTCGGGTGAAAAACAAACGATAACAATGGGGGTGGGGTGGGGAATGTGACACATCCCATTCTGGGCATACTCAGTGCTTTTAATGTTTTCACTTAGAGATGAAGGAATTGTACCTGGAAAGGGATGTTTAAATTTATTGTTATCACTGCTTCAGATTTTCAGTAACTTCTCAAACACTGCTCAAAAGTCCATTTGTTTGAGTTGGAGGGTAGGGAAGGAGTTTTGATAATGGAGCTATTGTCGGGTAAATACTTGACCATTTTAAGTCACTTGGGATTGGGAGCCCAGGAGGCCTCTTGGCTCTGTAACATGAACTAGGCTTTGTTCCAATGGTTAGGCCCTCCATGCACTCCCATACACCCTTACAGGATGCCTGCCATTCAGACTGACTGGGTCCTCAGTTCTTAGGAGACTCTGCAACTATAAGGCACAAACACTGACTAGCAGCTGGGTGGGACCTGACAGATCGTCTTCCGTGATAAAATCTAGTCATCAGGCTGATGAAAACCATTTCAAATACCTACCATGTTCTGGGCACTTTAAGTGCATGACTTGAATCTTTACAGCAACTCCGGAAGGTAGGAATGATAATCTCTTTAACTGACGAGGACACCAGGTATCAGGTGGTATGAAGTACATAGCTAGTAAAAGGAAATGCTGAGACCAAAACTGGGGCTGTCCCACTTCAAGGCTTTGTCCAGCACACCATGTGTTTTTAAAATGTCCATCTGGAGAAAAGGAGTCCTAAAAAATAGCTAGCCCCTCTGCCTCTCTGGTCTCTGTCCTTTCTTCCATCTGTAGGACGTCCTACCCAAACCAAATCCTTCAAAGGCTAATGAAATGCTGTCTCTTAGGAAAGCTCTGATCTGGCTAAAAGCCTTCTGCCAGTGACTTTGGGTTAGTCTTTGCATTATTATTCTAAGTTACTGGGCACATTTCTCCTCTGGACCATAGGTCCCTATGGTGCCTAGCAAAACAATGGCTTCAAAAGGTTGGGTGAGCTAAATAGTTAAGAAATCCACTGTCAAGTTTATTTTCCCAAAGTACAACTCCCATCCACTCTGGAGGGCAGGGACTGTACAAAGAAGGGGAGAGGAACCAACATTTGCTGACTGCCTTCTGATGTAGCAGTCATTATACTACGTGGGGCTTTACAGACAGTATAAAATTCAAAGCTGACAATCCGTGAAGAAGGTTGTAGCGGAAAAGTGACTTTCATATGGTCACACAGCTGGGAGGTGGCAGAACATGTCTCTGTGCAGGGCCCCAAGGCCCTTGTTCTTTTCGTGAACATGTTGCCTTCAGGCAGAGGCCGAAAGCCTGACCTTCCAGGTCTTCCTTGATGGGACTTGTCCTTCCTCACCAACCAGACTTTTCTCAGTTACCTTCTTCACATTTGCCTTTCAGCCAGGCCAGTCTTTTTTTGCTGCCCTACTCCCACCACCGGGCATATCCAGGATGTGGATCCTAATGCTTTTCTTCTTCCTAATCTCTGGAGCTCCTTCTGCCAGGAGAGGAGCTAACTGTAGGTGCTACAGCTACAGTGTGATTTAAGACTTGAACCCAAACACCACCTGTTGAATTCTTTCCCCAGCTGGACCCAGCTTGTTCAGCCTGCTCCCTCACTTTGGCTCAAGACCTTCTGCTCCCTTCTGGAGAGGCTTTCTTCTCTTGGCCCACTCAAATCCTATTTGTGCAATCCCACCCACTACGGTGAGCCCCTCTCTGGGCTCCTGTCCTGTGGGTCTGTACCACACAATGCCATTTACCACTTCGTCTTCACTCATTTAACAAACACTCTATGGTAGACACTGGGCAGCGTGCTAGGGAGACCTTAGTGAGTTACCTGTCCTCCTGGGGCTAACACTCTAGTGGGGGAGCTACCCTAAACATATAAAATAATAAAGTAACTATGAAAATGTCACTTAGGTTCTTCTCGAGGACCTAGTACTCAGCTCACAATTAGATGTATTAAATTCATGAATAATTGATTGATTTGAGATGAAAATTTTTAAAAAATGAAATGACTAAAGGAAATCCTTTATATTCCCATCCAAGTCTACGACCAATGAGCCATATAAGAAACCGAGGGTCATGAAACCTCAGGGTTGGTTCCAACGCCATCTGTAAATTGGTGGTATGACCTTGAGCAAGTTCTGGCCTCTCAGCCGCCTCTAAAAAAAGGCAAGTGCTTTTAGTGGTCTCTGTCACCTTTCCATTTCTGAGATTCTGTGTTATTTTCAACTGCTCTGGAATGGTCCTCATCCTCTTCCTGGCCTCCCCCCGCAGAATGCCCCCCCTTTCCTTCCGCCCTTCACATTTGTCCCTTCTGCATCCGCCCTCCACCCTCTTCACTTCCCTGGCCACCCCCTAGTTCCACTGAGATGGTTACCATGGCAATCATCTCCTGGAAGTGACATCACTCATCTCCTAGGCAACTGTTTCCAGGGCAGTGACATCATTTGATCACCATGGCAACCCTCCAGGAGGACATTTCTACAGTGAAATGGGCAAATAGAATTCTTATATATTTCTGAGGGTTGGAGGCATGGAGAATATTAAAAAAAGAAAAATATCTCAGGAGCAAGAAGAAAAAGCTTTGGGCTTATAGGGAGAAAGGTAGATGCCAGCATGGAGATGGGAAAGAGCAGAAGCCCTCGGGTGAAACCACTGTCCTTTCTTTCCAATAACTAGGTTGACCATATAATATGTCACCAAACTGGGACACTTGAGAGTGAACCAGGACATCATTATTATTATGCTGGGATGACAGGTGAAAACGGGGCCTTCTCAAGTAAACCAGGGCATAATCAGGAAGGTGCCTTGCCTCATTCCCTCACCTCAATAAGCATTGATTCAACTTCCTGTGCGCGAGCACCAGGATGCCACAGTAGCAAAACCAGCCTGGGTCCCTGTCCTAATGGAGCTCAGTCATGTGTGTGGTGGGGCCGAGGGTACTCCTGCAGCCATCCAGTGAATGCTGTGGTGCAGACTGAGTGCAGTGCTTGGAAGGGAAGACACAGAATGCCAGAGACGTGTTCAACAAAAGTACCAGAAGCAGCCTGGGCAGGAGAAGAGTTAACTAAAGAGGGTAGGGTGGAGTGGGGGAGAAGTCTGTTTTGGCAGAGGGAACAGCATGTACTATGGGAGTGTGCAGAGTACCAGGAGCTGAAATGAGGCCAAGTAGACAGCAGGAGAGAGCCAGGTGTAAATGAGGGTCCTGGAGACAGTAGCAGGGACCAGGCAGGGACCAGGCCATACAGGGCCTTGGAGGCCAGAGCCCCAGGGAAATGTGTTGAGCACAGGAGACATGATCCTGTTTGTACGTTAGTTTCATCCTTGCTGTTGCATGAGGCAGAGTGGAAGAGCAATTAGCCCAGGAGGGAGATTGGGTGGCAGGGACCTGAGTGGTGGCAATAAAATGAAGGGACACGGTGGATATATTTGGGAGGTGGAGCTGATAGGATTTGCTGAAGGACTAGATGGGGGATGAGGGTAAGGAAGGACTCAGGATGACATGAGTGACTTGGGGGGTGGTGACTGGTCTTCTCTCAGATGAGGAAGCAGGGCAGCACTGGGACTAAGGGATGCATGGCAGCTTCACTTTCACAGGTGGCAGACCTGAGGCCTCAGTGCCAAAGAGTACCAGCTGCTTTCGTGTCCTCACAGGAGCCCATCCCACAGATGAGGAAACAGCCTCAGACCAGTTCCAGAACTTGCTGAAGTCCTCACAGTTTGCAAGGGTCCACACCAGGCCTCAGACAAGGACTTCCTGACCCCTGAGCCCACCCTCTTTCCACCAGACCACATTTTAACAGCCTCCCCAGTTTCCTAGTGAAAGGGAGGAAGGAAGGGAAGCCGAGTGCTTTCAGGCCAGTCACTTCCTTGATCTTTACCACCACCATTTATGCTGAGGAGTAACCAGAGGGCCTGAGAAGGGATGAGACCCCTCAGCCTCATCATAGCGGCTTCCTCTCCACCACAGGTGTTCTTGACTGATCTTTAAGGTTCTGCCTAAGTCTGTTTCCCCAGGAGGAGGAACAGGTGGGAGGCTGAGAACACACTTCTGTGCCTCAGTTTTCTCTGCAAAATGGGGATAATGACAGTATTAACTTCTGCCCCATAGGTTGGTGCTAAAGTGAAATGAAATGTAATTGATGAATTTTAGCGACTGTTAGAATTAGGGTGGGAGTGCAAGAGATGGGGGTGTGCACAGGACACAGCTTGTGGGATGGAGGCGGGACAGGCTGGCGACAGCGACATATGGACCAAGTGGCTGAGGGAGAAGCCTCCTCCTCACCAGATGACTCCCCAGGAGACAGCATGGTTTGTACCCCTCATTCCCAATCCTACACCTGCTGCAAGGGGAGGAGGATGAGCATGGCCTCCCTTGGGAAAAGAGAGCTGTAGAGAAAGTCTGGAGACAAGGAGGTTGCATCCCCGAGGCCTAAGCCTGGGGACAGGGGTTGTGGAAACGACTAAGAGGCCTGTGCTAGGGCCATCCTAGCTCTAACCTCAGCCCTACCATTAATCAACCATGGTTTTGCTACAGCCTCCAACTACAAGATTCTGAAAGACACAAACCACCCTGAGCTTAAAAAGGAGGGAATAAACACAAAGATTGGGCCCTGTGATTTCAGGCCATGCGTGTGTGCACCCACATACACATCTCTCATTTCCTCTATGTATCAGTCAGGCTTCAAGCAGAGAAATAGTGCCAGTAGGAAATGAATATCAAGAGATTTCTCTCTCTTTTTTTTGCAGGGAGTTGACTTATGCGATTGTGGGAGTGACTAGGTAAGTCTGAAATCATGAGGTGCATGCTGGAACTCTTGCCAAGGGCTGAAGCTGCTGTCCACAGGCAGAATTTCTTCTTCACCAGGGAAGCCTCGGCTCTGATCTTAAAGCCTTTTGACTGATTGAATTAGGCCCATGCACATGATCTGGGATAATCTCCCTTAAAGTCAATGATAATGGACCTTAATTGCATCTGTAAAATGCCATCACCAGCAACATCTAAATTAGTGTTTGATTGAATAACTGGGGACTGTAACAGCCAATTTGTCAAGAGACCATCACACCCAGATACCAACCAGACATGGTTTTGGTGGCCTGTGAATGTTGCTTTACTTTTATTAATGTGGCTATTTACTGAGCGCTTACTATGTGTCACACACTTCACTAAGTGATTTCCACACAACCTCTTAATCTTCAAAACATCCTGCGAGGTAGGTGCGCTGCTTGTCCCTAATTCTACAGGTAAGGAGATAGCGTCAGAGAGGTGAGGAGATTCCCAGAGTCACACTATCTGGAAGACAAATCTGAGTGCGTCTATGCTCTGAACCATCACTTTCTACGGCTTCTCCCTGTTAGCATCTCTTCTCTCTGCCTCGCCTCCTCTCCTCCTGTGGCAGCCAGTCCTGCGCCCTGGACCCCAGTTCCCCCCTCGGTGAAGTGTTTCTATCCTTCCCAGCCTTTCTGGCATTGGGCATTCTGCGATCACTTTCTTGGGCCTTTACTGCCACCTAGGGGGCTCGCCGATGTTCACCACGCTCCAGACAGACCCTTCGGAAGGCAGGTGAGCTGCTGAGGTCCAGCTGGATGGAGGAAGGAGGGGGCAGAGGAGAAGCAATTCTGGGCCCAGAAACAGAAACAATTTAAATTGCAGAGGCCCTTGCCTCCACCTTGCTCCCGCAGGCTCCCCAGGCCCCTTCAGAGTCATCAAGGATTTCTGAGGCCCTCCACCCCTGCGGAGCTCTGCCGCCAACCCGACCCGAGAGGGCCCCGCCGTACCCCGCCCCTGCCGGGCCTTGGAACCTTCAGGATGCCAGGATGCCAAGGGGTCTAAGGGAAGCGGGAACTTCTCTCCCGCCCTCAGGTCCACAGCGCGACTCAGGCTCCGGAAGGGACCCGTCCACTCCGACTACAGAGGAGAAGGCGGAGGCCCTAGAGGCGAACAAAACAGAAGGGGAGAGAGGCGAAGTCGGGAACACAGGGTGCTGGAGAGCTTCTCCCCACCCTCCCGCTGCTCCGGGCTCTCCACGTTACCCCCGCCCACCAGCACCGGCCCCGCCCCGCGTCCCCCGCCCCGCGTCCCTCGCCCTTCCGAGCGCTGCCGCCAGGTGGCGCCGCGAGCGCAGGGGCCCTTGGAGAGAGCGGTGGCCGCCACCCAGCTCCGGGCGCTTTGGTTCAGAAACCTGTTGGCGATGTGAGAGGCGGCGCCGTGAGTGGGCCTGAAGTGACCGACCCGGAGGCGGAGAGGCTGGCAGCCGGCGGCAACACCGGCGGCAACACCCTCAGCAGCAAATCCGCTAGTCAGCCAACCAGTCAGTACAGCCAGCCAGCCAGTCCCCGCAGCCTGTCAGTCCATCAGCAGGCCGCCGAGTCGCACGGCCGCCGGTCACAGCTTCTCCATCAGTCCCTCAGTCGTTCGGTGTCCTGTGGGCCTCTCGGCGGGCCATCCAGGTGCCCTTGTCACCTGTGTCCTGGTGTGCCCGGCGTGCACACGGCCAAAGCGGAGGGTTGGTGAGGGGAGGGAACATGTGGTACCCAGGCCTTGGCTTTCCCTCCCAAGGGACCTGCCCACTTGGGATCTTCCAGGCACTTGGGGGAAAATGACAACGACAGGGAAAGGACCCAGGTGTCCCAGGAGCTCGCAGAGCTGCGGGGAGGGGGCCAGGCCCGTGTGGCAGGCCGCCCAGCTGGGAGAGCTGGGAGGGCTGGGAGTTCAGCCCTTTCTGCGCAGATGGGAACCTGACCTGAGAGGCTGTGGATTTGGCCTAATCTGCTCCCCTCCTCCAGGGAGGCACAGCGGGGCCCAGATACTGGCTTTCCTGGCCCTGAGCTGGAGATGGGGATCCTGGGTTCTGTTCTTTTAAAAAAAATTTTTCTTTATTGATTTTTAGAGAGAGAGGAGAGGGAGAGAGATAGGAACATCGACGAGAGAGAACATCAATTGTTCTCTGCATGCCCTCCACTGGGGATTAGGCCCACAGCCTGGGCATGTGCCCTGACGGGGAATTGAACTGGCGACCTCTTTGTGCGTGGGTCAATGCTCAAGCACTGAGCCACACCAACCAGGCCTGGGTTCTGTTCTTGGTGTTGCTTCTGCCTTGCCATGTGTCCTGATGGGAAACACGTAGCTTTTCTGGGCCTCAGTGTTAGCCTGCCCCTCTCTCAGGTGGGGGAACAATCTCTGTAACCCACTACCTACTTCCCTACCCTGCCTCATACTCTGGGTTGAAAATGAGACTACAGAAGTGAGGACCCAGGTGTGAGGAGGGTATAGCCAGACTTCTTGTGGTCATCCTGATGTGAGGTGGGGAGCATGGATGGCAGACGAGGCAGAAATGGCCCAGGGGAGACCATGGCTTGTTACCTCCACCCACAGGAGCCTGGGGTTCTGGCCTTGGCTGGTGACCCTCAGCAGGTCCCTGCTCCTCTCTCTGCTTCTGGAACAGTGAGGAACTTGGGCTTCATGATCTCTAAGGCCTGAGACTTGACTGGAAGGAAAATTCCAAGTGGAGAAGTCCTTCAAAGGACATTGTGGAACTCTGACCAGCCACAGTATGGGGACTGGCAACAGGGATGAAGTGCCTGGCCTTGTGCCCAGCCCAGTGGGAGTGAGAGCAGGGACTGGGGAGGGAGGATGGTGCTGGGTCTCTGGAGTCAGAAACTCTCCCTCAGCCCAACTTGGGTGGGCTCTTTGGACCCTGGCTGAGAAGAAGGCTCTGCTGATCCTGAGGGAGGGAGGGAAGGAAATGGACAAGGCTCAGCCATACCCTGGGGACAATGGCCTTCTCTCTTTTTGCCTCAGTTCCTCTCCTTTTTTTGAAGTTGGGTACCCAGACGTTGCCCCTGTTTATGGAGTGTAGAGTATAGAGTGGTGGTCAGAGAATTCAAAGGAAGACAAAAAAAGAAGACACAAAAGAAAGTCAACAAATTTGTTAGTCAAAATTGTGCTATGAAGGTAGCAAAGAGGGTGCTGAGATAGAAAATACTGGAGGGAAGTCTGGAAAGGCTCTCTGGGCGGGTGACACAGCCTGAAGGAGAAGGAGCCAACCGTGGACTGGAGAGACTGTTGCAGAGTGAGGGAATAGCACGCACGCACACATGCACGCACGCACTCACTCACACTCGCACGCACTCACTCACGCACTCACATGTTACTATGTGTAAGGTGCTATTCTAGTTGCTAAAAGAACAGCAATGAACTATAGGAGGGAAATCTTTTCTCTTGTGGAACTTATATTTAGTGGAAGGAGACACAAAACAAAACAAACAAACAAAACAAATTTCCAGGAGTAATGAATGCTATAAAGAAAATAAAAACAAGATTATGGGATAGAAAATGATTATGAATGAGGGGACTATGGCAGATAAGGTGGTGAGTAAGCTGAACGATGAGAAGGAACCAGCCATGCAAAGCTCTGGAGGAGGAACATTCCAGATGGAGGGAGCAGGAAGCGGGAATGAGTTTAGCAGGTTTGAGCCAAGTGGTTGGTGGGAGAGTGGTGGGCAGTGAAGAGCAGGGAGCAGGTAATGAAGGGTGTGGCAAAGTTAGGTGCGGAGTTTGGATTTTATTAGAAGGCATTGGGAAGCTGAGGCAGGGATGTGGGCAGGAGACAGGTCTGATCCCTCTGGCTGCTGCTAGGTGTGGGTGTGGAGTGAGATGGTGGGAGGGTAGGAGTGGAGGCAGTTAGAAGACTACTGCAATAGTCCAGGCAAGATGATGGAGGCAGGTTAACAGATGTAACTATGGGCTGAATGGAAAGAACTTGATGCCTGTTTGGATGTGGGGCAGGAATGAAGGAAAAGGAGGACTCTGGATTTTTAATTCCAGCAAACAGATGGATGGTGATGCCCTTGATTGAGTCGTGGAGATAGATTTCACAGTGAAAAATGAGAATGCAAGTTTGGAGAACTTACAGAGATTTCTGTTAGGCAAGTGGAGATGATAAGCAGACAGCTGGCAAGAGGCTAAAGTTCAGGGAGAAGGTTGTATAGAGATAATATTTGTCTTGGGACAGGGGACAGTGCTGTCCCTTGCAGCCACTAGCCACATGTGGCTGTTGGGCAGTTGATATATGGCTTGTCTGAATTGAGGTGTCCTGCAAGTGTAAAATACACACCAGGTTTTGAAGATTTAGCATGGAGAAAAGAATACAGATTATCTCATTAATAATGGTTTATAGTGATTACATGTTGAAGTGTTAATATTTTGGCTATATTGGGTTAAATAAAACATTATTATTAAAATCAATTTCATCCTTATTTTTTACCTTTTAAAGTGTGGCAACTACTAACAACAAAAGAAGAAAAAGTGTGGCTACTAAAATTTTTT
Source organism: Molossus molossus (assembly GCF_014108415.1). Lineage (NCBI taxonomy): Eukaryota > Metazoa > Chordata > Mammalia > Chiroptera > Molossidae > Molossus > Molossus molossus. The sequence goes on along the minus strand of NW_023425358.1, from coordinate 19,500,327 downwards.
TTAAATTACGTTTGTGGCTTGCATTGCAGTATTTCTATTGGACGTGCTGCCCTAGTGTGTAGGGCTCCCGGAACATTGTAAGATGTGACCACTTGGGACACCAGAGGGCAGCAGTGGCTAGGAATTTGAAGGGCACTTCCAAAGAGGGCAATCCTAGGTTACACCCAGAGGGGGGGTTGTTGGCCTGGCTCTCTCTTGTTCTCCTTCTTGAGAGCTTCTCATAGTAGAACTCTAGCCCACCCCTCTGGACTTCCTAACCTGTTGGCTGTCTCAGTTGGAATTGAGGAAGGGTCAGGAAGGGTCTCAATATGGTGATATTATGAAGGACTCGGAGGTGCTGGTACCTTAGATGCTAAATTCTCATCTCCTTCATATCACCCCTGGCTGACATCACCCTGCCAGGGGAACATTTCTACCCCTTGGACTGAACAGGGTGTGCCAACAAACAGCTGGGTAGTCAAGGCAACCAAGGCCATAAAACTCATAATTTACATGAAATAGATGTGGCTGTAACCCATTTTCATCCATTAACATTCTAAATACCTTGTTCAAACTGCCTGTAGTGTTTCTAGTTGGCAGGGACACTGCCCTTAGTAGAAAAACAGCAGTGAGATGACTGGGGTGAGATTGAATTGACTTCAGTTAGTTTGGTGTGAGCACCACTGTGTGCCAGACACTCTCCTGAGCTTCGGGTTGTTTACTGAGCTGTGCTCAAGTGATGTATGTTCAAATATCTTAACGCAGGGGCAGATGTGTGGAGGTATAAATAGAGACCCATGAGAGCACAGAGAAAGCAAACTTAATGCCTGTGTGTGTGTGTGTGTGTGTGTGTGTGTGAACTCAGAGAATGTGGTAGGATTTGGCCTTGCAGCGGAAGGTGTGAAGAGAGGGTTTTCCAGGCACATGGGACAGCAGGAAAAGACATGATTCGGGTTAAGTGCAAAGAGAACTGTTTGGCTAGACTACTGGGCACGTGGAACAAAGTCCCAGGAAAAGAAAGGTGATACCAGATCTTGAGAGGCCTGGATCTCCAGGTAAGGGAAATTTGGCTTTAGGTTGTAGGCTCTTGGGAGTGACCGAGGAGGAATTGATTTGGACAAGATGTGCTTAGGAAAAAGCAACCCCTTGCCTGGAGCTTTTGGTGCTCGGAGGGCTGCACAAAGTAGGGAGAGGAAAAGGAACCTGTATGAGGAGAGGAGGGAGGTAAAGCCCTTCTGGGATCACCCCGCAGTGTGGTGTAGGGGTTACAAGCATTAGTTTTGGAAGCTGAAAAACCTGGAATTGAACTGTAGTCTTACCATTTTTTTTGACAATAGCTCTATTGAGATATAATTCATATACCATAAAATTCACTCATGTAAAGTGTACAATTCAACAGCATTTCGTATGTTCACAGAGTTATGCAACCATAACCACAATTAATTTTTCTTTTTAAAAATTTTTAATTAATTTTTAATATTTAAATGATCTTTATTGTTGAATGTATTTATTTATTTATTTATTTATTTATTTATTTATTTATCTATTTATTTATTTTATCCTCACCTGAGGACATTTTTCTATTTTTTGTTCAGGTAGAGTGGGAGGGAGAGAGAGGAACAGAGAGAGAGAGAGAAACATCGATGTGAAAGGGACACATTGAGTGGCTGCCACCCGCACAACCGACCAGGGCCGGGGACAAACTGCAACCGAGGTACGCGCCCTTAGCGGGAACCGAACCCGGGTCTCTCCGGACCGCAGGCCGACGCTCTAACCGCTGAACCAAACCAGCCAGGGCTGTTGAATGTATTATAGATGTCCCCTCTTTTTTCCCCATTACCCCCTCTTCCCCAATTCCACGCCCCTCCTGCCTTCCCCACACTATTGTCTGTGTCCATTAGTTATGCATATATGCATAAAAGTTCTTTGGTTTATCTCATCCTGCCTTTCCTCCCCACTTCCCTTTGAGGTTCATCAGTCTAACAACTGATCTGTACTTCTTAATTCCGTCATCTTTTTTACCTATCTCCCCAGCCCCCACCCACCTGGCAAGCAACAAAAAGTTCTCTATATCTATGAGTCTGTTTCTGTTCTGCTTGTTCATTTTGTTTGTAGATTCAATTGTTGATAGATATATATTTATTGCCATTTTATTGTTCTTTTTTTTTTTTTTGTATGTGCCCATAGCAGGAACCAAACCCGGGACTCCGATCCACAGGCCGATGCTCTAACCGCTGAGCCAAACCAGCCAGGGTTATTGTTCATATTTTTGTTCTTCTTCTGCTTCAAGAAGAAGACCCTTCAACATTTCATATAATACTGGTTTGGTGGTGATGAACTCCTTTAGCTTTTTCTTGTCTGTGAAACTCTTGATATGTTCATCTATTCTAAATGATAGCTTTGCAGGATAAAGTAGTCTTCATTGTAGGTCATTGCTTTTCATCACCTTGAATATCTCTTGCCACTCTTTTCTGGCTTGCAAAGTTTCTTTTGAGAAATCAGCTGACAGCCTTATGGGAGCTCCTTTGTAGGTAACAAACTGTTTTTCTCCTGCTGCTTTTAAGATTCTCTCTTTGTCTTTATTTAATCTTTTGCATTTTGATGTGATGTGTCTTCGTGTGGGCCTCTTTGGGTTCATCTTGTTTGGGATGCTCTGTGCTTCCTGGACTTGTATGTCTGTTTCCTTCACCAAGTTAGGAAAGTTTTCTGTCATTTTTTCAAATAGGTTTTCAATTTCTTGTTCTCTCTCTTCTCCTCCTGGCACCCCCTTGATGCGAACGTTGGCATGCTTCAAGTTGTACCAGAGGTTTCTTACACTATCCTCATTTTTGGGGGGTTCTTTTTTCTTTTTGCTGATCTGATTGGGTGTTTTATGCTGGAGCTCAAGGGAAGCAAGTCCAAGTAAGTCCGTGTGAAGCCCCTTTAAGAGAGACTACTTGAGGCTCCAGCAGCCTCAATCTCCTTCAGCCTCAGTTCCCACTGCTTTTTACAGCTAGAAGTGATGGGGACTTCTCTTCCTGGCACTGGAACTCTGAGCTGGGCCCTGGTGTGGGAGGGAGACCCCTCACTCCTCAGGGAGGACATTCCCAGCTGAGGTGTCCCTCCTGATTTTTATCTGCCACACGTGGGTGTGGGAACAGCCCACCTGTGCCTCTGCCCCTCCTACTGGTCTTGATGTGGCTACTTCTTTAATTTTGTAATTATAGGACTTCCATTCAGCTTGATTTCAGGTGGTTCTAAATGATAGTTGTTTTGTAGTTGTAATTTTGATGTAGTTGTGGGTGGAGGCGAATACCGTGTTTACCTAAGCTGCCATCTTGACCAGAAGTCCCTAATTTTTCCTTTTAAAAATTGAGATATGATTTATACACCATAAAGGTGACCATTTTGAAATGTAAATTTCATTGTTTTCTTTTTCAGTAAATTCACAAAGTTATGCAAACAGTACCACTGTCTAATTCCAGAATATGTTCATTACCCCAGAAAGAAACCCAGTACCTGTCAGCAGTCACTCCCATTCTCCCCTCCCCCCAGTCCTTGACAACAACTAATCTATTTTCTATCTCTATGGATTTGTCTAATCTGGACGTTTACTATATATGGGATCATATACTATGTGGCCTTTTGTGTCTGGCTTCTTTTACTAAGTATAATGTTTACATGGTGCATCCATGTTGCAGTAGGTGTTAATACTCATTCCTTTTTATGAATGCATAATATTTCATTGTATAATTTTGTTTATCCATTCATTGTTGATAGACATTTTTCCCCACCTTTTGGCTATTATGAAGAATGCTGCTGTGAACATTCATGTACAAGTTTTGTGTGGATTTAGACTTTAATTTCTCTTGGGCATATACCTAAGAGTAGAATTTCTGGGTCATACCCAATGTTTAACTTTTCAAAGAACTGCTAGGCCATTTTCCAAAGAGGCTGCATCACTTTACAGTCCCACCAGTAATGAATGAGATTTCTTATTTTGCCACATCCTTACTAACACTTGTTATTTCGATTTAAAAAATAAAAAGCCATCCTAGTGTGTGTGAAGTGGTATTTCATTGTGGTTTTGGTCTGCATTTTCCTAATAACAAATGCTATGCATCATTTCATATGTTTGTCGGCCACTTGTATAACTTTTGTGGAGAAATTTCTATTCAAGTCCTATGGCCAATTTTAAATTGGGTTATTTGTCTTTTTATTGTTGAGTTGTTAAGAGTTCTTAAAATATACTTTTTCTCCCATTCTGTGGATCTGTCTTTTTACTTTCTTGAAAGTATCCTTTGAAGAACAAAATTAAAAATTCTTTTGATGAATACTAATTTACCTATTTTTTTTGTTTTGGATGCTTGTATTTTAGTTTTCATATCTAAGAACTGTAAGGTCATGAAGATTTACATCTATGTTTTCTTCTAAGAGTTTTATAGTTGTAGCTCTTACAATTAGTCCTTTGATTCGTTTTGAGTTAATGTTTATATAAGATGTGAGGTACGGGGTCCATTTCTTTCTTTTGTATGTGGATATCCAGTTTTCTCAGAACCATTTGTGGAAGACACTGTTCTTTCTTCATTGAGTTGTCTTGGCACCCTTGTCAGAAGTCAGTGGACTAGTCATGTACTTCTACCACTTTTTTTACTCTGTAATTTAAGCCTCAGTTTTGTCATCTGTGAAATGGTGATGATAATATCCAGATCAACTTATGCATCAGGCTCAGTGTCTCGGGGTCATAATCTTTTCAGAGGCCCATGAAAATGTTGTTTCTTTTCAAATTAGAACAAAAGTGAATGTTTAGGTCAAGAAAAATGTTTTAATATACAACATTAAGACAATAGTAATATCTTGATACAAATGCAGTCATAAAATATAATGTTTAACATTTTTAAAAATCCTCACTTGCTATGTTTTTTTACTGATTTTAGAAAGAAGGGAATGGAGAGAAAGAGAGAGAGAAACATCAATCAATTGCCTCTTGTATGCGCCCCACTGGGGATCAAACCTGCAACCTAGGTATGTACCCTGACCCAAAATGGAACTGGCAACCTTTTGGTATATGGGACAATGCTCCACCCAACAGAGCCACACTGGCCAGGGCTAATGTTTAACATTTTTTTGTTGAGGAAGGGACCCATGAGGTAACAGTACTTTGCATCCACAAAAGTCCTACTGTGGTCCTGATAATATCTACCTTATAGGGTTATTGTGAGGATTAAAAATGATAATTAAGTCAGATACTGTGCTGGCCCATAGTAGACAATCATTAAATGGTCATTATTGTGGGAGAGCAGAGAGTTTTCCTCACCAGCTCAGGCCCCTTTAATAGGACTGGGGCCTTGGCAGGCTGGTAAATTATTGAATGGGCAAACCTGTGAAGAAGCCACCCAGTGAGTTCAAAGGAAGGTCAGCACTAAAGAGCTGCCCCATTACTGATTTCCTGCTCTGACACCTCCGAGGGCTCTAGGGGCACCAGTGGCCTTACTAAGCAGAGAGAGAGTTGCTGAGGTGGAAAGGAGGGGAGTCATGAGGGGCGCTCTGCATCAGTGGTTGGCCCATTTGGTAAAGATCCCTAGTGATGACTCCCTGACTTCGTTAGGCAGAGGTCTGGTGTCCACCTCGATGAAGAAGGCAATGCCTATGAAGAGTTACATAAGAGGCCCTGATAACCCAAGTCTTCTTTTTTTAAAATTGAAGTGAAATTCATACAACATAAAATTAACTATTTAAGGTATATAATTTAGTGGCATTTATTTTATTATTATTATTTTTAATCCTCACCCAAGGATATTTTCCCATCTATCCTCAGATAGAGTGGGAGGGGGGAGAGAGAGAGAGAAAGAGAGAGGAAAGAGGGAGAGAGAGAGAGAGAGAGAAAAACATCAATGTGAGAGAGACACTCAATTGATTGCCTCTCACATGACTCCGGCCAAGGCCCGGGATCGAACAGAAACCGATTGGAATCGAACTCGCGACTCTTTGGTCCGTGGGTTGATGCTCTAACTGCTGAGCCAAACTGGCCAGGGCAATTTAGTGGCATTTAATACATTCACATTGTTGTACAATCATCACTTCTATCTAGTTCTAAAACGTTTTTATCACCTTAAAGGGAAACATGCACCCATTGGTGGTCAGGCCCTATTTCTTCCCCCCTCAGTCCCTGACAACCACTGATCTGTTCTCTGTCTCTGTGGGTTTACCTATTGGCATTTCATATATATAGGATCAGAATATGTGGCCTTTGTATCTTTCTTCTTTCACTCAGCATAATATTTGCATAATCCATGTTGCAGTGTGTAGCAGTACTTTATTTCTTTTTATAGCTGAATCACAATTCATTGTGTGGATAGACCACATTTAGTTTATCCTTTCATCACTTGATGAACATTTGGGTGTTTTCACCTTTTGGCTATTGTGCAACTTGAATATTCACATACAAGTTTTCGTGTTGATGTGTTTTCAACTCTTCGGGTTATATACCTAGGAGTAGAATTGCTGGATTATATGATAATTCTATATTTGACTTTTTGAGGAACCACCAAACACTGGCTGCACCATTTTACATTCCCACCAGCAATGAATGAGAGTTCTGATTTCTCCACATCCTCAATAACACTTGGTATTGATTAACTGATTACAGTCATCCTAGTGGGTATGCAGTGGTATATCATTGTGGTGTTGATTTGCATTTCCCTAATGGCTAGTGATGCTGAGCTGTTTTTCATGTGTTTTTCATGCATTCCACTCTTTTCTTGAGCTGAATCATGCTCTGTTTGGATAGAATCAAGCCCTAATGGGAAGAACTGTATCACCCAGGGGAGTTTCTTAGATGTGCCTGTGGCATATTCTGAGATTCTCTTGATCTGAGCTTGCTGAATTTCCCCCCAGGCGCTATATGAAAACCTTGCCCTGTGGGAGTTCACTAAAGGGCTCTTGGAAACAGGTAGACTTACATGTTTAACATGCAGTCTAAGAGCCCTTTTTGTCTCATGTGTCCTGGTGACCCCTTTTCTACCTGACCTCATCCCAGTCCTTGCCTCTGGCTTTGGGCCTTGTCTGTTGGCTGCATCATTCCCAAGGATAACAACTGTGCCTTGGATAACTCTTCTTTTCCCTGACAGATTCCTTATTGTTTGTTTATCTGGAGCTTTCCCAGTATAACATCTGTCCACTTTGAACTCTTCTGTCCACTGCCCAATCATTCCCAGTTACTTTCCATTTCTCAGCCTCCAGAGTTTCCTAGACTCTCCCTCTGAGTCCTAGATAGACTGGGTTGGCCCCTCTTGTTCTATCACAGCTAGAGGAAGGGTGGGAGACGGGCTGGCTGGTCTCCCTAAGGCAAAGGGTGTTAGGTGGCAGATGATTCACACTTCAGTTCTCACCGGGGTAGGTCTGTGGACCCTGGCTGTGGAGGAGGTGGTTGCTGTTCCAAGCCTTGTGGTAGGAGCGTGATAGTGATGATGCACTGCATGCCATTTGTGGGGTACCAACCCCTAGTCTGGTTTGGGCTCAGGAGTTCTTTCTGTAAGATGGCTCTCATTTTCTCCAATCCCTCACTCACTCACTCACTGACTCACTTCCAATATATGTTTCCGAGTGTCATCTCTGCAAGGTTCTGCGCTAGGCCCTGAGACTATAAAGCTCAGCCTTTGAGAAACTCATAGTCTAGAGAGAGAGATAAACTTGTTGTTGCAATATGATGCGATGTGTGTTATAACTGAGCATGAAGTGCAGTGGGAACATGGCTGAAGGAGGAATAATTCTGCTTCGAGAGAAAGAATGGGTAGCTTGAGCTTCCAGGAAAAGGGGACATTGGAGCTGGGTCTTGAAGGAGGAGAGGCTGAAATGGGGAAGAAAGGCATTCTATACAAAGGTCTCAGATTCTTTGCATGGACTCAGATGAAGAGTGATTCTGGGGAATGTGCAGATGCCCATCATGTTTCCTTTCCTGTGTCTCCCTCCCCAGCTATGCTGGGGAGACCTTGAAGTCAAGAGACCCTGTGTTCCAGGGATGTGGCCCAGGCCCCAGTCTATCTCTGGTCCTCCCATGTAATTTTATTTTTCCTACATTTCACGCACTCCAGATGCAGCCAACTGATGTGAAAATTTGCCCATACTGAAGTGTTATTGGGAATGAATGGGTTAGTTTATTAATTAAATAAAGAACTCCTCTAGCATTTATTTCAGTTTACTCTAGCCAAAGCATATGAAAGATTACAGTGTAGTGCTTAATAGGATAGGCCTAAAATCAGAATAATCTAGTATTTTTTTTTTTTTAATCCTTACCCGAGGATATTTTTCCATTTATCTTCAGATAGAGTGGGAGGGAAAGAGAGAGAGAGAGAGAGAGAAACATCGATGCAAGAGAGACATATGGATTGGTTGCCTCCCGTATGACCCCAACTAGGGCCGGGGACCAAACTGCAACCGAGGTATGTGCCCTTGACCAGAATCGCACCTGAGACTCTTTGGTCCATGGGCTGACTCTCTAACCGCTGAGCCAAACCAGCCAGGGCAGAATAATCGGGTTTGAATTCTACTCATTGGTGGGGAGACTTCACTCAAGGTATTTAACTTCTTAGTTTTCTTCTCTGTAAAATGGAAATAATAATAATATTCTATAGTGTTGTGGAGATTAAATAAGATAGTCTAAACTCTGAACATGGTGACTGATATGGTAAACATTAATTAAATGGTGGTATATACAAAAATACACACAAACATGTAAATAGTATATGTATAAAATATATACATAGTACATACACATAAAATGTATTATATATACACACATAATATATGCATATAAAATATGTACAAAGTGTATACATAATATATATACATAAAATATATACATAGTATATATATAATATATACATTATATATATATAGTTGGCCCTTGAACAACTTGAGAATTAGGGGCACTGACCCCTAACACAGTAAAAAATTTATGTATAACTTTATTTATTTTTAAAAATGTTTTTATTGATTTTAGAGAGAGAGGAAGGGAGAAGGAAACAGAAACATGAAGAGAGAAACATAATAACGATCGGCTGCCTCCAGTAAAACTTAACTACTAATAGCCTACTGATGACTCGAAACCTTACCAATAACAAACAGCTGATTAATACATACTTTGTATGTTACATGTATTATATACTGTATTCTTACAGTAAAGTAACTAAAGAAAATGTTATTAAGAAAATCATAAGGAAAATACATTTACAGTATTTATTGAAAAAAAAGTCCATGTATAAGTGAACCCATGCAGTTCAAACCTGTGTTGTTCAAGGGTCGACTGTATATATAATCTCCCTACTCTTAAGGAATTTAAAGACTTCCAGTGGGAAAGAAAAGTACTCAAATAAGCTATAAAGTAATACTGTATTTTCCCCAGGTTATATATTAGCATTTGAAATAGGGACTTTTTGGAGACATTAACCAAAGGGTGGTTATTTCCAGGAAGATTAATCTTTTTTGAGAGGGAAAGTAGGACCAATAAATGGAATTTGCTAGGAGGTAGATTTATGTTCCAGTAAAAAGCAGAAATTTGAGAGCATTTGGAGCTGGCGAGCTCCTCGTGTCGTTGAAGGTGATCAAGCCGAGACTGGCTGACGTGTTGGTAGAGAATTTCCTGGACCCCTTCGAAGGCTGCAGAGAGGATTCCGGCCTTCTGAGGGACATTTTGGGAGGGTTCTCGTTTCCATCCTTGTACCCAGGAGCTCTTGCCCTCTTTTGTTTGGCTGGTTCCCTCCTTTGGTAGGACCTGGAATCCTGCTGGCATTGTGGTGCCAAAAGCGGCTGCCAGGGCAGGTGCCTCCTGCAGGTGACCTAGCACCTTATCTCCCCTGCCCCCATCTCTTCCCTGCCTCTTCTGGCTTACCTCCTAGAGTAGAAATAACCCAGGGCCAAACATTAACTGTGAAACCATAAAACCACGTGAAGCTCAGGTGGCTCCCAGCGGCCTGGACTCTTGGTGCCCTGTTATCAGGAAATGCTGGATCTGCTTCCTATGGGTGGGGAGGGTGGAGTGGCTGGAACAATGGGGGGGGGGGACCCAGCACCCTAGGCTTCCACCCTGGCAGAGCGGTGAGCAGGGGATGCCTCTATTGCCTAAGGGAGAGAACACAGCAACATCTTTCAGTATCAACTGAAAAGATGTGACCATACTTATGTAGTCAGAAACTTCCCTACTTTACCGTGGGCCCTGATGTATACATACATATGTACAGTGATTTCATAGACACCTACATAGTACTGGAAAACACACCTACCACTCATGTACCCCGGAGTAACTCCATCCATATGCTTTCTCTTATTTACTCCCAGCACCTTGCAGAATGCCTGCAGCACCGGTACACCTTCCTTGGACTGATGGGTGAATAGTGAGTGAAAAATGTTTATGTTCTCCCACATATTCATCCACATGTGTATACATTTTGAGGAGGGTACCTGTAGATACCCATGAATGCTTATAGTATGCCTATAACACACACACACACACACACACACACACACACACTCACACTAAACACAATAACATAAATGTACCTGCTAGTCATATGCATATGAATATGTGTATACATTTATAGATTCCTGAATGACCCTACTGAACAGCAAACGTGGTGGCTATGAAGAGAGAATATGGCTCCATGGATGCAGGGCAGGGCAAAGATAATATTTGGGCTGAGAAGCCCATCTCCCAGTTGTGAGCTGGGATGCTTGCCCACACTGCGAAGCTTTCACTCCTCTGTTCTCCATGCTAAGCAAGGTGGTGCACAGGGGAAGAAGGGCAGGGGCTTAGGGGAGCAAGCCAGAGCAAGTAGGATCAACTTCAGCATCTCCTGGCCCCTTATAATCTCTTGGAGAAAATGTATTAATCTGGAAACTGCTCTAGGCTTTTATTCCCTTAGAGAATGATGATAAAAGAGGGGAGAAAAACAAACCTAGAGTGTAAAGGGGTGAAGTCACAGCAGAGTGGAGCCTGTGTGAAGGTATTTATAAAGTGTGTGTGTGTATGTTCACATGTTGTTATAGGGTTGGTCCCAGGCTGCAGTTTCTTAAAAAGGGGGCAAGGCTGTGATTTCACTGTGTGCTGCCACACCAAAAGCCCAGGATCCGGAGGCAATAACTCTGGCATGGTTTGGGCTCTACCACCAACTTGTCACATGGCCTTAAGGAAATTGCTTCATGTCTATGTTAAGTGATTCACACTAGTTAAGTGGTTGGCCTGTCCCACAGGGTTCCTGTGAGGATCAGGGAGCAAAGATAATTTATAGGCGCTTTGAAGAGTTAAGAACTTTTCCTAGTGGTCAGGGCTTGTTTCTTAGCTTGGTGAAGGCATTTCAAGTATTCAGACATCCTGAACAATGAATATGTACACAGGATAAAAAGTTGAACACAGCACAGTTTGAACTCCTAGGGGGAGTATCCAAGTAGGAAGAAGTACCCATGGGAGAGGTCACTACAACCCCCCACAGTCAGTGCTAAGCACCTTACCCTGGGATATAGTACAGTATAGTGAGGTGGTCAGAGGGCTGTGGTTGTAGGGCCTTGGGGAGTCAGAAAAGGTTTCATGGAGGAAGTGAGGATTGGCTAAGTTTAGTTGTGGGGAGGGGGAGTTGGGTGGGGTGGAGTGCTCTGGGAAAAGGGTCAGGTGGACCATGGAGTCAGGAGAAAAATGATGCCTCATCAGAGTTGCACATGGTAAAGATTAAAAGGGAAAACAGGAGTAACAAGGTTAATTTTTGAGTCTTTTCTGGAACTGACCCAGCCCAATGGTTAATCGTTTGACCCTTTAGGAATTACTTGGGCCCTGTCCCAGGCATACATACATACACAACCAGAGGATGTGGGGCGGCCTAGAGCAGAGCTGAGGGGGAACTTGAAAGTCATCCTGTCCAAGCCTGATCCTTTTCCAGAGGTAAAGCTGAGGGCAGGAGACACCAAATAGAGGGACTGAGGTTTCCCAGGTAGTTAGTGGCAGAACCAGAATTGGAACTCAGGTCTCCTGAGTCTGGTGCTTTTTCTGGGTCTTAAAAATGGACTGGGGTGCTGCTTTGGCAGTACATATACTAAAATTGGAAAGATACAGAGAAGATTAGCATGGCCCCTGTGCAAGGATGACATGCAAATTCATGAAGCGTTCCATATTTTTTAGAAACAAATACAAAGAGTCAGCAAAAATGATAAGACAAAGAAACAACACCCAAATGAAAGAAAAGGAGGAAACTCCAGAAAAAGAGCTAAATGAAATGGAGGCAAGTAACTTATCAGATATAGAGTTCAAAGTAATAGTTATAAGGATGCTCAAGGAACTTAGTGAGAATTTCAAGAAACTTAATGGAAACTACAACATCATGAAACAAGAAACAGAAAACATAAATAAGAATCAGGCAGAAATGAAGAATAACATATCTGACATCAAGAACACACTGGAAGGATTCAAAAGTAGATTGAATGAGGCAGAAGACAAAATCAGTGATTTGGAAGACAAGGTATAAAAAAGCACCCAATTAGAGCAGAAAAAAGAAAAAAGAATTAAAAAGCAAGAAGATAATTTAAGGGCACTTTCGGACAATATGAAACATAACAACATCCACATCATAGGGGTGCCATAAGAAGAAGAAAGTGAGCAAGAAATAGGGAACCTGTTTAAAGAAATAATGACAGGAAACTCCCCCATCTACTGAAGGAAGAAGTCACACAAGTTCAGGAAGCAGAGTTCCAATTAAGATGAACCCAAAGAGACCCCCTCCAAGGCACATCATAATAAAAATTACAAACATTAAAGACAAAAAATAATCTTAAAGGCATCAAGAGAGAGACAAAAAGTTACCTACAAGGAAGTACCCATTAGCATGTCAACTGATTTCTCAACAAACACTTCAGGCCAGAAGGGAGTGGCATGAAGCATTCAAAGTAATGAAAAACAGAGACCAAGACTACTTTATTCAACAAGACTATCATTTAAAATGGAAGGTAAAATTAAGAGCTTCCCAGATAAAAAATGGTAAAAAGAGTACATAAACATCAAACCAGCATTGCAGGAAATGTTAAAATGAGTGCTTTAAGAAGAAGAAATCAAGAAAGAGAGGAAGTTGTAAAGGAAAAAAAATGACAGTAAGTAAGTACCTATCAATAATAACCTTAAATGTAAAAGGACTAAATGCTCCAATTAAAAGACACAGGGTAGCTGAATGAATAAGAAAATAGGACCCATATATATAATCTGTCTACAAGAGACCCACCTTAGAACAAAAGTCTTATACAGACTTAAAGTGAAGGAATGGAAAAAATATTCAAAGCAAATGGAACTGAAAAAAAGTCTGGGTTAGCAGTACTTATATCTGACAAAATAGACTTCAAAATGAAGGCCATAACAAGAGACAAAGAAAGGCATTGCATAATACTAAAAGAATCAATCAAGAGTATATAAATCTTGTTAACATATATGCATCCAGTACAGGAGCACCTAAGTATATAAAAAAACCCTTGATGGACTTTAAAGGAGAGAGTGATAGCAATACAGTCATAGTAGGGGACTTTAACACCCCACTGACATCACTGGATAGATCTTCTAGACAAAAAATTAACAAGGAAACAGAGACTCTAAATGATGCACTAGATCGGATAGAATTAATTGATATTTACAGAACATTTCACTCCAAAGCTTCAGAATATGCATTCTTCTCAAGAGCACATGGGATATTCTCAAAGATAGACCACATGTTAGGACACAAACTAAGTCTCTACAAATTCAAGAAGATTGAAATCATATCAAGTATCTTCTCAGATCACAGTGGCATGAAACTAGAAATCAGTTACAATAAAAATACTAAAATCATCCAAACACATGGAGCCTAAATAGCATGTTACTAAACAATAAATGGGTTACCAAAGAGATCAAAGAAGAAATAAAAAAACTTCCTGGAAACTAATGAAAATTAACATACAACACAAAATCTATGTGATACAGTGAAAACAGACCTGAGAGGGAAGTTCATAGCATTACAGGCATACCTCAAGAAACAAAAATTTCTAATAAACTATCTAACCATACAACTTAAAGAATTAGAGAAAAACAAAAACAAAAACAAAAACCCAGAGTAAGCAGAAGGAAGGAAATAACAAAGATCATAGTGGAAATAAAAGACACAGAGACTAAAAAAACAACAACAAAAAAACCCCCACAAAAGATCAATAAAACCAAGAGCTGGTTCTCTGAAAAGATAATCAACCTTTTGCCAGGCTCACCAAGAAACAGAGAGAGAGGACCCAAATAATTAAAGTCCATCAAGAGTTTTTGGTGTGAGTGTGGGTGTGCACTATTAATTATTCATTCACTCATTCATTCATTTATTCATTCATCCATCAAACAGAGAATGTGTTCTAGGCATTGCACTCAACAGAACAAGGTCCCAGCCTTTCTGAACTCAGTCTAGTGGGAGAATAGATATATAACTAAATAATCAGAAACACATTTGGTGAGTGCTGTAGCTGTGTTGCCAATATCATGTGCTATGGGTCCTGGGATGGTGAAGTGGATGATTCTGTCTAGAGGTGTTAGGGAAGGTTTTAGTGAGGTAATGACCTATATCTTAAATGTTGAATAGTAGCTCTACAGGGGAAGAGGGCCAGAAGAGGAATTCTAAGAGGAAATAGCTGTTACTGCTGGTATGAAAGAGTAATTAGATGTGGCTGATGCTCTGAGACATGCAAATGACTAGTGGGAGATAAGACTGGAAACGTGGCTTCAGATCTCATTTGCTAGGCCAAAGAGTTTAGACTTCATCCTGGAACAAAAAGGAGCCAAGAGGGTTTTACATGGTGGGAGGTGGAAGGGGGTTATATGTTCACATGTTTGTTTTGGGAAGATCTCTCTGGCAGCAACCCAAGGGAGGTGCTGGAGGTGAAGAGGCTGGAGGCAGGGTGAACAGTTAGGGTCATTCCAACAGCTCAGACCAATGATGATGAGATCTGAACCAAGGCAGTGGTCATGGTGATAGAGAGAGGACAAATTCAGGTCATTAGCTTGGGCCACTGTGTAGTGACTGGTCAGGGAAGAGGAGGGGGTTTGGCTAGAGAAAGTAATGACTCTGGTTTTAGACATATTGTACTTAAGGGACCTGGGCACCCCAGGAAGGTGTGTGCACTCATCTTGTGAACTATAGGTCTGGAGCTCCAGAGAGGGGCAGGGGCCACATCATCTTCTCTTGCTTATTGTCTCAGCCACACTGCCCTCTGTCATTCAAGATTGTGCCAGCCAAGCTCATTTCCACCTTGGGCCTCTGGTTTTCTGCATGGCTGACTCCTCTCATTTTTTAGTTCTCGGCTCCATGAGGCAGGGACCTTGATTGTTTTGCTCTGTGCTGAATCCTCGGGGCCAAGCACAGTGCCTGGTACCTAGTAGCTGCTCAATGAATGTTGAATGAATGAGTGAAGGGTAGCTAAAGTCCGGTAATGAAGCATGGGAAAGGATGCATATTACCATTAAGGAGAATCGGAGGGGAATCAGAGGGTAGAGCAATTCCCTCCACAGTTGGAGTGGAGGCACTGGAATCCTGTCTGTTATTATTTTTGTTGATAACAATACTATTAAAAATGACAGCGTAAGAGTCAGAGTGCCTGGGTTCAAATTCCCCTCTTACTATCTGTGTGTCCTTGGGCCAGCATCTCAGTTTCCTTAGCTGAAGAATGGGGATAATAATGGTTTCTACCACTTTGGGCTGTTGTGAAGATTAAACGAGGTGATGCTTGTGTAGATAGGCACAGAATACATGCTTGATAAATAATAACTATTATTATTTGAACATTAACTTATGCCAGGCATTATACTAAGGACTTTCAATGCAAATTCTTAATTAATTTTCCCAATCACGTGGTGAAATAGAAAGTAAAAAAAAAAATTTATTTTTTGTTGTTGACAGTATTACAGATGTCCTCCATTCCCCCCTGCCCCCTTTTGCCCCCCTTCACCCAGCCTCTCCCTCCCTCCAGGCCTTCACCACACTATTGTCTGTGTCCATGGGCTATGCATATAAGTATATAAGTTCTTTGGTTTATCTCTTCCCATCACCCCCCCACCCTGAGATATGATAGTCTGTTCCATGCCTCCATGACTTTGGACTTATTTTGTTGGTCAATTAATTTTGTTCATTAGATTCCACAAATGAGTGAGATCATGTGATGTTTTTCTTTCTCTGACTGGTTTAATTCTCTCAGCATAATAATCTCAAGGTCCATCCATGCTATCTCAAAGGGTAAGAGATCATTATTATTTTTTTTTACAGCTGCATCGTATTCCATTGTGTACACGTACCACAGCTTTTTAATCTATTCATCTACTGATGGGTGCTTGGGTTGTTTCCAAATCTTAGCTATTGTTTTTTTTTTAATCCTTCCCTGAGGATATTTTTCCATTTATCTTCAGATAGAGCAGGAGGGAGGGAGAGAGTGAGAAACATCGATGTGAGAGAGACACATCGATTGGCTGCCACTTGCACGACCCCAGCTGGGGCTGGGGACGAACTGCAACAAGGTATGTGCCCTTGGTCGGAATCAAACCTGGGACTCTGGTCCGCAGGCCGAGACTCTAACTGCTGAACCAAACCAGCCAGGGCCAAATCTTAGCTATTATAAGTAATGCTGCTATGAACATAAGGGTGTATATATTCTTTCTGATTAGTGTTTTGGGGTTTTTAGGATATATTCTTAGAAGTAGGGTCGCTGGGTCAAACAGCAGTTCCATTTTTAATTTTTTGAGGAAACTCCACACTATTTTCCACAGTGGCGGCGCCAGTCTGCATTACTACCAGCGGTGCACTAGAGCTCCCTTTCCTCCACGTCCTTGCCAGCACTTGTTTGTTGATTTATTGATAATAGCCATTCTGATATGTGTGAGGTGATATCTCATTGTGGTTTTAATTTGCATTTCTCTGATGATTTGTAATGTTGAACGTGTTTTCATGTGTCTATTGGCCATCTGTGTGTCCTCTTTGAAGAAGTATCTATTCAGGTCCTTTGTCCATTTTAAAAATTGGATTGTTTGTCTTGCTTTTGTTGAGCTGTATGAGTTCTTTATATATTTTGGAAATTAACTCCTTATCAGATGTATCATTGGCAAATATGCTCTCCCATACAGTGAGCTCCCTTTTATTTTAATGATGGTTTCTTTTGCTGTGCAGAAGCATTCAGTTTGATGTAGCCCCATGTGTTTGTTTTTTCCTTTGTTTCTCTTGCCCTAGGAGATGTCTTGGTGAAAATTCTGCTATATGAGATGCCGGGATTTTGCTGCCTATGTTTTCTTCTAGGGAAATTAAAAAAAATCCATGTTTCATAATTGAGGAAATGGAATCTCAGCAAGAGGAAGTCACTGAGTCACACATTTACTAGCTTGGAGGTGGAGGCACTGGGAGTTAAGCTTAGGTCTGTCTGACTTTAATGCCGGTGCACTTAACCATTGCACCACACTGCAACCCCTCTGCAAGGGTGACCCTAAAGTCCTGGTGTGGCCAAGGGAGCTTAACGCAGAGGCTGATCAGAACTCAGGGACCCTGCCTCTAGACACTAGCCTTTCTGAGCCTGCAGAGGGCCCCTGTGGAAGGGCAGTGAAGAGGGTATCCTGAGACACTAAGATTGGTCTTTCTACCTCTGTCTGAGAAGGCTGGGCAGGGGATCTGAGAGCCCTTGTGGCATTTACAGCCTGGTGGCCCACACCAACTACAGAACAGAATGTTTATAACCAGTCATCACAATTCTCTTCAATATCTAGAACCTTTGGGTAAGATAAGGGACGTCAATGAAAACATAATCTTCCCCTTCGACCAATCAATTTTTAGTTATCTTCCCACTCACTAACCTTGGTTGATATCTTCAGTAAGAGAAAATGACTTTTGAATTATTTCATTGATAACAAAGTCTTCTAAGGAAACAGTGTTTTATATATACACAGATATACATGCACACACTGCTTACGTTGCGAACACACAAACACCTGTCTCCCAGGGCATCTGTCTATACTGACTCACATGCTCCCAAGAACACAAACACCCTTACAAGGAACTTGTCCCATGTACAAGAGAGCTTATTTACCCAACTGTGAACACTTAGCAACACACACACACATACACACACCCTTAAATGACTCTTAAGTTTGGAAGGACAGAAACTAAGTGGAAAAAGAAAAAAAAGAATACTAATTTCCATTCATTGAGCTTCAAGCACTTTGCATATACTGTCTCATCTAATCATCATAGCAATTCTATCAAGAAGATATTAGCATCTCCTTGTTTCCCACAGGGAGACTGAGGCTGTGGTGAAGTCCAGGTGCCCCAGGGGTTTGTATGCATGTCACAGTTTGGAAGCCTTGTTTTGTAGCTTGCCTGAGGTCACCCAACAAGTAAATCACAGAAGCAAACATCGAATGCACCTGCGTTCTGACTAGAACAGATTTGTTCTTAACTGCTAAGATCGTATCTGTCTGTATTTCCATGACAGGGACAGAGAGAAGAAACACAAATTTAATTTTTGCTGAACAGCAGCAAGAGACATACCCTCAGCTTAGAAGGAGCAGTAATTAAAAAAAAAAAAAAGTGGTAAAATATGCACAACATACAATTTACATATTAAATCATTTTAAAGTGTGTAATTCAATGGCATTAAGTACATTCATGATGTTGTGCAATCATTCCCACTATTCCCAGAACTTTTTCATCATCCCAGACAGAAACTCTGTACCTATTAAACAATTAAGTTCCCCTTTACTCCTCCTCTCCAATACCTTGGTAACCACTATTTACCCTTTGTCTCTATAATTTGCCTGTTCTAGGTACTCGGTACCTCATACAATGTTGAATGTTTTCAAGCTTCACCCATGTTGCAGCATATGTTGGAATTAGATGAACAAAAAGCCAGAAAGATGTTTTCTTTTACCTGGCAAAGAGTTCACATGGAGAATATTATCTCAAAGTGGTGCTATTGTCAGAAAACCAAAGAGATTCAGTATGGGTATAGACACAGTATAGATGAGCATTTTAAATTTTTTTTTTTATCCTTATCTGAGGACATTTTTTTTTGCATATATCTTCAAATAGAGTGGGAGGGAGAGAGGGAGGAAGAAAGAGAGAGAAACATCAATGTAAGAGAGACACATCAAGTGGTTGCCACCCACATGACCCCAATCGGGGCTGGGGACAAACTGCAACCAAGGTATATACCCTTAGCGGGAACTGAACCAGGACTCTCTGGTCCGTGGGCTGATGCTCTAACCGCTGAGCCAAACCGGCCAGGGCTAGATGAGCATTTTTAAAGGTAAAATTGGTACATAAAATTATATAGGTTTCAGGTGTACAACACTATAATTCAATATGTAGATGAGCATTCTAGAATCAGTCAGTCTCCTCCTCCTCCTTCATCTGCTTCCGGTGACTTTCCTCACCTCTGGGATGCCCCTTTTCTTTCCCTCCTCTGTTCCTCCAGGAAAACGTTCTCAGGGCTAAACCTAATGAGAAGCAGTGTGGAGCAGTAGAAAGAGCCATGGATCAGGAGCCAGAAAACCAGGGTTTCACACTGGCTGTGACACTGGATGATGGTGGGCCAGTTGCTTTTCTTTGGGCTCAATGTTCCACATTAGTTTCGTAAGAGGGTTGGCTTGGCTAATCTTTAGGTTTTGTTCCAGTTTTGGCTTTCTGGATTTGATGTACACTCTCACTAAGATGGCAGTGTTACTTCTTCTGAGGGTAGGGTATTTGCATTTAAACACGGGACAGGCCAGAGGAAGGAAGAGCTGATGGTGGAATACCAGGCTTCCTTATGAACCTGGGAGAGGTATTTTCTTGTCGTCACACCACCTAGGAAAGTACAGATAAGGCAGGTCCTGAACCCAGCCCCAGAAACTTGCCAGCTCCCAAGTTCAGCCTTGACTCACACTCAAGAATGTGGTGGAGGCTGTGGAGCAATTCCTGGGAACAGGGCCTCAGACCTGATTGGTCTGAATCCCTGTGGGCAGCTGGTGTGAATGAGCCTGGATTCCTGGATATTCCTGGGATTTTACTAGGGATTAGTGGGCCTAATGGGTAAGAGGAAAAGGATGCATGGAAAGAATGTCATTGGAGAACAAGAGAATTGGGGTTTAGTCCGGAGCCTGTTGCTGGCTTTGCTAGTTGTGTGACTTGAGCAAGTCCCTTCTTTCTGAGCATCTGTTTCTTCATATATAACCTCATAAGTGAGTCGAGCCCTCTGGTCTCTTCCATGCTTGGGCTACCTGAAGCTTCTAGTCCCTCAGATGCACCACCATCTCTGTCCTGGGCATTTGCCTACCTGGGACACTCTCTCACCCCATTTCCTACCCCACTCGCCTGGCACTCTTCATGGCATGTCTCAGGGACCAGGCTTCCTCAGTGTGCGAGAGCACTGAGCGGAATACAGTATGGAGTGGTGAGGACTATGGAAAACTGTAGAGTTCATGTCCCACGGAAGCCATTCAGGTGCTTTTAAAACATGGTGCCAGCCAAAAAAAGTTGTTTGTGGTTGAATTTGTCCCTGGCACTGGGGATTTGCAACCTCTGGGCTATAGATCTCGAGCCCCTCTCTGGAAGGAGGCTCTCCTGGCAACTCACATTCCTCTTTTCAGAACACATCAGTTTATGGTAATGATTTGTTTATTACAGACTTTCCCACCAGGCTGTACATCCATTTGGGCAAGTATCTGTTTTATCCTCAACTCTATTCCTAACCTTATCACAGAACTGGTACATAGTAGGTGCTCGGTAAATATCTATAAAATCAGCAAATGAGTGGATGAGTAATAAGTAACTGTTGAGTGAATTAACCTAAGGATCCTTCAATGATGCTGTTTGATTTCATTTTATTCCATTCTCTGGCCCTGAAAAATGAGAGCCCCAGACTCACATCTAATGATTTAGGTTCTTTAGACCTTAACACTGTGTGTGACTCAGGGTTATGATCTGGTGGAGCCCCTAGCATTCTTCAAACAGTGCCCTCCGGCTCTTGCAGTGGTGTTCAGTTTGGGCAACTAGCAGTTCTGGATTCATCTGCTCTTCTGTTCATCCAGGGAAGTCAACAGAAACATTTGTACCATTTCACACAAATATCCTTCAAATTATGGCCTTCCTTATTTAAAATAGGCCCAGAAGGCATAATTATCCTTTTTTTTTTTTTTTTTAAATTCAAGAGTTTATACAAACCAGGCGGGGAGGAGGGGTGGGATTCATGGGAAAGAGTCTCCCTCAGAGGACACGGTGCCGGCACGTGGCTTTTGTCGGGCAATGAGTTTCCGCAGGTAGCACAGGGAAGACACTCCAGAATGAGGGCTGGCCGTGCTACTGGTGAGGACTGAGGGCGCTACCTGGTAGAGGGGGACTAAATCTCAGACCCCGACAGAAGCAGGGGGTGTGTGAATGGGGACCATCGTAAGCGGGGTGTGGGGAGCCGATATGGGTCATCTCAGAAAGATGGGGGTGAAAGTGGCGGGGCGGGGGCGGTCGCGGGGATGCCAAGGACCAGACCCATGCCCGGTGGGGCGCTAGCACATCGCGGGGCGCCCACCCGGCCGCGCCCCTCGGGGTCTGCGCGGTGGGCGAGCCGCCGAGCCCGAGGCTCTGCCCCGCGTGTCCGCGCGGGAACCGGGCCGCGGGCGGTGCTAATTATCCTTATTTTATAATGAGAAAGGTTGAGACTCAGAGAAATTAGAGCTACAGAGAGATCATCAACAGAACCTTCACTAGGATGTGTGCATCGTGAGTCCTCCCCCTCATACATGGAGACACATGTTAATCAGTAATGGCCTTCTTTCCACTGAGCTCCAACTCGGCCTCAGAATCCCACTTAACACAATGTTCTAGTTAGTTAGCAATAATTAGCTGACAGCTGACACTTGAGATGAAGACTATTGGCCATCTGTAGCTGATGATCCTTGCTTCTACTATCAGGCACTTTTTATAGAAAAAAAGGTTACTTTGTTTTTCAAGAAGGTCTGAGGCTCATAGACAATCAATGCCAGCTTGCTCCACCGCCTGAGAATCTCAGTGGTACGATGCTGCTCCTTCTGTCACCCTCCCATTTCATTCAACTTTCAGGCTTTCTGATCATGGCCTTCCTGATCTTTCCTGAAGTATGTTGGGAAGAAGAGAGGTCTCCAGTACCTCAAGGGAGTCACAGAACGGGGCCTCCTGACTCCTGGTCATGTCTGTTGTTTACTCTAGTTTTTTTTATAGCTTCTGTTGACCCTCACCGGCATCCAGTGACTTCAGACCCAGACAAGGCACAGGCGACTGAATGGTTTTGTTGGATGCTATCTCAGTGCAGCGCTGAATCTCACCACAAGGTGGCACTGTATCTTCCTTTGCTTCCAGTTTCGATCTTGATGAAAAGTGTCTGAACTTGCACACTGTAACTCAACAAATAAAACTGTGACTAATATGTGGCTTCACAATTTAAATGAATGACTTAATAGACCATCCTGTTTCAATTTCTACCCGGTTTCAGACAGCTACAAATAGTTTTGTTTCCCTGTTGTGCCTTTGAAATAATGGTAGTGAGCTGGTAGTAGACTGGGGTTCTAAACTCTAACCCTAACCTTATTCATATGGACTTTCCAGAACTATCTGCCATAGCCTAGGTTTCTTCCTATAAGTTCTATGAAAAAGAGGCAACATGGAGTCAATAACCTGTTTTTTCCTTCCTCTCGCAAAAGTCTAGGACCCTAGGTCTGTCCCTCTTGGTGATGTTGCGTTCATTCTACCTGTTTATTGGCTAGGAGATTGGTATATGCAAAATACAATCATACATGCAGTGAGGCCATGAAAAGGCAGGGCTTGGCCTTCAGGTTGTTCATAAAGCACTCTGGAGAGCTTTCCAGCACAAAGGAATATAAACACTCCCCACCTATGGGAGGCATCCTATCACCCCTCCACTCCCTCACCTCAGCTCTTAGGGTGACCTGAGTTCCCCCAGTCTCCTCCCCTGTTCACATCACTATGCTTCTGCTCATTCTCTCCCTCGTTTTATTTCAGGCTGTGAAATCCTGCCCGCCCTTCAAGGCCCAGCTCTAAGCTGCTCCCTCCAGGACGTCTTCCTGGAGCTTCCCAGGGTCATGAATCCCTTTCTTTTCTCATAGTCTTTGCTTGTTCTGATATTATCACACTCTCTTTGTATTGTACTTATTTGTGTGTATTTTTTGGTTTAGATCTTTGTCTTTTAAAAAAAATTATTAAATTATATAAGTTCAATTAAAGCTTTGCCCATCAACTTCTCTTCCTGCCTCTCCAGAGGTAATTACTATCTTGAAGTTGCCATTTGCCATTCCAGTATTTATTTTTATACTTTATTTCTACAAATGTGTGTACCCATGAACCTTCTGTCTCTTTCTCTTGGTCTCTCTCTCTACACACACGTATAGTTTTAGGTACTTTAGAAATGTATACTATAACATAGCCCATGGACACAGACAACAGTGCGGTGATGGCTAAAGGCTGGGGGCTGGGTGGAGATGGGCAAAGGGAGGACAGCTGTAACAGTGTCAACAATAAATAAAAAATAACAAAATGCACATAAATGGAAGCATACTGTAAAATTCTTTGCAACTTGTTTTTCTCACTGAATGTTGTGTCTTTGAGATTTATCCATGTTGACACCTATTATGGCTATACAATATTCCCTTCTATAAATAAGTTCTTACCTAATATATAGTTACATTATGCCCTTTATTAAAAAAAATGCAAACAGCGCTGTAATGAACAGTCTTATCTCTGTCCCTTTGTGCTTATGGGTAAGAGTTTCTTTTGGGTAGGTACCTAGAAGTGGAAGCGCTCAAAACAGTAAGCATATCGCTACCTTTCCAAAAGATTTGTACTCATTTATATTCCCACCAGGAATATAAAAAAATTTATACTTCCTTATATCCTTTCTAATAGCTGCTGTTTTTAACTTCTTTTCATATTGACCAATCTGATAATAATACAATTTTTAATTGTATATTTTCTTTATTACTTTTGAAGCTGAACATCTATTCATATGATTATTGGCCCTTTGGCTTTCCTCATTAAAAAAACCCAACTCATCCTTTTCTCTTTCTGTATTTTTTATTTATTGATTTGAAAGAGAGGGAAATAAATATTGATATGTTGTTCTACTTATTTATACATTTATTGTTTGTTTCTTGTATGTACCCTGACTGGGGATCAAACCTGCAACCTTGGTGTATTGGGTTGATGCTCTACTCAACTGAGCTACCCGACTAGGGCTGGTTTTCTCATACCATGATGGCCTGTTCATACCCTTTACCACCTTTTCTACCCTATTAGGTCATTTTCCCCCCTTATTGAGTTAGAAGAACCTCTTTATATATTCCGGGTATTTATTTTTGTGCATATGTTTATTACCTGTCCTCATAAACTTCATAGTCGAATGAAGAGACCAGGCTATGGAATATGATCAGTGCTATGGCGTGAGCAGCTTCCTGAAAATAACATTTAATCTGAGATCCAGACAAGGTAGCCAGTCAGGGAACTAAGACTTATTTTCTTTTTACCTCCCTAGCAATGCACTTTTTCTACATACTACCTTCCATGTATTGAACATTATTTAGTGTTTGTGGAAGTGAAATAGAAAGTGGCAGAGGAGAGATTTGGAGCTGGTAGTACTGTAGTATTTCTCAAATTTTACTCAGTTGAAGAGTCTAGGGGAATTCAGCTTCCTCTGTGTCGTGCCGGGGATTTAATGAATTTTAGAATTGAGCTAGACCTATGAGGGTACTCACTCTAATTTTGCACCCAGAAATCTGGAATCTCTATAAAATCTTAGGTAGGTGGTTAACTTGCTTTTGCTGTTGAGTTCCCGAGGCTGAGAAGCTCAGTCCTTCATGAAGCATCCTATCTATTTGCAGATTAGCGGGTTGTTAGAAATCTCTCCTTATACTGGGCTCAGTGCCCTTTCCATCCATTGTTTCCTTTCTGCCCAATGGGAACAACAACAACAAAAAAACCCCATCTGCTCATTCCACCTGACTGCCCTTCAGATACCTAAAGACGTAACATTGTGTGTTTTGAGTCTCATTTTCTCCAAATGAATCACTGCTAGTCCGGTCAACCTCCCTTTCATTCTCAGGCGTTCCTGTTCCCGGATCACCTTTTCCAACGCCACGAGACTTGGTTCCTGAGCATTGGAGTGGGAGGGGAGATGGCTTCTCTGGAGGAGCCTGGGAAGAAAAGGTAGCCCTAGGGGACCTATATACATCTGTGGAAATATAGCTGCGTTGGGCTCTGGTTCTTAACCTTGATTCATGTTAGAACCACCTGGGGCGTTCTCTATTAAGCTGTGAAGAAATGACAGTTTATTAATTCACATTTTGTTGTAAATCACAGATCTTTTATGGAGTTAAAAAAAAATTTTAATTTACATAAAATTTATTCTTTTTTTTTGGTGTTTAATTCTATGAGTATTGACAAACGAAGTCATGTAATTACCACCGTAATCAAGAAAACTTCCATCATCCTGTAAAATTCCCTCATTCTGTCCATTTGTAGTAAACCCTCCCCCAACCCTTAACCCCTGGCAACCACTGGTTTGTTCTTCATTACTATAGTTTTGTGTTTTCCAGATGTTTTGGGTTACATGATGCAAATGATTCCAATACATTTTTTCATTAAATGTAATGACAAAACAAAAACAATAAACCCCCCCCCACCAAAACCCAAGCAGCTAGTTTAACACCCAGTTGAACTATAGTTAACAATACTGTATTATTATATACTTGGAAAGTTTGTAAGAGTAGATTTAAAAAAATTTAAATTATTTTTTAAAAATTGATTTGAGAGAGAGAGAGAGAGAGAGAGAGAGAGAGAGAGAGAAACATCGATCAGATGTCTCCTGAATGTGTCCTGACTGGGAATCAAACCCTCCATTTTTCAATGTGTGGGTCAACACTCCAACCAACTGAGCTACACCGGCCAGGGCACTAAGAGAGTAGATCTTAAATGTTCTCACCACCCACAAAAGATGTTAATTAAATTGTGGGTGATGGAAGCATTTAACCTTATTGTGGTAATCATTTTGCAATATATACATGCATCGAATCATCATGTTGTACAGCTTAAACTCACACATTATAATATGTCAATTATACCTCAACAAAGCAGGAAAAAAATACTGAATTGACAAAATAGACTAGTTTTATATAATTTAGCATTTCCCCCCACAAAATGATTATTCTAAAACATAATGGATTTGTTTCTCACCAAATTAACCAAATTCGCCCTCACTGAAGTTGCTTATTTTTGCCCTGAATTCTGTGATTAACCCTGGTCCACCCCAGAGAGGCTCTGAAGCCAGGTAGCTCCCTGGAGTGTCTGCGCTCCCCACTCAGGCTGTGAAAAGGAAAATTTCCCAGGGAGAGGGTGTGACAAGGCATGTAAAGTGATTAATGTTTCTTGCTTCAGAGACTAGTGTGACCTGAACAGGGTGGCACCAGCTTCTTAGACTAAGGTCTTCTTGAATCGAGCAGGTGAAGACATGCCCCTGCCTGCCTCAGCTGGAGGAGTGGAGGAGGACCATCCAAAGGCCCAGTGTTCCTTTCCAAATCTTGGCATCACTGTTGGGGCTGTCCTGGGGGATCACCTGAGGACCGTGAGCTCAAGGCAGGGGTGGGGCTTACCCAATGTCACATGTCATGACTCTGGTGGAGAATTACAGGGCTCTGCTCTCCACTCCAGCCTGCCTCTTGTGTGGCAAATACTTATTAAGCACCAGCTGTGTGCAGGGTGCAGTGGTGCTCCAAGTTGTCTCTGCGCCTTGTCTCATGTGCTTTCTGTCCATCTTGCCCAACTTGCTCCTTTCTCCTGGATCATTGTCACTGGTCTTTCCAGACACCACTCACATCACTCTACTGGGGAGCTTTCCTCGAGCCCCGTTTCCCAGGACACAGCCCCTGCAGTGCCCTTTCTGGAAGCTCTAGAGCACTGTGTGTCATAGCACTTGTCACCTGTATGATGTGGAGATCAGCTGTTTCCTTGTTGTCTGCATCCCCACTGGTCTCTGAATCTTCAGAACCATAGGCCTAGTTTTTTTTTTTTTTTTTAATCCTCACCGGAGGATATATTTACATTTATCTTCAGACAGAGTGGGAGGGAGGGAGGGAGAGAGAGAGACAGAGAGATAGAGAAAGAGAGAGAAACATCGATGTGAGAGAGACACATCGATTGGTTGCCACCTGCATGACCCCAACTGGGGCTGGGAACTAATCGCAACCGAGGTACGTGCTCTTGGCTGAAATTGAACCTGGGACTCTTTGGTCTGCAGGCTGACGCTCTAACCACTGAGCCAAACCGGCCAGGACTATAGGCCTAGTTTTCCTTCTCTCTATCCCCAGCATTCTTCACAATTCCAGATACACACCAAGAGCTGTGTTTATTTTTAATATCAGTAGTATCACCTCTATTAATTGAACACTTACTATGTGCCAGGCATTGTGCTAAGTATATGCCCTATGTTAGCTCATTGATCCTTTGTGAACTAGGTGTTATCATCCCCATTTTGCAGAGGAGTAAACGGTGGCTCAGAATGGTTAAGTAGTTTACTTAAAGTCATACCACTAGCAAGTGACAGAGCTTGGTTTTATTTTTTGAATTCTTTTTTTAAAATTAATTTATTTTTGTTACAGATGTTTCTCCTTTTTCCCCGCAGACACCCCGCCCCCCAGCATTGTTGTCTATGTCCATTGGTTACTCATACATGCATATAAGTTCTTTGGTTTATCTTATCCCTCCAGAGCTTGGTTTTATCCTCAGATCTCTTAGACTCAAAAACTCTGTTCAATGAATTAGTAATGAAAAAAAGAATCAATGAGTGAAAGGTACCATGCTGGACCTGTGAGAAACATACAGACAAATCAATATGTATTCTGCTTTTAAAAAAATTTGTGTCCTGCTAGGAGAGAAAACAGGTACAAAAATATCTAAGGTCTGCGGTGAATCCACCCATCATAGGGTTGAGAGGAGGGAGCAATGACTCCTGTTGAAAGTGGAGTACGGGGAGGCTTCCTGGGGAGAGAGGAAGACACCACGGGCCCTAGAAACTGGCTGAGGGTGAAATGGGGGCGGATATCAAGGAGGCGGTGTTGGGGCAGAAGGCCTGAGTTCTGGTTCCAGTTGAACCACACAGCCTCCCTGGGCCTCAGTGTCCATTTCTGAAAGGTGGGAGATGAGTGATGCCACCTCTAGCAGCCTTTCCAGGGCTCCCATTCAAGCCATGCACTTTCCAGGTCTTCAAAAGAAGCTGCGTGGGTTGTGGCTGAGGTGGGCAGATTTGAAAAAGCAGACCAGTTGGCTTCCTGGGGGTGATGAGCTGCTGTGGCAAGACTGCAGCTCTGGGCTCCTGGGTGGGCAGCTCGGAGCTTTGTTATATGTGTGTGATCAGGGAGCTGGGATGACAGTATTAGATACTGCTCCCGTAAACACTTTTGCGATGGGGTATGTCGGCATGACTTAGGTTCTTGCCTAAATTGTGTGCCTTCTGAAAGGAGAGTGTGAGGTTCATTGGCCTCTGAAAGTACCAGACTTACAATTTGATAAGGCTCAGTTATGGGCCTTGCTAACGGTCGTGGAGAGAGCCAAGGAGCTGAGCCAGCAGAGTTCCCTGGAATCTCCTCTCCATCCCTCCACCCACAGGCCATCAAGACTTGGGCCCAGGTCAGAACCTGAGCCTGGTACAGCTGGAAATGTAGGAAGAGGGGTCATAGCATGGTGCCAGGATCCCCAAAAGGAAGGAGGCCAAGGGGTTGAGGGGTCAGGGAGGTGCTGGAGGAGACGTGTTGCTAGATCTCATGGTTTCCCAGAGAAGCAGCAAGTCAGAGAAGGGCAGGGATTTGTCAGGGTGACAGGGTGAGTCAGGGGTGGAGCAGGGACTGGAAGTCTGCATTTTGAGTTCCCTCCCAGGGTTTTTTGTTTATGTTTTTCTCTCTGAGCACAATTTTTCCCCTTTTCTTTTCAGCTTTATTTAGGTACAACCAACAAATTATATAATTGTATATATTTAGAGTGCACAATTCGATGATTTGGCATCTGAATAATTTGTAGGCACATATTTTTAAAATGTGGATAAGAGAAGTAGGTTTAAATTCTAGTTCTGTCCTTCATGAATCCTTGAAAGTCACTAAGTCTCAGTTTTCTTATCTGCAGATTGAGGCTAACAGCATAGGGATGTTGTGGGGCTGAAAAGAGATAAGGTTGATAAAGCACTTCCCATACTGCTTGATAAATGATAGCAAACCTTTGCTTCATGATAGCTTTTTTTGCTATTATTATAACAATGGTCTATGGAGAATCATTTCCTGGGTCTAAGAGTGACTGGGCATTTGGTACAAGGCTTTGAACTTCTCCCTTCTCTGTCCCTGCTCCCGTCCTGTATACTTTCTCCTACAGCTTAGAACTTGTCCTGGCTGTGACCATCTCACACACACACACACACACACACACACAGAGTCAGAAATCTAGAGGGCTTCAGGCCACCTCCAGGTCATGTAGGCATTATTTTTGCAAGTGGTTTCCTAAGACAGACCCCCTCATATTCTCTGTTTCCTGCATCCTGGCCTTGGGTAGGGGTGGGGGCAGGAGGGGCTCCAAAGTGATTTTTTAGTATAGCCCATGCTACCTTTTCTTTTCAATTTCTTCTTAATGGCAATTGACTTTTTGTTTAGAGAGATTCCTTACAAATGCTGAGGGGCCCCTCATTCTCCCAGCCCTTCCAGGAGCATAACGGTCGCACCCCTTCCTCCTTCGAAGAGAACCGAGCCTGTTCTAAACACCTCCACACCTCCCACTCTCCTTTGAGACTCACTCGAAGTTGGATGGCTCAAGATTATTGCTTGCATTTAGTGCATGGGGAAACGGAGTCCCAGAGAGAAGTGACTAGCCCAAGGTCAAAAAGCAAGTTAGGCCCTGGCCTGTTTGGCTCAGCGGTTAGAGCGTCCACCTGCGGTCCGGAAAGACCCGGGTTCGGTTCCCGCTAAGGGCACGTACCTCGGTTGCAGTTTGTCCCCGGCCCTGGTTGGTCGTGCGGGTGGCAGCCACTCGATGTGTCCCTTTCACATCGATGTTTCCCTCTCTCTCTCTTCCTTTCTCTCCCTCCTACTCTGTCTGTACAAAAAATGGAAAAATGTCCTCGGATGAGGATTAAAAAAAAAAAAAAAAAGCAAGTTAGTAGCAGAGTCAGGACTCTAATCCAGGAATCTTGATTCCTAGTCCAGTGCTCTTGCCTTCCTGTTAAATTCCTGGAAGAATTCCTGCCGCTGGATTAAGTGGCATCTAAGGCCTTTAATAACAAAGTCCTGAGTCTGCCTCTCCAACCTGCTTCCATCCTCTTTATGCTCGCCCCACCCCTGCCTCTTCGGGGCCTTTGCTCTCGCTCTTCTCTCTGCCTGGGATGTCGTGGCTTAGTCCCTTTCCTTCCACACCATTCGGGAGGGGCCTTCGTTGATCACAGTGCCCCTTTCTAGCCCTCTTAACTCCTTATTCTGCTTCGTTTTCCTTTCTAGCACTTATCATTGCCTGATATATTATATACACTATTTGCTTATCTTTTAAAAATTTATCTTTCACAACTAGAATGTGAATGAT
Organism: Molossus molossus; assembly: GCF_014108415.1. Lineage (NCBI taxonomy): Eukaryota > Metazoa > Chordata > Mammalia > Chiroptera > Molossidae > Molossus > Molossus molossus. The sequence goes on along the minus strand of NW_023425358.1, from coordinate 19,469,734 downwards.
TGAGTCCTTCACTGCTGTAATTCTAATGCCTAGAGCAGTGTGTGAGAGAGAAAATGTTCATTCACAATCTGTTGCATTATATGAGCAGATACAGTAAATCTCCATCCAAACTGAACTATTTATGTTCCATGGACTTTGCCCACGCAGTTCCCTTTACCTGTTATGTCGGAAAAGCTCCATATATTATATAGGTGTCGCCTCCTCTTGGTTCCCCAAAGAATAAATCTGTGTTAAACTGAGCAGAAAATCATCTGCTGGCATCGTCTTCTGCCTACACCTGTACTTATGTAGGTATACACTTATGTACACCTGTCTGTATATAAGGCATTAACAAATATTGCAGCCTTAAACTCATGGGCCCAAGTGTCAGGTTACCCTCTTGATGGCAACAAAACAAAACAAGAAACAAAGCAAATCTTGGCAGAAGAGTCACTTCCTGTTCCACAGTAGCCCCTTTGACATCCAGCAGTATAAGGACAGGTAGGTGTACGTCCTACATACATTCATTTTTTTGCTACTTGTGCCTGCAACATATTATTTTATTTAAAAAAGGCACCATAGCCTGGCTGGTGTGGCTCAGTGGTTGAGCGTCAACCCATGCACAAGAGGTCGTCAGTTCGATTCCCTGTCAGGGCACATGCCCAGGTTGTGGGCTAAATCCCCAGTTAGGGGCATGCAGGAGTTGGACAGTTGATATTTTCTCTCATTGATGTTTCTATCTCTCTCTCCCTCTCCTGTTCTCTCTTTCTTTAGAAAAATTAAAAAAAATTTTTTTTTAATAGGCAAAATAGACAGGTCAAAAGAAAAAGATCTTATTTAAAAAAAATTTTTTTTCTTTATTGATTTTGAGAGAGAGAGGAAGGGAGAGGGAGAGAGAGAGATAGAACATCGATGAGTGAGAACATCGACTGGCCACCTCCTGCATGCCCCGCACTGGGGATCGGGCCCACCACCTGGGCGTATGTCCTGACCGGAAATTGAACTGGCGACCTCTTGGTGCATGGGTCGATGCTCAACCACTGAGCCACACTGGCCGGACAAAAAATCTTATTTTTATGCCCATACTCTATAAATTACCAATTTTAACATTTGGTGTATTTATCTTTTCAGAGTTTAAAATATGTATTAAATATATTCATATTTATTTTATCTATTTATAATTAGCATCACATATTTATAAAATGGGACTATACTATGAATAACACTTTGTAGATCTACAACATCTTTTTTTTATCCTCACCCAAGGACATTTCTGCATTTATCTTCAGATAGAGTGGGGATGGGGGAAGAAAGAGAGAGAGAAACATCGATGTGAGAGAGACACACCGAGTGGTTGCCACCCACACGACCCCAACCAGGGCCAGGGACAAATTGCAACCGAGGTACGTGCCCTTAGCAGGAACCGAACCCGGGACTCTCCAGTCCGCAGGTCGATGCTCTAACCGCTGATCCAAACTGGCCAGGGCTACAACATCTTTTGTAATGACCACGAATTATTCTAGCATATTGATATATTTATGTTTATTTAAGAAATCCCCGTTTTTGGATATTTAAGTCATTTAGTGTTATTATCATTGTAGACATCACTGAGATGAATGCCCTTCCCACACTTGTCTGATTATATTCTTAGGATAAATTCCTAGGGCAGGACCTGCTAGTCAAGGGACTCGACTATATTTAAGACTTTAATATGTGTCGCCAAACTGCCCTGCAGGATGACACTCCCCTCAGAGGTGTGTGAAACTGTGGGTTTTCCCATATCCTCACTATGATGGAATTTATCATGTTTTTTTTATTTTTTTTTAATCCTCAAGCGAGGATATTTTTCCTTTTTTTTTTTTTTTGTACAGATAGAGTGGGAGGGAGAGAGGAGAGAGGAAGGGAGAGAGAGAGAAACATTGACGTGAAGGGACACATCGAGTGGCTGCCACCCGCACGACCAACCAGGGTCGGGGACAAACTGCAACCGAAGTATGTGCCCTTAGCGGGAACCGAACCCCGGTCTCTCCGGACCGCAGGCCGACGCTCTAACCGCTGAGCCAAACTGGCCAGGGCTGTTTTTTTATTTTTTAATATTTATTTATTTATTTATTTATTTATTTATTTATTTATTTATTTATATCCTCACCCGAGGACACTCCTCCATTTTTTTGTGCAGATAGAGTGGGAAGGAGAGAAAGGAAGAGAGAGAGAGAGGAAGAGAGAGAGAGGAAGAGAGAGAGAAAGAGGGAGAGAGAAAGAGAGAGAGAGAGAGAGAGAAACATCGACGTGAAAGGGACACATGGAGTAGTTGCCACCCGCATGACCCAACCAGGGCCGGGGACAAACCGCAACCGAGGTACATGCCCTTAGCGGGAACCAAACCCGGGTCTCTCTGGACCGCAGGCCGATGCTCTAACCGGGGAGCCAAACCAACCAGGGCTATCATGTTTTCTAATGAATTTTTTTTTCTTTTTCTATTGTAGATAACTATTTTTAAGTTTAGTAGCATTAAATACATTTACATTGTTGAGCAACCATGACTGCGCTGGTACCCACCAATCTACTATGTGTCTCTGATTTTGATTCCTCTAAATACCTCATAAAAGTGGAATCATTTTTTCTTTTTGTGACTGGCTTATTTTACTTAGCATGATGTCCTCAAGATTTATTTTTATGTTGTAGCGTGTGTCAGGATTTCCTTCCTTGTTAAGGCTTAATACTACTGCACTGCATGGAATACCACATTTTGTTTATCCATTTGTCTGTCAGTGGACACTTGAGTTGCTTCCATCTTTGGGCCATTTTGAATAAAGCTACTATGAACATGGCTGCACAGATGTCTGTTCGAATCGCTGCTTTCAATTCTTTTGGGTATATATATATATATCCGGAAGTGGAATTGCTGGATCATACGGTAGTTGTATTTGTAAGTTTTTGAGGACCTGCCATACTATTTTCCATGGTGGTCGCACTATTTTACATTCCCACTAGCAGTGCAGAAGGGTTATCATTCTCCATATCCTCCCCGAATATATTTTTTCTTTTCCCTTTTCATTAATTTTTTGATAGTAGTCATTCTAATGGGTATGAAGAGGTATCTGGTTGTGGTTATGACTCACATTTCCCTAACAAGTAGTGATGCTAGCTTGTTTGCATATGATTATTAGAATTGTTTTTAATATTTGCCAATCAGGTGCTGTCCACATTTCAGTTTGGTTCGGTTCAGTCACTGCCATTAAATTCACACGTATGTACATGCCCTTGCCTGGAGTGCTGTCACTCTTGGGAATCAAAGAAAATTTGTGGAGACAGCCTTGAAGCCCATCTGTAGAGGAATAGTTCAACCAGTTATATTGCACATACATACAGCAGAAGACTAGGGACCATTAAAAAAAATGAGGCATTTATCAGTATACAACAAAGTTTTCCTCAATATATTATATACCAAAGGCTCCAAAGGATCACCTAGAGTGGACTCTTAGATTATTTCTAGTTTTTCAACTGGGTAAATATTTTTGCTCACCTGTGTGAGTCGTTCTAGAGGATGGACACCTTCAAGTTGGAACTGCTGGTTCAGAGAGTACACATTTAAAACTTTTAATACATATTGCTAAATTACCATACAAATGTACACTCCCACTGACAATGTATGAGGGTACCCACTTTCTCTTACCCTCATCAACTCTAGATATTAGTAATCTAGACGCCTGATAATCTCATAAGTTGAAGGTGCCTTATTTTAATTCTTTTTTGGATTGCTAAGGTCTTACTCTTTGAGTGATGGAAAATGATCTTGGGTGGAATAACTCTTTGAATTGTTTCATGAGAAGCCACCCTCTGGGTGAATTCCTAGAACCCTGGAGTTCTTGACAGCCAGCTGAGAGCAGGGCCCGAGGAGCCTGGAATTTACGTGGGGAAGGAGAGTGAAGAGTGGAATTGGCAGCTCTCGAGGAGGTCAGGTTGGAGCCCCAGAGGGGTCTGAGTGCAGCCCAAGGGCAAGAGCAGGCTTCGGGCTAAGAGAGGAGGGGGCAGCAAAAGTGCAGCGGGAAGTAGACCTCCAAGTCCCTGCCCTCTGAGCCACAGTTGGTCTGACAAGTGAGGGATGGACTGCATGCCTTCCAGGTCCTGTGACCACAGAGACACACCCCCAGTACCTGCCCCAGGGGGCTGAGGCTGCTGTCTCTCAGCCTCAGTTTTCTCTTCTGTAGACTGGGGACAGTGTCCCCTGCCTTGCCACACTGACTTCACAAGGTTGTTGTGAGAGGATTGTGAGAAGGGAGGTGGGAAAGTGAATGGGGAAGAAAAATGCAAATGTGGGGGCTTGTCTTTCCCTTTCTGGGGTGTACAGTTTTGTGAGTTTTGACAAATGTTTAAACCCATGTAACCACCATCTCAATCAAGATATTGAGCATTGCCAACACCCCAGAAAGTTCTCTCATACCCCTATGCAGCCCATCACCCTTCTCCAGACAATAACATTCTGTTTCCTATCACCATAGACTAATTCGTTTTGCCTTTTCTAGAATACATACAAATGGAGTGATGCAATATGTACCTTTTATTGTTGTTGTTAATCCTCACCCAAGGATACCTTTCCATTGATTTTTAGATAGAATGGAAGGGAAGGAGAGAGAGAGAAAGAGAAACATCAATGTGAGAGAGACACATCGACTAGTTGCCTCCCACACGACCCTTCTGGCTGGGGATCGAACCTGAGACTCTTTGGTCTGAGGGCTGATGCTCTAACTGCTGAGCCAAACCAGCCAGGGCTGCAATATGTACTTTTTTATGTTTACCCTCTTTTCTCAATTCAATGTTTATGAGATTCAGCCATGTTGCTCTGCGTACCAATAATTTGTTCCTTTTTATTGACGAGTAGTATTCCAATGAATGAATATACCATAAGTTGTTAATCCATTCACCTGTTAATGGACATTTGGGTTGTATATAGTTTCTGGCTAAAAACAACAAAAGCTGTTCTGAACATTCATGTACAATTCCTCTGTACCGCAGGCTGACGCTCCAACCGCTGAGCCAAACCAGCCAGGGCTCATGTACAATTCCTTTTGTGGCTATACAGACACAGGCAAATGTAGTTTACAGTTGTTCATATGGAAAATATAATAATTAATGAATAATAATACAAAAATACACTCTGTTTTGTGTACTTACCACTGTAAACCTACTTTGGCCACCCCTGTATGTTGTTGTAGTTCAACTGAGCTACTGTAACAGAATGCCATAGACTTGGTAGCTTATAAAAACCGGACATTTATTTCTCAATTTCAGATACTGAAACATCCAAGATAAAATATAACCGCATGATCACATTTTGGTGTGGGCCCTCTTCTTGGTTTATAGCTGGCACCTTGTCGCTGTGTTCTTACCTGGTGGAAAGAGCCGTGTATCTCTCTGGAGCCTCTTTGATAAGGCACAAATGCCGTTCAAGAGGGCTCCGTCCTCATGACATAATTATTTCTCGAAAGCCCCACCTCATAATACCATCACCTTTGGATTAGGATTCAGCACATTAATTTTAGGGGGACACATTCAGACCATAGCATACATTTTTATTTCTCTCAAGTAAATACTTAGAAGTGGAATTGTGTGGTCATCGGGTAGATACAGATTTAACTTTATAAGAAATTGCATACGTTTATCTTGAACAATAATTTTGGAGACGGCAGAGCATTGGATTAGGAGCTCAGGTGCCTGGCCATGATCTTGGACAAGTCATCCTTCCTCGTTGGGTCTCAATTTCCACTATAAAATGAGGAGGTGGGTTGAATGTCTTAACTGTTATTGGTCCAAATAGTCTATTCTCTTAGAGATTGTGGAAACAACCTACTACCTGCCTGAGTTAGGCATTAAGAGAACTATCCCTCAAGGTCACTCACCAACAGCTCTCAGGGCTCAAGAAGGCACAAGCAGCCCTCACATATCAGGGCCATGTGGACGTAGTAATGACGTTAATGACTGTTGTATTTAAAGAGGCCTTTGCCCCAAAGAGCTCCCAGCTCTTTCACATGAAAAATGAATGGCTTTGGAGATACTGAAGGAAGCTCTCCCTGCCAGGTACTTTCTCAAGGAGTGGAATTGGGAAACAAGGGGAGAGTGAGTGACTCAAACAAGATATTAAACTGGGACCTGGGATAACTGTTGTCAGGAGAGCAGAGCAAATGGGCACTGCAGTGCCCCTCCATTAAAAATGGGGCCCTATCGTAAGATCCACGGTCTAAGCCACACAAGAAAATCTTGCTTTGGCTTCTCCAATCTTTTCAAACAGAATCCTGAACCATCTCTCACCCATCAGCAATTGCAAGGATCAATTCCTTGTTTTACCTACTTGTCAGATCCAAATAGAAGCTGCAAGTTCAACCAGCAGGCCTTCCTCCAGTCATAGATTCACTCCAAAGAAAAACGGTGATTTTAGGATGTTGCATTTTGGAGCATCGTGGTAGTTCCATCACTAAGCGTAGCCAATTTAGAATGGATGGTTCTTCATCTTAAACTTTTATTCTAGGCTTTGGGGTTGACATTTGTGTGTATGTGTATGTGGGTGTATATTTGAGGGGATGTTTCTATGTAATTGAGTATCTATGGTTTCATTTTTGTACATGCTATGTGATACTTGAACCAAAGTCAACCTAAAACATTAGGCTAAGCCCCAGGCTGCAGATTGTTGCATCTCTGTCATTCAGGGTAGTGAGAATGACACTTCTCTTTTCTTGCTTTCTGGTAGGATTGCCCAAACTTGGAAAAAACTTGTTTTTAACTTCTTTGGGTAAAAACTCATTGAGGAGTTTGCCTAAGACTCTTAGAAAATCCAAGGGACCAGGGACACTTGATTGTAAATTAGGATTTTTTCTGTTGCTCAGACAGAAGTTCATTCTTCAGCTGAGTCTCTGCCTTATTGCTTTGTCTTAGCATTTTTGGTGTCTCAGCAGGGACAATGACTACCAGAAATTGTGTAGGAAAGGAAAGCTCTTTCTGGAAAGCCAGTTTTGTGGTTCATGTATCTTTACACTTGTAAACATTGGGTGTGTAATCAAGTCCATTTCCTCCACTGTACTTTAAGCCCAGGGTAGATAATAAAGCCAAACAGGAGCCAGAAGACCTGGATTTCAGCCCCAGCTCTCCCACTAGCAACCTGGGGATCTTGACCAAGGTCCATTCATTCCTGGGCCTCAGTTTCTCACTGGTAAACTGTAAGGTCTTTCCTCATTAGATTGCGTACTCCTACATCTTTGCATCTTGCTATCTACAGCACCTGGAACAGTGCCAGGCATATACAAGACACACAGGTGAAATTTGTTGAGTCAGCGAATACATCATGAAGTCAAGTTTGAAGATCTCTGAGGTCCCTGATTGCTTGAATATTCAGTGATCCTAGTGTAGTATTTATTCTCCTCCGTCTCTTTATCTCTCTCCCTCCCTTGCTCCTACTGTTTACTGATCTAGTAAATAATGCATTCTCATGGTTCATAAAGTATATATTCATACATAGAGAAAGCTTCCCAGTCTTCTAAATTTTCTCCCTGAAGGTAATCAATTTACCAGTTTCTTGTGTACACAAAAGATTTTTTAAAAAAATCTTTATTGTTGAATGTAGAATGTATTACAGATGTTCCACATTTTTCCCCCATTGACCCCCCTCCTCCCCACTCCTGCCTCCCTCCCGCCTTTTCCCACACTACTGTCTGTGTCCATTGGTTATGTATATAAGTTCTTTGGTTTATTTCTTCCCACCCCCCCCAACCCCTTTCCCTTTGAGGTTTGTCAGTCTAGCAATGAATTTGTACTTCTTAATTCCTTCACCTTTTTCACCCATTCTCCCAACTCCCCTCCCATCTGGCAACCAACAAAATGTTCTCTGTATCTATGAGAATGTTTCTGTTCTACCTGTTCATTTTGTTTGCAGAGTCCATTGTTGATAGATATGTATTCATTGCCATTTTGTTTGTTCATATATTTTATCTTTTTCTTCAAAAAGACCCTTCATTATTTCATATAGTAACGGTTTGGTGGTGATGAACTCCTTTAACTTTTTCTTGTCTGGGAAAGTCTTTATGTGGCCATCGGTTCTAAATGACAGCTTTGCAGGATAGAGTAATCTTGGTTGTAGGTTCTTGCTTTTCATCACTCTGAATATTTCTTGTCACTCCCTTCTGGCCTGCAAAGTTTCTTTTGAGAAATCAGCTGACAGCCTTATGGGAACTCCCTTGTAGGTAACTAGCAGCCTTTCTCTTGCTGCTTTTAAGATTCTCTCTTTGTCTTGAACCTTTTGCATTTTGCAAGGAGCTTCTTGGACAACTTCAAGCGTGCCAACATTTGCATCTTGGGGGTGCCAGAAAGAGAAGAGCAAGAACAAGAAATCAAAAACCTGTTTGAAACAATAATGGCAGGAAACTTTCCTAACTTGGTGAAGGAAACAGACATTCAAGTCCAGGAAGCACAGAGAGTCTCAAACAAGATGAACCCCAAGAGGCCCACACCGAGACACATCATCATCAAAATGCAAAAGGTTCAAGACCAAGAGATTTTTATTTATTTATTTATTTATCCTCACCTGTGGACTTATTTTCATTTTTTGTTCAGGTAGAGTGGGAGGGGGAGAGAGGGAGAGAGAGAGAGAGAGAGAGAGAGAGAGAGAGAGAGAGAGAGAGAGAAAGAGAGAAAGAGAGAAACAGCGACATGAAAGGGACACATCAAGTGGCTGCTACTCTCACGACCAACCAGGGCCAGGAACAAACTGCAACCAAGTTATATGCCCTTAGTGGGAACCAAACCCGGGTCTCTCTGGACCGCAGGCCGACGCTCTAACCGCTGAGCCAAACTTGCCAGGGCAAGATTTTTAAATGTAAATGTAAAAAAATATGTACCTATATCCTTCCTTACCTCCTGATATTTTATACTAATTTTAGCATACTGTATCTTGTTTTGCACACTTTGCTTTTTTAACCTAACAAAATACCTTTGAGACCAATCCATATCAATATGCCAGAGCTTTCATTTTTTTTTTTTTATGGCTGCGTAATATAATTCCATTAAGTAGATAATCTATAACATATTTAACCAGTCCTTTATGGATGATGAGCTTTTAGTTTGTTCCTAATCTTTTCCCATTATAAATAATGTGGCAATAAATGACTTTGAACAAAGGTCATTTTTGTCCTTACGTGAGCCTATCTGGAGCATAAAGTCTAAAGTTGTTGGGTCAAAGGGTATGAATATGTCTAAGTTTTAAGTAGACTATTTTTTTTTAAACTTTTTTTTTCTTTATTGATTTTTATTTTTATTTTTTTGTTGGTTATTCATTTATTGTAAAAAGCATTTTTCAGTGATATAATAGGTAGTCTTGTCTTGGCCATGATCATAAGTAATGCAATCTTTTTTTTCCCCCTAATTTATTTATTTATTTTAATTTTTTAAATTTTTAATTTTTTTTTTTTTGTTACAGATATTTCTCCTTTTTTACCCCATTGGCACCCCCCTCCCCACCCCACCCCCATCCCGTCCCCGGCTTAGTTGTCCATGTCCATTGGTCATGCATACATGCATATAAGTTCTGTGGTTTATCTCCCCCCCACCCCCTCTTCTGAGGGATGTCAGTCTGTGCCCTACTTCCATGTTTCTAGGTCTACTGTATTCCTCAGACTGTTATATTCATTATATTCCGTATATAAGTGAGATCATGTGGTATTTGTCTTTTTCTGCTTGGCTTGTTTCACTTAGGATAATACTTTCCAGGTCCCTCCATGTTGTCTCAAAGGATAAGAGATCTTTCTTTCTTACCGCTGCATAGTACTCCATTGTGTATATGTACCACAGCTTTTTTATCCATTTGTCTTTAAGTAGACTATTTTTCAGAGCAGTTTTAGGGTCACAGCAAAATTGAGCTGTAAGTACAGAGCGTTCACATATATCCCCCTCCATCACTGGGGCTCATTCTTGACATTGCATATTCTATGAGTTTTTTTTTTTTTTTAGTTGACATTAAGAAGAGAGGCGAAGGGACAAGGAGAGAGATAGAAACAACGATGAGAGAGAACATTGATTGGCTGCCTCCTGCATGCCCCCCACTGGGAATCAGGCCTACAACCTGGGCATGTGCCCTGATTGGGAATCCAACTGGTGACCTCTTGGTGCATGGGTCCATGCTAAACCACTGAGCCACACTGACTGGGCTCTATGAGTTTTTTTTTTTTTTTTTTTTATCCTCACCCGAGGACATTTTGTTCAGGTAGAGTGGGAGGGAGAGAGAGGAACAGAGAGAGAGAGAGAAACATCGATGTGAAAGGAACACATCGAGTGGCCGCCACCCGCACAACCGACCAGGGCCAGGGACAAACTGCAACCGAGGTACGCGCCCTTAGCGGGAACCGAACCCGGGTCTCTCAGGACCGCAGGCCGACGCTCTAACCACTGAGCCAAACCGGCCAGGGCTCTATGAGTTTTGATAAATGTAAACGACATGTATCCTCTGTTATAGTATCATATAGAATAATTTCACTGCTCTAAAATTTCACATTCTCTGTGCTTAACCTATTCATCCCCCTTTTCTCTCTAACCCCTGGCAACCACTGATCTTTTTACTCTCTCCATAGTTTTGCCTTTTCCCAAATGTCATATAGTTGAAATTATGAATATATAGCCTTTTCAGGTGATGTTCTTTCACTTATTAATATACATTTAACATTTTTCATGTCTTTTTATGGCTTGGTTGCTTATTTCTTTTTATTAATGAATAATATTCCATTATCTGAATGTACTACATTTTATTTATTCATTTATCTACTGAAGGAAATCTTGGTTGCTTCCAAGTTTTGGCAATTATGAATAAAGCTGCTATAAACATCTGTGGGCAGGTTTTTGTACAAATGTGTTTTTAACTCCTTTGGGTAAATACTAAGGAGCACAATTACTGGATCATATAGTAGAAGTATTTTTAGTTTTGTAAGAAACTGCCATACTGTCTTCTAAAGTGGTGGTACCATTTTTATTCCCACTGGCAATAAATGAAGTTCCTGTTGTTCCACATTCTTGCCAGCATTTGGTGTTGTTAGTGTTTTGGATTTTGGCCATTCTAATAGGTGTGTAGTGATGTCTCATTTTAATTTGCAATTCCCTAGTGATACAGATGCTGAACATCTTTTCGTTTGCTTATTTGCATATCAGAAGATATCTGTATGTCTTCTTTGATGAGGTGTCTGTTCAGGTGTTTTGCCCATTTTTATTTTTTTATTATTATTATTTTTTATCCTCACCCGAGGATATTTTTCCATTTTTTGTACAGATAGAGTGGGAGGGAGAGAGAGGAAGGGAGAGAGAGAGAGAAACATCGACATGAAGGGACACATCGAGTGGCTGCCACCCGCATGACCGACCAGGGCCGGGGACAAACTGCAACCGAAGTACGTGCCCTTAGCGGGAACCGAACCCGGGTCTCTCCGGACCGCAGGCCGACGCTCTAACCGCTGAGCCAAACTGGCCAGGGCCTTTTGCCCATTTTTAAATTAGGTGTTTATTTTCTTATTGAATTTTAAGAGTTCTTTGTATATTTTAATTAACAGTCCTCTATCAGATATGTCCTTCGCAATCCTACCACCCTGGAGAGAGAGAGAGAGAGAGAGAGAGAGAGAGAAACATCCATGTGAAAGAGAAACATTGCTCGACCAGGTATCAAACCCACAAACCCACACCTGGGTATATGCCCTGACCGGGAATCGAAACCACCACCTTTTGGTGTACTGGATGATGCCCCAACCGAGCCACACCAGCAGGGCTCTCTTGATATAATTTTGATAATTGCTGTCAGATTACTACTCTGTTAGAGTGGTGTGTAAGAGTACATTTCTCTTACAACATAATATGTGATCGATTTGTTTATGATCTTTTGCAGTCTGGAAAGTAAAACATAGTATCTCACTGTAGTTTTAATTTGCACTTTTCTTATTAGACAGAGATTGGGGCATCTTTTAATGTTTATGTGACTTTTGTATTTCCTTTTATATGAACTATTTCTTTATGTATTTATGTATGTATGTATGTATGTATTTATTTATTTACTTTTGGAGTTGGCTACAGATGGTGAGACTATGGATGAGCAAATCCCATGGGCCGGTTCAGAGCAGAGCTCAATATCCTCAAAATCTCCTCACTCTGTGCTTTTCATTTACTCGTGCTTCTTTGACATTTGGAACCATTCACTGCCAGCAGCCTCTGCAGCTCAAGGTCCTGAAATTTGAGTGAGTCCGTTTCTGCTGTTGTGACAGATGATTTATTTGTGTCATATTTGACACTGAATGTGGTTTTCCCAACGTGAATCACTCCCTTCCTTCCCAGGGTTACCACTCCAGGAAACCCCATTCTTCTTAGTCAGCACCATCTTACGGTGTTGTTCATAATCCTTTTACTGACACATGCCAGCTGTGATCATGAAATAGCTCAGAGTTACTCACCCTTATAAATATTTTGAAATTGCCTTTAACTCAATACTATTGTCATCACTTGTTACTTCATAGTATCTGTGATGTCTGGTTGTCATGCAGATGAAAAGTGTTACAGCCAGGACAGGAAACAGATCTAACTCCCAGTTCAGAGCTCAGATCTAACTCCCAGTTCAGAGCTCTTTCATTTATTCATCCATCTGTCTATCATCCACCCATCCACCATCCATCCATCCACCCAGCCATCCAATTTTTGGCTACTTGTATTTCAAAATGGGTTGAAAAATACACACTCATGTCCATAGCAGCATTATTCACAATGGCTAAAAGGTGGAAACCATCCAAGTGTCCATCAATGAGTGAATGGATAAACAAAATGTGGCATATACATATGATGGAATTACTCAGCTTTAAAAAAGAAGGAAATTCTGACATGTGCTACAACATGGATGAACTTTGAGAACATTATGCTAAGTGAACTAAGCCAGTCCCAAAAGGACAAGGACTATATGATTCCACTTACATGAGGTGCTTAGAGTAGTCAAAGTCATAAAGACAGAAAGTAGAATGATAGTTGCAGTGGGCTGGGTGGGGGTGGGAAGATGTGGAGTTATTATTCAATGGGTACAGAGTCTTAACGTTGCAAGACAAGGAAGTTCTGAGGATGGATGGTGGTGATGGTCGCACAACAATGTGAATGTACTTAATGCCACTGAGCTGTAACACTTGAAAATGGCTTCAATGGTAAATTTTTATGTTATGTGTATTTTGCCACGATGAAAAAGAATACCGACAGTAAGATTTATCTAGTCAACAGATATTTATTGAGCCCCATATGTCCCAGGGCATGTGGGCTAGGCACTGGAGATAGACCTTCCAGGAAGACAAACTCCCCACCCTTACGGAAGGGAAGACTGCGAATAAACAACTAAGCAAAGAAATGAACAACATATTTAAATTTTGTTATGAGTACTGTGAAAGTCATGAACTGAGGTGGGGTGAAGCTGTTTTAGTTAGGGTGGTCAGGAAGGTGGTGGGTCTTAACTTTTGTTTGAGTCACCGACCTTTCTGAGGACCCGATGAAAGCCATTGCTCCTCTCTGAGAAATCACAAAGCTGACCATAATTGTGCACACAGTGTCACGGGGTCTGTGGGCATTTGAAACCTGTCTCTGAGGGTTCTATCAGCCTGAGGTTAGGGATCCATGCTTTATTGGCTCCCTGGTGTTCTCTGGGGTGAATTCCAGGATATTTAGTATGCCACACAAGGTTCCCTGAGGTCTAGTTCCTGCCTCCATCTCTGACCGTACTTCCTGCTGTTCTGCCCAGCCACGCAGAGCCCAAGCACTTAGCTCTCCCAAATGTGTGCTCTCGCATCCCAAATACTTTCCCGACTGCGTTGCCTCAGGAACTCCTACGTATCCCTTCAGACTCATGCAAACAGTTTCTCTCTCCTTTTTTTTTTAAAATTGTTATTTATTATTATTATTATTATTATTTTTTATCCTAACCAGAGGACATTTTTGCATTTATCTTCAGATAGAGCTGTAGGGAGAGAGGGGGGAAGAGAGAGAGAGAGAAACATCACTGTGAGAGAGACACATCGACTGGTTGCCCCCCACACAACCCCAACTGAGGCCAAGGACAATCTGCAACCAAGGTACGTGCCCTTAGCGGGAACCGAACCTGGGACTCTTTGGTCCGCAGGCCGGCGCTCTAACTGCTGAGCCAAACTGGCCAGGGCTCTCTTTCTTTTTTTAAATTGAAGTATACATGACCAAATATCCCCTTGCAATGATTATTTATTTTGCCTCTCTCCTTTGGTGAGACAAAGTTGGGCATGTTCTGCCTTACCGTGTCTCACCATCAGAGCATCCATCATGTTATATTTGTTCATGTTAATTATTTTAATTCATTTATTCACCCAGCTAGTATTTACTGAACTTCTACTATATGCCTACCCCAGTCCTAGGCACAGTGATGGCCAAGAGACACTGGCACCACCCTCATGCTTATAGTCTAGTGGGGGCTATAGGCATTAAGCATATAGTTTATATGACTAAATGTGGATTAAAAATTGAGACAAGTGTAGGGAGGATGAGAATGGGGCTTGAGAACAGGATTCTCAGAGAGCTTTTAGGCTCGGGAGTGCAGTGTAGTCCAGGAGACCTCTTGGAAGAAATTTAAGCTGCGCTGTAAGGATTATGAGAGTTAGTCAGGTGAAGAACAGGGGAGAAAATGTTCTTGCATGGGGAACAGCATGTGCATCTCAGATGTATACTCTCCTTGATGGACTGGCAGGGCCTGAGGTACGCATTGTGTCTTTTTTTTTTTTTTTGCTAGTATGTATTTTCTTCTTTCCCTCTTACTTTTGTGAGGTGTAATTGATAAAATTATATATATTTAAGGTATACAATATGATGATTTGATATACATATACATTGCAAAATGACTACCACAATCAATCAATGCATTGATCAACTCATGGTTACCATTTCTTAATTTTTATTTTTTGTTAATCCTCATCTGAGGATATTTTTCCATTAATTTTTTAAAAACTTATCTTTATTATCGAAAGTATTACAGATTTCCCCCATTGACCCTCTCCTCCTCAGTCCCGCCCTCCCCCTATTTCCTTCCCCATACTATTATCTGTGTCCATTGGTTATGCATATATGCATATAAGTTCTTTGGTTTATCTCTTCCTGACTCCCCTCCCCCCTCCACTTTGAGACTCATCAGTCTAACAACCAATTTATACTTCTTAATCCCTTCACTTTTTCGACTATCCCTCCAAACCCCTATCTGGCAACCAACAAAAAATGCTTTGTATCTATAAGTCTTTTTCTGTTTTGCTTGTTCATGTTGTTTGTAGATTCAATTGTTGATAGATATATATTCATTGCCATTTTATTGTTCATATTTTTGATCTTCTTCAAGAAGACCTTTCACCATTTCATATAAAACTAGTTTGGTGGTGATGAACCACTTTAGCTTTTTCTGGTCTGGGATACTCTTGATAATATCCATTGATTCTAAATGGTAGCTTTGCAGGATAGAGTAATCTTGGTTGTAGGTTGTTGCTTTTCATCACTTTGAATATTTCTTGGCACTCCCTTCTGGCCTGCAAAGTTTCTTTTGAGAAATCAGCTGACAGTCTTATAAGAACTCCCTTGTAGATAACTAACTGCTTTTCTCTTGCTGCTTTTAAGATTCTTTCTTTGTCTTTAACCTTTTGCATTTTGATGATGATGTATTTTGGTGTGGGCCTCTTTGGGTTCATCTTGTTTGGGATGCTCTGTGCTTCCTGGACTTGCATGCCTGTTTCCTTCACCAAGTTAGGAAAGTTTTCTGTCATTATTTTTTCATATGGTATTTCAGTTTCTTGCTCTCTCTCTTCTTCTCCTGGCACTCCAATGATGCGAATGTTGGCACACTTGAAGTTGTCCCAGAGGCTCCTTACACTAGCCTCATTGTTTTGGATTCTTTTTTCTTTTTGCTGATCTGATTTGGTGTTTTTTGCTTCCTTATATTCCAAATCAGTGGTTTGATTCTTGGTTTCACCTACTCTTCTATTGGTTCCCTGTAAATTATTTTTTATTTCAGTTAGTGCATCCTTCGTTTCTGACTGGTCTTTTATTATGCTCTTGAAGTCCTCATTAAGTTCCTTGAGCATCCTTATAACCAGTGTTTTGAACTCTGCATCTGTTAGATTGCTTATCTTCACTTTGTTTAGCTCTTTTCCTGGAGTTTTGATCTATTATTTCATTTGAGACATGTTTCTTTGTCTCCTCATTTTGGCTGCCCCCCCGCCCCCGTGTTTATTTCTATGTATTAGGTAGGGTTGCTATGTCTCCTAGGCTTCATAGGGTGACCTATTGTAGTAGGTGTTCTGTAGGGTCCATGGGCACAGCCTCCTTGATCATCCCAGCTGGGCCCTCAAAGTGCACCCCTCGTGTGGACTGTTCATCCTTCTGCTGTAATTGAGTCTTGATTGCTTTTGGTGAATCAGTGGGAGGGATTTACTCAGGCTGATCAGCTGCAAGGACTGGCTGTGCCCACTGACCACCAACCTCTGACCACCTTAGAGGATCAGTTGTTCAGGGGCCCACCACACAGAGCAAGACTTACTTCAGCAGGGCTCTGGTACTCACTGAGTCCACCCCTTGTGTGTGTCACTTGTGGAGGTGGTTGAGTGGTGGTGCTTTGACATGGTCTGAAGCTGTCCACTGGGTGTGCTGGCTCTGGGACAAGGTCAACCACTGCCTATGTTCTAACGGGGCCACCTGACATAAGCTACAAAGTGATCTGCTGATGGCTGCTGCTTGTGCTGGGTTTGGAGGTGCCCAGGCAAAGCCAAGCTGTGAACGAAGGCTGGCTGCTTCTAGTACTAGGTCTGGGGTTACTTAGTGAGAGGTATGGGGCTCGCTGAGACCAGATGCTGCTTGTTTGAGAGAATTTAGGAAAATCTGAAGCAGGAGCCAAGACAGGCCAATCCTATGGTAAAGCCACTGGAAACAGCTTTTGTGGGCCCGAAAGTTGGGTGGGGCAGAGCCTCAGAGAATCACCAGGTTGGGGCAAACAGTGTGAGCCAGGTTGCTGGAGTCCCAGCTATGGTGGCCTTCTGCCTGCCCCATGGGGAAGGGCTCACCAAAGGAACAATGGCTTTACCAGCATGTCTGTCCAGGAGAAAGCTGTCCCTCTGGCTGTTGCCCTGAAGCCAAACAACTCAGTTCTTCCCCATTTGTTTCTGGTGCCTTTCAAGCTGTCTCCCCCATGCTGGAGACTGGAGGGAGTGAGTCAGAGTAAGTCTGTGTACGGACCCTTTAAGAGAAGCTGCCTGGGACTCCAGAAGCCTCAGCCTCTCTCAGCCTCAATTCCCGCTGGTGTTTACAGTTAGAAGTCATGGTGACGTCCCTTCCTGGCACTGGAACCCTGAGCTAGGGGGCCTGATGTGGGACGTGGATCCCTTGCTCTTCAGAGCCAAGGTATCCCTCCTGATTCTTATCCGCCACACGTGGGTTTGGGACTACCCCATCCATGCCTCCTCCCCTCCTACCAGTCTTGATGTGGTTTTTTCTTTGAAAAAGTTTTATTCCTTTATTGATTTTAGAGAGATAGGAAGGGAGAGGGAGAGAGAGATAGAAACATTGATGAGAGAGAACATCAATTGGCCGCCTCCTGCATGCCCCCCACTGGGGATCAGGCCAACAACCTGGGCATGTGTCCTGACTGGAAATCAAACTGGTGACCTCTTGGTGCTTGGCTTGACGCTCAACCACTGAGCCACACTGGCCAGACGGGAGCTTCTTCTTTAATTTCATAGTTGTAGTACTTCCATTAAGATCAATTTCAGGTGGTTCTGAAGGATGGTTGTTCTGTAGTTTAGCTGTAATTTTGATGTTGTTGTGGGAGGAGGCAAGTACCACGGTTACCTATGCCACCATCTTGACTGTAAGTCTCCATTCATTTTTTTAGCTAGAGTGGAAGGAAGGGAGAGGGGAGAGAGAGAGAAACATTGATGTGAAAGAGACACATGGATTGGTTGCCTCCTGCAAAACCCTAACAGGGGTTGGGGATCGAACCTGCAACCCAAGTATGTGCCCTTAACTGTGAATCAAATCTGCTAATTACTGAGCCAAACCAGCCAGGGCTGGTTATTATTTTTTTAATATCCAAAAAATATATGAGGAACTAATGGGCACATAAAGAGTTTCTCAAGATTATTCATCCTCGGGGAAATGCAAATCAAAAGCACAATGAATTATCAACTATACCTGTTAGAATGGCTATTACTGAAATGACAAAAGACAACAAGTGCTGGCCAGGATGTGGAGAAAAGGGAACTTTTGCACTGTTGATGGGAATGTAAATTGGTGCAGCCGCTGTGGAAAGCAGTGTGGAGGGTGCTCAAAAAATTAAAAATAGAACTACTCTATAATCCAGCAATCTCGCTTCTGAGTATATATTTAAAGGCAATGAAGCCGATATCTTGAAGTGAAAACTGTACTCCCTTGTTCATTGCAGACATTGTGTCTCATTCAAGTGTAACCCCAATGCCTTGTGTAGAGTGCATACTCTAAATGAATAAATGAATGAATGAATGAATGAATGAATCTCAATGAAGAGTTATCAGGACTAGTCATTAGATGGGAGGAATTATTCTTTTTTTTTTTATCCTCACCCGAGGAAATTTTTCCATTTTTTGTTCAGATAGAGTGAGAGGGAGAGAGAGGAAGAGAGAGAGAGAGAGAAACATCAATGTGAAAAGGACACATCGAGTGGCTGCCACCCGCACGACCAACCAGAGCCAGGGACAAACTGCAACCGAGGTACATGCCCTTAGCGGGAACCGAACCCGGGTTTCTCTGGACTGCAGGCTGACGCTCTAACCGCTGAGCCAAACCGGCCAGGGCAGAAATTATTCTTTTGATGGTAAAATAAACTCATTTTTTTTTCTCCTCAAATGACTTGTTGAATAAATGAATGAAACTCATGAAAACTTTAGGATGAGCCAGCAGGTTGGGGACAAAGTATCTGGGTGGGGCATTACATTTTTATTATCTCTGGCCTGCTGCCTTGTGCATCTTTTAAGAAAATTGAAGTGAAATTCACATAACATAAAATTAACCATTTAGCCCTGGCCGGTTTGACTCAGCAGTTACAGCTTTGGCCCGAAGAGTCGTGAGTTCGATTTCTGGTCAAGGGCATGTACCTTGGTTTCAGGTTTAATCCCTGGTCTCATTCAGGTTGTGTGAGAGGCAACCAGTTGACTTGTCTCTCTCACATCAATGTTTCTCTCTCTCTCTCCCTCTCTATCTGAAAAGTCAGTGGAAAAATATCCTCAGGTGAGGATTAAAAAGAAAACAACCAACCATTTTAAAGTGAAGAATCCAGGGCATCCAATGCATGGAACCGCCATGTCTATCCAGTTCAGAAACATTTCCATCACCCAAAGGGAAACCTCATATCCAGTGAGCATGTGCATGGATTCCAAGCTTCTGAAAGGCAGGGACTGCATTTGTCTTGTTCACTTCGTAGCCCTGATGCCTCGACAAATGTTCCACCGGTGTTTGTTGAATACATGAATGACTTTCCATGCCCACTGTTACTTTCTGTGGGTCTTTTGTTTGGCTAAGGAGTGTTGAGCCTGGTTTTCATGTTCCAGGAATGCCAGCCTCAGTGGCAGTTGATGGATCGGGGGTAACTGGCTGTACTGGGGTAAGGCTCACAGGGGAGAGCTCTGATGAACTCTTTAGCTAATGCCTGCAGGCCTCGGCTACTTCCTGCCAGGAGCTGCTTCCCTTTTTCTCCTTCTTATTGAATATATTGAGGTGACTGGTTAACAAAATTATACAGGTTTCAGGTGCATAATTCCATAACACATCATCTGTACACTGTATTGTGTGTTTACCACCCAAATCAAGCCTCCTTGAATCACCATTTATCTCCCCTATACCCTCTCTGCTCCCCTCCAACCTCACTCCCCTCCTCCTCAAGCTACTTCTATGTCTCATCTCACAGAGGGAGTTGGAACACATGAGGTGACAGTCACACTGAGGGGTGGCTGCCAGAGGGCTGACTTCTTCAGGACCTGAGTGACAGTTAGCTCTTCTACTCCACCTGCTCCCATCCTGGGCTCTGGGTTTTCAGAAAACCAGGACATTTGGTGTCTGTAATGCTGCTGACTTTTGCCTTCACCTATTAGAATATAATTAATGACTCACTGAAATGCCTCACACCTCCAGGCAGCCGAGCGTCAAGCCAGGGGTGAGGTGGGAGGAGGAATAGAGGGGGGCTCACTGGGGGTAGGCTTGGAATCAGAGCTAAGTCTTCACTTACCCCTTCTTTGTTCCATTCTCCCCCTGCACCAGGGATTAAAATATAGGCTCTGGTATTAGACCCACATGGGGTTGAGTGCCAGCCTGGCCTTTTACGGCCTTGGCCAGTTTCTCAACCTCTGTGAGTCTCAGTGCTTCTCATCCATAAAATGGGGATAACAATAGGGTCATTGTGAAGACTAAAGTTGTCCCACTTGTTCAACACACAGTATGTTTTCTTTTTTGGATTTGTCTCCTGCTCTGCGAGGGCAGGGCTCAGGGCTCCACATCTCAAGGTCAAAGTTAAGGTGATATGATAAAGATAAAAGTTAACATTTTATTGAGCACCGAACATGTACTTGGCAGTGCACTGAAATGTTTTCTGTATGTTCTCTCATTGATGTTAGCTATTACTATCCTCAGTTTGTATGTGAGGTCACCGAGGCCCCCAAAGTTAGACGACTTGTTCTGAGGTTACTTAGCTAATAACAGGAGGGGCCAGCATTCCATCCAGGTCTGCTGCCCACTCTGCTTTGGAGGAGCGTCCAGGGAGGGGCGATTGCTTCAGGAGCAATGGCCATAAAACATCTCACCCTTCCCTGGCTGCTTTTAGAAATGGTGGTGAGTGAGCAAAAGAAAATGTCACCCCTGGGGCCAGCAGATGTGTGTGGAGGGATGAGACTTCGGATGGCGTGTCATTGACATGCTTCTGACATTCAAGTGTCCAGGGCTTACTGTCCCCAGTTTATAAATGAGAGATGGAGGTTCAGGGATTTTCAGAGCCCATGCTAGAGTTGTAGAATTGGCACCAGGATCCTTCTTAAGAGAGCAGTTGGTCAAATTCTGCCAGTTTGACAGGTGAGGAAACTACCTTAGAGAGGGAAGTGATTTGCCTAAGGCCATTTGGTAGAGGAACTGGCACCTGAACCCAGGCCTCTCGACTGCAGGCCATGTGCTGTTCCTGCTGCTCCAGGCTGAGGACCAGGGTCCAGGCAGTGCCCTGTGCAGAGCTCTGGGCAAGGAAGCCTGGGGTGTCTTATAGCATCTTGCCCTGCAGCTCCTCCCTGAAGTTTGTCTGGGATTTGGGATATAGAGGAAAGAGCTGTAGCTCACCACCAAGCAACCTGGGTTCTGGTCCCAGCCGGAAACTAACATGCATGCTGGGCACTCAGCAAGCCTCTGTTAGATCAGATTGGATCTCACTGTAGCAGTGATTCTCAGAGAACATAGGAGGTTTGTCCAAGGTCACCCAGGATGACAGATGCTTAGATGGAGCCCACCAGGGGTCAGCTCCCTGTTGACTTCAGCTTTAGAGGAAGGGTCAGGGGCACTTGTCTTCCCCTGACTCCCTCCATGCCCAGACGCCAGCTCAGGGCTGGGGGTTGGGGGCTGGGGGCTGGGGGTGAGGAGGCAGCTTGAGGCCAACTCACTGGTTCCCTCTTCTGGCCCTTCTCAGGTGAGAAAGCTTTGCTGAATGCAAGAACGCAAGGACAGGATGAAAGGCAAATTGCTCCAAGCTATGCAGCATCCACGGTGGAGGAGCTTGGAGGCACATGGAGAAGAGCCCCTGCTGCCAATTCCCTGGAAGGAGAATTCCTGCTCCCCGTGGTCAGGCATTATCGTGGGCCCTGGACATTGCCCCATACACTTTACAGTCTTGGGGGTGGATGGGGGAAACGGGAAGACGGCAGCCTCAGTAGGAAGATGGAGCATTGATGAGGGAGGAAGGCAGTGGACCTCCGAGGTAGCAGGTGCAAAGGAACAGGCTGCTGGCATGTGGGCCCTGGATGCTTGCCGGCTGGTGGGCAGGGAGAACCTGAGGCAGAACAGCATCCTGGCAGGGTGTGTGTGGTCTTTCCCCTCCCTGTACCTCATCGCCCCAGCAAGGCTCCCCCCTCCAGGCCTCTGTCCAAAAGCGTTGCTTGGTGCCTCCAGCATCAGCCTCCGAGAGCATCCCCCAACCGTCCTCTGAACTGGGCCTGCCCTGGCCCGGGCCGCAGGGCCACATTTATCACCGGCTCACTGTGTGACCTTGGGTGAGTCATCCTTCCTCTCAGCCATCTCTGTGTTGAGCCCTGACTTTCGGCTTAGACGTGTGTTTCCAGATGGGCTGAGTCCCCAGGAAGGGCCAGGGTTTGATGAGCTCCCTGGAAAGAGTTCTCTATTACTTTTCCTCCTGCCTGACTGGAGGGGCCCCAGATCACATGATTGAGTGAAGCACAGGGCAAGGAAAGAGGGATTCCCTTCCCTAGCCTCAGTTTCTTCCTCCTCACGGTGGGGTAACAGGGTCCCTGAGGGCTGCAGGCTGTGCAAGGGGAGTCAGAAATGCGGGCGGGTGGGTGGCCATCCAGTGGCCAAGAGATTGCAATTGCCTGAATGTTTCACCAGCATCATTCAACAACTTCCGGTCCTCCTGGTAGGGTTCTCCACGGAGACCAAGAACTTGGCTGATTCTGGGAAACAGTCGGTCCTGCATCCATTTTACACCGGGAGGAACCATGTCCAGAGAGGCGTGGGACTGGTCCCAGGGCAGGTGGCAGGTGACCTGAAGACTTTGGGCTCTTGACCCCAGGCATCCTGGTTCTCACTGGAGCCGCTCCTCTGCTGGGGAGTGGCCCCCGGGCAGTCCAGGCCGCCCAGCAGGGTGCCCGCTGCGGAGCACAGCCAGCTCTTGTACCAGGCACCACCCCTTGGCTGGCCCCTCCCTGTAGATAAACCTTTACCTGTCAGCTGCCAGCCCTCCAGCAGCTCTGCCGGCTCCCACTGCCTGCTGTGTGCGGAGCTGCTCCGACGGCAGGTGCCCCGCAGAGGTCCTGCGCCACCGCCGGCTGCACGACTCTCGGGTGCCCTCCTGCCCTCCTCCGGGGCTGATCATTAACCCAGAGACCTTATAAGGAGCGAGTGGCCGCGGCGAGAGGGACACCTCGTTGCCACCGCTGCCATGGACAGTACCACCTGGAGCCCCGTGACCAACGCGACTGCTGCACCCCTCGCGCCCCACGAGCGCATCCGCAATGCTGCCGACATCTCTGTCATCGTCGTCTACTTCGTGGTGGTCATGGCTGTGGGGCTGTGGGTATGTGGGGGACACTCGCGACGGAGCGAGGGCCAACGGGAGGGACAGGGGAGGCACACGGAGGAGCAAGGGTCTGGGGGAACTGTGAGGAGGGGAGGGGGCCGGCCTGAAGAGTGTGTGGAGCAGAAAGGGAATGACTTGGAAGCGCTAAGAGAAGTCGGGGCACAGTGTGAGGTGAGGAGGGAAAGCAGCGAACGGAAGTGAGGGGGCGCTGGCCAGCACACGGAGATGAACACGGACCTGCGAGCAGAGAAGGAGGGTGGGCAGGACAGTGCCAGCCTGGAGCTGCAGGGAGGGTCCCCAGGCTTGTCCTGCCTCTTAGTCATCCAGTTCGGATGGAAAAGGACACGAGCCTCTGCCAGCTGCAGGTGCCCGGGGCCGCCTAAGGAGGGTGCTGCCTGGTGTCTCCCTCCTGGGATAGGCTGACCTGAAGGCCTTGTGCCATGGGGATCCCAGGGGCTGGAGTGAGTGAGAGTTGGGAACGCTGGGTTGAGGAGGAGGAGGAGAAGGAAGACTGGAGAGGATCCTGGCAACGGGAAGAGGGAAATGCAGTTGGCTCCCCTTTGGGACTCCCAGGGACACACCAAACCAGAGAAACTTGTTCTTAGAAACCTGGAACATGGAAATTTCACTTGTGACAGACTCTGGCACACCCATCAGCCAGAAGAGGAGGTGTTTTAAATGTGCAAAAATTCCAGCCACTCTCAAAGGCTTTGGGGGGCAGGGGGGAGATGGCAGGCCAGGAGGGGATGAGGGTGGACATTAACCCTTCCATGGCCACAGAGTTTATTTTTAGGGATAAAATAACTTTTTTTTTCTTCTTTAAGTCATTGTGGAAACCAGATATGACTAAAAGCCTCCCCAAGTGTCACAAGGGGCTGGTGTAGCTGACCCTTCCTCTAATCCCTCAGCTTCCCATATGTGTCCAACTAGGAGCTAGGATTCTCAAGTTTAGTAACGGCTTTGGCATGGCTCCAGACATGTGAGCTTGGGTAGCCCGCCTCAGCCTCAGTTTACTTAATTGTAAAATGGACACAATCTTACCTATCCTATGACTCCCCCAGGCTGTTGAGGGGATCTGCAGAGATGAATCTGAAAGTGCATGATGGATGCTAGAAATCTTTAAAAACACTATTATTATTTGCCCTCGAGGGTATGACCCAGGCCCTGAATTATTTTTGTTTTTTTAAGTGGACAAAAGTGGTCAGCTGGGTAGGACATCTTGACAAAAAGCCACGAGACAGAGAGGGCAGGAATGTTAGTCCCCATTTCACAGAAGAGGACATTGAAGTGCCATGTGGTTGTGATTTGTCTGCGGTTGCAATACATGGAATTATTCCTGGAAGTCAGGGATCTTTTACACGACACCAGGTACTTTGCTGTACCTGCCTTTCCTCTCACCCTCCACAGCTTAGAAGAGCTGGAGCCCAGATGTGACTGCATCATTTACTAGCTGTGTCCTAGTGCCCGCCTCCCAGACAATCGGATCATCTCATCCCCTTCAGCAATTTCATCTTATTTAGCCCTGCCAGTCCCGCTGATTATGGTGCTGACACTCTTCAAATATCTTTGAATCAGAAGCACTTGTCCTGTTAAATGCTATCTAACAGCCTGCTAGTAAATGTCCACGCTTGCTCTTTCCCCATTAGTCAGTGTCTCTGGACCCTGATCATTGACCAGGCTGGCTTTCTTCCAGTTTGCATTCTCCCTTTTTCTCTTGGAGCTTCAGGAGTGGCTTGGTTCAGGGACAGGCATCCTGACTCCTGTATGATCTCTGGGCTGCCGAGACAGAGTGAGCCAGCCCTGCTGTGCTTCCTCAACTTAGAAAAGACACAGCTACTGTCCCTCTGTCCCCATCCCCATCTCTTCCAACACAATTTTGTTCTGTTTCATCTTCTTTCAATGCTACCTCATCCAGTTATATTGGGGCTTGAGCTTATTTTTCAGTGTACAGTTGACCCTTGAAAAACATGTGTGTGAACTCCGTGGATCCACTTATACACAGATTTTTTTCAATAAATATTTGGTTGACACTCTGTATCCTGGGGTTTCACATCCTTGGATTCACCTGACTGTGGATAGAAAACGATTTCAATCCTCGGTTGGGAATTTGCAAATACAGAGGGCTGACTGTATGCATTTTCTACACTGGTTTGTATAAGGGACGTGAGCATCGGTGGATTTGGTGTCCACGGGGGAATCCTGGGGCCAATCCATGGATACTGAGGGACAACTGTAGTTAAGTGTTTGCGGAATCAAAATTTATATATGGATTTTCAATTTTGTGGGGTTTGGCACCCCTAACCCCCACATTGCTCAAGGGTCAACTGTATATTTCCATTTCCTTTCACTGCCTCTCAGTTTGCTCCTTGGGGAATTTTGTATCCTTTTAGGCTGAGCCTCTTACCTTATTCTTTTGGAACATTTATTAAGATATCCTTAAACCCTTTATGCTGAGGGTTGTTGACTATGACCATGGGCCAAATCTGGCTCACAGCCTGTTTTGTGTGGCCCACAAGTTAAGAATGGTTTTTACACTTTTAAGAGGTTGTAAACAGCAGAACAACAGGAATATTTGGTGGAGATCATATGTATCCCACAAAACCTATTTATTATCTGGCCCTTTTTATTAACAGAAAACACTTACTGATCCTTGCCTCATGCGATCATTTGTACTAATAGCATCATTGGATGCTTGCGTACCAATGGCTCCTCGGGGGTGGGGGTGGGGGGACAGTTCCATCTTCAGATGAGGGTCAGTGAGGGAGACTAGAAGTCACTCAGATGCATCAGCACCAGAGCGGGGACTAGAACGCAGGTCTTAAGATTCCAAATGCCATGCTCTTTGCAGTGTCTCACCTTTCCCCCTCCTAAGACACTATTTATTTTTCTGGGAATGTTCTCTCCAGGGTCCTCCCCACCACTTGTGTTGCCGTGGCAATGTTCTGGGGGTGCAGAATTCCTTCTTTCCTCACATATTTTTGTAAAGTGAGGGTCTACAGTTTATCCTCATCTTAGGCTTGAGTCTCTTTAAACCGCTTGACAGAATCATCTTGACAAGTTGTCAGCACTTCACTGGGACACTTGTAGCCAAAGCTCTCTCAGTGGCCGCATGTCCATCTCTGGACACCTCTGACAGTGAGGAGACTCTTCCTTGTTCTGAGCTCAGGTCTGATGTCCAGGAGCTTCTCCATTGTGTCCGGTTGTGCCTTCTAAGTGAGTCTCTCCCACTTTACATATCAGAAGATGACAGGCCACATCGAGTCCTCTCTTCTCCAGCCCAACATCCCCACTTTCATGAACTTCGCAGGTCTGAAGTACCTTCCTTTGCTCAGTGATACTTTTATTCCCTTGAGGACAAAACACGTGGGTCAGTAGTCATGCTTTGTTGGCTCCTGAGACTTGCAATAGTGAAATCATTCTCTTCCAGTTGCAGGGTATACAGGACAATTTAATGCCATGGTTGAACCTTGGAGCAACCTGTGCTCATGGAGACAGTGTCTTCCTATTTGTAGGCAGCAAACAGCAGGGAGAAAGGAGGCAGAGTACAGGAGACGCCATGCACAACCCAGGAAGCACCTACTGGATGCTGCTGACACTCTTTGCAGAACCCCTGCCTGGGGTTAACGTTTCCATAAAGAGTGTTAAGGGTGGGAGGAGGCGTGGCGCCTGAGAGATCTGAGAATCCCATCCATTTAACTTTTTACTGAATGTGCACCATGCACAAGGCATTATATTAAGCACTATGGGGGATTAAATATTTGTAAAATGACGACCACAATCAAGCTAATTAACATTCACCTCACATGGTTGCAATATTTTTTTGTGGTGAGAATAGTCATGATTTACTCTCAGTGAATTTAACGATACCGTACAGTATTATGAACTATACTCCCCATGCTGTACATTAAATCTCCAGAACTTAATTTTATAACCAAAACGTTGCACCTTTGACCAACCTCTCTCCATTTCCCCCACTCCTCAGTTTCTGGCAATGAATATGGATGTCAAAACATCACGTTGGACACCTTAAATATATTCAGTTTTTATTTGTTTAGATGCCTCAATAAAGCTAGAAAGAAAATTTGTAATATAAAGTAAAAAAGGTTATAAGAGGTGTGTACGAGGTATAGCTGGAGTTCTCTAGATGTTCACAGGGGAGAGAAATTATTTTTGTTCAGGGAGAAGAGGAGGAGACGTCCTGGGGAGTGTCAGGTGAGGCTTCATGGGGAAGGTGCATTTGAAGGGTCCTTGATGGATGGGTATGCAGGGCCTGGACTTTTGGAGATGAGGGATGAATATTTCAGAGAGGAAAAGGCTGGGAGTAGATACCTTCCTATCCCCAACATGATTGCTGAATTATTCCAGCTTCCCACTCTAGTCTCTACCCTCATATTCTTCCTCTAAGCTCTTCATTTCTAAGACCAGCTTGGAAATGTGTCTGGGCTCCAAACCCACTTTTCCTGTTCCTCAACCTTCTTCAGCTTCATAATGACATTCAGAAGGGTTTTTCTCTGGCCAACTGCTGGAGCCTGAGTTCTTGGGACTTATTTCTGTTTCAGCCCTAGCTACCTTCTCTGAACCTTGGGTCTATTGGTTCTCTTGCAATTCCCAGAATAACCACAACAGAGGCCCGGAGAGTATGTCCTATGGGAGGGAGGACCCTGCCAGGTGTCCAGAAAGATCTGAGCGGTGCTCTCTCTGGCACTGCCTAAAACACAGGGCTGTGCACCAAATCTATGTTGATTGTTTGGATGCATGAATGGTCCTGCTCCCTGAAGGACGAAGTCCAATGCATCTCTGCAGTCTGAGCACAGCAATGTGCGATCTGGAGCAGACACTTTGCTGAATAAGTGGTGGATTTCTAAGTGCCTGAAATGTCAGCATCAGAGATTCATTCATTTGGTCCAGCAATACTCTCTAACCTCAGGGGTCACCTGTGAAAACACAGATACCTTTGACAGGGCAGGAAGATTAGCAAGCTTCAGCTAAGGGAAGGCCTTTGACATAGAGAGAGCAAGGGGAAGGAAGGCCAGGGCAGACACAGTCCCCCTTCTGTCCTGGAGGACTGAGCTGCACTAGGAATGAGCTGAAGGTTCAGAGGTTCAAGGAGCTGTGAGAGGGGCTGGTTGTCATTTATTGAAAATGCATGTCATTCTTCTCTCATAAACCTTCAGTGGCTCCCTACTGACTACGGAATAAACCCTATACTTCTTAGGCTGGCATTTGAGAGCCTGTGGTCTGTTCCCACTTCTCCGCACTCTACCCATTTCTATGCCTTAACCAGGCCTATCAGACAACATTATTCACCTTCCCCTGCTCCCCACATTGGTGAAATTCCACCTCTGGGTCCTCACTCCTGCTGTTCCTGCGGTCTGAAATGTCTTTTCTTCTTTTCTCTGACTAGTAAATCCCCCTCTTTTTTCAAGACTTGCTGAAATGCTGCCCTCTTAGGGAAGTCTTTCCTGATACCCCAGACAGAAGGAACCTCCTCCTTCCTCCGGATTCATAATAATAGTCAATCATTCTGCAGTACTGATATTACACTGAAAAGTAATGTTTCTAGCAAACTCCCACCTACAGCCTCAAAAAAAAGTTTAAATTAAACAATTTGTATTTCCTTTATTAATTTTAGAGAGAGAGGAAGAGAGGAGAGAGAGAGAGATAGAAACATTGATGAGAGAGAATATTGACTGGCCACCTCCTGCATGCCCCCCACTGGGGATTTGACCCACAACCTGGGCATGTGCCCTGACCAGGAATTAAACAGGCGACCTCTTGGTGCATGGGTTGATGCTCAACCACTGAGTCATACCGGCGGGACTCAAAGAAGAAAGTTTTGAATTGAGTTTGAATGTTTAGTCTTTTTTGTAATATTAAATCTGAGTGCCATGCATTCCTATAGCTTCTTTCCCTCCCTCCCCCCACTCTTTTCTCCTTCTTTCCTTCTTTCCCTCCTTCCTCCCTCCCTCCCTCCTCTTTCTTTCTTTCTTTCTTTCTTTCTTTCTTTCTTTCTTTCTTTCTTTCTTTCTTTCTTTCTTTCTTTCTTTCTTTCTTTCTCAGCATTATTTAGATGTAATTACATACCGAATGGTGCTTTTAAAAGCTATGATGCTTCATCACCCACCTTGAGTATGCTTGTAAAAAAGCCATAAACTTTTCGATTTCCCCTTACTTAACAGAGAAGCAAACAGATCCAGGTGGTGTGAATTGCTCGAAGCCACACCATAGGCTCATTGAAGTTAGCACCAGGACAAGCTGCTAGACCTTGCGAGCTGAGCTCAGTGTCCTTGTCTGTCAACTGGAGGTCCCTGCCTCCCCCTGCATAGTGGAGCTCCGGGGAGTGGGGACCTTGGAAATGCTTCAGAACGTGAAGCGGGTGGAAGAAAGCTGGAGTATAGGGGGAGACTTGTCCTTTTTGCTGACAAGGTCCCTCTGTTCTAGTTTTCTGTTAAATTTTTGACTTTTCCTCCTCAGGCTATGTTTTCCACTAATCGTGGGACCGTTGGAGGCTTCTTCCTGGCAGGACGAAGTATGGTGTGGTGGCCGGTAAGTTCTCTCTGAAATACTGTTTAACTATGGTATTCCCGGTAGGAGGCTGTGTTCTTGGGTTGGGGTGGCGGTAATTCCTCCTTCCTGCCTGATAACGGGCCTCTGGCTCAGCAGGCTTTCTGGACACCCTTACTCTTGTGGTAAGAGGACAGCCCGAAAGAGGCTGTTTGCAATCCTCGAAGAGTTAGAGGAAGAGAATGCACTAGCAGGCAGTGGAGAGAAGCAAAGAGCACACAGACTGAGGAGATGGCGGCAAATCTGAGCTTCCACTTCTGTATCTACATTTGCCTTCCAGGAGTGTTATGACAAGTGGACACCTCTTATGAGGTGGAAGCTAACTAAATAGTGCTCTTTTGCTACCTTTTTGCTACTCTAAGTCCCATGGAAGAAAGACATTATCTGTCCGACTATAGGAGCCCAATGCAGTCCCTGATACATGGAGGCCCTTGGGACATACATGTTGAGTGGATGGAAGAGGATCCCCCACTGTTCCCAATTTAGTGGGTTTTGTATACTTAAGAGGTGCTTTCCCTGACATGTACATGTGGGCAGAATTATCCCAACCAAAGGACATGTGAGTGGACTGAAGAGAAATGGGGAGGTCCCTTCCATCCTATCAGCACAACGCTCTGGCTGGTTCATCAATTCAGCCCAATGACCATTTCGATCCAGAGTTCTCGCCAAAACGACTAGTTGACCAAATTGGCTAAATCGTGCGATTCCTTGGGCTTAAGATCAAGCCAGAGTGGCTGGTGAAAAGGGGGTAATGAAGCACACACACAGTGAGACGAGACGGGCAGCTATGAGTTGACTGGAGGAAGAGAAACAAGAGAGTAAAGTCACTGTCATGCTTAGCACAGACAGAAAAGATGAGGAAATCACACCACTTTTGGCCTTGATTGGTTGTTTTGAGATGGATTTTAATCATTGGCACTATCACTATTGCTTCAATTACCCCTGAAGTCATTTTTGCTTTATCCTTAAGGTGACCAAGAATACTGGGCGGAGACTGATTTCTGTGGTGGGTCCCTCATGGTGGTCTCTCCTGACACTGCGGTGGGGTAGAGGCATACATATTCTGATGTCTCCTTCCTGTTCTTTGTCAGGGCTTTTGTGTTCTCATGCTTTGGACTTTGGTGATTTCATAATCGCTGGTGTTGAATAGGCAGCTCAGACCACAGAGTTCAGGACAAGGCTGGGATAGACCCTCTAGAACTGCGCTGTCCAATATGGTAGCCACTAATCATCTTGGCTCTTTAAATTGAAATTACAATTAGATAAAATTAAATATTTTTTCCTGAATCACACTAGCCATATTTCTAGTGCTTACTAGGTACATGTGGGTGGTGGCTACCGTACTGGACGGTGGCAGATCTAGAACATTTCCATCGTGGTAGAATGTTCTGAACTGTGCTGCTCTACAGGTTTCAGAGCCAAGGCTGGAAGTGAAACCTTAGTGGACTCGATATTTTCTGAATTAGAGAGCTAAATAGAACCTCGAAGTTTACTTTAATTCTTTTGAAAATAGTGTACCCCCACCCCATCTAATGCTTCAGTGTCCCCCCTACAGCAAACCTGCCAACGCTCATCCAGCCACATTTTGCCCCCTTTTCTTCTCCTGACCCCCTCCCCCATGATGACAGAAAACTTGCGTCTCTTCACGTAAAAATCCTAGTGCTGATTTATTGGGATTAAGATCTTAGCTTTCAATCTCCGGGTCTTGGGGAAGCCAATGAGGGGGGAAGCATGGGGCAGAACCACTCCAGGAGACATGGCATTTTGAGTTGGGCCTGGACCACCTCACTCTGGAACCAGCAATGTCTCTCTTCGCGATAGCGCCAGGTGTGGGTCTGGGCTGAGAGTTGTTTGGTAAGAGGAATTAGCCCCACCCAGGCAGGGTTCAGTGGTTCATGTGGGATTTCCCATGAGTGGTGTTTTTCCTACTCATGTTTCAGTATTGAATTATTCTAACCAACAGAACATCGCATCATTCTCCTTTTGTGCTTCCTTGATGAGGCCGAAACTCAGCTTTTCTTCCTCTAACAATAATTTGCTTTTAAGCCATCGTGAGGTTGCATTAATGGTTTCTAAACCTGCCCATGTATCAGAATCAGCTGGGTGTGCTTTCTAAAGATGCAGATTTCTGGGCTTCGTTCCAGACCTACTTGGCGTGGGGGAGACCTTACAAGAAGGCCCCAGAAATCTGCATTTTTGAAAGCTTCCCAGGTGCTTTTGATGATCGGGCAGGTTTGATAATCATGCCTTTAGGTAGACTGTTCTCTATCTGGTCAGACTTGCTGAAACATCACCATCTGTTAGGGATGCTGAGAAGAGAGATTCCTTTTTTTTTTTTAAATCCTCACTCGAGGATATTTTTCCATTTATCTTCAGATAGAGTGGGAAGGAGAGAGAAAGAGAGAGAGAGAGAGATGCAAGAGAGACATCGATGAGAGAGAGACATCGATGAGACATCGATGATTAGTTGCCTCCCGCATGACCTCGACCAAGGCCGGGGATGAACTGCAAATGAGGCACGTGCCCTTGACTGGAATCGAACCCGCGACTCTTTGGTCTGTGGGCTGACACTCCAACCACTGAGTCAATCCAACCAGGGTGAGAAGGGAGATTCTTAAATAGGAAAGCAGGGACCTCTACATCACTTCCAACTAGAGTTTTCTAGAATATTCTAGAAAATAGAACAATAGGGCTTTGAAGTCAGCATATCTGACCTGCCACATTTGCTAGCTGTGTGACTTTGGACAAGTTGCGGAGTGTCCCTGAGCTTCAGTCTCCGCCTCTATAGAAGAGGAGGATAATACCTGCTGTGGAGGGTTCTTGTGAGGTTGGAATGAGACGATGCACCTGCAGCACTCAGCACCCTGCTTGGCAAGTGCTCAGTTAGTGGGAACACTACGACATGGAGGAAAGGCCAGGGGTGCCCAGGTGACCCCCCAGCTGGCACTTGTCTGGTGCGCAGGCAGCACTTAGTCCTGCAGATGGAAGTTAGCGTTTATGTGAAGCGATTGTCGCCGCTTCACTGAAATTTAACTTTCAGATCGACCGTGTGACTAAATGAACACGGTTTATGCATATATTTATGTACTTTCAATTTTTTTCTTTATTGATTTTTAGAGAGAGAGGAAGGGAGAGGGAGAGAGAGATAGAAACATCGGTGAGAAAGAACATTGATTGGCCGCCTCCTGTATGCCCCACAATGGGGATTGGGTCCACAACCTGGGATGTTCCCTGACCGGGAATCGAACTGATGACCTCTTGGTACATGGGTTGACACTCAATCACTGAGCCACACCGGCTGGGCTGCGTATATTTATTATGCTGCTATAAATCATCAATTCCACCTACCCACTGACCACACTTTAACATCTTTGAAATTGGCTTGTGTTATAATCAGTCACCGGCATGCCACGTTTTTTTTATTCTACATGGTATGCCTTACAGTCGTCGGTGTTTACATTTCAGTGAAGTATGGTTATATTCTCAAGTAGTGGTTTTTAAAAATATGTTCACTACAACTTTCAAGTGCTGCAGACAACCTCGGGGCTGCCCTCCCCTCTTTCCCAGTAAACCAATGTTTATCTGCTTTATAAAAGGAGAGTCTAATATAAGATTTTGTTTGAGGACAAGGTCCTGCTGACTCACAAAGTTTTAAAACCTGCTAGTTTAGAATAACAGTAAGCATGGTGATTTCTATTCTAAAATTTAAAATGGCTTAAAAACATCATCGTGATACAAGCTTGAAAGGAAAACACGTTATGCGAGAAAATACAAATCTAAGTACTTTGTCTCCATAATTGAAAAGTAGTTTAAACTGTGTTACACCTATACTTCTAAATTTCCCTTGGTATCAAAATTCAAAATGCAAAGTCCATTCATGCCTGTGCATTTGCCTGGATGTTTATAGCTGGGACATCAGTTCTCAAACGTGCTGGCCCAAGGAGACCTGTTAGCGGAGGCAGAAACCCTCCAGCGGGACACTTGCTCCCTGCACCTGCCTCTTCCCCTACTTTCTGCTCTAGGGGGAGTGAGTGACCAGAGGGGCCTTGGAAAGAGTGTCCTAGGGGATTCTAGAAAGGGAGGACTTCGGTTGACCTTGGGTCCATACGTCCCAGGCCTGGAGGGCTTGGGTACTCACCTATAAAAAAGAGTAGGAGAAAATCACTGCTCGTAAAGTCTGAAAAGAGATTGGACAGAGGAGAGGCCAGTTGGGCGCATCCCTGAGGGCTTTGGGACTTTGAAAGGAGTGGTTATAACCTGTAACAGGTGAAGATCCAGGAGCTCTGGAAAAAGACCCTGTTCCTGAAAAGTTAAAAAGGCCGGGAGAGAGAAATGGCTTGCACCTTGGCCTGGAGAAAGGAGTGAGGAACAGTAAGAGAGGAGGAGCAAGAGCTCCAGGATGGGGTTACTACCGGAATCAGCTCACACGGGGAGCCAGCCAGGTAGGCCCTCGGCAGCCTGGGTCACACGTGAGGCCAGCATGTGTCCTGAGACAGTGCGTGTGTCCTCACAACTTCAAGTAGGTACTAGTATCCCTGTTATACAGATAACAAATGTAAGGCATAGAGATGTTTAGTAACTTATCCAGGGTCACACAGCTAGTAAGGGGCAGAGGCTGGATTCGAACCCAAGAAGCTTGATTTGAACCCAGAGCCCAGGACTAAACAAATGAGAGTTTACAGGCTAAATCTTGCCCCCTACCTGTTTTTGTAAATAAAGTTTTATTCGTGTGCTGTGTTGTAACGGCTATTTGGCAATGTGGGAGATGTGGAAGCAGAATGTGAGCTCGGAAGGGGAAATTTCCCGCTCCCTGGCTAGTGGTACCAGAAATTGCTGAGTGGCAGGGCCCCAGGTACACAGCCCAGTGGAGGACTCTTGCTTTGGAGGAAAGTTCGGTCATACATACCCGAGGCAACCCCAAGGGGCTGAGCCAACCCTTCCACAACCCTTTCAGCACATAAGTAAGCACTCCAAAGGGAGTGGGGAACCTCACAGGAACCAAAGGACTTGGCTCGTCCCAGCTTTTTGCCATTAGGCAAATCATTAACCACTTTGAACCTCGGAGAGTCTTCTCTGTAATGAGAGACAGTCAGATTGAGGATCGCAAAGACTCTCCCAGGAATAAAATTCTAAGATTCCACACCACAGAGGAGGGAACAAGCACAAGGGAATGGGTGTGGGCATGCTGGTCAGTCCATCACCAGTGAGGGTCTTGAAAATGGAATGCCTGTGTTTCCCAATAGCCATAGATTCTCTTTCCTTTATCATTAAACAATCATCCTAGAGGGCTGTATCAAAGTGATTTAGGGTAAGAATTGAAAACTTTCTCTGTAAAGGCCAGATTGTAAATATTTTTGGAGGCTACGTGATTTCTCTCACAACTCGTCAGTTCTGCTGCTAGCATGAAAGCAGCCATGATGATGCATAAATGAATAAAACTTTATTTACAAAAACAGGTGGGGGCCAGTTTAGTCCTGGGCTCTGGAGTCAGGCTTTTTTTTTTTTTAATCCTCACCTGAGGACATTTTATCTTGAGATATAGAGTGGGAGGGAAAGAGGGAGGAAGAGAGAGAGAAACATCCATGTGAGAGAGACACATCGAGTGGTTGCCACCCACACAACCCCAACCAGGGCCGGGGACAAACTGCAACCGAGGTACGTGCCCTTAGTGGGAACCGAACCCGGGCCTCTCTGGTCCCCGGGGCCGACGCTCCAACCGCTGAACCAAACCGGCCAGGGCTGGAGTCAGGCTTCTTAGGTTCGAATCCAGCCTCTGCCCCTTATTAGCTGTGTGACCCTGGACCAGCTACTAAACGTCTGGACCAGTTACTAAATGTCTTTGTGCCTTACATTTGTTATCTGTATAACAGGGACACTAGTACCTACTTGAAGTTGTGAGGACACACGCACAGTCTCAGAGCACTTGCCTGGCACACAGTAAACGCTCAGGTTTATCTCTTGTCTTTGTTCAACCAGAAGTTTTGAAGGTCTGCCATGTCACCCATCTGACTGATTCGCAGCGATCCAGTGCGAATGATGGGTAACCACCCGGGTTGCCCAAGTTCACAAGAGAATGCCAGAGCGAGGACTCTTTCTGTTCTTCTGGTTATTCAGGTCTCTTTCTCCTGAATAAATTATCCTTTGAGATGACAATTTATAAGAGCCATAGGTATGGTCTAAAGGTTTACCTGAAAACCAATACATTCTTTCATTTAGGGCTGACCAGAGACCCTGATGGAAATTTTCTCTGAGGAAAGAGGACAGCATCTCACACGTCTTAAACTCTCTCGAGTAAAATGTATCGGATTGTATCTTAAGTCTCTAAAACCTAATGATCCAATTAAAGTTCAGCCCCATAGAATGCTACCAGAGTGGCCACCGGGCCACTGAAAGAGCCTGGCAGGCCTGAGACCTGGGTGGGAACTCGAGAGAGAGAGAGAGAGAGAGAGAGAGAGAGAGAGAGAGAGAGAGAGGAAGAACGGGGAGAAGGCGAATGCACACAGAAGAGGCAGAGCTCACCAAGGGAGCAAGGCTGAGGAAGACAGACAAGTACTTGGCATTCATGAGCCTGGGTGGAGGTGGCTGCCAAGCCCAGGTGGCCCTCTCTTCCTGCTCTGCTTGCTTCCCATTTGAGTATAGCTCTGTGTTCTTTCCTTTACCCCAGGGCCAAGCCCGCGTTTTCTTTATCTCTCTCTCTTTTTTCAAATTTCTTTCAACACCTAGTCCAGGGCCTTGCATCTGTAGGCACTTGACAAATGTGTTCTGAATTAAATAAATGGGAGGGAGGAGACAGACTTGTCCCCAGACCCTCATGCTGGACCCCTTGTGGATATCACCTGACATCCCAGCCGCATTCTGTTCTCTGGTGCAGTGGCAAGAATTCAGGAGGTTAAGAAGGTGCTGGGTCCAAGTCAAAGCCTGCCTCCAACAGCGTTTCTCTGTTCCTGCATACAGAGAAAGTTCTTATTTATTTATTTACTACCAGTCTCATGGTAGTAAAACTGGAAATGCAAGCCTGGCCCAAATCAGAGTGCCCAATTTCAGCCCACATCGAACCCCTTGGTAAAGAATGGGGTGGTCATACTTCTTCACCGTCTGAAACACTTGACTTTTTTCAGTTTGACTCAAACTTTTACAGAGCTTGGCAGTCCCCATAGATAGAGATTCTATTTCTCCAGCGTGAGGGTTTTGCTTAGTGTGCCAGTTGCTGCCTTGCTCTGGCCCCCTCCTTTTCCTCCTCTTCTCTCCTCATCCTTTCTTCCTCTCTTCCTCCCTCAAGTCCTCTCCCTCCCTCCCTCCTTCTCTCTCTGTGCGATGAGGCCATTTTCCTTTCATTCTTTATGGCTTAGTCTCTTCCTCAGAGTTTTGTGGATTTTTTTTTTAATCCTCATCTGAGGACATTTTTCCATTTTTTTGTACAGATAGAGTGGGAGGGAGAGAGAGGAAGAGAGAGAGAGGGAAACATTGATGTGAAAGGGACACATCGAGTGGCTGCCACCCGCATGACCAACCAGGGCCGGGGAGAAACCACAACCGAGGTACATGCCCTTAGCGGGAACCGAACCCGGGTCTCTCCGGACCGCAAGCGGACGCTCTAACCGCTGAGCCAAACCGGCCAGGGCAGTTTTGTGGATTAATACACAACCACTGCACCAGCCCATGTACTCTTTGTGTTCCTAGGCATCAGCTGACTGGTGTGTCGCCAAGTTCCAGTTATCCACTCACTACTAAGCTCCTGCCTTCTCCCCGTCTGACACATTAGCACTTCCACTGACTGAGAAAGGAAAACGCAAATCCCAGTCACGCACCACTTGACGAGGTCACTGTGTTTTGAGACAGGCGTCGTTAGGCGATGTGGTCATTGTGGGAACGTCGAAGAGCACACACGCCCCTGGACCGTTGGGTCTAGCCTGCGGCTCCTAGGCCGCGCGCCCGCACTGCATGTCACTGTGCTAAATACTGTAGGCGAGTGGAACACGATGGTAGGTATTGGGGTATCTAAACATGGAAAAGGTAGAGTTCAAATACAGTATAAGAGATAAACACCGGAGCACCTGTGCGGGGCATGGACCATGAGTGGAGCTGCAGGACTGGAAGTTGCTCAGGGTGAGGCAGTGAGAGAGTGGGGATTGAACGTGAAGGCCTAGGGCATCACTGTCCACCATGAACACTGTCCACTTAAGCTACTACACTAAATTTATAAAACAATGCAAGATGTAAATCAAGCATAAGAGAAATGATGCAATCAAGAGATGCAGTCAACACAAGATGTACGAGGCTGCTGCCAGTATAACATGGCATACTGTTTTACAGCCAACTTTTCTTTTAATAAGTAGAAAGAGTACTCTCTAAAATAATGATGGTATAGTAAATACATAAACCAGAAACATAATCTTTTATTATAATGGTCAAGTATTATGTACTGTAGGTGCTGTACTTCTCTACGGCTGGGGCGCAGGTCTGTTTATACCAGCATCACTGCAAACACACGAGGAAGACATTGTGCTATGACATGAAGACAACTACAGTGTCACTAGGCAACAGAACATTTTCAGCTCCGTTATCATCTTAGGGGATGACCAACTTACATGAGATCCATCTGTAATAAAGATTTCTAGTTGGTCGAAGTCAGAAGAGTGCTGAAATGATCAGTTAAGATGAAGTCTTTGGATGAGTCACGTAAGAAATGCATCTGGACTTTTCCTGTCTACTACTGATTGGCACGGCACATTTTGAGTCAGCTATTTGTAAATCTTTGATTGGACTTTTTACTAGGGAGGTGTTTTGCAGTTGGGGTTAAGAGTATGGACTCTGAAGCCAGGCTGCCTTGGTTTGAATTCTAGCTCTACCCATTTCTAGCTTTGTGGCCTTGGGCAAGTTACTTAACCTCTCTGTGCCTCAGTTTTCTCAATTGCAAAGTAGGGATCCTAGCACCCACCTCATAGAATTGTTTTGAAGATTAAATTAATTAATACATGTAAATCTATTAGAATAGTATATAGTTTGTACCACCCGCGGTAGATATTCTTATTGTCATCACCCTCATTATTATTGCATCTCATCTCTAGATCTTCCATCTTAAACTGAGAATTCAGTCACTTATCCATTTATGCATTGCTATTCTTTCATTCTACATCTGCATGTTGATTACCTACTATGTGCCACATTCTGTGTTAGGTGCTGGCGTGTGTGTGTGTGTGTGTGTGTGTGTGTGTGTGTGTCACACATTCTTATAAAATCTATCCAAAATTACAAATCATGATAGGTGTTAAGCAGGGAATGTATTTGAGTCGAGGGTGAGAGGGAAGGAGAGAGGTTATTTTTAACCTACATAAGAGGGTCAGGGAAGGTCTTTCGAGGACTGAGCATTTAGACCTGAAGGACCGAAGGAGGCAGCCATGTGAAGATTGGAGAAAGAACAATCTAATTAAAATGAGCAGAATGGTCAAAGGCCTGAAGAGGGAAGGAGTTTGAGATACTTGAGGAACTGAAAGAGGACCAGTGTCGGGGAGAGATCATGCATATTGATCAGGAGCCCTAAGGAGTTGATGATCTTAAAGATGAGCTCATCTTAATTGGTAAGAAGGATGATCTCTAGCCTCCTTGACCTATAAATGCCAACAAAAAAGCTTACCTGCCTTTTGCAAAAAGAAACAAAAAAACCCACAACAAATAAACCAAATATGGGGAAATTCCAATTTTGGCAGTATTTTCCTGGTTCCCTGCCTCTTTGGTTTTTGGAGCAAAGAGAGGTGTTGGTGAAGATAATGAGTGAAAGGCACCCATTGTCCATGGGGGAATGTGAGCTGATGTAGAGTAAACAGAAATTATGATGAGTCTGGAGCAAGGCCCGTGTCTAAATATTTACCAGAGTCCCAGAAATAAAATAGTCTGACTACACAAGTCCCACCCTCTCCTCTGTCCCAATTCAGGAAGTGTAATTCCCTGAGAAATGGCAAGGGTCAAACTTCCCCCATAAAGAGAAACCTTAGGCCTGGCTGGTGTGGCTCAATGGATTAAGCATTGTCCCATGGACTTTGAGGTCCTGGTTCTATTACAGGTCAGGGCACATGCCAGGGTTGTGGGCTCTATCCCCAGAAGGGGGCATGCAGGAGGCAGCTGATTGATGTTTCTCTCTCCTTCTAAAAAAATCAATAAAAACA
Organism: Molossus molossus; assembly: GCF_014108415.1. Classification (NCBI taxonomy): domain Eukaryota; kingdom Metazoa; phylum Chordata; class Mammalia; order Chiroptera; family Molossidae; genus Molossus; species Molossus molossus. The sequence continues at coordinate 19,429,678 of NW_023425358.1, read as the reverse complement.
TAGGAAGGGAATAAAAAATGTTAATTCAGAGTAAAGACCAGTTTCCCAGAGAAAAGGGAGGAATCTGATTTAAAAAAATTTTTTTTTTATCCTCACCCAAGGATATTTTTCCATTTGTCTTCAGATAGAGTGTGAGGGAGAGAGCGAGAGAAACATCGATGTGAGAGAGACACATCAACTGGCTGCCTCCCGTACAACTCCGACCAGGGCTGGGGATGAAGCGCAACAGAGGTATGTGCTCTTGACCAGAATCGAACCTGAGACTCTTTGGTCCGTGGGCAGACACTCTAACTACTGAGCCAAACTGGCCAGAGCAGGAGGAATCTGAAAACACCCATGATGCAGACATGCATACGCTGTTCCTGAGTTCTCAGTGAGAGGCTTAGGGGTCTGACTCCACTGTGCCTCTTCACGGAGGTTCAGAGGATGCCTGGGAAGGATGAAAGTCAACATGGTCCTTTGACCTCCCTTAGATGTCCGTCATATTGGGCTCTTAAGACCATGTAAAAATCATGTCACTGATTTGGTCCTCAGTTTTCTCAACTGTAAAATTAAGATGAAAACAGTACCTACCTCACAGGCTGTTGTGAGATTGAAATAAGATAAAGTGAAGGAAGGGCCTGGCCCCCCACTTTGCTCCAAGGAGGCTCTGTAATAGTCATCTTCTTTCCCTTTCTTAGAAGGGAAGACAGGAGCTGGGAGCAGCAGTCATTTCCAGAGCTCTGGACATCCTGGGTACTACATGGCCCATGAACAGAGAAAGCAGTTTCCTGAAATTAGCTGAGTGCATTTGCCATCTGAACTGGGAAGCTCTTGCTCCCTCTGAGAAAATGACCACTCTGACTCTCAGGAAATTCAGGGTCATTCCGTCAAAACATGGGCTGTGTAGAAGCATCACCAGTGTTTCTTCAGCATCACTTACATATGTGGGGCAAAACTTTCTTAGAAGTGTCTCATTTTGTCACTTCATTTAAGCCCGGGAATGCCCTTGTGAAGTAGGTTAAGAAGGATTCTTATCCTGGATTTATAGTGGAGGAAACTGAGGGTCAAGGCAGTAAAGTGATTGGCTCACAGTCGCATAATTTGCTCTGGTAGAATCAAGATTAAACCAGGTCAGAAGCCTTTCAGTGTACTTCAAAGGAGGAGAAAAAGAGGGTTGTCCTATACTTAACTATACTTTCAAGTGTGATACAGGGTGCTTTTTTCAAATTCCGTGGCAGCCTCTGATTGCTAAGCTACGAAGACACACGCAGCTGTTGTCCATTGACTTAGGCAATACTTTTTTTTTACTTTAAATAATTTTCATTTTTTAATTACAGTTGACATACAATATTGTATTAGTTTCAGGTGTACAACCCAGTGATTAGACATTATACAACTTACTAAGTGATCATCCCAATAAATATTGCATCCATCTGACAAATTGTATAGTTATTACAATATTATTGACTATTCCTGTTGCTGTACTTTACATCCCCATGACTTCTGTAACTACCAATTTGTACCTCTTAATCCCTTCACCCTTTTCACCCATTCCCCTGGCTGCCCTCCCACAACTGTTTAAATGTTCTTTGTACCTATGAGTCTGTTTCTATTTTGTTTATTTGTTTATTTTGTTTTTTAGATTCAATTGTTGATAGATACGTATTTATTGCCATTTTATTAGTCATCTTTCTCCTCCTCCTCCTCCTTCTTCAAGAAGACTCTTTAACATTTCATGTAATACTGATTTGGTGGTGATGAATTTCTTTGTCTCTTTCATTTCTGGGAAGCTCTTTATATGTCCTTGGATTCTAAATGATAGCTTTGCCAGGTAGAGTACTTTTGATTGTAGGTCCTTGCTTTTCATCCCTTTGAACGTTTCTTGCCAATTCCTTCTGGCCTGCGAAGTTTCTGTTGAGAAATCAGCTGACAGTCTTATGGGAGCCTCTTTGTAGGTAACTACTTTTTTTCTTGATGCTTTTAAGATTATCTTTTTGTCTTTAACCTTTGGCATTTTAATTATGATGTGTCTTGGTGTGGGTCTCTTTGGGTTCATCTTTTTGGAACTCTGTGCTTCCTGGAATTGTATGTTTATTTCCTTCACTAGGTTAAGTAAGCTCTCCATCATTATTTTTTTTACATAGATTTTCAATTCCTTGCTCTCTCTCTTCTCCTTCTGGCACTATCATTATGTGAATGTTGGTATGCTTGAAGTTGTCCCAGAGGCTCCTTATACTATCCTCATTTTTTGGATTCATTTGCTTTTTTGCTGTTCTGATTGAGTTTCTTTTTCCTTATTTTCCAAATCTTTGATTTGATCCTCTGCTTCCACTGTTGATTCCCTGTAATGTATTCTTCATTTCAGTTAATGTATTATTCATTTCTGACTGGTTCTTTTTTATGGTTTCTGGTTCTATTTTTATGTTTCCTATCTCTTTGTTGACGTTCTCACTAAGTTCAACTACTCTTCCCCTAAGTTCATTGAGCATTCATATAACTAGTGTTTTGAACTCTGCATCTAGTAGATTGTTTGTCTCCATTTTGTTTAGGTATTTTTCTAGAATTTTGTTCTGTTCTTTCATTTGGGACATGTTTCTTGGTCTCCTTATTTTGTCAGCCTCCCTGTGTTTGTTCCTATGTGGTAGGTAGAACTGCTATGTCTTCTGGGCTTGTTAGAGTGACCCTATATAATAGGTGTCTTGTGGGGTTCAGTGGCACAGCCTTCCTGTTCACCCAAGCTGGGCATTCCAGGTGCACTCCACACCATGCTGACCCCCATGTGGGCTGTGTACATCCTCTTGTTGTAGTTGAGCTGTGATTGCTATTAGCATGTCAGTGAGAGAGATTTACCACCCAGGCCCATTGGTTGCAAGGACTGGCTGCAACCACTGTGGAGGATAAGCTGTGCGAGGGCCCACTCCATGGAGCAGGACTTACTTCATTGGGGCTCTGGTGCCTGCTGAGTCTACTTCTTGAATGTGTAACTTGTGGAGGTGGTTGGGTGGTGCTTCGGAAGTGGTCTGAAGCTGTCTACTGAGTGCACTGGCCCTGGGGCCTCCTGGGAGGTGCAGACCAAGTTCAGCTGCCGTGACTTAGGCAATTCTTGACTTCTGGGTTAGTAGTCCTCAGTGTACACATGCGCGATTACTTTCCTGAGGGTATGGATATAAAAATAAAATTACTGCATGCTCTTTATTTATTAATTTTTTGGGTTAATCCTCACCCAAGAATATTTTTCCATTAATTTTTAGATAGAGTGGAAGGGAGAGAGGGAGGGAGAAAAAAGAAACATCTATATGAGTGAGATAATAGATTGATTGCCTCCGCATGACCCCAAACTGGGGTATATACCTTTGACTGGGAATTGAACCCGTGACCCTTGGCCTCTGGGCTGATTATCCAACCACTGAGTCAAACAGGCCAGAGCAACACATACTCTTGAATTACTTTCTTCCTGGGCTATTGTTTTGTTTTCATTTGAAAATGAAGGGTTGACCTTAATCATTTCCAAGATAATTCTAACATCAGATTCTGGGCTAAGATGTCTATTTTATATTTTCTGTTGCACAAGACAAACTTTTAGTTAGTGTTCAGTGACATTTTCATATCTTTTCTAACCCCCCCCCCCCAACAAACAGATAACTTTCCTGCATGTTTTATGCTCAGGCCTCAGGCTGTGTAAGTGAATCTGAGACAGTTCTGGGATTGTTGCCCTTTATTTTTAAAAGTTTAAAAAAATTGTGTTCTGATTAGATAATTATACAAACTCATTGTGGGAAAATGGTAGCATGAGTGCCATGGTAACAGACCTTTATTTATTTATTTGAGAGAGAGGGGGAGAGAGAGAGAGAGAGAGAGAGAGAGAGAGAGAGAGAGAGAGAGAGAGAAACATCAATTTGGTCCACTTGTTTATGCATTCATTGGTTGATTCTTGTATGTGCCGTGACTGGAGATCAAACCCACAACCTTGGTGTATCGGGACAATACTCTAACCAACTGAGCTACCTGGCTAGGACAGTAACAGACCTTTAAAACTCTGGAGATTAAGTAGGGCGCTTTGGAGAGAGAGCCTCTTTCACCTCAAACATTTTGTCCCCCACGTCCTAGCCTCCCAATTTTGTAGTCATTATGCTCCTGTTCTGTAAGAGAAGTCAAAAAAAGTTTAAAGAGGGAGCAGCAACCTCCTCTTTAATCCTCTCCTCCTAATCCCCTCCCCTCCCCAGCATTGTTGTCTACGCCCGTTGGTTATACATATGTTCATATAAGCTCTTTGGTTTATGTCATCCCTCCCCCTCCTCTGAGGTTTGTCAGTCTGAACTGTACTTCTTTCTATGTCTCTGGGTCTATTTTGTTCATCAGCTTATTTTTTTTATTATAGTCCACAAATAAGTGAGATTGGCTTATTTTGCTTAGCATAATACTCTCCAGGTCCCACCACGTCGTCTCAAAGGATAAGAGATCTCTCTTTCTTACAGCTGCATAGTGTTCCGTTGTGTATATGTACCACAGCTTTTTTATCCACTCATCTACTGATGGACACTTGGGCTGTTTCCAGATCTTACCAATTATAAATAGTGCTGCTATGAACATAGGGGTACATGTATACTTTCTGATTGGTGTTTCAGTCTTAGATATATTCTAGTAGGTCAAATGGAAGTTCAATTTTTAACTTTTTGAGGTAACACCATAGTGTTTTCCATAGCGGCTGCACCAGTCTGCATTCCCACCAGCAGTGTACTAGAGTCCCCTTTTCTCCACACCCTCGCCAACACTTGTTATTTGATGATTTGTTGATGGCGGCCATTCTGACAGGTGTGAAGTGATACCTCATTGTTGTTTTAATTTGCATCTTTCTGATGATTAGTGAAGTTGAGCATTTTTTCATATGTCTCTTGGCCATTTGTATGTCCTGTTTGGAGAGGTGTATATTTAGGTCTTCTGCCCATTTTTTTTTTTTTCCTTACCCAAGGACACTTTTGCATTTATCTTGAGATAGAGCAGGAGGGAGAGGGGGGTGAGAGAGAGAGAAACATCGATGTGAGAGAGACACATCGAGTGGTTGCCACCCACACGACCCCAACCGGGGCCAGAGACAAACTGCAATTGAGGTACGTGCCCCTAGAGGGAACTGAACCCGGGACTCTCCGGTCTGCAGGCCGACGTTCTAACTGCTGAGCCAAACTGGCCAGGGCTTCAGCCCATTTTTAAATTGGGTTCCTTGTCTTCCTTTTGTTGAGTTGTATGAGTACTCTATGTATTTTGGAAATTAACCCCTTATCTCAAGTATCGTTGGCAATTGTGCTCTCCCGTATAGTGGGTTCCCTTTCCATTTTGATGGTTGTTTCTTTTGCTGTGCAGAAGCTTTTTAGTTTAATGTAGTCCCATGTATTAATTTTTCCCTTTTTTTATTTTGCATTAGGCATTGTATCACTGAAAATGCTGCTGCATATGATGTCTGTAATTTTGTTGCCTACATTTTCTTCTAGGATTTTTATGGATTCACAAGTCATATTTAAGTCTTTCATTCATTTTGAGTTTATTCTTGTGTATGGTGTAAATTGGGGTCTAGTTTTATTTATTTATTTTTTGCATGTAGCTGTCCAATTTTCCCAACACCATTTATTAAAGAGGCCATCTTTACTTCGTTGTATGCTCTTGTCACCTTTGTCAAATATTAGTAGAGCATAATGTCTTGGGTCAATTTCTGGGTTCTCTGTTCTGTTCCATTGATCTATATGTCTGGAACAGTAACTTTCAATGCAGTCTAGGCCAGCTTCTCAAACTTTATCGTGCACAAGAATCACCTGGAGAGCCGATGACTGAATTAGTAGGTCTGGGATGGGGGCTGAGGACGTGCAGGTCTCATAAGCTCCCAGGTGAAGCTGATGCCTGCAGAACACTCTGTGAGTAGCTTTGGTTCAGAGCCCATTTCTAGGGCTCAGTTAAGCACTGAAGGGGTGATCATTACATAGACTAATGCCTGCCTTTGGTTCCAGAGGTAGTTGCAGTCTCTGCTACCTTCTAGATTCTGACATTAGTTGGTAAGAGAAATGAACTGGTCAGCCGTTTTCCGTGGTGGTTTAAATAGCTTTCCCTTCAGAGATGCTCATAAGGAAACATCAGATTTGTGCCAAACCCTGGAACAACTGAACTGAAAAACCTTTCAGTGATAGAGTCACTGTATTGTTAAGGCCAAGTTAGCGTTATCGAGTCTAAATGGCAACGAGAGGAAATCTGTTCTTGGTAAACGGTCCAATAATTTAGAGGTAAATTCTCTGACAGTGATGGGAATGAGAGGGCCCGGCTTAGTCCTCACCACTGCCAAGGCCCCATGGCTGAGCAGGCGGGTTTAAAAGAGGATGCGAAGTCACTTGATGCTAAAACCAGATGGGAAGTCAAGAAGGGCAGCCTGCTCCATGTCTGGAGTGGTCCATTTGGGTCTGAGGCCCACTTGGGGACAGCTGGGACTGAGGGAAAGCAGAGAGCAACAAGGATGGTGAGATCTAAGTCCATGGACAGTGAGGAGCAGACGCATTAGAACAGGAAGAGGGTTTGAGGGTGGGTACGACCCCTGTCCTCACGTATTGGAAGGACTAGCTTGTGGAGGAGAGATTTAACTTGTTCTGTATCACTCCAGAGGACACAGGAAGGACTAATTGGCAAATTTCAGCTCAAGGTAAAGATGGACATTTTAACCATTGGAGTTGTTCCATTATGGATTCAGTTGCCTTTTAAGGTGTGGGGTTCTCTGTCTCTAGAGGTATGCATCCAGAAGCTGATCATCACTTTGGGGGGAGTTTGCAGAGGGGATTCAAGCTGTGACATCTGTGGGTCCATCCAACTCTGGAAGATTCTATGCTTCTATAATTTCTCCACATGTTTCCTTTCCTGCCAACTTTCTAATATAAGAAATGGATGCAGTGAAACGTGATTGTGAATTCCCCAATGTCAAAGGAAAACAGTCTTTTTGCCTTTTGTGATGTGACAGTATGTTATTCCCCAGTTACCATGCTATCAAACCTGTCGGGTTTGGTTAGACCCAGCTCATCTTGCATCGAGATGGCAAAACAATCTTAATACTTGTAATGGTTTCTTGACCCCCATAGGGGATGAGGAAGGCTTGGAAAGAAGTTAGAAGCAAGGTCAAGCTGGGGAAATTTTAGATCAAGTCTACAATCCTGTGCTCAGAAGGAATGTGGGAGGAAATTATAAAGAAGAACACGTCACTGGGTGACTCCCTGGATGGGGCATGATTTCATATGGACACGAACGGGGGTGAGGACTGAACAGGGAGAGTGTTTGGGACATCAGAGTGATGACAGCATTGTTGATGAGCCCCAGCGAGAAGAAGGGCAGCGAAAACCTGGCGTGGGAGTGTAGACGATAATGCAATGGTGTCTGTATTAGCTTGCACCGGCTGCCATAAGACGATATCCCAGACTGGATGGCCTAAACAACAGAAATGTCTATATTTTTTACAGTTCTGGAGGCTATACATCCAAGATGTGGGTTTCTGGTGAGACCTCTCTTCCTGGCTTGTAGACATCTGCCGTCTCTCTGGGTACTCACATGGCTGCTTCTCTCACATGACCTGTCCTATGAGATTAGAGACTCACCTATGACTTAATTCAACCCTAATTACCTCCCTAGAGACCCTATCTCCAAATACAGTCACAGTGGAGATTAGAACTCCCATGTATAAACTTTTGGGGAACATAATTCAGACCATAATAGTGTTCATTGTAGTTTTTGTAAATTGCCTTTGAGGGTGAAGTGGTTGTCCTCTTGAAGGATAGAAAGTATTGAGGGCCAGCTGAGTGACAGTCATTACTTATTCATGCTCTTATTTGGCTCCTGGACAACCCGGTCATGAGAGAAGACTGAAGCTTGCAGACGTTATGATCACCCAGATAGTAAGGTCAAGAAAGTGTCCAAACCCTAATTTATAAGGCAATGCTACCGTATCACGGAGGGGACTTTTGCTAAAACCTTGCTGAATTTCTAGGGAGTTTGCCTTTAAACTTGGAGCTGCCAAGAAGGCCACTTGGGAAGTGTGTGGGAAGGCCTCTGAATAGGAATGTGACCTGATCAAAGTTGTGCTTTGGGGAGGTAACTGGCTATGTGGATGGGGGTCACTAGAGATCATCTAGAAGCCTATTGCTATGGTCCTGTTGAGAGACACGACAGTCAGCAAGGGCGATATAAAAAGCGCTCATTCCCATGACATTGTGGGGGCAGGGCCAGGTTTCGGTAAGCGACTGAGTGCAGGCCATGGGCAAAGGGAGGAGTGGAGGATGAGGCCGAGGTGAGCACGTGGGAGAACAGCAGTGTCCCTGACAGAAGTGAACTGAATCTGAGCCCAGTTCATCTGGTACCCCCAAAGCTTTCCTGGCCCCCATTCCATCCGTTGGTGAGGTGGTACCTCAAGAAAGCCTGCAACTGCTTAGAGTCCAATGTATCCCTTTGGGGGGATGTTGGAGAGGACTTGAACTTAGGTTAATCTAATGCAGTTAATCATTACTGGTAATTATGCCCTTAATAGTACATTAGGCTTAATAATTTATCAAGGGAGAGATGATAAATGAAAAGATAATGGGTCAGGACAGGCAGGCTGTGTGCATAAGGGAATTTTGATTAAAGGTGGACTGTTATCCCCATCAAGCTTTGAGGAGAAAAAGATGGATCTCTAAATAGCCTGCTTTCTTCCCAGTTTCTCCTACTTCTCCTCCTCCTCTTCCTCCTCCTCCTCCTTTTCTTCCTTCCTTCCCTCCTTCTCTTCCTTCTTTTTCTTCGAACACACAAAGCATTTTAACGTTTTGCAGTCTGGGCCAGTAGAACTTCTCACACCCCGAGAATTCCACTTACAGGCAGAGGCAATAGTAATTTAACTTCTTTTGCAAACTTTGCAGGGCCTATTCTTTTAAAAGGAAAGCAGGCCTACAGTGTGCAACACACTTTAAAGTACAGACGGCCCAAAATTAAAACTCTTAAGTGGCAATAATCAAAGTACCCAGTTTCCCTTTAATGGATGGTGTCTACCCAGTTATTCAAGTCCCGGATCAGGAAGTTACCCTTGATTCCTCTTCCCATCATTTTCCACATTTGATGCATCAACAGGCCCCTCAACTTTGTTTCTAAAACAGACCCTAATTTTTACGATTGTCTTTGTCTCTACTGCTACCACTGAAGACCAAATCCGTGTCCAGATGTGACAGTGGACTCCTGCATGATTTCTCTCTTCTCCCTTGTCCCCAACACTACACTTTCCACACGCTTGAGAGCAAAATAAAAGCAAATTGGATTCTGTCCCTACCCTGCTTAAAACCCGCCAGTGGCTTCCCATCACTCTTGCAATAAAATCTGCATTTCCTATCCTGGCTTGCTAGGACCTGTGGGATGCATCCCCACCCAGCTCTCCAGCCTCGTCTCATACCACCCTCCTCCTTGCCCACCACGCTCCAGCCACTCTGACCTTCGTCCTGCCTCTCAGCCGTGATGACCTTCCCACTCTGGGGTCTTGGCTTTGCTGGAATGCTTTCCCTCTGATCTCAGAATGGTTGACTGCGTTTATCATTCTGATCCCAGCTTAGAGGTCAACCCCCACAGAGGGAACTTGCTCCACCCTTCAGTGGAAAACAGTCTTCCTATCACACCTTCTCTATCTTCTTCACAGCGCTTACCAATCTCTGATTTTTTTTTTTTTTGGTTTATTTATTTATGTTTTCTCTGTTAGAATATAAGCTTATGGAGAGGAGGGGTTTTGCCTGTGGTCCTCATAGCCAATCCCGAATGTCCAGAACAGTTCTTGGCACGTTGAGCAAATGCTAAATTAATATTTGTTGAGTGAATGAATGAATGAATGAATGAATGAATGAAGGCCCTTATTCCATTATCTCCTCATGATTTCAGAGACCTTCTTTCAGCTGAGCCTTCAGGGATCTCCCTCTCCTCTGACGTGGCCCTAAGTACCCACTGCCTTATGTTGGGCGCAGGGTCTGGTACAGTTAGGATAGCTTTTTGGACTGATCTGTCTGTGTTTTGGGGAATATGTGTTTTGTTCCAGATTTGGACCCTCTTAGGGACAGACAAAGAACTACAAGCCTCCTCCCATTTGCTTAGCAAGGATGAGGATAATTATACTAGTTTGGTATTTATTAAATACTGCTATCCCCTTTCCCCCTGGGTATTAAGGGACTCTGAACTTCCTGGAGTTCTCCTGGGTCTCTGATGCGGGTGAGTTGATGGCACAGTATTGTGACTGGTCACGGCAGGATTCCTACCTTGTTTCACGGGGTATTTTCCCCTTCCAGGTTTTCACTCTCGGATATTTAATATATATTCTTCCAATCTGTCTTTTGACCTGTGTACTGAGACATAGGAGACATATTGAAAAAATGCACTGTTTTGTGCATGTGTCTGTGGGGTCTCTGGGATCTTTGTAAAAATAAAAATATATCAATTTAGAGAAGTATTATTATTATTAATATCACCTGTTGTTACTTGGGAGTGCATGGAATCACAGGATTTGACAGCTAGGAGTCACTTGGAAAACAGGCTCTGACTCTCTTCTCTGACAGGTTATGGGACTGAGGCCAAGAGGCTTCCTTTCAAATGGTTCCTTTACCAAACTGTCCCCATTGACTGAGAGCCTATGTTGGTCAAGGTCCCAAGTCAGGGGTGCTGGGGGGCACAGGGATGACTGGTATAGGCCCTGCTCCCGAGCACAATCTCTCGGGAGACTTCTAGGGGAGGCCTGGGGGCTGCGGCTTCCCATGTCTTCTTCGCCATTGCGCTCTGGGCTCACCAAGGACTCACAGACCATCTGATTTGGGGAAACAGCCTACTGTCACTTCCTTAGTCCTGTCCTTTTCCTCTTCACGGTCCTCACAACCACCTCCAGAACCAGCAGCCCTGACAGACTCCTGCACAGTCAAGTTCCTGGCCTGGCTCTGCTCTTTCCCGTCCTTCTCTTGGCTGACATGTCTCTTCTCTCCGAGGCTCACCCCCGAGTGTCCTGATGGAGCATGGAGTCCTCACCCTACTTTATCTTTGTGTTTCCAGATCGGAGCTTCTCTCTTCGCCAGTAACATCGGAAGTGGCCACTTTGTGGGGCTGGCCGGGACAGGAGCAGCTGCAGGCATTGCCACCGGGGGCTTTGAGTGGAATGTGAGTACCCTCAGAGACCCAGTCCTGGTGCTGGAAGGGGCTGAGCAGTCCGCCAGTTCAATCTTTGCTCAGAGGTGGGTGCTGTAGACGTCAGAGAACCTCTCCCGGCCACCCTGAGGTGCAGATGGAGGAGGAGCCCAGTTTCAGGAGCCCCAGGGTCCCACCTCCCTTCCATCAGAATAGCATGAGAAAACCACCCATACGATGGCAATAGTGTTCCTGTTTCCTCTTAAAAAGCCAAACACTACATAATGAACAAAATAAACTGATGAACAAAATAGATCCAGAGACATGGAAGTAGGGAACAGATGGACAAACCTCAGAGGGAAGGGATTGGAGGGTGGGAAGAGACAAACCAAAGAACTTATATGTGTATATGCATAACCAATGGACACAGACAACACACGGTGAAGCAAAGGCAGGGCGGAAGCAGGGAGGAGTGTGTCAATGGGGGAAAAAAGGAGGGACACCTGTAATACTTTCAACAATAAAGATTGAAAAAAAAAAAAAAAAGAAAAAAAAAAAGGCCAAGCACTCCGCTACCCTTTCAGCCATATTGGAGGTTTGGAAATGCTTACCACCAGATTTCCATGGTTATTATTATTAATTTTTTTAAAAGATCTCTAAATGGTATTTTACTCCTGGTAAACCAGGAAAGGAAAAGGAAGTTGTGCTGTCACTGGGCAGTCACCAAAGGTCCTCTCCACTGTTGCTCAACTGCCCTTCCCATCGGCCAGTCAGGCAGCAAGGCCCCTCCAGCCCGAAGAGAAACCGCGGGGTGATTGGTTCTGTAGTAGTTGGGGGGCCCCAGGCAGCATGATCTGACTCCATTTCTTTTTTGGTTTTAGGCCCTGATTTTGGTGGTTGTGCTGGGCTGGGTGTTTGTCCCTATTTACATTAAGGCTGGGGTAAGTAACTGTTATTCCATCTACTGCACATGCATGTGTACACACACAGACACACACACACACACACACATGAGCTTGGTCCTCTTGGAAGGCAGAGGAGACTTCAGGATAAATGGCAGAGAAAGCCTGTGTCTTGGCTTTCTTCCCCAGGCTATCAGGTTCCTGATTTCTCTTAGGGACATGAATTAGACCCCCTAAGCCACAATGTGTCCCTCTAGGAAGTCCTCCTAAGCAGCCTCACTGCATTCAGAGCCCTCTGAAGCATCCTGCCCTCTAGGGCTGGGTGTTTACGAGGCACTGTGCGCCTCTGCCCCTGGAAGGGGGGCAGCATGAACAAAGGCTCATACTTCCCCTTCACTTATAGACATCTGCAGGTTTGTTCTCTGAGCAGGCCGTGGTACTCAGCTATCAAATTCATGCTCCTACTCTTGGAGAAAGCCCTCTGACATTTTACCTAAGGCAGCGTAGTGTCATCTCTTTAGTGAACTGTGATGAGTACCTGCTATGTGTGCGTCTATGGACAGCAATAGGGAAGAAACACAGGGCAGTCTGTGCACCTTCTAGAGGCTGTTGGTGACAGGTGTCTGATCCCAGGAGAGAGCAGGCCCAGGGTTAGGGGAACAAGACAGAGCGTGGTTGGAATTTGCAGAAAGAATCTAGGAGAACAGTTGAGCAGGCCCGCAGCCACAATCCTTGTTAAGGCCTGTGTGCAGAGCAGGGTGAAGCACACACACCCAGCTGGCCACCTTGTTTGATGCACTGAAAAGATGCTACTGTTGTCATGATGTCTTGTCACGGCAGGTGCTTTGTGTAGAAATTATCTATCTATCTATATCTATCTATCTATCTATCTATCTATCTATCTATCTATCTATCTATCTATCTATCTATCTATCTATCTATCTATCTATCTATCTATCTATCTATCTATCTATCTATCTATCTATCTATCTATCTATCTATCTATCTATCTATCTATCATCTATCTATCTATCTATCTATCTATCTATCTATCTATCATCTATCTATCTGTCTATTATCTATCTATCTATCTATCTATCTATCTATCTATCATCTATCTATCTCTTTCTCCCCTCCTCCTCCAGGGCAAAGATCTGCCTCCTTCGTTGTGTGCAGTCACCTATTCATTAAAACATGTGTTTATCAGGCACCTTCTAAGTCCTGGGATAATACGCAGTTCCCTCTGCAGTAAGGCACGTGGGACTGAAACGAGCAAATGGCCGGAGGACAGCCTTTGGCCACATCACAGACTTCTCTGACCAACAAGGTTGAAGCCTTGATCGCATCTCTGCCACCACGGTGGATGCCACTGTTCTGCCTGCTCTGGGCCTTCTGGCCGCTCTGGCTGGCAGTGACCTCCCTTACACCCCACGCAGGTGGTGACGATGCCGGAGTACCTGAGGAAGCGATTTGGCGGCAAGCGCATCCAGATATACCTCTCCATCCTGTCCCTGTTGCTCTACATTTTCACCAAGATTTCGGTGAGTCCACTGCCCGGCGAGGCTGGGCACTGGCTGTCTCAGAACCTGCCACTCTCGCCCCTCAGCACATGCTGGCCCGCCACGGGGCAGCGCTGTATGTGTCCGTGAACTCAGTCCCTGAAGCCGTCTTGCTCCTTAGGGTGAAGTCCTATTTCATGCATCGAGGGGCCAACACACGGAACTCCTTATCCGCCACTGTGGGGAAGGTCGAAAATGTAACAGGTTCAAGAAGTTCCGTGAAAGCTGTTCTCTATAGAAAACTGGAAGGGAGTTAGGGAGGTCGGAGGGCTGACCCCAGACTTGGATGTAGCCGTGGCCTTTGTGCCCTCTCAGGGTCAGAAGCTGGCTCCAGGTGACGTTTCTCAGGCACTTGAACATGAACAGTCAGCTCTTGAAGGGACGTCAGAGAGTCTCCCTTTTTCTTTGTGGATGAAGAAATGAAAACCCTGGGGATGGAAGGTACTTACTCAGGACCCTGAATCAGGAACAGAACCCAGACCTCTGACTCCAGATCCCTGTCCTCTTCTCTCCACAAGATTTCTTATATTTGCTTGAGATCAGCTCCCTGAGACTTTAGTCACTAACCCTCTAGGGCAGTGGTTCTCAACCTTCCTAACGCCGTGACCCTTTAATACAGTTCCTCATGTTGTGGTGACCCCAACCGTAAAATTATTTTTGTTGCTACTTCATAACTGTAATTTTGCTACTGTTATGTCTTAGGTGACCCCTGTGAAAGGGTCGTTTGACCCCCAAAGGGGTCGCGACCCACAGGTTGAGAACCGCTGCTCTAGGGAATTTTCTACTCGCCCTGAACTCAACCACTGGGGCTGGTGCCCATATCATTCACCCTGTCTCCCTGCCAACCTGGAGCTGCAGGCCCCCGTGTGCACGGCTGAGATTCCCCAGGGACTGGCTGGCCATGGGCGTGTACTTAAGAACCGCCCAGGGCTTGTATCTCTTCTTCCCTTCGCATCTCCTTCCTTAAAATTGTGTGAGTCAGCTTCTTCTGATGGTGAAACAAAACCGCTGAAGTTCTGAGGTAGCCCCGTGATAGCCCAAACGATGATGGGAAGAGAAAAAAGTTTGCTTATAGGTTTTGCCTGGCCTTTGTTTGTTTTTAATCCCCAAGGTGATTGTCAGTCTCATAAAGGTTAAAACAACAGTGAAAAGAAAAAACAAGACAACGTGAATGATAAGGGATAACAGAAGGAAAGTAGGACCTTGGTAAGAAAACTGCTGAGGAGACTGTTTGGAGGAAGCATGGGGTTGTGGAGCAGCCTGGGCTCTTGGTCTGCTCCGCTGCTCACCAGCAGGTGACCTGTTGCTTCACCTCTCCAGAGCTCAGTTCCACCTGGCTAAGACGGGGCAACAAGTGCTGTCTTGCCTACCCCACTGAGTGGTGGTGAAGTTCAAATGGATTTATTTGAAAACATGCAGTGTCATTGGAACGATAGATAAGATGATGGTGAACATGAGGACCCTTGCTCCCTGGGTTGCTTCAGCACCTTAGCCTAGCTAGAGAAGAAGGTTATATATTTTGGGTACTAGACCCTTGTCAGATATACATTTTGGATACTAGACCCTTGTCAGATAAATGATTTGCAAATACGCTCTCTCATTCAGTAGGTTGTCTTTTCACTTTCTTGGTAATGTCCTCCAATGCACAGAAAGTTTTAAATCGTGATGAAGTTCAATTTATCTTCTTTTCTTTTGTGGCTGATGCTTTTGTTGTCATTTCTGAGAATCCAGTGCCAAATCCAAGGGCAGAGAGAGAAGGGACATTTTCTGAGATGTCACAGGGCGTGGCTTCAGCTTTCCGCCTTAGCCAGCAGGTACAAAGTGCCCACTGTTCTCAGAGGGGCACAGTGTCACTGGCTATGGCCAGTTTTCCTCTTCTTTATGGTCTTTCTCCATCCAGCACCAAAAGGGAGACTGGACCAATTTAGAGTTTTGTAAAAGCTCTTTCCTGGCTGAATTCTGGGTCAGGTTGAATCTGAATTGAGCCGTCCATTCTTGCTAGGTAGGATGCTGAAAAAAGGTAACTACCAGTGTTCCTATTTTCCTGAATACTTAAAGCTGAGACAACAAATAGTAAGATCTCATTATTTTTTTTGGCCGAGTAATATTCCATTGTGCATATGTACTATATTTTCTTTATCCAATTGTCTGCTGATGGATACTTGGGTTGCTTCCATCTGTTGGCTCTTGTAAATAATGCTGCAATGAACACAGGGGTGCATATATTTTTTTGAATTAGTATTTTGGGTTTCTTAAAATATATGCTCAGAAGTGAACTTGCTGGATCATAAGGCAGTTCTATTTTTAATTTTTTGAGGAATCCCCATACTGTTTTCCACAGTGGCTGCACCAATCTGCATTCCCACCAGCAGTGCACAAGGGTTCCCTTTTCTGTGCAGGTTGTTTGTCTTTTTTACTGGTAAGTTGGAAGAGTTTTAATATATTCTGGGTAGTAGACTCCCATCAGATGTATGATTTGCAAATGTTTTCTCCCGTTCTGTGGTTGCCTTTTCACTTTCTTGATAGTGTCTTTTCATGCACAAAAGTTTTAAATCTCGATGAAGTTCATTTTATATACTTTTACTTTTGTTGCTCATGCTTATGTTGTCATTGAATTCACTGATTCTGTGACACTAAGAAAAAAAAATCCATCGACAAAGCCAAGGTCGTGAAGATTGATGCCTATGTTTGCTCCTTAGAGTTTTGTAGTCTCAGCTCTTCCATTTAGGTCTTTGATCCATTTTGAGTTAATTTTCGTGTATGATGTGAAGTAGGGGTTCAAGTTAACTCTTTTGCATGTGGATATCCAGTTCTACCAGTACCATTTTTTGAACAGACTATCATTTCCCCATTGAACAGTCTTGCATATATGTTTTTTACACAACTTAATGAAAACCTGCGCTCACCTATAGGGCCAACGAGGCTTTGTCTCGCAGCTGGGACTGACACCCAGGACTACTGCTCCCTTCCTGCCCAGCTGCCTGCTTCAAGCGGCTACTCCCCCGATTGGTGTCCTTGTGCCTTCCCTGCCATGTGACGATTCCACCTCCGTCACTTCTCCTTCGCTCTTTCGGGATTAGTTTTTAGTTACACTCCTATTTTGTTAGAGATCAGTGTGCAGAGACTGGGAGGGGTAGAGAAATCAGACTTCCTGAAGGGGTAGGGCAGCCGTATAAGAGGAGAAAAAGAAACGTAAGCAGGGAGGGTGGGGAGGTCACCCTGAACTTGCGGGCAGTTGGTAAGGGAACAGTTCCTGGGTCCAGCTTGTGAGCTGGCACTTGATTAATGGACTCCCGTTCTCGGAGCAAGACTTCTCCAAGTCCACAGTTCAAGCGGGTGAAAGTCTGTTGACTACAGTTGCCATGGAAAGGGCACTTTTTGCCCTCAAAGCTAGTAGAGGAGTAGTCATATAAATACATGAAGTGCCCAACCTCACTCCCTGCCTTCCCAATCACCTCACCTATTGCTCAGGTTACTGATTAAACCTCCCTGGACATGGGAGCTCCCAGGTAGCGGGGGCAGCCTCCCTCAGCTCAGGTCCTGATAGAGCTCATCCCCCAGCAGTCAGCTGTGTTTTTTTGAATTCTGCTTTTAAATAGTGCTTGGTGTAGGATGCTCCCTGTCTGTGTGGTTTCTGGGGCTCCTATCACAGGCCTTCCCTAGTGTCCCACCTCCTCTGCCTGCTTCTCGGAGCCAACAGCCCCTTGAATAGCGCACAGGAAGGATGGCAGCTGACTTTTATTCAGTGCCAGTCTCTACTTATTCTCTAATTAGGGGCCTGACTTATGGAAGTTCTCGTAAGAGTATTGCACGGATAGGGATTTTAATTTTATTTTCCATTTTCTGGAAGAGAAATTGAGTCTCAGAGAAGTTAGGTAATTTGTCCCAAATCACGCAGCTGGTATATGGCAAAGCCAGGATCGAATCTCCGTCTCTAGCCCCAAAATCTGTGTCCTCTGCTCATTTCTGCTCTGTGCTTGGATGGAATGAAGGCAGAGGATGACAGAATAGGGTGGATCATCTAGTCCTATGTCCTCTGCTTTTATTTTACAGATAGGGAAACTGAGGTCCAGTTGGGGAAGGGACGTTGTGGGGTTAAACTGTAGCAGTACTGGGATGAGAAGCAGAGTCCCTGAAACAAAATCCAAACCTTTTGACATCATGTAACCCCCCCCCCACACTGCCTTCTAAGTCTTTCAGTCTTTTAGTACTGAGTGGGTCAACATTCCAGACTTTGGGAAAAATGAATGTAGCCGGCTGGATGACCTTACAACATAAATGAGTTTCTGAGAGTGGGGTTTGAGCAGACCGTGGGGGAGAGAACAGCAGCTGTATACTGGGCCAATGAAGGACCTGAAGGAGGGACATTTAGGCTCTGGGGAAGGGAAGAGGGGGCCAGACAGTGAGGCTTTGCTTTTATAAAGTTGGCTGGCTTTAGGCTCACCGTGGGTCACAGAGCATGAACACTTTACAAGGATACACTGATGTCAAATGTGCCTTCCAGGCACTCACATTAAGAGGCACACGAGTTTGAGGTTCACGGACAAAAGAAAAGAACGGTTAGTTAGCAAAGTAAGGAAGTCAGGTATTTATACTGCACACAAATATTAATCGTGTTTGTTGTGTGTGTGGAGGCATGGGTAATTTGTGACGGGTGAGGAGGGAGGCCATGTCCAGACAGGGCCACCTGGGACCTGCTAGGAAGGCTGGGGAGGATGTAGGGATCCAGTGGGTGTGGAACCGATGGAAGAGAAAACGAAATGTATTTCAGGTGCACGGCCCAGAGGTGCCCCAGGTCACTGAGCAGCGGTGCTGTGGGGTCGTGGCTACGGCTGCGAGCTTGTGGTCACATCCTCTTGGGCTCTGAGGCCCAGACTTGATTATTCCTCCACGTAGTTCTCTGAATTTTATTGGTTCTGTCTGAGCAGTCTGCCCTCTTGAGCTCTGAGACACATTCTGTTCTGTAAAACTTCCCGGCGTCATTTATCTTATTCAAAGGTGCGCAATCTCGTAAGACAAAGTCTCAGATTTTATGAATTCCACGTGATGACCGATGCTCCTGTGTGCGTTTCCTGGGGCTGTTATCACAGATCACGACTGCGGTAAACTTTTACAGCAACTTCACTGTCCGCTTGGATCGCTGGGTGAAAATAAGAGCTTTTGTTTTTGCTTAAGGTTTGAATACTCATCGCTTGGGCCGTTTACTTTCACAAATGGGAAGAGAAATTTGAGCAGCGGGGTTCTCCATCTCAAAAATGATTTTATATTTTTTCTACATATATGTATATCTACAGATCCATAAGGAACAGATTGTGTTTTACAATTTCTGCTCCCTCTACTTTTAAAACTGTAGAAAAGGAATGAAAACAGTATTTAAGAACATCTGGAGGGGAAGCACGCACCGTTCTGTAACTCGGATACGTTTTCGTACTCGGCCTTGCCGGTGTGTGCACAGAGTTGCAGACAACACCCACACATTCCGTGGGCTTCCTCCCTCCTCTTCGCATCAAACTGCCAACTTTTTTCCACGTTTCCACCTTCAGAATGATGATTTTTAGAGGCTGTAGAATATAGTCATTGATCTATTATTTTCAGCAGGTTGTTTAAAAATTCTCTGGCGGACAAAAAGCTCTCGGTGGCGGTCACCACTTGATGGAAGTGGGGCTCCTTTTACTTTTCAATGTGTAACCTTTTGTGCTGTTTATTTTTGGACCATATACATAAACATGATTTTATTTTAAAAGCAAGTAACATTTTTGGATTAAAAAAGACTTTGCGCCCAGCCACTATGGATCAGTGGTTGAGCGTCAACTCATGCACCAAGAGGTCACCAGTTCAATTCCTGGTCAGGGCACATGCCCAGGTTGTGGGCCTGATCCCCAGTGGGGGGCATGCAGGAGGCGGCCAATTGATGTTCTCTCTCATCGATGTTTCTATCTCTCTCTCCGTCTCCCTTCCTCTCTCTCTAAAAATCAATAATAATAATAATAAAAAAGACCTTGCTCTCTGCAGAAAATAATCCAGAAAGGAGAACCCTTACCTTTCAATGTTGTCAGAAGGTCATTGGACTTGGAGACAGAAAATCTGGATTATACCCCTTGAGCACGTCACTGACTTCATTTCTCTCATCTGAAAAATAGAGTCAGTTTACCTTATTTTGAGGACCTAACCAGTGGTTCTCAATCTTCCTAACGCCGTGACCCTTTAATACAGTTCCTCATGTTGTGGTGACCCCAACCATAAAATTATTTTCGTTGCTACTTCATAACTGTAATTTTGCTATAGTTATGTCTTAGGCGACCTCTGTGAAAGGGTTGTTCAACCCCCAAAGGGGTCGCGACCCACAGGTTGAGAATTGCCGAGTCCTAAACATGTGTCTGCGAGCTCTTGGTAAACTGTAAAAGCACCTGGGTACGGAGGAGAAAGTACCCCATGAAGCAGGATAACGTGTAGGCACCTAGAGACCCAAGGACTCATGTCAGAGCACCCAGGCCAACACGAGCTGGGGCGTGGTAACCCCAGGTACTCCTGGTGCTTTCGGGGTCCAAGGGCAGAGAGAATTCCTCGGAAGTTAGGAGTGACTTATGGGAGGAAGAATTTGTCTTAGGTTTTTCCTGTTCAGGAAGGAGTTTTTCTTAGAATTCTTTATCTGCCCTGTTAGCACTAGGAAAAAGAGTACGTGTTCTAAAAACAAGATGTCTCACAAGTATTTGGAGACTCTGTTTATTAGTTCATCTACTGAATCACACTTAACAGCATTCCACTGTAATTCATAAATGGGGCCCTTCACTGGAAATAACTTTATGAGACAATCTGGAGGCATGGACAGGAGGGGAGGGACGGGCATTAGGCTTACTCATCACGATTTCATGCGGCCCCGTGTGCAGACTCAGGGAGAAGTGGCCATTTCACCCTCCGCAGGGCTAAGGTGCAGCTGGGACTCCTCTTTCGGCCGCTGCAGAGGACAGGGTGGAACAGGTCCAGGACCTGGGAAGGAGATGCTTTCCTCAATGGCAGGACGTTCCCACTTCCAGCCACAAAGAGGGTCACAAGCCCCACTCTAAAGATGAGAGCACAGACGTGGAGAGGCGCCGTGTTTCATCCGGTCACTGGGGCCTCCGGTGGCAGCGCTGGGGTTCAAGTCCAGGTCCTGCACTGCCAGCCCTGAGGTTGGGGTGGGTTCTCTTTCTCAGTCACCATGTCTCTCCCTACTCCTGCTCCTGCCTCTTCTCCACCAAGTAGCACAATGACACGAGGTCCCTTGGGGCTAGAGGATCTGTAGGGGACCCAAGGCACGGGGTCCTCAGGAGGTCCTTCTGGGGGAGGAGGTCATGCATCACACAGGCTTGGAGTTGGTGTGAGACAGGCTCTCAGACAACGAAAAGGCAGGAGGTCTGGTTGGTGGGGACCTGAGTCGCCGGAGGGCCCTGAGGAGCTGCAAGAGGGCAGGGAAGGGAAGGTAAAAATAGAGAGGAGGATGCCCTGGGCAGTTTGCTCCATGGTTGGAACATCAGTCTGTGGACCAAAGAGTCACGGGTTAGATTCTGGTCGAGGGCAGGTACCTTGGTTGCAGTTTGGTCCCCGTCCCTGTTCGAGGTGGTGTGGGAGACAACCAATCAATGTGTCTGTCTCACATCCATGTTTCTCTCTCTCTTTCTCCCTCCCTCTCACTCTATCTGAAGATAAATAGAAAACTATCCTCAGGTGAGGATTTAAAAAAAAAGGCTAGAGAGGAGGAACAAGGGTACCATTTCCCAGGGCTTTTAATGGGTGGCCCTGTACATGCCCTGAAATGTATTAGGTTTTATGCAATAAAACATCTTGTCCATTGCATCTAGGGGAAGTCTAGTTTCTTTCCTACCTAGAGATTTGAAAACAGAAGATTCACCTTGATCCATAATCCAGCGGTTTTCAACCTGTGGGTCGCGACCCCTTTGGGGGTCCAATGACCCTTTCACAGGGGTTGCCTAAGACATAACAGTAGCAAAATTACAGTTATGAAATAGCAACAAAAATAATTTTATGGTTGGGGGTCACCACAGCATGAGGGACTGTATTAAAGGGTCACGGCGTTAGGAAGGTTGAGAACCACTGCCTTAATCCTATCATTCCTGGTAGTATTTTGGAGATGCCATGAAAATTCATTTTGTGTGACTCTGGCGCTCTCTACTGGTATAAATTAGCAACTGCACCATCCCACCAGGTAGAAGGTTCTTTATGGGACTCAGTGAAGCAGGGAGGAGAAAAAGAACTGTATCAAGAACTGGTGAAGCCCGGTCCGTGTGACTCAATGGATTGAGCATGGTGCGGTGGACTGAGACGTCCCAGTTCGATT
Source organism: Molossus molossus (assembly GCF_014108415.1). Lineage (NCBI taxonomy): Eukaryota > Metazoa > Chordata > Mammalia > Chiroptera > Molossidae > Molossus > Molossus molossus. The sequence goes on along the minus strand of NW_023425358.1, from coordinate 19,407,767 downwards.
CCCAGTCAGAGCACAGGCCCAGGTTGCAGGCTCCATGATCCCCAGTGGGGGGCATGCAGGAGGTGGCCAATCGAAGTTTCTCTCACACATCGATGTTTCTATCTCTATCTCTCCCTTCAAATCAATCAATCAATCAATCAATCAATCAATGAGAACATATTAAAAAAAGAACTGGTGAATTCAGGGGTGAAAAGGGAACAATCCTCTCTCAAGTTATATGAGCTTATCTAGATAAAACCTCCTAGCCTTGGCCAGTTTTGCTCAGTGGTTAGAGCATCAGCCCGCGGTCCAGAAAGACCCGGGTTCGGTTCCTGCTAAGGGCATGTACCTTGGTTGCAGTTTGTCCCCGGCCCTAGTTGGTTGTGTGGGTGTCAGCCACTCGATGTGTCCCTTTCACGTCGATGTTTCTCTCTCACTCTCTCTTCCTCTCTCTCCCTCCCACTCTATCTGAACAAAAAATGGGAAAATGTCCTTAGGTGAGAATAAAAACAAAAACAAAAACCTCCTAGCACCAATCCTGCCATGCAAGAGATTCTTGGTGATGTTCTGGTTGTGTTGGGGTCAAGATAGACTCTGGCCGGAGAGATAAAATTATGATGTTGCTAAACATTCTCTCCACTTCAGGGTGGGGCTGGGGTTTCCCTCCCATGGAACTCTCTAGCACTCAACTTGCTTTTGGAATTACATCTGATAATGATAAACCTTTGCACACTAAGGTGTAAACAGTGGATAATAGCTTAGAACAGAAGTCCACAGGTGCGTTGGGAGGGACCTCAGGCAGTAGTAGTTGTTCCTTGGCAAATGGAGTTCCATAGTTAAATGGGTTTGTGAAGGGTTATTTACCATGTTCTCCTCCTGGGGGTTCACAGTACACACTGTACATTCAAGGTTCAGAGAAGTTGTGTGGTAAAGAAACTGCCTTAACTTTGTTTAATCCAGCATTTCAAAGACTTCTTTGACCATAGAATCCTTTTCTTTTCATGGAATATCTATTATCATCTTACATAAATTTTGTTGGAAAACTTAGGAATAGAGCCCTGGTCGGTTTGGCTCAGCGGTTGGAGCGTCGTCCTGTGGACCAGAGAGTCCTGGGTTTGGTTCCCGCTAGGGGCACGTACCAAAAAGGGGGCATGTACCAAAAAACAAACAAACAAAAAACCAACAACTTAGAAATAGAGCAGGACTCTCGGGCATTGCATTCTTTTATTTTTGTTTTATTGTGGGAGGAACATTTGCATGTGAGCTATCCTCTTGACAGGTTTTAAGTGTGTATACATCATTGTTGACTTCTGGGGGCAGTTACTTACCCGAAACTTTATGTCTATTGATTAATAGCCCTCCATTTTCCCCTCACCCCAGTACCTGGTAATCATCATTCCAGTCTTTGATTTTATAAATGTGGCTATTAGAGATCATATATATTAGAGATCAAATTGTGTAGTACTTGTCTTTCACATTCTTTCTTTTTTTAAATCCTCACCTGAGGATATTTTTCCATTTTTGTTCAGCTAGAGTGGGAGGGAGGGAGAGGGAGAGAGAGAGAAACATTGATGTGGGGGAGACACATCGACTGGTTGCCTCCCGCACAACCCCAACCAGGGCTGGGGATGCACCGCAACCGAGGTACTTGCCTTTGACCAGAATCGAACCCGCGACTCATAGGTCTGCAGGCTGACACTCTAACCGCTCAGCCAAACCGGCCAGGGCGTCTTTCATATGCTTAATTGGGGTTAAAAATATGAATCTTTAATTGTGGTATTTCAGCCAAAGGGCAAGGGGGAGTGGGTCAACATTGGACCCCAGAAATCACAGGCATTGAAAGCTGCTGCTAACCTCTTCAAGCTCACCTCCTGGCTCTGCAGCCAGCTGGTCTCTCCCCCCTAACTCACCTCTCCTTTCCTTCCAGGCAGACATCTTCTCTGGGGCCATATTCATCAACTTAGCCTTGGGCCTGGACCTGTACCTGGCCATCTTTCTCTTATTGGCAATCACCGGCCTTTACACGATCACAGGTGAGTCCATTAAAATGACTCGCTCAGCCCTGTCCGGGGTTAGGCACTTGGGAGGGATGGAAGGAAGCAGGAAACAAGGCTGCTCCTCTGGAGGAAGAGATCCACCCAGGAAACAGTTTGAGGATGGGGGTTTGGCTTGGTTCCAAATCACAGACCCTAGTTATGCAGGTTGCCTCAGAAACACTCCATTGTTGGCTGGAATAGTCCAGACAGCTACTTCCAGGAGGCGGGGCAGGGCGTGGCCTTGCAGGTTGTGGAGAGAACGTGGCTAAGTGGGGAGAATCAGGGAGGGAGTGCCAGGTGCAGGAACAGGTGAGAGCAAGGAATGGAGGCAGGAATGGGCATGACATGGGGCAGAGGCAGGGTGAGCAGCAGATGCCTTTAGCTGGTGGAGGGTGGTCAGTGGGAAGTAGTTGAGTGTGTGTGTGTGTGTGTGTGTGTGTGTGTGATAAGGCCTGATAATTCAAGTAAAGTCACAGGGCAGGGGCTGTAGAAGCCAGACAGAGGCCTTGGATTTGATGTGACAGGGACTGGGAGGCACTGCAGGGAAGAAAGGAGAAAGTAACACATACAAAGAGATTCTAGAGGATGACTCAAGAGGTGATTGGAGAAGCTGATGACACAAGTGACACTTGGGAGCACCTTTGAGGAGGCATACCTCTGCCCCAGTCCAGGGGCCAGGGTCGGTGACCGCGTGCTGCTCAGCTGGAGCCTTATGTGAGCCTCGGGGACAAGAAGTACTTAGATGGTCTGAGAAGAGTCAGCATACACATAGCCATTTAAATGAGTTGATTTGGTAACGTCCCAGACATCCTGTAGAGATGTCCGCTCTTTGCTCTTCCCTGCCTTCATTTGTGGAAGATGCTTTTTCTTACCACAGAGGAGTCATCTCCTGGCTTAAAAGGATCACATGGAGCTCTTCCTCCTTAACTAGGGAGACACATTTCTCCTCTCCTCAAGGTCTTCCCAGCATTTCTGTTAAGAGTGGAGATGTTGGATCATGCTGGGTGGCGGACTGTTATAACAGGACAGGAGAAGGAAGGAAGGGCAGGCGGGTGCCTGAGGGGCAGCAGTGCGGGCAGGAGGCAGGCTGACTGGTTGCTCTCCTACGTGAGGTCAGATATATTGTTTTCTTGTCTGCTTAGGGGGCTTGGCAGCTGTGATTTACACGGACACCTTGCAGACGGCGATCATGCTTGTGGGGTCTTTTATCCTGACCGGGTTTGGTAAGTGGGGCTGGGGCAGACTGAGGAGGTGGGGAGGCAGAGGTACAGGCCCAGGGAGAGAAAATCAAGTCCAGCCACTCTGCCTGCCTTCCCCAGGGGAGTGGTCCAGCCCCGATCGGCCATCACTGTGGGTGTGTGGGGGCACCTCCTCAGCCCTGGAGGTCTCAGGGTGGCCTGGCCCAGACGACACCTGTATTCCCTGTTGCCTTCTCAGACAGTCTGGCCCAGTGGTCCCCACTGTGGGCTGTGATGATGTGGTCTTCTCTCCACAGAGAAACTGGACCAAAAAAAAAAAAAAAGGGATAAGACTAAATACCCATCAGGCTAAATATATTCAACTGTTGTGTCTTAAATCTCAGATTTTATTTTGTCTACATTTTGGTGTTAAATGTCCTTTCTTTTATGAATTGATGACAGTAAGTAATCATTTTCTTGTTTATGTCCTAATTTGACAAAAATTTAAGACTCAGACACCCTGTATCGGCCCCTCCACCCCCAAATTATGTAAAATTTTATCTGTCTGTGAAATTCTAAAGATAAGGCTAGAAACCCTGGTTCTAGAGGTACTTGTTATGGGAGGATATAAAATGCATTTTGTTTTGAAGAGGGCCCAGGTTCTCTGTGTGTCCTGATAAGCCTCTTTTCTGCTTTCTATACTCAGTTTTCTGAGAGCTGGTTTCCCAGCCATCACTGGGGGGCGGGCAGGGCAGGGACTGGAATGCCTTATTCAAGGACACAGTCGAAAGTGGCAGGGTCCAGACGCCTCACCCATTCTCTGTCCATCCCTCCACATGGCTGGGACGAGGGCTGCTACGGCCTGTTGTGTGTGTTTCTAGGTCTGTGTCTGGGGTCCCAAAGGCCATGCTGACAGTAGGGGGTAAAGGGAGAAACAGGGTTTTTGAACCCGGTTCAAAACCAAGGTCTTTCTTTTAGTAATTCAAATACCTTCCCTTTGCAAAGATGTTCATGGTTGGAGTCCTTTCGCAGCTTGTTGCTTGGGATCCTCGCAGTAGTCCCTGAGGGGGCTGGGCAGGGTTACGGATGAGAAAGCTGAGGCCCAGAAAGTGGCTTGCTCAAGACCACACAGGGAGGGCTGTGGCTGGGGGTCAGGTCCTCTCCATTTCTCAGGCATCCCCAGGAGCAAACTGCTGTGAAGAGTTGAGAGTTTTGGGATGTTGATTTTTATTACTGATGTTTTTCAGCTTTTCATGAAGTGGGAGGGTATGAGGCCTTCATGGAAAAGTACATGAAAGCCATTCCAACCGTGGTTTCTGATGCAAACACCACCATCAAAGAGGAATGCTACACCCCAAGAAACGACTCCTTCCACATCTTCCGAGACCCCCTCAAGGGAGACCTGCCATGGCCCGGGCTCATCTTTGGGCTGTCCATCCTCGCCCTGTGGTACTGGTGCACAGATCAGGTACCCCTGCTGGGTGCGCAGCGTAGACTACATCTTCTGGGTGCTGCAGGGACTCGTGTCTGTCTGTGGCTTGTGGGGTTGGGAAAGGTAGGGCAGGGCTCATGTGATCTGGGGGTCACTGAGCCTTGGTAACATGAGAGGGCCAGGCCAAGGACCCAGGATGTGGGGGAGGGGAGCTGGGGTGGCCAGAAGGTGTCACGACCTGCACCTCACCAGGCTTTCCCCGGCAGGTCATTGTGCAGCGCTGCCTGTCAGCCAAAAACATGTCTCACGTGAAGGCCGGCTGCGTGATGTGTGGGTACCTGAAGCTGCTGCCCATGTTCCTCATGGTGATGCCAGGAATGATCAGCCGCATCCTGTACACAGGTGATACCTTGTGCTGGGCTCAGTGGCCACTCCCCCATTCCTGGCTCCAAGCCAGTTCTAAAGCCCTGTAGCTCCCTGCTCCTTCCTTTTTGCCCCCCCCTTCTTTGCCTCGCATTACCAAGCATCACTGATCTCCTCTAGACACAGAGCCCCTCGAGGTCACAGAACCCATGGACTTGCCTTCCCTGGTGTCTGCAAATTCTCTGAAGTCATGATAGGCCTCCAGCTGTAGCTCTTCCAGCTCCTAGTTGCTCACTCCTTGCTCAGTCCCACGCAGGCTGTCACAGTGCGTATCAGGTCCTTAATGTCCAAGGACTCCAGCCAGTCTCTCATTGCCTGCTGCTCCGGGCCCTGTTTCCGGTCGTGTCCTTGAAGGAGCCCTGAGTCCCGCACTTTGTTTTCTAGGGTGACAGATTCTTTCTAGGTCCTTTTGGGGCCTCTCCAGCATTGTCATTGCATTTACCCCCCTTTGATCATCCGTCATAGGTTCAAACTTTCCTAGAACGACATAATGGCAAAAAAAAAAAAAAAAAAAAAAAAAAAAAGGAAAGAGAGCACCACGGAGGGAAAGCTTGGCAGCAGCGTCCGACCCGAGGGCCAGACAGCCGGGCATCTGCTTCCTCCGGCTGCTGCGCCTGCTCTCACGCGCCACCCCGGCCCGCCTGTCCCGAGAAAACACACTCGCTGCGTGGTTTACGTTATAATGGACACAACACAAAAACATTTCAGATAAATCAGTGCTATAAGGGGCAGCCCTAAATGATGCACCTGTAGTAGGTGCCTGATAAATGTTTGCTGATCTGAATTCTAGAAAAGTTTCTAGAATGTTCTCCAAGTCTTTAGATCGTGTTCCTTTCCCCTCCCAGGCCACCTCCTTTCTACCTCTACCTAGATTGTCCACATCTTGGAAGTATGAGCCAACAGCCCTCGCACTGGGGAATTTCCTCAGCTGTCTGAGCGTTTAACCCTACTTTCGAGAGCCGCTTAAAATAAGCTTCAGAATCAGGAGCCGCGAGGCACTGACAATCGGCGAACAAGACAATGTTGCTCTGGAGCTGCAGGGTCGCTGAAGTCTCAGGAGCGTGCCTGTCCCTTCCCACTCTACGCGTTTCTTTGCTTTCTCCTCCTCTAGGGACTGTGTTTCCTGCCCTGTCAAAGCCTGGAGATGGTCAGGACCAGCAGGGCAGGGGCATGGCAGCGAAGGGCTATTTCAGGGCCTCCGGCAGGCATGTCTTGTTTGAAGCCTTCACTTAAGAACGTGAACCTTGAAAGTATTTTCCCGATGCCTGCTTGCTGACGTGGCTCTTCATCTCTCTCCAGAAAAAGTTGCCTGCGCCCTCCCCTCGGAATGCGAGAAACACTGCGGCACCAAGGTGGGCTGTACCAACATCGCCTACCCGACCCTGGTGGTGGAGCTCATGCCCAATGGTGAGGCTCGTCCCCGCCGGGGGGTCTTTCTTGGGAGGCCGATTGGCGTGGGCTGTCCACGGATTGTGTGGGCCTTCTGGGCAGAGCCATTCCCTAGCCGGAGGTCAGTAGGGAAAACCTCATTCCAGGTGTCTCAGGGTTTGAACATGTCTTCCCTTAGTGGGAAGGGACACAGGGCTCGGCTGGCTCTCGGACCTGGCACGTGTCTGCCGGTCAGGCTTGGAAAGGAGACGCTCTGAACACATGTTAGGGAAAAACGGCCTTTCCGTGCTCATCAGAAGGTGCTCCGAAGCTCTCCAACGGACATTGACGCGGTGGCTTGGACTAAGTGGAGTTTTACCTGGAGAATAAATTGACTTCTAGACGGTTCCAAGGACAAAGATGGAGAGAAAGGCAAGGAGTGCTTTCAGCTCTAGGATGAGGACATTCGAGTCAGTGGATGGATGGGATCCAAGGGAACTTCTGACTATAGACGTGTTATCCTAGAAAATTGAGGACATAGAGTCCAGGTTAGAGTTTTGGGGTAGACCTGTGGGTTATTTATCATATTTCATATTGAAGAAAAATTGATTCTGGCTCAAGAGATGCAAATTTAGTTAGATTAGGGGGTCTCAGGAGATCAAACATTTTATTTATTTTTTTATCTTCACCCGAGGACATTTTTCCATTTTTTGTTCAGGTAGAGTGGGAGGGAGAGAGAGGAAGAGAGAGAGAGAGAGAGAAACATCGACGTGAAAGGGACACATCAAGTAGCTGCCACCTGCATGACCAACCAGGGCTGGGGGACAAACTGCAACCGAGGTGCATGCCCTTAGCGGGAACCGAACCCAGGTCTCTCTGGACCGCAGGCCGACACCCTAACCTCTGAGCCAAACCGACCAGGGCTCAAACATTTTAAATAAACTTCTATAAAATTTTTTTGCTAAAAGAAAATCTAGAGATCATCTAATCAAACATCTTCATTTTCCCATCTTCAGTTGGGAAAACTGAGGCCTACAGAAGGAAAGTGACTTTTCCAAGCCATGCAGCAATTCAGTGTCTGGCTTGTGTAACTCTGCTCAAGGCGGGGACTGAGGAATCTGAGATGGTCATAAACAAATTTTAAAACCACATACTGGATGCATGACCTTGGGCAAACCATTTGGATTCAAATTCTACAAACATGGGAGTAATAGTTAACTATTCCACTTAGCTGGGCTGCTTATTAATTAAGGTTGCAATTAATAAGAGTCACATGACCCTTTTAGAGTTCTGGCTTGGATTACGCTGGCCTCTGTATGGTGTTTATGCCACTTCTTAGATTAGCAGACAGACCGTGGGTGGGGACTGGCTCTGCCCGTCGGGCTGGCGTGGACCGTGCATGACAGAAGGAGGGTGATGCCCAGGATCGTGTCTGAGGCTCTGTAGAGGCAAATATCAGACTAGTGAGGACTGTCCAAGAGGGAGCAGACTCCCTGTGGGGTAGTGGATTTCCTGCTGCTGAAGGGTTTGGGCAGAGAAAATGTGGCAGGGATTCATGTATCAGAGAGATGGTAGGACTAGATGAGCCCTACATTGACTTTTAATTCTGAGACGGTGCTCTTAATGGTGGGCCCTCAGCGCAGCCTGGTCTTCCAGCCTCATCAGGGTCAACCTTGGGCTCCCCTTGGTATGAAAAGAGCTGTAGTGATTATAGCCAACCATGCTTTTCATGACTAGGAAAAATTTTAAAACAGCAATCCCTTATTCTGACTTGGGCAGGCATAGCATTACCCTGATTTAACACAAGCAGAAATGGGGCCTACAGGTTGGCATAACTTGCCTAGGATCAGTTGGAAATAGAGTCTTGTTTTTTCATTTTCTAGACAACTTTACTGAGTTATAATTCACATACCATATGATTTGCTTAAGGTATACAATGAATGGTTTTTAGCATATTCACAGAGTTAAGTAACCATCATCATAATCAATTAAAATTTTTTTGGTCACCCTCCAAAGAAATCCTATATCCCTTGGCAGACACTCCATGTTTTATCCCAGCCCCCCAGCCTTCGGCAGCCACTAATTTCCTTTCTATCCCGATGAGTTTGCTTATTCTGGACATTTCATCTAAATGGGATCATGTAATATTTGTCCGTTTGTGACTGGCTTCTTCTACTTAGCATAATGTTTTCACGGTTCATCCAGATGCAGCAGCAGGTATCAGTACTTCATTCCTTTCTGTTGATGAATAATATTCCATTGCACGGATACTGCATTTTGTTCATCCATTTATCAGTTGATGGACATTTTATTATTTCTACTTTTTGGCTATTATAAATGATACCAGGTTTCTTTATTAATTTTTAGAGAGAGAGGAAGGGAGAAGGAGAGAGAGTTGGGAACATCGATGAGAGGGAACATCGATTGGCCGCTTCCTGCATACTCTCCACTAGGGATCGGGCCCACAATCTGGGCGTGTACCCTGACCGGGAATGGAATCAGCAAGCAGTGGGAGGCATGCGAGAGGTGGCTAGTCGATGTTCTCTCTCCTCGATGTTTCTCTCTCTCCTTCTCCCTTCCTCTCTCTCTAAAAAAAAATCAATAAAGAAAAAAAAATTATAGCTACCCTAGTGGGTGCAAAGTAGTATCTCGTTGTGGTTTTGATTTGAATTTCCCTCATGTTGAGCATTTTTTCATGTGATTATTAACCACATGTTTATCTTTTTGGAGAAGTGTCTATTCAGATCCTTTGGCTATCTGTAAATGAATTGTCTTTTTATTATTGAATTGTAGGAGTTTTTTGAAAATATATTCTGTATACTAGATCCTTACTAGATATGTTATTTGGTAATATTTTCTTCCATTCTATGGATTATCTTTTCACTTTCTTGAATCCTCATTTAAATATTTATGCTATGTTATGAATCTTTTGGGTGAGAGATCTTATAAAAGTCCCCTCAGATGAAAACACCCCCTACACACCCACACACCCACACCACATCACCACCACCACCATCGTTATCATCCAACTGGAAAGTGTTGACCTCATATATATTTTGTCCCTACTTCTTTGTTGCCTGCTATGGGTTTACAATATACTGTAAAGCCACAGCCCGTTCCTTAAAATGTCTAGTCTTTCTGGAGATAAATCAAAGGCCAACCATGGCATGATTTCAGAAGGCTAACAAGCAAGTCCTCACACATTCCAAGTGCAAAAGAGCAGAGGTGCTGTGTGTACCACTCAGAACCCCCTTCTTTTCCAGGACTGCGAGGCCTGATGCTGTCAGTCATGTTGGCGTCTCTCATGAGCTCCCTGACATCCATCTTCAACAGCGCCAGCACCCTCTTCACCATGGACATCTACACCAAGGTCCGGAAGAGAGCAACTGAGAAAGAGCTCATGATTGCAGGAAGGTAAATGTAGCTTCCACTTGTCATGCACCAGGGAAGTTTGAAAAATTATGGAGGTTCCCTCAAGGAAGGGAAGACTGGTAGATCCTTGGGTAGATTGGGAGTGACCTCGGTGGCTAGTTATATTTGCCTTCCAGAGGCATCAGTTTTAAATTGAAGACCATAAAACATTTCCCATCTGGAGTGAGAAGTGACATAATGGATCATCTAACCTAACCCTTAATTTATCAATGAGCAATAGGAGGTTCATCCTGCCTACACCTAGGCAGCTGGGACAATAGCAGAACCAGGACTAGAACTCATGGCCAACTGAATCCCTGTCTAAGGTCTTTTAAACTACTCCATGTTGTCCTCCTCGGCCCTCCACACTGCCCCTCTCCTTACTGGCTATCTTTGAGGTCCAGATGCCTCCAATGCCTTGACCCTTTGCTGCAACATTTTGCAGGACCATTGGAAGTGTCAGGTGGTACTGTGCTTGGCAACATGCTGTGTAAAATCTAAAACACCAGCCTATTTGTTATTGTCAGTGGACTAACGGACACAACAGGATGTGGAAAGCAGTAAGTGCTGACATGGGTCAGGTGTGCTCACTATCAGGATTATCCACGGATCAGATGGTCTGAATAGAAGGCCAGCAGGAGCTCTGCTACGTCGTCGCTCCAAAGGGCTATGGCAGGCCAACCTCCTCAGGGCACGTGGAACAAGTCCCTGGATGTCAGTCAAAGGAAAGATTCCCAGTGAGTGCAGGCAAGGTGAGGGCTCCACCTCGAATGTCTCACGGTCAGATTAGGGCAAAGGAAGGAAAGGAAAACTGACAGGTCACCCTCAGGTGACAAAGCATCTGGCATTCAGGAGATGTCTGGCCAGGTGAGAGTCTACTTCCTACGAATGAGAATATTCACAGGAAGCAACACCATTACCTTCACTATTTTTTTTTTTTTAAGAAAAGAATTTACTAGCTTTTTATGTTATTTATAAAGGTCAAGATGCAACACGGGAAGAGAGCCATTTTGTTGCTTTGCTCAGGGCTGGACTCTTGGCCCTGAGATTATGTTTGGGCTTGAGTGTTTATGCATCCCATGACTGCTGCCCCGGCTTGTCCTTGTCCAGATGAGCTCGGTTACATGAAACAATCCCACACTTTGCTGTGGGGGCTGTGAGAGCAATCATGGGCTCCGAGAAGGGAGAGGTGAGTGTGGTATGCAGCAGTCGGGGAGGGCTCCGGGGGAGGGAGACCCTTAGCTGAGCCCACAGTGGTGGGTAAGATTTGGGTAAGTGGGGGATGGTGGGAAGGGCGTTCCAGAGGGAGAAACATGTGAGTGAAAACACTGCTTTGTGAAGGTTAGTTTCGGACTTTTTTGCCTTAAATTCAGGTAGGTGGGGTAAGGGAATCACAATCTCTTTCTAATTAAATCAAGAACACAAGTAAGAGGACTTACAAGGGAACCCTCCAAGCTTTCAGGATTTGAAGTGAAACTTAATTGGAGGAGAAGAAGAAATACCTGGTAGTGTCCCTTTCTATCTAGACCATTCCTTTATAAACCCTTCTTGGCTTATGGTTTTAACTTTATTATGAAGAAGAAGGAAGAGGAGAAAGAGAAGGAAAAGAAAATCATAATTATAGTCTTCACTATTTATGGAGTGCTTACTATTTACTAATCTATTTGCCTGCTCATTGTTTTTCTATAGCTAATCTTATTTCCACCTTGTAAGATCAGTTATATTATTCCCAGTTTACAGATGGAGAAATTGAGACTCAGAGGTAAAGCAAGGTGTCCAATGTCACAGAGAGAATAAAACTTTGAGTCAGGACTGCCTGGATTCAAAGTTCATGCCCTTGTCCCTACACTGTACTGCCTCTCAAAGTGGGATTCTCTTATGGTAGCGGCTGGTTTAGGTTACTATTGAAAGTCAAGTGTGTTCCACTTACTCATAGATACTGATGACTTTCCCCAGGAGGCAGAACATGGGAGAAAACATCCTCAAGAATGAATTGGCTAATTATGTTTCCTTGTTGTGGTCATATTATGTATATAGTATATTTATGTTGAGCCAATTACTATACATTTTTTTCTTTATTGATTTTTAGAGAGAGGAAGGGAGAGGGAGAAAGAGATAGAAACATTTATGAGGGAGAAGATCGATTGGCTGCCTCCTTCATGCCCCCCACGCTGGGGATTTGGCCCACAACCAGGGCATGTACCCTGACCAAGAATTGAACTGGCGACCTCTTGGTGCATGGATTGATGCTCAACCACTGAGCCACACCAGCTGGGCTAGAGCCAGTTATTGACACTCTCTTGTGGGGGCTTTGATTTCAGAGTGTTCATCCTGGTGCTGATCGGCATCAGCATCGCCTGGGTGCCCATTGTACAGTCAGCACAAAGTGGACAGCTCTTTGATTACATCCAGTCCATCACCAGTTACTTGGGACCACCCATTGCAGCTGTCTTCCTGCTCGCTATTTTCTGCAAGAGAGTCAACGAGCAGGTAGGTATCATTCACATACAGCCAGAAAAGGACACCTGGCACGGAAATCCTTACCTGGACTGGCCTGTTCTCTGTGGGAGGGATTCTGTTTCCCAGAGATCTCAAGCTGGAATGGATGTGTTGCTGAGGGTTTGTATGGGAATGCTTCCCGGGACCCTGGGGCTCTCATGGATGCACTGCTTTTGGACTCCACTCTCCTCCTTACTGCAGGTTCCAAACTAATTCCTAGCAAATGATGTCCATTTTCCATCCAGTCTTGATTTTCCTTCAACTACTTGGCACTCCTTGGGCAGTTTGTAACCCCTGGGCGAGCAGCTCCAGAGGAAGTCCTAGCACAGGCCCCCTCTGTGGTTCTGCAGTGAGCTTCACTTTTCAGCCAGCACTTATCGGAGCCCAGTGAAGGTGTACAAGCAGTTTATATGTAAAACAGTGTAAGGTAGATAACAACTGGGGTAAAACGTGGCACAAAATATCAGTAGGGAGGGATTTCTAGAAAGGCTGTGTCAACATGGGCTGAAACGGAGAGGGAAGAGAGGGCATTCAAGGTAGAAAGAACAACACCGCCCAGAACGTGGAGGTGGAAGGGGGAGGGCAGGGCGGAGGGTGAGCAACTTGTCAGGAATCTCACCTGGCTGGAGAGGGAGTGTGTGTGTGGATCATAGAAGGCACAGTTGGAGAGGCAGGTTAGGGTTAGGTTAGGCATGGTCTTTTTGAAAGCCCGGTCAAAGAGTTTGAGTTACCAGTGGGGTGCCTTTGCAGGTTTTCAAAAATTCTCACCCGAGGATATTTTTCCATTTTTGTTCAGATAGAGTGGGAGGGAGAGAAAGGAAGAGAGATAGAGATAGAGATAGATAGATTAGATAGATAGATAGATAGATAGATAGATAGATAGATAGATAGCAACATTGATGTTAGAGGGATACATTGAGTGGTTGCCTCCTGCACGACTCCTATCAGGGCCGGGGACCAATCACAACTGAGGTACATCCCCTTGATCAGAATCGAACCCACGACTCATTGGTCTGAGGGCTGATGCTCTAATCGCTGAGCCAAGTCGGCCGGGACTGCTTTTGCAGGTTTTGAAGCAGCATGGAAAGGATTCCTTTGGATACACCTTCTGACCAGGGTGTTTTTCAGCTGTCTCTGTCTAACCATCTACCTGTTTGGGGAGGGTTGGGAAGCGTTGGGGGTGCTGACTGAGTAGCTCATTGTCTGTAACAATGTAAACGATAGCTTATGTTGGGTTGGAGACAACCCCTTTCTCTCAGTAGGACAGAAACAAATGCATACCAGGGAAATACCTCACTGGACTCACCCAGCTTTGAGGTGCATCAAACACCACGCGTGTCTCTCTTTAGTCGACATTTGCCATTAGGGAGATAGTCCAGATTTGCCTGTGACACAAAACCGAGTGCACAGATTAAAGACCCCTGAGACATCAGAACTGGACCTGACAGTGATCTCGGCAAGTTAGAGAAGTGGGCACACAATGGGATGAGTCTCAGTAGGGATTGGCAGGGGCTGGTTCACTGGGCGAATTCTGAAATACAAGGTGGGAATATGTGGCTAGGAGCTCAGCAGGGCATTGTGGTGCGCCACAAGCAGATTCAGTTCAGCAATGAACCAGGGCTTTCAAAACATAAGGCTAGGAATTGGGATAGACTATCGAGGTTCCCAGCTGGGGGGGGGGATGATTCTGCCCTCCCCAAGGAACATTTGGCAATGTTGGGGAACATTTTTGATTGTTCTGATTTTGGGGGAAATGCTACTAGTATTGAGTGGCTGGAACCCAGGGATGCAGCTAAACATTCTATAATATGCAAGACAGCTCCCCTCCCCCAACAACGAATTATCCAGCCCAAATGTCACAGAGACAAGGGTGAGAAACCCTGACGGAAGATCTTCAGAGTAGCATGTGGAGACTGCAAAGTGATTCTCAGCACTGGCCAGGCACTGTGCTTGCTAAGGGGTGACTAAGTCTTGAGGAAAATGTCAAAGGCTACCAGGTTTTTCAAGTGCCCCTTGAGAATGAAGACACAGGGAATAGGGAGGGGCCAACTGCCAGAAGAGAAGGAAAGCCTTGTAAGTTTTATTGACACTAGTCACACAAAGCAAAGCCAAGAAATAATTGTTTTTGACCAAATAAATGTATGGGGCGTGAATGGGGCACATATTTTCCTTGTTCATTTATTCATCTAGCAGACACTTCCTGATGCCAGACGTGGGCCTAGGCACTAGCAACCCAAAGGGGAAGAAAACTGGTTCCTTCCCAGTCCAGAGAGGAGACGCAGACGCGAATGTGTGGTTACACAGCAGTGTGGTCAGTGCTGGCTGGAGGGGTGTCTGCAGTGTTGCAGCCACGGCAAGCAGGATGAGCCCACCCGTTCTGTCTGGGGAGGAGAGGGGGCATTTGAGCTAGAACAAGGTTACCAGGAAGGGAAGAGCCTGGGCTCTCCCAGGTAGAGGGAGTGACCTGTGCAAAGACCTGGGACATGAACATTACACAGCACGTTTAAGGAATAGCTGGTAATTTAATGCCCCCGGAATATAAAGTGTAGGGTACCAATGGCTAACAAAGGAGCTACTTAGAGTGACACTTGACAAAGTCATGAAGGCTCTTTTAGGCCAGTTTCCTATGAGCTCACTCCAATTCGTCACTGGTCCTTTTAAAATGTGGCCTCTAGATTCACACCTGGTCTTCTAGGAGAAGCCTGACAAGAAGGACAGAGAGAGAGAGAGAGAGAGAGAGAGAGAGAGAGAGAGAGAGAGAAAAGAAAAAATGAAGGAAAGAATGGGTTAAAAAAACCTGAAAAATCACTCCCAATGTTTCTAGCCTCTTAAAGACTCCCATATTTCTAATACACAAACCCAGAATTTAATGTAAAAAGACCTAGTATAATTGTTCTCAAATGAAAAACAGTGACTTTGAATTTATAAAAGGCGCTGATGGAAAAGTTCCTTTCTCCTCCATCCCCAAAAGACCCAATTGCCTTGTCCATGTCTTTGAGGAATGCAAATTATTTCACAAGTAATTATGTTATATCTACACGTGTCTTAATCTGGAGACTGATGGTAATAGTAGCTGCAAATAGAGAGATTCAAATTATTTTTAAAGTTAAAGGGAATTTTTTGGAAGTAAGTCTTTGGGTTGATATTCTAACCAGTTATTAGATACTTTACTCCATTATATTATGAATCCTTGTCTTAGGACCCAGGTAAAATCACATCATTAAAACACGATAAACATGGCACCCACTGACATAACACTCGTAGCCATATTCTGACCCCCAGTGTCCGGCTTCACAGGCCTGGAGCTACCATTTCTCTCACCTTTATTCTTTTGCCTCTGCCCCTCAGGAGTGCATAGCTCTTTTGTGTGTTCAGCATTTGGTAACCCAAGGTTTTCTTTCACAGGGAGCCTTTTGGGGATTGATCATAGGATTTCTGATTGGGGTGTCCCGAATGATTGCTGAGTTTGCTTATGGAACTGGGAGCTGCATGGAGCCTAGCCAGTGTCCCACGATTATCTGTGGTGTACACTATCTGTACTTTGCCATCATCCTGTTTGTCATTTCTATCATCATCATCTTGGTCGTCTCCCTCATCACCAAGCCCATTCCAGATGTGCACGTGAGTATCCACTTGGGAATCTGTCCTGTCGTTGTTTCATGTTCGGGCTGCAATACTCATCTTGGCTGCCCTCTGCTCAGTTAGACATCTCACACCCACGTGACTAAATAGTGCATCCTTGCCCTTGGAGCCCTGTGGCAGGAGACAGGATAGGAAGCTCAGTGTGCCGGCTGGGCAGTGTCAAGTGTGTGTCTTCAGCAGGTATGCTCAAGCACTCTACATTTCCATCTAGAGGTTATTCTCTGTATCATGCTCCCCAAGTGACAGCTCAGATGCAGGGGTATGTGGTCACATGGGCAGGTACAGGGGCTACCCTGGCTTAGAAGCTCATGTCCTAGGTAGGAACTTATATTTCTTGTAATGCTTCCATGGTCAGAACTTCCAGGGGTTGGTCCCAGCAAGGGACATACCTAGTTACAAAAATCACCACACTCAGGGAACTCTGAAGTATGATTTACCCTTTATTTTTTCCCAATTAAGTCTCTAAACAGTTGCCCATAGAATTCAAGAAATTTCAAACAATACCAAAGTCCAATAGATTCAAGCCTTCAGAAATGGCAAGTACTCTTCTTTAGCTCTAGATGTTGCCCTTAGTTTAGGGTATATCCACAGCCTTCCCAATGCAGGTGAAGATAACCAACTATAGGCCATTTTTACCATAATCAATATAGTCTGGTAACCTAATACAGCTGGCATCCTACCTTTTTCAAGTTTCCAAGGAACAGAGCAAGATCATATTTGTCCATAGAGAAAGACAGAGTTGTGTTAACCCATTACACATACATAAGTGCAGGGACTTAAAATATCCATAAGAGACTTTCAACCTCATTGCCAAATTCTCAAAGCTGTGAGCAACCTTGATGTTAAACAAAAACTGCTTTAATAGCAGCAGAACCACCGTATTTATTTGCTGAATCTGTCACCAGCATTCTGTGGTATTAATTCTTCCTGACATCTCAGTCTTTGGAAGTATTGCAGCCCAAACACATTTAAGCCTCTTGCGATACAGAAAAGTAAGGTAGTCACCAAAGAGGGCGTGGTTGGGATGAACAGACGGCACTGATTTTCAGACTTCTTCAAGTTTCTGGTTTCATGTCAGCAGAGTCTATGCCTTTAGTTCTTCCCTATTCTAAATGGATCATGATTCTGTAGATTCTCTCTCCATAATATGACAAACATATGATCTTATACTAGATGGGGTTCTAGTCTTGTGTCCCAGACCAGTGCTAAAAGGCACACATTCCTTTAACCTCAGAATATGCATATATCATAGGGGTTAGTATTCATATGAATATAATTTATATCTAAGTTCTTGACATATTTAGGTATAATGCTATGGATGGGAACTATTATCTATGTTCTTATTGGTACTGAGAGGCCATATTTCTTTTTTTTTTTTTTTTTAATCCTCACCCGAGGACATTTTTCCATTTTTTGTTCAGGTAGAGTGGGGGGGGGAGAGAGAGGAACAGAGAGAGAGAGAGAAACATCGACGTGAAAGGAACACATCGAGTGGCTGCCACCCGCACGACCGACCAGGGCCGGGGACAAACTGCAACCGAGGTACGTACCCTTAGCGGGAACCGAACCCGGGTCTCTCAGGACCGCAGGCCGACGCTCTAACCGCTGAGCCAAACCGGCCAGGGCTTTTTTTTTTTTTTAGAGGCCATATTTCTTTTTCTTTCTTGATGCATGTCTCTTTGTTCTCCCAACTTTTTGGCTCAAGACACTGTTTGGCTCTTTCTGCTAACCTGTTCTGCTTTTCCCACAGCTCTACCGCCTGTGCTGGAGCCTTCGCAACAGCAAAGAGGAGCGTATTGACCTGGACGCAGGGGAGGAGGACATCCAGGAGGCCCCAGAGGACACCATTGAAATAGGTGACTCATGATTCAGAGGCTATTCCTAAGCCATATAAAGTTACTCCTACAACAGCAAGACTATTTTACTGAAACCTTCACTAAATGCTTTCATCAAAGCTCAGATCTCTCTCCGAGAGGGGAGTGGGGAGGTATGAAATGAATAAGTAGGTTTTGGGATAGTCACTCAAAGCTTGGTCAAGGGAGGAGCGATGCACAGAATCATTCCAATTCCCTCACGCCTCATGGGTGACAGTGCTCAGTGATTAAGGGGAGGTGAGGAACTTGCCATCCTGACTTGATTTGGGGCATGGCCATGGACAAGGGAAGAGCACAGCTCTTTCGACACAGCCTGTGAACTGCAAGCAGATGGAATCAAAGCTATGGCTAGTCCTAATGATATCAGGGGGATGGGATCGAGGCTCAGGGATCTTATGTCTTACTGGTTTACCACATGAGATTGAGAAAATCAGATTTCTCGCCCTGGCCAGTTTGGCTCAGCGGTTAAAGCGTCGGCCTGCGGTCCGGAGAGACCCGGGTTTGGTTCCCGCTAAGGGCATGTACCTCGGTTGCAGTTTGTCCCCGGCCCTGGTTGGTCGTGTGGGTGGCAGCCACTCGATGTGTCCTTTTCACGTTGATGTTTCTCTCTCTCTCTCTCCCTCCTGCTCTATCTGAACAAAGAATGAAAAAGTGTCCTCGGGTAAGGATAAAAAAAAAAAAAAGAAAATCAGATTTCTCAAGAAGTCCAGTGAGATAATCCTTAGTCTGTGTCCAGAGACTCATCCTGTGCTAACACCACAGTCATGAAGATAATGATCTGATGTGATCTGATAATGTATTTTAATTATGAATACCTTACTGTAGTGTCATGTTTCATTTTGGCACCATACCATCCTTTTAAGACAGATAATGCAAGTATAATTCTTCCAATTTTACAGATGAGTAAAATGAGACATAGGGACTTTCTCAAGGGCACCCAACTTTTTTTTTTTTTTTTTCCATTTTTTTTTTGTTCAGGTAGAGTGGGAGGGAGAGAGAGGAACAGAGAGAGAGAGAAACATCGATGTGAAAGGGACACATCGAGTGGCTGCCACCCGCACGACTGACCAGAGCCGGGGACAAACTACAACCCAGGTACATGCCCTTAGCGGGAACCGAACCCGGGTCTCTCAGGACCGCAGGCCGACGCTCTAACCGCTGAGCCAAACCGGCCAGGGCAGGGCACCCAACTTTTTAATGGCCCAAGATTCAAGGCCACCCAACTTTTTAATGGCCCTGGGTTTCTCACCTAGGCTGGTCAGTGAGCCTTCCCCATTCTCGTTTGGGGAAGTGGACCAAAGTATAGGAGTACAAGGTGGCTTGTCTTTCTCATGTCTCTAATAGTGAAAAGAGAAACTGGAAGGAGAGCTACCATGTACTGGGTGCTCGCTCACTCAATCTTATAACAAAGAAGGCTTTATTTATCCAGTTTTACATACGAGAAGATGAGAGGTGAATTCACAAGGTCATAAACTGGGTTTTGGTCCCTGTTCTGAAACACATAGGAGCTTGATCACTACTCAGGGGAGTGGAGAGCAGCTGTCCCAGACCATGGTGCTGAAAACACAGAGGGCATCATTTCATATCTAGTGAGTTACAGACTTGACATTCTAACTCTGGTCTGTCTATCTCCAATGCCATACCTGGGCTCAGAGGAGAGAATTGGCTCCCTTGGTGGCATCCTCTTTGAATGGCAGGCCAGCTGGATGGTTTGATTCAGGAGTGTTGATATGCAACATCAGATTTTAAGCCCTGGAAGTGTTGATTGCTGCTGCCCTGTTCAGACCAATTCTTACTACATGGCTGAATCTCTGTGAAGCCTTGTAATTTCCAGGTGTAACCAATGAACTATCGAGTCATGAAATTCTCATTGCTTTTCAGTGATGTAACCAACAGATATATTTATATGTTTCAGAGGTGTCACAGCTCCCCAGTCATTCCAACATTTCTCTTCCATAAACTATCATTCCCTGTGTGCTTCTGATGGTTCAGAATCAACATGGATTTGCATTTGGTCTGACAGAGATGAAATGCATGAAAGCTGATCATAAGGACGTAGAATCCATCTATTAACATGATCTTGTAGTTAATTAAGTTCAAGTGAACATTTTGTACCATTTTCATTCCTGTGAATAAGAAAGTTAGGACGGCAGCTGCTCCATGGTATGGCACCCCCCTTGGAAACCTTTTTTAGTTCCTCCTGCCTCGATATCCAACAAATCTTTTATTCCTTTCCCCCAAACACAGAAGTTCCTGAGGAGAAAAAAGGATGCTGCAGGAAGGCCTATGACCTGTTCTGCGGTCTGGACCAGCAGAAGGGCCCCAAGATGACAAAGGAAGAGGAGGCAGCCATGAAGTTGAAGCTGACAGACACCTCGGAGAAGCCTTTGTGGAGGACGGTAACGAACATCAACGGCATCATTCTGCTGGCTGTGGCCGTCTTCTGCCACGCATTTTTTGCCTGAGTCCTGCCTTGTGCTGCAGACTGCTCTCCAAAAAGCCAGACTATTTACCCTGCCTCCCTTTAATCCCTTTCTGCAGTGTTGAAGGGAAAAAAGCCAGTTGTAAATTTTGCCCAGTTGATAAATGTGTACATGTGTGATTATAGACTAGCTGGATAAAAATAACGCATTTGCTGTTAACCAATGTATTTGAGGCCAGTGTGATACAGTCAGCTGTGTGTATTAGAGCAGCAGAAGAAAAGTTGGCTCATTCATGAAAATGCAGGCTGAGACACAGAAGCCCCAGAACATCTGTTGCAGGTTCATCTCAGGTAGACTCAGGGTGTCAACATTGTTTGTGACCCTTGAATATTATTTTCCAGAGTTGTGGCCTCCCTGGCTCCTGCTACTTTCCTTATCTGACCCCCCTCATCTGTTTTATTTTAAAGAAAAATTTCACTCCTCATCATATCCCTGTCAAGTGTTTTTTTTATTAGTATTTTTTTATTTTTGGCACAAGAAATATTAATCTGATAAACTGATGAATGCATTAAAGCCGAGGATAGGAGCTTCATGGTCGCTATCCTGGGTGTTTGCTCTTTGAAGAAGAGAACTGGGGCCTGAGAGTAATACTTATCCCAAAGCAGCACAAAGCCAGATGGAGATATTGCTATCACAAGATAGCCATTTTTGTAATTTTGGAAGGTCAGAGAAAAGAGAGCAAACCAACTACCACCAACAAGGCAATCTTTCAAAAGTAGTTAGTCAAGAATAGTGATACTGAGCAAACCATCAACAAATCTCAAGGCCAGTGGGGGAAAAAATAATCTCGAGTCAAGAGGATTTTCTGATCTTCTTAAAAATGTCATTGTTGGGGGGTAGGGGTGGGGATGGGGTGGGGGAGGAGGTCCTCATATTTGTAATTTCACTTGTTTTGGCATTCACTGTGCCTGGAATGTTGTAGCCATGGAGCAATGTTTGTGGACTGAATGAATAATATGGGCATTATTTATAAACACATGCTTTATGTTTGGTTAACCTTGTCCATGACTGCACAAAGCACAAACTGTAGAGACAATCATGACCTGGAATGCATTTCCCAGAGACCACCTTCCTCACAGCATGGATGTTGACATGTGGGCTTAGAAGTTGACTCTGTGTCACATCACAGAGCAAAGTGCCTCTTGGGGGAAACTGTCATCTCCAAAATCTCTAGAAAACATGAGGTGAGTAGTTCTACTTTCCTGTTAGAACAGACTGAGCCACTTGGGTAACCAGGGACCAGTAAATGACAAACTGTACTAGAATACTTTCAGGGTATAGGGAAGAGCTATTTTTTTTAAAGTTTTTTTTCTTTATTAATTTTTATGGAGAGAGGAAGGAAGAGGAGGAGAGAGAGAGACACACATTGATGAAAGAGAGGAAGGGAGAGGGAGAGAGAGAGAGAAAAATCGATGAGAGAGAACATCGCTTGGCCGCCTCCTGCATGCCCCCCACTGGGGATCGGGCCCACAACCTGGGCATGTGCTCTCACCAGGAATTGAACCGGCAACCTCTCGGTGCATGGGTTGATGCTCAACCACTGAGCTACAAGGTCCGGGTGGGGAGAGTATTCTCTTCTTCAAGTGGAAGAGGGGTGTTATGGGGCAGAGTGATGGCTTATTAATGCTCAGTCTGAAAAAACCATGCCCTATCAAGCAAAACAAGCTTCTTTAAATATGGGATGACTCACACAATGAAAAGACAGACCCCCTACCCTGCAAAGTAAAGTTGGCCCTGAGGCCTTTGACCTACTTGGGAGTGTGGACCCTTGTGTAGCTGAGCCAGGCACTGGTGTTTCCTTAGAGAAACCTCTGCCTTCGGAGCTCAGTGGAACCCACTCTGATGACGCTGGTCACCATTCCCTAGAAGATGCACCGCGGCCCGTCCTGCGTCACAAAAGCAAACCTCGGGAGCAAAACACATATGTGCTTAGGTGGAGGAGAGAGGTTTCTTAACATCACCCCCTCCCAAGGAAACTCCTTCTAACCTCTTGGATACAGGTAAATGGGACTGTCTGAGGTCGCATTGCCTTTTGGGCTGGTGGGGATGGGACGAGGGAGAGGTGGCTGAGGTGGGCAGCTGGGACTGTTCTGAGATACACTAAAGTGTACACTTTATTATTTATTTATTTATTTTACTTTATTTATTGGGGTGACATCGGTTGATACAACCATACAGGTTTCATGTGTACAGCTCAATAAAATATCATTTGCACCGCACTGCATCATGTGCCCATTCCCCAAAGTAAAGTCTCTTTCTGTCCCCATTTATTCCCTTTGCCCAATTCTACCTCTGCCCTCCCCCTTTCCCTCCGGCTATCACCCTACTGTTGTCCGTGTCTATGTGTGATGTGTGCGTGTGTGTGTGTGTACATATATATATATATATGTTTTTTTTTTTTTGCTTAACCTGTTCACCTTTTTTCATCCAATGCCCCAACCCCCTCCCTTCTGACTGTGGTCAGTCTGTTTGCTGTATCTATGAGTTTGTTTGAACTGTACACTTTAATTAGGTGCATTTTGCCCAGGCGGTGTGGCTCAGTGGATTGAGCATTGTCACATAGATTAAGAGGTCCTGGTTTGATTCCTCGTCAGGGCACATGCCCAGGTTGTGGGCTCAATCCCCAGTAGGGGGCGTGCAGGAGGCAGCCGATCCATGTTTCTCTCTCACATCGATGTTTGTATCTCTCTCTTCCTTACTTCCTCTCTAAAATATCAATAAAACATATTTTAAAAATTTAAATAGATGATTTTATGATATGTGAATTATATTTTAATAAAGTGTTTTGAGAAAATCAACGGCTTGATATGCTAACTTTTAGTGGGGGATGACTTTCTTTAAGGCAGAAGCTAATAATATCTAATAAGTTCATAAAAGTATTCGCAACAGGCATTTCCAGCTCACTTCCTCTCAACTATTAAGAAATATTTCTATTTTTTCAAATCCTTTAGATTAGTGAGGTGAAGATGGGAGGGAAATGTCGCTCTTTGTTTAGATGAGGGGGTCAGGAGGTGATGCAGAGTAGGGAGAGGCGTTCCTTCTAAGTGGAAATCTCCGGAAATGGAAGCAAGCAAGTGTAACACAGGGCAATCTATAAAAAAAGAGAATTTATGCCCTGGCCAGTTTGGCTCAGCGGTTAGAGTGTTGGCCTGTGTACCAAAAAGTCTCAGGTTCGGTTCCGGTCAAGGGCACGTACATGGGTTGCAGGTTCAATCCCCAGCCTCGGTCGGGGTTGTGCGGGAGGCAACCAATTGATGCGTCTCTCTCACGTTGATGTTTCTCTCTTCCTCCCTCTCTCCCTCCTTTCACTCTGTGTAAAAACTCAGTGGGAAAGTATCCTTGGAGTGAGAATTAACAACAACAACAACAAAAAGTATTTAGACCCAAACTCTCCTAGTTTACACATGCCTGTGGAGGCAGCTCACTGGCTTTCTGAATTACCAACTCTTTCTCTTTCTCTTTATTTATTGATACAAAAGAACAGCAAAAGCTAAAAGCCAGGTCTATAGTCACACCGTTGGATAAAATTACCAACTGCTTATCTCCCTTTTGTAACACAACAAACTCTAATGATGAAAAATCAGTAATATCCTCTGCTTAATAAATATTCCAGCGGCTCAGGTGGAGTTCAGGCAAAATAACCGTGGACAAAGACTGCCACCGTCAGGAGCAGGATGGCATTGATGTTCACTACAGTCCTCCAAAAGGGCTTCTCGGACGTGTCTGTCAGCTTCTTCCTTTGGGCTTCTTGCTCCTCTTTGCTCAGCCTGGGTCCTTTCTTCGGCAAACCACAAAATGCGTCATAAGCTTTCCCAAGACATCCACGAGTTTCCTCAGAATTATCTGAATCACAGAAAGATAAACGAATGATCACAAAACACGGAAAATCGAACTCCTGTCAAGGTCGTACAATGTCAGCAAGGAATGGTTACAACTCCTCTGTGGTAGAGGAATAGCCCCGGGAAAACACAGATAACTTCGGTTCTATAAAAACAGAAAATGTTTGCGTAGCGTAGAGTCCAACAAAGGAAAACAAGGGACAAGCTGGGGGGAAACATTGGCATCTTATATCACACAGGGGCTGCTATCCTTAGTATTAATGAGTTTCTTGAAATAGAGAAAATCCTGCAAACAGTTCCATAGAAACCTAGTAGAGACATGAATAAACGGTTCAAAGAAGAACAGGTAGTTCTTACACCAGATGTAAACCAGATATTACCTTCATCAACATCATCATCAGCTTCTTCCTGTCTCTTCTCTTCTGCATCTAAATCGATTCGTTCCTCTGTCCTGTTCCGAAGAGCCCAGCACAGGCGATACAACTGCCCAGAGGCCACAGACAAGCACATCAGTGAGGAGCAGAGGTTTACAACGCCGATACAATGGTACATTTATGGTGCGGTGCAAAAAAGTCAACCAGCGCAGGAAAATATAGATAGCAATGAAAAGGTCGTCAACCCCACTCATTCACAATAACACACTATTTTAAATTATTTTTGTTTTTAATTCTTCTGGTACTTATTCAACTCTCTTAGTTAATACGTTTAAAACTCCTACTGCTGGATTTATCATTTCATGAAAGTCAAAGATTTATCTACCTTTATACACTACACCCTGGCTTCACTCTCTGTCATATCACTCAACTTTTGTTAGTTTGTCTGGTGGTTACTTTTAAAGTTCTCCTTAAGTTCCATTCCTGGATCCATCATGGTTAGATAGTGTCAAGGTACTGTTCTTGAGCTCCGAAAGGAATTTATACCCTTACACATCTGTTTTCCAGACCACATCCAAACTTCTGTCAACTTTATCATTACTTTAAAACTGTTGAGCTCTATAGAATTTTAATTGTTTTCTGCAATTATAACTAAGATTTCCATGTTTTGTCTATATGTTGAATTAAAAACTTGAAAATAAATAGCATTTATGTTATTATGCCACATTTTTGTGTGCCATCGATCCAAGACCTGTGATTGGACACAATAAATAAATACCATCCAACTCTAGGTCATTTTAAGCAAATTGTTTCTAGTGTCAAATGGGTTTTTAAAATTACAATCCATTATATGCTTCAAGTCATGCTTCATTTTAACTGGCTGCATAATTGACTCATGATTTTCTTGTGCACATTTACTAGAATTTGTCACTGGTTTTCCTAGTTGTTGCTGACATAACAAGCACATGCTTTGCCTGGTCACTAAGATTCCTAATTGTAGCTTCATAAGGTTCTCCTCATAGAATTTCTTATACTGAATCCACATTCTTTGTTAAAGCTCTGTTATTGGGACTCCAAGTATTTTCTAGTCTTGCTAAAAAAACAATCATCCTGAGATTTCTGTTTACTGTCCTATTCAGTTAGGTCTACATTTCATGACTTTCTCTGAAATGACTACGTATTGATTTTTATCAGTCCACTTGGAAAGTTCAAACCTCACAGTATGTTAATGAAACATAAACATAAACTAGATAAACGGTCTCATTGGTCCTCCTTTGATTCTAAAAATTAATAATAAATTGTGGTTATTTTGATCGGCATAACAGAGTTTAACATTTATATTTACTTCTTTGAAAGCTGGGCTATGTTTTCCAGTTTTATCCAATTTTACCCAATATTCAGTGTAAACATTTAGTTATAAATTCTAGTGGTGAGTTTTTGGGGAAGTAATTTGAACCACTCTTGCTTCAGGTTTCCCCATCTGCAGAAAATCCACTTGCAGGGCCCTGGCCAGTTCGGCTCAGCGGTTAGAGTGTTGGCCTGAGGACCAATGAGTCATGGGTTCAATTCTGCTAAGGGCACGTACCTCAGTTGCGGTTTGTTCCTGGCCCTGCTGGGGTCGTGCCGGAAGCAACCAGTCGATGTGTCTCTCTCACATCGATGTTTCTCTCTCTCTCGTCCACTCTATCGAAACAAAAAAATGGAAAAATATCCTCGGGTGAGGATTTAAAAAAAATCCACTTGCAGGAATATGCAAATTACTATTGATTTAAAAATTATAAGTGACAAATGCAAAATAAATAAAAGTTATACATGTTAGTAATACATTCAAACAATATTAGTAAATAAGCAATATTTAAACAAAAAATGACTACTATTTGCTGATTCTTCATAGTGTCTCTCCCACAGATACCTTTTATTAAAAGTTTCTGGTGTATGTGCTTTAAGATTTTTTTCTATGCAGATAGAAAAAATACATTTGCATTAATTTAATTTGAAAAAGTTATGTTATACAGTACTGTATTATTCTGCAAGTTTTTTTCCTCACTTAACCATGTCATGGACATTTAAAAAAGCAAAAATAGAGCTCCTCAGGTTTTCGAATGGCTACATGATAACGTGCTATTTCTCTGTACCTATTCCTCTAGCAAAGGAAATTTGGGTTGTCTCCATTTTTTCTATTAGAGACCTTGGGCAGAGAAAATGTTTATTTCTGTATTTTTTCTACGTGCACAAGTATTTCCACTTTAAGCTCCTAGAAATGAAATCAGTGACTCCCAGGGTATAAGAATTTTAAAGTTGATAAATATTGCTTAACTGCTCTCCTCCACATTATAAAATTCATACAGTCACCAGCAGTTTTGGGGAGTGGGCTTTTCCCAACATCCTCATCGACATCAGACATATCCACATTAAATCTTTCTGCCAATTTTGAAAGGCAAATAATGTATCATTGTTCTGTTTTCCTTTTTCCTGCCCCCTGGTACCACGTGCTTAAAAAAAAACCCCAAGACAGCATTTGTACTGTAGACACAATTCTACCTGCCCCAGACGGCGGCTCTGCGGTGAAGAATTTTCCAGTTTCTAAGGCAACACTAATTCCTCTCTTCCTGATAACCTTACAGCAAATGTTCAGATTGACCTCCCAACTGCACTGTGGAGTTATTTGAGAAGGAAGCCCAGAGCCTAGTTTTACAGTTCTTAATTCCCCGGTGCTCTGCACAGATTCAGAGCAAAGTATTCAATTGAGTAACTGCGCGATAATCTCCTAGGTCGCTTCAGCTCTGATGGGGCCGTGCTTCTGTCGCCTGGGGTTTGTACTCCCCCTGAAGCCCTAGAAGGCAAAGCCTCCTCTTTTAGACAAACATGTATCTGTCACTCATTACTCACATGTATATCAGGAATGGGTTTTGTTAACAGAGAAATTCCCAGGATGACCAGTACGGAAATGAGAAAGAGAATCATGGCAAAGTACAGGTAGTGCACTCCGCAGATGACTTTGGGACAGTCACTGGCAGCCAAGCAGCTCCCTGTTCCAAAGGCAAACTCTGCAATCATACGAAACAGGCCGACCACAAGTCCAATGATCAGACCCCAGAAGGCTCCCTGCAAAAGAAGAACAAAAGCAAGGGGGTTAGAAAAGAGGAGAAGCTCATTCTAGTAGGTCATAATTATCATCCTATCTGCTTTCTCCACTAAGAACCAACAAATGGCTAACTTTGAGCACAAGGTCACCAAAACAGAGGAAAGATGCCAACGCAGGTGTTTGCCAGGGGCCCACTGTTCTCCGTGGCCTTGAAACATCATTGCACTGTTAATTCTCCAACTCCACGACACTACAGGTCTCCCCATTCCCCAGAAGTTTGCGTTACGCATCACTTCGCTTTTACTAAAGACCTACATTAGTTCCGTTTCCGCTAACTGAAAGAAATTTGAAGAGAATTTTTACTTTTACGAAGAAAAAGCGAAAATAGCTTTCAGCGTGTTGTTCAGTGAGCCCGTAAGAGGCATGTGCACAGGAGCAAGCTCCTTCCCGGAACCACACTCAACTTCTCAGCACCAGGCTGCCCTGGCTTTGAACTAGGTCTGTGAGCCCCTGGGCTTTATCTATGTCTCGTGAGTTCATTAGCAAGATGTGTCCTAATGTATCAGAAAAGCCTGAGAGAGGTTATTTTTTGGGGGTCCAGACATGCTCACAATTTTTTTCCATATAAATTAATGGCAAAGGCTTGTTCACTTTATACATTTCGGCTTGGGTCTCACGGAGACGCTCTACTTTTGGCCAGATGGGGAAACCTGCACTGTCTGCTCTGACCCAGGCTTCGGTTTACCTTGCCTTTTATTTTATATATAGATTAAAACACTTGTGACTTATTTTGTAGAATAAACAGAACTATGACTTATCTTACACAGTTTGCGGAGTTGATATTAGATAGTTATGATACTTCTGTTAAGCTTTTGACAATTAAAAGCATGCATTTTCTCTGAGAAGTGATGGGGGTGGAGAGATATGTCCCCTGTTCCCCTATTAGGATGTTATGTTTAGTGGAAACAGTATTGCAGAGAGATTAAAGGATGAGCCTTGGATGGAGAAAGAAGTGAGTTTGAATCTCAAGATCCCATTTACTAATAGTAAGTAATATGTGCAAAGCACATAGATAACCCTCTGCACCTGTTCCTCATCCGGAAATTATAATAATAAGGCTCATACCTAGGAACAATTAAGGGAATAAATGTCCATGGTCCGTAATAATAAACTAATTATATATATATATATATATATATATATATAAAGAAATTAACATGTTTTGAACCATTACTAGTGAGGTAGGTTTTCTTCTAAGCACTTCATATTAAAACAAGATCTTTTTAAATCCTCACAGCAATTCTATAAGATAAGCACTGTGATTCTCTTCATTTTACAGAGTCAAGGGTTTTGTTTAAGATCACAATGATATTAAGTGTTGGAGCCAGGATGGAACCTGACATCTTAACCCTAACCCTGTGTTCCTTGGCACTGTGCCATGTATGTACATATTTTGTAGAAAATGTGAAGACTGTGTTATGAGTGTGCACCACATATTTGCACTCTTTGGTGGGAATCAGCAACTGTGAAATGTCACGTACCTGTTCATTGACTCTTTTACAGAAGATGGCGAGAAGGAACACAGCAGCGATTGGAGGCCCGAGGTAGCTAGAAATTGATTCTATGTAATGAAACAGTTGTCCATTTTGAGATACCTGGACTAATGGGACCCACAAAATGCTGATGACAATTAGCACAATGATAAATAGCCTGAGAAGAAAACAAAATGATTTAAATATTAGACAAAAGCATCACTAGTATTTCCATTGTGCTTTAGTTCTTGAATTCATTCTTGTGGCTGTTCATTGACATTTCAAAGAAAATCGAGCTCCTTGATCTCATGTCATGCCATGCCTGTGATTATCTGTTAGTAAAATGTCACTCAAGCAAGTCCTTGCCTATAATGAATCATAATAGCTTCAACTTTGAGATTAAGTATCTATTTATACAAACAGTTCAAATATCAGCATTTGGTTAATAATTCCCTAATGCAGTTTACACACTATATCAATTAGAAAAAAACACAACACTATTTCTAAGTGATTATCTGTATAAGGAAAGCAGGTTCTTATTTTGGTCTTTTTTCCTAGTTTGAGAGAAACTAAGTCAGTTTGCACACTTTAGAATGAAAATATCCTCTCTCCCAGAATGATGAGTGAATTGGCTGGAAATGCGAGTCTGGGCATTTTGCTACTTGAGTACTTTGGCAGGTAGAAAGAATTGGTTAAAATATTGATAAGCAGTTAACATCTATTAGAGGCTCCTGGGGATCAGGAGCATGACAGGTTCACTTTCTAAAACTTCACAGTATTTTCCTGTGCTTGTCATGTGAATAAACAAATAATAATAATTTACTGGACTCTCTGTGAAAGGTCATCCCTCGCCTGTGCTCACCTGAAACAGAGAGGTGGGCACTAGGAGAAACGAGGGACAAGTATTTGGGCAGGACACTGAGGCACATGTGTCTCGTTCAAGCTTCACAAAACTTCTGCAACCTTGCAATAACTAAGTGTGATAAACCATGGGAAGCCCAAGCACAGTGCCCAGCACACAGTAAAGATTCGATAAACAACTCCTACTATCGTTACTGTCATCATCATTGGAAATTATGTGTCTCCTTTGCTCCCTTATCTTCAGTTGTTTTCTGTCATATATAGAGTAAAATCCAAAGTCCTGTTATGGCTGAAATGACCCTCCATGACCTCTCCTCCCACTACCTTTCTGGCCTTGTTTCCTATCACTCTCCTGCTTCTCCTCCTGGGCCAACCTCACCGCCTGTCCTCACACACACCACACTTGAGAGTAGAGGAAGGCAGCACCCACTGCTCCTCCCCTCTGAGCCCTGGGGCTCCGCCCACACTCTCCCCAGGGCTCTGGCCAAATGCCACTTCTTCAGTGAGATTCCCTGAGCACCTGTCTTAGGTCGTCCTCATCCTTTAATTCTGCTTTAATTTTCTTCTGAGCATATTTTTGTCATCCAATATAGAATATATTTATTGTCTATCTTCCCCACATAAAATTATTTTTCATATATATGTCATTTTTTCATATTTGTATTCTGGGAGATAGTAGGCATTTAATAATAAGAAGAGGAAAATAAAAACTCATTAATTGACCATTGAGACTTAGAGGGAATTCATTACCCAAGATTGTATACCTATTAGTGGACTACTGCACCTTGGACCTACTGAAATCCAGTCCAACACTTTCTCCACCACAGAAACACAGATGCCTTACTGGTCTTCCTCTCCTGTAGCCTTCATCCAGAGTCAAGATCTGGACCAACTGAGCCCTTGGAATTTCTCCAAGTACTTAATTTATCAACACAATTGTTACTATCTTCAACAAAGCATGGTCTTTTAAATATCTTTTTATTGATTGTTTTGAGAGAGAGAGAGAAAGAGAGGGAGAGAGAGAGATATGGAAATATCGATACGAGAGAGAAACATTGATTGGATGCCTCCTGCACACCCCTCACTAGGGATTGAGCCCACAACCCAGGCATAAACCCTGACTGGGAATTGAACTGAGACCTCAGTCCACTGAGCCACACTGGCTGGGCCAAAGCACGATCTTTTAAAGAGGTGCTTAGTTTCTTTTGACACCCCATGTTTTAATGAATGCAGTTGGTAAACGTCTCTGTAGCAGTGTGTGGATGTCACTAATCTGTTACTTCCCTTATGTGATGTGCATGGAAACTTCTAGAGATGGTGTATTAACCTACGAGAGTAGGTGGAAACTTTATACCCCATGAAAAACGCTGATGGAATTTCATGAAGATGTGGTGGGGAGAGGGTGTGAGGGGAGGAATAAGAGACAACCAGAGGCATTTGGAAGTCTGAAAAAACAACTATTTCATTTGAAAGTATGGCCCCAAATTTTGTATCTGGACAGAGATAAAGTTGTATTAAAAGTCTTCTAATGTTCTTTTCCCACTCTAGAACCCAAAGATGAGGAGGCCTTATTTCACTTCTATATTTCTACTCTTCCAGAGAAATTTTAGACAGAAGCTAGGATTCTCTCACCGTCCAGCTATAAGGAGCTCTCTCTCTGATGCCTGCTTCCGGACCTTGGTGTAGAGGTCCATGGTGAAGAGGGTGCTGGCGCTGTTGAAGATGGAGGTCAGGGAGCTCATGAGAGAGGCCAACATGACTGACAGCATCAGGCCCCGCAGTCCTGGGGCCAGAAGAGGATGCAATCACTAGTTAGGAATTGGATGCCATGATCCATGATTACCTTGCCAAAGCAGATAGTCTTTCAAAGATAAAAGTGCCCTGGAACACTCAGTAACTGATGTGCCTATCAATACATGCCATCATGTAGCACTTTCTGCATATTTCCTGGTGATGTGATAATAATCCAGTATAGACTTTTCATTCTAAATATAAATTTAGAGATCATTTGCCGGAATCTAAATTTGGAAGACAGGAAACAGTGTTGTACTGCCTTTTTGTTATTTTTTGGAGGAACTATTTGCTTCCTGGAGACTTAGGGAACTGAAGGGAAAAAGCCTAGCAGGTGGTTCTGTTGAAGACATCTTTGGTGGGACAGGCAAAGAGTTTTGAGATATTACAGCAACTTCATCCTTCAGTTTCCTCTGCCTATGAGTAAGGTCACTGAACATCCTGATGGGTGGGTGATGTCACTTGTGGGTTGTGCTCCCTTCCTCCTGACAGTGCTCATGTGGGTCAGGGAGAAGAAAGGTCACAGAAGGGTTAGCCATCCTTTGATGAGCCCAAGGTACAAGATCACCTGGTCATTCCTGAACCCCATGATCTGCTCTGTTTCTGATCATGGCAGATAACCTTCTGAATCCTGATAATTTACTTATTTCATATGTGTGGTTTATTTTCTATTTCATTAAACTAGAATGTGAATTTCAAGGGATAGGGGACTTTGTGACTACTTCACTAATGTTTTCTAAGCACCAGGGCAATTTATGGCACATAATAGGAGCTCAATAGTAGTTGTAAGTTAAATAGATTGAGGTCTGTTATTTGGGTATCACTAGTCTAAAGAAAGCAAGGATAGTTAACCTCTGCCCAGGATGGTTTTTCTCAGTGGTTAGAGTGTTGGCCCTTGAACCAAAGAGTCTTGGGTTCCACTCCTGGTCAAGGACACGTACTTTGGTTGTGGGTTGGATCCTTGGCCCCGGTTGGGGTTGTGTGGGAGGCAACCAATTGATGTGTCTTACTCATGTTGATGTTTCTGTCTCTCTCTCCCTCCTTCCTACTCTATCTAAAAAAAAAAAAAAAAAAAATCAGTGGAAAAATATCCTTAGGTGAGGATTAAAAAAAAGAAAAATAGTTAAACTCTAGTCCTCTGAGTTTATAAGCTTATGGCTATGCAACTCTTTTTAAAATGTTTAAATTACAATTTGTATTTAATATTATTTTGTATTAGTTTCAGTTGTTCAGCATACTTCACAAAGTGCTCCCCCGATATGCTGGTGCCATTCAGTCCTTACAATACTAGTGACTACATTCCCTGTGCTGTGCTAGAAATTCCTGTGATGGGTTCATGACTACCAATGTGCACTTCTTAATCCCTTCACCTTTTCACCCCCTCTGGCAACCATCAGTCTGTTGTCTGTATCTATGAGTCTGTTTCTATTTTATTTGGTTGTTTATTTTGGGCTATAAAGCTCTTTTATTGACAAATCCATCATTTAAATGATCTTGATTGCTTTGCAAGAGAATCTTGAATCTCAAAGAGTAAGGATTATTCTATTTTTATTTATTTTTTATTCTTACCCGAGGACATTGTTGCATTTATCTTCAAATAGAGCAGGAGGGAGAGAGGGGAAAAGAGAGGGAGAAACATCAATGCGAGAGAGACACATCGAGTGGTTGCCACCCACATGACCCCAACTGGGGCTGGGGACAAACTGCAACTGAGGTACATGCCCTTAGCGGAAAATGAACCTGGGACTCTCTGGACCAGAGGCCGACACTCTAACCACTGAGCAAAACTGGCCAAGGGCGAGTAGGGATTATTCTAATAGAAATACTATCTGGTTCAATTCTGTATTCCCCAGGCCCAGCACAGGGCTGGCAACCTATGGAAGGTGCTCGAGAAATATCTGATGAAGACAGCTGAATTAATGGAAGAAAGAATTATTGACAAATAACAATTAGTTAAAGTTTATGCCATGATGTTTATATGTGTGTGTGTGTGTGTGTGTGTGTATGTGTGGTGTGTGTGTATACTGTAAAATGATTACCACAATCAAGCTAATTAACATATTCATCACCTCACATAGTTACTATTATCTTGTTTTGTTGTGAGAATACTCGAGATCTATTCTTTTACCAGTTTCAAGCATACATTATTATTAACTATAGTCTCCGTGCTGTAGAGTAGGTCTCCAGAACTTACCCATATTACAACCGAAAGTTTGTACCCTTTGACCAACAGCTTCCTATTTCCCCATCCCCACCCCCTGGCAACCACTATTCTACTTCTCTGTTTCTTTAGATTCTACATATAAGTGAGACCATACAGTACTTGTGTTTCTGTGTCTGGCTTATTTTACTTAGCATAATGCCCTCCAGGTTCATCTATGCTGTTCCAGATGGCAGGATTTCCTTCTTTTTTAAGGGTGAAGAAAGTTCTATCATCTATCTATCAACATCACACATTCTTTTTTTTTAAATTATTTTTTCTTTATTGATTTTAGAGAGAGAGGAAAGGAGAGGGAGAGAGAAACATTGATGAGAGAGAACATTGATTGGGCGCCTCCTGCATGCCCCCCACTGGGGATTTGGCCCACAACCTGGACATGTGCCCTGACCAGGAATCGAACCAGCGACCTCTTGGTGCATGTGTAGATGCTCAACCACTGAGCCACACCAGCCAGGCACCACTCCTTCTTTATCATTTACCCGAGCATGACATTTTCTTACCGTCAGGCATCAGTTCCATCACCAGCATTGGGTAGGCATAGTTAGTGCAGCCGACTTCAGTGCCGCAGTGTTTCACACACTCAGAAGGCACAACACAGGCCACCTTCTCTGAAGAGGAATTCAGATAAATGGGTTCAGTGAGTGGGGCTCAGACAGGTAAGATCTATAACCACTGGACACAGAGACAAGCTGTAAGATCATGAGTTAGAGGAAAGACGTTTGCTTGGAAATTAAAGGTTCAATTTCATACAATCGATCTGGTTCCTCTTTGCCCAGAATACAGCTTTCTAGGTGTCTCACAGCTGTAGCTCCCTTTGCACTGCCCTTTGGGGCAGGGCTCTGCCTTGGGTGTGGCCCAGCTAGAGCATTCAAGCAAACAGGGAGCTGATTCCATCCCCCAGGAAAGGTGCAAGAGCGTAAGTCCTCCCAGGAGCACCGAACTCCAGAGATAAAACAACAACAACAACAACACTCGGGAAGTCCAGTCATCTGGCCCGGTGTCTTTCTTCTACATCTAAGAAGAGGTGTCACTTGTGATGCTGGAGTGACTGCCCCACGTGGGATGATGTCTCATTCATTGTGGCAGTTGCACAATAATACCTTGGTGATATTTTTGCTCAAATGACATTATGAAAACAGATAGCAAAAATTGGTATAAAAAATTACCCCGAAAACTAATACCTTAGCACATTAGCTTCTTTTAATTTTTTATTCCTTTCTAATCCTTTTCTGGAGAAATGTCTTTATTGCATAACTACGGTAATTGTTGAGATAATATTTTATACTAGTCTGCTTTTTACATCTAACATAATGACTTTAGCATTTCCTCAAGTTTTGAGGTAATGTACACTATATCTTTGACCACTCCCTACTTGTTTGATATCTATACATTCTTTGTTATAGGCAACACTAACAAGTCAATAAGAAGGGATATTAGTCACTTGATGTTAATTTCACAAGTTTTCAGCTAAATAAACTGATGCCCAGTTCAGAAAACATAAGGTGAATTCAGTGTTACCTGATGGACTGCCCCAGTAAAAACCAGAGAAATATTCTGTTATATTTCTTGTTTTTACTCCCATGCATAGTGTGTTTTTCTAGTTACGAAGGTTTTGATACATCTTAAAACCACTATTCGTAATTCAAGCATAAACAATGAGAACTTATGGATCCAGGACTTGCCTGTGTACAGGATGCGGCTGATCATTCCTGGCATCACCATGAGGAACATGGGCAGCAGCTTCAGGTACCCACACATGATGCAGGCAGCCTTCACGTGAGACATGTTCTTGCCCGACAGGCAGCGCTGCACAATGACCTGCCAGGAAAACACGACCTCGTCATGAAACAACCAGAGGATGCTCCCAAAGAAGGGGCATGTCTCTTCAGGGATTAGTGTTACAGTAAAAAATGGGATGATGACTAGAGAATACTGAGCTTTGGGGTAAAATCAGACTTGAATCCCTGCTCCTTTTACATCAGTATTTGACTTCTGTGAGTTTCAGGCTTCTCATCTCTAAATAGGGTTATCTCATAATACTCTCCAGGTCCCTCCACACCATCTCAAAGGATAAGAGATCTTTCTTTCTTACAGCTGCACAGTTTTCCATTATGTCCATGTATCGCAGCTTTTTTATCCACAGCAAGCCAAGCAGAGAAAGACAAATATCACATGATCTCACTTATTTGTGGAATATAATGAACTAAACAAACTGATGAACAAAATTGACCCAGAGACATAGAGGTAGGGTACAGACTGACAAGTCTCAGAGGAGGAGGGTTGGGTGGGGGGAGATAAACCACAGAACTTACATGCATGTATGCATGACCAATGAACATAGACAACAAAGCTGGGGATGAGGTGGGGGGATGGGGAGGAGAGTGTCAATGGGGGAAAAAGGAGAAACATCTGTAACAAAAACAAATTAATAAAAATAATTTAAAAAATTAAATAAGAAATTGTGATGAGCAAAAGAAGCCGGGGGTGGGGGGGAGGATAAATAGGGTTATCTTTTGTAGGGCATCCTGTATATTTGGTATAATGTTTGTAAGACTCTTGGTGCATAGACTTCAATACACATAATTACTATTAAAGTATGCTTATAGCTCCCAGGCTGCATTGCAACAATGGCTGTGTGTTCTTCCAGGTACAAACTGTCACTACTGATCCTGGCAACAAGTTGTGTGAGTTTTGTCATTAATATTGTAGGCACTAAATAAGCGACTGCTCATCAGTAAGTCTCTTTTGTGAAGGAGAAGTTGTCCCTTTGAGAAATCAAGAACAGTGCCATAGAAACACCAGAGTCACGCATCCACCAGAATAGAAAGAACCCTGAGACATTCATCGGTAGATGTCTTCAAAATGTCCTGAGGACCTCCTTGAGTCATGACTCAGATATAACGGTCCTGGGAAAATCACTTAATATCATTTCATAATTTGTACTTCAGTGGTGCAATCTCTTGACTAAGAAGTTTCTAGCAAAGCAGGATTTCTATCCCTAAAGCCATAACTTCTTGACATTTTCCTTTTCAAGAAATGTTAGAAAACTGGGATGTCTTCTTCTATTTAGTTCCCTTTGAGAGCCAAATCTATTAGGGATAGCAGCAGTGTCATTTAGTGCTGGGGGAGCAAGTGATATTTTTATTTTTTTATATGTTTGTAGTGATTTTTTTAGAGAGAAAGGAAGGGAGAGAGAGCGATAGAAACATGTTGCTCAGGAACTCACTGGAGAATTCAGTTTCTCTGAAGACAGGAGTAAACCGAGAAAGAAGATGATATGGAATACCGGAAATAGGAGCGATAGCCCGAGAAGAAGGCCAGGGTGCTGGGTTAGGATGGGCAGCGAGCAGAGAGCAGGCTGGTAGTCTGTGAGAGGCAAGGCTCTGGGAGAAAGGAGGGAAAGTGTTGGTGGAAAACTCGACGTGTTTGCAAGTACTAAGAAGCGATTTAGGCAATTTGCAGAGGGTTTGGTGTTTGAGTAACAATTCTAAGACAATTTAAAACAAATTAAGAATTATTTGTTAGAAAAATTATTTATGTAGAGATTATAAAAAGCTAAAGAAAACTCAGTCAGAGACTATCGTGTGGCTTGGCTGTGAATTATATTCATATAGTCACAAAAATGCTAGCACTCAATGCGGATCTCACCGGAGCTGCGAATCAGATTTATTGGGAGGGTGGGCGGACAGGAGGTGTGCTCGTGTGGGACTGAGGATGGAGAGTTGAAAGAGACAGACCCTCAGCTCTCATTGTGGGAAGCCAACAGAAAAATTCTAAAATTGGAAAACCAAGAGGTAGCAATATAAGCATTTATTTGAAGAACCTGGTGATCAAGTTTACGGGCAAATTCTGATCTAACGGGTATTTCTAAGGAGCTCTAAGGTGTCATTCATGCCAGTGGTTCACAGACCACTCATTGGGTGCCAGGGTTTAGGGAACAGAAATATGCACCAAAATAAGTAACTGAAGGAGCCAAAGGTGTTCACCTTTGAGGGACAAGAAATGAGGTAAAGAGAGGGACACCAGACAGCTATTTCGCATGATAAACTTTGTAGAAGTGTTTGACTTTTTTTGTTGTTGTTGTTAATCCTCACCCAAGGATACTTTTCCATTTACCTTCAGATAGAGTGGGAGGGAGGGAGAGAGCAAAACATCGATGTGAGAGAGACATTTTGACTGGTTTCCTCCCACATGACCCCAAACATGGCCGGGGATCGAACCACAACTGAGGTATATGTCCTTGACTGGGATCGAACCTGTGACTCTTTGGTCCTGGGGCCAATGCTCTAACTGCTGAGCCAAACCGGCTAGGGTCAAGTGTTTGACTTTTTAAATGATTAAACTATATAATTTGCTAGGAGGAGAAAAAGAACAAAATAAACATATTCACACACACACACACACACACACACACACACACACATGCACACACTCTACCTGATCTGTGCACCAGTACCACACAGCTACGATGGTCATTCCTACTATCGTTCCTGGCCATGGAATATCTCCGGTGACAGCATCTCGGAAAATGTGGAAGGAGTCTGCCTGAGGAGTGTAGCACTTGGGGCTAATTGTCAGGTTGTCCCCTTCAACTATGGATGGGATGGCATTCATATACTTCTCTGTAAAACTCTCATACCCTCCAACTTCGGCAAATGCTGAAAAGGCAGTGGATAAAATAAAATGTTTCACAGAAATGTAAGACATCCAGTTTTCATAATTATTCCTTTGTGGTGGAGGTACTCAAGCACCCCAATCAGCCTGGTCACATTCTCAGTGCCCTTCTCTCGGGATCCGTGTCCTTCTAGCACCTCCGCTGGCATTGACTATGCTACCAGGTTCACTGTCACAAAGTTCACAAAGCAAATCACCCTTTATCTTTTCTTGTTATGGTGATTTTAAAAAATTTGATGTAGTATCTAACCCTAAGGTAAAAATAAAGTTGTAACCCAATAGACTGACATTGATGTCTCGTAACGATCAGACCAGAGGCAGACCTGCAGGTGAACTGGAGTGCACCCAACAAAATCAGCCCTCAGAAAGTCGCAGCTCATCTGAAAGGACCAGGAAGAAATGGCCTCTCTTTGTGACACAGAACCTGGCTGGTCTGACCTTATGCATAGTCAGATTTTCTGGAGAAATGCTGTATTCTACCTATATTACAATAAAAAATTAAAAAGATAAAGAGCAGAAATTGGAGGCAGCAGGTTACATGTTGTAGACCCGGCCAGTGGGGTTCTGGATGGTACAGAAAGAACCATAATGATGGAAACCCTAGAAAGATGAGTCCAGGCACCTGGGGCCACTTAGTATAGGTTCAAATGATGCAGAATTCATCAGCTGTAGAGTCAGGGTTGACATTAGTTTACTTCTTCATTATTTATTTAATTGAGCACCAATATGTTTGTATGTGCCAAACATGGTGCTGGGATTATGTGCAAAATGAGTGTGCAAGGCAGGAGCTCAACCTAGGGAGGACCCAGATGATACAAGGGAATTGTAACACATGAGGGACCCTAGAATGTGAGAGACTCCCCCTTCTCATCCTAAAGATGAAAGATGTAAGAATTAGAGAGGCTGGTGCCAGGCATTGTATCACTGAGACCAGAAGCCAGAGAACTATGAGCAAGCATAGCACAGGGTAACTACATGGAAAGTTCCCAAGGAACTGGGACCAGCAGTTGCCTCTGGAGCAGCTCTGGGCAACAGAACTTTCCACAATAATCTACAGCCATGTTCTCCGATATGGAAACACTAGCCATAGACTGAGCACTTGAAATATGGCTGGGCCAATGAAAAACAAAATTTTTAATTTTAATTAATTTAACTCTAAGTAGCCATATGTGACCAATGGCATTCATGCTATGTTGAAATCACCAGTTATCACTGTGAATTTGGTGTCTTTGCAGTTCTATCAGCTTTTGGTTCATGTATTTTCAAGCTCTGTGACTGGGTACACTCATGTTCAGAATTGTACACAGAGTGGCTTGAGTGGGCAGAGCATGGTGGCTGCAGGGCAGGGGAGGGAGGAGAGGCACGTTTTACCCATAGCCTTTTTACAGTGTGCATGTATTTCCTATGCAAAGGTAAACAAACACTGTAATAAAACGAAACAAAGGTTAGCAAGCTGTAAGTGAGATTCATCCGTGGTGCTTGCTGAGATGACTTACTCGAGAGAATAAACTGATGAAACTCAATAAGTGAGAGTCACAAAGGAAAACCCAACCCGTGTTTATAGACTCTAACAACAGAGTGAACAACGGACTTTAGAAATTTCCACCCAAAACCAAACAGTCATAGTGAAGTTCATATTCAAGTATCAAAGCTTTTTTTGAATATTTTAATCCTTCATTTTATAAAGGTTTTATGTAAATGAAGGATTTCTGTGCATTGAATTCAATGCACCAATATTTTGCCAAATTATCAACTCAACGATACCAATTTTATCCATTCTAAGCACAAAGATATTAAGATTAAACAAGATCATTTACTGGGAAGCAGCAGAAAAGAGCAGACAGACTGAGCAGACACAAGTCCTATGATTTCCACCCCAGGGCTCTGCTCACACTGCCGTCACTCACCAAACCCCATGAGAATAAAAGAACCTATCAGCATGATGACGGTCTGTAAGGTGTCTGTGTAAATAACCGAGGCCAAGCCCCCTGTGGAGAAAAGAAAAAGAAGCAGGATATTTCACTCATGTGCCCCCACCTTCTTGCCTTCACCTCTAGGTTCTCTTCTATGCAAACCCTGGAAATGACTCAGCAGAGAACATACCGTAAAGCCCTGGCTGGGCCACATGCCACCCTTGGCCTCATGATCTCCTTAGAAGGCCTGTTTCTCATTGATCCTTCTGTCTTCCTTGCCTTGCCTCAGAGTTTTTATGAAAGACAGTGGATCTCTACCTTTGTGTGAGTTTTTTGTACAATACACTGGATTCCAAATGCCATTCCGGGTACTGAACACACAATTGAACTATATTAGTGTTTCCCTGCGCCACCCACCGCGTCATTGTCCTCCATCATGGTGCTCACACCTAATACTGCGGATTCGGTCTCCTTTGCTCTGGTTGTGTTTCTAGGTTGTGCCTGACTCTAGAGTGGGAATAAAGGGATCTCCCTACCCTGGTGGTGACAAGACGAACAATGAGGTCGCCAGTTGCAGGTGGGGTGACATGAGCAGGAGACTGCCTGACGGAGCTAACCACGCAGGACTCACCAGTGATCGTGTAGACAGCGGTGATAGCCAGGAGGGTGCAGATCGCCAGGTAGAGGTCCAATCCCAGGGCCAGCTTGATGAATATGGCTCCAGAAAATATGTCTGACTATAAAGGGAACAGAAGGATGGAAAAGAGACGCGCACTGGGCCCCTCGGCTCTGCACTGATGGCTTCCCCCTCACAGTTACTGCAGCTGCCTGTCTCCTCTGCAGTCCAGTTACGAGCTGCTTGGAAGCCAGATCTCAGCC
This sequence comes from Molossus molossus, assembly GCF_014108415.1. Classification (NCBI taxonomy): domain Eukaryota; kingdom Metazoa; phylum Chordata; class Mammalia; order Chiroptera; family Molossidae; genus Molossus; species Molossus molossus. The sequence goes on along the minus strand of NW_023425358.1, from coordinate 19,366,273 downwards.
TCGGAGGATCATTATGGGACTGAGCACAGGCAGGAATGCCGAGTGAGTGCACAGCTGTGTGGATCCCTCTTTCGCGATTCTCAGCAGAGAAACCACCATAAGAACTAGCGTTGTGGATGGAGGAGTCACGGAGTGAACCATGGGTGTTGTTACAAAAACACTCGAGTGTGTTCAGTGTAGTAGAAAGAGGTAAGACATGATGGCAGGTGGGACAAGGGGAATAATTCTAAAGCCGCTAGCCAGAGGCATCGAGAAGAGATGGGATCAAGAGTAGGCACAGGTTGAGGGGTTGGCATTTGACTCCTCATCTTCCAAAGAAGAGTGAAGCAAATGTAGGTTATTTAAATGGGGTGTGTCGGGGGGTGAGTGGCACGTGCCCCTGCAACTCTGATCCCCACAGACTCTGTATCAAAACCCGAAAACTAAGCCAAACCAAAACAGAACCCTGAGAAATAGCATATAAGCATGTTAGTCAGAAACAGAAGTGACATGCCTGGGTGGCAGAGTAGGTGGGAAACGGGATTTAGCCAGGGTCGGAGTTTAGTGGGGTGAGGGAAGGACTCAGACAGAAGCATGAGGGTAGGTTTCTTTGTCGAACTTGGGTCTGGAAGGGGTTTCACAGGAGATGGTGGATTTCTTCCTCCCTAAGATTTGAAATAAAACTTGTCGCTTTCTCATCTCACCAGACATTCGTGTTGGTGAAAAGCCTCTTCTTGATGATCTGAGCCTAGAACCTAACTCTATGTTACATACACAGAGTACTTCCTGCAACTTTGTTATCACGGGGTTTTCAAAGGATATAACTACTGTGTGCATTGAGGTAAGACTGTACATTTTTACAAAATTGGATATTTACCAAAAAATTACTTACTTTGTCAGAAAAGGTGTCACTCATTGTATTAGAGTTGCCGTGAAACAGCTGCATCTACGTGCATTTACAGCTGTGACAGTCATACTGATCTGGAGGGTGGTGGGCAGTTATGTACCCATAGCATTAGGACTTGTGTATTCACACCTCATCATTTACGTATTAAGACACATTATCTTAATATGAATTCAGTGACTTTTTGTTTCTTAATATAGTACAATTAAGGCATTCAGTTGATGGTTTTGAAATTATATGTAAGTAGCTTACATATATGTATTATATTACATAATATATATATACACACATATATATAAATAAAATTTGCCATTTTTGCCATTGTATCATGTGCGATTCAATGGAATCAATTACATTCACAATGATAATAAAATATTTCTAATTAAAAAGAAGCATTTCATGATCCAGGATTTTCTTTTGCTTTTAAAAGACATTGGGACAACTGTCAATATCTGAACAAGGTTTGTAGGTTGCACGTTAGTTCGAATCAAAGTTAATTTCCTGGCTTTTTAAACATGCAGTGTGTTTCCCTAAAAGACGATCCATCTTTCAGGCATACAGACTGAAATATTTGGGAGTAAATGTGCTTCATGTCTGCAGTGGTTCTCAATATATGTATCACTGGAGGTTGAGAATCAGCGAACAAGGTGATGATTCTCAAGCCTGGGGGCAGGGGGACTGAACGCTGTCCTGTCCTAACTCCTCATAAGGACCTGTTTAATAAGTAGCCAGGACACACCTGTTATCAGAGTGTAATAGTGCACAGAAGGTTGTGCATTAGATTAGTCATTATTAATATCACTTAAAACATAACCTTGTAGATAAGGATGGACTCCCAGCTACTGTATCTGTTCAGCTGACCACAGACCCTGCTCAGTCTCACATGTGTGCCTTTGGCTTTCCTTCCTCCTCCATTCACCTCTCCATCCTTCCATCCCCTCCCATTCCTGGAATCCTTCCACTGCAGGAGGCTGCGTCTCGTGGGGCCCCTTGGGCCACTCTCATTCTGCTCTAGCACTCTGTTCATGCCCTAGGACCACAAAGCTGTGGAGGTCAGAGCCAGAGGAGAGCTGGGAGATCACTGAGTCCCACCCACCTGTGGAACATCGCAAGCTTCTCTGCTTCCCTCGGCCTCTCCTCTTTCCTGCCCTGGGGGACTGTGTAATTCCCCCCAGCGTCCCATGAGGATGACTCCCATTTCCACTCAGCTGAAAACACCCCCTTTCCTGGGTGTCCATAGCGCATCTCCTATGCTTGTTCACAGTCTATTCATGCTCCCCTTTAATACATTCGCAGATATTGTCAGAATGTGCTAACAGTTTTATGGGTAAATTCTTATCTCCTTAACCCTATGGTGAACTCCTAGTGCACAGGAATCTTCATGACCCCTGGCACGGAGCTCAACTATATACAATAGGTGCTGGGAAATGCTCACGCTGCATTAGGAGGCTCATGTCATCTGATCTAAGCAGCTGGGTCACTTCCAACAATGACTTAGCTCAACAGAAAAGCAATAATGGGGGTCAGCTTCTTTTCTCATGAACTTGACAAGACTATTTTACTCATCACGGATATATGAGAAACAACTGATTTACTCTTTCTTTGTTTTCTACACGTGCTGCTGAAACTTCAAATTCTTATCTTCTTTCCTTAGTGATTAGCTCCAAGGAATTTAATTTTCAGAAAACTTTAGAATTCTTTTGCCACTTATTTGCAACATGTTCTGTAGGAGCAGCCTTAGATAAAAATAAATGAAGGAAAGTCAGGGTAATAATACAAAGCACTTTCTTCTGGTCCACATGTCAGATAATCAAGATGAAAGTGAAAATATAGACAAAGAGAACAAAGAGGTTATTGTGCAGTGGAAGATCAGGGGACCAGAGAACCCCCTCTTTTATACCTCTAGAGAGCTGTGCTACTTGAATGAGATACGTGCTTTTCCTGCAAATCCACTTTTCCATGTCCTTAATGAAGGGGTGGGTTTGCACTCTGCAGGCTCCCATGACCTGTAAGCCTTTACTCTATGTATGCAGGGTCTCTGAAGCTGCTCCACCCCCCATAAAGACCTGGTAGAGACTCCCCAGGTAGTTCAAGACGTCCTCATCGCCTGACCCAGTCTATAGTTGAAAGGCCCTACACGCACCCAGCTCTCTGATCTTAGCCCTCCAGCCCCATCAAAGCAATCTCACGAAGTTAAATGCCAGGAGCACTGAACTCACTGAGATTCTCAAAGCCACACAGACGAAGAGGGAGAGGACAGAGAGGTAGATCTGAAGTCGCTTCCCTCCAAACCGCTTCCTGAGATATTCTGGCATGGTCATCACCTGCAGAGACAGACATCAACAGGGATTCACCTGCGGACCCCCGCACATTCAGGTCACTCAACATTTGCTAAGCACCCATGGGCAGGTAAGCCTGTGTGCGGCACCGTGGGGACTCAGAGCTGAGGGGGCACAGTCTCCGGAGAGAGTAGCAAGGCTGGAGGAACACAGACGTGGGGACGTGTTCCCAGCGCCAACATTTACTGGACGCGTAACCTTTGGCAAAGGGCCATCTCTCTGGACTTGATTTTTCTCATCTGTGAAGTGGCGTTTTCATAAGACAGTAGATGTAAAATACCTACCCCACTGCCAAATGCACAGTAAACACAACAAATAACTTTTATTATTTTCACCAATAATGTGACAGTCTAGTAAAAACAGTACTTGTAATTCCTGAACCACAATTATGGGTACATAATAAATGGATAATTGAATACATTGAAAATATGCATTTCGGTATATAGTCATGTGATTCTCTTTATTGGAAAGAGGGGTTTACATGAAATCCCCACTTAGAGGAACACCGTGGCTGTCAGTACTGAAATATGATTGTCTGTGATGTGAGAGGTGCAGCTTTCTGGTTGCATCATAGCAGACTGAGCTCATGAGTTAATCTTCCCCAGTATAAAAGAACGTAAAAGAAATATTTATACAATATAAAAAAACAACAACACACAAAACCAAAAAACCAAAAAACAAGAAGGGGAATTCTTGGTGGCTCAGAAACCATGAGGATCCCCTGATAGATTGTCGGTCACATCCAAGGACACACACCTGAGCTCTGTGGCATTGGTCTGTTAACCCAACAACAAAAGGCCTTTCAGAGTGAGAGACAACAAGCATTTATTTGAGATCAAAGAATAGCTATGTGGGAAGCAGTGATTCAGGCAGAAACCCAATAATAATGTTCTGATTAGGAAACAAAGGCAATAGGTATTTATGAGAAAGGGCATGGGAACAATCACACCAATGGAAAGAAGGCATTTCTATGGGTGTGGAAATGTTACCAGAGTGATGCTAACTACAAGCAATGTTTTCAATTTTCAGTCCCGTAGCCATCAGTCCAGTGGTGATAATATCTACCTTCTTGTTATCTTTGCAAACAGGTCTTTGGGCTACAAGGTTGCTTTAGGCCCAATCCAAAGGTTCTTTTGCCCTGTTTTAACATTCTGCGGGTTTGAGGCATATGATGGGCAAGGCAGTTCCTCTGGGATGGCAGCTTCCACTCCATTTTAAAGTGGCTCCAGATACTATGAGTTTTTATAAGTCCTTGCACCAAGGGCAGCATCATCCAACAAAGCTTACTCAAGCCTGGAGCTGGAAGGGACCCAGGATTAGCAAATGGGGAATAGATGGGACCTGCAGAGACACCAGCCAGAAAGGCTTGCCCCCTGAGCATCCCCTCTCAGGAATCACTTCAGGATACAGCACCCATGGTCTGGCGGCAGCAGCAGAAGGGATCAATGAGGGAGCAAGGCTCAGAGAGACAAAGTAGTGCCCCCATTGTTGGCAAGACCCAGGTTGAAGGGGAGCCGCCAAAGCTGTGGTACATCCTACCCCTCATTTAAAAAAGAAGCCCTTTATAAATGTCTGAATAGCAAAAGTCAGAATAAAGGAAAATGCCTTGTGTTGGTGAGGAGGTGGGCATGGGAACCCTCAGTAGGGATGCCAGGGAGAGCTGACTGAGCCCTTTGCAAGAGCAGCTTGGCAGCATTTGGTGGGTTTTTGAGAACGTATGTCCTGAAACCCTGGGGCAAATGGTATTCCCAGGTTCCGTGACTGGCAGAAAGAATGAGCAAGTAAATGAATGCCTGCGAGATGTGCCAAGAACACCTGCGGATACTCACCCCTGCCTTAATGTATATGGGGACGAAGAACCAGCCTAGAACCAGCAAGAGCAGCAGGGCCTGCAGGAAACCAAGAAAAGGTGAAGTCAGAGAGGCCTGGCTGTGGGCCTTGTCACTTGATGACCTCAGAGCCGGAAAATAACACGTGGTAAGTCCTCAATGTCCTCGGTGATAGATTCTTGGAAACTGCGACCTTCAGTGCAATGACGTATAACAAAACCAGATTTCCCATGGGCCAATGAATAAACAAGAGTTAAGTTCTTCAGGCATATTTCTGGTGATTTTTTGAAAACATCACCAAGCTTCTACATAAAGACCCTGAAAGCTTCTATTATTAAATATTGAAATAAATGTGAGCTATGTGTACATTTAAGAAAGATGAATAAAATATAATAAGTAAGATCATTGTTTTACAAACTGCTTATTCCAGTTCAGGGTCGCAGGTGACCAGAGCTTATCCCAGAGCTCAGGACAGTGTGGGACCCAACCCTGGACAGGACGCCCTTCCATCCCGGGGTGCACTCACTCACTCCCGCCCATGCGCACTCACTCAGACGGGGACAAGGTAGACGCGCTAATGCACCTCAAATCTTTGGGATGTGGGAAGAAACAGGAGCGCCCTGAGAAAACCCACACAGATGTGGGGAGAATATGCAAACTCCACACCTTCAATGGCCCCTGTCTGGAATCAAGCTTTTCTTCATTAATGTTATAATAAAATGACATTGAACAGAATGATGTTATCCAAGGACCTGCTGGAGGTTTGCTTGGATCCTCTCCCACTCAACCAATTAGGATCCATCCAACACAGCCGTGGATTCCTTGCCTTTGTTTCCATGCCTCAGAGGCCGCCATCTCCTGGGGCCCAGCCTGTGATGAGAGATGCGTGGTGAAGAATGAGCAGGAGAGGACTTCCGGTCAAGATGGCGGAGTAGGTAACCGCGGTATCGCGTCCTCCCACAACCACATCAGTTACAACTAAACTACAGAACAACTATCATCAAAACCACCTGAAATCAAGCTGAATGGAAGTCCTACAACTACAGAATTAAAGCAGCAGCCACATCCAGACTGGTAGGAGGGGCGGAGTTGGGATGGGCTGGTCCCACACCCAAGTGTGGCGGATAAAAATCAGGAGGACACCTCGGCTGGGAAGGTCCTCCCTGAGGACTGAGGGGGTCCCCATCCCACACCAGGTGCCCCGCTCAGGGTTCCAGTGCCAGGAAGAGAATCCCCATAACCTCTGACTGGAAAACCAGCGGGAACTGAGGCTCAGGGAAGCTGACGCGGCTGGAGCCATGGGCAGCTCCTTAAAGGGCCCGCGCACAGACTTATCAGACTCTCTCCCTCTAAGCTTGGAGGGGAGGCAGCTCGAGGGGCACCAGAGACATACAGGGAAGAACTGAGCTGTTTGGCATTGGAGTGAGGGCTGGGGAGGGGGCTTTCTCTGGGACAAACGTGCTGTCAGAGGCCTTTGTTCCTTTGGTGAGCCCTTCCCTGGGGCAGCAGATAGTCACCATACCTGGGACTCCAGCAACCTGGCTCACACTGGTAGCCCCGCCCTGGTGGCTCCCTGAGGCCCCGCCCCGCCCCACCCAACTTTCAGGCTCATCCAAGCTGTTGTCAGTTGCTTAACCATAGGATTGGCCTGTCTTGGATCCTGCTTCAGGTTTTCCTAAATTCTTTCAAACAAGCAGCATCTCGTCTCAGCTAGCCCCATACCTCTCATTAAGTAATACACAGAAACAAACAAAGAGAGGCAGCCAAAATGAGGAGACAAAGAAACAGGTCCCAAATGAAAGAACAGATCAAAACCCCAAGAAAAGAACTAAGCGAAATGGAGATAAGCAACCTAGCAGGTGCTGAGTTCAAAATACTGCTTATAAGGATGCTCAATGAACTCAGTGAGGGCCTCAAGAGCATAAAAAAGGACCAGTCAGAAATGATGGATGCACAGTCAGAAATTAAGGAGGCATTAACTGAAATAAAGAATAATTTACACAGATTCAATAGTAGAGTACGTAAATCCAAGAAGCAAACCATTGATTTTGAATATAAGGAAGCAAAAAACGCCCAATCAGAACAGCAAAAAGAAAAAAGAATCCCAAAAAATGAGGATAGTGTAAGGAGCCTCAGGGACAACTTCAAGCATGCCAACATTCGAATCTTGGGGGTGCCAGAAGGAGAAGAGAGAGAACAAGAAATCGAAAACCTGTTTGAAACAATAATGGTAGAAAACTTTCCTAACTTGGTGAAGGAAACAGACATACACATCCAGGAAGCACAGAGAGTCCCAAACAAGATGAACCCCAAGAGGCCCACACCAAGACACATCATCATCAAAATGCAAAAGGTTCAAGACAAAGAGAGAATCTTAAAAGCAGCAAGAGAAAAGCAGTTAGTTACCTACAAGAGAGTTCCCATAAGACTGTCAGCTGATTTCTCAAAAGAAACTTTGCAGGCCGGAAGGGAGTGGTAAGAAATATTCAGAGTGATGAAAAGCAAGAACCTACAACCAAGATTGCTCTATCCTGCAAAGCTGTCATTTAGAATTGATGGCCATATAAAGAGTTTCCCAGACAAGAAAAAGTTAAAGGAGTTCATCACTACCAAACCATTACTATATGAAATGATGAAAGGTCTTTTTGAAGAAAAAGATAAAATATATGAACAAACAAAATGGCAATGAATACATATCTATCGACAATGGCATCTACAAACAAAATGAACAGGCAGAACAGAAACATTCTCATACAGAGAACATTTTGTTGGTGGCCAGATGGGAGGGAGGTTGGGGGAATGAGTGAAAAAGGTGAAGGGATTAAGAAGTACAAATTCACTGCTAGACTGACAAACCTCAAAGGGAAAGGGGTTGGGGGGTGGGAAGAAATAAACCAAAGAACTTATAAGCATAACCAATGGACAAAGACAACAGTGTGGGAAAAAGTGGGAGGGGGGCAGGAGGGAGGAGGAGGGGGTCAATGGGGGAAAAATGAGGAACATCTGTAATACATTCAACAATAAAGATTTAAAGAAAAGATAGAGTGGAAAGGGGGCGGGGGAGAGAGAGAGAAATATGTATTTTATATCTCTATCTCTATCTCTATCTCTATCTCTATCTCTATATCTATTTATGTCTATATGGGTTTATTTGTCAATAAAACTGAGAAAAATAAAAATAAAAGGGTTTTTCTGCCTGGCCAGTGTGGCTCAGTGGAGAAAAACAAAAAAGAATGAGCAGGAGAGAAGAGACCTGAGCACAGCTGGACCACTGGGAGGTCACACTGTCTTTGCCGAAAGGAATCATTCTTGAGTGGCAGGGATTACATACAGAGTGACAAAGCAATGAGAAAGAAATTCGGAGATACAGTGCTCCCTATATTTTGTCACTTATAATACTGCTAACAGCATAATCTTGCAACCATATCAATGTCTGCAAAGTCTTCACATGCATCACTCATGCTGCTCTTACAACAACCGAGCAAGGCAGATGTGATCGGCACAGTGATTCCTGTCGCAGGGAGGGGAAACCTGAGCCTCACAGAGATGCAAAAAGTCCAAGGTCAGAAAAGAGCCAGGCTCTTGGCAGCCTTATCATCACACCCACTAGGGCCATAGGGCATTTTGTCCATGCCTCTGGAGGCCGGGTCCATTCTGGAGTCCCTGATACTGCTGAAGTAAAACTAGGGGCAAACTCTGCAATGAGGGTGGGGCCCTGGTCTTTGTAGTGACTCAAGGTCACTTCCTGTGTCCATCCAGAGATGACCTGTCCACACCATCACTGTGGTACAACTTTCTTCCCCGTGAGCATCCCCCTCTGATTGATACGCAGACCCACGGACATGCGAACACTGTAGAGGATAAGAGAAAAGAACAGAAAAACTCTGGCAGCTCAAGAAACATTATGGCACGTGGTCAGCCAAGTGTTAGATGAGCTGGTGTAAGTGACATGAGAGGAGATGGTATGTGTCCTTAAGACACTTGGGCTCTAACTAAGGGGCCACAGCTCCCGTGACGAAATGGCAGTAGAAGGACTAAGAACTCAAACACAGAGCCTTGTAGATTCTACCTACTTTTGCTGTCACTCCCTTAGTCAGGCCCCCCTTGGTCAGTTTCTGTGTGTCCATGTGGCATGTGTCAACACCGGGAAGCTCCCTCAACATGTGCCAAGCTCCAGCCATCATTCTGGATGGGCGCCTGTCCATGTGAGATCTCTCAAGACTCCGTGCGTGCTCCTCTCCACGTACTTTCTACACGGCAGTGAGTGTCTGTCTGTCTCTCCCGCTGGGATGTGAGCTTCTCAACAGAAGGGACTGTTGCTTTCACCTTTTTTTATTGCCTGCTTCGGTTTCAGAGCTGGACACATAGCATGATCGCTCAGGGAGAACAGACCCAAGTGAGAGCTAAAGTGATCAAGGAGGTCAAGGGAGTGGGGACTGACTCCTAGAGAAGTGACATTCCTGGTGGACCAGTTGCTTGGGTACAATCTCAGAGGAGGGGAACGTGACGGGAGCGGCCCAGGCACAAAGGGGCCACACAGGGAAGGCCCTGAAGTTCAAACAGGAAATGCACTAAAAGAGGAAAATACAGAAATCACGCCAGAGGAGTTTGTTCTATAGTGACTCCCAGAAAAACATACCTGGATAGAGATGTTTGTTTTTTTTAATTTAAAGATAAAAGCCTATGATGTCACTTACATTCCATTCAAACGCCGCAGTGGCAATTCCTGAAGCCGCTCCGGTCCCAGCCAGGCCCACGAAGTGGCCACTGCCAATGTTACTGGCGAAGAGAGAGGCACCCATCTGGAATCCAAGAGAACAGACTAAGATCAGAGTTAAAAGATTCAAATCAGACTTCGTATTATATATTTAAAAATTTTTATTCTTTATTGATTTTTAGACAGAGAGGAAGGGAGAATGAGAGAGAAACATCGATCGGCTGCCTCCTGCATGCCTCCCACTGGGGATTTGGCCCACAACCTGGGCATGTGCCCTGACTGGGATTTGAACCAGCAACCTCTTGGTGCACGGGTCAATGCTCAACCACTGAGTCATACCAGCCGGGCTCAAATCAGACTTCTTAAAAGCAAGTAAATGTCGGTGTGCATGAATCGTTTTATTGGAGAACAGCCAGCCCGTCGTTTTCCGTACAGACTCTGGCTGCCTCTGAGCTAGTGGCAGCACTGTGTGGTCACACAGACGGTGTTGGCCCATGGCCTCTGCACTACTTGCAGTCTGGCAAGGTACAGAAGAGCTTGCTGACTCTTGCTGTAGAGGGACATCCATCTACCCACCTAATGCTCTGATGCGGCCTGTTCTTGGCCAAGAACTGTCAGATCTCAGCCCCTTCAATCAGCCTCAAGACCGCAAAATTGTGTAGGAGGGACTTCCTCTTCGCCCTTCTGAACCTCGGGACCCTCTTTTAACCCACCCCATCACACTGCCCACTGTTCTGAAGTCTCAAAGGTCATAGTGGGCACAGGTGAGCACTAGTCCTGACAGAACAGAATTGGGGTTTGGGGCCCTGCAGGGCCCGTTCTTCTGTTCCCATCTTTTCAGCCCTCAGTAAAATTACCTTTTGTATTCAGGCATTTGGGGCCAGGGCATGGGATTAAGCTCATTTATAGCTGTGGGATGTTTCATTAAAACAATCCCAAGGCAATGCTGGATAGGACACCCCCATAACAATCCACTTCGAGCTGCAGTTGGTCTGCTTCCACCACCTAGGCCAGGGCATTTCCCCAGCTCTACTTCCCTTCACACTATTGAGTCAGCAGATCTGTGAAGGAGGCATGTACTGAGCACTCATGGTATACCCAACCCACTGCTGACACTGCACGGTTTCAGAGAAGACGCACCCTCTGCTGCAGTGAGACTCTTGTCAAGATGTCCAGATATCAGAACCCAGCGAGTAACTGGCCAAGAGTCAAAGAGGCATCACTCTTGGGCCTCACAGGGACGCACATGCACTGTCACAACTGCACAGAACACTGGACTGGGCCTTTGGGCTAGAGTGTAGGGTGAGGCTTCTCAGAGGAAGCAGGGGTGAAGCTCGGCGTTGAAGGAGGAGCGGAGAAAGGGGCACGCCCATCCTAACAAGAGGGTCCACGTTAGCTCAGGGTGGGGAACAAGCAAGAATGGGCTGTGGATCATCATAAGGAGCAAAAGCAGAAGATTTTTGATGTGGACCAGAGAACAAGAATATGAAGACTCCCTGGGTCTTCTCCAAGGCCACACCACACCTGCTGTCATAGTTGGTGACACACTGCCATCTACTGAAATGGTGGGGCAAAGCCCTGAGATCAGGGACTTAGGAAAAGAGACACCAGCAAGTAGGCAACCAAGGGCCATCTGAAATGGTCAGCATACCCAGCGTTTTCTCTATTTACTCTTAAACACACACAGGCAATTCATCCCCAGGACACCCTGACCACTCACCGGCCACCAGGCCACATCTCGACCAGCCAGGAAGAAGCCTCCAACAGTGCCCCGGTTGGTCTTCAGCATCGCCTGAGCAGAAGAGAAGACGTGGACGGTCAAACCACAGCCCATGTACCCAAGTTGCCCCAGACACTGTGCTCATGGTGCTGATGAAACTGACCTTCTCCAGCTCTCAGAAGAGAGAAACATTTTTCTGGAAACTGTGATACATCATCAGCTTTAAAGGGCCTCCGAATCATAGTTTCATAGAGACCCAGGGACTTTAGGAAATTATATTTCTCAGCTTTTGGCCTAATTGCTCTGTTTATTTTCATTTATGAAAACACTGTGAGGCATCTGTAGCCTCAAATTCATTACTAAAAGAAAGAACGAGCATCGGTGAATTAAGTACCCAACTCAACTAAGTTTGAATTTGAGCAAATAACAAAGGAAAAGAAAAGAAGTGAGATAAGATAAATAACGTTCTTATTCATTGTGCTGAACAGATTAAGTCTGCAGTTCCCGGGGCTGGCCCCGTTCACCCGATGGGGTTGTTAGAACAAATTAAGTCTGTGTAAACATCATCGATGCCACATACAAGTAAATTATTCTGAGAGAAGGACAATGAAATCTGTGGCAGCTGTTAATATTCTCTCAGCTCTGTCACATCACACCTCTCCCTCCCTTAGATGTTTTATCCCCAAGCCATGTGCCCACCCCAAATCCCCACTGGGCTCCTACATACCCACAGCCCAACAGCCATCACCACCACGAAGTAGATGACGATGACAGAGATGTCAGCAGCATTCCGGATGCGCTCTGACATCTCAGGAGGGCTTGGGGTCCCAGTCATGGTGCTGGGGCCTAACGTGCTGGCCATGGCTGTGCTGTCTCCCCAGGAACGGCCCTTTCCTTATATCAGCTCTGGGTTAATGATCAGCCTCGAGCAGGTGGGGCCGGCTCTCAGAACCAGCTCTCAGGCATGGGACCTTTAAACCTTTTGTCTGATGCTCTGAGACCCTGGGCCTCCAGCTGTCAGTGTTGGTCTAAGTGGAGTGTGAGAATGAGGGGTTTGAGACAGAAAGTGGGTGAGAATTGGAGGTGGAGAGTGAGGTGTTCACTGGGCAAAAAGACAGGGTCTTTAAGATTTGACCAGGTTGGGTGAGGATTAGGGAGAAATGGCAGGGGACAAGGAAGGGAGAAGGACAGAGGTGAAAGGGCTAGAGAAGAATCAGGAGAGAGACGGGGTAACAGACCCTTACAGATCAGATAAGATTTCTGCGCTGGCCGGTGTGGGTCAGTGGTTAGCGTCGACCCATGCACCAGGAGGTCACCTGTTCGATTCCCGGTCAGGGCACATGCCCAGGTTATGGGTCTGATCCCCAGTGGACGGCATGCAGGAGGCAGTCATTGATGTTCTCTCTTATCTATGTTTCTATCTCTCTCTCCCTCTCTCCCTAAAAAATTGATGAAGAAAAAAAATTTAAAAGAAAAAGTTGATATAAAATAAAAGATTTCTGACCAAGGAATTCTGTATCCTTTGAAAGATAATTGTGCAATCCATGGGCTCCAAAGCCCCATGAGCTTCGGCAACAGGTAGTCTAAGTTGGCTTTATATGATGCGTCAGGACCTTGGTAGCCCATGCGGGAAAGGGAAGTGACTCTATAAGCAATACCCGTGGAGGGGGAGGGCTGGGCTGTGACTGGGCCACAGGTTTTGAGAATGAGTAAATCACTGTTTTGATTACTGTAGCTTTGTAGTAGGTTTTGAAATCAGAAAGTATGAAACCTCCAGATTTTTTCTTTTTCAAGATTGTTTTGGTTGTTCAGGGTCCCTTGAGATTTCATATGCAGTTTCTCTTTCTGAAGAAAATTGAAATTTTAATAGAGATTGCATTGCATCTATAGATTATTTTGGGTAATATGGTAATCTTAACAACATCAAATCTCCTCATACATGATCATGGGATGTCTTTTCATTTATTTATGTCTTCTTTAATTTTTTCAGCAATATATATATTTTTTGTCTCATTGTACAGGACTTTCACCTCCTTGGTTAAATTTATACTGAAGTATTTTATTCTCATTGATGCTGCTGTAATGGGATTATTTACATAATTCTTTTTGGGGTTGCTCATTGTAAGTATATGGAAATGCAGTTGACTTTATGTGTTGGTTTTATATTCTTCAAGTTTGTTGAATTAATTTATTAGCTCAAAGTGTATATTTTATGTAATTTTAAGGATTTTCTTCATATATGATCATGTTATTGGTAATATGTGTTGGTTCTATATTCTTTGAATTTATTGAATTAACTTATTAGCTCAAACAGTATTGTTTGTGTAATTTTAAGGGGTTTCTTCATACGTGATCACGCTATTGGCAAACAGATAATTTTATTTCTTCCTTTCTAATTTAGATATTTTTTATGTATTTTTCTTGCTTTATTTCCTCTGGCTAGGACTTGTCTCACTATTTTGAATAGAAGAGATGAAAGCAGCCATTCTTGCCTTGTTTCTTATCTCAGGGGAAGAGCTTTCAATCTTCCCCACTGGGTATGATGTTAGCTGTGGGTTTTCCGTTTATGCCCTTGAGCACATCGAGAGAGTTTTCTTCTAATCCTTTCAATGTGCTGCTGAATTCACTTTGCTAGCATTTTATTGAGGTTTTTGCTTTAGTATTCTTAATGAATATTGGCCTGTTGTTTTCTTCCTCCTCTGGCTTTGGTATCAGGGTAACACTGACTTCATTGAATGAGTTAGGAAGCATTTTCTTTATTTTTGGGGAAGAGCTTGAGAAGAATTGGTGTTAATAACTTTTTTCATGTTTGATAGAATTTTTAGGGGTATTTTTTTTTCTTTTTTCTTTTCTTTTTTAATCCTTACCTGAGGATATTTTTCTATTTATCTTCAGATTGAGTGGAAGGGAGAGGGAGAGAAAGGGAGAGAGAGAGAGAGAGAAGCATTGATGTGAGAAGGATGCATCAACTGGTTGCCTCCCGCACAACCCCGGCCAGGGCTGGGGATGATACACAACCGAGGTATGTGCCTTTGGCCGGAATCAAACCTGTGACTCTTTGATCCACGGGCTGACGCTCTACTGCTGAGCCTAACAGACCAGAGCTTTAGGGTTACTTTTTATTGAGGTGTTTTTCATTATTGAGTCAATCTTATTACCAGTTTTAGGTCTATTCAGATTTCATATTCTTTAGTATTTACTTTTGGTAAATTAAGTGTTTCTAGAAATATGTCTTTTTGATCTAGTTTAACCAATTGATTGGTATATAAATGCTCACAGGATACTCTTATCATTATTTTAATTTCTGAAAAATCAGTAGCAATGTCCTCAAATTCACTCTTGATATAAGTAGTTTGGGTTCTCTCTCTCTCTCTCTCTCTCTCTCTCTCTCTCTCTCTCCCCCACCTCCCTCCCTCTCCTGAGTTAATCTAGCAGATAGTATGTTAATTTTGTTGGTCTTTTTGAAGAAACAACTCTTGCTTTAGTTGATTTTATTTATTCACTATTTTGCTTATCTCTGCTCTAATCTTTATTCCCTTCTTTCTTATAGCCTTGGGCTTAGTTTGTTATTTTTCTAGTTTCTAAAGGTGTAAAATTCTTAATCCTCACCCAAGAATATTTTCCCATTTATTTTCTGACAGAGTGGAAGAGAGAGAGAGAGAGAGAGAGAGAGAGAGAGAGAGAGAGAGAGAGAGAGAAACATCGCTGTGAGAGGGACACATTGACTTGTCACCTCTTTATTTTATTTTTTTTATCCTCACCCGAGGACATTTTTGCATTTATCTTCAGATGGAGCGGGAGGAAGAGATGGAGGAAGAGAGAGAGAAGAAACATTGATATCAGAGAGAGACAGCGACTGTTGCTACCCACACAACCCCAACCAGGGCCGGGGACAAACTGCAACGGAGGTACTTGCCCTCAGCGGGAACCGAACCCGGGTCTCTCTGGTCCGTGGGCCGATGCTCTAATCACTGAGCCAAACCGGCCAGGGCTTGACTGGTCACCTCTTTCAGGACCCCAAGCATGGCTAAGGACCAAATCACAACCAAGGTATGTGCCCTTGGCCAGAATTGAACCTGTGATTCTTTGGCCTGCAGGCCGACGCTCTAACTGCTGAGCCAAACTGACCAGGGCAGAGATCTTTTTTCTTTTTAAATAAAAGTTTTTTCAGCTATAAATTTCCCCCTTAGTGTAGCTTTTTTTGCATTCCATAAATTTTGGTATACTATGAACTTTTCATTTGTCTTGTTATTTTTCCTAGCTTAATTGAGATATAATTGAAAATTTTATATAATCAAAGTGTACAGGTGATGTATTGATATGTGTACACATTGTGAAATGATTACCACAATCAAAGAATTAACATATCCATCACTTCACGTAGTCACCGTGTGTGTGTGTGTGTGTGTGTGTGTGTGTGTGAGAGTGTGAACAATTAAGGTCTTACCTCTTAGCAAATTTCAAGCATACAATACAGTATTATTAATAAAGTCACCATGTTAATACATCCTCAGATCGTAGGATTTATTCATCCTGAAGAACTTTCACTGGTTCTGAAATAAACAGCTTGGTTCTAAGGTTTTTGGTGATTCAGAATTCTCTTTTTTTGGATCCCCAAACACATTAATATAATATAATAACATAATGTGTAATATAACAGTGTGATATAGACAAATATAACAGAACAAACTCTCACACATATGGTGAAATGATCTTCAGTAAGCATGCCTAGACCATTTAATGAGAGAAAGGACAGTCCCTTTAACAAATGGGGTTGGGAAAATTGGATATTGCAAAAGAACGTAGTTGGACTCTTACACCATTTAAAAAGGAACTCCAAATGGATTAAAGATCTAACAGTAAGACCTTAAACTATAAAAATTATGGAGGAAAAACTTCGTGACATCGTATTTGTCAGTGGTTTCTTGGATAGGACACCTGTGCATTAGCAACAAAACAAAAAATAGGCAACTGAGACATTATGTGATTCAGACCAGTTACAAGAAAACAAATATTCTCTGATTGCACATTGTGAGGTATTTAAAGCAATCCAATTCACAGAAACAGAAAGTAGGATGGTAGTTGTCAGGGATGGGGGTAGAGAAAAATGGAGAATCGTTGTTCAATGGATAATGCGTTTCAGTTTTTCAATATGAAAAAATTCAGGAGGTCCATTGTACAACAATATCAATGTCCTCCACACTACTCAACTGCACACTTAAAAATGGTTACGATAGTAAATATTATATAAGGTGGTGTTAACAAGATCTAAGAAAAGAAGCAGGGCTGGAGCCAAGGGAACTGTTGAAGTACAGGCATGGACGAAAATCAGAGTGTGTGAACACGGAAGGAGGAAATACCACTTACCTTTTCACTCACCTTTTTCTGTGGAATAGCACGTCCTTCCCTCGGGATATTAGCCACAAACCACAGCTGTGGTGTCATTGGCTGTGACCATCCCATCAAAGGAAATCACAGATGTTTTCATAGGGCATCACCATGGCTCCAGTTTTCCAATACCACTTAATTGCATCCTACTCCAGAATCACTGACTCTAATCATAAAACTGCCTTAATAAAGAGGCTCAAGTCCTGGCTGGTTTCGCTCAGTGGCTGGAACATCGACCTGCGGTCCAGAGAGACCTGGGTTTGGTTCCTGCTAAGGGCATGTACCTTGGTTGCAGTTTGTCCCCGGCCCTGGTTAGGTTGTGTGGGTGGCAGCCACTCGATGTGTCCCTTTCACGTCGATGTTTCTCTCTCTCTCTCTCTTCCTCTCTCTCCCTCCCACTCTATCTGAACAAAAAATGGAAAAATGTCCTTGGGTGAGGATAAAAAAAAAAAAGAGGCTCAAAATTGGGCTTAAACTATTCAATGTAAAAATAAAAGTAATAATACCCAACTGGTCTACAAAATAAGAAACATCAAACTTATATAAACTTTTTTCCCAACCTTTCCTAGACATCCAACTGATCACTAACCATATAGATTCTTTCTAATCCTCTTTCAAATTCATCTGGCCTTGCTGAGTGTCCATTATCACATCTTATTTTAAACCTTCATGGTGCTCATTGATTATGGCTATGATTGAATTGATTCCTGATTATCATCTGACCCCTGCCTGACTCCGCAGATTCTTTCTGCTCTCGTAGTGTCTTCTGACGGTGAAATCTGGTTCTGATCTCAGGGTTTCTCCCTCTTCCTGCCTGAACACTTGGGCTTCATTTTAGTGATGGCTGAGAAACTCATCGGCTGTGGTCCCTCCTAGAGAAGACAGAGCCTTTGTCTCCATTTCCTTCTAAACAGAGCCCATTTTCACCGTGATATTTCTCACCACCAATGACACAAAGCGACACTGAATGTCTGGACCAGAGTAGTGACTCTTCCTCCAATAGAGAGATATGCAGTGTGATCATAGATGCTGCGTGGAAACTCCCTGGACTCGTGGGGGTGCTGGTTGGGGAGTCCTGGGCATCATCACCTGCCTGAGTTCTGACATGTGTCCTGTATCCACCAGGGGACGCTGTGACATAAGTACCTGCTTGGTGCTCCCAAGTTTCTCAGCTGTTTCCCCACTTCCTGCAGGTCTTCTGTATGCTCACAGTGCTGAATGACGCCCTCCCTGCTTCAGTCCCCAAGGCTAAGTTTGAAGGAGGAGCTTGCACAGCCTCCAGATACGAGAAGATTTGCATGGAACCCTCCCACCCTCAGGATCAGGAGGACATATAACAAGAATTGGTGGGCTCAGGCCTGGCTGTGGGGCTCAGGAAGCAGAGTCTGGGGTGTCTCCACCATGGCGGGGGCTTTCCTTCTCCTCACCCTCCTGGCTCACTGCACAGGTCGGCCTGAGGGAATTCTGGGAGGGCACCTGTTTGTCACCTGGGGGGACAACCTCTCCTCCTCCCTGGGAAAGGGGTCTGTCCTGTCCTCACTGATGTCTGTGCTGTTCCCTCCTTGCAGGGTCATGCGCTGAGGTTGTGATGACTCAGCCCCGCTCCGTGTCGGGGTCTCCAGGACAGAAGGTCACCATCTCCTGCACCCGCAGCAGTGGCAACATTGGGGACAACTATGTGTACTGGTACCAGCAGCGCCCGGGCAGTGCTCCAACCACTGTGATCTATAAATATGACAAAAGACCCTCCGGGGTCCCAGATCGGTTCTCTGGATCTGTGGACAGATCCTCCAACACCGCCCACCTGAGCATCTCTGGGCTGCAGCCTGAGGACGAGGCCGACTACCATTGTCTGTCTGGTTATGACAGCTATTATTAGCACAGTAATTGAGGCCCGTGAGGAAGGGAGACCAAAACTCCTCAGAGCCTCCCTGTCCTGGGTCTGAACTCATCCCGTACCCACCATGGGAGTGCTCTTTCCTGTCTTCTGCTCCAATGATAGAGTTTGAATTTGCATGACTTCCTCTATTTTATTTCCAAAATGTGAAAATTTCCATCCATGTCTTGATGAACAATCTCCTAATCCCTTTGCAATCACTTTACAGAGGCGATTTTAGTTCAGAACAGGGTTTCTGAGCCTGGACACTACTGACTATGGGGGTGGGGTCATTGCTTGTGGAGGGGGCTGTTCTGTGCATGTCTAACTTTTAGAAACATCCTTTGGGCTTCCCACGTCACAGGCCAGTAGCAGCCTACTCTCTAAGTCATGACCAACAAATATACCTCCAGACATTTCCAAATATCCTCTGGGGGAGGGGAATCACCCCAGTTTGAGAAACACTAAGTGAAAAGAAAATGTTCTCAGCTATTAGGAAGCCTTTGGCTTTGACTCTTGTTTATGCTGTTGAGCTGGACAAGGGGGACTTGATGTGTCATCTCTCTGTGCTTCTGCGTTCCCATTTGTTAGACAAAACAGTTCCATTGAACTCACATGAGGTCAGAGGACCTGTGACCCAAGTACATGAAATCTTCTCTCAACCAGAGTGTGGAGTACAATTTGAGGCCAGACTAGTGTGTAATTACTATTTTTAACGTTTATACAAAGCACATGAAAATATAAGAGCTCTCTCTTCATTTATCCCCTCAGCGAGTGTTTTTCAAACATGTGATTCAAAGATGAAGAAAGACTTGACAAAGTCCTATTCTCTCAGTGTACATTGGAGATGGGTTGAGGCACAGACAAGAACAGCAGCATAGACAAGAGCATAATAATGGCCTTTCCTTCACCAGAATGTCGGGTTCAAATTTAAATTTAAGTGTAAGTTAATTTAAGTGAAGTAAAATTTGCAGTTCTATTTCTCACTCACATTATTTGTGCTTCAACTGCCTAATGGCTGCATGTGGCTGTTGGCAGAGCATTTCCACCACGAAATTTCTGGCAGGAAACTACCAGACAGTGCTGAAGGGGACCATCCACTTCCCATTTCCTTAACTGCTTTCGCACCTGTGAAATGCAAGCATCTAAAACTCTACCCGTCTTCACAGTCTCCAACACATCTCCCTGAATATTAGAGTGAACCTCCCATCCCGAAGGAACTCAGGTCAGTCATGTGACTAGCTCTGGCCAATGAAATGAGCAGAAGTGACAAGAGTAATTTCTGAGCAGAAGATGAATAACTAGCATGGGCTTTGCCAAGGTCTCTCCTCTCTGCTATGGGATGCAGCAGTGTTTCAGTAGAACCTTCTCTGTCTGCCCCAGGCTGGGGAGAAGATGAAGTGGAGAGGGCCACAACCAGTCAGGGCTAGAAATGGTGTAGTGTGAGAAATAGAGTTTTGTTTTGGTATGTCACTGAGATTTGGTGTAAGTTGTTACAGCAGCATAGTGTAGCCTATGCTGACTACTGTAGGAATGAGAATCAGAAATGGGGTGCTGCAGTAACAACAATTATGTAATAGACAACATTGGCTTTTGTGGTGGACAATGAAAATTGAGTACATTTTAGTGGAGGTTAAAATGTGGTTTTTCATGTTATTCATTGGCAAATAATTCATTGTTATCACCTGCAAAACATGAAGAGAGGAAAAATGATGTCAATGACATGATGGCTGTCATAAGAATAAAGCCTCAGGTCTGTTGATCAAGGGAACAGAGGAGTTTCATCAAACTAACCCCTCTCGTCCTCATCCTCCTCACTCACTCCACAGGTGCCTGGATCCTGGGAATGTGGCCCCTGGAGGACACTCAGGCTGTGCCCTATCCTCTGGAGTCCAGACAGACTCATTGGAACCCTACTCATCATCCCTGTCTTTCTCTCCTTCGTTCCAGGGACCTGGGCGCAGTCTCAGCTAACCCAGGAAGCCTCGGTGTCAGGGTCTCTGGTTTAGTCGGCTGCCATTACCTGGGCCGGAAACAGCAACAACATTGGATACAGGGGTTCTATCTGGTACCAACAGCTCCCTGGTGTTGTCTGCAAATGACTCATTCATTGTAGCAGCGGTCAACCCTCAGGGATCCCAGCTTCGTTCTCTGGCTCCAAGGCCTCTCTGGCCATCTCTGGGCTCCAGCCTGAGAATGAGGCTGTTTATTACTGTCCTCGTGAGACAGACGCGTCGGTGCTCACACAGTGCTCCAGGGCTGTGGGGAAGTGAGACACGAACCTCCCTTCTGTCTGCTTTTCCCGGGTGGTTGACTTTGTAATAATCTGTGACCAGTAGCAGTGGACGAATTAATTTTGCTGTAGCTTTTTTCCTCTCCCAGCTGTTCTCTCAGCCCATATCTGAACGGAATCTGTCGCATAACAGCCCACGTACATCCTGACTGTAAAGAACCCACCAGCATTGAAGAGCTGTGCTACTTCCACGTATCACCGGTTTCAAGATGTTACCTCAGGGGCACACACACAAACCTGTATCGTCTACATACATAATAAACAACCTTCTTCAATGTTTTAAATTTGTCTTTCTTAAAAAATCCTGCAGTTTTTGTTACTGGACAGGGGACCAGGCCCTGAGCGGGTCTGGGGAGGGCTGCCAGGCAGAGTGTGGCTTCCTGACTTCATGCAGGAAACATTTCGCAACACAAGTTCAGGTGATTAATTTTTGAGGAGGTTTGTTAAAGCTGGGGACAGTGAAACAAGGAAGGGCCTAGGACAGAAGAAGCAACAGGAGACTAGGGAGGGACATGAGCCCAGGCTGCTCTAGTTTGGCTCACTAAGAAGCCAGAGAAAAGGGGGCCTTAGGACAGGTTCAGGGAGTTATAGCTCAGGATGAGCGGCTAGTGCCCATTGCTCCCCTGGTTGCAAGTCTCGTGGGTCCCTTAGAGTTTAGGAGATGCATGTCTGTGGAGGAAGAAAAGGGAGAAGGGAAAGTGCAGGGCACGTTCCTGGCGGGGAGAGTGTGCACTGGGACCTTCATTTTCAGAGGCTTAAAGGCTGGGAGTTTAAGGTCTTAGGGCAGCATCTCAAGAGAGTATTCATCAGTTTTGTGCTGATGTGCCAGAAAGAGATTTGTTCCCTTAACTTCATCTGTCCTTGGGTGTGGTTGGCAAATGGCACCAATTGGGTTTCTGCTATCTGTCTTCCTGAGTTGGGTGATTTAAACTATTTACCCTCTGCTTGTGGAGAAGTGTTAAACCATTTTCATTTAAGTGTCCTTGGTTCAAGGATGATAGCATTTTGCAATTAACTATCTGTCTCCGTTTCCCTATTTGGCTGGTCCTGGCTTACAAGCCTGTCTCAATCTTCAAATAAACAAGAATAGACCTGTAATGTCATTGTCTCTATTATTGCTGCTGGAACATTAGCCATCATTTAAATAGTACCGCTTCCTTCTACATAAAGTGAAATAGAGTTTGTTTTTCCTCTTGAATCATCTTCTCTTAAACTTGACTTTCAACAGTTTGACTCTGACGTGCATTTCTGTGCCTTTGTATTTGGTTAACATCCTGGAAGTCCCTAATCATCTTGGGCATGTACTTTATTTTTCAGGCCATGATGTTTTCAAATGTTTTCTGCTGCTTTCTCCATATCCTTTTGTTATGGTACAGCAATTGCACAGAGAGAGAGTCCGCTAGTGGTGTCACTGAGGAATGGCTATTTTTACTCTGTCAATCTCTATTTTTATTGTATAATTTCTAATTATTTATGTTAAGTGAACTGAGCAATCAATGTATGTGCCTGATTTCCAGACACATTATAAAACCACAGTAATCATATGTGTGTGATATTTGTGGAGGGATAGACATAAATTAGTGGAAACAACAAAGAATCTGCAAACATCCACACAGGTACAACCACTGGTTTTTGACAAAGCTGCCAAAATAATTCAGTGGGAGAAGGATGGTCTTTTTAGCAAATGGCAGCAAAGCGATTATATCCAGAGGCCAAAAAAAATCCACACCCAACCCCAAAACTTCAACATAAATCTGTAACGACACCTGCAATGTAAAACTATGCAACCTTTAGAGGATAGCATGGATAAAGTCTCTGGGCTTGGCCTTTATTAAGGGTTTTTTCACATGAAAGCAAAATCAACATCCATAACATAACAAACATAAGCAATAAATCAGACTTTATCAGAATGTGTTTCTTAATCTGCTTGTGGAAAACCCTGTGAAGGGATTGAGAAGATAGGCTGCAGACTCGATAGAAGTATTTGCTAACCAAGTACTGACGGAGGACTGGCATCCAGAATATGTAAAGGAACTTTCAAAGCTGTTGTTAGAAAACCACCCACCTACCCTGTGAGCGAGTGGGCCACACAAACCCAGTTCCCCGAGGAGGACGCACAGACCGTCTGTACCCACTGGCAGTTTCCTAAATGTAAACAAGGGCGGGGCCAAGCAGGTGTACCGTTGCTCGCGTGGAAAATACAATCATTAATAAACCATAATGCAAGAATGAATCCTGCTGGGTACTCACAACTGAAGGACATTTTGGTTGTTTCCAGTTATGGTCTATTTTGGAAAAAGTTACTATGAAAGATCAGATACAAGTTTTTCTGTGCTTGTATGTTTTTCTTCCTCTAAGATAAATTTTCAGGAATTAAATGTCCACACAGATGATTATAGTTTTATGTGTGTCATTTGTCGTTTAAATTATGTTAATAAAAATAAATATTCCGATGGCATCACGAGGGAGTTTTACCGAACATTCAAAACAGAACTAACACCCATTCTCCTCAAACTATTTCAAAAAATTCAAGAAGAAGGAAGACTTCCAAACTCGTTCTATGAGGCCAGCATAATTCTAAATCCCAAACCAGAAAAGGACATTACAAAGAAAGAAAACTGCAGGCCAACATCTCTGATGAACATAGACTCCAAAATCCTGAACAAAATACTAGCAAATCGGATCCAGCAATACATCAAAAAAATTATTCACCATGACCAAGTGGGATTCATTCCAGGTATGCAAGGCTGGTACAATATTTGCAAATCAATAAAGGTGATGCACCACATAAACAAAATGAAGAATAAAACCACATGATCATATCAATAGACGCTGAAAAAGCATTCGACAAAATCCAGCTTCCATTTCTGATAAAAACGCTCAGCAATGTGGGAATAGAGGAATCATATCTCGACATAATAAAAGCCATATATGAAAGACCTACAGCCAACATCATACTCAATGGGCAGAAACTAAAAACATTTCCATTAAGAACAGGAACAAGACTGGGATGTCCACTTTCGCCTTAACATAGTACTGGAAGTCTTAACCACAGCATTCAGACATGAGGAAAAAATAAAAGGGATCCAAATTGGAAAGGAGAAAGTGAAACTGTCATTATTTGCAGATGACATGATATTATACATAGAAAACCCTAAAGACTCCATCAAAAATCTACTAGACTTAATAAATGAATTTGGCAAAGTAGCAGGATACAAAATTAACGTCAAGAAATCGATGGCATTCTTATACACCAATGATGAACTCACAGAAAGAGAAACTGAAAAAACAATCCCATTTACCATCGTGGCAAAAAAATTAAGATACCTAGGAATAAACTTAACCGAAGAAGTAAAGGACCTATTTGCAGAAAACTACAGTACATTGAAAAAAGAAATAGAGGAAGATATAAAAAAGTGGAAGCACATACCTTGTTCATGGACTGGAAGAATTAACATCATTAAAATGTCGATACTATCCAAAGCAATCTATAGATTCAATGCAATCCCCATCAAAATACCAACGGCATATTTCACAGAACTAGAACAAATACTTCAAAAGTTCATATGGAACCAAAAAAGTCCCAGAATAGCCACAGCAATTTTGAAAAAGAAGGACAAAGTAGGTGGGATCACAATAACAGATATGAGGTTATACTACAAAGCGACTGTCATCAAAACAGCCTGGTACTGGCACAAGAACAGGCATATAGACCAGTGGAACAGAACTGAAAACCCAGAAATGGTCCCAAGGCAATTTGCTTAATGAATATTTGACAAAGGGGGCAAGAGCATACAGTGGAGTAAAGACAGCCTCTTTAATAAATGGTGTTGGGAAAATTGGACAGCTACATGCAAAAAAATGAAACTAGACCATCAACTTACACCCTACACAGAATAAACTCAAAATGGATAAAAGACTTAAATGTGACCCGTGAATCTATAAAAATTCAAGAAGGAAATGCAGGCATCAAAATTTCGGACATCATATGCAGCAGAATTTTCACTGATACATCACCTAAGGCAACAGAAACAAAGGAAAAAATGAACACATGGGACTACATCAAACTAAAAAGCTTCTGCACAGCAAAAGAAACAATAATCAAAATGGAAAGGCAACCCACTGTATGGGAGAACATCATTGCCAATGATATATCAGATAGGGGGTTTATTTCCAATATATATAGAGTGCTCATACAACTCAACAAAAGGAAGACAAAGAACCCAATTAAAAAAATGGGCAGAGGAGCTGAATAGACACCCCTCCAAACAGGACATACAAATGGCCAAGAGACATATGAAGAAATGCTCAACATCACTAATCATCAGAGAGATGCAAATTAAAACAACAATGAGGTATCACCTCACACCTGTCAGAATGGCCACCATCAACAAATCATCAAACAACAAGTGTTGGCGAGGGTGTGGAGAAAAGGGGACTCTAATACACTGCTGGTGGGAATGCAGACTGGTGCAGCCGCTATGGAAAACAATATGGTGTTACCTCAAAAAATTAAAAATTGAACTTCCATTTGACCCAGTGATCCCGCTTCTAGGAATATACCCTAAGAAGCCTGAAACACCAATCAGGAAGAATATATGTACCCTCATGTCTATAGCAGCACTATTTACAATAACTAAGATCTGGAAAAAGCTCAAGTGTCCATTAGTAGACGAGTGGATAAAAAAGCAGTGGTACATATACACAATGGAGTACTATGCAGCTGTAAGAAAGAAAGATCTCTTATCCTTTGAGACAACATGGAGGGACCTGGGAAGTATTATCCTAAGTGAAATAAGCCAAGCAGAAAAAGGCAAATGCCACATGATCTCACTTATATACGAAATATAATGATTATAACAGTCTGAGGAATATGGTAGACCCAGAAACATGGAAATAGGCACAGACTGACATCCCTCAGAAGAGGGGGTGGGGGAATGGGAAGAGATAAACCACAGAACATATATGCATGTATGCATAACCAATGGACATGGACAACAAAGCTTGGGACGGGGCGGGTGTGGGGTGGGGAGGAAGGTATCAATGGGGTAAAAAAGGAGAAACATCTGTACCAAAAAAAAAAATAAAAAATTAAAAAAAAAATTCCCCCACCTGCGGGTGGTCAGAAGGTCTGCAGCAGGTGAGGTGGCAGCCTGGTCCTGCAGGAAGGGGACCAGCTCAGGGCAGGAGGCCGAGGCTTGAAGAGGAGTGAGCACTGGCTCAGGGCCAAGCATCCTTTTGCAGTGGGGACCTGCACCTGCCTCCTACAGACCACAGCAGGGAGAGGGGAGAACGGAGGCTGAGGAGGAAATGACGGTCATGCCCATGAGAGTCCTTGAGTAAGATATGAAAATATTTATTCTTGAAAGGAAGACAATTTTTGGGAGAATTTTGAACACAGAGATGCCTTTATAGGGTCTTTGTGCTTGAAATATCCTTCTGACTATGGTGTAAAGAATAAAACAGAGTGAGAAAGTGGTGGAGAAAAATAACATTTTTTTGTTTTCTGAACATTTTGAGTTTGAATCCATTCTCAAAGACGTATGAAGAAAGAACTCTAACCTCAGGGTCCAAGGAGCAGGAGAAGGCGTTAAACTGGATCCCTTGATGTTTTAATGATCCTTCGACAAGGTACTGGTTACAGGATTAGAGGGTGACTGGTACAGACTGGATTCCAGGGGTCCATGTGGAAAAGAGAAGACGGATCTAATCGACCTCCAGATGGTTACAAGAGGAACCACAGGAGGCAGAAAGCTAGTGGAACAAATTTTGAGGACAAAAGACAACTTCCATGTACTAGTAAATCAACTGTGAGTTCAAGTTAGTTGTGGAAACATTAACTCACTTATCAGTAAGAAAGAGTCTGTGAGATAAGCAATTGTCAACCAGATGTGAAAAACAGAACTCAGGTGTCCACCATGGGATCTCTGAAATTTAATATTCAGCTCCTCAACCCCAAATCCCTCCAAGGACCCTGGGAAAAATCTCAAGAAAGAAGAGTCGTGGGCGTGTGAGCTCTGAGGTAACAGGTGACTCTGCCCTGGGGAAAGGGCATGAAGGATGCTGAGAGAGTGACCTCAGATGTGTGTGCCGGTGTGGCCTTCGTGCTAAACACTTATGTCCCTTCGTAAACCCCACTACTCTAAGATTGGAGACGTCTTGCCTTTCCTTTACATTATCCAACAGAACAATTTTTTAAGCTAATCATTAGGAAAATGAAAGCAGAAATCAATTTATGTGAGAGCAGTTGGACTCCATTTCTCAATGTTCAGGAGTGTGGAACAGCAGAAGCTACATACACGCTAACTCATACCCGAGTGGAGGGACACGGTGTTGGGATTTGTGTTCACTTCGTGCATTGAGAAGTAGGAAATGGGTGAGGATGGTGGGGGGTTAGACGAGAGGAGTCACATGACCAGGGTGGAGGTTGGATGACGGCTGCAAGGAGAACACTGGGCTGTTCTCAGTAGTTTCTCTGTCCTCAAGGAAGTCCCAAATGAAAAGTGTATTTAAAAATCATACTTGTGTCTGTGATGCTGTGTCTGCCCTTGTTGTAAGCGGTGCTCAAATTGGCCGCACGTGCGCTTCCACCACGAGTTCAAGTGGAAGGCCATCTCCGTGCAGCAGACAGGAGGGAAGAGCTGACGTGAGGGTGGTGGAAGGGACCGCGCTCGGGGTTTCTGAGGACAGAGGACCATGAGGCTGGAGCATTGAGACCTGGGAGGGGCTGCCAGGAGGGTGTGGAGGGACAGGACCAGACCACAAAAGGGCATAGTAATGGGCTAGTGGGTTGGATAACACACAAGAAGAATTAGGGACAACTGAAGGATTTTCAGCCATCAATCAGTGACCCTGTAAATGTGGACGAGAATGATCCCTCGGAATGCTGTGCGGGTAGAGTGCCTTAGGGAGCAGTGATCCGCGTCCTAGATTATTTACTAAAGACCCAGATTCCTACTAAAGATTCGAGAGGTCAGTGAGCATTTGCACAGCTGCTGCGAGTGTGCTCGCCGGCCCAGGAGGAAGTACGGGTTCATACGCTGGTCTCTGCAGCCATGGGCACATGACAGTGTGACCTGACAGGACAGACAGTGCTCAAAGAAACTGAAAATAAGTACCGAGAAATATAAGGAGACAAAATAACACAATGAAAATTGTATAATACCCAGGACAAAGTCCCATACAAAATCTATGACATAATTATGCTAAAACTGCAAATTTTACTTACAGCCATCGAATTCAATTCATATTATAGAAGAAATTGTTACATCATTCACTGGCAAATCTTAAACCTACAAAATCTATTAATTTCCCCAATGTAAACTAATTTAAATTGAGTATCTACAAAACTTACAAACAATGACATCTCTTCTGAAATTAATATAGAACAACTGTTTTTTTAAAACATATCCCAGAGGTATTTTATTTCCTGAAACATAAGCATTGGACACCGTTTCTCCTGAAGAGCCCTTGCAAGGTGTTAAAAACAGGACAACTGCCCCCGGCTGCTCTGTGACACCTGGCCTGATGCACAGGGGGCCATTCTGTTTTTTCTAGAATCTACTGGGTGAGAGGGATTCACAACTTAAGTATTCATACATGTATATATTTACAAATCTCACTGAACAGGACCCCCCCTAGGAGTGAAATATTACAGTAATTTCTCCCAGGTATCAAATCACCGTTTCTGGAAATCAGACCGTGTGTGTGTGAATAGAGACAGTGAGGAGCTGAGCTGCAGAAACCAGCTGGGCTCTCAGCTCTGGGCCATGGGCAGTGTGGGCCCTGTGCTCAGCAGGGGGCGCTGTGGGACTTCCCTGTGTTCCCCAGCTGCTCAGTGAGGACCTTTCACTAATAGGACCCTGGGCCTGGTGGCTGGGCCGTGTGCTCAATGATGAGGACCCAGCAGCTGTGCCCACAGTATCCTGTAGAGTCCCCTGAGCCCACCTGTGTGTTGTCTCAGCAGCTGCTTCCTCCCGGTTTCTCCCCAGGGGTGAAGCCACCCTCCATCCTCCTCAGTCTGGGGTGAGCTGAGCTCCAGCACCAGGCTCAGGGAGGGGCTGGCAGGCACTGGGTGGGCACATTTGCATGGAAGCCCCTCCTCTGGCAGAGGGTGGGGAAGAAAAGGGGGCCTGGGGCAGCCCAGCCCACTGTGGGCTCAGGGCTGTGACCATGGCCTGGACTCCTCTCCTCCTCGTGCTCCTCTCTCACTGCACAGGTAGGACAGGCCCTGGGGACCAGGCTCAATGCCCCAGTGGACTCCCCTCCTGCTCCATCTCCTGAGAAACTTCCCTGGTCCCTGTCCCACCCCTGACAGTGTCTGTGTTTGCAGGTTCCCTCTCCCAGCCTGTGCTGACTCAGCCGCCCTCCCTCTCTGCCTCTCCTGGAGCCTCAGCCAGACTCACCTGCACCCTGAGCAGTGGATCCAGTGTTGGTGGCTACTACATATACTGGTACCAGCAGAAGCCAGGGGGCCCTCCCCGGTATCTCCTGAGGTATAAATCAGACTCAGATAAGCACCAGGGCTCGGGGGTCCCCAGCCGCTTCTCTGGATCCAAAGACACCTCGGCCAACGCGGGGCTTCTGGTCATCTCTGGGCTGCAGCCTGAGGACGAGGCTGACTATTACTGTGCTACATATCATGGCAGTGGGAGCAGCTTTAGTTACTCACAGTGTCTCAGATGACGAGGAAATGAGACCAAAACCACTGGGCCCCGAGATTGTGGCTCTGAGCCTCGTGTCAGGGAGAAGCTCCTGTGGAGCATCTGTGAGGTGGACTCCTCTGCAGTGGGTTATGTCCACGGGAGGAGGAAAGAGCCACACACAGGATGCGTAATGGCACAGGCTTCCCAGAGGCACATGCTGATGGGGTGATAAATCCTCCTGACCATCCCCAGTGTTTGCAGTAAATTTCAAAAAGAGTAACTATTTCTAAGTTAATATCTCAGTTCTTTCCTCCTGTTGTATCTTGTTTTGTACTCACACAGAACTCTTTTTTTTCCACACTTTGGTCATCAAATGTGTGCTGATTTTTCCTCCCAACGGCACATGTCTGTGACACCAGCTGGTCCTACAACGCACCCCACTTCTAACACTATCTGCCTGGAGACGGTGTCAGACCCATAGTTAAAGGGTCAGTCCCACAAGACTGCCCCACTCAGGTGCTAATCACAGGTAGGAGGTCCCAGGTTTCACACAGGTTTCGGCTATACATCGAAGTTCCCACAATCCCTCCCTTGGTTTCGATGAACTCTATGTTAACTTGCTCACTCCCCCTGAACCCTTCTCCATCTTCCCGCAATATGGGGGCAGGTGAAAATTCCAGTTCTCATCAGTCTCTGAGTTCCCAGTGACCGTCCTCATCCAGGAGCCACCCATTAGCACAAAAGGCAGGCCTGCCTCTCAGGAAATTACAGGGGTTGCAGGAGCCCTGCGCCAGAACCCTGGGTCCGAGTCCAATACATATTGTTATTGTCTCACAATACAGTGTCTGCAAATGATGACCCAGAGTCATGGTCACCCAGAAATTCATGTCAAAAGTGTGAGTCTTGTGTTTCTAAGGATACACCCTATCTGATAGGCAGTGTCCGCCCTGGTCAGAGAAACCATGTTCCCCTCTGAACAGATCTACAGGAAGACGGTCACAACTAGTGCAGACTCCCAGGGAGAATCCCTCACTGCAGCTCCTCCTCCCCTGCAGCTGCTCCCTCAGCCCCTCAGCTCCCTGGGCTCTGCAGTCTTAGCTCCATCTCCCCCTGAGGGCTGCAGAGACAGTGACAGGTTCTCGCTGGGTATCCTTTGCCCACACTCCATGTCTAGGAGGGTGATTAACAGAAATTAATCAGCATAAAATCATCCTGTACTCTTCGCTCTAACTCCCAGCTGTAGTCATCCACTCCCTACCACTCTCAGTCAATCTTTAATACATTACAATCTTTAATACTCTACAATTATTGTATTTGACTTTTACTAAACATTTTTGTTCATTTCAACCTTTAAGTATTTGCACATAGGAGGTACTGATTTTATTTTTCCTCCTTCAGAAGTACTGAGGTTCTGCATGCCAACTTTTTCAATGCAACCGAATGTTTGCGAGTCCCGAGAATACTTGAGGTTCTTCGCCTTCAGGACTAACCCAGCCTCAAATGTTGTATCTAGATCAGCGAAGTCCCAGGCATTAGCCCTTTTGCAAAGAAGTGCAGACACTCTGCTGGTCACCCCAGGGAGGCATCTAAGGGACAGGGCACTGTGGGCAGGGGTTGGTATCAGGACAGAAAGGAAGGACCCTGTGTTCACCCCACCCTGGGCTTCCTGACCCACAGCTGAGGGTCCTGTGCCCCAGGGATGAAGGTGGACAGATTTCTCTCACCCCACACGTCCTGGATTTATGATTAGCAGGAAGTGTTTCAGAGCTAATGGGCTCCAAATTCCACTTTTATGCCAAATTTCTACCTGGTCACAGGGAGGTACCTTCCAGACACTGGCCTCTTTAGCTTCAGGCTCTAGGACCCTGAGGGTCTGACAGAGAACCAGTGCCAGGGACTGGGTTGCTAGGAGAACCACCCACAGGGGATGGAGAGTATGTAAGAGAGACATACTCATTCTTGAAGTCTGCGGCAGAAACCTCCTGAGGGTGCATGGGGTACGATCTCTCTCTCTCTCTCTCTCTCTCTCTCTCTCTCTCTTTCTCTCTCACACACACACACACACACACACACACACACACACACACACACTCCATTCTCTGAGTCTATATTGTTCTGGACTCTGCAGTTTCCAGGCTTCTCTTTCCCTCCAGAACTCAGGAATCAGCCTTGCTGAGCCAGCATCGTCAGGGTCAGAATCTCCAGGAAGCAGCATCTCCATGAGCAGGAGACAGCAGGGACACTGAGTGTGACTGGTGTCCTGTTACCAGGGCAGCCAGGCTATGTCCAGAACACCTGATTTATTGGCTGCACGCTGTGCTGTGTTGTGTGAATTGAAGGCTGTTTTGTTACCCACCATTTCCCAGATTCTCCTGACTGATGCAGAGCAGACAGTCTAAGAGTAGGCGTCAGTAACCAATCAGAAAAGGACAGAATATACCCCAAAGTTGTAAAGGCCCCCAGTTTTCCCAACAGTGGATCAGAGGATTGATGCCTAGAGGTATGAGTGCCGGCCAGACAGGAGAGAATCTGGTCCACCTGCTCCTGAGCTATGGCCACAAGCCCGCGTGGATGTCCCACTCTCCTGCATCTGTCACCCCAATGCCTTCAATGCCGGGCCTCACTCCATATGTTCTAACTCTACTCTTCTTCCTTCTGCTTTTTAAAATAATTTTTATTTTGTTTAATTTTATTTAATGTAATTGTTAACACGTTACAGTTGTCTCCATAGTCTAGCACTTTGCCGCCCCCACCCTGCCTCCTCCACCCCCTTCCCTCTGGCCATCACCACAGTTGTCTGTGTTCCTCTCCTGCTGTGTTCGAGTCTCCTCATTTCATGTATCTGTCCAGGCAACTCCATTTAAGGAACACTTGTGTCAGGTACAAAAAAGTAGAAAGGTTGCAACAGAGTCATGAGCGGGACCCCATGGATGGAGGTCTGAGTGTCTCCATGGCCCATATTTCTTGCCCATTTCTCCCACAGAGACCACTGCTGGTGGTCCTGGGGAGTGGTCCTGGAACACACAGGATCCCCTCCTCTCTGACCCCAGGCATCCTGTGGGCTGTGACTTCAGACCCTCGAATGTGTGTCCCTCTGTCCTTTGTCTAAGGCTGGATGCTCACTGTGGGCTGAGCATGGGGTCCTCACTGCCTGGGGATCTGGTCAGAGGTTCATTCTCGCCTCTCCTTGGGACATAAGTTTGTTGTGATGGGTACTGGAACCAAAAGATTCTAGAAGCAGCCCTGAGCTGTCACTGTGGATGATCCTCAGTTCACAGGCTCCCAAGAAATCCTGAGCTTCCTTCCTGTTTCTTCGGCCTCTGCTGGATTTCATGGGAACCAGACAGTCCCCCCTCTGCTCCACGCCAGCACCTCATGTATCTATGCTGCTGTGTCTGTGACTCTGCTGTCACAGACATGCACAGATGAAGGGTTCATCGGTGGGTGTAGAGCATGGGAACTGTTTCACACACAAGCACTGAGACTCTGGTGGCCCCGCAGGGCCCTGAGAAACTGCCTCCGTCCTGGTGGATTCAGGGCAAATGGGCCCAGGTTCCTGCACATAATTAATGCCTGGTTCATCCCTTGATGAGCCTGGGTCGAAAGAAGTCACCGGTCCCCATGGCCTCATCTGGTGCAGGCACAACGGAGGTCACAGGAGGGGGATGACCATCTGAGCTCACCTTGAGGTCATGAGCATCGCTTGCAGGTCTGGATGGGCAGGCCTCGTGGGTCAAATAGATGTACGAAGGCCCTGATTTGGGGAAGGGGTCAACCCTGGAACCCGAGCAATGAAGATCCTGAAGTCTTCCCCAATGACATTTTGAGGACCTGAAAAGGAAGTCTTTCATCAAATGACTAAGGGAAGTCATAGGAATGTGTTCTTAAATAGACTGATTAAATAGATGTGTCATCTCCCTGTGCGTCTGCGTTCCACCTGTTACACACAACAGTTACCCACACTCACACGAGGTCAGAGAGCCTTGCCCCAGTCATGTGGAATCTCCTGTCAACCAGAAAGAAGAAAATTTTTGGCCAAACTACGTGTACAGCTAATAATTTGAAATTTTGTATGATGTTCAGAAGAATATATCTCATCCACCTTCATTTATTCCCTTAGGGAGAATTTTACCGAGTATGAGATACAAAGAGGAGTGAACACAGGACAGGGTCTCGAACTCCCGGGGTCTGCATTTTGTGTGGGTCCCGGAGAACGACAGGAGCAGCAGGTGGATACGGAGCCAACCCTGAGGACAGAGGACAGACGACCTGCGTGAGCAGAGGGACTGCCGAGTGCAGGGAGTCCTTGGAGTGTCTGCTCACACTCCACTGAGTCTGTAAGACCATCTATTGTCACGTGACACTAACTCGCAGCTCAGAACGCACCGTGGGATCCGCAAAGTTTATTGTTCAACTCCTCACCCCAAAGTCCCTAAAAGGACCCTGGTGGGAAAACTCCTGAAGGAAGAAAATGGTTTGAAATCTCTTTGGGGACGAAGACAGGATTCTGCACGGTGATGCGGGTGAAGGTGCCGGTAAATGATTGTCTGAGGACGTGTGTGCTGGTCTGGACTGTCCTCTCCTCTAACATGTCATCCATGAACCTCACAGCCCCAAGCACAGGACGGTTGTCCCTCCCTCCCTCGCCCCCTCAGCACAACAGGGAACGAGCTGAGCCTTCCAGAGGGGACAGGGCACACGCACCTGTGTGAGAGCAGGTGAATCCCTTGTGTCTGGGGAGGGTTTGGGGACATTAAATGCATATTTATGCTAAAACACATGCTGATGAAGGGACGTGGAGTGTGGATGTGTTCATAGTGAGGGAGTGGGAGGAGGAGCCAGGGGTGGAAGATTAAAGGAGAGGGGCCCTACTGCTGGTGGTTCAGGTGGTGTAATGGGTGCAGGGGGCTCCTTGAACTCTTCTCTAGAGTTTCTCTAACTTCAACATCATCATATTAATTCTCTGTGTCTGGGATGATGTGTGTGTGCCCTGCTACTGAGAGCCACTCAGAGGTGTCAAATATGTGGTCTCCCTTGCTTCCCAATTTAATCCCATCCACTCCCAAAACAGATGAGGACTTGTCTCAGAAACCATGAAGGGACAAGATTGAAGGTTGTCGTTGTGTCATTTTTTAAAATCCTCACCCAACGATATCTTTTCCATTGATTTTTTTCAGAGAGAGTAGAATGAAGGAATGGAGGGGGAGAGAGACAGAGTTTTGTTTAAAATAAAAATATGTTTACTCTGGCTGGTTATACTCGGTATTTAGAGTGTTGGCCCGCAGATCAAAGAGCCGTGAGTTCAATTCCGGTTAAGGGCACGTACCTCAGTTGTGGTTCAGTTCCTGGCCCTTGTTGGATCGTGCTGAAGGTGACCAGTCGATGTGTCTGTCACATAGCTGTTTCTCTCTCTCTCCTTCTCTCTGTCCCGCTCTATCAGAAGATGAATAGAAAAATGTCCTAGGGTGAGGATATATATATATATACACACAAACACACACACACATATATATAGAGAGATAGATATTGATATATATATATGAACATATTTTAGGACACCTAAGGAAATCCTAGCAAGAACCACACCACACAGACGTGCAGAGCACCACAAACTGAGACAGAAAGTCAACTCCTGAAGTGAAGGGGCAGCTGCACTTCCCACGGGTCCATGTGCAGCCTACACACCCGTTGTGTTTACCAGTCACTCAGGCAAGTCCGAGCTCCGGGAAAACTGCACGTGCATCTCAGGACTCGAAGTGTTTGCTGAATAGTCCTCCTCTGACCACGCCCCTGCGTGTGCTCCTGGAAAACCTGACAGCCTAGGAGCCCTTCCAACCAGATGAACAGTCCCCTCATCTGTGACATTGGACACGGAGGTCACTATGCATTTACTTTTGCAACATTGTCACTGGAGGTGAAACCACATCAATTTGTCATTTGTGTATGTTTTTCATCTCCCACCAACGAGGATACACCTGGGAGTGAGATACTGCAGTCATCAGTACAGTGTATGAGAATCACAGTATCTGGGGAGTAGACCTTGGATGTGTGAATAGAGACAGTGACCTGCAGACCTGCAGAAACCAGCTGGGGTCACAGCTCTGGGTCTTGGACAGGTGTGTGCCCTGTGCTCAGCAGGGGGGCTGTGGGACTTCCCTGTATTTCCCCCAGCTGCTCAGTGAGGACTTTTCACTAACAGGACCCTGGGCCTGGTGCTGGGCCCTGTGCTCAATGATGAGGACCCAGCAGCTGTGCCCACAGTATCCTGTAGAGTCCCCTGAGCCCACCTCTGTGTTGTCAGAGCAGCTGCTTCCTCCCGGTTTCTCCCAAGGGGTGAAGCCACCCTCCACCCTCCTCAGTCTGGGTGTGAGCTGAGCTCCAGCACCAGGCTCAGGGAGGGGCTGGCAGGCACTGGGTGGGCACATTTGCATGGAAGCCCCTCCTCTGGCAGAGGGTGGGGAAGAAAAGGGGGCCTGGGGCAGCCCAGCCCACTGTGGGCTCAGGGCTGTGACCATGGCCTGGACTCCTCTCCTCCTCGTGCTCCTCTCTCACTGCACAGGTAGGACAGGCCCTGGGGACCAGGCTCAGTGCCCCAGTGGACTCCCCTCCTGCTCCATCTCCTGAGAAACTTCCCTGGTCCCTGTCCCACCCCTGACAGTGTCTGTGTTTGCAGGTTCCCTCTCCCAGCCTGTGCTGACTCAGCCGCCCTCCCTCTCTGCCTCTCCTGGAGCCTCAGCCAGACTCACCTGCACCCTGAGCAGTGGCTTCAGTGTTGGTGGCTACTACATATACTGGTACCAGCAGAAGCCAGGGAGCCCTCCCCGGTATCTCCTGAGGTATAAATCAGACTCAGATAAGCACCAGGGCTCGGGGGTCCCCAGCCGCTTCTATGGATCCAAAGACACCTCGGCCAACGCGGGGCTTCTGGTCATCTCTGGGCTGCAGCCTGAGGACGAGGCTGACTATTACTGTGCTACATATCATGGCAGTGGGAGCAGCTTTAGTTACTCACAGTGTCTCAGATGACGAGGAAGTGAGACCAAAACCACTGGGCCCCGAGATTGTGGCTCTGAGCCTCGTGTCAGGGAGAAGCTCCTGTGGAGCATCTGTGAGGTGGACTCCTCTGCAGTGGGTTATGTCCACGGGAGGAGGAAAGAGCCACACACAGGATGCGTAATGGCACAGGCTTCCCAGAGGCACACGCTGATGGGGTGATAAATCCTCCTGACCATCCCCAGTGTTTGCAGTAAATTTCAAAAAGAGTAACTATTTCTAAGTTAATATCTCAGTTCTTTCCTCCTGTTGTATCTTGTTTTGTACTCACACAGAACTCTTTTTTTTCCACACTTTGGTCATCAAATGTGTGCTGATTTTTCCTCCCAACGGCACATCTCTGTGACACCAGCTGGTCCTACAACGCACCCCACTTCTAACACTATCTGCCTGGAGACGGTGTCAGACCCATAGTTAAAGGGTCAGTCCCACAAGACTGCCCCACTCAGGTGCTAATCACAGGTAGGAGGTCCCAGGTTTCACACAGGTTTCGGCTATACATCGAAGTTCCCACAATCCCTCCCTTGGTTTCGATGAACTCTATGTTAACTTGCTCACTCCCCCTGAACCCTTCTCCATCTTCCCGCAATATGGGGGCGGGTGAAAATTCCAGTTCTCATCAGTCTCTGAGTTCCCAGTGACCGTCCTCATCCAGGAGCCACCCATTAGCACAAAAGGCAGGCCTGCCTCTCAGGAAATTACAGGGGTTGCAGGAGCCCTGCGCCAGAACCCTGGGTCCGAGTCCAATACATATTGTTATTGTCTCACAATACAGTGTCTGCAAATGATGACCCAGAGTCATGGTCACCCAGAAATTCATGTCAAAAGTGTGAGTCTTGTGTTTCTAAGGATACACCCTATCTGATAGGCAGTGTCCGCCCTGGTCAGAGAAACCATGTTCCCCTCTGAACAGATCTACAGGAAGACGGTCACAACTAGTGCAGACTCCCAGGGAGAATCCCTCACTGCAGCTCCTCCTCCCCTGCAGCTGCTCCCTCAGCCCCTCAGCTCCCTGGGCTCTGCAGTCTTAGCTCCATCTCCCCCTGAGGGCTGCAGAGACAGTGACAGGTTCTCGCTGGGTATCCTTTGCCCACACTCCATGTCTAGGAGGGTGATTAACAGAAATTAATCAGCATAAAATCATCCTGTACTCTTCGCTCTAACTCCCAGCTGTAGTCATCCACTCCCTACCACTCTCAGTCAATCTTTAATACATTACAATCTTTAATACTCTACAATTATTGTATTTGACTTTTACTAAACATTTTTGTTCATTTCAACCTTTAAGTATTTGCACATAGGAGGTACTGATTTTATTTTTCCTCCTTCAGAAGTACTGAGGTTCTGCATGCCAACTTTTTCAATGCAACCGAATGTTTGTGAGTCCCAAGAATACTTGAGGTTCTTCGCCTTCAGGACTAACCCAGCCTCAAATGTTGTATCTAGATCAGCGAAGTCCCAGGCATTAGCCCTTTTGCAAAGAAGTGCAGACACTCTGCTGGTCACCACAGGGAGGCATCTGAGGGACAGGGCACTGTGGGCAGGGGTTGGTATCAGGACAGAAAGGAAGGACCCTGTGTTCACCCCACCCTGGGCTTCCTGACCCACAGCTGAGGGTCCTGTGCCCCAGGGATGAAGGTGGACAGATTTCTCTCACCCCACACGTCCTGGATTTATGATTAGCAGGAAGTGTTTCAGAGCTAATGGGCTCCAAATTCCACTTTTATGCCAAATTTCTACCTGGTCACAGGGAGGTACCTTCCAGACACTGGCCTCTTTAGCTCCAGGCTCTAGGACCCTGAGGGTCTGACAGAGAACCAGTGCCAGGGACTGGGTTGCTAGGAGAACCACCCACAGGGGATGGAGAGTATGTAAGAGAGACATACTCATTCTTGAAGTCTGCGGCAGAAACCTCCTGAGGGTGCATGGGGTACGATCTCTCTCCCTCTCTCTCTCTCTCTCTCTCTCTCTCTCTCTCTCTCTCTCACACACACACACACACACACACACACACACACTCCATTCTCTGAGTCTATATTGTTCTGGACTCTGCAGTTTCCAGGCTTTTCTTTCCCTCCAGAACTCAGGAATCAGCCTTGCTGAGCCAGCATCGTGAGGGTCAGAATCTCCAGGAAGCAGCATCTCCATGAGCAGGAGACAGCAAGGACACTGAGTGTGACTGGTGTCCTGTTACCAGGGCAGCCAGGCTATGTCCAGAACACCTGATTTATTGGCTGCACGCTGTGCTG
Source organism: Molossus molossus (assembly GCF_014108415.1). NCBI lineage: Eukaryota > Metazoa > Chordata > Mammalia > Chiroptera > Molossidae > Molossus > Molossus molossus. The sequence continues at coordinate 19,327,281 of NW_023425358.1, read as the reverse complement.
TGTTGTGTGAATTGAAGGCTGTTTTGTTACCCACCATTTCCCAGATTCTCCTGACTGATGCAGAGCAGACAGTCTAAGAGTAGGCGTCAGTAACCAATCAGAAAAGGACAGAATATACCCCAAAGTTGTAAAGGCCCCCAGTTTTCCCAACAGTGGATCAGAGGATTGATGCCTAGAGGTATGAGTGCCGGCCAGACAGGAGAGTCTGGTCCACCTGCTCCTGAGCTATGGCCACAAGCCCGCGTGGATGTCCCACTCTCCTGCATCTGTCACCCCAATGCCCTCAATGCCGGGCCTCACTCCATATGTTCTAACTCTACTCTTCTTCCTTCTGCTTTTTAAAATAATTTTTATTTTGTTTAATTTTATTTAATGTAATTGTTAACACGTTACAGTTGTCTCCATAGTCTAGCACTTTGCCGCCCCCACCCTGCCTCCTCCACCCCCTTCCCTCTGGCCATCACCACAGTTGTCTGTGTTCCTCTCCTGCTGTGTTCGAGTCTCCTCATTTCATGTATCTGTCCAGGCAACTCCATTTAAGGAACACTTGTGTCAGGTACAAAAAAGTAGAAAGGTTGCAACAGAGTCATGAGCGGGACCCCATGGATGGAGGTCTGAGTGTCTCCATGGCCCATATTTCTTGCCCATTTCTCCCACAGAGACCACTTCTGGTGGTCCTGGGGAGTGGTCCTGGAACACACAGGATCCCCTTCTCTCTGACCCCAGGCATCCTGTGGGCTGTGACTTCAGACCCTCGAATGTGTGTCCCTCTGTCCTTTGTCTAAGGCTGGATGCTCACTGTGGGCTGAGCATGGGGACCTCACTGCCTGGGGATCTGGTCAGAGGTTCATTCTCGCCTCTCCTTGGGACATAAGTTTGTTGTGATGGGTACTGGAACCAAAAGATTCTAGAAGCAGCCCTGAGCTGTCACTGTGGATGATCCTCAGTTCACAGGTCCGAAGAAACCCTGAGCTTCCTTCCTGCTGCTTCGGCCTCTGCTGGATTTCATGGGAACCAGACAGTCCCCCCTCTGCTCCACGCCAGCACCTCATGTATCTATGCTGCTGTGTCTGTGACTCTGCTGTCACAGACATGCACAGATGAAGGGTTCATCGGTGGGTGTAGAGCATGGGAACTGTTCCACACACAAGCACTGAGACTCTGGTGGACCCTCAGGGCCCTGAGAAACTGCCTCCGTCCTGGTGGATTCAGGGCAAATGGGCCCAGGTTCCTGCACATAATCAATGCCTGGTTCATCCCTTGATGAGCCTGGGTCGAAAGGAGTCACTGGTCCCCATGGCCTCATCTGGTGCAGGCACAACGGAGGTCACAGGAGGGGGATGACCATCTGAGCTCACCTTGAGGTCATGAGCATCGCTTGCAGGTCTGGATGGGCAGGCCTCGTGGGTCAAATAGATGTACGAAGGCCCTGATTTGGGGAAGGGGTCAACCCTGGAACCCGAGCAATGAAGATCCTGAAGTCTTCCCCAATGACATTTTGAGGACCTGAAAAGGAAGTCTTTCATCAAATGACTAAGGGAAGTCATAGGAATGTGTTCTTAAATAGACTGATTAAATAGATGTGTCATCTCCCTGTGCGTCTGCGTTCCACCTGTTACACACAACAGTTACCCACACTCACACGAGGTCAGAGAGCCTTGCCCCAGTCATGTGGAATCTCCTGTCAACCAGAAAGAAGAAAATTTTTGGCCAAACTACGTGTACAGCTAATAATTTGAAATTTTGTATGATGTTCAGAAGAATATATCTCATCCACCTTCATTTATTCCCTTAGGGAGAATTTTACCGAGTATGAGATACAAAGAGGAGTGAACACAGGACAGGGTCTCGCACTCCCGGGGTCTGCATTTTGTGTGGGTCCCGGAGAACAGACAGGAGCAGCAGGTGGATGCGGAGCCAACCCTGAGGACAGAGGACAGACGACCTGCGTGAGCAAAGGGACTGCCGAGTGCAGGGAGTCCTTGGAGTGTCTGCTCACACTCCACTGAGTCTGTAAGACCATCTATTGTCACGTGACACTAACTCGCAGCTCAGAACGCACCGTGGGATCCGCAAAGTTTATTGTTCAACTCCTCACCCCAAAGTCCCTAAAAGGACCCTGGTGGGAAAACTCCTGAAGGAAGAAAATGGTTTGAAATCTCTTTTTGGACGAAGACAGGATTCTGCACGGTGATGCGGGTGAAGGTGCCGGTAAATGATTGTCTGAGGACGTGTGTGCTGGTCTGGACTGTCCTCTCCTCTAACATGTCATCCATGAACCTCACAGCCCCAAGCACAGGACGGTTGTCCCTCCCTCCCTCGCCCACTCAGCACAACAGGGAACGAGCTGAGCCTTCCTGAGGGGACAGGGCACACGCACCTGTGTGAGAGCAGGTGAATCCCTTGTGTCTGGGGAGGGTTTGGGGACATTAAATGCATATTTATGCTAAAACACATGCTGATGAAGGGACGTGGAGTGTGGATGTGTTCATAGTGAGGGAGTGGGAGGAGGAGCCAGGGGTGGAAGATTAAACGAGAGGGGCCCTACTGCTGGTGGCTGAGGTGGTGTAATGGGTGCAGGGGGTCCTTGAACTCTTCTCTAGAGTTTGTGTAACTTCAACATCGTCATATTAATTCTCTGTGTCTGGGATGATGTGAGTGTGCCCTGCTACTGAGAGCCACTCAGAGGTATCAAATGTGTGGTCTCCCTTGCTTCCCAATTTAATCCCATCCACTCCCAAAATAGATGAGGACTTGTCTCAGAAACCATGAAAGGACAAGATTGAAGGTTGTTGTGTAATTTTGTAAAATCCTCACCCAAGGGATTCTTTTCCATCGATTTTTTTCAGAGAGAGTAGAATGAAGGAATGGAGGGGGAGAGAGACAGAGTGTTGTTTAAAATATAAATATGTTTACTCTGGCTGGTTATACTCGGTATTTAGAGCGTTGGCCCGCAGACCAGAGAGCCGTGAGTTCAATTCCGGGTAAGGGCACGTACCTCAGTTGTGGTTCAGTCCCTGGCCCTTGTTGGATCATGCTGACGGCAACCAGTCGATGTGTCTGTCACATAGCTGTTTCTCTCTCTCTCCTTCTCTCTGTCCCGCTCTATCAGAAGATGAATAGAAAAATGTCCTAGGGTGAGGATATATATATATACACACAAACACACACACACATATATATAGAGAGATAGATATTGATATATATATATGAACATATTTTAGGACACCTAAGGAAATCCTAGCAAGAACCACACCACACAGATGTGCAGAGCACCACAAACTAAGCTAGAAAGTCAACTCCTGAAGTGAAGGGGCAGCTGCACTTCCCACGGGTCCATGTGCAGCCTACACACCCGTTGTGTTTACCAGTCACTCAGGCAAGTCCGAGCTCCGGGAAAACTGCACGTGCATCTCAGGACTCGAAGTGTTTGCTGAATAGTCCTCCTCTGACCACTCTTCTGTGTGTGCTCCTGGAAAACCTCTGACAGCCTAGGAGCCCTTCCAACCAGATGAAGAGCCCCATCATCTGTGACATTGGACATGGAGGTCATTGTGCATTTACTTTTGCAACATTGTCACTGGAGGTGAAACCACATCAATTTGTCATTTGTGTATGTTTTTCATCTCCCACCAACGAGGATCCTCCTGGGAGTGAGATACTGCAGTCATTATTACAGTGTAGGAGAATCACAGTATCTGGGGAGCAGACCTTGGATGTGTGAATAGAGACAGTGAGGAGCTGAGCTGCAGAAACCAGCTGGGGTCACAGCTCTGGGTCTTGGACAGGTGTGTGCCCTGTGCTCAGCAGGGGGCGCTGTGGGACTTCCCTGTGTTCTCCCCCAGCTGCTCAGTGAGGACTTTTCACTAACAGGACCCTGGGCCTGGTGGCTGGGCCCTGTGCTCAATGATGAGGACCCAGCAGCTGTGCCCACAGTATCCTGTAGAGTCTCCTGAGCCCACCTCTGTGTTGTCAGAGCAGCTGCTTCCTCCCGGTTTCTCCCAAGGGGTGAAGCCACCCTCCATCCTCCTCAGTCTGGGTGTGAGCTGAGCTCCAGCACCAGGCTCAGGGAGGGGCTGGCAGGCACTGGGTGGGCACATTTGCATGGAAGCCCCTCCTCTGGCAGAGGGTGGGGAAGAAAAGGGGGCCTGGGGCAGCCCAGCCCACTGTGGGCTCAGGGCTGTGACCATGGCCTGGACTCCTCTCCTCCTCGTGCTCCTCTCTCACTGCACAGGTAGGACAGGCCCTGGGGACCAGGCTCAGTGCCCCAGTGGACTCCCCTCCTGCTCCATCTCCTGAGAAACTTCCCTGGTCCCTGTCCCACCCCTGACAGTGTCTGTGTTTGCAGGTTCCCTCTCCCAACCTGTGCTGACTCAGCCGCCCTCCCTCTCTGCCTCTCCTGGAGCCTCAGCCAGACTCACCTGCACCCTGAGCAGTGGCTTCAGTGTTGGTGGCTACCATATATGCTGGTTCCAGCAGAAGCCAGGGAGCCCTCCCCGGTTTCTCCTGAGGTATAAATCAGACTCAGATAAGTACCAGGGCTCGGGGGTCCCGAGCCGCTTCTCTGGATCCAAAGACACCTCGGCCAACGCGGGGCTTCTGGTCATCTCTGGGCTGCAGCCTGAGGACGAGGCTGACTATTACTGTGCTACACCTCATGGCAGTGGGAGCAGCTATAGTTACTCACAGTGTCTCACATGACGGGGAAGTGAGACCAAAACCACTGGGCCCCGAGATTGTGGCTCTGAGCCTCGTGTCAGGGAGAAGCTCCTGTGGAGCATCTGTGAGGTGGGCTCCTCTGCAGTGGGTTATGTCCACGGGAGGAGGAAAGAGCCACACACAATATGAACAACAGCACAGACGTCCCAAGCACACACGCTGACTGGGTAATAAAGACTCCTGACCATCCCTAATGCCTGGTGTAATTTTAATAAGAATGAGTATTTTTAAGTAAATAAAATCTCAATTATTTCCTAGTCTTGTGTCTTGTTTTCTACTCACACCGGTCACTTTCATTCTGACACTTTGGTTAGCAAAGTGTGGGGATTTTACTTCCCCAAAAGTAATTCTCTGTGACACCAGCTGGTCATACAACATAACTCACCTCTCATACTATCTGTCTGGAGATGGTGTCAGCCCCACAGTTGAAGGGCCAGTCCCACAAGACTGCCCCACTCAGGTGCCATGACAAGTAAGAGGTCCCCAGGTTTCACTCAAGTTTTTGGCTATAAATCGAAGGATCCCATGATCCCTCCTTTGGCTTCGATTAACTAGACAGGTTATCTTGCTCACTCCATCTGTGTTCTTCTCCATTCTGCCAATGGGGGCAGGTCTGAAAGTTGCAGGCTCCTTCTTTTTTTTTTTTTATCGTCACCTGAGGACATTTTTCCATTTTTTGTTCAGATAGAGTGGGAGGGAGAGAGAGAGAGAGAAACATCGACGTAAAAGGGATATATCGAGTGGCTGCCACCCGCACAACCCAGCCAAGGCCGGGGACAAACTGCAACTGAGGTACATGCTCTTAGCGGGAACCGAACCTGGGACTCTCTGATTTGCAGACCGACGCTCTAACTGCTGAGCCAAACTGGCCAGGGCTGCAGGCTTCTAATCATGCCTCAGTCTTTCCAGTGACCCCTCCTCATCCAGCAGCCACCCTGAGTCATTATGTTTCAACAAAGGCAGGCCTGTCACCCAGGAAATGAGAGAATTTCAGGAGCCCTGTGCCAAGACCATGGGGCCGAGACAAACACATATTTTCTATTATCTCACAGCACATTGTCTGCATCTACAAATGATGACCTGACGGTCATGTTCTCCCCGAAACCAGTTCCCTAAGGAGCACGCACAGGCGGTCGGTAAGTAGCCCGGCAGATTCCTGAAAATGTAATACAGGGTGGGGCCAAAGTGGGTTTACAGTTGTTCCTACTGATAGTACAATGATTACTAAACATAATGCAAGAATAAACTCTGCTTTGTGTACTGTCAAGTGAAGGACGTTTTGGTTGTTTCTAGTTATGGCCTATTTTTGAAAAAGTTGCTATGAAAGATCATATACACGTTTTGGTGGACACATATATTTTTTCTTCCTCTAGGATTAATTTTCAGGAATGAACTATCCTCACATATGGTTATAGTTTTATGTGTGTCATTTGTCATTCGAATGATGTTAATAAAAATAACTCTTCCCCCTCCTGCTGGTGTCAGAAGGTCTGCAGCAGGTGAGGTGGCAGCCTGGTCCTGCAGGAAGGGGACCAGCTCAGGGCAGGAGGCCGAGGCTTGAAGAGGAGTGAGCACTGGCTCAGGGCCAAGCATCCTTTTGCAGTGGGGCCTGCACCTGCCTCCTACAGACCACAGCAGGGAGAGGGGAGAACGGAGGCTGAGGAGGAAATGACGGTCATGCCCACGAGAGTCCTTGAGTAAGATATGAAAACATTTATTCTTCAAAGGAAGACAATTTTTGGGAGACTTTTGAATACAGAGATGCCTGAATAGGGTCTTTGTGCTTGAAACATCCTTATGACTATGGTGTATAGAATAAAATAGAGTGAGAAAGTGGTGGAGAAAAATAACATTTTTGCTTTCTGAACATTTTAAGTGTGAATCGATTTTGGAAGACTTTTGAAGAAAGAGCTCTGACCTCGGTCCCAGGGTGCAGGACAAGGGGGTAAACTGGAGCTCCAGGTGGTTAATGATCTGTCCCCAAGGTACTGGTTGTAGGACTGGCAGGTGACAGGTACAGACTGGGTGCCATGGGTCCAGGTGGGAAAGAGAAGGAGGAGGGAATTGCTCTTCAGGTAGTTACAGAAGGAACCACAGAAAGCAGGGAGCTGGTGGAACAAATTCTGAGGACAAAAGACAACTTTCATGAGCAAATCAACTGTAAAGTGCAAGTTAGTTGTGGGAACATTTACTCACTTTTCAGTGAATTAAAAGTCGGTGAGATAAGCAATTGTTAACCAGATGTGAAAAAAGATCTCAAGAATCCACCATGGGATCATGGAAATTTAGTATTCAACTCCTCAACCCCAAATCCCTCCAAGGGCCCTGGGGGAATCTCAAGAAGAGTCGTGGGCGAGTGAGCTCTGTGGTGACAGGTGACTCTGCCCTGGGGAAAGGGCATGAAGGATGCTGAGAGAGTGACCTCAGATGTCTGTCCTGGTGTGCCTGTCGTGCTAAGCCCACATGTCCCTCGGTGATACCACAACTGCAACACTGGAGATCTCTTGCACTCTCTTCACTTTTTCCATCAGAACAGTTTCTTTCGCTAATCATTAGAAAAATTAAAACACAAATCAATTTACGTGAGAGCAGTTGGACTCCATTTCTCAATGTTCAGGAGTTGTGGAACCGCAGAAGCTACATACACGCTAACTGATACCTGAATGGAGGGACACGGTGTTGGGATTTGTGTTCACATCGTGCATTGAGAAAGTAGGAAAGAGGTGAAGATGGTGGAGGGTTAGACGAGAGGAGTCACATGACCATGGTTGAGGGTGGATGATGGCTGCAGGGAGAACACTGGGCTGTTCTCTATATTTTGTGTAACATGAAGAAAGTCCCAAATAAAAGTGTGTGTAAAAATTATATTTGTGCCTGGCCTTGTGGCTCAGTGGTTGAGGGTTGACTCATGTACCACAAGGTTGCCGGTTTGATTCTAGGTCAGGGCACATGCTCAGGTTGAGGGCCAGATCCCCCTAGGGGATGTGCAGGAGTCAGCAAATCGATATGCCCTCTCATCGATGTTTTTATCTCTCCCTTCATTTTCCACCCTCTGTTTCTAAAATCAATAAAGAAACCCTGGTCGGTATGGCTCAGCAGTTAGAGCATCGGACCGTGGACCAACGTGTTGCGGTTTGATTTCAACCAAGGGCAGGTACCTCTGTTTCGGTTCATCTATGGCCCTGGTCGAGGTTTAGCAGAAGGCAACCAATCGATGTGTCTCTCTCACATCGATGTCTCCCCCACCTCTCTTTTTCTCCCCCCCATCTCTCTCCCTTCCGCTCTATCTAAAGATAAATGGAAAAAATATCCTCGGGTGAGGATTGAAATGAATAAATAACTAAATAAAATCAATAAAGAAAAAATTTATACTTGTGTCTGTGATGCTGTGTCTGCCCTTGTTGTAAGCGGTGCTCAAATTGGCCGCACGTGCGCTTCCACCACGAGTTCAAGTTGAAGGCAATCTCCTTGCAGCAGACAGGAGGAAAGAGCTGACATGAAGGGGGTGGAAGGGACCGAGCTCGGGGTTCCTGAGGACAGAGGACCATGAGGCTGGAGCATTGAGACCTGGGAGGGGCTGCCAGGAGGGTGTGGAGGGACAGGACCAGACCACAAAAGGGTATAGTACTGGGCTAATGGTTTGGATAATATGAAAGAAGAATTAGGAACAACCGAAGGTTTTTAAGCCATCAATCAATTGACCCTGTAAATAAGGACGATCCCTCGGAATGCTGTGCGGGTAGAGAGCTTAGGGAGCAGTGATCCCCGTCCTAGATTATTTACTAAAGACCCAGATTCCTACTAAAGATTCGAGAGGTCAGTGAGCATTTGCACAGCTGCTGCGAGTGTGCTCACCGGCCCAGGAGGAAGTACGGGTTCATACGCTGGTCTCTGCAGCCATGGGCACATGACAGTGTGACCTGACAGGACAGACAGTGCTCAAAGAAACTGAAAATAAGTACCGAGAAATATAAGGAGACAAAATAACACAATGAAAATTGTATATTACCCAGGACCATATCTCATAAGAAATCTATGTCATAATTATACCTAAAAGTGCAAATTTTACTTATAGCCATCAAATTAAATTCATATTATAGGAGAAATTTTTACACCATTCACTGGCAAATCTTAAGCCTACAAAATCTATTAATTTCCCCAATGTAAACTCATTCAAATGGAGCATTTACAAAACTTACAATTACATATCTTCCGGAATTAGTGTTGAATGGCTGTTTTTTGAACATAAAACAGAGGATTTTTTTTTTTTTAATCATCACCCGAGGACATTTTTCCATTTTTTGTACAGATAGAGTGGGAGGGAGAGAGAGGAAGAGAGAGAGAGAGAGAAACATCGATGTGAAAGGAACACATCGAGTGGCTGCCACCCGGTCGACGTACCAGGGCCGGGGACAAACTGCAACCGAAGTACGTGCCCCTAGCGGGAACCGAACCCGGGTCTCTCCGGACCGCAGGCCGACGCTCTAACCGCTGAGCCAAACCGGCCAGGGCAAAACAGAGGATTTTTATTCCCTGAAACAGAAGCATTGGACACTGTTCTGCCTGAAGAGCCCTTGCATGGTCTCAGAAACAGGTCAACTGCCCTCGGCTGCTCTGTGACACCTGCTTGATGCACGAGGGACCATTCGCTTTTTCTAGAAGCTACTCGGTGAGGGGAGATTCACAACTTAAGTATTTATATATGTATATATTTACAAATCTCACTGAAGAGGACCCCTCCTAGGAGTGAAATGTTACAGTAATTTCTCCGAGGCATCAAAGTCATAGTCTGGAAATCAGACCTTGGATGTGTGAATAGAGACAGTGACCTGCAGACCTGCAGAAACCAGCTGGGCTCTCAGCTCTGGGCCATGGGCAGTGTGTGCCCTGTGCTCAGCAGGGGGCGCTGTGGGACTTCCCTGTGTTCTCCCCCAGCTGCTCAGTGAGGACCTTTCACTAAGAGGACTCTGGGCCTGGTGGCTGGGCCCTGTGCTCAGTGATGGGGACCCAGCTGCTGTGCCTGCTGGGTCCTGCAAAGTCCCCTGAGCCCACCTGTGTGTTGTCAGAGCAGTTGCTTCCTCCCGGTTTCTCCCAAGGGGTGAAGCCACCCTCCACCGTCCTCAGTCTGAGGTGAGCTGAGCTCAGGCACCAGGCTCAGGGAGGGGCTGGCAGGCACTGGGTGGGCACATTTGCATGGAAGCCCCTCCTCTGGCAGAGGGTGGGGAAGAAAAGGAGGCCTGGGGCAGCCCAGCCCACTGTGGGCTCAGGGCTGTGACCATGGCCTGGACTCCTCTCCTCCTCGTGCTCCTCTCTCACTGCACAGGTAGGACAGGCCCTGGGGACCAGGCTCAGTGCCCCAGTGGACTCCCCTCCTGCTCCATCACCTGAGAAACTTCCCTGGTCCCTGTCCCACCCCTGACAGTGTCTGTGTTTGCAGGTTCCCTCTCCCAGCCTGTGCTGACTCAGCCGCCCTCCCTCTCTGCCTCTCCTGGAGCCTCAGCCAGACTCACCTGCACCCTGAGCAGTGGCTTCAATGTTGTTGACTACTACATAAACTGGTTCCAGCAGAAGCCAGGGAGCCCTCCCCGGTATCTCCTTGAGTATAAATCAGAGTCAGATAAGCACCAGGGCTCGGGGGTCCCCAGCCGCTTCTCTGGATCCAAAGACACCTCGGCCAACGCAGGGCTTCTGGTCATCTCTGGGCTGCAGCCTGAGGACGAGGCTGACTATTACTGTGCTACATTTCATGGCAGTGGGAGCAGCTTTAGTTACTCACAGTGTCTCAGATGACGAGGAAGTGAGACAGAAACCCCTGGGCCCCGAGATTTTGGCTCTGAGCCTCGTGTCAGGGAAAAGCTCTTGTGGAGCATCTGTGAGGTGGGCTCCTCTGCAGTGGGTTATGTCCACGGGAGGAGGAAAGAGCCACACACAGTATGCGTAATGGCACAGGCTTCCCAGAGGCACACGCTGATGGGGTGATAAATACTCCTGACCATCCCCAGTGTTTGCAGTAAATTTCAACAAGAGTAACTATTTCTAAGTTAATATCTCAGTTCTTTCCTCCTGTTGTATCTTGTTTTGTACTCACACAGAATTCTTTCCTTTCCACACTTTGGTCACCAACTGTGTGGGGAGTTTTCCTCCCAACGGCACATCCTTGTGACACCAGCTGATCCTACAACATACCCCACTTCTAACACTATGTACCTCGAGACGGTGTCAGACCCACAGTTAAAGGGCCAGTCCCACAAGACTGCCCCACTCAGGTGCCAATCACAGGTAGGAGGTCCCAGGTTTCATACAAGTTTCGGCTATACATCGAAGTTCCCACAATCCCTCCCTTGGTTTTGATGAACTTGATATGTTAACTTGCTCACTCCCCCTGAACCCTTCTCCCTCTTCCCGCAATATGGGGGCGGGTGAAAATTCCAGTTCTCATCAGCCTCTGAGTTTCCAGTGACCGTCCTCATCCAGGAACCACCCATTAGCACAAAAGGCAGGCCTGCCTCTCAGGAAATTACAGGGGTTTCATTAGCCCTGCGCCAGAACCCTGGGTCCGAGTCCAATGCATATTGTTATTGTCTCACAATACAGTGTCTGCAAATGATGACCCAGAGTCATGGTCACCCAGAAATTCATGTCAAAAGTGTGCGTCTTGTGTTTCTAAGGATACAACCTATCTGATAGCCAGTGTTCACCCTGGTCAGAGAAACCATGTTCTCCCATGAACAGACCTACAGGAAGACGGTCACAACTAGTGCAGACTCCCAGGGAGAATCCCTCACTGCAGCTCCTCCTCCCCTGCAGCTGCTCCCTCAGCCCCTCAGCTCCCTGGGCTCTGCAGTCTTAGCTCCCTCTCCCCCTGAGGGCTGCAGAGACAGTGACAGGTTCTCCCTGGGTGTCCATTGCCCAGGCTCCCTTTCTGGGAGGGTGATTAACAAAAATTAATCAGCATAAAATCATCCTGTATTCTTCACTCTAACTTCCAGCTGTAGTCATCCACTCCCTACCACCCTCAGGCAATCTTTAATACACTACAATTATTGAGTTTTACTAAACATTTTTGTTCATTTCAATCTTTAAGTATTTGCTCATAGGAGGAATTGATTTTATTTTTCCTCCTTCAGAAGTACTGAGGTTCTGCATGCCAACTTTTTCAATGCAACCGAATGTTTGCGAGTCCCGAGAACACTTGAGGTTCTTAGCCTTCAGGACTAACCCAGCCTCAAATGTTGTATCCAGATTAGTGAAGTCCCAGGCATTAGCCCTTTTGCAAAGAAATGCAGACACTCTGCAGGTCACGCCACCGAGGCATCTGGGGGACAGGGCACTGTGGGCAGGAGGTGGTATCAGGACAGGAAGGAAGGACCCTGTGCTCACCCCACCCTGGGCTTCCTGACCCACAGCTGACGGTCCTGTGCCCCAGAGTTGAAGGTAGACAGATTTCTCAAACCTCACAAGTCCTGGATTTATGATTAATAAGAAGTGTTTCAGAGCTAATTGGCTCCAAATTCCACTTTTATGCCAAATTTCTACCTGGTCACAGGGAGGTACCTTCCAGACACTGGCCTCTTTAGCTCCAGGCTCTAGGACCCTGAGGGTCTGACAGAGAACCAGTGCCAGGGACTGGGTTGCTAGGAGAACCACCCACAGGGGATGGAGAGTATGTAAGAGGGACATGCTCATTCTTGAAGTCTGCGGCAGAAACCCCCTGAGGATGCATGGGGTACGATCTCTCTCTCTCTCTCTCTCTCTCTCTCTCTCTCTCTCTCTCTCTCTCACACACACACACACACACTCCATTCTCTGAGTCTATATTGTTCTGGACTCTGCAGTTTCCAGGCTTCTCTTTCCCTCCAGAACTCAGGGCTCAACCTTGCTGAGCCAGCATCGTCAGGGTCAGAATCTCCAGGAAGCAGCATCTCTGTGAGCAGGAGACACCAGGGACACTGCGTGTGACTGGTGTCCTGTTACCAGGGCAGCCAGGCTATGCCCAGAACACCTGATTTATTGGCTCTACGCTGTGCTGTGTTGTGTGAATTGAAGACTGTTTTGTTACCCACCATTTCCCAGATTATCCTGACTGATGCAGAGCAGACAGTCTAAGAGTAGGTGTCAGTAACCAATCAGAAAAGGACAGAATATACCCCAAAGTGCTTCGACAATTTACATTTACACAAGTTGTAAAGGTCCCCAGTTTTCCCAGCAGTGGATCAGAGATTGATGCCGAGAGGTATGAGTGCCGGCCAGAGAGGTGAGAATCTGGTCTCCCTGCTCCTGAGCTATGGCCACAAGCCCGCGTGGATGTCCCACTCTCCTGCATCTGTCACCCCAATGCCCTCAATGCTGCGCCTAACTCCATATGTTCTAACTCTACTCTTCTTCCTTCTGCTTTTTAAAATAATTATTTTGTTTAATTTAATTTAAT